>NC_044303.2:19018172-20225672 GCF_007474595.2 Lynx canadensis
GTATAAGTGTTTTTGAAGGCTTATATTTCTATTTGTCTTGGGTAAATACTTAAGAGTGGAGGGTTTGTTTTTGTTTTTGCTGTTGGGGGGGGTTGTTTTTTTTTCCCCAACACAATTTATTGTTAAATTGGCTTCCATACAACACCCAGTGCTCATCCCAACAAGTACCCTCCTCAGTGCCCATCACCCATTTTTTCCCCTCTCCCCCACTCCTCCATCCACCCTCAGTCTGTTCTCTGTATTTAAGAGTCTCTTGTGGTTTGCCTCCCTCTCTCTCTGTCACTAATTTTCCCCCTTCCCTTCCCCCATGGACTTCCGTTAAGTGTCTCCAGATTGAGTGGACTTTTTTTAATAGGCCCAATCTTACCACTTATTTTTGTGTTTATATATATACATGTTCATCCCTTAAATGTTATTGCTTGGCTTTTAAGTTTTAGAATTAACCTACAGATAAAGCAAGTGAAACATAACTATAGTTCTAGAGAAAAGAGTGGAGAAATGAGCAGGTGGGTAAAAGGAACAGCACACGTGAGGGCCCCAGGGAGGAAACTATTTGATGTACTTGAGGATCTGACTGAAGGGCATGTGGCTGGGGCCTAACGTTGGAAGGAACAGGGGTAGATGAAGCTGATGAGGAATGACTTGGGTTAGATCATGCAGTTTAGCAGTCTGCATTTAAGCATGCTGGATCGTATCTTAAGTGCGTCCAACCAATGATTTTCGGAAGCCAAGTAATATGGTCCATTGTTCTCCATGGAAGAGATGGAAGTGTAAAGGGAAAAGAAGACAGATTTCCAGCAGTAAAGTTCTGGGGAGATGGGCATGGCCTTCATTAGCTATAGATGGAGAAATATGGGCATATGTGAGACATAATTTGGAGGTAGAATTTGAGCTCATGGCACCCACCCAATGAATTTCCAAGTAAAAAATAGAATAAAGTTAAACAGATTTCCAAGGACTACTTTTGAAATCTTAAATTTATCACCTTTTTGGTATGGGCTTATTTTCTGTGAGTCATTAAAAGGTATTTCCAGGACAGCTAAAAGAAATGAGACTAAAGAGAAAAGCTAAATGAAAAGCCCTCTCTCCATATTAATAAGCGTTTCCCAATCTTCCGGTCGTTAAGCATTTTTCAAAGTCAGTCAGCTGTTCACTTGTATCAGAGGCAGTTGGGGGTTATTAAGCGTGCATTCCCGGGTTCTACCCTAGACCTATTGAATCTCAGTCTCAAGGAGGCTAGGGATGGGGATTTGCATTTTAAGCTAATTCCCAAGAAGATTATGATTCCAGACATTTTGAGAAGTACTGCTCTATGCTTATGTTACTCCAAAGCAGTAACAGCCACCATTCCGTACTAGCCTGAATCCCTTTTGCTGTTGGATGAGTGGGATATAGGTAGGTCTTGATGAGTCCAAACTCTTACACAGTAATATTGGAGAAGAGCATCTCAGATAAATGAAGGGAACTATTGACAGAAGCAAACATTTAGAATCACTTTTCCCAGCATAGAATATCTAAAAAATGCTACTGAAAAAAAAAAAAATCTAAATATGCTACCGCAAAAGGCATATTTTTAAACGCTACATTGGGATAAAAATGAAACAACTAGTAAGAGGACCAGAAAGTACTAGAAAACAAATCCAAAGGAAAGGCTAACGTTTGTGCTGATCCTGGTGGCTGGAACATCCCAGGGAGCCAGGAAACAAAGCCTAAAAACTTAGCAGGTAAAAGTCAAACTGTATCCCCACATAAAGTCAGGTGGAAGAGGACAGCTCAGTGAATGAATCATATCATCCACCACACTACGGTTAGATGTGAGTCTTTTAGAAGGGAATATTGTGAGCCCTTCCGGGGGCAAGACTCCTTAGACACCACTCCAGAAGTCACACATCAGGGAGGGAGGTATAACACAGTGGCTAAGAGTGTGAACTGTGGAGGAAATTGCCAGGGGTATGAGCTTGACTCCACATTTTTTTTTTAATTTTTTTTTTAACGTTTATTTATTTTTGAGAGAGAGAGAGAGAGAGAGAGAGCATGAACGGGGGAGGGTCAGAGAGAGGGAGACACAGAATCTGAAACAGGCTCCAGGCTCTGAGCTGTCAGCACAGAGCCCCACGCGGGGCTCAAACTCACGGACCGCGAAATCATGACCTGAACCTAAGTCGGCCGCTTAACCGACTGAGCCACCCAGGCGCCCCAACTCCACATTTTCTTAATGTGACCTTGCACAAGCTCTTTAACCTCACCGGGTCTCAGTGTCCTTGTCTGGAGACATGTAGCTCACAAAATTGGCATAAAATTAAATTATTTAATACATGTCAAGTGCCTTGACCTGTGCCTCACACATAGCAAACTCTCCACAGATATTAGCTGGGATTACATGCACCGGTGCCCTCACAGCAAATGCCAAGCAGACTAGTTACTCTTTGGACTTACTTAACCTTTTAATGCCCACATCACACACATTTAGCTCTAGTATTTGGAAATCCAAACAGTGGTCCCTATTTGCCATAGAAACATTGACGAGTTATTTCTTTAACATTCTAGAACACTATAATAAGTATAAATAATATATGGCCTCACAGCTACTTCTCCATAGATGTGTGATTCCACATGTTAATTTCAGGACCTAGCTTATTCCAACTGGATCCAGCCCCTCCCTCTTGTGTTCCACTCTCATCTCCTGCCTTTGGCCCATCACTGCCAACTCCAGACTCTGCCTCAGCATGGCTTCCAGCCCGTCCAAAACGCAATCATTCCCCAGTTTTGCTGCTGCTGTTTCTTACCAAAGATTGGCTTCTTTAATGCTTCCCGACATTTTGCTTTGCCAAAGCCTCTATTACTTCAACACAGAGACAACAAACAGCTGTTGATTTTTATAGTCACCACACCCTCTTGAACGCTAGAAAACAAATTCCCTGAAAGCAAACTTTGTATTTTAAAATTGTTCTTAACTGAAAAAAACCTTCTTTCACTTGCGTTGAGTCTTATTGAGTGGGTCATAAATTTTAAACTAAGTAGTAGGACTTTGGATAGGTTTTGCTAACACTATCAGTACATCCTGCGTTATATGTATCTATTGATTATTCACCAATGTCATAGGCTGGAAATGAACGTTGAAAAATGAAAAGTGGTGTTACGGATCTGTGACAGCCCTTTTCTTCTTCAAAAGTGCCTTTAGTCTTAAACTAGATTTGAAATATATGGAAATTAAGTTAAAATTCCTCATTAACAAATTTCCTCTTTTAACTCAAATAACTTTCAAACAATTATTATTTATCACTTTTGAATATCGCCTCACGGAGCCTCAGAATCAATTGGTCTTTACAGTTCGGTCAAGCAAACTTCCTTTTCATAATGTTACATTTTACAACTGTGATCAAGGAACCCATAGCAAGTTCTGCTACCTCTTGTATTTTGGAACGAATTTTTCCTGTAAAATGTCAGACTTGAAATTTAAATCTTTTTCCTGACTCGCAATAACCAAAGTTTAATCTAATGAATAAGGGTGACAAGTTACTGACTGACAACACAACACAGAAGCAATAGAACTGTCTCCTAATAACAAATGGCTCAAAACAGTCAAAGTCCAACCTACATAAAACATTGCTCTGCCTTGATCTTCTTGAACAAGAAGTTCTCGTTGGAAAGCATTCACTATAAAGACTGTGCTAGAAGGACATCTGGACTCACAGTGGCAGAGTAGAAACAGATGATGACTGTGCAGAAGGAGAGCTGTGGCACTTTGACAGCCCAGAGCTGCTCACTCCACATTTTTTCCCCCTTGTTCTCCTAATCTAACAGGAAATAATAAATAATTAGGAAAACAAGGATATTGTTTTAAATGTCTCCATCTAATTAGCTTCAAAAATATTTTCTTGTTCTAGAACTCTCCAAAGAAATTGTACATTTGTATCACGGGGTGTCATAGTAATAAAGCATTGAATGTCAATCAAAATATCAATAAAGATCATGTTCTCGTCTTTATCCTATGAATATTTTGTTAAATTTTGAATGCAGGCTAGTGCTTAATTTGCTACATCCAACCACCCTTACCCCACCTTAGATAAAAGGCAAATAGCTACAACATAGTTTATTGTGCGTATGTGAACTTTGGAGCTTGACAGCCTGGGTTCAAATCCTGACTCAGCCACTCACTAATTGTGCTCTTGGGCAAACAAGTTATTTAACTTCTTTGTACCTCACTCTCTTCATCTGTAAACTGAGAAGAATGCCTTCTAGGGTCGATGTATGAATTAAATAATAAATGTAAGCACCTACACACCGTGTCAGCACATAGTAGGCACTCACTAAATGTTAGCTGTCTTTAGTTTAAGACCTTACACAGACCTTTCTTGATGCTGATGATTTCTAGATTATGAAATTCCTATCCTTGTCAGTGCCCAGTGTGATGGGAAATCATGTGCTGCCTCAGGGACCTGTGGAATGGACTGGCCAACAGTGAATCTTCCTCAGCCATAGTGATGGTTGTGTGACCTTGAGCAAGTCTTTTCTCCGGGAGTCTCCCACGGCCATGCAAATTCAATGAGTTGCCTTACACCTATGCACCCAGGCTGCTACACAGAGCTCACACAGTAAGCAGTTCTTGACTGGAAAGATGCATATCTGTGAGATCCTCTGGAAATTACTCATAGCAAGCCCTTCTTTTCTAAGTTCCCACAAGTTACCGCCATCAAGAAAGCTCTTCAGATAAATTAGATAAAGAAACAGTACCCAATGGTTCTGAAAGCTTGGTTAAACCAATTTTGAACACTAAATTCACAGTAGGCAAGTTTGGCGCCCAAAGGATGTCTCCCTCTGGTTTCTGCTTCCTGTAAACCAGGGGTTCCTGCCTGGAGGGAGTCTCACCAGTTATGTACATGAGTGAAGCAAGATAAAAGAGAGTGTTAGGAACTGTGAAAACGTGGATTGTAGAGGCACCAATGAAAGCATTCTATTTAAAACTTTGTGTCTAAAAATTATCTGTAGGCCAAAGTTAATCCTCAGGCAACCAGACATCAACTTTTGTGGTTGTTTTTGAATTTGTATAGCTAGCCAAATTGTAGCAAGATTCTCACACAGAGAGACGGGACACTGAGGCTCTTCTTTCCAGAAAGCAGCTTTATCCATGGCAGCATGGGCTCAGCCGGCTAAGACCCCAAAAAGGCTGAGCCCCGAGTGCAAGGGGGTGTAGCCTTTTATCCAATTTCTACTTCTTTGTCTCCTGTATCTGGTGACACACATAGTCTGATTGGACACACTCCAAGTTACAGAGTCGTGTCAGGGTTATGCTTACGTGTATAGAAGTTGATTGGGCCACGTTGCAGGTTGCCTTCCTTTGTTCTGAGAAAGCCTCCATCACGTTCCTTAGGGAGGGGCTCTACCACATTCCCCCCTTTGATGCTCAGACCTCGCATTTTGAGTCAAAGAGCATCATCTTGGTTTAGAGGTTTCTATTTCCATAACATCATCACACGTACGGCCGTCTTCCATTTTGAGTCTCCTGGGTTAAGGATGGCAAAATTAACGGGGTTACAGGATCCTGACTGGCAATTTGACTCAGCCACACACTTCTGGAGGGCTGTTTTGTCTTCAGTCTGCCAGGTGGCCCAGGTGACACAGCTTCCATAAGGACAGAAAGACTGAGGTGGATGGGGTCAGTGACCACATAAACCAGACTCCTCGCACATGTGCTCATCATTGTGCTGGTAGTCTCGATCCCATGCCAGACCTCCACGTGGCACACCACATGGCAATATGTCACCTAGGCTGTGCATGCGTCAAAGCATATAGACACCGGCTGGCTTGCATTGGGAATTTGAGCTTTGTTCATTAGTCGGCCCACACTGGTGGTGCCTGTCTTGGGGTGACTCCAGACCTCTAGCCATTCCTCCTTTGGGGAGCACTGTGGGTCAAAACAAGTGTATTGACTCTCCCGTTGGTAGATAGAATGGGTGGTCTTATCGCGTTTGCAGGTCCCCAGGATCTTTCCCTGGCATGAGAAGTGGGTATGGTATAGTAAGGTCCAAGTGACTCCTTGGCCTGACCTGGTTATGCAAATACGTGGGTCACATGATGAGGAATCTAGGTCTACAGAAGGGGTCCAGATTAGAAGCAACAGTACCAACGAAGCATCCTATCCACAAAAGGAAGGTGAGTGCTAATAGAAACCTCTCACCACACTCCCAGCTGGTCTGGGTGGCTTCTGCCAATCCTATGGTGAAAAGTGGAGCAAGGATCACAATAACAGCGAGACACAAGGGGTGACAGCGCATCACAGTAAGGAAACATATAGAAGATAAGGACGGTCTATTTGTTCCACCAGACTGTGGACTCCTCAAGCTTCTGCCGTGCGTGGTCAGCTTCCAGAGTGACTAAAGCAGGGCTGCAGTCTCCCGGAGCCCCTGGAGTTGCAGATTGCTTCTTTCGTATGATCAGCTTGCGTGGTGTTGACGAATCAGGAACGCACCTCCGCTACCTTTACTGTAGTAAGGCTGGACAAGGGGACAACGAATGGGTCTCTCCAGAGAGGCTTTAGGGGTTGGACATTCCATTCCTTTACCCACACAGCATCTCCTGGTTTAAAGGGGTGAGCGTCTAGGGGCGCCTGGGTGGCTCAGTCGGTTAAGCGGCCGACTTCGGCTCAGGTCATGATCTCGCGGTCCGTGAGTTCGAGCCCCACGTCAGGCTCTGTGCTGACAGCTCAGAGCCTGGAGCCTGTTTCAGATTCTGTGTCTCCCTCTCTCTGACCCTCCCCCATTCATGCTCTGTCTCTCTCTGTCTCAAAAATAAACAAAGGTTGAAAAAAAATTAAAAATAAGTAAAAATAAAATAAAATAAAGGGGTGAGCGTCTGTGGTCAGACACAGGTAATCGCTCCCTAACCCAGTGGTGTAAGGTGGTTAAGGTGAAGACAAGGGCCCACATCTGTTGCCTCAGGGTTAGATTGCCTATCTCGTTTAGATTCCCCCCCCCCTTATGCCCTTGATAATGGGGGGGGGCACCCGTAAAGGATTTTATAAGTGGAGAACCCCATCTGCTTCTTCAGCCTTTCACTTGCAGCTATAGTCTGCCTCCTGAAGGTCACTTATCTCTCCCTGCCTAATGTTAACCCTTCCCCTATTCATTCCTCCCCCTGGAATAGGGCCCCGAACTGCCTTTAGGGAACAGGGATGATGACCATTCTGGCTTCTTCAAGCTGATAAGGGACTGTGTCAGGGTACAGCAGTTAGAGCCTACCCAAGGGTCCGTCAAGTGGCCCATCGTAGGGTTCTGCAGAAAGGCTGACAGGCACGAGGCGGCACAAACATTGGCGGACACAAAGAGAAAAACACAAAGTAAAGATTATACTGACCAACAAGACGGCATCTTAAGATACTGTCCCCAGTTCCCAAATCAAAGAATCCAGGAGAGACCCTGACTTTGACCAATTATGGCCAAATGTCATCTATCAGTTCTAAGACTATGTGAGAATTATCAGTTATATTGAAACAACACATGTCAGGGAATCTCTCATAACCCAGGTGATGGAGAAGCAGTAATTAACGGTGGCTCTATTCTCCAAGTGTGGGGCTCTAACTTGATTTAATTTTTTTTTATTTAAAGCATCTAAAGCTTGTAAGGTGTTATTTAGAGTTTGGCTGAGTATAAGCAGATAGTTTGCTTTATTTTGAGGTATAAGACTTTTTCAAGAGCTGGGGGTCCTACCAGAGAAAGAGTCAAGGTAGCCATTTACCATTACTAATTCACAAACATTTAGGTAAGCTGAACCCAGGTATTATTTCATAAGGCAGAGCTTTTATTACCTCTTGTGCCTTTTCAGTTTTTTTGTTTTGTTTTGTTTTTTAGAGGAAGGCCTCTACCCAATTAGTAAAGGTATCAACCCATCCCAACAGATGTTGGCATTCCTTCAACCTTGGCATATGAGTGAAACCTAATTGTCAGTCTTCCCTAAGCCTCCAGTTCCTTGATGGCCTGCGAGAGCCAGTTTGTAGCCGAGAGGATGGTTTCTAAGGCATACTTCACAGGCTGATACTACTTGCTGAACTGTCCTTGACAAATTTTTCCCAGTACACATCCTTTGGGCCATTTGATAAGTTTTATTCCTCCCTAAATGAAAGGCCTGATGCAGTGCTTTAATGATCTTTTAGCTCTGTGAGCTCATTAAGAGTTACTGCCCCTGCTCTGTTTGTAACCATCCCGAGGGCTAGAGACAGGGTCCATGAGTCAGACCCCAGTTTATTTCCTTGGGAGAGTAGGTGGGATTGAGTCCCCTTTAAAAACTGATACAGCAGGCAAGCTATTTTCTGAACTCAGGATCGACAGCCTACCAAATCCAGTAATTCCCAGAAACTCACACAATTGTTGATCGGTCCTGGAATTAGCAGCACTATAGTCTCTGATTTTGTTATAATGTCCCTTCCTAGTAACGCTCTCTGGTAGTATCAAGAAAGAAGCAGAAAAAATTAGTTTTCCCCGTATGCATCCCAGGGGCTGAAAGAAAAATTTGGTTAAAAGTTTTCCGGAGATGCCTCTGATCATTATCCTACATTTGGATAGTTGCCCCGGAGTGGAAAGGAGGGCAGAAAAGGTGGCTCCGGTATCTAGAAGGAAATGAACCAGCCTTTTAGTCACCTGAGTTTTCCAGAGTTCCCCCAGGCTCTGAGGCTCCTCGGGCTTCCAAAAGACTGTTGGTTCCCAGGAGCCACATCAAAGAGCCCCAGCCCCCATCAGTCCTTTTCAGGGACACTGGTTATCTGAGCCCTTACAGAGAGAGGTCCCTGAGGGCATTTAGACTTCCAGTGACTGTCTCCAGATAAGGGGTATGGCTAGGAGGCCTTTGACTTCTGTGGTCCCTTCAGAGGGCAGCCTCAGTTTCCAGTGCCCTGACTGGCCACGTAAGCGGCGTTTGGTCCCCAGACCTCGGGAAGTCTGCTCTTAATGCATAATGCATAAGGCCACAATTAAGGTCTCAGATTTTTCTTAAGCCCTTTTCCTGTTTTTTTTCTTTTGTTGTTGTTGCTGTTGTTTGTTTGTTTGTTTGTTTTGATCTCACTTGTAATAACCCACTTGTAAAAGCTCCTCCAGGGTCCCTTCAAGGCCAACAGCCAATTTTTGCATTTTCTCTATCTAGGGTTGATTGAGTGACAAATTTGTCCTTTAAAATCATCTCAGCCTTAAGGGTGTCAGGGGAATAGCCATATATTTAATGAGAGCCTCCCTCAACCTCTCCAGGAGGCCATTGGGCTCTCATTCTGTGTAAAATAGTGGCTAATTTAGCATATTTAAGGGCTTAACCTTAGACCTCCTTAATTTCTCTACAGCACAAGTTTGGAAGTGGTAGCAATACCATTTCTTAATGGGATGGTCATAGTCCCAGTTAGAATCTTGGGATGGAACTACCTGGGCCCTGGTGGAAAACTGCAAGTTCCCTATAGTACCTCCAGTCCCATGATGATTAATGAGATGTTTTTTTATTGTTTGTTTGTGTTTGCTTGGTTTTGTTTTCTTAGAGTTTATGTATCAAAATCATCCCAGTTTTTCAGAATGCATCCCAAAGGAGTATTGGCCTTGGTTGGGGAATTGCCCATCTATAGGAAGAAGGAGGAAGAGGCATCGCTTAATTTTCATAGTTGGCCAGGAGGAGCCTCATCTCCTGGCCCTGCGTTTTGGCTAGCTATTCGACTGGCAGCCAAACGCTTTGTCAGTCTCATGAGGTGCTGGGAGCAGTCGCTCTTAATCCAGGCTTGACCCTACCTCCCAGAATTGACCTCAGCTTTCTCCTATCCCTTTGTTTTCTGCCTGCGGGAATTTGGGGATATCGACTGTGGCCAAGCAAGACTTCCCTGGTTGTAGAAGATGCACTAATTTTATCTTGGCCCAACAGTAATCCTCTTTACAAATACATTTTAAAAGGCTGGGGAAAACCATTTTTGTAAGGATAAAATTGGTCATCAAGGGGGCTAAAAGGGCCAAAATCGAGGTCTATTTCCTTGCCTTTTTCAGCAGTGCCCACATAAATATGTTCTAGCCACATGGATATCCACTTTAGAGTATCTAGGTTTACAAATTGGCACACCCTGGGCTAAATGTAGCAAAATGACTATGTATTCCAGTAAAAGCCCTTTATATATTATAGTCATCTATCTCTTATATGGCACAGGCATCCCTTTCTTTGCTAGACAGAAACAACACAAATGTGGAGCATTTGGAGGCTGGCAGCAAGGACGTCGTCACCTTCTCCCCAGCCTTTGGATCAAAGGAGGGGCAATTTCAATCAAGCCTTGAATAAAACAACTCAAAAGGACATGCTGTCCTGCCCTTCTGGTTAAAAATCACATTTTTTTCCATCTTTTGGGGCAGACAAAAAGGGAAAACTTTGTTTACCTCTTTTTTTTTTAATTAAAAGCATACCAACCATCTAAGAAAACTTTGCCTTTTTAACAAAGAGTAAAGCAGAATTTTCGTCTTATACCAGCGTACTTTTAAAACCCATTTATTTTAACCTTAGTCCATCCTGACCACATATAAAATTTCTTTCCAAAGAATTCCCTTCACAAACCTTCTACAACTCTTCTTTGCTTTCAGATTTTGACCTAAGCCCTTTTTCTCCAAACAACCAGTCTCATTTAGGACAAAATTACCTTCTTTTACCTTCAACAAAAATGTGTTCCCATTTCTTATACCTTTCTTACATATCTCCTACTTTTCTACATACGGAGTTACTTTTCTTATTTTTCTCAGTCTTAATTACATTTAGCAGAATTTTAACTCTTAGAAACCTTAGTCTCCAGTGAAAACTAAGTAGTAACCAGTTGTGAACTGTTACATCAGCATTTTTTTTTTTTTTTTTTTTTTGGCCATAAGCTTTAGCATTCCATTCGATTTGGAAAAGGCCTAAATGTCCAATGGATTTAATTTAGTTTATTATATAAGCAAACCTTTAAGGCTTTAGGTTACCAAAGACCCTGAAAGTTATCTTAATAATTACCCATGAAAACTATGAGCCAGACAAAATGAACCATCAATTTAAGCCATGGTTTTTTTGGTTGACAAATTGTAACAGAGGTATCTTAATTGTTTCACCTGTGTTTACTTAAAAGTCCACCATTGTCAATTTATACTTAGGGTACCAGTGAGGAAATCTGAGGTGGGTGGTGTAAGTCTAAGGGGATGTTCTTTGCTCTTTGACAGCAAGGGAGGGAGGCACCCAGATGGTCTAGAAGCCAGATATGGAAGCTGCGCCCAAGGTGGGACAGAAACAGGATGGGGAGAGGAAGGCAGAGGAGGTAGGTGCCACCAAGAGGCCTGGAGGCAGATAAAAGGCCAGAGGGCAGAGAAAGAGGTCTCCTGGTCCTAAAGCCTGTCAGCTCAGACAGAAAAGCGGATGCAGATTTTTTCCACTGCCAAGGGGAATTAGGCAGTCCACATAGATCTAGAGAAGACAGGGAATTTCCCCGAAACAAAAGGAGTTTTGGCAGCTGCTTGGGAATATTCCTTAATGTCTCCATCCTGAGGTAGACTAACAAGAGTCAGTTGGCTCTAATTATCCTAGTCATTGACCCAGGAAACGAATGAGGGAGAAGCCCCCACCTACGGTTAGAGTCACGGGAATGTATGAGGGGAAACAGTGAGAGAGAGTGTCAGTCTCCTTTGTTAGGGATGGCCTGTGTTTTGTTTTGTTTTGTTTTGTTTTTTTAGCAACCTGGGTTAGGTGTTGGAACACTTCTATATATTGATAAGGGTTGTCTGAAAATTTGCCCAGGTGCTTTTTATTTGCTTAGAATCTTGCAAGGGAAATGGAACCTTTATGGGGCCAAATCCACCATAACGCATTGTAGTCAATAGATGCATTGAACATGCCTTGATTTTAGGGGGAGACTTTTTATCCCTGGCAATCCTGGATAAGGAGGTCATGAGGGTCTAACAAGTGGCTTTTCCTGAGGAGAGGCCTCAGGGGGTGAGTCTGCAAGTACTTGCCTTTCTTGGCCCCTTTAAGGCAAAGAAGACGTGCAACATAAGGAACTTCTGACCATTTACCCTCTCTTCTACAATATGGATCTAACTGTAACATAGCACTACACTGAATACTTCCCTCGGGAGGCCAGTACTCTCCATCCTCCAGGAGATAACTTCAGGAGCGTCTTAGCATTGGCAGGTTCAGTATCAAGCCCTGACCCGGGTCAGACACCCGAGGAAGGTCTGACACCGCCTTAAGCCATATGAGGTCGCCAGGGAACCGCAAATCAGCACTCAACACCAGCTTTGGCCCCTTGATCAGGTTGGAAACTTTCTGCTCTCCTTCTCATTCACACACAGTCACACAGCAACTCCAACCCATCGCCGAACGCCCGGCGCCTTAGAGTTGTGGTTTTGTTCCTTATTCCTTATGGGACTACTCAGGCAACTCTGGGAGGTGATCAGGCCCCCCGTTCTGCCTCTTAGGGGCAGGTCTACCAAAAGGAACCCGGGGTCCTACCAGTCTGACATGTGGCGCTCCCTGAGCTGGTTGCTGGGCCTCACCGGTTCCATTGTGCGTCCCAGGTCCTCGCCCTGGCACACCCGGAGGGGCTAGTCTTCTACAGATCAAGCCGTCTGCTGGCACCAGGAAAGGTGGCTTCTCCCAGCGCTCTGAGGTTCGCACCCCAGTGACAAAGGAGGAGGAAACGCACCGTCTCCGAATCCTGGACGCAAGACCCCAAGAAATGTAGCAGGGTTCTTACACAGACGGGACACTGAGGCTCTTCTTTCCAGGAAACAGCTTTATCCGTGCCAGCACGGGCTCAGCCAGCTAAGACCCCAAAACAACTGAGCTCCGAGTGCAGCGGGATGTAGCCTTTTATCCAATTTCTACTTCTTTGTCTCCTGTTTCTGGTGACACATATAGTCTGATTGGACACAGTCCAAGTCACAGAATTGTGTCAGGGTTATGCTTACGTGTATAGGAGTTGACTGGGCCACGTTGCAGGTTGCCTTCCTTTGTTCTGAGAAAGCCTCCATCACATTCCTTAGGAAGGGGCTCTACCACAGAATGAGGTTTACGTTAGTTCTTTGTTAAACTATTACTAAATTCTATATGCAATACACAGAATTATTCAGTACCCAGGGTTACGTCCCACTGGTTGTAAAAACTCAAGAAATTAAGCCCCACTGGTTTTCAAAGCCAAATCTTATGGAGACTCATCTTCCCAGTGCAGCCCCCCCTTTGTCTGGGGTACCCCCTGTGGGGTCCTCTCCTCTCCCTTCTCGTCGCTTGTGGGGGGCCCCTCCTGTTTGTGGTTAGTCTTGCCAGGAGTTTTGCTCCCCACTGAATCTCCTCTCCACCTACCCTTTTCAACGTGGCCTCCTCTCTACAAAGAACTGTGGAAAGTCTGTTCCGCCAGTCTTCGGGTTGCTTTCAGAGTTAGCGGCTCTGATGTGGCTGTTATCTCCTTGTGTCGGTGGGACACGGTGAGCTCAGGATCCTTCTGTTAGGTAGAAGCTAGATATGAGCAGTGGAAGGAACGACAGGAGGCAGAGTCCCAAATTTTTGAAGGGGAATGACAGACCTGAGCTGGTAGACCTAGCAAGGATGGTAAGAAATAAGCTTCACATGAGAAGCCTGGGGCACGACAGCCTGACCTTGGGGCTGAAAGTTCAAGCGCCACAGGTGTGGAGCATGCGCTCTCCTCTTCCACCGCTGCCCCAGGGTAACCCCTACACTCATTATAATACATTTGCATAGCGGGACAGCCCTGCCCGCTGACGCTGACGCAAGTCTGCTCTGCTGGTTCTGGTACTATCTCGATACTAGGGTCAAAAGCTCCCCCCCTCCCAACCTGTGGGAGGAGTCCCCCATAGGTTTGGAATCAGCCTCCATTAGAGACCACCCAGCTATGCGTCACAGCTCCTCCCAGCCCAGAGACTTGCAACAAATATCCAATCCCAAAACGACCTAGGGCCGGTTCCACCTTGAGGAACCTGTCTGCTCTCCCACCTTGAGAGTGTACTTTCGCTTTAAGAAACTTTTTGCTTGCTACTTTCCTTCTGCCCCTCTCTTTATTCGAGCACGGAGCCTCATGGAAATCTCATGGGGATTCCAAGGGCCAAAATCTCCATTCATACAGCACAGACTCTCCCACCAGTAACACTCCTAACTCCATCCTCCCAGAAGTCCCCAAGATGTGCATTCAGGATTGGCCTTCCTCCTCCTGCACCATCTAACAACGAGCTAACACCACATATCTTGCAGCTGCCGGCAATAAGGCCCTATTCAGCGATGTGGCTAGCACCTCCTAGGAGCTCACGGAAGATCTACCCAGTGGAGTAACAACATTCGTTCAAGGAGTGCCTACCCTGCGCGTTACCAAACATCACAAGGGCAGCCAGGCAGGTTTTTCTGTTTTTCAGCCCCTATTTTACTAAAAGGGTTTGGATTTAGCAAATGATGCCATCACTTTCCTTTCTTATTTCTTTAGATACACTGCTGCCTTCCCATTTAGCAGAAGCACATTTTTTCCTTGTTATTTACAATCACAGCAAATCTGAGTCTAATCTTGCCATTTCCAAGCCTGCTCTCTAAAGTTGTTCTGAACTCTGTTCAAGTAGCCTTGGCCAGTGTATACGAAGGCCCAGATACCCTGTTCCGCCCTAGGCAGAGGATTATAAGGCTTTTCTTCCTTATGGAGTTTGCAATCTAAAATGACCACCTGTGACTCTGGTAGACATACAAGAGATAAGAGAATTGTAATTGCGACACAAACACATGAAATACACGGAACTGAATTTGGAATGGTAAATTGGTTGTCACAACAGAGTTGTGACTGTTACTTTAGTTCCACTTACATTTTTTGTTCGAACCCCTTGTTCCTTTCCTCATTTTGGAGGTGAGGCAACTGAAGCCTACCCAGTTAAATGCTCTGCAAAGTCCACACAGAGCCAAGAGAGAACTCAGGCTCTTGACTGATAGGCTGTTCTCTGCAGTGTGCATGGATGGCTTCCTTCTTTCTGCATATAATAACAACCGCCTAACTCTGGGCCATCCAGAGAGTGTTTTAGGAATCTATGTTAAGCGTGAGACGGTGATGAGTATTCTTTTTGTTCAGTCTAATAAATTTGAGTGAAACCTGTGTGCCGGCCACTATTAACAAAGTTGATTTTCTTAAGGAAGGCAAACATGTGAAAAACAAATGCGACTATGTAATCATCGCTGTAAGGGAGGTACTTAAAGGTGGGAGGGGACACAGAGGAAGCTCCTCATCTCTGCTCAGAAATATCAGGGAGGCCCTAAGTAGGAGTTCACCAGATGGACAAAGCATGGAAGGGCACCCGTACTTCAGGAATAGCATTGCAAAGCCTAGGAAATGAGAGTGTGGCTTCTTTAAGGAACTGCACATAATGTATAGGATATTTGTGTCAACGTAGGAAATCTGTGCCAGATCTTGAAGGGTCTTCCAAAGCATGCCAAGAAGTTTGGATGATTTCTGCAGGCAGTTGGAAATCACTACAGAGGTTTCCCTAAGGGGACTGTCACGGTCAGATGTGCACTTTAAAAAGAATGCTCTGGCTGCCATGGGTCACATGAATTAGAGGAGGGCAAGACAGAGGCAGAGGAATTTTGGAAAATTAATGAAACAGTACAAGCAAGAAACTATAAGGCAGTGCAATAGGGCTGAAACAAGCAGGGGTAACATTGATACAGTTTTGATGACCTTCATCAAATCATCGGATTGGAGGTGAAGGAGCACAGCCAAGAGCTATAAATACATGTTTGAGAATTTTCATGGATGGTGGTTAGAGCCCTGAGTGCAGATAAGCCTGTCTGGAAAAGTATGGAGAGTGAAAGGAGAAAAATAACAAGGATGATACCAGGAGGACCAATATTTAAGAGTAAGAAGAAGAGAAGAAGCTGACAAATGGAAGTAAGAAGTGGTCTGAAAATAGGAGGACACCCAGGAGAGACTGTGGTCATGGAAACACAGGGTGGCAAGTGTCAAATGTCACCGGGAGGCCAAGTAGGTCACAGTCTGAAAAGGAGACAATGAGTTTGGAAACAAGAAAGTCATGTATTTGTTCAAGTCAGCGAATATGCGTTAAGCACGTATTAGGAAAACACACTATTCAAGGCACTGAGGATAAATCCGTGAAAGAATTAGAAAATAAAAATCCCTGCCTCTAGTCTTATTTCTAGTGAGGGACACAGACAATAAACATGGAAATATGTGAAATTTTAATATGTTGTATAAGTACTCTGCAGAGAAGTAAAACAGGTAAGGAGGTCTGGAGTTGGGTGTGGGAGAGGTGTGGGTGCAGTGTGAATAAGGAGGTTGGAATGGTTTTGTGAGCAAGTGCAAAGTCCTTGATGGGAGAGTGCTTTTCGTTGCAATTGGTTTCAATCTCATGAAAGTAAAAGCTGGATTGTGATGAACTGAAGAGTGAATGGGAAGAAAAGAAGGAAGGAGGTGATGCAAGAGAAGGAAGTAGAATAAACAGCTCCTTCCTGCTGCTACAAGGCAGGGATGAGAGGCTAAGCACAGGTACAAGGAAGAGGGGAAAGGTAGACAAAGAAAGGCCTGGAAATGGAGGGTGTTGTAGGGTGGAGGCGAGGAAGCGGGGCTGCAAAGTTGTACAACTTCACTTTGTGGGACTGTCTGTGGGACTGTTGCTCCCTGGTGTTGTAAAACGGGGTGTTCCAACTCATTCCCTCCGTTAATTCCAATGTTCTACGTAGATTCTACGTTAATTCATAGAATTAGGAAGAACATCTATTTTCTTTTTCTTAATGTTTATTTTTAACAGAGAGAGACAGAGCATGAGTGGGGGAGGGGCAGAGAGAGAGGGAGACACAGAATCTGAAACAGGCTCCAGGCTCCGAGCTGTCAGCACAGAGCCCGATGCCGGGCTCGAACTCACGAACCACGAGATCATGATCTGAGCCGCTCAACCAACTGAGCCACCCAGGCGCCCCAGGAAGAACATCTGTTTTCAAAAGACAGAGCACAGGGATGTCCTGGAAGGTTTCAACTGGCTGGGACATGGGCTATAAAGAAATAAATATGTAAAATGTATCAAAAGAGCTGAAGTCAGATATGGAAATGGAAGTTGAATCTAGGTGGCCAAGTGGCACTGAGAGCTTGGAGGACAGTTGGGCCACACACTGGGCCTTTCACTCCCACCATCTCGCTTAATGTTATCACCAGTCTGGCAAGAAGAGACTATTCTTACTTGATGGTAAGAAAACACAAGCCCACGGTGCTGAGGCACCGTGCACGAGTTCATGCAGCTGGGAGGTAGCAATGCCAAGATTCCAGACAGAGTGAGCTTTCCCCTACAACACGCTGCTTGAGATACAAACAGGAATGGGATACAATCCCTGCTCTCAGCTCTTACACTCTATTGGGAATAAAAACATATAAACAACTATAGAACAATGAGATGAATGCAAAACTGGTTTATGAGCAACGTGCTGTGGGAATACAGGCTTGTAAATTCTCCCAGGCAGTTGTGTGTTTGTGGTCAGCCAGGAGGGAGAACAGGAATGACAGAGGGAAAATATGAATAAATTCTCATGATGACACAGTGAGTATCCTTCAATGCCACTTTCTTTTTACAATGTGTATCCAACATTTATCATTTAAAATCAGCAATTTCTTAAGGTTATATGTGGTTGGTTACTATGAGCCTTATATGCAGATTTTAAAAACAGACAGGTTAAGATGCATACTTGGAAAGTGAACTTCTTCAATATATCAAAACCTTCATATTCTGTGTAAAGAATGAGGGAAATAAGAACATAAATGCTTAGATATGAACATAGATCTTACTTCTGCATGAAGAAACATTGCAAGGACAAATCAGAAACCTCTCAGGTAGGTGTATGGGGAATGGGTTAGAAGGTATAGGGATGGAAGTGAGACTTTTCTGAGTATATATTTTTATAGTTTTTATTTATGATCCATATAAATGCTTTATTTATTTAAAAAAGAAACAAGAAGGTTGTAAAATTAAAAACAGAGTGAAACAAACCAACCAAACTGTGTATCAAACTGATAAGATAACCACACAGAGATAAGAATTTTGAATGTTTTTTTGAATGTTTATTTTTGAGAGAGAGAGAGAGAGCTAGCACAAGTAGGGGAGGGGTAGAGAGAGACACACAGAAATCAAAGCAGGCTCCAGGCTCTGAGCTGTCAGCACAGAGCCCAACGCAGGGCTCAAACTCAAGAACCGTGAGATCATGACCTGAGTCAAAGTCGGATGCTTAACTGACTGAACCACCCAGGTGCCCCTGAATGAATTTTTGAACACAATGCTCTAATTATATACCTTATTACAATATAGTCTAAGGGCAAAAGAAATTTTGAAGATATCCTAAACTTCATCCTATACTTTGAGTTATAATTATAGCACTTTTTGAGACTGTTTTGTGTATATTCGGGATAAAGCAAATTAATATTTTGATATTTTTAGGAACCAAGAGGTTTAGCAAGAGAAAATGGTGTAAAAAAGTCTAAGAGTTTTAAAAAATGTAATAATGTTAAAATCTCAATTGATTTATGCATCAAAGGACACGATCAGAGGTCAAAAGGCAACCTATAGAATGGAAGAAAATATTTATAAATTTTGTCTCTGATAAGGGATTGATATACAGAATATACAAAGAACTCCTACAACTTAACAACAAAAAAGCAAGATAATCTTACTTAAAAATGGGCAAAGTTCTTGAATAGATGTGTCTCTAAAGAAGATATACAAATGACCGATAAGTATATTGGTTCAACATCACTAGTCATTAGGGGAATGCAAATCAAAACTACACTGAGGTATCACCTCACACCCATTAGGATGGCTACTGTTTAAAAAAAGAGAAAGAAAATAACAAGTGTTGGTGAAGATGTAAAGAAAATGGAACCTTTGTGCACACTATCCACAGACACGTGAAATAGTGCAGCCACTATGAAAAACAGTATGGTGGTTCCGCAGAAAGTTAAACACAAAATTATCATATAATCCAGCAATTCTGCCTCTGGGTATATACTCAGAGGAATAAAAAGCAGGATCTTGAAGGGATATTTGCACATCCTTGTTCATAGCAGTATTATTCACAATAGTCAGACAATTTATTTATTTTTATTTTATTTTTTATTTTTTTATTTTTATTTTTTCAATATATGAAATGTATTGTGAAATTGGTTTCCATACAACACCCAGTGCTCATCCCAAAAGGTGCCCTCCTCAATACCCATCACCCACCCTACCCTCCCTCCTACCCCCCATCAACCCTCAGTTTGTCCTCAGTTTTTAAGAGTCTCTGATGCCTTGGCTCTCTCCCACTCTAACCTCTTTTTTTTTTTCCTTCCCCTCCCCCATGGGTTTCTGTTAAGTTTCTCAGGATCCTCATAAGAGTGAAACCATATGGTATCTGTCTTTTTCTGTATGGCTTATTTCACTTAGCATCACACTCTCCAGTTCCATCCACGTTGCTACAAAGGGCCATATTTCGTTCTTTCTCATTGCCATGTAGTACTCCATTGTGTATATAAACCACAATTTCTTTATCCATTCATCAGTTGATGGACATTTAGGCTCTTTCCACAATTTGGCTATTGTTGAGAGTGCTGCTATAAACATTGGGGTACAAGTGCCCCTATGCATCAGTACTCCTGTATCCCTTGGGTAAATTCCTAGCAGTGCTATTGCTGGGTCATAGGGTAGGTCTATTTTTAATTTTTTGAGGAACCTCCACATTGTTTTCCATATTGGCTGTACCAGTTTGCCCTCCCACCAACAGTGCAAGAGGGTTCCCATTTCTCCACATCCTCTCCAGCATCTATAGTCTCCTGATTTGTTCATTTTGGCCACTCTGAATAGTCAGACAATTTAAATGACCATCAGTTGATGAATGGATAAACAAAATGTGGTGTATGCATACAATGGAATATTATTCAGCCTTAAAAAGAAGGATAATTCTGACACAGGCTGCAACACGGATGAACCTTGAAGACATTATGTAAGTAAAATAAGCCAGTTACAAAAGGACAAATACCGTATGATTCCCCTTAAATGAGGTACAAGAGTAGGTAAATTCGTAAAGACAGGAAATAGAATGGTAGTTGCTAATGCCTGTGGGGAAACAGGAGGGACAAGGAGTTGTTTAACAGGTATAGAGTTTCAGTTTTACAAGATGAAAAAGTTCTGGGGATTAAGTATAATAATGTGAATATACTTAACAGTATTGAACTGCACAGTTAACAAGATGGTAAATTTTATAAGTATTTTACCACAATTTTTACAAGTCTGAATCAAAATAGCATTATGACCTCATGATTTTTAAAAATATGTTTCCCAGTACTATCCTTTGAAAAGGCCAGAAGCAAAGGCACCCTTGATCTTGGTTTCTAAACACTATTTCCTACCAAAAGAAAGCAGAACTCTTTAAAGACATGGCTGATTTCAGCCCTGGGCAGAGAAACGCAAGTTGAACCCAGGACATCTTAATGTGCCAAAAAGCAAGAAAGCTCTAAGTTAGAAAGACTAACAGGGATCTGCCAAGAGGACACAGTCGCCAGTCTGAAGAAGCCCCACTGGATAGATTCAAACAGTTTGGACATCAAAAGGAATAACTGATTATAAACTATTACTTTGTTTTAAAACTCCATGAGTTAGTTCATGTATACAGAAATGATTATACTAGTGACTTACTTTAAAATTTAATAATTAGGGTGCCTGGCTGGCAGTGGGAATGCAAACCGGTGCAGCTGCTCTGGAAAACAGGGTGGAGGTTCCTCAAAAAATTAAAATTAGAACTACCCTACAACCCAGCAATAACCCTGCTAGGAATTTATCCAAAGGACACAGGAGTGCTGATGCATAGAGGCACTTGTACCCCAATGTTTATAGCAGCACTTTCAACAACAGCCAAATTATGGAAAGAGCCTAAATGTCCATCAACTGACAAATGGAGAAAGAAGATGTGGTTTGTATATACAATGGAATACTACTTGGCAATGAGAGAGAATGAAATCTGGCCATTTGCAGCAACGTGGATGGAACTGGAAAGTATTATGCTGAGTGAAATAAGTCAGTCAAAGACAGATATCATATGTTTTCACTCATATGTGGACCTTGAGACACTCAACAGAAAACCATGGGAGAGGGGAAGGGGAAAAAATAGTTACAAACAGAGGGGGAGGGAGGCAAACCATAAGAGACTTAAATACAGAGAACAAACTGAGGGTGGATGGGAGATGGGGAAGAGGGAAAACGGGTGATGGCATTGAGGAGGGCACTTATTGGGATGAGCACTGGGTGTTGTATGGAAGCGATGAACCACAGGAATCTACCCCAAAAACCAAGGGCACACTTTACACACTGTACGTTAGCCAATTGGACAATAAATTATATTTAAAAATAATAATAATTAGGGTGACTCAGTTGGTTGAGCATTCAACTTTGGCTCAGGTCATGATCTCAGGGTTTATGGGTTTGAGCCCGACATCGGGCTCTGTGCTGGCAGTGCGGAGCCTGCTGGTGATTCTCTCTCTCTCCCTCTTTCTCTGCCCCTCCCCACTTGTATTCTCTCTCTCTCTCTCTCTCTCTCTGTCTCTCCTTCTCAAACAGATTGATAATTCATGGGGGGAAAGTAGGTTTTTATCCTACCTTTTTGTAAGGAACTGTAGTTCATTGCCCGTGGATGAAGGGAAACTCAACCAAAAACACAGTTAATAAATGTGGAAAGAATAATAGAAACACAAAATCACTATTTTGCTATCTCCAACAAATTGGTTCATTTAAGCAATTATAAATGGAATCTAAAATCATTAGGTAAAATGTTTTGGGGGAACAGGATGTGGACACAGTGCCCATGTACACCCTATCACCCACAGATTACTTAAGTAATTGCCAAGGGAAACATCAATAATTGTGAAGGGTCTGAGAAAACCCTACTTGCAAATAGACAAATTAGTCTGCCAGTTTTTGGATACCTTAGTGAGCGTTCATTCCTTAAAATGTATCAGTATTTTTGTGCTGGTTTCCCCAAATCCACGGGGCAAAGTGAAGAGGGCCAGATGATACTGGCACACAGTAAACTGTATAACAATAAAAGAACCCTGAGCTTAAGGAACCCTAACTTTTTATACCAGACAGTAAGCATGCCTTCCCTTGGCTGTAGATGGAGAAAGGATCTGTATCTTCCAAGGCTGCTTGCTATTCAAACTTCCTTGAAAAGAAGTGGGGAGGGGGGAGGAGTTGTGGGAGGAGGCAGTCAGTGCTTGCTTATAAGTTGTACAGAAAAGTGAGAGACCATGGAGAGTTGTTTCCCCATTCATATTTACAGTGGAGAGATCTGGCCACTGCCTCCTTAATCGAGAGTTCAAACCTAGCATCATTAATAATAGAATACTTGTGCCTCCTGATGTGATGCAACCCAAAATACAGAAACTCCTACGAATCTTCAGTTGAATTTGGTTAAGTCTTTAGACATGATTTCCAAGTTACAAAAAATACAGGGAATAGAGGAACAAGTGACCACCACCAGGAAGCAGTCAGACAAATCTGCACTGGACAAGTGACCCAATTTAAAAAGCCAATGTCATTTTTTAGTTTTTAAATTCTTTTAAAAATTTATTTATTTATTTTAAGAGAGAGAGAGAGGCAGAAGAGGGAGAGAGAAAATCCCAAGCAGGCTCCCCACTGCTAGTATGGAGCCTGACATGGGGCTTGGTGTCATGAACCGTGAGATCATGACCTGAGCCAAAATTAAGAGTAGGGCACTTAACCGACTGAGCAACCCAGGTGCTCCTCAATATCATTTTATAAAAAGAGTATGTGGAGGGATGATCTAGTGTAAAAGAAGACATAAGCAAATGCAATGCGTAAATCTTGATTGCATCCTGAATCAGAAATAGACTCCCTGGGGGCAATTGAAGAAAATTGAATATGGATTGGATATCAGATTATTTTAGAGAATCGTTTTCTTAGGGGTGATAATAATATGGGTTTTGTAGAATGTCATTCTTGGAAGATACATTTTGAGGGTCACGTAAACCTGCAACATATTTTCAAATTGTTCAGCAACACACACACACAAGATTGAACTCTAGGAAATTGTTTCTATTCAACTGTTTCCTATTACAATTTCATAAGGTTCAACCTAACAGATCAATGAAACAAATATACCAAATGTTAACAGTTATTGAAGTCTGGTGGTGGATAGATGAGTGTGACTGTACATGCCTTCAACTCTTCTGATTACTTGAACATTTTATTCATAAAATTTTGGGAAAAAAATAAGAAAAAAGATGAGAGTTTGACATGAAAATGCACCAAGGCAGTGAATCCTGTCTTTGCCACTTAGTAGTGGTAGGAGGGCAATGATGCCAAGAGAAGGTTCTTGGAAACGGAAGTGGAGGGGAATTGGGAGAGGCTTTATTACATTCACATCTTCTGTGGGGCCCCCACCCACACCGCCCCATTAAGCACAAGCCTACCAAAGAGCAGTGTGCTTTAACCTAAGACTCCTAAATACTAGATTTTGACCCCTAGGGCCCACCCACAAGAAGCTATGTGACCTGGGCAGGGTATTTAATTTCCCCAAGGCCTTAATACTGAGTAGATCTGAAGAATGAAGAGGAGGGAGAAGTTTAGGATGACTTCCAGATTTCTGGCCAGAGTGACACCTCAGAAAGAGGAGATGTAAGCCTCCCTGGGGGTTTGGGAAGGATTTCAGGCCAAAGGATTCAAGGAGGAAAAAGAGGCTCTTCTTCAGAAGTGGTACGAGGGCTCAGGGTTACCTAATTTTAACACAATGGGATTTCTTTTTGTGCCCCAAGCTGATGACGATGAATGGAACAAGTACATCTATTTTTCAAATCTTCTATAACGAGCATACAAAATGAACTTTGTTTTTAAAGCAGTTCTGCAGGGGCGCCTGGGTGGCACAGTCGGTTAAGCCTCCGACTTCAGCCAGGTCACGGTCTCGCGGTCCGGGAGTTCGAGCCCCGCGTCAGGCTCTGGGCTGATGGCTCAGAGCCTGGAGCCTGTTTCCGATTCTGTGTCTCTCTCTCTCTCTGCCTCTCCCCCGTTCATGCTCTGTCTCTCTCTGTCCCAAAAATAAATAAACGTTGAAAAAAAAAATTAAAAAAAAAATAAAGCAGTTCTGCAGTGTAAAGCTCAGAAACACCAAAAAACAGATACAAGGTTTTGTATATTTTGAGCTGTTTTTTTAATTGAGTAGTTAGTTATATGATTGTGACCTAAATATTAAATTTTCAGTGCATGCATTTGAACTTCTAAATTTATGTCCATCAATTAAGAAAAATAAAATGCTGCTTGATTGTTTTGGCAACAGCTGAGGGAGAAACTGACAACAGCAGTAACTTCAGGCAGGATCCTGCGGGGGTGGCATCCGGGGCAGAGGTGGGCAGTGAGAGACAAGTCTCACAGCTGATGCTGGGAGAAAGAGTAAACAGGACAGGGCGGCTGGAGGTAGAAGCCATCCAGGTTCCCCAAAGAAGGGAAAGCAACAACAACAACAACAAAACACACAAACAACAACAACAAAAAAACCCAAAACAAAACAAAAAACAAAAAACAGGGTGGGGAGGGCCGAGGTCCAGCAACAACACCAGGAGCTAATTGTGCTAATGACAGTCACAAGATGGCTCACGGATTAGATTTCCAGGCATTAGTAATAGGTTATCCTGACCCTCACCATAACCCTGTAAGGTAGGATTGTTATGTTTGGGTTTTGTGTTAACAAGTGGGGAGGGGAAAATAGTACAGGAAGATTTACAACAAAAAGTTCCTTGCTTGTTAGTTCCAGCCTCTGTCTTACTTTGTACGTGCAAACCTCTTTTAACTCCCTGGCTTCAAATTCTCTTGCTGGTGCTCTCCAACCATGCAAATATGACCGAGCCACACTTTTCAGACATTACTTATGGACTCTTGCAATGAATGACAGGTAAAGATGCAGCTCATTTAATATCACCCCCTCTCCACACACACACACACACACACACACACACACACACGTTTCATCACTATTTTCAGTTCTATTTTTTATTTTTGCAACTTTAATTTCCTTAAACTTTTGCTTTCAGTTCTTTTAAATAGAAACAGCATCTCTGGTGCTGTGGAGGAGGATTTTTGTGAGAGGATATTCGAGCTCGGTGACTCTTAACAACTCCCACCTCCACTTCTATCTTTTTTTAAGTTTGTTTATGTAAGTAATCTCTATGCCCAGGTGGGGCTCAAACTTACAACCCAAGATCAGGAGTCACATGTTCTTCTGATTGACCCAGCCAAGCGCCCCCCATCTCCGCTTCCATCTCCAAACATTTCGTAAAGCTGTGCTCTGAGCCTTAGATTTCCACGACTGAGAACATTTACATTCCATTCTGTAACCATTATTGTCTTCTAAAGTTTGTGCTTAGGGTAGAGTCAGAGCAGTCTATAGACTATAGTCTAATAGACTTACTGTAATAAATGGCATTAACACAATTATATTTATGAAAACTTTCCTTCACAGCAGAGCCAAGAAATGTGACTCCTTGGCTGTACTCAGTGTCACAACCCTGTACTACTCAACTGTTCAAAGTTGCTTAGTTTCCTTCTTTTTCTTTTCCTAGTGTTTTTTTAATCAAAGAGAAAATCTGTGCCATCTTGCCCATGCTATACTTGGAATCCTCCAGCTCTATGCTCTATGAAATTCCTTTATTTCCTAGAGCCCTATTCTTCAAATATGAGACACCACACAGCTAATATTCTTGGTAACATGTATTTCCTGATCCCATGAGCCTTTACTTGGCTATTTACTAGATGACAGGCTCAAATAACTTCCTAAGAAAAGTGTATGGCCAGTAAGCTTTCTGAGTTTCTACGTGCCTAACGACGTGTGTGTGTGTGTGTGTGTGTGTGTGTGTTTTAATGTTTATTTAGTTTTGAGAGAAAGACAGAGACAGAGACATGGTGAGCAGGGGAGGGGCAGAGAGAGAAAGAGGGAGACACAGAATCTGAAGCAGGCTCCAGGCTCTGAGCTGTCAGCACAGAGCCTGATGTGGGACTCCATCTCATGAACCTTGAGATCATGACCTGAGCTAAAGTCGGATGCTTAACCCACTGAGCTACCCAGGTGCCCCTGCATGCCTAACAAAGTTTTTATTTTGCCCTCACAACTAATTTGACTGGGTATAGGTTTCCAAAGTTGAAAATCATTATTCCCCTAAATGTTGAGGCTATTATGCCACTGTTTCTAGTGGGGCTACTGAGAAATCTAATGCCACTATGATTCTTGTTTCTTGTAGGAGCTGCAGTTCCCTCACCCCAGGAGAATTCTTGGGATCTTCTCTGTATAGCTTGTTCTAAAACTTCCAAATGATGTGTGGCCTTTTCCACTCCCCCTAATCAAAACTCAGGAGGCCCTTTTTTTTCAAACATTGTTTTTTAAGTGTATTTATTTTGAGAGAGAGAGAGAGAGAGCACAAGTGGGCGAGGAACAGAGAGAAAGGGAGAAAAAGAGAAGCCCAATGTGGGGCTTGAACTCACAAACTGTGAGATCATGACCAGAGCCAAAATCAAGAGTCAGCGGCTTAGCTGACTGAGTCACGCAGGCGCCCCTCAGGCAGTTATCTTTGATTGAAAGGTCATATCTTTTCAACGTTTTTTATTTATTTTTGGGACAGAGCGAGACAGAGCATGAACGGGGGAGGGGCAGAGAGAGAGGGAGACACAGAATCGGAAACAGGCTCCAGGCTCTGAGCCATCAGCCCAGAGCCCGACGCGGGGCTCGAACCCACGGACCGTGAGATCGTGACCTGGCTGAAGTCGGACGCTTAACCGACTGCGCCACCCAGGCGCCCCTAAAGGTCATATCTTTAGTAGTGGAATTTTCATTGTATTACTTCTTTAGGATCTTTTCCCTCTCAGTTTCTCTGTTCTTTCTGGAATTCCTTTTAGTCTCTTATTGGATCCCCTCTGGATCTACCCTTTGTGTTTTTGTGTGTTCATGCTGTCATATTTTACATATTTTTTGCTCCAGGTTTTGAGAGATTTCCTTTCATCTATCTTACAATCCTCTCTTGAATTTTCATTTCCAAGGGTTCTGTCCCATTTTCTTTTTTTCTTTTTTTTTTTTTTTAAGATTTTATTTTTAAGTGATCTCCACCCCCAATGTGGTGCTTGAACTCACAACCCCAAGATCAAGGGTTGCATGCTCCACCAACAAAGTCAGCCAGGCACCCCATCTATCCCATTTTCTGATTTTTCCTTTTTATGGCATTATAGTTTTGTTTAATAGAATATCATTTCACATCTCCTTAGGGACAAATAGTTAATTTTATAGGGTTTTTATTTGACTTTTGTTATATTCCCTGAATTCTGTTTTCCTCTGGGGTTGGTTTTTCTATGTTTATTTTTTTTTTCATCATATTGTAGGCTTTTCTCAGCTGATTCTCAGTTATCAGGCTGTTCCTAAAGATGAGACAGGGGTAAGGCCTCCTGTGGACCTTGCTGAGTGGCAGGCATCAATATAGGGTAACTAGTTAGAGGCCTGATCCTTATGCTGAGGTCTCTCAAAGGCCAGAATGTAGATGGCTTTGTGCTAGACACCAACCACGACTCCACTGCCCACGTTTTCTCAGACAGATCCTTCAGTGTCTTTCGGAAGGTCCCCTCTGGTTATTTATTGGTTGGTTTCTGTGTGTAGTTGGGCACCGAGTTCCTGGGCGTTCTTGGCACCAGACTTGAGTAGAGTGGAGGATGACTTTCACATACAGATTTTCACTGTCCTCTGTCTTCTCTGCACTCTACTAACTTCTCCGAGTCCCCAACCTCTGCCAGGTCCTAGCACACACAGAGGCTTCCTCGTCTTCTGCAAGACCCTCCAAGCATATCCTGGGCTACAGCTTCTTGCACTCAGTCTTGTCCCATGTACTTTGTCTTCCAGAAATTCACGGATAGTACTTATCCTTTGTTCTCCAAACCATTTTTGGTATTGTAACTTTTATATTCCCTTGTATAATTATAATTGAGTCCTAAGAGGAAGAGGGAATAAATATGTGTGCTCAAGTCCCCATCTTGAGCCAGTTAGAAAAGGTAGGGATTATTCCCATTTTACAGTTGGAAAACAGAGGCTCATGTGATTAAGTGACTGGCCTCAGATCACACAGAAAGGGCCAGAATTAAACTTACATGCTTTTGACTATGTCAAACTACTTCTTTTTGTCCAAACCATGATTCAGCTGGTATGACCTGGAGAATAAGGCCTTTACATCATACTATGAGTTTTAAATACAATGTTATTTATGTATAAAAGTAATTCAGAAACTGTCCAGACTAAAAACTGTGAAATATCATTTTATAAGTTACATGTCTAGAATAAAATGGGAAATCATTAAAATCATAAAACAGTTTTGTATTTTGGGGGTGAGCTTGGAGCAGAATACAGCTTGAGGAGACAAAATTGGTAGGTAGGGCAGGATTAATTAATACTTGGGTAGTTATGGCAAAGGCATAGCACACTCAGGCTATCTGACATCCATAAAATCCACTTTGTCTGTTTGTTTAATTGAGGTAAAATTGACATATTAGTTTCAGGTATACAACATAATAATTTGATATTTGTATAAACTACAAGGTGATCACCACAATAAGTCTGGTTATCATTCACCACCATAAGACTGACCCCTTCACACCTTTTGTCCACATTCCAACCCCTTTCCCTTCTGATAACCACCAATCTGTTCTCTGTATCTGTGAGTTTTGTCTTGTTTGTTCTTTTGTTTTGTTTTTTAGGTTACACATGTAAGTGAAATCATAAAGTATTTGTCTTTATCTGTTTAACTTATTTTACTTAGCACAGTACCCTTTAGGCCATCCATGTTGTCACAAATGATAAGATTTCCTTCTTTTTTGTGGCTGAGTAGTATTCTGTGTGTATATATGCCACACCTTTATCCATTCATCCATCGATGAGCACTTAGGTTGTGTCTATGGCTTTGCTATTATAAATAATGTTGCAGTGAACATATGGAGTGCATATATCTTTTCAAATTAGTGTGTTCCTATTCTGCAGATAAATACCCAGAATTGGAATTGTTGGATCATATGGTATTTCTATTTTTAATTTTTTGAGGACCCTCCATGTAGCTTTACATTCTGGCTGCACTAATTCACAATCCCGCCAACAATGTAGGAGGGTTCTCTCCTCTCCACAACCTCTCCAACACTTGTTATTTCTTGTCTTTTTGTTAATAGCTATTCTGACAGGTATGAAATGATATCTCATTGTGGTTTTGATCTGCATTTCCCTGATGATTAGTGACGTTGAGCATCTTTTCATGTGCCTCTTATCCATTTATATGTCTTCTTTGAAAAAAATCTATTCAGATCATCTTCCCACTTTTTAATCAGATTGTTTTGTTATTAATTTGCATAAATTCTTCATATATTTTGGATATTAGCTCTTTGTCAGATATATTTTCTCCCATTCAGTAGGTTCTCTTTTTATTTATTTATTTATTTTTTAATGATATCCCTCACTGTGTAGAAGCTTTTTAGTTTGATGTAGTCACACTTATTTATTTTTGTTTTTGTTGCCACTGCCTTTGGAGTCAGATGCAAAAAAAAAAAAAAAATGTTGCCAAGACCAATGTCAAAGAGCTTAATGTCTTTGTTTTCTTCAAGGAGTTTTGTAGTTTATGTTCTTATTTTAAGTCTTTAATCAATTTTGAGTTAATTTTTATGTGTAATGTGAGATAGCCATTTAGTTTCATTCTTTTGCATGTAGCTGTCCAGTTTTCCCAACACCATTAATTGAAGAAATTGCCCTTTCTCCATTGCATATTCTTGCCTTTTTTGCCATAAATTAATTGACCATATACGCATGGGTTTATTTCTGGGCTGTATTCCATTCTAATGGTCTATGTGTCTGTTTTCATGCCAATACTATATCGTTTTGAACACTACAGCTTTGTAGTATAGTTTGAAATCAGGGAGCATGATATGTCCAGCTTTATTCTTATTTCCCAAGATTGTTTTGGCTATTGAGGTCCCATGCAAATTTTAGACTTATTTGTTCTACTTCTATAAAAAAAAAATGCCATTGGAATTTTTACAGGGTTTGCATTGGGTAGTATGGACCTTTTAACAGTATTAATTCTTTCAACCTATGAGCATGGAATATCTTTCCATTTATTTGTGCCTTCTTCAATTTCTTTCATCGACGTCTTAGAGTTTTCAGTGTACAGGTCTTTTACTTCTCTGTCTAATTGTATCTAAGTGCTTATTCTTTCTGATGCTACTGGAAGCAAGATTGTTTTCTTAACTTCTCTTCCTGATAGTTTATTATTAGTGTATAGAAACAACCAATTTTTGTATATTTATTTTGTGTCCTGCAACTTCTACTGAATTCATTTATTATTCTAACAAATTTTTGGTGAAGTTTTTAGAATTTGTCATCTGCAAACAGTGGCAGCTTTACTTCTTCCTTTCCTATTTGGATGCCTTTTATTTCTTCTTGCCTAATTCTCTGGCTAGGATTTCCAAAGCTATGTTGAATAAAAGTGGTGAGAATGAGCATCCATGTCTTCTTCCTCATCTTAGAGGAAAAACTTTCAGCTTTTCACTGTTGGGTATGACGTTTGCTGTGGGTTTGTCATATACGACCTCTATTATGCTGAGGTATGTTCCCTCTATATTCACCTTGTTGAGAGTTTTTATTATAATGTTAAATTTTGTCAAAAAAATTTTTGCATACATTGAGATGATCATATGCTTTTTATCCTTCATTTTGTTAATGTAGTGTATCACATTGATTGATTTGCAAATGGTGAACCATCTCTGCATTCCTAGAGTAAATCTCACTTGACCATGATGTATGATTCTTTTAATGTATTGGGGAATTAGGTATGCTAATAGTTTGTTGAGGATGTTTACATCTATATTCATCAGGAATATTGAACTGTAATTTTATTTTCTTGTAGTGTCCTTGTTTGGGTATCATGGTAATGCTGGTCTCATAAAATGAGTATAGAACCATTCCATCCTCTTCAATTTTTTGGAAAATTTTGAAGATAGCTATTAAATGTTTCTGAATGTTTGATAGTATTCATCAGTGAAGCTATCTATTCCTGAGCTGTTGTTTGTTGGGAGGTTTTTGTTTATTGATTCAATCCCTTTACTAGTAATTAGCCTATTCATATTTTTTATTTCTTCATGATTCAGTCTTGGAAGATTGTATGTTTCTAGGCATTTATTCAATTCTTCTAAGTTGTCCAGTTTGTTGGCATATAACTGTTCAAGTAGTGTCTCATTATCTGTTGTATTTCTGTGGTATCAATTGTAACTCCTCTTTATTCTCTGACTTGAGCCTTTATTTTCTTCTGAGATTTTATTTAAGTTCAAATTGGTTAATATATAGTGTAGTATTGGTTTCAGGAGTAGAACCTAGTGATTCATTGCTTACATATAACACCCAGTGCTCATCCCAACAAGTGCCCTCCTCAATGTCCATCACCCATTTTCCCCGCCCTCCCAACCCCCCACCTCCATCAACCCTCAGTTAGTTCTCTGTATTTAAGAGTCTCTTATGGTTTGCCTCCCTCTCTGTTTGTATCTTGTTTTATCTTTCCTTCCCTTCCCCTATGTTCATTTGTTTTGTTTCTTAAATTCCACATATGAGTGAAATCACATGGTATTTTTCTTTCTCTAAATGACTTATGGCTTCCCAGGGGAATTCTACAAATGTTTAAAGAAGAATTAATACCTATTCTGAAACTGTTCCAAAAAAATAGAAATGGAAGGAAAACTTCCAAATTCATTCTATGAGGCCAGCACTACCTTGATTCCAAAACCAGACAAAGACCCCACTAAAAAGGAGAATTACTGACCAATACCTCTGATGAACATTGATGCAAAAATTCTCAACAAGATACTAGCAAATTGAATCCAACAGTACATTAAAAGAAGTATTCGCCACGATCAAGTGAGATTCATTCCTGTGCTATACAGGTGGTTCAATATCCACAAATCAATCAATGTGATATACCACATTAATAAAAGAAAGGATAAGAACCATATGCTTCTCTCAATAGATGCAGAAAAGGCATTTAACAAAATACGGCATCCTTTCTTGATAAAAACCCTTAAGAAAGTAGAGATGGAAGGAACATATCTCAATATCATAAAGGCCATGTATGAAAGACCCACAGCTAATATCATCCTCAATGGGGAAAAACTGAGAGCTTTTCCCCAAAGGTTAGGAACAACAGAGATGTCCACTGTCATCACTGTTGTTCAACATAGTACTGGAAGTCCTGACCTTGGCAATCAGACAAAAACAAAAAATAAAAAATAAAAGACATCCAAATCGGCAAGGAAGAAGTCAAACTTTCATTCTTCATGGATGATACTCTACATGGAAAACCTTGAAGGCTCCACCAAAAATGTGCTAGAACTGATACATGAATTCAGCAAAGTTGCAAGATGTAAAATCAACATACAGACATCTGTTGCATTTCTATATGCCAATAATGAAGCAGCAGAAAGAGAATCAAGGAATCAATCCTATTTACAATTGCACCAAAAACATATCTAGGAATAAACCTAACCAAAGAGGTAAAAGATCTGTACTCCAAAAACTATAAATACTTATGAAAGAAATTGAAGAAGAAGACACAAAGAAATGGTAAAACATTCCATGCTCATGGATTGGAAGAACAAACATTGTTAAACTGTCTATACTACCCAAAGCAATCTACACATTCAATGCAATCCCTATTAAAATACTACCAGAACTTTTTCACAGAGATAGAACAAATACTCCCAAAATGTGTATGGAACCAGAAAAGACCCCGAATAGCCAAAGTAATGTTGAAAACGAAAAACAAAGTGGAAGGCATCACAACTGCACACTTTGAGCTGTATTAGGAAGCTATAATAATCAAGACAAGATGGTACTACCACAGAAACAGACACAGAGATCAATAGAACAGAATAGAGAACCCAGAAATGGACCCACAACTGTATGGTGAACTCAATTTTGACAAAGCATGAAAGACTATCCAATGGAAAAAAGACAGTTTCTTCAACAAATGGTGTTGGGAAAACTGGACAGCAACATGCAGAAGAATGAAACCAGACCCCTTTCGTACACCATACACAAAAATAAATTCAAAATGGATGAAAGACCTAAATGTGAGACAGGAAAGCTTCAAAGTCCTAGAGAACAACACAGGCAGCAACCTCTTTGAGCGCAGCCACACTAACCTCTTACTAGACACATCTCCAGATGCAAGGGAAATAAAAGCAAAAATGAACTATTGGGACCTCATCAAGATAAAAAGCTTCTCCACAGCAAAGGAAACAATCAACAAAACTAAAAGGTAGCCTACAGAATGAAAGAAGATATTTACAAATGGCATATCTGATAAAAGGCTAGTATCCAAAATCTATAAAACACTCATGAAACTCAACACCCAAAAAACAAACAATCCAGTTAAGAAATGGGCAGAAGACATGAATAGATACTTTTCCAAAGAAGACATCCAGATGGCAAACAGATTCATGAAAAGATGCTCAACATCACTCATCATCAGAGAAATACAAATCAAAACCACAATGAGATGCCACCTCACACCTGTCAGAATGGATACAATTAACAACTCAGGAAACAACAGATATTGGCAAGGATGTGGAGAAAGGGGAACCCTCTTACACAGTTGGCAGGAATGCAAACTGGTGCAGTCACTCTGGAAAACAGTGTGGAGGTTCCTCAAAAACTTAAAGATGGAGGGGCTCCTGGGTGGCTCAGTCAGTTAAATGTAGGATTCTTGGTTTCAGCCCAGGTGATGATCTCACAGTTTCTGAGTTTGAGCCCCCACTCAGGCTCTATGCTGACAGTGCAGCACCTGCTTGGGATTCTCTTTCTCTCCCTCTCTCTGCCCTTCTCCTGCTCATGCCATCTCTGTCTCTCTCAAAATAAATAATTGAACTTAAAAAAAAAAGTTAAAGATAGAAATACCTACGATCCATTATTTGTGCCACTACATATTTATCCAAAGGATAAAAAATACTGATTCGAACAGGGCACATGCACCCCAATGTTTATAGCAGCACTATCAACAATAGTCAAATTATGGAAAGATCCCAAGTGTCTATTGACTGATGAATGGATAAAAAAGATGTGGTATATATCTACATATAGATATATACACACACATATCCATACAATGGAATATTACTCAAGCCATCAAAAAGAATGAAATCTTTTCACATTCTGAAAACTCTACATTTCTTCCTATTTTATGTTTTGATGTCACATTTTACATCTTTTTATTTTGTGTATCCCTTAAGTAATTATTGTAGTTATAGGTAGTTTTACTGCTCTTGTCTTTTAATTTTTATACTAGCTTTATAAGTGGTTAATTCACTAACCTTGCTATATTTTTGCATTTACCAGTGAGATTTCTACTTTCATATGTTTTCTTGTTACTTAGTGCACTTTATTTTCTGCTAAAGAAGACACTTTAACATTTTTTGTAAGACCAGTTTAGTGGTGATGACTTTTTGCTTTCACTTGTCTGCAAAACTCTTTATCTCATATTCAATTCTGAACAATAACCTTGCCAGGTAAAGTATTCTTGGTTGTAAATTTTTTTTGCTTTTAGCACTTTGAATATATTGTGTCACTCTATTCTGGCCTGAGAAACTTCTGATGAAATATCAGCTGGTTATCTTATACATAATAAGTTGTTATTCTCTTGCCATTTAAAAAATTATTTCTTTAAATTTGATATTTTAATTATAATGTGCCTGGTGTGGATCTCTTTGGGTTCGTCTTATTTGGAATTTTGTACATCTTGCACATGAATATCTGTTTCCTTCCACAAGTTAGGGAACATTTCAACCACTATTTCTTCAAGTAAATTTTCTGCTCCTTTCTTCCTCCCTTCTCCCTCTAAGATCCTATATTGCAAATGCTATTCTGCTTGATGTTGTCTCACATTTCCCTTAAGTTATATTCACATTTTAAATTTCCTTTTTCTTTTTGTTGCTCTTTTTTGGATGTTCCACTGACCTATCTTCCAGTCACTGATTTGTTCTACTTCATTAGTCTGCTGTTAAACCCCTCTAGTGCATTTTTCAGTTCAGTTATTGTACTTTTTAGCTCTATGAATTGTCTAGTATCTTCACTTAAAAAAAATCAAGTATAATTAACTTACAGTGTTATAGTACTTTCAGGTGTACATTCAATTTGATGATTCAACAATTCTGTACATTGCTCAATGCTCATCAGGATAAGTGTACTTTAATGCCCTTTATTATTTCACCAGTTTCCCCACCCACCTCTCTCTGGCAACCATCAGTTTGCTCTCTGTATTTAATAATATGCTTTTCTGTTTGTCTCTTTTTCTCTTTGCTCATTTATTTTTTCTTAAATTCCACATATGAGTGAAATCATATGGTTATTTGTTTTTCTCTGACTGACTCAATTCACTTAGCATTATAATCTCCAGGTCCATCCATATAGCTGCAAATGACAAGATTTCATTTTTTAAATAGCTGAATAATATTCCATTGTATATATATGCCACCTATTCTTTAGCCATTCATCTTTAATGGATACGTGGGTTGTTTCCATATTTCAGTATTGTAAATAATGCTACAATAAACATAGGGGTGCAGATATCTTTTAAAATTAGTGTTTGTGTTTTCTTTGGGTAAGTACCCAGTTGTGGAATTACTGGATCATATGGTAAAACTATTTTTAATTTTTTGAGAGACCTCCAGACTGTTTTCCACAGTGGCTTCACCAATTTGCATTATGACTAGCAGTGCATGAAGGTTTTTTTTTTCCCTCCACATCCTCACCAACACTTGTTATTTCTTGTCTTCTTGATTTTAGACATTCTGACAAGTGTAAAGTAATATCTCATTGCTTTCATTACATTTCCCTCACAATTAGTGATGAAGAGTATCTTTTTGTGTGTCTGTTGGCCATCTGTATGTATTCTTTGGGAAAATGTCTATTCAGGTCCTCTTCCCATTTTTCATTGGATTATTATGGGTGGAGAAGGGTTAGTGTTGATTTGTAGAAGTTCTTTATATATTTGGAATATTAACCCCCTATCAGATATGTCATTTGCAGATATCTTCTCTAATTTAGTAGGTTGCCTTTTTGTTTTGTTGATGGTTTCCTTCACTGTGCAAAATGTTTCGGTGTACTCCCAAGAGTTTAATTTTGCTTTTGTTTCCCTTGCCAGAGATGTATCTAGTAAAATGTTTCTCCAACCAACGTCAAAGAAATTACTGCCTGTGTTTTCATCTAGGAATTTTATGGTTTCAGGTCTCACATTAGGTCTTCAGTCCATTGTGATTTTATTTGTGTGTAAGGTAAGAAAGTGGTCTAGTACCATTCTTTTGCATGTAGCTGTCCATTTTTCCCAGCATTTGTTGAAAAGACTATCTTTTTCCCATTGGATATTCATGCCTCCTTTATTGTAGACTAATTGACCATACAAGTATAGGTTTATTCCTGAACTCTTTGTTTTGTTCCACTGATCTATGTGTTCATTTTTGTTCCTATACCATACAATTTTGATTAGTGCGACTTTGAGGTATGTCTCAAATTCTGGGATAGTGATAACTCCAGCTTTATTCTTCTTTCTCCAGATTGCTTTGGCTGTTTGAAGTCTTTTGTGGTTCCATACAAATTTTAGGAATATCTGTTCTAGTTCTGTGAAAACTGCTGTTGGGTATTGCATTTAATCTGTTGATTGTTTGGGATACTATGGACTTTTTCACAAGATTAGTTCTTCCAATTCATGAGCATGTTATATCTTCCCATCTGTGTGATCTTCAATTTCTGATCAGTGTTTTATAGTCTTTGAGTAGAAGTCTTTCACCTCTTTGGATAAGTTTAGTCTTTTGTAGTTTTTATTTTTGGTACAATTGTAAATGGGACTATTTTCTTAATTTCTCTGATACTTCATCATTTTTATGTATTTTTATTAAACAAAATAAATATTTTTATTAAAATACATATTAAAATATTTAACTATTAAAAATTATTTATTAAAAATAAATGTTTTTATTAAAATGTTTTTATTTATTAGTTTTTATTATTGTGCAGAAGTAAGACAGATTTCTGTATATTAACTTTGTAGCCTGCAACATTGCTGAATTTATTTATCAGTTCTAGTAATTTTTTTAAGTAGGCTTCATTCCCAGCATGGGGTTTGAACTCACAACCCTGAGATTAAGAGTTTGCATGCTCTATCAAATGAGCCAGCCAGGCCTCCCCAGTTCTAGTAATTTTTTGGAGGGGTCCTAGGGGATTTATATATATAATATTATGGCCTTGAAAGTTTTACTTCTGCCTTGAAAATTTGGATGCCAAGGGTGAGTCAAGGTGGCAGAGAAGTAGGGGGATCAGAAGTTCCCTCCTCCCTCAAATGCAGCAGTATTGAGGTCAGAACACTTGGAATACCAGGAATCCCAGATACAGGGTGACAGAAAAATATCCACCGATGGAAAAAATTTGGCGGGACAGAGGTGTGTGTGTTTGCAAATTGGGAGAAATAAAACGGGTGGCATAGGCACTGGAGGGGGATCTTTTTTGGTGGAGAAGCAAAGGGAAAAGAGAGGCTGTGGAAGTGTGGGATTGTAGTTGGACGAGAGAAAAACCTCTCTAGACTATGGATTGGGGGAAAAAAATATGGACAGAGCCAGTTCCTACTTTGCAAATAGCCTTAGGAGTGAAGATCAGAGTTTTCAGGGTTGCACAACTTTCTCCCACCAGAGCAGCTGGCCGTGTGCATGCCCCTGGCGGAAGGGGAGCCAGCCCGGGGCTCAGAATCAATTTCCTGCGGTGCACTGGGAAACAGCAGTCCCCTCCCTTGAATACTGTGGGAAGAGGATATATTGCCCCTCCAAGGACAAAAGACTTGCAGGCGCCAGCCAGAGGCCCTTTGTCACCTGGGCAGAGTGGCACTATTCCAGAATCGGGTCCATAGGGAACAGGATTCTTTAAGACATCGGGTTTTAAATCCCAGCTGAGCACCTAGGAGGTGTGGGAGACTGGAACAGGACAAGTCAGCCGGCCAGTGTTACTCAGTGAGGGCTGCCTGGACTGCATGATTCGAGACACCGGGTGGGGAGAGGAGAGATTGGGGTGTCACCATTGTTCTCCCCATCACCAGCACGGTGGGACTTCAGGGAACAGGACAGAGGTCCCCAGTGGAGGCAGGACTGCTTACACCAAACCCAGCCCCTCCCATGCCTTGTAAATGCTTATGTATGAGAGTGAGATCGACACTGACTGAACCAGCCGGCCTCTCCTCCAGAACAGCACAGCCACGGGTCCCAAGCACCAAGAGACAACTGTCCTGCAGTTTTGCATGTTAGTCTGGGGTTTTTTGTTTGTTTGTTTCTTCTTGTCTTTCTTTCCCTGTTCTGGATGTTTCTTTGTTTAATCAAGCATTTTTACTCTATTCTTTTTATACCTTTCCTGTATCTCCTTTATTTTCCTTTCTCTCCCTCTCTCTGGATTAAGCCTTATAGTTTCTTTGATTCTCTGCCTGGTCTCATTTTTTCCTGCCCCTGTCATTTCTGTCTTTGTATAGGATAAGACTTCTTCCCTCCCCTCACCCCTTTTTTCCCAGGGTTACTTCAACGAACAAATCAAAACACACCTGGTCCAATCCAACACTACAACCAGTGAGATAAAGCAACCAAAGACACAACAGAGTGTACCAACACACTCCAAAAACACTTCTTGAATTGCCAGGTCCTGGACAGTGTATGATCCCCTTTTAATATAGTAGTACTCTCAGGGTCAGGACACATAACAAGCTATTAAAATACATAAAAGACAGAAAACTAGCCAAAGTGTTCAAAAGGAAGAATTCTGCTCAAAAGAAATTCTAGGAAGAAATAACAGCCAGCAAATTGCTCAAAAACAGATATAAACAATATATCTGATCATGAATTTAGAATAATAGTCATAAGACTAATAGCTGGGCTTGAAAAAAGCATAGAATACAGCAGCGAATCTATTGCTGCATAGATCAAGGACCTAAGAAATAGTCACGACAAATTAAGAAATGCTGTAATTGAGATGCAAATGCACAATAAGCTAGATGCAGTGACAGCAAGGATGGAAGAAGCAGAGGTGAGAATAGGTGAAATAGAAGATAAAATTATGGAAAATGATGAAACTGAGAAAAAGAGGGATAGCAAATTACTAGACCACAAGGGGAGAATTAGAGACCTATGTGATTCAACAAAATGAAGTAATGTCCATATCATAGGAGTTCCAGAAGAAGAAGAGAGAGAGAAAGGACCAGAAGGCTTATTTGAACAATTTACAGCTGAGAACTTCCCTGATCTGGGGAAGGAAGCAGACATCCAAGTCCAGGAAGCACAGAGAACTCTCTTCAAAATCAACAAAAACAGGTAACACCAAGACATATCATAGTGAAACTGGCAAAATACAAAGATAAAGAGAGAATTCTGAAAGCAGCTCAGGACAAATGGGCCTTAACCTACAAGGGTAAATACAGAAGGGTGGTAGCAGACCTGTCCACTGAAACTTGGCAGGCCAGAAGGAAATATTTAATGTGCTGAATAGGAAAAATACGCAGCCAAGAATCTATCCAGCAAGACTGTCATTCAGAATAAAGTCTTTCCCAGACAAACAAAAAACTAAAGGAGTTCATGACTACTAAACCAACCCAGCAAGAGATCCTAAAGGGGACTCTGTGAGTGGAAAGCAGCAAAAACTAAAAAGTACCAGAGACATCACCACAACCATGAAACCTACAGATAACACAATGACACTAAATTCATATCTTTCAATAATAACTCTGAATGTAAATGGACTAAATGCCCCAATCAAAAGACACAGGATATCAGGTTGGATTAAAAAAAAAAAAAAACAAAAAAACCAAACAAGAGCCATACATATGCTGCCTACAAGAGACTCATTTTAGACCTAAAAACATCTGCAGGTTGAAAGTGAGGGAATGGAGAACCATCTATCATGCTACTAGATGTCAAAAGAAAGCTGGAGCAGCCATACTTATATCAGACAGACTAGATTTTAAACCAAAACTGTAACAAGAGATGAAGAAGGGCATTATATCAAAATTAAGGGGTCGATCCATCAAGAAGAGGTAATAATTGTAAATATTTATGCCCCAAATGTGAGAAACCCAAATATATAAATCAATTAATCACAAACATAAGCAAACTTATTGATAATTATACTGTATAATTCTACTGTAATTGTAAGTGACTTTAATACTCCACGTATTGCAATGGAAAGATCATCTACACAGAAAATCAATAAGGAAACAATGGCCTTGAATGATACACTGGACCAGATGGACTTGACAGGTATATTCAAAACTTTTCATCCCAAAGCAGCAGAATACACATTCTTCTCGAGTGCACATCGAACTTTCTCCAAAATAGATCACATATGGGGTCACACAGCAGCCCTCAAAAAATATAAAAGAATTGAGGTCATACCATGCATATTTTCAGATCACAATGTTATAAAACTTGAAATCAACCAAAAGAAAAAATTTAGAAAGCCTCTAAATACATGGAGGTTAAAGAACATTCTACTAAAGAATAAATGGGTCAACCAGGAAATTAAAGAAGAAATAAAAAAATATATGGAAGCAAATGAAAATGAAAACATGGCAGTCCAAACCCTTTGGGATGCAGCAAAGGCAGTCCTAAGAGGAAAATACATTGCAATCCCAGCCTATCTCATGAAACAAGAAAGATCCCAACAACAGAACCTAATCTCACACCTAAAGGAACTAGAAACAGAGCAGCAAAGAAAGCCCAAAGCCAGCAGAAGATGAGAAATAATAAAAATTAGAACAGAAATAAACAATATAGAATGACCAAAAAACAGCGAACCGATCAATGAATCTAAGAGCTGGTTTCTTGAAAGAATAGGGGCACCTGGGTGGCGCAGTCGGTTAGGCGTCCGACTTCAGCCAGGTCACGATCTCGCGGTCCGTGAGTTCGAGCCCCGCGTCAGGCTCTGGGCTGATGGCTCAGAGCCTGGAGCCTGTTTCCGATTCTGTGTCTCCCTCTCTCTCTGCCCCTCCCCCGTTCATGCTCTGTCTCTCTCTGTCCCAAAAATAAATAAAAAACGTTGAAAAAAAAATTAAAAAAAAAAAAAGAATACACAAAATTAATAACCCCCTAGCCAGACTTCTTAAAAAGAAAAGAGAGAGGACCCAAATAGACAAAATCATGAATGAAAGAGGAGAGATCACAACCAATACCACAGAAATACAAACAATTATCAGAGAATACATTGAAAAATTATACTCCAACAAACTGGACAATCTAGAAGAAATGGACAAATTCTTATATACCCACACACTACCAACCCAAATGGGAAGAAGTATAAAATTTGAACAGACCAATAACCAGCAAAGAAATGGAATCAGTTATCAAAAATCTCCCAACAAATAAGAGTCCTGGGTCAGATAGCTTCCCAGGAGGATTCTATCAGATATTTAAAGCAGAGTTAATACCTATCCTTCTCAAGCTGTTCCAAAAAAAATAGAAATGGAAGGAAAGCTTCCAGACTAATTCTATGAAGCCAGCATTACCTTGATTCCCAAACCAGAGACCCCACTAAAAAGCAGGCCAATATCCCTGATGAATATAGATGCAAAAATTCTCAACAAGATACTAGCAAATCAAATTCAACAGTATATTAAAATAATTATTCACCATGATCAAGTGAGATTCATTCCTGGGCTGCAGGGCTGGTTCAATATTTCTTCAAATCAATCAATGTGATCATCACATTAATAGAAGAAAAGATAAGAACCATATGATCTTGTCAATGGATGCAGAGAAAGCATTTGACAAAATACAACATTGTTTCTTAATAAAAACCCTCAAGAAAGTCGGGATAGAAGGAACATACTTTAATATCATAAAAGCCATATATGAAAGGCCCACAACTAATATCATCCTCAATGGGAAAAAACTGAGTTTTCCCTCTGAGATCAGGAACATGACAGGGATGTCTACTTTCTCCACTGTTGTTTAATATAGTATTGGAAGTCCTAGCCTCAGCAATCAGACAATAAAACAAAAGGCATCCAAATTGGCAAAGAAGTAGTCAAACTTTCACTTTTCATGGATGACATTATACTGTAGATGGAAAACCCAAAAGACTCCACCAAAAGACTGCTAGAACTGATACATGAATTCAGCAAAGTTGCAGGATATAAAATCAATGTACAGAAATCGGTTGCATTTCTATACACCAATAATGAAGCAACAGAAAAAGAAATAAAGGAATAGATCCCATTTATAGTTCCACCAAGAACCATAAAATACCTAGGAATAAACCTAATCAAAGAGGTGAAAGATCTGTACACTGAAAACTATAGAAAGCTGATGAAAGAAATTGAAGAAGACACAAAGAAATGGTAAAACATTCCATGCTCATGGATTGGAAGAACAAATATTGTTAAAATGTCAATTATTACCCAAAGCAATCTACACATTCAATGCAGTCCCAATCAAAATAGCACCGATATACTCTTCACAGAGCTAGAACAAACAATCCTAAAATTTGTATTGAACCACAAAAAAACCCAAATAGCCAAAGTAATGTTGAAAAAGAAAACCACAGCTGGAGGCATCATAATCCCAGACTTCAAGCTGTATTACAAAACTGTAATCATCAAGACAGTATGGTACTGGCACAAAAACAGACACATAGACCAATGGAATAGAATAGAGAACCCAGAAATGGACCCACAAATACATGTCCAACTGATCTTTGACAAAGCAGGAAACAGTATCCAATGGGGGAAAAAAAAGTCTTTTTAGCAAATGGTTCTTGGAGAACTGAACAGCAACATGCAGAAGAATCAAACTGGACCACTTTCTTACACCAAACACAAAAATAAATTCAAAATGGATAAAAGACCTGAATGTGAGACAGGAAACCATCAAAATCCTAGAGGAGAAAACCTCTTTGACCTCAGCCTCAGCAACTTCTTTTTTTTTTAAATTTTTTTAAAAATTTATTTTTATTTAATATAAAATATAAAATTATATTTTATTATATAATTGTTTATTATATATATAAATGTATAATAAATATAAATATATTTATTATATAATAAAAATATAAAATTTTTATTTAATATAAAATAATAAATTTTAAAAATTTATTTATTTTTGAAAGAAAGAGCACAACCTGGGAAGGGGCAAAGAGAGACAGAGACAGAGACAGAGGAAGACACGGAATCTGAAACAAGCTCCAGGCTCTGAGCTGTCAGCACAGAGCCCAACGTGGGGCTAGAACTCATGAACCATGAGATCATGAGCTGAGCCGAAGTTGGACACTTAACCAACTGAGCCACCCCGGCACCCCTTCTGCAGCAACTTCTTACTTGACATGTCTCTAAAAGGAAGGGAAATAAAGGCAAAAGTGAACTATTGGGACCTCATCAAGATAAAAAGATTCTGCACAGCAAAGGGAATAATCAACAAAACTAAAAGGCAACCAACAGAATGGGAAAAGATATTTGTAAATGACATATTGGATAAAGTGTTAGTATCCAAAATATAAAGAATTTACCAAACCGAACACCTGAAAAACAAATAATCCAGTGAATAAATAGGCAGAAGGCATGATTAGACACTTTTCCAAAGAAGACATCTAGATGGCCAACAGACACCTGAAAAGATGCTCAACATCATTCACCATCAGGGAAATACAAATTGAAACCACATTGAGATATCACCTGACACCAGTCAGAATGGCTAAAATGAACAACTCAGGAAACAACAGATGTTGGCAAGGATGTGGACAAAGGGGAACCCTCTTGCACTGTTGGTGGGAATGCAAACAAGTGCAGCCACTCTGGAAAACAGTATGGAGGTTCCTCAAAAAATTAAAAATTGAACTACCTTATGACCCAGCAATTTCACTACTAGGAATTTATCCAAAGGATATAGGAGTACTGAATCATAGGGGCACACGTACCACAATGTTTATAGCAGTGTTATCAACAATATCCAAATTATGGAAAAAGCCCAAATGCCCATCAACTGATGAATGGATAAAGAAGATATAGTGTGTGTGTGTGTGTGTGTGTGTGTGTGTACCTTGTATACACACACACACACACACAATAGTATACTGCTCAGTGATGAAAACGAATGAAATCTTACCATTTGCAACAACGTGGATGGAACTGGAGGGTATTATGCTAAGTGAAATAAATCAGTCAGAAAAAAAGACAGATACCATATGTTTTCATTCATATGCGGAATTTGAAAAACTTAACAGAATACCATAGGGAAAGGGAAGGAAAAATGTTATAAACAGAGAGGGAGGCAAACCATAAGAGACCCTTAAATACAGAGAACAAACTGAGGGTTGATGGAGGTGGGGGGATGGGAGGGTGGAGAAAATGGGTGATGGACATTGAGGAGGGTACTTGTTGGGATGAGCACTGGGTGTTGTATGTAAGTGATGAATCATGGGAATCCACTCCCAAACCAAGACTATGCTGTATACACTGTATGTTAGCTAAATTGACAATCAATTATTAATAAAAAGAAGAAAAGAAATACAAGATGTCTTGTATTTCTTTTTCTTGCCTGAGTGCTGTGGCTAGGACTTTCAATATTATTTTGTATAAATGTGTCAGAGTAGACATCTTTGTTTTGTTCCTGATCTTAGAGGAAAACCTCTCATTTTTTCACCAATGAGTAAGAAGTTAGTTGTGGATTTATCCATAAATGGATCATATATGGCCATTATGATCATATATGGCCATTATATGAGGTATGTTCCCTCTAAACCTACTTTGTTGAGAGTTTTTATCATGAATGAATGTTTTACTTTGTCAAATGTTTTTTCTGCATCTATTGAGATGGTCATATAGTTTTTATCCTTTCTCTTATTAAGGTGATATACCATACTGATGGATTTATGAATATTGAACTATCCTTGCATCCCTGGAATAAATCCCACTTGATCATCGTTAGTGAATTTTTTAATGTATTATTGGATTTGACTTACGAATATTTTGTTGAGGCTTTTTGCATCTGAGTTTATCAGAGCTATTGGCTATAGTTCTCTTTTATGCAGTGTCTTTATCTAGTTTTGGTATCAGGGTAATGGTGGTCTTGTAGAATGAATTTGGATGCTTCCTTTTTTCTATTTTTTTTTTTTTTTTGGAATAGATTGAGAAGAATAGGGATTAACTCTTCTTTAAATGTTTGGGAGAATTCACCTGTGAATCCTTCGGGTCCTAGACTTCTGTATTTTTGGAATTTTTTTCATTACTGATTGAATTTTGCTGCTAGTAATCAATCTGTTCAAATTTCCCATTTTTTCCTAATTCGGTTTTGGGAGGTTGTTTCCAGGTGTTTATCCATTTTTCTAGGTTGTCCAACTTGTTGGCATATAATTTTTCATAATATTCTTTAAAAACCTTTGTATTTCTGTGGTATCTGTTATTTCTCCTCCTTCATTTCTGATTTTATTTATTTCTCACTCTTCTTTTTTTGATGTGTTTGCCTAAAGGTTTATGAATTCTATTGATCTTTTCCAAGAAGCAGCTGCTGGTCTCATTGATCTGTTCTATTGTTTTTGTTTGTTCATTTCTGTTTTATTTTGTTTTGGTTGTTAGTCTCTATTTCATTTATTTTTGCTCTTTGTTATTTCCTTCCTTCTTCTGGCTTTGGCCTTTGTTTTTCTTTTCTAGCGCCTTTAGATATGAGGTTAGGTTGTTTATTTGCAATTTTTCTTGCATCTTGAAGTAGGCCCTTGTTGGTATAATCTTTCCTCTTACAACAGTTTTGCTGCATCCCAAAGATGTTGGACCCTTGTGTTCACATTTTCATTTGTCTCCATTTTTTAAAATTTCCTCTTTGATTTCTTGGCTGATCCATTCATTTTCTAGTAGCATGTTATTTAACCTCCATGTATTTGTGTGTTTCCAGATCTTTTCTTGTGATTGATAACTAGTTTCAAACCATTGTGGTCAGAAAAGACACATGATATGATTCAAATTTTTTAAATTTATTGAGTCTTGTTTTGTGGCCTAACATATGAACTATTCTGGAGAATTTTTCATGTGCCCTTGAGAAGATTATGTATTCTGCTGTTTTTTGATGGAATGTTCTGAAGATATCTCTTAGGTCCATCTGGTCTAATGTGTTATTCAAAGCCACTATTTTGTTGTTGATTCTCTATCCAGATGATCTATCTATTGATGTAAGTGGGTGCTAAAGTCCCCTACTATTATTGTATTGGTGTCAATTTCTTCCCTTATATCTGTTAATAGCTGCTTTATGTATTTAGGTTGTTTCCAGGTTGGGTTCATAAATATTTACAATTGTTATATCTTCTTGTTGGATTGTTCTCTTTATCACTATGTAGCATCCATTGTCTTATTATAGTCTTTTAAAAAAAAGTCTATTTTCTCCAATATGAGTATTGCTACCCCTGTTAACCTTTTCACTTCCATTTGCATGGTAAATGTTTTTTTCTCTCTTCACTTTTGGTGTGTATTTAGGCCTGGCAGTAGTCTCTTGTAGGCAGCATAGAGATTGGTCTTGCTTTTTTTCCATTCCATCATTCTATATATTTTGAATCAAGTGTTTAATTCATTTACATCCAAAGTAATTAATGATAGGGATGTACTTACTGCTATTTTGTTATTGGATTCATGGTTGTTTTTATAGTTTTTCTCTGTTCATTTCTTCTCTTTCTCTCTTCCCCTGTGGTTTGGTGGCCTATCTAACGGTATGCTTAGATTCTTTTTTCCTTATTTTTTGCATATCTATTACAGGTTTTTGATTTGTGGTTACCAGTATGTTCATGTATAACATTTTATGTATACAGCAGTCTACATATTAAGTTGATGGTCACTTAAATTTGAACCCTTTCTAGAAACACTACTCTTTTTTCAACTCCCACCATTTTATGTATATGATGTCATACTTTATATCCTTTTATTTTGTGAAATCCTTGACTAATTTTTATAGATTTAATTGACTTTACTGCTTTTGTGCTTTAACCTCTGTACTGGCTTTATAAGTGTCAATCTACTACTTTTATTATGTTTGTATTTGCCTGTGGAATTTTTTTCCTTTCATAATTCTCTTATTCTTGATAATGGCCTTTTATTTTTACTTAAAGAACTCTCTTAATGTTTCTTGTAAGTCTGGTTCACTTTTGTTTGTCTGGGAGACTCTTGATGTCTCCTTTTTTGAATGACAGCCTTGGTGAGTAGAATATTCTCAATTGCAGGCTTAGTAATTTCAGCACTTAGAATATATCATTCTACTCCCTTCTGCCTGAAGAGTTTCTTCTGAAAAATCAGCTGAAAGCCTTATGGGGTTTCCCTTGTACATAACTGTTTTCTTTTGCTGCTTTTAAATTTTTGCCTTTATGACTACATTTTGTAATTTTAGTTACTATGTGTCTTGGTATGGACCTTCTTGGGTTGATTTTGTTGGGGCCTTTTGTGCTTTCTGGATCTGGATGTCTGTTTCCATCTCCAGTTTCAGGAAGTTTTCAGCTATTATTTTTTCAAGTAAGTTTTCTGCCCCCTTTTCTCTCTCTTGTCCTTCTGGGATTCCTGTAATGCAAATGTTATTTTGCATGATGATGTCACAGAATTCCCGTAACCTATTCTTTTTTTATTATTCTTTTTACCTGTTGCTGTTCAGTTTGGTTGTTTTCTATTACTCTTTCAGCTCACTGATCCATTCTTCTGCCTTCTGTAATCTGCGATTGATTCCCTTAGTGTATTTTTCATGTCAGTTATTCATTTCTTCATCTCTGATTGGTTCTTTTTAATATTTTATATCTCTTTCTTGAAGGTCCCCCTGAGGTCCTCCACTCTTTTCTCAAGTCCAGTAAGTATATTTATGGCCATTATTTTGAATTCTGTATCAGGAATATTGCTTGTCTTTCATTTAGCTCTTTTGTTGTGGTTTTGTCCTAGTCTTTCATTTGGGACACAGTTCTCAGTCTCATTTTGTCTAACTCATTGTGTCTATGTATTAGAAAAGTCAGCTATGTCTCTTTATCTTCAAAGTAGTAACTTTATGAAAGAGAAGTCCTGTGGTGCCCTGTAGTGCAATGTCCCGTTTACCAGAACCAGGCACTTCTGGTTTCCCGTATGGGTTGTGTGCACCTTACTTTCGTGGCTGAGCCTGGTTTACCTTCAGTCTAGTCATCTGCAATGGCCCATTTTGTTGTAGGCAGGGTTTGGACCCTGTACTGTTAAGGAGCCAGTTTGGAGTTGCTATGGGCTTCTAGTTAGGCGGTGTCAGTAGCCACACCAGATGCCTGCCTTCAGCCCATTTGCTGTCCCTGCTGTCACTCCAAACTGCAGGGCATTCTCCCCACCTTGTCCCCTGAGAAGCTTTCATTGGTGATGGGGCCTGCAGTCAAACCGGATGCCTGTCCGCTGTCTGTCTTTTGGGGTTACGGTAGCGCCAACCTGTGGGGTGTTCTGTCTCTTCCCCAAGAGGATTTTGTTGGTGGATGGGGCCAGCAGTTAGACCAGATGCCTGTCCCCAATCTACCAGGGCTGCAGCCTCCCAAACTGCAGGGCTTTCCCTGTGTACTGCACCTTGAGAGGTTTTTGCTGGTGGGTGGGGCCAGCAGTCAGATCAGACGCCTGTCCCCAGTCCACCTGCTGGGGCTACAGACACACTGATTGGCAGGGCACTCTCTCTGCACTGCCAGTTATAGCGTTTGGCTGCTGGCACTGCAAGTGTAGTGGTGTGTGTGTTTATCTTTCCCTCTCCCCAAGGCAGGAGCCACTTTAGAGTGGCACCAATTCCTGCCAGAGCTGCTTGCAGGATGAGAGGAGGCAGGAGGAACTTTGGAGGAACCTCTGCTGAGTGGGGCAGGTTAGAGGGATCCTCAGGAGAAGGTGGGGATGGGGCACGTGGTGTTAGCAAGGTAGGTGGAGTGTCCATGCTGGAATCCGCAGGTGTCCAGGTATCTACGCTGGGAGGGCAGAGGAGAGAAATGGTTCTCTACTAGATATTTGTTCTTGGAGAAGTTGCCTAAAGATCCCTGCTCTCCAGCACACACTCTGAGATTAGTAAATAAATCTCCTTCAGAAAAATCCCAGACACTTTTGAACGGCTGCTTCTATGCTTATCTTGGTGGGATTGTCATTCTGTTTCTTCAAGGGTAGGGACTCAGTTTCTGATTGTCCTCTTGCTCTCGAAGAGCTAAGCCTGCTGGTTTTTGAAGAACTTGGAATTAAGCTCCACAGTTTAAAAGGTCAGTAAGTTAAGCCCAGCTGGTTTTCAAAGCCAAATGTTATGGGGATTCATCTTCCCAGTGCAGGTCTGCTGTGCCTGTGGTGCCTGTTGTGGGGTCTGCTCCTCTCTCTTCTTCCTCCCATTTGTGGTAAGTCTCACTGGGAGTGTGGTTCTTGACCACATCTCCACCTCTCCCACTCTTTTCAGTGTGGTCTCCTCCCTATGATTAACTGTGGAAAGTCTGTTCTGCCAGACTTTGGGTTGTTTTCAGGGTTAGTTGCACTGATGGGGCTGTTACCTAGGTGTGCCTGTGGGATGAGGTAAACTCAGAATCCTCATACTCCTCCTTCTACACCATCTGCCCAGAAGTCTGGTTGGTATTTTCTTATGTTTTCTATCTACTTAAGTTCTCACTGTTTCTATCTACTTAAGTTCTATCTACTTAAGTTCGCTCCATTTTTGTTCCATTTTCAGTTAGCACCTTTATGACTATTACTTTGAACTCTTTATCACGTAACTACTTATACCCATTTCATTAAGGTCTTTTTCTGAGGTTTTATCTTATTCTTTCACTTGGAACATATTCTTCTATAGGAGATTATTTCTGATGAAGTTTATCACTTACCCGCCAAAGACAAATATCTACTTTTCTCTTTCTCCGAGACAAGGGCCAAATTAGCTTAACTTTGAATGGTAAAGTTGGCTTTTGACTAAAGCCACAGAAAACTGTGCTAGGTAGATGGTGAACAGGTTACACACTGATATTATTTCACTGTTACATTAATTTAGATGCATGATATATTGGGAAAGAACATCACTGGAACGCAAATCTTTCTGTTCATAGCGTTTTTCTCTAATTTTCACCTTCTTTTTGTCTGTTTCGGTTTTAGTCTGACACTGTAGGGAAATTCACCGTGAAGTAAGGAACAAGTGAGCATGTGCCCTCTGCCCTCAAAAGTTGGCATGCAAGCCTGTGAACCTGGAAAGAGAACAAAGCTTTCTAATATGGTAAACCAAGAAAATGTAGATTAAGAAGCCTGGTTTCCTCTTCTTTGCATCAGCACATAACAGCTGTCAGATACCACTGAATAATCTACTCCTCCTGTTCCTGAAAGGTAGATGTCATTATGAAAGCATTTCCAAAAGGAAGTATGTTTTAATTTGGGACAATGGCACAAATGAAGTGGTAATGCAACAATAAAAGAGAAAATTTAAAAAGTACAGTATTTGCATTTGTGATTTTTTTTTTTTTGTCCCACCTCATTCCATTCTCTCCGGTGGTCCTTGAACCTTCACCAGCAGGCTGATATCCTGATAAACTCTACAAGGAAGAAGTAAAACAATGTAAAAGGCAAGGTGGGTGTGGCCGCGAAAGAGGTCATGGTGAACCAGAAGTGCAGCTACTCAAATGTATGCAGATAAGGCATTAGGTTCTAGGGCTGAAAGGAAGTACACCAGATTGAAGACTGCCCACATGATACCTGATGACAGACTTCCAGGGAAAGAGCCCAACCTTTAGGTTTTTCTGCTTAGCCCTCGCTTCCAAACAAAGCAAGCTGCAAGACCAGTCGTAACATCAAGCAGTAGAAAGTTTTCCTTCCTTTGGGAAAAGCTAGTAAAAGCATCTCTCTATTCCCTCTTCTTGCCGAAAGGTCCAGCTTTCTCCTGAGGTCCCTGCTGTCGGAGAAGAGTTGCAAAGGCTGTGATGGCATCGTGCATAATGGCCATTAGAATAAAAATAGGAGTCTCTGTCCATCTAATCCTGCAAGAGTTAATTCCCTTCCCTGAGCCTCCCATTCTTCACCTGAAAAGGGTGGTAGGCAGATTGAACCAGAAAACAAAAGATTTATTTCTAAAAGACTTATTTTTTCTACTTCCTTTACTTCGTTCTTCCAATTAAAAAACTTAAGCACTAAGGGGCGCCTGGGTGGCGCAGTCGGTTAAGCGTCCGACTTCAGCCAGGTCACGATCTCGCGGTCCGTGAGTTCGAGCCCCGCGTCGGGCTCTGGGCTGATGGCTCAGAGCCTGGAGCCTGTTTCCGATTCTGTGTCTCCCTCTCTCTCTGCCCCTCCCCCGTTCATGCTCTGTCTCTCTCTGTCCCAAAAATAAATAAACATTGAAAAAAAAAATTAAAAAAAAAAAAAAAAACTTAAGCACTAAAAACAGTCTAGTCTACCTGCTTTCCATATACCTGAGATTAATTCACATACTTTCTGAGTAACATGATAAAGTCATCTTTAGAAACATACACACACTGGTTTCAGAACAACACCCTCTGGGGTCTTGGCTGCCAGTCTGGTCCAGGCACACACGGTCAGAACCTTAATGCCAGTCAGCATCCTTATCAGCATTCACTACCCATGTTCTAGATGATACTCTCTCAGGAGACAATACTTTCCTTTCTAAAATGTATACTCTTTGCTCCGAACAATGAGTATATGAATAGGTCTTCATTTGACTACCTGAACAATCAGCTTCTTATATTATTTATCCAGAGCAGAATCAACTCACCTAATTTGTGTCAAGTCACCAGGACTCTTTGTTGCATAAAAAACATTAAGATATCACCCAACTCTAGCATGAAAGGTTCTTCTGAAATCTCTTGTGGCATCAGCATTTTCTAGGTAGTCTAGTACATACCAGTCAAAATTGACTTGATCTGCCAAACATGAAACTCATTCAGTACTGCCCCTGTAGGAGTCAAATTCTTATTTACAACTTAATAAACAAAGTTAGCTTTGTTCCAGCCCTTATTATAGTTGAGACTTCCAAATTTACTTCATGTCCGACACTGCCAACAAAGTGTTCAAAGCACTTAATACTTACAAGTCACATCTTGTCCTTTCACATCCACATGAGAGACCAAACCCTATTTCACTCTTGTTTAAATTTTATTATTGTGGTTATTAGTAATAAACCAATAGAACTAGGATAACAAAGGGAAACGTTCAAGATAAGTAACTTCTTCCTTATGAATTAAAACACATGCACACACTTGAGTTACTCCCTCCCCACCCAATCCTGATGTACAGACAGCTATACAAAACAGTCCATAGAGCTCTGTGAGCAGCTGCTACCAGGAGCTGGGCAAAGGACCCCAGCTGTATGAAGTCTCAGGCTGATGTGGGTCTAGATGACTAACTTCTCCACACTGAGAGTACTTGTGGTTTCATCCTCTTCATTTGACCCAAAATAGCCCGGGAGGTCCAGCATCCTCTGCTCAGCCTCAGTGAGGCCAAATGACGTATTATCATAGAAGGCAAACTCAGGGTGGGCTGGGAAACTCTGACACTTGTCTTTTCTACCCTGAGAAGGGCTCAGGGGGCTGACCCTCTGGTAGCTGTCTTTGGGGGCAGTGGGGGAAGGCTGCTTCCTTGAGACACTCCTGTGACTGGGGGACGGTCCCCTCCGAGATCTGTGAGGCTCTGTTCTCTCACCTCCTACCACGAAGCTTGCCTGGCTGTCCCCCAGGTCTGGTTTCCTCACGGGCTGCCCCAGGGTGTAGGACTTAGGGGCAGGGCTCAATGGACCTCTGGTTGCACCCGCCCCTTCCGGTTTCTCGGGAAACGGGGCGGCGCCTCGACTGTGAGGCCGAAATCTGTCTTCCGCCTGGTCCCAGGTCCGCGTCCTAGAACTGTAGGCCGGGGCCTGGCGTGGAGTCAGGGTGGACATGCTCCTCTCCCGGAACGGCCGGGCCTGCTTGGCTTCGTGAAAACTAGCGGTCCTCCTGAAGTGGGAGCCCCTGGGGTGGCTCCTCTCCGGCAGCGCCCCTCTGCCGCCCACGTGCCTCGTGGCTGACTTGCGGATCACCGTCTGGCTGGGGCTGACGGCGCAACTGGCCTGACACGCCGGGTGGTCGGGCCTGGAGGGGGGCCTGGCCGCGGCTCCGCCCGCCGGCTGCTCCAGAAACGGGGATTTGATCCTGAACTTGTTTGCCGCGGCTTCGTCTGGGCTTTCCACGTCTAAGGGGGGCACGGCGGCGGCGTCGATGGCCGTGTCTGTCAGGGGACTCTGAGACACGTGGTACACCTTGGTGGTTTCCGTCAGGCCCTTCTTCTTCATCTCCTTCAGCTGCTGCTGGGCCAGGCGGTAGCTGAACAGCGGGGGGATGATCTTCTGGGCGTTGGACTGCACGCTCTCGCTGCCAGAGGCGTCGTCCTCGGGAGCCGCGGGCACACTGCGCCTGTAGGTCAGGGGGATGCCCGCGTCCCCCGGGCCCCCCGCGGGCCCGTCGCCCCCGTCCGAGAAGCTGCCGCGCTGCTCGCTCAGCTCGCAGATGTTCTCCTCGTCCGAGTTCTTCCGGAAGCTGGGGGAGTGGATGGAGTTGTGTCGAGCCGGCGTGCGGCACTTCGGGGTGCGGCCGAACTTCCGCCACAGCGTGATGAGGACGGTGGCGAGGATGATGAACAAGCACAGGGAAATCCCAGTGACGGTCACGATGTTGTTGGACTTCACCGGACCCTGGGGCTGAAGAGGGGATGCACTGGATGGCTGGAAAGCTACAAGACAAGGGAGAGCAAATGTATTCTCTGGTATTGATTCTCTGCGTGGTTTTAAGGTTCTGATTATCTAGCAGTTCTGGGATTTCGGGTCTTAACACACGTATCTCTGCTGGCAGCTTAAACAAAACAAAACAAAAAAACCCAAAAACAGAAACAACAACGACAACAACGACAACAAAACAAACAAAAAACACCAAGGCACACGGAAATGAGGTGAGCAGATAAACCACAATCAGGGGTGACTTCGGGGCTCACTGGCTCCTGCTAACACATGTCTCAAATGTTCCACATAGAAAGCAGCAGCATAAAGAAAGTGTCAGGGTAAGATCAAGATACGGTGAACGCGGGATATCTATAGTTAAATGTACCTTTGAGATGCATATCAGAAAATTCCTATCAAGTATTAAAACCTGACATGCAAAATGATTCAGGTAGGTTGTATCTCAGTTCGCATATCTGAAGAAATTAATAGGTGAAAATAAGTCTTTAGGCAATAGCGAACGCTCCACGAATGTGTGTCATCCTTGCCCAGGGGCCATGCTAATCTCTGTATGGTTCCAATTTTAGTACATGTGCTGCAGAGACAAGCACAAGTCTTTAGGTAATGTAATGCAACTCAAATTTCCCTTCTAATGTCAAACAACTTGCTTTCCTGGTTGAAGCCTCTTCTGCTCACTCTTCTCTTTCCAGCTGTCCTCTCCTCTTGCCTCCTTCTGTGGGGTGTTGATTTGTCTTTTTCTTCCCTGCTGTCTCCAACTGCTTTGTCCCATGGTCATCAAAATGTTTCACCAAGCTTCAGACACCAGCTGGGGCCTCAGCCTGTACTGCCACTGAAATACCCAGGAAACTGAGACCACCTAATGCCACCAGGCCTCCCCTCTCTTACCTCTTTGTCACTGACCACCCTTCAGGGGCCTCCAGTCACCTATCCTGTCCCATTGCCCCCCTAAGTCTTACCACTACCAGCTATGTGTGTCATGTCCATGAACCACTTTCCCACTGCTTCCCTGTCTTTTCTGCTCCCCCCCACCAATGGGATAACCAAACTCCTCGGCATCCAGAAGCTTTCCCTTTGCCTCCTTCCTTGCCTTACTTGAGGGGACTGGATCTCCTGCGGGGCACGGCTTCCCCTGCCCACCCTCTTGTGTGGAAGCTGTGATGCACACTTGTTTATAAGCAAACAAGACCAGCAGCACGGAGTGTTCCTCACTCTTCTCCTTCCTGATTGCCATTTTCAACTGTTTCACCTCTGGATCAAAATTCTACTTAAAAAAAAAAAATTCTCTATGCTGTACTTTTCACTTCCATGACTTATTTATTTTATAACTGTAAAGTCTGTACCTCTTAATCTTCTTTATTTTGCCCATCTGCCCCACTCACCTCCTTTAGGCAACAAGCAGTCTGTTCTCTGTTTAAGAATTAATTTTTTTTTTTTAGATTCTACAAATAAATGATATCAGGTGGTATTTGTCTCACTTATCTTAATACCTCTCCTTTATCCATTCCATCTACTGATGAGCACTTGGGTTGCTTCCATATTTTGGCTATTGTAAATGCTGCTGCAATAAACATAGGGTGCATGTATCTTTTAGAATTAGTGTTAATTTTCTTTGGGTAAATACTCAGTAGTGGAACTACCAGATCATATTTCTATTTTTTAAATTTTTGAAGATCCTTCATAGTATTTCTGCAGTAGCTGCATCAATTTACATTCCTACCAACAGTGCACAAGATGCTCTCTTTTCTCCATATCCTCACCAACACTTACTATTTCTTGTCTTTTTCATACTAGCCATTCTGTCTGCTGTGAGGTGATATCTCATTGTGGTTTTTATTTGTATTTCCCTGATGATGAGTGATCTTGACCATCTCCTCATGGGTCTGTTGGCCATCTGTACGTCTTCTTTGTAAAACTGTCTATTCATGTCCTCTGCCCTTTTTGAATTGGATTCTTTGTTGTTGTTTTTTGTTTTTGTCTTTTCTTTTTTTTTTTTTTGGTGTTGAGTTTTGTCAGTTCTTTATATTTTTTGGATATTCACCCCTTATCAGATATATGCAAATATCTTCTATTCAGTAGGTTGCCCTTTTGTGTTGTTGATGGTTTCCTCTGTTGTGCAGCAAAAGCTTTTTATTTGTAGTCCCAATTGTTTATTTTTGCTTTTGTTTCCCTTGTCTGAGGATAAATATCCATAAATACGTTACTAAGGGTGATATCCAAGGTGTCTTCTACTCTTCTGATGCCCATGCCATCTACCCAGACCATCTGCCTAATGCCCCCTCAACATTGCCATCCTCCAACCTTGTGGCAGCCATCAGTCCCTAGCACCTGGGTCTCAGTCTTCCTTACCATCCTACAGGTAGGCCCAACTGGGCAATGTCAGTGCCCATCCAACATATAAAGCCTTACCATTGTTTGCAGCTGCTCCTCTTCTGAAATACTCAATTTCATAGCCTATTTTCAAGCTATTTTATGAATATTCAATTTCATAGCCTATTTTCTTCTCCTCTCACTCGGCCAATATTATTACACTGGTTTCTCAACCTCACTGCAATTTCTGATTCCCCAACTCATCCATTTATTTTCTCCCCATATGCCAGCCAACTCCTGGCCTCACTTCTCTCCCTACACTTATGACCCATTACATAAACCATTCTCTTACCAATAACCTCTCTCTGACCTTTAGTACTGAGCCATACTCCTTTCCCCGATCTACAGCAAAAGTCCATCCCTAGGTAAACCAAAACGTGAATTACCAGCTGCTGCACCAAGGTGCGGAGCACTGGTGGAGAAAATAACGCACCTGTGTGGGTCAGTGCCTCTGCATACCGACAGCCCCCAACCTCAGCTGCCCACAGCATGGGCAGCATGGGCTCCTAAGCAACTCAATTCTTTCATTGCCTACAAGTTTCACCACTTTTCTCAAGTCCCCTACCAACCCTCCTCCTCAGAATGCCACTGATTCACACAAAAATAGAAGCTATCTGGAAAGTACACCCCCAGCTTCTTTTGCCATTTTCTTCTCCCATGCAGACTTGGGAGCAGCCACACTTCTATTTACTTCTTTCTCTATGGAGTGGAAGAAGTATCTTCCTAGAAAGGTGGGTCCACCACGTGCGCTCGGTCACCCTTCTCCAGGGGGATCAACCCTCTGTACCAGTTCTCTCCAGCTTCTCCCCTATGCAGCTCCGTGCAAACATGCTTAAGCTCTCACTTTAAAAAGACCTTTCTAGAACCCTCTCACTACTGCCACAACCATATCTTATTCCTTGTCCTCCCAGCAAAGCTTAAATAAAGAAGAGTCTATATTTGCTGACTTACTCCTTCCACATCATCACCTCTGAGTCTTGCAACCTGCCTCCAGAATTAGTTTCAGTGAAATAGTTTCTGCTGAGGTCATTAATGATTTAGTAGCTAAATTCAAAAAAATTTAGTCCTGATATTCCTTGACTGCAGTATTGGCTACTTCCCAACACTTCCTGAAACTTTTTCTCTTCTTGGCTTCAACGATAGTACTCACTTAATTTGGAGCAAAGAACATCGACTTTGAAGCAAGGAGATCTAGATCCTATCCTAGCTCCATTAGCTCTACTCTCTCCACCAATGCCCCATCAACACCTTCACTTTCACATGCCCAAGACTCATCCTCTTTCCCCCAGAACCTGGGTCTCATCCAATATATCCAATCTCAAGGAAATGGCTGTCCATGAAGTTGCCAGTACTAGAATCCTGGTTTTAATCCTTGATACTTCCCTCTCCATCACTCTCCACATCCAGAGTCTTTGACCCCTTCCCTCCTCTGCCTCTCCACTGTCATCATTTCATTTTTCACCTGAGTTTTCACCTGAAAAACACTTAACAGGCCTTGCTGATGCCATTCCTACCCCTTCCAATGTATTCTCCATACTATAGCTAAGAGATCCCTCTGAAATACAGGCCAAACCTTGAAAGTCCCTTAGAATCTGGCTCCTACCTACCTGTCTGGGTTCATTTTTACCACTCCGTCTGGTACACTATGCTCTAGATACATTAAACTATTTTCAGTTCTTTGGCTCTTTTAATGTGCCATCTTCTTTCATGTTTTCATCCATTGTTCCCCTTGCTAAATTCCCTTTCTCACTTGGTTCACCTCAGTGACACCTACTCAACTCTCAAACTTTAGCTTAGATATCACCACCTCCAACAAAGAAGTTATTCCCAGCATGGATTTTCACCCCGGAAAGCTTCCATAGTAAGCTGTGGATACTTTTTTCATTGTAGGCTCTACACTGTGCTGTATATTATTCCTGTGTGTCTGCTGAGCTACTATATCCTAAGTGCCTTCCAGATAGGAACAATGCCTTATCTTCATACAGTAAAACCTTGGTTTGTGAGCATAATTCATTCCAGAAACATGCTGGTAATCCAAGGCACTTGTATATCAAGGCAAATTTCAAGGACCATTGGCTCAATTGTGATCATGTGGCATTTGGCATCATGTACTACTCGTACTGCAAGACATTGCTTGTTTATCAAGTTAAAATTTATTAGAAATGTTTGCTCATCTTGTGGAACACTCATAGACGAGTTACTCGCAATCTAAGATTTTACTATATTCCCAACCCCAGTCATAGTAACTTACACATAGCTGGTATCCAATAAATGTTTGATTAATTCATTATTAAAAAGGTAATAGCAAAATGATCAATATCCCACCTGACAGAATGTGGACATATGGCAGTGGATCCTCCCATTCTCAAGTTTGAACGAGATGGTCAAATTAACATAGAACTTGACCAAAAAACATCCTTCAAAGCCAAATAAAACTAAACTCTTAACGAAGTGAACCTGGCTGAATGATGAAAGACTTGTTTCCTGATATCACTTCATTCAAGTACAGTGGCTGCTTACCTCCATGGGGAGCAGCAATTCAATTGCACATCATGGTCGCTTTATTTAGCTGTTATCTTTGACTGTGCTGGCTCCCTTCAAAACCATGGCTGGAGAAAAGCCCAAGAGCTGCTGACCTCACTCCTCTCTGCCTCATCTACTTCCCTCTTTCACTTGAAGTGAAGATTTCCAGATGCTAAGCAGCCTACGGACAGATCTTTACATTTCCAAGGAGTGTGAAATAGATTGAATATGAAGATGAACACTTGGAAGAAATTATCATCTGTATCCACATAAGCATGTATCTGAGGACCTTTTTGCTAATTTATAATTTCTAGTTCCCAAATTTTCCAAAAATCTAGTACAAATTTCTAGTTCCCACCCAATATTAAAGAGTTAAGACAAAAGAACATGAAATAATTCCATATATCCTCAAAATTAATTGCTAATTCCAGGTTGTTGATGCTTCCAGAAAGCTAGACTGGTGCAGAAAGGCAAGGTATTCAAGATAGGTAGCTTAGAAGGGTCAGATCTAATCCTCTGCTTTCTAGCTTTATGGTCTTGGGCAGGTCAGTTATCCTCTCTATGCTACAGAGTCCCAATTAAGTGTGATAATATATTTAAAGTGCTGGCACATAGCAAATGGTCAACAAACCATTTATATCTTGTCACTTCTAAGGTACAGAAGCCAGTGACAATTGATTTGAAATTCAATTGAGTTCATCCATTCATTCACTCATTTATTCCTTCATTATGGAACTCTAGATAGAATATCTTAACACAACATGCCATCCCAGAATTGAGAGGAACAGATATATTTGAAGCTGTGAGCTGTGAGAAAGGAGCTGTGAAAGTGAAGGGGACTTATAAAGAAAGAGTAGACAGAGAATAGAGCCTAGAAAATAATACAAATTATAACTGGAGATAGAACAGATTCAGAGTGGGGTCAAGGGCTTATGAAAGAAGAGGGGCAGGCTAAGGGCTAGCAGAAGAGCTTAAGTCTGAGGAAAATCAGAAGAAAGAACATCCTCAGGATGCTGGAATAAAGGGAACAAGTCTGGCTGGAAAAATGAGACAGCAAAAATGAATTTGTAAGATCACATGTGGGGGACACTGGCCAAGGTGTTGCCACGTGCCTGTGGTTTTTGCTTAAAGATGCTCTGAGATCCAAACACAGAAAAAAATCTAACTCCCCCAGATCTTAAGGGACAAAGAACTAGGGATGGTTTTCTAACCTGGAATTGGAGAGTGGAAGAAGTCAGGACTTGACAGAAGGACTTTATCTAAGGGTCAGGACCAAAGCAAAGGCTGTCAAATTAAATGGGGGGGCTGTTTGTAGATCAGTAGGTGAGATGGTGTGTGGAAAGAACAAGGATTAGTATTACTGTAACCTGTAGCAAATGAATGGAATTCAACTCCATAAGCTGAAGCACACCTAACCGAGCTTGTCAGCATTACATCTATAAACCATTCATATCAAAACTCACTGAACACCCACGAGTGCCTTCAAGATGCTGAGAGGATGACAGAAAGGCCAGTCTCTAGGTGATGACAAGAAGAAATCTCCCCACCTTCTCCTCCTGAATAGGGGTAATAAAGAGGAAATGTAAGGCCATTCAGGGATAAGACAGGGTGACTTGACCCATTTTGACAAATAACCGTCTATATGGTCCCCTTGAGCTTCTCTGAGATGATGAGAAAAAGCATTTTTTACATGTTCTTCCACAATTTTAGCAGGAAGAAGTAAAGGATAGATAAGAAAACAAAAGCACAACCAAAAATACCTCAGGAAGAAAAGATCATCCCTCCTATTTTTGTATTTTTAAAAATGATTTCCTTGTCATTTCCCTGTCTTCCATAGTGTGAAATCCCCCGCCATCTCACTGGCCAGCTACTGCCAGTCATAGAAAAACTACTGAGTATAGCCTTAGTAAAGCCAGCAGCAATAACAGAGTGTCAATGAGTCCACCTCTGAACTCAGGTTGGTGATTTTCAGGCAGGTCTAGGTTCAACAGTCCCTCTGTGGAGAGATTCCCGAAGAAAGAAGAATACCTACCAGCACACTCCTCCAGGGAACACAGGGAGGTCTCCGAGGACATTCCAGGGCAGCCAGGTCTGGAGGGGAAGGAAGTCAGGCACACGCGGCGTCGCTCTCTGACACCATCCCCACACGTGGCACTACACTGGCTCCACGGCTGCCACAGTCCCCAAGTTTCTGCAAGGACATTAGCCATGCTTTTAATGCTAGTTCATTTGAGAATCAGAATTTAACTGTACCCAAATGAAGCAGCAAACTCAAATCTCAGGCCTTGAAAAGTCAGTAAATAAAAATATCCCCAAAGATGCGGAAAGCTGGAAAGAGTGTGTAACCACCCTTAAAACAAAGGAAAGCTGTATAATTTACAAAATATTAACCTTTTTGGAACTCATCAGAGAGCAAAGGTCACAGGACAACCAAATGGCCTGAAGGAAACACAGCCTCCTCTAAGGCAAGACAGGATGCAAACCTTGCTTCCTGAGATAGATACCAGGCCTCATAAAAGCTAGTGGAAAGAAGTCATCTGAAAACATATGAACTGCTAGAAGCCTAGTGTGGGCTAGCATGAGAATATAGAATCCCTGGGAGCCACATATCCAATGGGAATTTGTACCCACTTGCAGGTTCTTCATGGATCTCATCAAATGCTCACAAGAAGGACTGAGGGTAAGTGCAAGGCCAGAGAGGGCCTTCCTTTTAGTTCAGGCCTGAGGATAGAAGGAGTGGCACTGTGGGAAAGACAAACCTCATGTGGATTCTCCTCCCCATCTGCTCTACCAACAAAAGCCTCAACCACTGGGGGGAAAGCAGCAGCCCTGTCACTTTAAGGGCACCAGTTGAGACACAATACTGCTAAGGAATGCAAAAAGAAGGAAATCCTTCACCCCTGAAGAGGAGCAGAAAATATACTGAGTCCAGACTATTAGAGAGCTTCCACCACTGAAGAGAGGCAAGATCAAGAAGGCCCCATCCCTGAGACTCAGGGGCACAGCATTTATCTAAGACTGAGGATGAAATGGAACAAGAAAAAGCTCTCCAGCTCCCATCACCCAAGCCCTACCCTGCACCATGCTAGCAATTTCCAAGTATCACTAATAACAACCCACTGCTAGAGCAGGGGCAAGAGCGACAGATGACAACCTCTCTTGTGTGCAGGCTCAAGCCTAAAGCTGAGGGTGGAGAAGCCTGGCAAGCCAACTCCTACCCTAACTGCAAAGTAACATTAGAAAATTCTGAACTCTATCATGTACTGAGGATGGCCATAGCAACAGCACAAACCCAAACACAGCTTAATTCCTTAGTGCACTGACCCAATCCCCACACTAATGGCCTAGCAAAAATAGGGTATGCCCATTTCCCCACATAAGTACTATTTATTGTTGTCTACAGTTCTAAATAAGATGTGCAACTTTCAACCAAAAATTATGAGACACACAAGCAGCAAGAAAAAAACTACCAATAAATAAAGTAATCAAGAGAACCAGACCCAAATGTGATCCAGGTATTAGAACTATCAGAGAGAGAAGTTAAAATACTATGATTAACATGAAAGACTTTAGTGGAAAGGTAAACAAGATGAATAGATAAAAATTTTCATTAGAGAGTTATAAACTAAGAAGAGGTGAATGGAATGCTAGAAATGAAAAACACAGAACAAAGATGAAGAATGCCTTCTAGAATGCTCATAAGTAGACTTACTGAGGAAAGAAACAGTAAATTTAATATAGGTCAATAGAAATCACTCAAACTGAGACACAAAGATTAAAAAGAGAGAGTGGGGGTGCCCGGGTGGCTCAGTTGCTTGAGTGTCTGACCTTGGCTCAGGTCATGATCTCATGGTTCGTGGGTTTGAGCCCCATGTCAGGCTGTGTGCAGACATGCTCAGCCTGCTTCAGATTCTGTGTCTCCCTCTGTCTCTGCCCTCCCCTGCTTGCACTCTGTCTCTGTCTCTCTTGAAAATAAAACATTTTTAAAAAATAAAAAAATTAAATTAAAAAAATAAAAAATAAAAAGAGAGAGTGAATAAAACAGAATGGAATATCCAAGATCTGGGGGACAATATCAAATAATCTCTTGCTCATGTTATTAGAATCCCAGAAGAGAAAAAGAGAATCAAAAAATGACCAAGAATTTTCCAAAATTAATGAAATATACTAAGCTCTATCCAAGATGCTCAGAAAACATCAGGCAGAATAAACACAAAAAAGCAAATAAACAAAAAGAAGTTAGACACACTATATTTAAACTGATAAAAACAAACAAACAAACAAAAAAAACTTTTAAGGCTGTGGGAGGAGGGAAGGTGGAAGGAGCAAACACATTGTATATGGAAGAATAAAGATGAGAAATTGAGCAGACTTCTTGTCGTGTAATCCAAGGATAGTGGAGTAGTATCTCTAAAGTAATGAAAGAAAAAAAAAAAAGACCAATCCAAAATTCTTCCAAAAATTAAGGAGAAATAAAGATTTAGACAAACAAAAATCAACAAAATTAATTACCAGCAGACCCTCACTATAAGAAATGTTAATAGAAAATCCTTCAGGCAGAAGGAATATGATACCAGAAAAAAAACTGTGTCTGTACAAAGAACTGAAAAGTGCTGGAAATGGCATTTATAAAGGTAAAAATAAAACTCATTTTTTCTTATTTTTAAATGCTCTAAACTATAACTGCTAAAGAATACTAGTACTATGTATTCAGAGCATATATAAAGTAAAATGTATGACAATAATCACACAAAGAATGGGAGTAATGAATTGGGAGTGTACTATTAATAAGGTCCTTATACTACATGTGAAGCAAAACATTATTACTCAAAGGTAGATCAAGAATAATTAAAGATATATATTGTAAACTCCAGGACAACCACAAAAAACATTTTAAGGTATAAACAATAAACCAACAGTGTGGTTAAACTAACTCATAAAAAATATTCAATTAACACAAAAGAAGGCAGAAATGAGGAAAAAGAAACAAAGAACAGAAGAAACAGAAAACTACCAAGATGACAGATCTTAATCTAACCAAATAATGGTTACACTAAATATAAATAATCTAAACACACCTCTTAAAAGATAGAGATTGTGAGATTGGGTAAAAAAGCATGACCTAATTATATGTTACTTAAAAGAAACTCACTTAAAACACTAATTCAAAAAGATATATGCATTCCAATGTTTACTGCAGCATTATTTACAATACCCAAGATATGGAAGTAACCAAAGTGTCCATTGATAGATGAATGGATAAAAAAGATGTAAGGTAGGTACACACACACACACACACACACACACACACACACACAGGAATAATACTCATCCACAAAAAAGGATGAGATCTATAGGGCAAAAAAGGATGGACCTATAGGGCATTATGCTAAGTGAAATAAGTCAGACTGGGAAAAATAAACACTATATGATTTCACTCATATGTGGAATCTAAAAAACAAATGAATAAACAAACAAAAAGCAGAACTAGATGTATAAATACAGAAACAACCTGATGGTTGCCAGAAGGAAGGGGGTGATGAGATGGGAAAAATGGATGAAGGGAAGTGAGAAATACAGGCTTCCAGTGAAGAAATGAGTAAGTCATAGGAATAAAAGGCACAACACAGAGAAAATAGTCAAAGACATTGTAATAGCATCATATGGTGACAAATGGTAGTCACACTTGTGTTGAGCTAAGCATAACATATAGAGAAGTTGAATCACTATGTTGTACACCTGAAACTAGGTAACATTGTGTGTCAACTATACTCAGTTAAAAATTTTTTCACTAAAAAACTTACTTTAAATATTAAATACATAAATAGGTTAAATATTAACAGTTGGGAGAAGTTAAACCCATGAACATTCATTAACAGAAAACTGGAGTAACGATATTAGCATCAGACAAGGTAGACTGCAGAACAAGGGATACTACCAGGAATAAGAGGGACATTATTACATAATGATAAAAGGGTTAATCTAGAAAGGAGTCTTAACAATCTTAAATGGGGGTGCACCTACCACCAGAGCTTCAAATTCATACCAAATATTCCCAGAACAGTTTAATGACTGACACATGCAAGCATCTCTTCCAAGCATCTATGTAATCACTGCCAGATAGAATAATTAAGTAGTCTCCCACAAAAAATTGTTCTAAGACCCTTCTCTATCAGTACCCATCCAACCTCAAGACCCAGGTCATACCAACCCTGGGCACCAAAACACCCTCTGTATAAAAGTCTTTCTTCATCATTTATGGACAAAAGTTCAATACATTCACAGGTATATAAAGCACTAGGAAAACATAAGAACACATAGGGCAGATACATTCTCAGGTAATCCAAGTGGTGCAATCTTTGAAATGAGTCATGGAGTATGAGCTCTTTAAAGCAATTAAAAGTCTCTGGGATTTTCACAAGAGTGGGAGCATTACAAACCACAACCCTGGACCAACATCAACTGAGGTGTGGTAATTATGTTCCATCCAGAGGTCCAACTGAACACAATATTGGTTCTGTGTCTCCAGATTACACTGCAGCTCCTCAAATGGAAGAACAATAAGCCAGCTTTGTCCTTAAGCTACAGAGCTATTCAGACACTAAGCCCCTCGTGCCTGCAAAGCTTTGGGACTCTCATATTAAAATCTCTTGAATTAAAGTATGGTGATTTATTTTTGAAAAATCAACTGGGAATTCCACTACTGAGAAATCTAAACTGAAAACTAAGTCAGTGCATAGTTTATCCTTCTCTTATGCTCATATTTAAGACCACAAAAGGTAGAATTACAAATGCTAATAATCTTTTGTAAACTCTCATTTACTTTACATGAATATAATTTATTTAATATATAAAGTTATTTGTCAAACTAAAAACAAAAATTCCACTAGTAGTGGCCAGGAAAAAAAAAATCAAAGTTTTAATAAAAGCATGAATATTATTGTCAAAAATTTCATGTTTATAGAAGCACTTTCAACAATAGCCAAATTATGGAAAGAGCCTAAATGTCTCTCCATCAATTGACAAATGGATAAAGAACATGTGGTTTATATATACAATGGAATACTACTTGGCAATGAGAAAGAATGAAATCTGGCCATTTGCAGCAACATGGATGGAACTGGAGGGTATTATGTTAAGTGAAATAAGCCAGACAGAGAAAGACAAATACCATATGTTTTCACTTCACTCATCTGTGGATCTTGAGAAACTTAATGGAAGACCATGGGGGAGGGGAAGAGGGAAAAAAAAAGGCAAATCACAAGAGAGGGAGGGAGGCGAACCACAAGAGACTCTTGGATACTGAGAACTGAGGGATGATGGGGGTGGGGGAGAGGGGAAAGTGGGTGATGGGCATTGAGGAAGGCACTTGTTGGGATGAGCACTGGGTGTTGTATGGAAACCAATTTGACAATAAATTATATAAAAACAATCTTCATTTTGAAATGTTGTGTCTTTTTCCCTTGGAAGTAAAATCATGGTTTGTAGGACAATCAACAAAAAGTAAACATTTAGGCTACATCTTATGTCCTTTAATTTTAAGCCACAGTAATCAAACAGGAACATAGGAAATCAATCAAAGCAATTAACAAATTTAATCAGGCAAAAATTTTTAATGCTTTAAGTAATTCTGTCTGTTCCCTGAAGATTTCTACCAATAACTTTGAGGGAAATACTAGGCTAAATGAAAAGTCATTAGATAAATGTAGTTCGTGTTTTAGAAATAAAGAGCAAGATGATCAATATTTCGAATACTTTTCATGAATGAAAGCTGTTTTGTTTTGTCCTGGTTAGATGTCCATACATGCACTCACACTACATAACAAACCTGTTTGGCTAGCATAAATACCTTTCAGGCTACTACAGAGGATATTAATTCTGAATGAGCAAAATTTGTCTGGAATAGGAAAAGGGAAATTTGTTTCCACCCCTCAAGACTATCTGAAAGAATACAGCCCATGAAATATTCACAACTGGAAGACATTTTGCTCAAGAAACTAAAGCAACTAAACAAAACACGCTTACAAAAAAAGTTCTTTAGGGGCGCCTGGGTGGCTCAGTCAGTTGAGCGTCTGACTCTTGGTTTCAGCTCAGGTCATGATCTCACAGTTTGTGGGCTCAAGCCCCACAATGGGCTCACATCAGGCTCTGCGATGACAGTGCAAAGCCTTCTTGGGATTTTCTTTCTCCCTCTTTCTCTGCCCCTCTCCCACTTGTGCTCTCTCTCTCTCTTTGATAAATTTAAAAAATAAACATTAAAAAAAAGACATTAGCTTTAAGAAGAAAGAAAGAAAGAAAGAAAGAAAGAAAGAAAGAAAGAAAGAAAGAAAAGAAAGTTCTCTAGACAAGAGTAACTAAAAGCAACAGATGGAGCAAAGGCACCTGGATAAGCAGTTCAGACTTTCTGTGCACAGAACAAGGCTCATTTATATTGGCCAAATCATGCTTGTGGGTTCCAAAGTGGGTTATGTGTGTTTCAAGAGGGGTGGACAGCACAAGACAAACCAGTGAGATGAGAAAATAGTATAACTTTTTTCAATTTAAACATTTTACATTATTTAATACATGAATTGACAGTTGATTATATGGGAGGCAGTGAAGAATAATGGTAAAAGCCAGTCAACCATTAGTAGTGGTTAAGACACTTAACCACCAATTGAGCTCAGGCAAGTTACTTATTTTGTGCTTCTATTTCTTCATCTATAAAATTGACAAAATTATAAGCCTAACTAATAGGGTTGTTATGAAGATTAAACAGGTTAACATTTATAAATCACTCAGAACAGTGCCTGGTTACAAAGTAATCACTATATAAACATTAGCTTTATTATGTCAGATGATCGCACACAGGATGTCAGATATCCTACAGGATATTCCTAAGGAATCCCAAAAGAAGAGTTTATTCTTGGAAGGATTTACATATTCATTCACTTTCAAAGAATATGGAGTAGTGCAGCATCTAGGGGTCTACTTACATGAATTTTTACAACTGTATTTTCTAGCTTTAGGTAAACTAACTCCCAAAGTGGACAAGTAGCTTAAAGAAGATTCTGGCGGAGAATTAAAGATAATGCACAACGTGCAAACAGGAAGGAACTGACAGGGTTGATAGTTCTGTCCTTGGTAAAAAGCTCTTGTTCAGTCATTATGAAAGAAAAACTATACCATTTAATCACAGAAACAAGAAGATGACCTAAAAATTAAATTATCAAGGAAACTATAAATATATACACTTTTTATTTACCAAAAAAAAAACTAAGTTAAAAAAAGTTATGTGACTATGACTTCATATCCTCTATCATTCATTATCAACTTTTACCCTAAATTTATATACTCCCGTCTGAAACGGGATGTTGGGCAGATGTGCTCAGAATTTAGGATTTCTCAACTTATTTTTGTAAGTTATTACAGTGCTATGCCAAGATTACTAACACTCCCCTACCAGGATCTCAGGCAGCATCCCATAGCCAAACACATTAACATTTCTGCAGAGAAAAATATGAACATTCACATCAAGTAGGATTAATGAAGATCATGAATAATTTTTGGTTAAATGCAGCACATCTATTTTGCATTTCCTGTAAACTGTTATTTACTTACTATCTTCAGGTCTGAAGATATATTTGGAAAAAGAGACAGACATGTCAAACACATTACTCCATTGTCCAAAGGAACTAGTAAGAAATTCAGTGGAGGCAGCAGCTCACACAAGTCATGGTGGGTTCAATGGGGTCCCTAAATGATACCATTTACCAAAAGAAAAAAAAAAGTCAGCTGCCAATTTAAGTGGAAAATGAAAAGAAGAGAACTCGATTCAGTCATACATTTTTTACACTAAAACCAGGGAAGGCACTGAGGTCCCCATTACTAGCATAAATGTAAGTGATTAGCCGGAGTCTCCTTCCTTCTGCCCCTCTCCAGTGTCTTCTCCCTGCTTCTGTGGGGAAAACTCAGTCTTTAAACGAGCAGAAGAATCAGCGGGAACCCCAACAGCTGGGAGAACCACAAGGTAGACCTCCTGCTCCCAGTGTTTTTAATCAAATGGCTCAAATGTCTTTATATCCCTTGGTTTGTTTCCACTAAATTCAATTAGACTTTTTTTTCTCTTAACTTCTTTTGAAAAGGCAAGCGTAGCTTGAATGATTAAATTAGCTTAATATAATTTTTCTTTGCTAATATCTGGACCGGCCACATTTGCATTCAATTTTCACTTGAATAAAACATGTATTGAACAGCTATTAAAGTGCCAGACCTACTAAGTGGGCCAAATAAATATCATAAATAGCTTCATGGCAGCGCAAGTTGGCTTTTCCCACCAAATGAGCTTCCCCCATGAGAGTGAGGGTGGGCATAAGGCTGTGGGCGGGGGGAGAAAGACACTGAACAAACCACGACAGAAATGATCAATGCCATGAAAGAGGAATGAAGGATGCCGTGCCAGCTTACGGCAAGGGAATTTAGCGAGTTTAGGGTCAAGGAAGAGTGACCCAAGTGAGGACTTGGGAGACAGGTTAACGTCAACCAGGTGAAGGTGGGAGGAGGCTCCCGCCCAGGGATGGTGACTGTGGGTTGGGCAGCCCGGCTACAGAGGGCCCTGCGGATTCTCATCCTCATATCCAGTGAGGTAACTGACAGTTTGATTTTAAGCGGGGGAACAACCTCAGCAGACCTGAGTTTTACATAATCTCTCTGGCTGCAGTGAGAGAACGAAGTGGACAGTGGAGGGAGCTGGAATCGATTAGGAATCTGTTGCAATAGGTTAGCTAAGGGATGACAGAGGTTTAAACCAAGTGGTATCCGCAGAATTGGGGAGACGTGGAGAGATTCAGACACCGAGGAGACAAAACTCATAGGACTTGGTGATTTATTACTTATAGGAGGTGAAGGAGAAGCGGAAGACTCCTGGGCTTCCGGTCTGAACAATGAAAGGGGTGGCGGAGGCCTTACCGAGGAGCAGGTTTAGGGGGTAAGATGATGAGTCGAATTCTAGGTATGTGGCTTTTGAGAGAGATGGGAGACCCGTGAGGGGTGACAGCTGTGCAGCAGCACTTAGATGCAGGGCAGGGATGCCAGTCTGGAGTCACTGGCATCAGGATGGTAATCACCTAGTGGGTGTGTAAATAGTATAAGGCGCAGAAGTCCAGGGGCGCCTGGGTGGCTCAGTCGGTTAAGTGTCCGACTTTGGCTCGGGTCATGATCTCATGGTTTGTGAGTTCGAGCCCCCCATCAGATTCTCTCCTGACAGCTCAGAGTGGAGCCTCCTTCGGATTCTGTGTGTCTCTCTCTCTGCCCCTCCCCCACTCACGCTCTGTCTCTCAAAAATAAACATTAAAAAAAAAAAAAAAAGGCGAGGAAGTCCAATAGTTAACGGATGAGACCAGGTGGCAGAACTGGCAGGCGAAGGAGACCATGAAGGAACAGCCAGGCAGGTGGGAGGTAAGCGAGGCGAGTGTGAGGTCACGGAACCAAGGTCAATGAAGACACAGGCTGCAAAGCGCCCCTGGGTTTTGGGACCTTGGAAGTCATGCACTGGCTGCTTTAGTGAGAGCATTTTCAGGGGAGGAATGTGGCTTAGACGTGGGCTGAAAAGTGCACGTGAGGTGAGGAAATACACCGCAGTGTATAGGTGACTTTTTCAAGAACCTGGGCTATAAAAGGAAGGAGAGAGAAAGACGGTATTATGTGGGGGAGAACCAGGGGATGAGGGGTGGTGTTGGCTGTATTTTTAGATAAGAGAATTAAGCATATTTCAAAGCTGTTGGGGAGAAGCCCATCAAGGGACAGTTAGAGACAGAAGAGGGAGAGGGGATCAGGATCAACAGAGGATTCCTGATATGAGCAAAGACACTGGGGTCCACAGCAGAGGGCAAGGTTGACCTCGCACTGGAGGAGTGACACTTCTTCCATGGTGGTGACAAAGGAGGACCGATGGCTGCAGGTGCACAGATATTTTAGTGGGAGGGTGAGGTGGCTCGTACCAGATGGCTGCCAGCTGCCCTGTGTGGCAGGAGACAAACTCAGCTCTGAGAGTCAGCCATGGGGCAGGGGTTGAGGTCTGAGGGGGCGGTGTTCTAGAGAACGGGAGCAGCGCTGGCCAGGGTAGCATGGTGGGCCCGGCTGAGGAGGGAGGTGCAACCCACTCCCAGTGCCCCTGTCTCCCGGGTGTGACCTTCTCGTCCAGCCTCCATGCAGTGCGCAGGCAGCTGGATTCGTGCATCAGAAGGATAACAGGGCACAGGAGTTTAGGGTATTGGTAGGAGAGAGATGAAACGGGCCATAGAATCTAGGCTGGACAGAGAGGTAAGTGCAAGCAGAGAAGTGACCACAGGGTGCAGAGAAAGTCAAAGGAAATGAGCTTCCAAGGAGAGAAAGTGGGTGAATTTGGAGCAAGAAACACTTGGGGTTCCAAAGCCAGACGCTTGGGCCCTCAGGGTGCATGGAGCTTAGTGGGGATGAAGACGTAAGCAAACGGGACAATCCCTGCCGCGTGATTCTCTTGCCAAGACCAGGCCTGCACCCAGGAAAAGGAAAAGAAATGCAAAGAGGAGCATGGGGCATGGATGGAATGGTAATAACCCCACTTCTTTGTGATTAGGTAGGGCATTATGCAAAGAATTTCGAATCTGAACTTTTGGGAAATCTTGCTTTGAAATCTCACTTCTAAAGAAACTCATTCCTGTAAATGAAAGATGTAACAGGAAAGAGACATGATCCGCTAGAGGAAGCCAGAAGTTAACTACATACAATTTGAGATTTAGCTTTGAAGTCTGCTCTTACCTGCCATGGATTTGCCATATGATGTAATAATAGAACTTTTTTAACTATAATGCACAGCAGCTAAGGTTTATTGGAAGCACCTGGTCCCTATATGCCAGACACAATGCGGACAACCGTGCACATGTATTTCACTGAATTCTCACAACTCTGAGGCAGAAACCATTATTATCCCCGTTTTACTAATGGGGAAACTGAGACCTAGAGAGGTAAGCAGGCAGCTGGGTCTGCTTATCATTACTCCTAGTTTTTCAGATAAGGATGGACAATGCCATTTGCGACATTATGAGAAGGGAACCATAACAACAATGGTACAGCTCACCTAAATTCAAAATAATAATTTTCACTGCATGAATGCACCAGTTTGGTTAAAAATTTTTTGAAATCTCAATACCAACCCGGGGGTCTAGGCGGCCCTTTCGGTTAAGCAACGGACTTCAGCTCAGGTCATGATCTTGTGGTTTGTGAGTTCAAGCCCCACATCAGGCTCCGTGCTGACAGTGCAGAGCCTGCTTGGAACTCTCTGTCTCTCTCTCTCTCTCTGTCCCCCTGCCCCTCCGCACCTTGCATGCGCGTGCTCTCTCTCAAAATAAATAAATAAACTTAAAAACAAAATCTCAATACGAACCTATGTTTCTCTGGATTAGCATGCACTCCCTCTCCTTTGTGGAAAAATGGCTTCTGCTTGAAACGCCAAAGTCAAAGCAGTATTTATTCCTCCCCATGTCAAACAAAGTGCAGTTGAATACTGTTCTCCTCTCTCCCAAGGTCAGGCTGTTTTCAGCCAGCCGAATGGTCCCTTCCCCAGGGCGTCTGGGGGCCTCCTTGAAGACCCCGATCACTCCTTGGACGAAGACGCACGGGGGAGGCAGCACCATCACCTCCACTGCCGACTCACACGTGAGTTCCGGCACCGTCACCAGTTTGTATCCAAATTTCTGGGCCAGGTCAATGGGTCCCGTGGAGGTAATGACCGAGTCTTGGCCGAGCAGCTTCAGCACCACAGTGACGTAGGCTTCCGGCCCCACGGGTGCACAGCCAAACTCAACCCACTGACCTTGAGAGAGTTGTGTCCTCTTGCTGGTTCTTATCTCCAGCGGCTGTCCTGGACTCGTTCTTGCCTCGGGAAGACTGTTGGTAAAGATGACATCCACCAAGATGTCAGGTTGGTCCGCAGGGAATGAGCACAGTGGTTGACTGGTAAAAAGGCCCACCTGGAAGGTGCCTTCTGCTGCCCTGGATGTCCTATTCAGGTCAACATGAAAGACAGGCCATTCCACCTTGAGAAAGGCACTTTGCTCCCACAGGTGGACTGGAGTGCTGTTGTCTGCCGCTTCTGGAGTCATGGTGAACCAGTAGTCCCCCGCCTCCTTGAAGTAGAAGCATTCGAACTCCAGTGTTCCCCGGGACTGGTTGGTCAGGAGGTATTTGGTGGTAACAGTCTGATTGGTGTTGGCCTCCAACAACAGGATAGATACATTCCTCAGCGTCCCATTAGCCCCACTGACATACTGGAAACCCACCGATACTGTATTGTTGCTTAGTGCTACATGGCCGGGCTTTCCCAAGAGGAGGTATTCAGCTTCTGCAAGAACTGAAATGAAATGGTGAGAATTGGTTTTACAAAGGGATCTCTGAGCAGCACTGTTGGAGACATCAAAGAAAGCAGCACTTTAAACATAAGAGAAGCGTGAAACTCAGCCAAAGGGTGCGTGAGTGATGCTGAGTGCGGATTCTGTTAGTTGGGCACCTGCACTGTTTTCATTCTAAAGTGGCTCTGCACGTTCATCCTCTTTCATGGTTATGCTTAAAACAAGGAATTAGAGATAAATACCCTGAATTCACCGCATTCAGCAAAGCAACACATCTGCAATGAAAAGCTATAAAGCGAGAGTAACAATTGATCATTCTCAAGATGTAAATCCAATACCTTACTTTTCTCATTTTAATCTGTTAAAAAGAAAAGGGGGGGAAAAAGCCCTACATGGAGACATTTGCCCCCCAGGACGGCAAACCCAGACTTCATAGTTTCAACCTACCTGGGAATAAGATATTTTCACAATCTGAAATTTCTTGCACTAGAGAGGTTATCTCCATGATAAAAAATACCTGCTAAAGACACCCAACTCCACCCCCCGCCCCCCCCCCCCCCCCCCCCCCCCCCGGCAAAAAAGACATCTTGGCCTGAAAATAATCCCTTCTGTTCTTTTGCTAATAACTTCTTTCCCCACCCTCCTTCCCATAAAAACCTTCCATTTTGTGCAACTTTTAGGACCATCACTACTTGCTAGATGGGACGCTGCCTGATTCAGGAATTGCTTCATAAAGCCAATTAGATCTTCAAATTCACTCAGTTGAGTTTTGTTGTGTTTTGTTTTGATAAATCATAGTCTGGTGTCTAGGTATTTGGGGGAAATGGATAAACAGTAAAGTGAGAAAACTTGATTTACATGATGCAATACAGACGGCTGTAGATGACTTAAAATGGAAGACATAAATATGCTTCCAAGTTATTTTCTGATATTCAAGCCAAGTACTTAAGCATTTCTACCAGTAAAGGAACCAGTGCCCTTGGTTCGTATGAAACAGAAATTTTTAGATGAATAAGAATTGCTGACACTTTCTTCTGCACAGGTCATCCAAGGGATAGAGTGAATGTTTATGAAATAGCCAGGCTTCTCGGCAATTTTAGTGACATCACAGTAACCATTGCTAGCCTCGATGTGATAGATGACTGCTAGCCCACAACTATCACTCAGTTAAGATCAATCATATCTTTTTAAAAAAGAAACCCATCAGAGCAGCTCAAGTAGAGAGTGGAAAAAACACAGACACACAGGAATCCTTGTTTCTATTTTGAATCCTATCCAAATACATATCAAAGGAGACAGCATTTGGCAGGGCAACAATCAGCGGGTCCATGGCTAGGGTAAGAAACAATTCTAGATTTAAGGCACTCCAGGGTTCTTTTGGCTTGAAAAATAACATGTGTGAGCATGAATTTATTATTCTTTTTGTGATTATCTTATACATACATAATATACACATATCATGGCATACATGTCATATATGTCCAAAGGCCATCAAAGTGTTATCTGGGCTGGTGGTCTTTAAATATACCCTTACGTGTATTCGGTTAATGATCATTAGAATCAGTACGTGAATATATTGGCACATAGAGGTTTTTTTGTTTTTTGTGTTTTTTTGAACGTTTATTTATTTATTTTTGTGAAAGAGAGAGACAGAGACAGAGCATGAGCAGGGTACTGGCACAGAGAGAGGGAGACACAGAATCTAAGCAGGCTCCAGGCTCTGAGCTGTCAGCACAGAGACTGGATGTGAGTCTCAAACCGCATCTCACGAACATGAGCCGTGAGATCGGGACCTGAATCAATGTCGGACGCTTAACGACTGAGCCCCCCACATGCCCCTGTTTTTCCTTTTTAAACAGCTCAGTGCTTTACACATTTCTTATCTGAAATGAGACGAAATCAAATATATAAAACTTGGATAGACTGGAATGCTTGATCAACACTTGCTTGAAAACCATAATAGAATGAAAGTTTTGTTGTTTTTTTTTTCTTTTTCCTTCAGTTAAAATGGAAGTTGAGAGATACTCTCTTTTGGAGAGAGAGAAGTCAAAGTTGAGGAAGGGTGCTGATTCTGACACAGTTGTGCCTGGTTCAGAGGCCACCCAGCACCTATTTGTAAACAGGTGCCTAAAGAGGAGTTAAGACAGAGGAAGGAGTTAAGACTGAGAACAAAGATCAGATTGACTTGAATCTCATGGGGCAGGACAGTTTTTAATGCATTTTAAGATTGAGACCACATACAACTTAGGATAACTAACAAACATGATAGAGATTGTCAACCAGGCAAATAAGACTCTGATTTGATGGGCATCCAATAAATTGAAAAGACACACAGGCCCAGTCAGTAATGGAGAAAAAAGATACAGTTGATGGGTTCCAGCAGCCCAGAGAGCAGGTGTACTGAGGAGTACTGAGGAGAGAACTTGCTTTACTATAGAACACTTATTTTCATAGACAAGAATACATCCTCATTTAGAAAACTACAATTGAATTGTACCACATTCTGGCTACCACAGTGTAGTTTTCTCCATTCTTTTAGTTCGCCTCTCCCCATTCCTTTATTATATTTAAAGTAATTGGTGTCTCAATATAAGCATGTTGCATTAAAAACAACAACTGTTAATGGTATATTTTGATCAATATCAAATGGAGAGGGAAAAAACCCACGTCTAGGAAAATACTTCCTTTTCCATTAGCAGCATGTGCACTCAACTTCTATGTTATTTTATGCTCATTGAACTTTTATTCTCATATTCCAGTAAGATATTTACTCTCAACGACAAACATCCTTGCACACTGTGTACAAATGGAAAATTCTGATGTCTTTATCATTACAAAACCAAGGACACTTTTGTAATTTTTTGTATGAGGCTGTTGTTACACATGGAGTGATAGGGATTTTAAGTAGGGATGAATAACATGAAGATAATTGAATCCCAGGCTCATTTTCAACAAATCAAGCATCTTCTTGTTTATTTTATTTTTTTTTAATTTTTTTTAACGTTTATTTATTTTTGAGATAGAGAGAGACAGAGCATGAATGGGGGAGGGTCAGAGAGAGGGAGACACAGAATCCGAAACAGGCTCCAGGCTCTGAGCTGTCAGCACAGAGCCCGACGGGGGGCTCGAACTCATGGACCGCGAGATCATGACCTGAGCCGAAGTCGGCCGCCCAACCGACTGAGCCACCCAGGCGCCCCAAGCATCTTCTTGTTTAAATAAAGTTCTTCAAACGAAAAGGCTGAGGAAGGCGATTCAATGGACAAAATGAACAGTCCACACTCTGGTCCAGTTATGTGGATGTGTCACTGATATCACACAAGCCATGATCCCTTGGATCATGTTTCTTCAATTTGAAAACAATTTCCACTCTTATACCATGAACTGCTTAGATGTCTATGAAATATTTGGAAATCATCAAAAGAAAAGTAGTATATTGTTGAATCTGTTAAGGTTCAGTAGTTGCATAAAACTCTCTGAGTAACGAACTCAATTTTCAGTTGAAACAAAGTGAATAAAGAAAAGTAACAGTAATCACCTACTCTAGGCTCAGACAAGGTGTTTTCCCTTTCCTATTTTATCATCACAACAGCGCTGTGATGTCAACAAGAAACTTGTCCAAGGCAAACAACTGGCAAGGACAGAAATTTGGACTGGTTCCAAAGATATTTTAACAGCAAAACTCTCCTGTAAAGTGAAATCAAACGGAGAATCCCAATTTTAAACAAACAAACAAACAAACAAACAAACATTCATGTGTGTCTGAGAGTTTCAATGTATAATACTGAATTACTAGGACATCAGTCAAAGAAAATTCAACATAACATGCTTGTCTCCAGTTTGCTTAAATGAAAATGAGGGGCACTTGGGTGGCTCAGGTTATGATCTCATGGTTCATGGGTTCAAGCCCCACATCAGGCTCTGTGCTGACAGCTCAGAGCCTGGAGCCTGCTTCGGATTCTGTGTCTCTCTCTTTCTCTGCCTGTATCCCCATGCATGCTCTGTCTATCTGTCTGTCTCTCTCAGAAATAAATAAACATTAAAATTTTTCAAAAAATTAATAAATGAAATGCCTTTTTTAAAATTCTCTTTTTAAAGGCTTAAAAATATATTTGAAGGGAATTTTGCATCAATATATATAGAACCTTAAGAGAACCCAGGGTTGCAAGGATTCCAGTTTAAAAGGTACTGCACTATAGACGTGCCCTGCCTCCTTCATGCAGGGTCATCAACATCCATGCATTTATAAACCCCACGTTTATGTTTCTTCATTGACACTGACAGCGTGATGTATACTTAATAATACTCACCATAGTCACAAAGTACCACCAAGAGTAGATTTGAAAAGTCTTTCAACATTTGTTTCATTCTGATCAGCAAAATCCCAGGTCTTTGGTCTCCTCATGTCCTTTCTCACATCCAAACTGTGTTTTTTTTGTGTTGTTTTTTTTTCAAAAACACCTGAAATTAGAATCTCAAAAAATGATGCCTCTGTTCAACGTGATTCACAAAATTGTAATCATGAAATGCCAAAACCATTCTGAGAAGTCAAACTTCATGGGTGCCACTGAAAATAGGGAGGACATTAACTTTCCCCGGGGAAATGATTTGTGCTTGTACATCCCTTTGGTTCCATTACAGCTCACCTGTTAAGCACATTCAGGTGTGTCCAACACCAAGCTTATTTTTGCAAAACACCAAGTCTCTCACCTTTGTAACGCGTGCTTAAGTGGAGAGTTTATGTGCTGAATTTCATCAAAGTTAAGAGCCAGTCTGGATAATACACTTTCACCTATTTATCTGTTTGGCATTTCACGCCAATCAATCTGCTAAAATTTTGCCAAATTTTCATTTTGCACTGTGCTGCATGGACCGGGCTCGCTTCTTCTACAAATGGACTTACAACCACTGTCTTTCCTGCATGTTATTTGGATTGCTTCATTTCTTAATGCCTAGGAGCTATATCAAAACTATCAAGCCTTTTAAAAAGATACTCAGAGTGTTGCATTTAAATGTGAACTCCCTGTGACACTGACTTCCATTGTTTAGGGTACTCTCAAGAGAAAACAGATAAATAACAATTATCAACTTCTGTCAGTTTCCCAATACTTGTTGCTGTCAGTAATGCATCAGGAGGCAGATGATTTCATGCAGCAGTCTTGCCAGACCACCTAGGAGGGTAGGAAATACCTTGCTGGCCTGTGCTTCAGAACGATTTGTGGGAGGGGGCACTTACTTTGTCTATAAATAGACTAGTCTATAAATAGACTAGACTGTAGAATAAGATTCAGGGCCCTTGTCAATTTTTTTCAATTGAAATCTACTAAACTATGGGCTAGTAAGCATAATCAACCAGGTCTTTTCTTAATGTTTACATTTCCCCATTATCCACAGTTAGTCTATTTTAATAATATACTATATTCCAAATATATATGTACATCTCTTCAGAAAAGACAGAAATTAATGGAATTAAAAGGCCTGTTGAAATAATAAAAAAAAAAAATCAACGGGGGGGGGGGGGACTGATTTGTCTCTATTAGCTTTCTTTCAGTAGGAGTTGGTTGAACAAAGGAAACACTGTACTTCCTCAAAGGGAAGCAGAGATTTGAAGTGTAATTAGGCAGATGATTAAGGGTCACTCCCCTCCCCAACATAAAAAGAAAATTCCACTTTGCTGGAATTAGGCATAGATTTGACCCAATCTTTTCCTTGAACCTGGACTGGGAAACATGGTCGAAGACAGCAGGTGAACATCACCGTATCCCCCAGGCAAGTTTGGGCACTTACTGCAATAAAACGCTTCCTTTTGAATTACTGATACTCAAGTAACCAGAGTAAGGAGGGGCAAGGATCCCTGGCTCCCAAAAGTTGAATGGGCTCCTCCCAAATTGCTTGATTTTCCATGATAACCATTTTTTTTTAAATTTTTTTTTCAACGTTTATTTATTTTTGGGACAGAGAGAGACAGAGCATGAACGGGGGAGGGGCAGAGAGAGAGGGAGACACAGAATCGGAAACAGGCTCCAGGCTCCGAGCCATCAGCCCAGAGCCTGACGCGGGGCTCGAACTCACGGACCGCGAGATCGTGACCTGGCTGAAGTAGGACACTTAACCGACTGCGCCACCCAGGCGCCCCATGATAACCATTTTTTAAAGAAGCTCCTAATCGCAACTGATGTTGTGATTGTAACACATTTTCCTTCTTATAAAAATGATGAGTAAAACACAGAATAGTGTGATAATCTGTATTTAGAACTGAATGGAAATGGAAAAATAAGCCTACCTAAAAATCATAAGGATTTTTAAAATGTTCTTAAGCTTTTGAAAATAAATGCTTAAGTTTTACTAGCCCATTCACTAATTTGGAGACCTTAAGAGAGCACCCCACAATGGAATGGAACTCTGGGTAAAAAGCACTTTTTTTCTTTTAAATAGGATTCTTTCCTTCCTCTCTCTCTTTTTACTTTGTTTGCTTATTGTCTTCCAACATGTTGTTCCCAATACCAAGACTGTCTACTTTTACAATGTTTGGCTTGAGAATCATTTTGAGAAAATAAAAACTTACGTCTATTTTACACACATTTAAAAACACTTCTATATAGCATTCAGACATAAACATTTACAGAAAACTTCCAAATGCATCAGCTAGAGGGTAGGGAGAAGTAGTGAATATTTTCAGTGGCTAATGGCATCACGCCAAGCTCAGATCCCCTGTTTTTGCTGAAACCAGTTAAGATTGATTCCTACGGTGTCTTCATTGCTGCGGAAAAAGAAAAGGAATTAACCTAAACTCTACTAGGACCAGTGATTTATCAAAGAATTAAAGGGAAAAGAAAATGAAGCAAAGTGACTCTATCCCTTCTGACAAACAGGCACACGCTCGTGTGCATCCATCTAATAATATTTATTAACCGGAAATCACTAGCAGCCTGTGTAAACAGGCATTATTTATACACTCAGTGCAGCGGGCTCTGCCCTGGTCCCACGGACTGGACGCAGCTTCCCTAGGAGGCTATGCGCTCCCCACACCTACAGTTTCCCAAAGGCCCGCAAGTCAAGTTCATGCCTGGAAATCTAGCCCTGCCCAAGTTGTCAGCACAGAGCTCCATTAAAATGAGGACCGTTCTGAAATGCTGAAATCTCATACAGTGTGTACCCCAGAAAAGATTTCTTTCTGGAAATAGGCAAACTTGTTCCGAAACGCGGAGCACCCCCCAAGACGCTATCTCTCAAGGGTCCCAACCCATCGGACTCAACACCAGTCTGCAGCCAGCCTGGGTCTCTCGCCAACACCTGTGCCAAGAGAGCCGGGACTCCGAGACGTGCCGACTTTCTACAGAGTATCCCCTGGGGCGGAGGCTGAGCACCCAGCGGCGGAGGGAGCTTCCACAGCACCTCCACCTGCGCTCCGAGCGGGCGGGGAGGGCGGGGCGGGCAGGGTCCAAGGGGTATTGCCCGACCCCCCACCCCCACCCCCCGGAGCCGCCGGGGACTCCGGCAGCACAGCAGCGCCCACGGGGGCTGGGGGACAGCAGGGTCTTCCTACCTCTCGGGACCGGCGGGCGCAGCGGCCAGAGCTGGGGCGAGCGAGGCGGGCGGCGGGCGGCGGGCTGGTGGCCTCAGGGGCCGCGAGGAAACGCGCAGAGCATCCCGCGTCCCGGGACTGCCCGCCTGAGCCCGCTGGCGCTCGGCTCCGCTGCCCCGCCCAGGCCCGCCCCCGACGGACGGCGCAGGGAGGGCGGCACCGGAGGGCGGGGGGCCGGGCAGCGGGCGAAGTCAACCCCGCCCGCTCTGGGCTGCGCATCCTCCCAAGCGCGCGCGGCCGGCGGAGCCTCGGGGAGCTGGGCAGAGCCCCGACGCGCCCTCGCCCGCGGCCCGCGGCCCACGGCCCACGGCCGGGGCCAAGGGCGAGCCGCGGTCTCCCCTCGTTCCGATTCAGTCACTTCTCCCCCGGTGTCATTTTCTTCTGGGGGACCACAAAAGTAGGTCATCCAAGTGGCCTAACTGGTGGGCAGTAAACTTTGGCTTCCCAAGTGTTCTTGGGGATTGTCAAAAGAGAATCAGGTCAAGTGCATCTCAGTTTCGATTTTTCTCTCTCAGGAGCCAGAGTTGGTTCAATTAAAAACATAAAAAGTGACATTTAATAAACTCTTAATTCTCAAGTGTTAAAGTTGTCTTTTGAAAAGAATGCTAGAGGATAGAGTTGCACCTTAACAGCTGTGCTTGGTTTTCAGTACACGGCAAAAAAATGTGAATAGTTTCCCATTTGCTTTTCTTTTACGCAAAACATACCATTTACAGACAAAAGTAGTGTGTGGTAATAGAAATCAGAACATAGTGGTGGCCTCTAGGGAGCAGGTGACTGGAAAGAGGCACCAGGGAACTTTGGGGATGTCAGATATGTTCTGTTGGCTGGGGTGTGAGTTACATGATCTGTTACGCATTTGTTAAAATGCGTCCATCTTAAGATCTGTGCATTTCACTGAAATTTTACCTCAATTTTTAAAACAAAAATACAGCATTTTCAGGTGCTTGAATCCGTCACTTAATCTTTGAAAAGATAGCACAATTCCTTGATTATCAGAGTTATCAGAGGTTGTCCGAGGTACCAAATTTGCTAAGTACTTATCTTGTCCAATAATTAATCCTATCAGTACCAACTCAATCCATCCAAGCTTTCACTGACAGAATCATCTAGTCCAACATCCATTCATCAGCTCAAGTTGGGATGTTTTTTCAAATACATGCCACAGTCCTTGGCGTTTTTGAAAGTAAAAGCTCAACATAAAGAATGGGCTTTGGAGTTATAGAAAGCTTCGTTCCAGCCCTACCTCAATAACCTTGGCAAACACTTAATCCCTCCTCTCCCCCAGCATAAAAGGCATAGGTGTACTGACGTGGTGTGGTGACGAAGTGGAATATATATATAGAAAGCAACTTGCTCTGCATTAATCTTGCAGACACACACTCTCCCTACAAATCCACCCTTGGAATTTAGGAGGACCTAAATCCAGGTACAAGTGACTGGATCAGTGCACTTGGACACTTTTTAAGTGACAGCTGTATTGAGATGCTTGGTCACTTTTGTCTTAATCAGAATTCTTGCCAGACTGTATTTCTCTTTGTTGCACATGTAAGGGTGTAATTTTTGGTAAAGGAATGCGGCATAGGCATGTAGGGAAAAAAAGCTTCCAAAAGAACAGTGATATGGTCTTGCTGGGATTAATTAAAACAAGCTGCTGTCAAGGTACCTTTAATTCTCTTTCAGTGTCAGTGACTGGTCTAGTAATTTTGTGCAAATTGTGTAAAACGCATTCACAATCTCAACAGTGTCCTTTATACACATGGAGAGATCTTTTACTTCCTCAGATAATGCTCTGAGAGAAAAGCTTTAACTGACTCATGATTATCAGGACTCAAGGAAGAACACAAATGACCCAATTTTCACACTGTAATAACAAGATCTTACACGTGTGTTAACCTGATTTCTGGCGTGCTTCCCACATCATGGATATGCCCCATGTCATGTAAGACACAGTATCTCAGACGGGCTGAGTCCTGACAAGTCTGGTTGAGAAACCTCTTGGGGATATGGTAAAGGACACAGACTTAGGTTTGCGAGTAAATTCATGACACATCATAATCCAAAAATCATTCAAGTATTCAGCTAATACTTAACTAGGAACCTACCATGTACAATCACTGACCTAAGCCAGAAAAGATTTAAAAGATTCAATTATATGAATCTTTGAGCTTTATTTATTTTTAATGTTCTTATTTATTTTTGAAGGAGAGAGAGAGCATGAGCGGGGGAAGAGCAGAGAGAGAAGGAGACACAGAATCCAAAGCAGGCTCCAGGCTCTGAGCTGTCAGCACAAAGCCCGATGCGGGGCTCGAACTCATGAACTGTGAGATATGACCTGAGCTGAAGTCGGCTGTTTAACCGACTGAGCCACCGAGGCGCCCCTTGAATCTTTGAACTTTAAAGAAACCCAATTCCTCTATTTTTTTATGGCTCCAAGACAAAATATAGTCATGTACACAGGACAGATAATAACTATTATGGAATTTAGAAATAGAGTCATATACTGAAAACACATTTTTCTAAAGCAGGTAGGAATGAGCACAGTATGATAATTGGGGTGGAGATGGAGAAGTGAATGGGGAAACAGTTAAGAAAGGGAAGTCTGCAGAGTCAAAGGAAGTATGCCCCAGGAATGGGAAGGGGCATACCTCATGCTGTTCCTCTAACCCAACAGCCTCCACTTACTGACGATCTTTTGGTCCTTGTGAGCCTAGTTTATGAGGCTCTTCCTCTCCCACAAGAACTAAAGGATCCTCCTTCTGTCTTGCACAGCATGTACCTGTGCCCCTTCCATGACACGTACTTCATTCGATCTTCAGGTAAGGTTGTTTACATGTCTATTTCCCTAACGGCGCCACCCTTTTAAAGGCAGGGACTGTATCTTATTCATTTTGTTTCCACCCCCCACCGGCGGCCCACGTAATTCCTCACACAGTCAATATGGATTTTTAACAAAAAATTTTTTTATTGAATTGAATGGGAGATAAAGTAGGATAAATGGAGCCAGGTTATAAATAGGTATATACATGAGAGTTCATTCATTCAGTTAATATTTATTGAATGCTTATTATGTGCCAGGTTCTGTTCTAGGCTCTGAGGATAGATCCACAAACACACCACACAAAAAGCTCTCCCCTTACGGAGCTTACACTCTAGATCTGTCTTAATAAGGGATGGGATTAGCAAATAAATTCACAGAAATTCAACCATAACTCTTGGCCAAAAAACAAAAACAAGACACACATTTAAATAGTTTAATTATTGGTGTTATAAATGTCTACTGTTGCTATGTAGTTTTTATTGTATATTGTACTTACTATATTCATAATATATTCATACCCATGTGTCACTCTATAGGGATTCTACCTGTAAGACAATATAAAGAACTTCACTGGCAATTTAAGAGTTTCAGGGATCATTTTAAGCATGCTTGATTTCATTCCAAGGCACAGTCTTTAAAAATCTAACCAGCTTATAGGTGTGACTCTACTGTACCAAAATGAAAACGCTGATATTGTTGGGCAGAACATGAGAATGACCACCTGATGAATCCACGTCTGGCCAGGCGAGTCTGGTTATAGGGAACCAATACTTGGAGAGACAGTACATTCACGCGAATGCACAAGGTTAGTCAACCATGAAATTCACATCAAAAATTAAAAAAAAAAAAGTTCATGAGCCATTTCCCATTCTTTTAGAACAACTAAAACAGTAAGATCTTGAGGTCAAAAATAAAGAAAAAATGTTTAACGTACTGGCTTATTCTGATTAAAAGTTTATCATTTTCATATGTTTTTCAAAGAGTATTTTAAAAAGAACACCAAGGTAAGAAAAATCATTTACAAGTTTTCCAGTAATTTTACTCTATATACATTAATTCCAATCATTTAATCCTGAAAACAACCTTCACTTGTACAGTGTAAAAAAATCTTTGATAGTGACTAGAAAAATCCCATTATCATAAAGCTACAAATTTATGCTCCTGAGAGCAAAGTTAGTAAAGCAAAAATAATAATTATACCAGTGATAAGCACCGAGATGAATTTTTTTGCATTTAGGGCCTGATTGGTTGTATTTAAACATAACTTCTACCAATAGAAGACCAAAATAACATCTTATTTGGCAAAAAAAAAAAAAAAAAGGAGGGGGAGGGAATGGGTGGGTGGGTGGAATCAAAAATATACGTATATAAGTCTAGAAACAGTGAAGAATGCCCACTTTAACAGTAAAATCAATCATACTTGTTTTCTAATTGAAGTGACATGTGCAAAATATAGTCACGTCACTTTTCTTCCTCCTAGTTCACTTTATACAATTTAGACTGCTCCATTTCTGTTAATGTGTTGTCACACTAATGTAAATAAATATGTTGAACCGTGGGAGTTTGCTGTAATGAATCCAAATCATAAGAGCTAGATCCAGTAGCTCAAACAATCTCAATTGCAATTCATTCCAACTGCTGAAACAGATTATTATTTACCTTTGCAATTTCTGAAAAACCTTAGCCAGATGAGACATCATGTGTGTAAGTGTGTGTGCAAGTGCATATGAACATGCGTGTACAAGTCTGCCAGAGCAGTGTGAGTGTGACCCAGAAACAGGAGTGCCACACAAACAAGTCTACACGATGGCCTGAAAGACATGGGGCCATTGTTTGGCTAGACACTGAATTCCCCCAAAACAAACCTGAGGCTGAACAATGAAGACATTAGGGGCTATCTGTCATCACAAGACAGAATGAGCGACAAGTTTGGAAAATGAAGACATTCCCGTAACGCTGGAGGATGTGAAGCAGCAACAGCCACTTTTGCAGGCGGGGATCAGAGACTGACTCTGGCTGCAGTGGGAGGGATTCCCTGGGTCTACAGCTGAGGATCCCTGCAACTCCCCAAAGGGCATCTGCAGGGGGCCCTCCACCTCACTCAGTGACACCTTAGGGATCCCAGAGCTTCAGCCTGGGTATCCCCACCTGCTGGTCACCATGGGTCTCTCAGTGCAGACACTATCCCTTCTGGAGGCTTGGCCGAAAACCATCCCTGCTTCCCACTTTCGACGCAGTCTTAGAAGGGGAGCTCTTTGCGTCCCTGTGGGGTCCCTGAGTTTGAGGTAATGCCAACACACCGACATATGAAGTCAGGCGGTCCATTTTAGAACTCACACAATCGAAATTCAAGAGTAGCCAGTTTTTGTTATCTTGGTAATACTTGTTAGTGACATAGTTTCTCAACACAGCTTCTAATATATGGGGTAAAGAAAAAAAATATTGCTGGGATATGAAATATTTTTTTAAAGTGCAGTGTTGAAACTCCTTAAGAGTAGGAAAAGGAGACCAATTACTTGTCCCCTTTCAATGTTCCTGTCCTTGGCTTTCCAGGTCAAAGAGCACCAAGGTTCCTGTTTAAGCGACCTAAAGGTTCTCCCGGCCCCTCCCCCACACAACCCTAGGGAATTCCTGAACCCTCTAAGTTCCAAATTTGTAATCACATCTCTGGGCGTGTCTATACAGCTCATTAATTCAGTTTCAAAATCCACAGCATTTTTAAAACAAAATGACATAGTTGCATTCTTTAAATGCCAGCTATGAAATCATTACTTGGAAAAAAAAAAAACTAGTCAGACTATACATACGTAAGTCAAATACAGCTCTCTCCTTTTTTAAGGTGTCTGTTGAAGACATGCTTATAAGTGCTTCTAAAGAAAAGCCCTTACTTAGGAGAAGCCTCATGTGGCGTTCTGTGGTTTCACGTCCTGTTCAGTGTTGTCAGTTAAGCTACACTGTACGTATGACTTGCTTCATGAACCCTCTCCCATAATGCGCACATTAGATGCAGAGGAAAAACTTTGTTTATAATTCAGTGAATTTTAGTCACACCAGAAAAATGATCTAACCTGTCCAAACACTCAACTTCTTCCCCCATTAGTAACTAAATTCCCTTCTTTAAAAAAACAGATTTGAGGATCAAGTTAAAATTCACCATATTTCAAGTTAAACCCTGAGGGCTCTATACAACTGTAGCATGATTTCCAACTCACTGTGGCATTCAGTTTTCTGTATTTTCCTATATTTATCCTAAGTAAACTTCCTGGACCGTGATATTTAGGGAGAAATTAAAAGGGTTTTATATTATAGTGTAAAGTTCCAGAAATTCTCAGTTCATCAAGGTTTACTCTGAGCTCAATGTCATACAACCTCTACATGATACAAGTGTATGGACAAGAAGTATTTTAAATCCAAAACCCTTAGCTCTGTGTCATAAATAAATTTGGGTAAAACCGCAAGCCTTCCACTGAATCATCTCGGCAAAGATGGCCCATCTTCTCTGCCAGAAGCAACCTAGGAGTCAAGGGGAAAACTACAATCATCTGTCCATTCAGAAACACAAACACAGTTGTAATGAAGACCAAGGACTCGCTTACCTTTCCTTAGCCAGGAGAACAGACATTCCCACCAGCTTAGCAAACTCTTCTGATGTCAGGGATCCCTTTTCTGAAACCTAACAGAAACACAGCAGGAAAAAAATATGATAATTTGGCCACCTAGGTACTAACCTAGGGAGAATGTCTACCATTATGCTCAGGAAATAATATATTGAATTTCCTAATAAAACTCAAGAATATTCAATATTGAACTAAATCTTCTTCACTAATGCTCAATTCTACAAATGCGGAAGGGCCCAGAATGAATATAGCAGAGCCTAAAACATCACAAAGCCCTCTACAAAGTTACAAAGGCACTGTACTAAACCCCCAAAATAACCCTTGATATTCTGAAAAGGAACATATAATAAATTCTAATGGAGTACATACTGCATATCCCACATATAGGGTCCTTATATATAGGTTTAGCTTAAAATATATGGTAGAAATATCTATAGTCTTGAGGTTTTCCTCTAATTTATAATAAATGTAATAAATATTTAAATTAGGCAGGCTCGCCACAGAGGCTATGAAGGCAGTAATGTTTCAAGTCTCCTAATGAGTAACAGCAGCAGTTTGGCTGGTAAAATCCATTTAAACTACAGTTCCTTTTCGTGTTTTTTTGAAGCAATTATTTCATAAAACAACTTGTGATGTTTTATAAGACTGTTTATGTAGGTGGTACTGAAAGAAAAAGTTCAGTCAAGGGTAACATTCTGATGAACAAAGTTAAAAACCTGTCCACAAGACTGAGTTTCAAACAAAAAGATAACACCTCAGGAATTCTAATTCTCCTTGGCAAGTCTCAAAAAGCTTTAAAAGTATCATTTTGATTAGTATTCACTCATGTTAATAGGTGTTTTTAATTGGGTCTACAAACATTACTTTTTAGAAAAATTAAATTCAAAAGGAAAGCCTGTTTCTCAAGTTGCTATGGAGTCACGTCTTGGTGGGCAGACTAATGAGGAAACTGGTTCACATACGGTCTCCAAGGCTGAGGCCACCATTTCCTCTTCCTTGTGGGACTGAAGCTCAATTACCATGACGCCACTGTCAAAAACTCGGAGCCTGAAAACCGCAGATGGGAAAACCAAGCTGTGAGTATCTAGGATCTTCAAACACTAAGGAGGTACAAATATCCTGTACTTTCTTTTATGCTGGGCATGAGGGCAATATTAACACAAAACAGCATCTAAAACATAACAACCACAGGCAATTACAGCATAACTAGGAACTCACGAATAAATACAGTTAATAACATTATGAACTATAATCCACAGGCTAAATAAAATATGTCTGGCACTTTTTTTTTTTTTTTTTTAATCTGAAGGGAGGAAAATACAATTCACAGCTGAACATCTGTAGCTTTAAATCTCCAGAAACAAGCACGAAACCTCTAGCAGAGGGGCTGGTTATTCTGACCTCATAGGAGAGCCCACATTCTTCTTTCATTGCCCCAAATCAACAAGAGTTGGCCCACTAGCCCCTCAGGCCATGTACAGCCCGGATAAGGAGGGAAGCTAGGAGAACAAGTGAATTCTGCTCACACGGTATAATTCCCAGAGGGGCGATGTGTTGGTTCGCCACGCACAGACCTGTGTGGGCAGACCTGGCAGGGTTTTCCTGTCTACTGTGTGAGGAACAGCGGCTCAAGTTGGCACGCTTCCTGCAGAGTTCTTTTACCTGAGAGGTAACTGTAGTGCTTCCAGCATCTTGCATGCGTTCACTAGATCTTCTGGTGAGAGCAACTAATAGGAAAGAAAACCCAGTTTATACTACAAATTAATAGAGTGATGCTCGTGTGTTCAAGGCCCATGGTGGGTGTGGAGTCTATTTTTTTTTTTTTATTTAAAATAAATAAATAAATAAATAATCATTTAGCAAGGCTTTCATGTTGCCTTAATCACCACAAGGAAAAAAGGATTAACAAAGAAGCAAAGCAGTGCTATCCGACAGAAAGCAATGCAAGCCGTATATGTAACTCTAAGTTTTCTAGTAGTCATATTAATAAAATAAAAAGAAACAGGTGAAATTAATTTTAAAACATGTATTTTATTTAAGCCAATAAATCTAAAACATCAACATATAATCAATATAAAAATTATCAATGAGATATTTAACATTTCTTTCTTCTGTACCGAGTCTTCTAAATCTGGTGTGTAATTTACACTTACAGCATATCTCAGTTTGGATTAGGTGTATTTCAAGTTCACAGTTGTCACATGTAGCTAGCTAGTGGCCACCCTTCCAGACCCATGCAACCTTAAAGAATCAGCCCACTGTGGCATTTGACAAATACAGCTTTGAGTCATAGGCCCAGCCTGGGTCCAAATGCCTGTCAAACCTCTATTTCCAGGTGCAGCTTTGGTCAAATAATTTAATCTCTGGAAGCCTCGAGTTCCTCATCCTCATATTATCCCCAAGACGGGGACAGTAAAAGTAGCTGCCTCACTGAGGTGCTGGGAGGCCTGGTCAGTAGGAGGTACTCACTGACGGCAGTCTTGAGGACTATTCAAATGAAAACAGAGCAGAGGCTTTGCTCGTGAACCTGGGGTGGGCGCTTGAAAGATGTAGGAGTTCTCTGCACAGAGGTGACTGCTGACACCGCAAAACTGTTTGACTGAAGGGCACAAAGAGTGCACGGACCATACACATGTGGGTGTGAAGGGGCAATGAGAGCTGAAGAGCAGCCACTGCTGATTCACGGCCAAAGGCAGAGGGCAGCTTTCCCTCTGTTTCTCTCCAGGCCATCTGTGTCCAACCCAGTTAGTCCAAACACTGAACTGTCACAGGGAAAAGGCCTCATACACAACCTTACTAATCACAATACACACACAGAATATTAAAGCCAGAAGGTATCAATCAGTCCAAATCCTTGTTTTAGACGTAGGACAACCAAGTCTCAGTGAAGTTAAGTAAGCTACTCAAGGTCAATCAGCATGTCACTGGTAAAACCAGGAAGAGCGTCTACCTCCTAGATCCCCAGGGCAGGACAGCATTCTTGTCACTGCACCACACTGCTTCTCAGATGGTTTTGATATTCTCAACCCTTCCTCAAATTGTATTCACTGTAGGGGAACTTGTATTATGTTAAGAAAGTCTATATTTAGTTAAAAGAATATCTAAATGTTCTATTCTTACCTCCATTCCTCGAGCTCGGTTTACTAAACAGTATACCTCCGTAAGTGACATTATTCCCCCTCGTTCCTGTTAAAATACGAAATTGAAAAAGTATTATGTTATAGTTCACATAAGTTAGCATTCCTTAACAGAAATCATAAGCAGAGTGAAATCAGGATTCATAAAATTTCCTAAGAAGCCTTTTAAAAACTAAATTTGCACACAGGAAAACCTAGCCAGATACGTGAAGCATTTCAAATTCAATATTTGGACTTTAACATCATTATTACTGTTTCAACATTTCCATAAATGAAAAGAGGGCCTCTACACCAAGTTTCAACAAGTGTATTTAAATGTTTTGAGTTATTACAACTAATAAATGAAAAAATTATAGAATTAAATGGCAATATCACCATTGTAATCTTTAATGAAGTAACAGATCTAGACCTTGAGTGTTAGTAGCTGCTAACATCACACAAAAAAAAGACATTCTGTACCTGCTGACGGAAATGCACAGCACCCTCTATGAAATATCCAGCAGGAAAAAAAAAAAAAAAAAAAAAGAACTTCTAGATATAACTACCAGTCTACAGGGAATACATAAGGCAGGGAAGTATGTTAACATACAAGTCAGCAAAATCCAGACTCTGAGACACTCTATAAGAAAAACCACTAGTTTCTTCAATAAATAAATTTTATAGGAGAGAAAAAAAGAGGAGAGGGAAACCCACAGAATTAAAAAACAAAAACAAAAACAAAAAAACACCTGGGTGGCAAATCAACCAATTGCAAAGTATCCTGATTTGAACAAACTAACTATAAGAAAAAATGTGAACACTAAGTAGGTATTTGATTATATTGAAAGTAATTTTTAATTTGTGAAATGGGATTACAATTACATTATAGGCATCTTTATCATTGTAATTACATACTGAAAAATTTACAGATAAAGTAATGTGATGTCTTAGATTTGCTTTAAAATATTTTTTAAATGTTTATTTATTCGCTTTGAGAGAGTGCGTGAGTGTGGGCCTGCGAGTCGGGGAGGGGCAGAGAGGAAGAGAGACAATCCAAGCAGGCTCTGCACTGTCAGTGTAGAGCCCTACACGGGGCTCAAACACACCAACTGTGAGATCATCACCTGAACTGAAATCAAGAGTCAGGACACTTACCAACTAAACCACCTAGGTGCCCCTGCTTTAAAATAATTTCGAGTGGACAATGTTTACAGATAAACCTGGATGATGGGCATGCAGGGATTCATTATATTTTTCTTATTTTGTCATGTTGGAAATACTTCTTAATATGAGTGCTTTAATAAGTAAAGTTTTGATTGCCTGAGTCATGTTAGAAGATATATCTGTTATCAAATTATAACAGTACACTATATATTCAGACTAGATATATAGAAATATATGTAAACATCTAGAGATCATATGTTTCCTTTTGAAAACAGGAGAGAAGAAAAACTTTATATCAAATAGATTTAGGAAGTTACAGATATCTGAAATGGGAATTGAAAACAACTTAGATTTTGACAAAAAAAAAAAAACCCACTAATTTAATATTCCTGAACAAAAAATAACGTGTTGGTTAAATAGTAACCATACTGTGAAAGGAGTTAAACTCTTGTTAAGATTTCTGATGACACGGAGATAATTTAACACAATCGAAAGAGACCACTCAGGTTTTGTTTTTACCTCCAGCGGCGCCTGCAGTATCCCAGCCAGCTGTTTGGCCAGCTGCATGTGGTACTGTGTGCCCGAGCCGCAGGTCTCCCTGGTAACTGGGTTAGCTATTCCCATGCTCAGCAAATAGGATTTAAACCTGATGGTCTATAATAAGAGGAGAAAATGCACAAAAAGACTAAAAAGCAGAATTAGTCTTTCCACCCCAACATTGAAAATCTTTCTATCATAAATTCAATTCTACTCAATTATATCTGTATCTACCCATTTCTTCTACTGTGTTTTGATAGTGTGAATTCTAAGAAAGTGGATTTCCAGTAGTTCCCTGTGTGAAGCTAATTCTTCTTTTTTCTATCTTGATATCTCATACTCCACTGAACTCATGAGTTTGGTGTGAGAAGCGGCTAGGGAGCAACTATGCCGTATTTAATGCCAACCAAATGATAGAGCCAAAAACTTAGAAAGGAAAATGGCTGTGACCAGATTGTACTGAAATTTACTGAAACAAGTATCAAATTTATGGATATGTATAAAACAACCACTCCTTCCACATTTCAATATCTCTCTTTTCCACATTCTAAGAGAATGTACAGAAGTATCCTTTAATCCTACTAGAACCAGCAAAGTTTTTATGGTTGACTTTTTCGTTAGCACTTTCATATACTCGCAAGTCCTAAAAGAAAACACTACATTAAGAAAGAAACTGCTAAACCACTGAAACATCACTGTTATTTGTGTAACCTGGTTTCTAATGCCTTAAAAAAGCAATCTATTTACCTCATCTTCTGTGATGTCACCTTGCTTGTCTTTAATCTTATTAGCAATTGATTTTGATAACTCCACCATTTCCTTAGCCTGTGAAGAGAACAGCAAAAGACTGAAAAAAAAAAAGTCCCCAAAGTGCCTTGCTAACAAAACACAAGTTCAAAACTTACATCATAATTGGTAAGAATTTAATAGGTATAAATTACATATACCTTGACCATTAGCTTGCTGAGGTCTTCAAAGGCCTGAAATGAGAAATGAGTTTTTGTTGGAATCTAAAGATTGAAGATGTTTTTAAGTAATGAAGCACTCTATTTTCTTCCCTTTGACAAAAATTTATGAAAACTTCTTACAAATATCTATTTATATAAATATTTACATAAGTAATAAGCCTATCTTATTCTAAGGATTCAGTTTAGCTAAGAAACCATAAATTTTCCAACACAAACTGCAAAAAACAACTTTTCAAGTTTTCAAAGAAAAAGGTTATGATTGATTAAACAAACAAAAGGTGACATAAGTAATAAATCGTTCAGAAAATATTGTTTACTGTTCTTTCACATAAGTAAGAGAATTTGTCACTGGTTCTTGCCAAAACCATTTCCCGATGGGAGGTCAAGAATCAAAGGCATTGTAAAGCTTTCCTGGTTGAAAATGGCAATGTGCAGCTGCCAGAATACTTCTTTGGGCACAACAATTTTGGCTTTAATAGCAGGTGTGACTTAACTGAAACTGTAAACCTCAGCCTCTAAATATTGAAGAGTTTATACTTGTGGCTTGGGATGTAGTGGATATCACAAAAGAAAAACATTCAAATACCACCAAAATATACCTAAATAAAACCCATTAATTGTTTGATTTACTACAATGAGTATCCACTTCAAAGGCCTCTTCAAACTTTAATCAGACATATTTATAGTAAATTTATTTCATATCGCCAAAAACATACTTCCAATGAAGAACATCTGCCAAATGATGTGCACAAATGTTATTTTTTAAGCCAATTAAGCAACTTCGCATTAACTGAAGAACGTTTTGGTCGATACAGAATAATGGTCAGCAGATTCTGATAAGCCCATGCCCATCTTAATCACATACAGAAAAGTATCCCCCATCTGCAAAAGGATTTTGCTAAAAGAATAGAGTGTTGTGTAAGATTCTTATGGCCAGACTTACTAAGGCTAATACTGAGAACAAAGGGGAATGTGCACACACCTAACAGGAATTTCCTCAGATAAACAAAAGGCTTAAACACTGGATTCTTATCAGCAACAGCCAGCAGATGCAGGAAACCTTTTGTGGGAAACTCGGGGCACCAGCTCTGAAACTAAGTCAACTCTAACATTTAAATGGAGGGCAAATCACAAACCAACCTAGTTTTCAAAAATAAAAGACACAAACACTTTACACACTTAGATTTTTACTTTGAATATACAAAATATTTACAGATTTCTTTTACCGGGGTAGGGAACACTAGTAAGACAACACTTTAAAAATTTTATATGGTAAATCACTTTATTTACTAGGTTACATTTCCATAGAAAAAATATGCTAAAAGTAATAGTGAGTCCACACAGAATACATCAATTAGCCCTCTTGCTTACAGTCTGTAAAAGACAAATACAAATATTTTAGTGTCTTAGAAGAATTATCTATATTTTAAGTAATCATAAAACACAAATGAAAGCTTCCTCACATCTATCCATATTATTATTCTAAAATAAGGAATTAGCCAATTATCCAAAAAAAGAGGTAGAGAAACTACCTACAATAAAAGCAACACATGTGCAAATGCAAAACAGATGCATTTGCCCATTCTGCTATTTTATCTGCCAGTTTATAGAACTTTCTAACCCTCTACCAAGTCCACAGTCAAATTTCTACTCCAATTAAAGAAAACAATGACATCTGCTTTAAAAGTACCCTCGTATGCTGATTTATAGCATTATTTCTTGTTTCCAGTCATTAATTTGGTTATCAGCTTTAGTAACTATTAATATATTCTTGAATATTCTGTTTTGGTTTTCTTGATTTTGTACCTTTACATATTCTGTTCCCTCTACCTGGATCCTCTTATCTCTACTAGTCTTCTGTTAGTGCCTGCTAAACTTTCAGGCCTTGACTTCCATTACTTTTGCTAACAAGACTTCCCTGAACCCCAAGGAAGTCAGAGGCCATATAATGTGTTCCTGCTGCAGCCGCCATTTTCTCTAACGCAGCATTTCTCCTGCTGTAGAGAATGCCTGTTTGCTTGCCTGTCTGGTGCATCATCACAATATCTAAAACATCAACCTGATGCAGGGCTTGCACAAAGTGGAGAGCAAGGACCACCTGCTGAATAAATCACTGACCTGCATGAACGAGCACGATGACTGTATTGAATCCTTTGAGCTATGCAACTCCACGGAAATTAGATTGAAACACAGCAGCATTTCATAAATTAAGAAAAACATTATTTTGGGTTTTTTTAATTTAAAAAAATTTTTTAAGTTTATTTATTTAGAGAGAGACAGAATGAGTGGGGCAGGGACAGAGACAGAGAATCCCAAGCAGGCTCTGCACCATCCGCGCAGAGCCCGACATGGGGCTCGAACTCACAAAACCGTGAGATCATGACCTGAGCGGAAATTCGATGCTTAACCGACTAAGCCACCCAGGCGCCCCAAGAAAAACATTATTTTGAATACCAAATTAGTATGGCACAATTCAGAAAAATACTAATTCAAAATTAGTTCACTGCTCCGTGCCATCTCCAAAAGTGTCACACAAAAGGATGACAGTAAATGTCACTGAAAGAGGGCAGTGATAGTACCTTCTGAACGATAGAGTAGCTATGATGCAGTCGACTACACTTGTCTGCAAATCAGAAGACTGAGTTCTCATAACCCTGGTTCTGAATCTAGTCACTAGCTCTGAGATGATTACTTCTCTGGATAGAAAAAACCCCTTTAATGCCAAAATGCTGGAATTTTATGAATTTAAAGATTCTGGAAAGATGGTGGCTATGGCAGCATAGTTTTTTAATCTCTCTAAATCTTAACATGAAACAAGACAGCGCAACTAGATCTCAAAACCAAAAACCCATAGGCAGCATATACTATAAAACTAAATGACAAAATAGCTATAATAACCTCAAGGTAGGGGTGCCTGGGTGGCTTAGTCGGTTAAGGGACTGACTCGATTTCAGCTCAGGTCATGGTCTCACAGTGTGTGGGATGGAGCCCCAAGTGGGGCTCTGTGCTGTCGGCACAGAGCCTACTTAGGATTCTCTCTCTCCCTTTCTCTCTGCCCCACCCTTGCTCTTGCATGCTCTCTTTCTCAAAATAAATAAATAAACTTAAAAAAAAAAAAAAAGAGAGAGAGGAAGGGGGGAGAAAGGTCCAGATAAAAAACAGAGGAAGGGAATAGGGCCAGGAAACCAGAAAGTAGGCCACCACCGTTTTTAATAATGCATCAACACAGAAGAAAAGTGGGCCCTGTGGAATAAGACCAGCTACCCTACACTAGGCCTTCCTCTGAAAGGGCAGCAAAACTAATTTAACGTAAAAAATAGTACAGCAGGGGCGCCTGGATGGCTCAGTCAGTTAAGCATCTGACTTCGGCTCAGGTTGTGATCTCATGGTTTCTGAATCAAGCCCCGTATCAGGCTCTGCGCTGACAGTGCGGAGCCTGCTTGGGATTCTCTCTCCCTCTCTCTCTGCCCCTTCCCTGCTCACACTCTCTCTAAATGAGTAATAAGCTTTAAAAATAAAAAGAGCCGTTTCAAAAAAAAGAAAAGAAAAGAAAAATAGCAACAGCCAAGCATCAAGGTCAAATGCCACACAAAGTTATTATGAGAAAAAAGAAAATAAGGAGAGTAACATTACAGACAATAAAAGCAAGCCAGACTGACATGCTCATAGATCGGATCAAATAACCTTTTATTTCAACATGAGCTAAAAGACGTTAATAAAATGACACAAGCCATGAGTAGACAAAATAAGTCAGAAATGAGGTGACAGGATTCATGAAAGAATTTTTAAAAAATCAATTCAGAAATAATGACTATATTAGACAGAACACAAAAGTGAATAAACACAACATAGTATATTAAGAGAAACAAAAGTTTAGAAAGAGGGAAATCTTCTAAATGAAACAAATGAAAGAGATAAAAAGGGTCTGAAAGAAAGTTGCGAGCAGTAAAGCTAGGCAGTAGAGCTCCAGCATACAGCTAACAGGAGCCACCAAAGAAAAATTAAAAGCAATTGTTAAAAACTATAAAATTGAAAAAAAACTCCCTGAAATTAAAATTTTTTTTTTCAACATTTTTATTTATTTTTGGGACACAGAGAGACAAAGCATGAACGGGGGAGGGGCAGAGAGAGAGGGAGACACAGAATCGGAAACAGGCTCCAGGCTCTGAGCCATCAGCCCAGAGCCCGACGCGGGGCTCGAACTCACGGACCGCGAGATCGTGACCTGGCTGAAGTCGGACGCTTAACCGACTGCGCCACCCAGGCGCCCCAAAACTCCCTGAAATTAAAAGAAACAGTTTCTGGAACCGAATTCTGAAAGCGTCCCGTGTACCTGAAAATAACAACCCAGAATGACTAACACATTGACACATTCTGCTAAAATTACTGGGCTTTCTAAAAAAAGGGGGAAAAAAGCCTTTGGGCATCTAGGAAAAATACTGACTTTTAAGGTGGGGAAGAATTAGATTAGCCTCCCTCTTCGACAGCAACACTTCATGCCAGAGACAAAACTGAAAGCAACCGATTAAAGGCACTCAAGGAAAGAACACGTGAGCCAAGGATTTTAAATCCACCAAATGACTTCATGTACAAGGGATACAAACATGCCAGAACTCAGGGAATACTGTTCCCGTGAGCACTTCTGAAAAATCTACTGGAGGGAGGTCCACATCAGGACTGGTGGTGTCACACATAGTTACCTGTACAACTAGGACTCACTGAGAGCCAGAGCGGAGAGAGTGCACCCAGTGGCTGAATCTTCAGATACTGCACATCTATGTTTAAAATTGGGAATAATGGGGAGTTCACACACACACACACACACACACACACACACACACACACACACAATCTTTTTAACTGTTTTAGTAATTATTTGGTAGTGGTATCCTGACTTTGAACAGGAAGTATCACTATGACCTTATGAGGCACTTGTACTCAAACAAATAAACAAACACCTAGCTCTTTCCATTAAAAAGGACTAGAAATAAATAAAGATCAGCCCAGCAGAGATAGAGTCCTAGCAGGCAGATTGTGTTTTAAAATATAATTTACCACTAAACAAAACAAAACAAACAGATTCTTAGGTAATGATTGATTCCAGATCTGGGGCAAGAAACATACAAGATGGTTCTGGAACTTTTGTCACACCAAATAGTAAGGAAGCTATCAAAGTCCACCAGGTCACATCAAAAATACTAAGGGGCCAACCTGAAGAGGCTCCCACTGACCAAAGATGGGACAACGTGGGCTTTAAACAGGATAATAATTGTAATTGATTGAAACCCACCAAATATGTTACAATTTATGAGTTCACAATAATATGTAAAAAACTCCAATGAGTTGCCATTGGAGGATAAGGAACCAATTCATTATGCTGATGATAAAGAAAAAGTCATTTATCTTGCCCCGTATGAGTAGTCAAATAGATGAAGGGAAGCAGCTCTTCAAAAAGGATTTCAACTAATAAATAAAAAATAAATCCTAAAATATTGCCATTTGTAACCACCAAAGAACCAAAAGATCTATGCACCGAACATGAACAGCTGCTGACAACATCAACAAAGACATGATGTGCCTCCTGAGGAAAGAATACAGTATCACCACTAATCTTATCAAAGGGATCAAGGAGAAGTCGGATGAAGCCTCTGGATCCAGCTGCCAATTTGCAGGAAATACATAGAGCGGAGGAACACGTACAACTTTACCATAAATGTGAGATCAGCAAAACCTAGACCACGGGCACTTACTAGGCCAAATGACCTTGGTTTCTCAATGATAATCTATATTTTCAATTTAGTGGGCCAAGAATTGGTACTATGATGATTAATTTTACATGCCGACTTGATCAGATGATGAGGTTCCCAGGTTTTGATGTTATTGATGTGTCTGTGAGGATGTTTCTAGATGAGGTCAGCATTTGATATGGTAGACTTAAGCACAACTGCCCTCCTCACTGTGGGCGGGCATCACCCAATCCACTGAGAGTCTGAAGGAACAAAAGGTCGAAAGGAGAACTCACGTTTTCTTTCTCTGCCTGACTGCTTAAGCCAAGACAGCAGTCTTACCCTGCCCTTGGACTAGACCTAAACCGTCAGTGCTCCTGGTTCGCAGGCCTTTGGATTCAGATTAGAATTTATATCACCAACTTTCCTGGGTCACCAGCTTGCAGTTGGCAGATTGTGGGATTTCTCAATCCCACAATCAAACAAGCCAATTCCTTATATTAAATGTCTTTGGGGCGCCTGGGTGGCGTAGTCAGTTAAGCGTCGGACTTCAGCCAGGTCACGATCTCGCGGTCCGTGAGTTCGAGCCCCGCGTCGGGCTCTGGGCTGATGGCTCAGAGCCTGGAGCCTGCTTCCAATTCTGTGTCTCCCTCTCTCTCTGCCCCTCCCCCGTTCATGCTCTGTCTCTCTCTGTCCCAAAAATAAATAAACGTTGAAAAAAAAAAAATGTCTTTGGGGGCACCTGGGTAGCTCAGTCAGTTAAATGTCCAACTTCAGCTCACGTCATGATCTCACAGTCCATGAGTTCCAGCTCTGTGCTGACAGCTCAGAGCCTGCAGCCTGCTTCCGATTCTATGTCTCCTTCTCTCTCTGCTCCTACCCTCCCTCTCAAAAGTAAATAAACATTAAAAGAAAATTTAAACGTCTGTGTGTCTGTGTATGGAAAGATAGATGTATATAAAGCTATATATTGATATCTACATCTATATATCTCCTATTGTTTTTTTCCCTCTGGAGAATCTTTTATTTTTTTTATTTTTTTAATTTACATCCAAGTTAGTTAGCGAATAGTGCAACAATGATTTCAGTAGATTCCTTAATGCTCCTTACCCATTTAGCCCATCCCCCCCTCCCACAACCCTTCCCATAACCCTCTGTTTGTTCTCCGTATTTAAGAGTCTCTTATGTTTTGTCCCCCTCCCTGTTTTTATATTATTTTTGCTTCCCTTCCCTTGTGTTCATCTGTTCTGTGTCTTGAAGTCCTCATATGAGTGAAGTCATATGATTCCTGTCTTTCTCTAATTTCGCTTAGCATAATACCCTCTAGTTCCATCCACATAGTTGCAAATAGCAAGATTTCATTCTTTTTGATTGCTGACTAATACTCCATTGTGTGTGTGTGTATACACACACACACACACACACACATCTTCTTTAGCCATTCATCCATCGATGGACATTTGGGCTCTTTCCATACTTTGGCTATTGTTGATAGTGCTGCTATAAACATGGGGGTGCATGTGCCCCTTCGAAACAGCACACCTGTATCCCTTGGATAAATACCTAGTAGTGCCATTGCTGGGTCACAGGGTAGTTCTATTTTTAATTTTTTGAGGAACCTCCATACTGTTTTCCAGAGTGGCTGCACCAGTTTGCATTCCCACCAGCAGTGCAAAAGAGATCCTCTCTCTCTGGAGAATCTTGATTAATACAGGTATTCAATAACTATTTGCAGTTTAGACTTTATGTGACTGATACACATCCTTGAAATTCTATGAACAGCACTAGTCAATGGGATTTAACTTATAAACTATTATTAAAAACTAAAGAATTACTTCATAGAGTAATTTCATAAAAATCCAAGGCCATCTTTATATAAACACAGGAAAACAAATGGTATGTTCAGATGTATTAACTAACCACAGAGTCTAATATGCATAACTGGTTTCCTTAATTAGAATTCTTCCCCTTTCACTTGAACTTCCTCATATATGATGAAGGTTCAAAAACACTGTTAGGCACATGCTCAGCGTTGTTCTCCTAGTGGAAATAACGGACTGGTTTCAGCCATTCTTACTATCTCTGTGTCTGGTCCCCGAGTGGTCATCAGCATAAAGCTGTGTGGTATCTAACCAGGCTAACAGCCACAGAACAGCATTTTTCCCTCAACTAAGTTAACCAAACAGCCAAAATAATTATACAGAGGACCCTGAATTCATTAGCAGTATTATCCAATCAATTCCATCTATACTTTAAAACTTACACAACAACACACCATGTTTTCTAACATCAGAGAAAACAAATTTGCACTGTTTTTATTTCTTTTTGGAAAAGGCTTTTTAAAACATGGTTTGGCTAAATTATGCCAACCAGAAGAAGACCTGGAATAAGAGACTGTGGCTTCAGGCAAACTAAATATATTCCAATATACAGAACGGAATTAGTCACCAGCTACATCCAAAAGAATAAACACAAATGGCTGAAAAAGACAGCTGACCGGAACTTATGTTAAGAGTTACCTCAGAAATGTTTTTGTCAGTTTCTTTCCTTTTTTCTTCCAACTTCCTTTCAATGCCTACAATTCCCACAGCCCTTATTCTTCCTGGCTGAGAAACAAAAGTAGAAAATAAAACATACAAAATAGGAAGGACACAATCTTTTGCAACCCACCACAATGTGTTTTCAATGGTGGAAAAGGACCCACAAAGAACCAAAGAAAAACAGCATACAATTACATCTAGTTTCCTTTCAAAATATTTGTCAGTTTCTTGTCATACATAGTGATCTTCAAATCAATATTAAAAAAAAACTGTATATACAATAACTGGCATATTTTACTCTGTATTTTAGATAGAAATTAAATTCATTTTTGTTCTTTGGTAAACTATTATATACGTATCATATTTAATAGGGTCTCAAACATGCAAGAAATTATGGTTAAAAATTATGGTATTTGACAGTTATTACACAAAGTACTTTCACACATTTGAGTGTCTGTCCACAGTTGGTGGTTAATTTAGACTGGTCTGAAAAACATCACCTAGAGGCACTGTCTGTTCTCTGATGCCAGACTGATTACGAAGAACAGAATGTAGTGAATGGAATCTAACTGTGACCACCCCAAGAGTTATTCTGGTAAGTAGTCATTTGTTTTTGCTAAGTATCTACCGTATGCAGAGCACTAAACTAGGTTCTCTGAAAAAAAGGTTTTATCAGAGTACCATTTTGTTTCTCACAAGTTCTATAATCATAGAAATATTTTCCCTTAATGAAGATGCAAGTACAGAATTGAAAACATTGGGTTAAGAAATAGTTTCAACAATACCTGGGGTCCTCTATTTGTCGGTAAAGCTTGGGAAACTGGCATATTCTCCCATCTTCTCTGTGTCATTTCCTCAGACAAACGCCTATAAAACTGTTGCGCACATACATACACTTTAAATGAGTCAGTCAGGTTATAGTATCCTTATACAAATTATTACCTAACATTTCTTTAGTTGAAAGGTCTGTTCAGTCATTGCAAAAAGCCTAGAATTCTCAGAGACATCAAAAGAAACCAAAGGAAGTTCTCTTCTTGGATCAGCTTCAGAAAGCACAAAGGAAAAAAAAAAAAAAAGAAAGAAACTGACCTTCTATTTAAGTGAGCTATTCTCAACAAAGAGATGAGTGACAGTGAATAAATAGACTTACTTTAAACAATCCTGCCTATGTGGATTGTTTTCAATCTATAGTGAAACAGACAGAGTGCCAAGAAAAATATACAACCATTATCCATGAAGGAAGCGGAGAATAATTTGTCTAGTTAAAATGTGAAGCCAGAAATGAGAGCCAAAACATCACTACACTCACAGAAAATCAACTATATTTTTTACCGACAGTGAGCATGACTGCAATTAGTCACTTATATTTGCTTAGTGCCTACTGTGTGAGGAGCACTCGGTGAGGGGTTATAGAAAAAAAAAAACATAAATAATTTAGGATATCAATGGGGGAGATAAACATACCCTTGTAAATGTCTGAGGAATACTTATATAGTCACTTACTAATCAGAACCTGTAAACTATCATATCATGGAGTAAGTAGGTAAGTGATTAGATCTATATGGAGTCAGTAAAAAAAGACTGCCTGATTTAAGGCTGATGAGCTATCAGATACCAAGATAGTTTAACATTTCACTGCATTATACTCTGCCTCCTTAACCAAACCACTGAAAAGTTTACTAGTGGCCTAATAGCATGACTTAGCATATTGCCAGCTTCTGGGTTTTCCTTGTGACCACACCCTCCTGCTTCCTGTTCTCACTGGAACCTAAACTTCATTTTTCTACTGATAAGGCTTAATCTATTAGAAAAATTTTGTTGTAAAAATATGGTGAAACCTGGTATGTTGTACAATACGGATTTCCATCGTATTAACAAACAATAAAAATACACACAAGTACACATTTCTAGTCCAATTTTATGCATAAAAAAGCTCACCTCAATCTGGCCATGTTCCTTGAAGGAGAGTTTGATGTAGGAGTTCTTACTACTCTGGAAAGGACCAGGTTCTTTGTTAGGTGGAGCAGGGTGAAGATGAACCACTATTTTGGCACTAAGGAATAAATGTAATGAATTTAATCACCTTTAAGCATCACTAATTCTATTTTCATAACTTTTAATATATTTCAGTTCACTTTTAAAATTCATGTAGAAACAAGGGACATCTTGAAAGGAATTCTTCTATATTTTTTATTACATCAGTATTAATGAACCTTTCAAAAATACCTCTACTTATAATTTATAAGCTACGAACCAAGACATTCAAGTTACTAGTTCTATAGATTAATTCAGAAGGTGGTTTCAAAAATAAGTTCAAAATAAGTTTGTAAATTTGGGATAGTTCATTACGTTGGCTTATGATTAGGGTTTTCCATGGACAGAATCATCCCCAGAGGTTACCAGGGGGGCCTCTAATTTCTGCCAAAGCATACTACCTTACTCACTTGAAAACAAAATGTGAAAACTTATCTGTATAAAACCGGCCAGCTGACATTTTGTTAAAACTCTGTCCAAAACTAACATTCTACAGTATAATTTTTGGAAAATGCCACTCAATCAACAGCATGATCTAGAAGATAATCCAAGAGCAAAAACAATTCTCAAAATGTTGCTGCTCTAGAAACACAAACTACCATAATCTTTATGACTACCATTATGTTCTATGCTAATAAAAATATCACTATATTTGTTCAATTTTATAAGCCTTTTTTCCTCTTTTTCCCCCAGCCCGCTCAATAAACAATCTTCTTCCGAAAATTAACAAAACCAAAGCACTCAGTCAAAGTATCTTGGATACCTAGCTTAGAGCCTTTTGTCAAATGAAGGTTAAAAATCCCAAAGTCAGCATAAAATATTAGGCCAGTTTTTAAGTATATTCATTTCACAGGTCATTCAGTTGCCATATTTCAAGTCACCAAATCAAAGAAGCATCTTGGGTTATGAGATGTTTGGTGTTTTGGTGTGTTTTTTTTTTTTTAAGAGATAGCACCATGTGTGTGGGAGGGTCAGAGGGAGAGAGAAGAGACAGAGACAGAGGAGAATGAATCTTAAGCAGACTCCATGCTTAGCACGGAGCCTGACACAAGGCTCAATCCCACTACCGTGGGATCATGACCTGAGCTGAAATCAAGAATCGGACGCTCAACTGACTAAGCCACCTACATGCCCCAGGTTATGAGATGTTAAAAGGTGAAACGAGGGGCGCCTGGGTGGCGCAGTCGGTTAAGCGTCCGACTTCAGCCAGGTCACGATCTCGCGGTCCGTGAGTTCGAGCCCCGCGTCAGGCTCTGGGCTGATGGCTCAGAGCCTGGAGCCTGTTTCCGATTCTGTGTCTCCCTCTCTCTCTGCCCCTCCCCCGTTCATGCTCTCTCTCTGTCCCAAAAATAAATAAACGTTGAAAAAAAAAATTTTTTTTTTTAAAAAGGTGAAACGATAAATATGTGTGTGTGTGTGTGTGTGTGTGTGTGTGTTTATCTTTGAATCAATGAAATATGGTAATTGCTTGGGAGGGAAGAGATGAGAACTAAAGAGAATGTTTGAGAAAAGTTAACCTGGCATATTATTAAATTCTTACTCACTGGACATGGTTAAAAATAAGACACTAATGGGAAAGTAAATATTTTAAATATTTTTGTTACAGTTTAGATTCCCTTGGAAGACAGCAGAGGAAAATTCAAATGATCTGGAACACCTTAAAGTTTTACTTTGTAGAACTTAAGAAAAGTAATACATACAAATATTGAATCATTATGTTGTACACCTAAAAGTCATACAATGCTATATGTAATTATACCTCCATTTGAAAAAAAAAGAACTTAAAGAGATGGAGACAAATGACGAGGGGAAAAACAGAAATTAGAGAAATAGCCTACTCTAAAAATCTATGCCTTTATTAATCTTTTTGAAATGTTGGTCAATTTCTTTTATGTCAAATAAGCAATCTTTCATGCTAGCTACATTATAATTAAGGGACACATTGCATTTCTAGTGGAGTTCAACATCCATTTAACCTCTACTGAAGTTAACTATACTAATGCTCAAGATGGGCCCACATGGAAAAAAAAAGTTATCAGCAATATTTGTTCATAACTGCCCTCAATTACATGTACTGAAAAAATAAACCCAGAATTTTTTATGTACTTGATTAAACAGAAACATTTGAACGTGTGACTTTAAACCAGGGTGATCACATGTCCTGGTTTGCCTAAAACAGTACCCATTTTATGCTTCCTTGGTCCAATTATAAACAGCACCCCTTATTACTTTTAAATGTCCCATTTTTGACAATAACTATTATGATACTTCTATTCTGTGATACTATTATGATACTTCTATGATACTTTCTATATGTGAAAAAGTCAAAGTGGAGAAACTTAATGATCAACTAGCAATGGGAGTAAGGGGCGCTTGGGTGGCTCAGTTGGTTAAGTGTCCAACTCTGGCCTAGGTCATGATCTCGCTGCTCCCGAGTTTGAGCCCCGCATGGGGCTCTGTACTGACAGCTCAGAGCCTGGAGCCTGTTTTGGATTCTATGTCTCCCTCTCTTTCTCTCTCTGCCCCTCCCCCACTCTGGCTCTCTGTCTCTCTCAAAAATCAATAAACATTAAAAAAAATTTTTTTAAAAGAAAGTGAAGTCATTTTTCTCAGATGAGTCCTTTCTGATTTTAAGTACTACATACACAGAGGTGCAAAAGCAAATGTTTGTGGAAATACATGCAGTGACAGCTGGCTGACATTGATTTATTTTGATCCAAGGATATTATATAGCAAACCTTGGTACTTGATTTGTGCTTTAAGAATGACTTCCATTTACCCATGAGTTTAATGTAGGAAAACACCTTCTTAGGGGAGCTCCTGACCAATGACCACTATTTACAAAGCCCCAAACCACAATCATTAGGTTCACTCCCACATATGAAGTCATGGCACAGCAATATATCTACCAGGCTAATAATAATAGCTTGACTGGAATGTTTTTTGTGAAAAAGACTGCAGTATATAACACCTCACCTTTTCCCAATTCCAGCTGCCTGTTCTTCAATGAACACAATCTGGGAAAGAGGAATGGCCATGCAGCACTCCTAGGAGGAAATCATCAGAAAATATGACTCTTCAGACTCATCAGAGGGGGTACCTGGATGGCTCAGTCGGTTAAGCGTCCAACTTTGGCTCAGGTCATGATCTCACATTTGTGAGTTTGAGCACCGGGTCAGGCTCTCTGCTGACAGTTCAGAGCCTAGAGCCTGCTTCGGATTCTGTGTCTCCCTCTCTCTCCCTGTCCCTCCTTCACTTGCACTCTCTCTCTCTCTCTCTCTCTTTCTCTCAAGAATAAACATTACAAAAAAAAAGACTCATCAGAAATCCTTGTTTTATAGCATTTAATACAGCATCATATACCTTTAAGGTACTTAATAATAAAAACAATTTTAAAAATTATAGTATGAATTTAGTCCTTAAGTAAACTGAAGAAAAACTGAATGAAACAGTACTGTGGTGGCATTTTGCTGCATAGAAGAACACAAGAGGTTGAAGAGAAACTGTTTTCCCTCTCTCTCTGCCCTTCCCTGACTCACGCTCTGTCTCTCTCTGTCTCAAAAATAAATAAACATTAAAAAAAATTTTTTTTAAATGGGGCGCCTGGGTGGCTCAGTTGGTTAAACATCCAACTTCGGCTCAGGTCATGATCTCACAGCTTGTGGGTTTGAGCCCCGCATCGGGCTCTGTGCTGAGGGCTCAGAGCCTGGAGCCTGCTTCAGATCCTGTGTCTCCCTCTCTCTCTGCCCTTCCCCTACTCACACTCTGTCTGTCTCTGTGTCAAAAATAAATAAACATAAAAAAGTTTTTTTTTTAAAGAAACTATATCTACCTTTGTTTTTACAGTAGGTACATCTTTTTAAAAGCACTACTTATATGAAAACTTTTTATATATATTCTTATAGGGAAGACAAAAAAAACCCAGAACAGGTAAATCAAAACCTGGAGTGTTCTATATGGGTGATTCTGTGGTTCTATATGGGTGATTCTATATGGGTGAGACACCTGTTCTGTGTCTCCCTCTCTCTCTCCCTCCCCACTCATGCTCTGTCTCTCTCTCAAAAATAAACATTAAAAAAAATTTTTTTTAATAAATGAATAAAAAGTAAAAGAATTAGACAACATTAACAGTTCTAGGTTGTGCCTTACCAAAAAGGTCAATATCCCCATGAAAGGAGATTGATTCTTGGGGCTAAAAAGAGTCAGATTTTACAATAGTTAGTGGCCTTTAAAGAGCCTCAGTACAGTATATACTTTGCGTATAAAATAAAAATGTCATGGTGGGGGGGCAGCAATTATGAAAATAACACAGATTGCTTATTTACTGGCAACACTGAAATTTGCACATACACACACACACACACTTTCAAGTTAAAGCTCTTTGGAATAAAAATAGCTTTATACATGGAACTTGTTTTCTCTTCCTAGAAATGAAAAAACAGGGAGGTTTCTCCTCTTGCTGAATGACTTTGAGGCCATTCTTCCCAGTATCTAGGTTAAAGTATCTACTTCCCAGCAGACCCATACTCCAGATTCTCAGTCAGGAAGTTTGTTTGGAGGACCTCTGACAACAGGTGGGAGAAATACTGCCGTTACACACGGAACATTCAGGTATGCAGTAGGCTGACTGGTGTTTAAAAATGGAGTGACCATGAGTCTCTCTCTGTTTAGCAACTATAGACTTTTCTGAGCTGAATGAAGGACAGCCTCTAACTCCTCTATCTGCACTCCATTCAGAGATCATATGATACACTTCTTGACATCGTGAAAATAGAAATTTAAAAAAAAATTTTAATGTTTTATTATTTATTTTAGAGAAAAAGAGAGAGAGAGCAAGCAGGGGAGGGGCAGAGAGAGTGGGAGACACAGAATCCGAAGCAGACTCCAGGCTCTGAGATGTCAGCAGAGAGCCTGATGCAGGGCTGCAACTCATGAGCCGTGAGATCATGACCTGAGCCAAAGTCGGACACTTAACCAACTGAGCCACCCAGGCACCCCGTGAAAATGGAAATTTATTGCATCTGTTTAATTCTGACAGACATACAGACAGACAGACAGAAAGAGACTTCAGGGATTTAAAACCTACAACAGATTAAAAAAACCCAAAAAACCTTTATCTTACATGATTTTTCTGATCTCTCCAAATTAGTCGGTGTGTACTAAGAAGGAGGGTCCCAGCATCAAATTTTATCTAGAAAGACAAGATCATCACAAAATATTAATGATGTATCACTTAATGCAGTCCAGATTTTCTTCCTCATAAATTACACACAAAAAAAGTTAATCATATAAATACACATTTGAGAATTAGGCTTACCACAAATTAAAGAGAAGCAATGCTATATGCTTCATAAGCTGTATATATACATATATATATACAGTATGTATATATATATACATATATGTATATATACATATATGTATATATACAGTATGTATATATATACAGTATGTATATATACATATATGTATATTTTTGTATATACACAGCCCTGATAAAATTAGGAAAAAATTGCAAACAACCAAATGAGTAACAATAGGGTAGTAGTTAAATCAAGTACAATACACTCATACTGTGGAATCCAAGCAGAGGTTAGGAAGAATGAGATATAGCTCTATGGACTGTCACAGAACTATACAACAGAGTTAGTGGGGAAAGAAAGCAATTTACAGCCTATTACACATAATGTAATCAGACAGAAATAGAGATAATCTCCGTATCTCAAACTTCATGTGAGATATATGCATGTGTCTACACACACATACACACCGCCCCCCCACACACACACGTAGTATAAAAAGATATAAATGGAATACTCAGTGATCTGTTAACAATGATTATCTCAAAAAAGTGTGAGGAAATGGGAAGAAGAGAAGCAAAGGCCCCCTTTTTTAAACTATCCATTTCACTACTGATTGAATTTTTTATCATGAGATTGAATTTGTTATATAATACTCATATAATTTTTTAAAATAATTTTTAAATAATAAGAAAATAGACATAAACCTACAAAAATAAGTGTGGCTAGAGATTCAATCAATGACACTGGGACAACTGGGTTCTCCAGTAGAGAAAAATAATAATAATAATAATGACAATGTTGGATTTATACCTAATATACTTTACCAAATTAAATTCTAGATCAAATATTAGAATTAAAAAAAATTATAAAAGCACTAGAAAAAATGAGAGAATTAAAAAAAAATTTTTTTTAACGTTTATTCACTTTTGAGAGACAGAGAATGAGCGGGGAAGGGGCAGAGAGAAAGGGAGACACAGAATCCAAAACAGGCTCCAGGCTCTGAGCTGTCAGCACAGAGCCCGACACAGGGCTCAAACTCACGAACTGCAATATCATGACCTAAGCCGAAGTCAGGTGCTCAACCGACTGAGCCACCCAGGCGCCCCGAGAATTTTTTACATAATGTAAGAGAAGGTTTTTCTAAGAAAAACACTAAGCCCATTAGCATTAGAGGCAAAGATTTATAAAGTGAACTCCACACACACATGCACACAAATTCCTTGTACCAAAAAAACACCAAGGCGAAGATGGCAGACTGGGGAAAATAACTGAAACTCACATCAGAGACAAAGGGCTAATTTCTGTAACGTATAAAGTACTCTTACAAATCACTTTTAAAAAATAGCCTGTAATCCATCAGAGAAATGGGCAAAGACTATTAACAGAAAGTTCACATAAAAGGAACTACAATGACTCTTAAGCACATTAATAGATGCCCAACCTTGCAGATAACAAGAAAAAAGCCAATTAAGAGAACATGAGGGCAGTCCATCCAGGAGATTGGCAGAGGTCCAAAAGCTTGGTAACACCGTGCAAGTGAAATGTTAGCGAAATAAGCACTTGCACACCTTGTTGGGAGGGACAACCTCCACTGAGGACAATAGATTAATCTATCAAAAATACAAATACACATATCCTTTGATCCAATTTATCTACAGATGAATCCACACATGTGCATAATCATACACTACTATGTTATTCATTGCTGTTTGTGAAAAGCAAAATATAGGAAATAAGTTAAATGCCCATCAACAGAGAAATATACATCCACACAATGAACTACTACTCAGTGATTACAAAGAAATCAGGAGGCTCTATCATAGTAAAGTATTTGATAAAATCTAAGATGCCACTGATTATGAAATGCATCCTGATTCTGGTTGTTAAAATGTGTGTGTGGGGGGGGCGGGGAAATGGACATTTAGAATTGATGAAATATGGTAAATTCTCCACACAGATGAAGTGAAAAAAGCGAGATGCAACACTCTGTATGCATAGCATATTACAAATTTACATCTTAAAAAAGGAAACACAATTTATACAAATACCTATGCATGATACATATGCACAGCTCTCCAGAATGATGCACTGGTTAGCCTCTGAGGGGGAACTGAGTCACAAAGAGACAAAGGTGAAAGGGAGACTTTTAACTTTATACTTTTTGTGGTTTTTGAATTTTTGTCATGGGATTGTATCACCTACCGAAAATATAAATGTAAAAAATGTTTTTAAAAACTGTAATACAGGGGCACCTGGGTGGCTCAGTCAGTTAAGCATCTGACTCATGATTTTGGCTCAGGTCATGCATGAGCTATTACTGAGTTCGAGCCCCGAGTCGGGCTTGCTGCTGTCAGGGCAGAGCCCACTTCGGACCCTCTGCCTCTCCTCTCTCTCTCGCTCGCTCACTCAAAAATAAATACACATAAAAAAGAGATTTTTAAAACTTCTTTTTTGTCAATGAGTAAGATTTCCCTTTTCCAAAAGCAAGTACTTTATCAACTTGAGTACCTGGTGCTACGTTACAGCACAACAGTTCTGATTAAGCAGATGCACTTTCTCGCACTGAAATTCAAGCATAAGGATGTAAGTTAAAGCTGAAGGCAGAGTATATTCCATTACTGTGTCAATTAACAATGTGCGCATGTAATGCTGATGCTCCAAGTGAAGATATTGTGTAATAGTTCCTTCCCTTCAGGGATTCCAAGGGATTATGAGCTAAACCTGATAGACAAGTTTAGGCTGGTTTGCTCCAGCCACTCAGAGCTAGAACAATTTTAACTACTTCAAAGTTGATGTAACTTAGGCTTTTGCTGGACAAGCTCTTACCCTGTTTTGTTTTGTTTTTAGTTAACATTTTTCTTTTATAAAAGTAATACAGTGTAGAAAATTTGAAAAAAAAAATGGAAGTCTAAAAAAGAAAATGAAATCACTCATAATCATACCAGCCAGAGTGTATGTGTGTGTGTATATGTGTGTGCATGTGTAAATAATCTTTAAATAAAATGAAGCCATTATATTTGTAGTTTTATAAGTAGCTTTTTTCAGTTAGCAGCCTCTCATTAGTAATTCCTCATGCTGATTAAGGCATATCCCATTTAATTAACAAAACCCTACGGTGGTCACTGAGATTGCTTCCAATTTTCCCTATATGTAATAATATATAATATATATAATAGTGCTGAGATGAGCATCCTCATTCATTAAATGTTTATGCATCTCTGATTACTTCCCAAGGGTAAATCCCTAAAAGTCAAACAGCTAGCTGGAAGAAAATAAACATTTTCTAAGTCTCCCGGTACATGCTGCCAACTTGCCACTTTATACACTACTAACCTGCTTTCATTATTATTTAAATTAGCTGAGGCTATAGAAGCTTTTGTGAATTTAAACAAATGACCTGTCTACGCTACTTAAGAAAACATACTGTGTGGTCATAACGGGTCCATGAAAACTGTGCCTGTAGAAACAAGCAGGTGCTCATTTATTCACAAGAGACGCTTGGGCGGTGGGAAGAGCCCAGTCTACTCTAAATGTGTCACCTCAGATGGGTCACAGTTTTCTCAACTGTCAACTGAGTGTCCTCATCTTTGGGAGGATTCACTATATTAAGCATTACATAAAGAGTCTGGCACTGGTGACTGCTACATTTGTGAAAGTATTGTAGCACAGTCAATTAAGCAGAGCCTTTGGGAGTCTGATCAACAGAGATTTAACTCCTGTCTCTCCTGATAACCAACTTTGTGGGCAAGTCACTTTCTAAGAGTTATTTTCTCATCCATAAAATACTCACCTCATATGCCCAGTAATAGGATTAAATGAGATTGTACGTAAAGCTCCTGGCACATAGTAGGTACTCCTATTATTTAGGTCTCTTTTTTTTCACGTATTTCACACCCACGATGAGCCAAAAGATACAAGGATGAGTAAGGCACACTTTCTGCCCTCCAGGAGCGTCCACCTGGCCTATGAGACAGCCACGTGCATGCCTGCCTGAGGAACGTGTTGGGACGCAAAGCTATGAAGGCTAAGCAGTCTGGACTGGAGTGTCCTAGACCAAGGGAGCCAGGGAAAGACACTGAAAGGGAACTTGACCAGATCTGGAGGCTGATAAGGAGCTTCCTAGAGTCTTCAGACTGCATGAGGTCTGGAAGCTTTCCAGCAGATGGAGGAAGCCAGGACATGGGACTTCCCCCTAGGAATCAGTCTAGCCCTCAGTCACACCGGGGACAGCTCAGCAAGTGACTCATTAGATGCAGCTCAGGGACCACAGCAGTGAGCAAGCTTGTCTTAGAGCTCTGCTTCCATTTCAGGACACCTACATTCCTCCCTCACTACCCTCAGCCTTTAGAACAGTTAAGAATTCTCGACGAGATCAAAGGATCTTAACTAAATTCTTCCCAGTACTTTTTTTGTTAATCCTCTGATAACTATATCTACTTGTCCATTAAAATAGGCAAAAAAAACAAAACCAAAACCAAAACCAAAAACAAAAAAACAAAAAAAAAAACCTTAAAGGAAACACTAGAATTCACTGAGTGAGCAATGGTTTTGCATATACAGGTCCTAATGGTTTTGACTTGTTATGGTCTTAAACGGACGTAGTTGTATTATGTGCCAGCCAAGATGCTCCTAATTTGCATACTGGAGTTACATACAACAACAGAGGGTGGTGTTCTGCAAAAGTGTGACTTCCAGCATGGACTGTCTTTAGGGGAGTTTCTGAAGACCAATCTATCATTGTCAGCATTCAGTTCTGAATGCTGAAGTTGATCATGCTTCCTATTTAAAACAGTTCCAAGGGTGTAACCTTCATTCAAAAACCATTTAGCTTGTCACTCGGACCAAGAGATGCAAACCCAATTGCGATCAAGTTAACCAAAGTGCTGAGGCAGGAAATGGAGTAAAACCAAGCAAGTTATTTAAGAAAAAGACCCTGCCTTGATAAGAGAGGAAACAGTACGTGGAAAATGCCCTCAGGGAGGCAGAGCACCTGGGTCCGGTGTCAACGTCAGCTGCGCCTGTAGACAGCTGGGTAACCCCTGCCCTCCATGACCTAGGAGGAAGGAAGCCTCGAGCTTCTGCAAGCACCGACCAGGAAAAGCTATGGGTCAAGGAACAAATGCAAAAGTACGGAAGGAAGTTTCATCAATAACACCACAAAGAAGATCAGAGAGCAGGTGAAAACTTCTGGAAACTAAAAATCCTGGTTAGAATAAGCGGGTTTCGAACATTTTTCTGATCAGGACCAAACTTCCCCAGAAGATACGGCCTGACTGCATTGGCAAACAGCTGCGGCTGAGGCCAGCAAATCTGTTCAGGGTCACGTCCACCTGGGACAAAGCCAGGGCACCTGCTTCTCCTGCACGGAGCACCCCTCCCTCTCCCCCTACTTGCCCCCCACCCCCGCCCCTTTAAATCCTTCTGGTTTCGCCGGGACGGGGAGGATAGGCTTCGGGATGTGAGTCTACCGTCTTCCCAGGCCGCCTGCCTCCTGAGTAAAGCAGCCTGTCCCCCAGCGCTCGTGTCTGGAGTACGGATCTTCCCGCGGGGCGCCGCCCGGGCCGAGCCGGTTCCCCGGGAGGTAACAGTCGGACGGAAGTCTCCACCAGACGCTCACGCCGGGCTAGTAACACTTGTCTCCATTCGCAAGCGCCTCTCCCAAGGTTTGCGCCCGGGTGACAAGGCATGGCCTACCACATCACTTCACTAAACAAACGCTCAAGACTCCTTCCTTAAGTCATTCCAGGAAAAAAAAAAGGGGGGGGGGCGGAAAGGCGATCAGTGAGACCCGGACACGCTTCTCAGAAACCCCTGCGGGGCACTGTCCGCCGCTCGCTGGGGCAGACCGCACGCCCACCGGCCGCACCCGGCTCGGCGAGGCACCCCGGCCAGCGAGCCGGACAAAGGAGGCACCGGCCCGGCGCGGCCCGCCGTCACCGCGCCGGATCCGGGCCCGAGGAGCAGGCACCCGGCCAAGCCGTCTGCCGTCCCCGCCGCTCCCTGAGCGCGGCCGCCCAAGCGCCGTGGCGTGCGGACCCGGCACCCGGGCGGAGGCCCCTCAGGCTGGCCAGACCGCGCACCCGTCCCCGAGGCCGCCTCTACCTTCTCCTCGCCGTCGTAGATGCGCACGCCGCGCTGCTGGATCACCAGCGTCTCGTTGATCTCCAGGAGGCCGCTGGTCCACACGAAGCGGTCCATGGCCGCCGGCAGGCCGGCCTCCGCCGCTCGCCCGCGCCGGCGCTCCGGGGACGCGAGCCCAGCGCTGAATAGCCTGCGGCGCCCCCTGGCGGCGGGCGGGGCGGAGGCGGGCAGGGAGGGAGCGTGCCCGGGAAACCTGGGGTCGTGCAGAGAGCGCCCCCTGGCGGTCAGTCGGCCGGTGGCCCGGCGGGGTCGTCCACCCCATCCTTTGTCCAGTTCGGGCACAAACCCGGAGCTTGCAAGGGACTTCAAGGGAGGCCAGGACGCAGCTTGGACTTCCTTATTGTGCATTATCCCTTGTATTTGTGCCGTTTTCTTGTCACTGCCCAGCATGTTGTCACGTTCGTAAAAGGCTGTAAATAATACTGGAACTTTTCTTTCCAAATGAAGATTTATGGCCTGAACTGTTCTCTACACAGCTGCAATCAGTATGGAAGTACTACCTTGGTCCCCGCCCCCCTCCTTTTTCCCCATTAAAACCATTTTCATTTAGGGGTGCCTGGCTAACTCCGTTGGTAGAGCATGTGACTCTTGATCTCAGGGTGGTGAGTTCAAGTCCCACACTGGAGTGGAGCCTGCTTTAAAAAAAAATCATTTTCATTTAAACATTTTCAGTATCATGAGTTTACTCTAGACGATATTTTAATGTGTACATCTTCCATAATTTATCTGTGCGTTGGTACCCACAAACCCTGGCAGCTCCCACCTGCAGGGCTTCTGTTGCTACCCCTTTCCTTTTATTTATACACTTTGCATTATTTGTAGTGCTACAATTGATATATTTTTGGGCTTTTAGGATTATTTTCTTAGCGTGTCTTTCCAAAATAGAATTATTGCTTTAAAGAGTTTGCACAAATTTTAGCTTGCTACATATTGGGTACTTATTTAACCAGGATGCAGTGCCACCAGCAAATTGGTCTTTTTCCCAGGCTAAGTAGCTCTGTCTATATTAGATGTTATCACTTTTGTTATGTTTGCTACTTGATAGTGATTTTATTCTCTTATTTTTCATTACTGATGAGGCTATTTCTCAATGCCTTTTAATCGAAAGAAAATCCTTGTCCTGAAGAATGGCTAACACCATATGAAGTTGGACAGCCTCCACTTAAGAGGATAGGATTATTAATTTAGACCAAATTAAACTGGCCAGGAGAAGAAGAGGCACAGAAAAGCAGATGGAGAAGGAGCTGCTGGTGAGGTAGGAATTCAACCAGGAGAGCGTGGTGTCCTGGAAGCCAAATAAAGACAGACTGTTAAGGAGAAGGAAAGAGCCTGTGTAAAAATCTGCTCATGGGTCAAGACCATGGGAGTGAGGATTCCTCACTGCTTTGACTTATTGGTGGAGTTATTGGTGGCCTTGACAAGAGTGAGTGCAATGGAGGGGCGGAAGAACAAGTCCTAATGGAGCGGTCTTAAATGAGAAAAAGAGGAGAGGAATTGTAGATAGGGAATAGAGACCACTCCTTTGAGGACTTTGCTGCAAAGGAGAGCAAAGAAATGGGTTGGTAACAGGAAGGCGGAGTGAGGCTGAGAAGTTTGGATTGTTTGTTAATTTGTTTTCCAGGTAGAAAAAAATAATCGTATGTCTGAATGCTGAGAGCAGTGATTGAAGGCAAAGCACTGGTAGGCGGTGAGAGAGGGGGATGTGCTTGGGTGATGTCCTTGAGAAGATGAGAAGGCACAAGAGAGGGTCAGAGACGTTTCTATCATCAGAGGAGAGCAGGGTATGTGAGGCGGGGAGATTTTGCGGTGGGAGTCTGCAAAAATTCCCTGGACTGATTTTCTCGGAGGAGGAAGCAAGACTGGAAGAGGGGGGAGAGGCGTGAGGAGGTATGAGCGCATACCTAAGGATACTATGATTGCCTGGCCTGCTCGAAGTTTGCTAACACGCAGAGTGAAGCCAGAGGAGCACTACTCCAGCCCCATTCAGGGGCAAAACCTAATGGGAGAGTAGGAAAGACGTGGATTTGATTTGGCATGTGGTTTTGCCACACCATGGCTTGAAAGAGGCAACGAAGTATAAGCAAGCCCGGTACTAGATTACTTCGTTCTCTGTAAGTGATCCGTTCTATCTGGAACCTGTTTAAGAGTTTCTCATTACCCCTGAGGTCCAGAAATTTCACCAGGTCAGAGATTGTGGGCCTGTATCCTTCTCCATTGTCCTGCCTGTGAGATGATGGTCCTTTTAAATTTGAAGGCTCAAGTTTCTGTCCCCTTCAGGAAAGTGTTCCTCTGTTATTTCTTTGATTATTACTTCTGGTCTATGTGTTCTTTTTTGCCCCTTTAGGACCTTTGATTACTTGTGTGTTTTAGGTCCATCGTAGCTGTTTCCCATGACCCCTACCTTTCACCCTATCATGTTCATTTCTATATATTTTGGGGCTAAATTTGTGTTAACAGTGACCACTCATTTTTCCAATTCTTCTGTTGAATTTTTTAATTGGGACTTTTTGAAGTTCTCAAATATTTTTTAGTTCCAGAAACACTAGAATGTTCTGATTATATCTACACAGAATTCTCACCGCATTTTTAATAACATTTTCTCCTATGACATCCCTGAATTCACACTCCACAGTAGCCTCCTATTCTAATTCATCTTGTTCCTTCTTAAAGCTGCTGTTTCCTTAAGCGTCTTATGATCACTTTTGCTTTTCTATATCTGTGAGATCTCCCGGTGCCTATGCAAGGCACCCTACTGGGATCTCACATGGCAAGGACTGACAGGTGGTTTTTCCCAGGGAACCATAGGCAAGTAGGTCAGGAAGTTGAGAACATCTCTTTGGAGCTATTTAAAGACAGGCTTCTCTGACTTCAACCTACTCACTCATTAAACCACTATTGAAAAACTACTCATTAAATACCCGCTATGTGTCAGGCACTGTTCAACTCCTTTCCAGTGCTGCTGGCAAGAGAAGCCGCCGATTTCTCCCAAGCTGGGTAGGCCTGGCACTCGGGCGAGGGGAGGGAGACACTCCTCACAGGTGCAAAACTTGAGGAGGTGCCAAAAAAATTCAGTAATCGAGAAAAATGATATGTTAAAGAAATGTTTGGTGTTTTTTTTTTTAATTCTTTTTTCTTAATTAACTATATTCCCCATGCTGTACGTGGTATCCCCATGACCTATTCATTCCATCCCCTCACCCATTTTGCCCTTCCTCCCATCCCCTTCCCCTCTGGCAACCATCAACTTGTTCTCTGTATTTATGGGCCTCTTTCTGCTTTTTGTGTATTCACTTATTTTGTTTTCTAGATTCCACATATGGGTGAAACCATGTGGTATTTGTCTTTCTCTGTCTGACTTATGTCACTTAGCGTCATGCCTTCTATATCCATCCATGTTGCCACAAATGGTAAGATCTCATCCTTTTTATGGCTGAGTAATACTCCTTGTATATATATACCACCTCTTTATCCATTGGTCTATCGATGGACAGTTGGGCTGCCTCCATACCTTGGCTATTATAATCAATACTGCAATAGACATAGAGATGCAGATATCTTTTTGAATTAGCGTTTTCACTTTCTTTGGGTAAATACCCAGTGGTGGAGTTACTGGGTCATAAGGTAGTTCTATTTTTAGTTTTTTGATGAACCTCCATACTGTTTTCCACAGTGGCTGCATGAATTTGCACTCCCACCAAAGTGCATGAGGGTTCCTTTTTCTCCACATCCTCACCATGTTATTTCTTGTCATTTTGAATGTAGCCATTCTGAAAGGTGTAAGGTGACATCTCATTGTGGTTTTAGTTTGCATTTTCCCAATGGTTAGTGATGTTGAATGTCTTTTCATGTGTGTGTTGGCCATCTGTATATCTTCTTTGGAAAAATGTCTATTTGGGTCCCCTGCCCATTTTAGTTGGCTTATTTGTTTTTGAGGGGGTTCAGTTGTATAAGGTCTTTATATATTTTGGATATTAACCCCTTATCAGATGTATCATTTGCAAATAACTTCTCCCATTCAGTAGGTTGCTTTTTTGTGTTGTTGATGCTATCCTTTGCTGTCCAAAAGCTTTTTATTTGGGTGTAGTAAAGCAATGTGTTTTTTTTTAACAAGATGAATTCAAAAAAATCTATGATAAGCAAAATATTAATTTTAAAGGCAAAATCAACAGTCCAGGACTACAGCAAGGAGAGTGAAGTCAGGCCATGCATGTGAGGGCACTTACTTGCCTTACCCTGGTCTGTCCTTCAAGTCCCAAAGCTGCATGCCAGCCCATGTGACCGAGGGGTGGAGGAAAGACTCCCTCTCTTTTCCCATGGCTCTGCATTTCTCCTAATCATGGAGTCACTGATCTGTAGCAGAGTTTTTATAAGAAAGGTAAGACTCTTTCCAACATACAGAAACCATCTTTTCTCCACTGAATTAAGTCACCACCGATATCATGTTCTAAAATTCTGTGTATGTTCTGGTCTATGACTCTTTTCTTCTGTCTTTTCATACTTTTCATTTTATATCATGACTGTATCCCAAAGCACTAAACATTGACATTTTATTTTTTATTTTCATTTTAGAGAGAAAGAGCATGCAAGCAAGGGAGAGGGGCAGAGGGAGAGAGAAAGAATCCACACTGAGTGTGGAGCAATCCTGGGATCATGACCCGAGCCAAAATCAAGAGTTGGATGCTCAAATGACTGAGCCACCCAGGCACTCCTATTTGACATTTTAAACATGGTAATATGCCATCATTACCTGTAACCATTTACTGTCATTTCCTGATTTTTTACCGTTAGATTATTTATATCTTTTTGCCTTTTCTCCTATTAAAAGTGGCATCATGTAAGCTAAGTGTCCTAGTCTGGTGTGGAATTGTGCAGTTTCTCCTGGATTTTGCAATGATCAAAATGCTGGGTAGTATGGACATGAAAACAAGGTATGCATTCTACCCCACCCTTGAGGGGCATACACTTCACAGTAAACAAATGTGCCTGACACATGACAGCTGCTGGGATAGACACCTGTACAAGGGTTTTCTCTTTCTAGGCTGGAGCAAGGAGAAATGTCATGTGTCTCAGACATGTTAAGAGATAAGAATGGAGTAGGCCAGAGTACCTGCCTGGTAGTTCATCCAAGAATGAGAACAGGGCATCTGTATTAGTCAGAGTTCTCCAGAGAAAGAGATGGAATAAAGAATTAATGCATATGGTTATGGACGCTGGCATGTCCAAAATCTACAGTAAGGGCAGGCAGGCTGGAGACTCAGGAGAACTAAAGGTACAGTACAAGTCCAAAGGCCATCATGGCCATCAATTTGGAGAACTAAAAAGAGCAGATGTTCCAGTTTGAATCTGAAGGCCATCTGTTGCAGAAGTTTTCTTGCTGGGAATGGGGAGAGTCAGACTTTTATTGTGTCCAGGCCTTCAGCGGATTAGACGAGGCCCACCACATTATGAAGGGCAATCTGCTTTACTCAGAGTCTGCCAATTTAACTGTCAACCTCACCCAAAAACACCCTCACAGAAACACTCAAAATAATATTTAACCAGGGGTGCCTGGGTGGCTCAGTTGGTTAAGCATCCGACTTCAGCTCAGGTCGTGATCTCGTGGTCCGTGAGTTTGAGCCCCACATCAGGCTCTGTGCTGACAGCTCAGAGCCTGGAGCCTGCTTCAGATCCTGTGTCTCCCTCTCTCTCTGCCCCTCCCCTGCTCATGCTCTGTCTCTCTCTGTCTCAAAAATAAATAAAAACATTTAAAAAAAATAATATTTGACCAAATATCTGGGCACCCTGTGGCCCAGCCAAGTTGATATAAAATTAACCATCATAGCAACTAACTGAAAGCAGAAAGTTGTTGAAATCCAATGCACAGGGCTGTCAGTATTCCCAGGGCTGACTTGGGAGAAGTGCTCAAACATCAGAGCCAGGGAGAAGGAAAGCTGAGAAGCCAGCAGGGACAGGAAAAAGACCCTCTTTTCCTCAGGATGCAACAGTCAAGATTAAAATTGTTCAACACAGCTCCCTAAAAAGAAGAGAGATAATAAAAGTGTACACAGTTGAGTTCTGTGATCTGAGGGTTCCACTCCATGTATGGAAAATGGTACAGGACCCCTGTGTCTTGTGAGCTGTGGGAGAGAAAGCCCTAGAATGCAATCTCATGACCAAAGCTACACTCCCCGCCCACCCCCACCCCCACACACACACCACAGGTTATACATGTTTTAAGTATCTTCATAGCTCATAAAACTTGAGACCAAAACCAGGTCAAAAATATGAGAAGAAAGCTAGAGATAGTAGAAGAACTTAATTTTTGACTTTTGTTTTTCTGTGGACATTATGTTCCCCTTCTAAAATATAATTTTTTAATTACGATATTCCTCTGTAATAGTGGTAGAGTGTTTAAAACAACTGGTACATGTATTGCTACTATCACTACTTAAAATTATTCTACATTATGATTTTCTTGAAGTACGTAATGGGAAGATTTTTGTTGTTATAAGACTATATAGATTATCATTGGAGCACTTGGGTGGCTCAGTAGGTTAGGCGTCTTTCGGCTCAGATCATGATCTCACGGTTCGTGAGTTCAGACCCTGCTCTGCGCTGGCAGTGTGGAACCTGCTAGGGATTCTCTCTCCCTCTGTTTCTGCCCCTACCCACCGCCCCCCACCCCGCCGTCTGTCTGTCTGTCTGTCTCTCTCTCAAAAATAAACACTTTTTAAAAAGGACTATATAGATCATCATAGTTGCTATATTATTTGGAACTCTAGTTCTTAACTAAAAGCAGGATGTGTTTGTTTTTTGATTGAGGTAAAATTGGTATGCATAATTTGACCTCTCCATTCATTATAAAGTGATCGCCTCTGAAAGTCTAGCTATCATCCATCACCATACATTTGACCTCCTTTGCCCATTTGATCCACCCCTACCCCCTCCCCTCTGGTAACCACCAATCAGCTCTTTGTGTTTATAAGTTTTTCTTTTGTTTGCTCATTTGTTTTGTTTTCTTTTATTTTTAGATTCCACATAGGAGTGAAATCCTATGTTTTCTTATCTTTCTCCCTCTGACTTATTTCACTAAACATAACACCCTCAAATCCATCCATGTCGTTGCAGATGGCAAGATTGCAAACCTTTTTATGACTAATATTCCACTGTCAATGTGTGTGTGTGTGTGTGTGTGTGTGTGTGTGTGTGTATGCACACCACCACCTCTTTATCCATTCAGCCATCGATGGACACTTAGGTTGCTTCCATATCTTGACTATCGTAAATGATGCTGCAGTAAACATAGGGGTGATATATATTTTTGAATTAGTGTTTTCTTACTCTGGATAAATACCCAGAAGCGGAGTAACTGGGTCATATGGTAGTACTATTCTTTTTTTTTTAATATTTATTTTTTTTTGAGACAGAGAGAGACAGAGCATGAACAGGGGAGGGTCAGAGAGAGGGAGACACAGAATCGGAAGCAGGCTCCAGCCTCTGAGCTGTCAGCACAGAGCCCGACGCGGGGCTCGAACTCACGGACTGTGAGATCATGACCTGAGGCGAAGTCGGATGCTTAACAGACTGAGCCACCTAGGTACCCCATGGTAGTACTATTCTTAAAGTTTTGAGAAGTAAACATATTTCTGAACCAATTTACATTCCCACCAACAGTGTACAAGGGTTTCCTTTTCTCCACATCTTTGCCAATACTTGGGTTGTTTTTTTTTTTTTTCAATGATAGTCAATCTAAGCAGTGTGAGGTGATATCTCATTGTAGTTTTGATTTGCACTTCCTAATAAATAGTGATGCTGAACAAGCATGATGTGTTTTGCCTCCAGGGAGCATGGCCATTCTCATTCATAAAGAAAGGAGTCTCCGGGCACCTACGTGGCTCAGTTGGTAGAGCATCCAATTCTTGATTTTAGGTCTTGATCTCAGAGTCATTAGTTCAAGTCCCACATTGGGTGTGGAGCCTACTTTAAAAAAAGCAGGGTGGGGGGAGTCTCATCATCACTAATTCTCTTTTTCTAAGAGAAGAGATCATGAAAAATGACATTAGAAATTGCTCATCTTGATAGCTATAAAGTGAGATTAATGGAACAAAGTATTCTCAGGTAAAAGTTTTACTTGAGTAGTTTGGGGACTAAAAACAATTTACAGATGACATGATACTATATATAGAAAGTCCTAAAGGCTCCAACCAAAAACTACTAGAATAAATGAATCCTGTAAAGTTGCAGATTACAAAAGTAAAGCACAGCAATCGGTTGCATTTCTATACACTTATAATGAAGTAGCAGAAAGAGAAATTTAAAAAACAATTCCACTTGTAATTGCACCAAAAAGAATACAATACCTAGGAATAAACTTAACTAGGGAGGCGAAAGCCCTATACTCTGAAAACTATAAAACATTGACGAGAGAAATTGAGGACAACACAAACAAATGGAAAGACACTCCATGCTCATGGATTGGAAGAATTAATCTTGTTAGAATATCTATACTACCACTACCCAAAGCAATCTACCCTTTCAATGCAATCCCTATCAAAATAGCACAACATTCTTCACAGAACTAGAACAAACAATTCTAAAATTTGTATGGAACCAGAAAAGACCCCAAATAGCCAAAGTAATGTTGAAAAAGAAAACCAAAGCTGGAGGCATCACAGTTCTGGACTTCAAGGTATATTACAAAGCTGTAATCATCAAGACAGTATGGTACTGGCACAAAAATAGACAGACAGATCAATGGAACAGAATAGAGAACTCAGAAATGGACCCACAAATGTACAACCAACTAATCGTTGACAAAGCAGGAAAGAATATCCAATGGAAAAAAAGACAGTCTCTTCAACAAATGGTGCTGGGAAAACTGGACAGCAACATGCAAAAGAATGAAAATAGACCACTTTCTTATACTATACACAGAAATAAATTCAAAATGTGTGAAAAACCTAAATGTAAGACATGAAACCATCAAAATCCTAGAGGAGAACACAGGCAGCAACCTTTTTGAACTTGGCCACAGCAACTTTCTACTAAACATATCTCTGGAGGCAGGGAAAACAAAAGCAAACATGAACAATTGGGATCTCATCAAGATATAAAGCTTCTGCTCAGTAAAGGAAACAATCAACAAAACTAAAAGGCAACTGGGAGAAGATATTTGTAAGTGACACATCTGGTAAACAGATAGTATAGAGAATCTATAGATTCTACAGAATTATAGAGAACTTATCAAACTCAACGCCCAAAAAACAAGCAATATAATTAAGAAATGGGCAGAAGACATGAATAGACATTTTTCCAAAGAAGACATCCAGATGGCTAACAGACACATGAAAAGATGCTCCACATCACTCATCATCAGGGAAATACAAATCAAAGCCACAATGAGCTACCACCTCACACCTGTCAGAACAGCTAAAATTAACAACTCAAGAAACAATAATTTTGCTGAGGATGCAGAGAAAGGGGAACCCTCTTACACTGTTGGTGGTTATGCAAACTGGTGCAGCCACTCTGGAAAACAATATGGAGGTTACTCAAAAAATTAGAAACAGAGCTACCCTACCATCCAGCAATTGCACTACTGGGTATTTATCCAAAGGATACAAAAACGCTGATTCGAAGGGGCACATACACCCCAATGTTTATAGCAGCACTATCAACAATAGCCAAATTATGGAAAGGACCCAAATGTCCATCGACTGATGAATGGATAAAGATGTGGTATACACACACACACACACACACACACACACGTATATACACACAATTGAATATTACTTGGCCATCAAAAAGAATGAAATCTTGCCATTTGCAACAACATGGATGGAACTAGAGTATGTTATGCTAAGCAAAATACTCAAATTTGGTATTTAAGAAACAAAACAGATGGACATAAGGGAAGGGAAGCAAAAATAATACAAAAACAGAGAGGGAGACAAACCATAAGAGACTCTTAAATACAGAGAACAAACAGGGTTTCTGGAGAGGCAGTGGGTGAGGGGTGGTCTAAATGAGTGATGGGCATTAAAGAGGGCACCAGATGGGATGAGCACTTGATGTTATATGTAAATGATGAATCATTAAATTCTAGTCCTGAAACCCATATTACACTATATGTTAACATGAATTTAAATTAAAAAAAAAAAAGAATATCCATACTACCCAAAGCATTATGCAGATTGAATGCAATCTCTATCAAAATACCAATAGCATTTTTTACATAACTAGAACAAATAATGCGAAATTTTGTATGGAACCACAAAAGACCTTGACTAGTCAAAGCAATCTTGAGAAAGAACAACAAAGCTGGAGGTATCACAATCCCACATTTCAAGATACACTACAAAGCTGTAGTAATCAAAATAATATGGTTTTGGCACAAAACTAGACACATAGACAAATAGAAAAGAATACAGAGCCCAGAAATAAACCCATGATTATATGGTCAATTAATCTATGAGAAAGGAGGCAAGAATGGGAAGACAGTCTCTTCAATAAATGGTGCTGGGAAAACTGGATAGCTACGTGCAAAAGAATGAAACTGGACCACGTTCTTACACCATACCCAAAAATAAAATCAAAATGGAATAAAGGCCTAGATGTGAGACCTGAAACAATAAAACTCCTAGAAGAAAACATAGAGAATAATTTCTTTCATATTGGGCATAGCAACATTTTTCTAGATATGTCTCTTCAGGTAAAGAAAATAAAAGTAAAAATAAACAATTGGGACTACACCAAAATAAAATGTTATTGCATAGCAAAGGAAACCATCAACAATACAAAAAGGCAACCTACTAAATGAGAGAAGATATTTGTAAGTGGTATCTGATAAAGGATTATATAAAGAACTTATATACCTTTACACACACACACACATACACACACACACACACCCCAAAAAACAGTCCCATTAAAAATGGACAGAGGACCTGAATAGACATTTTTCTAAAGAATACATACAGATGGCCAACAGACCCATGAAAACTTGCTCATTACTAATTATCAGGGAAATGCAAATCAAAACCACAATGAGATATCACCTTATACCTGTCAGAATGGCTAGAATCAAAAAGACAAGAAACAAGCGTTGGTGAGGATGTGGAGAAAAAGGAAACCTTGTGCGCTGTTGGTGGGAATGTAAATTGGTGTAGTCATCATGGAAAACATTATGGAGTTTCCTCAAAAAAACAAAAATAGCACTACTATCCAATCTAGTAATTCTACCACTGGGTATTTGCCCAAAGGAAATGAAAACACTAATTCAAAAAGATATATGCACCTCTATATTTATTGTAGCATTAATCATAACAGCCAAAGTATGGAGACAACCCAAGTGTCCACTGATAGATTAACAAAGAAGAGGTGGCACGAAATCTTGCCATTTGTGACAACATGGATGGATATAGAAGGCATTATGCTAAGTGAGACAAGTCAGATAAAGACAAATACCATATGATTTCACTCATGTACAATCTATGTCTTTTCTAGAATTTCATGTAAATGAAATCACAAGGTATGTAGTCCTTTGTATCTGGCTTCTTAAATGTAATGGCATGTTTTTGAGTCTCACTCATGGTGAGATAATAGAAAATATGTATTGGTCTCTGCCCCTGGTTCCTGGCATAGAGCTTCTAAAACCCATGTAATTTCCTAAGTGATAAGGGCACTAGGAGCACCTTTCACTCTCTTGAGGAAACTCTTGGTGGGATTCTGGATGGGGGCTGGTCACCAGGAAGATCAAACCCTGATAAGAAGCTTGGAATCTTCAGGTCCTTCCATGGCCTCCCACTTCTCCAGAGAATGGAGAGAGAGTGGAAACAGAGTTAATAATCGATCATGCTTACATGAGAAAGTCTTCATAAAATCCCAATAGTTTGGGGTTTGGAGAGCTTCCAGTTTGGTGAACTCATCCACACCAGGAGAGTAGCACACCCCAACTCCACAGGGAGCAGAAGAAGCTCCTACACTCGGGACCCTTCCAGACCTTGCTCTATGTATCTCTTCATCTGGCTGTTCATCTGTATCCTTTATCTTTAAAAAATTAATAAACATACGAAAATACTTCTGAGGTTTATGAGCTGCTCTAGCAAATTTTAGCAAACCCCAAAGAAGGGTTCAGCAAATTTTAGCAAACCCCAAAAAGGGGTTCAGTCAGAAGCACAAGTGATAACCTAGGTTTCCACTGTCATCTGAAGTTGAAGGGCAGGAGTCTTGTAGGACTGAGTCCTTGGCCTGTGGGAGCTAACACTCTCTCCAGGTCATGTTAGAATTGAATTAAATTGTAGGGTACACAGTTGGTGTCACAAGTTGCTTGTTGTGGAGAAAGAACCTCCACACCTTTGGTGACCAGAGATGTCAGAAATGAAACATTCTATGTAACAGCTAAGACATGCTGGAAATAAAATCAGGGAGAGCTGAATGTTTCCCTGTACAGGAAGGAAAAAACTGAGTTTTTTCATTTTATCCATGTTGTCTTATTCAGTATTTTGTTCCTTCTTATTGCTAAGTAATTGTCAATTGTATGGCTATGTCACAATTTTTTTATCCACTCATTGGCTGATGGAGATTTCACTAATTTGCTGCTTAGGGCTATTATGAATAAAGATAGTATAAACATATGCGTACATGCTTTCATTTCTCCTGGGTAAATACTTAGAAGAGTAATTGCGGGGTCATATGGTGAGTGCATGGTTAACTTTATAAGAAACTGTCAAACTGTTTTCTTAAGTAGCTGTATCATTTTGTATCAGTACCAGTGGTGTATGAGAGTTCAAGTTCCTTGCCAAACTTCAGTATTGTCTATCTTCTAAGTATTAGCCATTTTAGTGGATGCATAGTGAGTGGTATTTCATTGATAGTAATTGCATTTTCCTGATGACTAAGAATGTTAGGTATCTTTCCATGTGCTTATTTTTGTCCCTATATGTTCTTTGGTGAAGTGCAATTTTTTTTTTTTTTTTTTGCACATTGAAAAAATTGAGTTGTCAGAAGGCTTACATATCTTGGTATAAGTTATTAATATGCTTTGTAAATATTTTCTCCTACACTGTAGTTTGTCTTTTAGTTTTCTAAAGTGTCTTTTGAAGAGCAAAAGTTTTCATTTTGATGAAATCCAGTGTACTGTTTCTTTTATAGTTTGTGTTGTCTCCTATTTAAGAAAACTTTGCCTATCTAATCTTTGACAAAGCAGGAAAGAGTATCCAATGGAAAAAACACAGTCTGTTTAATAAATGTTGCTGGGAGAACTGGACAGCAACATGCAGAAGAATGAAACTAGACCACTTTCTTACACTACACACAAAAAGAAACTCGAAATGGATGAAAGACCGGAATGTGAGACAGGAAACCATCAAAATCGTAGAGGAGAAAGCTGGCAACAACCTCTTTGACCTCAGCCACAGCAATTTCTTGCTCAACACATCTCCAAAGGCAAGGGAATCAAAAGCAAAAATGAACTATTGTGACATCATAAGATAAAAAGCTTCTGCATTGCGAAGGAAACAATCAACAAAACTAAAAGGCAACCAATAGAATGGGAAAAGATATTTGCAAATGACCTATTGGATAAAGGGCTAGTATCCAAAATCTATAAAAAACTCACCAAACTCTACACCCAAAAAATAAATAATCCAGTGAAGAAATGGACAGAAGACATGAACAGCCACTTTTCCAAAGAAGACATCCAGATGGCCAACAGACACATGAAACAATGCTCAACTTCACTCATCATCAGGGAAATACAAATCAAAGCCACACTGAGATACCACCTCATACCAGTCAAGTGGCTGAACTGAACAAATCAGGAGACTATAGATGCTGGCGAGGATGTGAAGAAACAGGAACCCTCTTGCACCGTTGGTGGGAATGCAAACTGGTGCAGCTGCTCTGGAAAACAGTGTGGAGGTTCCTCAAAAAATTAAAAATAGAACTACCCTATGACCCAGCAATAGCACTGCTAGGACTTTACCCAAGGGGTAGAGGAGTGCTGATGCATAGAGGCACTTGTACCCCAATGTTGATAGCAGCACTTTCAACAATAGCCAAATTATGGAAAGAGCCTAAATGTCCATCAATGGATGAATGCATAAAGAAGATGTAGTTTATATATACAATGGAATACTACTTGACAATGAGAAAGAATGAAATCTGGCCATTTGTGGCAACATGGCTGGAACTGGAGGGTATTATGCTAAGTGAAATAAGTCAGAAAAAGGTACCATATGTTTTCACTCATATGTGGATCTTAAGAAACTTAACAGAAGACCATGGGGGAAGGGAAGGGGGTAAAAGTTACAGAGAGGGAGGCAGGCAAACCATAAGAGACTCTTAAATACAGAGAACAAACTCAAAATACAGAGAGTTGACGGGAAAGGGGAAGTGAGTGATGGGCATTGAGGAGGGCACTTGTTGGGATGAGCACTGGGTGTTGTATGGAAGCCAATTTGACAATAAATTGTATTTAAAATAGAAAGAAAACATTGCCTAACACAAATCACTGATTTTTCTCCTAGGTTTTCTTCTTTTTTTTTTTTTTTTTAATGTTTATTTATTTTTGAGAGAGACAGAGACAGAATGTGAGTGGGTTAGGGGCAGAGAGAGAAGGAGACACAGAATCCGAAGCAGGCTCCAGGCTCTGAGCTGTCAGCACAGAGCCCGATGCAGGGCTCGAACTCATCAGCTGTGAGATCACGACCTGAGCTGAAGTCGGACGCTCAACCCACTGAGCCACCCAGGTGACCCCCCACCCCTGCTATGTTTTCTTCTAGAGGTTTTATTGTTTGAGTTCTTACATTTACGTCTACATTCCATTCTGAGGTTTGTTTGTTGTCGTGACCGGCGCGACAAACACCGAGGTCAGGGTCCTGAGGGTAGGGGAATGCAAGAAAAAAGAGAGAAGAGAAAGTTTGGGAACAGGAGGTTCCCCTGGGCTGATGGCCCAAGTGACGGCTTTATTGTTGCTGTACACAATCTTTTATAATATAAGACTCTTATGGATCAGGTCATTCTAAGAATAAACAGGTTTCACACGATCACTGCCAGCCAAAACATTTAGTTCTGTATACCTTGTGAACCTTGTGAACGGGTCACAAGACCTTGTTGCTAGATTGCTAGCAAAACACAGTTCCCATGTTTGTGTCTATCTGACTCGGGGTAGAAAAAGGGAGGTAGCATTACTGCCAACACCTGCAGACCACAGGCTTCAGGAATTAACTCTCTCAGCCTTGACAAGGCTTTCATATGCCCTTGAAAGTGGGGGAATGGGAGGGGGAACCACCGGGTTGGCGTGAGTCAACAGGGAACGTTGCTCGACCCGGTCTCAGCCTGGCGCCGGGGCCCGGCCCCCCACAGTTTGTACAAGAGGTGCGTTAAGGATCATGGTTGACACTTTCTCTGTGGATATCCAGTTGTCCCTGTACCTACCTGTATTAGTTGGAAAGATTATCCTTCTCTTCCATTGAGTTGTCTTGGAAACTGCAGAAAATCAAGTGACCATAGAGGTCTAAGTATATCTCTGGCATCTCTATTGAATTCCATTGATTTCTTTGTCTTTACACCAATGCCAGCTACACCGTCTTGGTTACTGTGGCTTTATAATACATTTTGAAATCAGGTAGTGTTAGTCCTCCAACTTTGTTCTGTTTCAAAATTGGTTTGCCTCTCTAGATCCTTTGCATTTCCATTTAACTTTCACAATCTGTCGATTTCTATAGAAAAATATTCTAGGGTTTTTATTGGGATGGGATTGGATAGATCAACTTGGAGAGAATGGATATCTCAGCAACATAGGGTCTTGTGATGCGAAAACATTTTATCTGTCTCCATTTATTTAGGGTTTCTTTAATTTCTCTCAGCAATATTTTGTACTTGTCTGCAGAATGCTTTTGCCAGAACTTCCTAGCTTCTGAATCCAATGGTTCCTTTCAGTCTCAATCCTACTAGACCTCATCAGTGCCCATGCTGGACTATTACGTCTTTCTTTAGCCACCTTCCTCCTTGGACTTTGTGTCCTAGCCCTGCCTTTGTCTTCCTTCTATCCTTTGGATGGTCCTATCCTGTTCTCCCACAGAGGCTCTCCTTGTTTCACAGGAGGGTGGTCAGAGATACTCCAGGTGGCTGCAGTTAAATGGTCAGCTGTGTTGTTGAAAAATTGTTCTGAAAGGACTTTTTCTCTTGGATCTTTTTAGAGAATGGTCTGCCTTTCCCCCAACAATTGTAGGATGATGATATTTTTAGAAAAGTGTCTTTAAAGAGATACCATTCTTGGAGTAGGTAAGTCTGGAGACTGTGGGGAAAGTGCCATGTTGGAAAACCTAGCAGTTTTGCAGGATTTCCAACCCACCATCTCAGCCTCTTGAGCTCTTCAGGGTTTTGTTTGGATCACTATTTTTAACCATGCCCCACACACATACACACACACTTTAGTTTACATAACATAAAATTACCATTTCAAAGGGAACAGCTCAGTGATCTCTCCCTATTCCCCCCTACCCCTAACCCCTGGCAACCACCAATCTGTCTCATTTCTCTATGAATTTATCTATTATGGATATTTCATATGGAATCATACCATATATGTGACGTTTTGCAGCTGGTTTTCACTTAGCATAATGGTTTAAAGGTTCTTGAGTCACTCTTTTTACTGTTGTATTTTGTTAAACTGTTCGCTGTCACTTAATCCCTGGCTACCCAGCCTGTCCCATGAAACTTTAGTACATAACTGACAATATTAACAGTAATATACAAACAGCAGTAATGTCTGAGGGATGGTGATGCGTGCTGTTTGGCTGTTAGTTCTTCCAGAACTGGCCTCAAGTGCAGGCAAAGTTACACAATGTTACACTTAACATTTCATCAAGAAAAAGCAGCAGCAGAATATAACATCCCAAACTTCATTAGCAAGATGCTACCATATGATGCTTTCAGAAAAAAAAGCAGAGAAAGACGGCAAGAACTGGCAGTTGAGAGCCAGCTTGGGAGCCTCTCAGACCCGCGCCAGGGATACAAAAATTGTATCCTCCAGTCTCTGTCTCCATGCTTAAAACCCGGCTGGAACAGCTACGTAGAGTGGCACCTTCTGTGGGCCTGTCAGCTCTACTACTTAGCTAAAGTGTCTCCTGTGCGCCACTTTCGTGACGATCAGAACGAGCCATCCTGCATTGTAGTCAGGGCATACATGAACCTTCAGGGGTCCTGGAACACGGATCCGGAGGGAAGTCATTGCAGGAGTATAAACAGGATGGACTGTCAAGAGGAGTCCATGTTGTCAGCGGTCCTACAATCCCACTTCCCAGTCGTCCTATGGCAACGAAGTAATGTTTGGGAAAGGGAAATACACATGCTTTTGTACAGCAGTAGGTGCTTACAGCCTCCTCAGCAAACACGCCCTGGTTTAATAAGCGCAGCCTATAGACAATTTTCTAGTCTGCCTTCCTCCATGCACTATGGGCGTCCAAAGACAAGTCCCATCTGCCACACAGCAAGGACTTTGCAGGCCCACCCCCCCCCCCCCCGGTCGCAAGTCAAACACGGAAACAGCTGATCAGGTTTGTCAGCCCGGGGACTCAGCTGGGCAGCTCTAACTGAACCCAGCTGAGGCAAGACCCGCCCCAGCAACCGCGGCCCAGGCTCCGCCCCCTGCGCCCATTGGTTCATTTAATTCACGCCGCGCCTCCTGCAGCGGGGCAGGCGGCGTGCTCAGTTTGCCGCTGCCTTGGCTTGAGCAGTGCGGGACTGTTAGGGCTGAGACGCGTCCTCTGCCCGCAGCAGCCATGAGCACCCCAGCAGTGCCCCGGGAGCTACAACTGCCCCCGAGCCAGAGGGCCCAGCCCGAGTTCAGAGGTGAGGGCCGCGGTGGCGGGAGCGGCGCGACCCGCAGGAGCCCGGGTTTGTCCGAGAGGGTGGGGACGCGGACGACCGTGGGGGAGGGGGTGGTTCGGACTCAGCGGCCGAGGCCTCGGGTCCCCCGGCTTCAGTCCTGACCAGTTGTGTGAGAAGCCTGGACAGATCGCTCGGCCTCTCGCAGCCGCATCCTCGGCATTTTCGAAATGGACAAACCAGAGCGGTTCCCGGTCCGTGGTGTCACTGTGCGGGCTAAGCGCCTCCCGTGCGGTCGTTACTGGCTGGGCGTGACCCACTGGCGGCGAGGATGGGCCTGCAGTGAAGACGTCCGTTTAGTGAGGGAGCGTGCGTGACACTCCAGCCGGCCCCTGCGTTCGAGACGCGGGACCGGCGGGGGCGGGGCCGCGCCCGGACCGAGAACCCACTGCGCTTGCGCAGGCCTCTCCCTCTTCCTGAGCGCGAGTATTTGGAGAGGTGGGGCTACCTCATCTGATGCTTCAAATTAAAGACAATCAATCAACTTTGTGTAAATCCAGGGTTGGCTGGGTCTTCAGAAATAATGTTAATTCTTTGTCCTCCACATGGGAAAGTAAAGGAAAAAAACTCTCACCCAACCCAGTACTGGTAAATTAGAGCTTAGAGTCTGGTGTCTCTTATCTGCTATTTAGTTTCTTAAAGCTTGGCTTTCAGTAACCGTGTATTGAAAATAATTTTCTCCAGATTTTTCACTTAAAGACAGAGGAAAAGGTGATTCTTGTGCAGTAGTTGTGGGCACCATTTACGGTAACAATTTCTTAGAAATGGGATTATTTCTGAATTGAGAAATTTTCTGTTGTATACAAGATGTGATCTCTAGTAGAACATTTTTTGAAGATCTGCATTTAGTGAATATTTGATGTTATCGTTGTAACCAATGTTGACTTGTCGCCTTTTTGTTATTTAGAACAAAGAAGACAGAAACTCAAGGAACATATGTTAAAAAGAAAAACGTTTTTTGCATACAAGGAGGAAAATCACATATCCAGGTGAGGTCAAATTTTCTGATTTCAGGTCTAAAATTAGAGCTGTCCAATAAATATGTAATGGGAGCCACAATTGTACTGTAATTTAAAATTTTTTAGTAGCCACATTTTTTAAAGGTGAATTCTAATAACATTTAATCCAATATATCCCATGTTATAATTCCAACATGTAATTCTTAATTTTTTTTTTTTTCAACGTTTATTTATTTTTGGGACAGAGAGAGACAGAGCATGAACGGGGGAGGGGCAGAGAGAGAGGGAGACACAGAATCGGAAACAGGCTCCAGGCTCTGAGCCATCAGCCCAGAGCCTGACGCGGGGCTTGAACTCACGGACCGCGAGATCGTGACCTGGCTGAAGTCGGACACTTAACCGACTGCGCCACCCAGGCGCCCCCCAACATGTAATTCTTAAAAGTTATTAAGATATTTTGCATTCCTTTTTGGTAGTGAGTTTTCAAAATCTGGTGTGTATTTTACACTTTCACAAGTCAGTTTGGACTAGCCACTTTTCAAGTGCTCAGTAGCCATACCTTCTTGGATAGCACAGCATTAGGTCATCGCTTCCCGTGTAAATTAATTCACACTCTATGATGAAACAATTTTAAAGCAAAGTGTTTGTATATATCAAAATACTGACGGTGGTTTATACAGTGCTACAAAGGTCGGTCTTTCTTAATTTAGCAAAGTTTTTACTGTGTATGTGTCAGAGAGAGAGCATTCCCCCCAAATATTTGAAGAGCATTCATTATATTCTCAGTTCTCCATAGAAATATCTTGGTGTTATTTTGTTAAAATTTTAAAAATAGTACATGGTTGTGGCTAAAACAAAAACCCGTGAAAGTATATAAAGCAGAAAATCAAAAGGTCCCCTCCAGAGAGAACTGCCAGTAACATCCTTTAGGCTCTTTCTGTGCAATCTAAGAGCATTGGCTTTAGAGTGATTAGGACTGGAATCTGTAAGTCTGCCACTACAACTTTGTAACCTCTGGAGAGTTACCTGGCCTCTTTGAGTCTGTTTACTTTATTAAAATGGGATAGTAATATGTGTTTCTTGGGGATTAATTGAGCTAGTAAATGCACTGTACTATGCCTGGTATATAGCGAGAGTGCAATAAGTGATGGCTATTATTTCATGATCTCTCAGTGGCTTTCCACACAGAGGATTGGTTCATGAGTTATTCTATTCTCCTGATTTCTCTAGTTTCTTCCAACAGTTATTGATATATTTTGTCTCTGTGAATGCTTCATACCCTTCCTCATGGTTGAGTGGTCCGATTGTGTTTATATTTAGGAGGTAGAGATGACAGGACTTGGTGATGGAAGGGTATGAGATGTGAAAGAAAGAAAGGAGTTTAAGATGACTCTGAATGTTCCAGATTAAGAGATACCATTCAATCCAATACCTGACCCTTGTACCCTATTGTGAAAGGGGAAATGTTATAAAGGACATTATTATGTCAGTTTTCAGCTAGAATATAAATAGTAGATTAAGGGGTGTATCAAGTTGAATTTATTAACTTGATAACCGTGTTACAGTTATGTAAGAGAAAAATCACCACTTGTAGGAAATGAACATTGAAGCATTTAGGGGTAAAGAGCAATCGTGTATATATATTAACTTGAAAGGTTCAGTTAGAAAACATTGTATATATTCCACACATACACATGTTCAGAAACAGTGCAAATTATAATACATATGGCATAAAAGGTTGTCACTAAACAAATCTGGGAAAACAGTATACGGATATTCTTTGAACTATTTATAATTTTGCAAGTTGATGTAAGTTTGGCATTAATTCCAAATTTTTAATAATCTTTTTAATTTTACATTAGTGTTACTTTACTTTAAATGTTTTACATTTACATGTAAATGGTTATACATTTTCTTTCACAAATTCCTCGTTTCTTCATTTAAGACAAAAAGATGATCCTAGATTTTTTATTTGAATAACTGAGTGGCTAGTGATACCATATATCGAGATGGGGAAGACTAAGGGAGGAATGGGGTAATCAGGAGGTCTGTTTTGGCCATGCTAAATCGGAGGCACCAACAAGACATCCAAGTGGAAAAGCCAAAGGGTTGCACATCTGAAGGGCTGGCTTGAGATTGGGATCAGAGATATAAACATGGGAATTGCCAGTTGGTAGGTGATATTTATTTAAAACCTTGAGGGGGAATAAGATTACTAGAGAGTAAGCAAAGAGAATATCAACTCAAGTAAGACAGAGCATGACTCTCAACTACTAACTTAAATAAGGAATCTAACTGGGTCGTGGGGTTTATAATACTCATACACAATGGGAAGAAAAGAAAATTCTGAAATTCTTCTGGCTTTACAAGAAATCTCACAAGTACTATATTTATTCCTTTCAGAAAACAGATGTCAATTTAAATATTATTACTTGAGCAACAAATTGTTAAATAGCCAATCAGAGTTGCAGCTTTTCAAAATTAAATCATTCTATTTTACAATCTCTAGTGTGGGTACTTTAAGATTCCTATGTTTAGATAATGCTTGTGAGGACAGTTGTATCATCACAAGGTAGAATAGCATTATATATATATTTTATATATATTCAGATGTATTTTCATATAACTCCATACTGGACGGGTGAATAAGGTGGATTCTCCTTATCCTGATGTGTTGTGGTTTTTTTTAGCTAGCAGTTAAAAAGGCCAGCAATTTCAAGACCAAGCGCTAGGATTCTGTTAGCACAGACAGAAAAAAAGGAGTCCCTGAGAAGTATAAAACTAAAATAAAAAGGCAAAAGAAAAGTTTAAAATTTGAATGCAGCTTTGAGCCCCAGCGAGGTCAGGAAGAAGAGAGACAGACTTGAAAGAAGCGGACCACCGAGGTAGGAGGAAAAGGAGGAGTTGGTGATCCGGCAGCAGAGTGAAGAGAGTGTTGAAAGAAAGAATGACTACCTGTCAGGTGCTGTTGAAAGGTGCAGTAAGGTGAAAGCAGAATTGATCCCTGAGTTGTAGAAAGACAGAAGGAGATGACACTAGGAGCCTCCAGGAGAGTGGTGAGGGCACATTCCCAATGGATATGGGCTGGGGAGAGAATGTAATACGACAACATGGGGACAGTGTGTTTAGATACATACTTTTGAGGAGTTTTGCTATAAAGCTGAAAGGGAATGTGGGGTTTAAGGCTTTTAAGATGAGATATAATATATAGTGTTTATATGCGGATGGGAATGATGTAGCAGAGGGGTAATTAATGATGCAGAAGAATGAATAAATAATAAGAACAAAGATCCTCAGTGCTCAAGCGAGAGAGCACAAATGGAGAGTTTGCCCATGGGTCAGCATGGTGTCAGTTTATCTGCCAAGGAAGGCAGAATATATGGGTACAGAGGCACATAGGCTGGCAGTCTTTGGTGGAGGAAAGAAGGGCTATTTCTTGTTAAGATTGCTTCTGATGTTCTCCATGAGATAACATCACAGTATACCGTAAGCCCAGAAGTAATTGGGGGTCTGATTAGTTAAGGTACCACATTGGGAGCACCTGACAGACTGACTGTGAGCATCATCTCCCACCCCGCACCGGACTACAGGCCAGTGAATAACAAGAGGAGTATTTACCATCAGGCAGTGAATGCAGGGCTTAAACTGGGGAGACATTGCTCTGTTCACTGATGCATCTTGACTCTGCCATCATTCAAAATGTGTAGTACAAATGGAGTATTACTCGACATCAAAAAGAATGAAATCTTGGCATTTGCAACTACTGGAGGGATGGATGGAACTGGAGGGTGTTATGCTAAATGAAATTAGTCAGAGAAAGACAAATACATGACTTCACTCATATGAGGAATTTAAGATACAAAACAGATGAACATAAGGGAAGGGAAGTAAAAATAATATAAAAACAGGGAGGGAGACAAAACATAAAAGACTTAAATATAGAGAACAAACAGAGGGTTGCTGGAGGGGCCTTGGGGGGGGGGATGGTCTAAATGGGTAAGGGGCATTAAGGAATCTACTCCTGAAATCATTGTTGTACCATATGCGAACTAACTTGGATGTAAATTAAATAATAAATTTTTATTTTTTTTATTTTTTTTTAAACGTTTTATTTATTTTTGAGACAGAGAGAGACAGAGCATGAATGGGGGAGGGGCAGAGAGAGAGGGAGACACAGAATCAGAAGCAGGCTCCAGGCTCTGAGCCATCAGCCCAGAGCCCGACGCGGGGCTCGAACTCACGGACCGCGAGATCGTGACCTGAGCTGAAGTCGGCTGCTTAACCGACTGAGCCACCCAGGCGCCCCAATAATAAATTTTTTAAAAATGTGTAGTACAAGCTATGTCAAAGTTCTGCCCCTTGTCCGAGCAGACTAAGCAAAAAGATGCGAGAGGCATCATAACCCAAATTATCAACTACAGGGATAACAAGCTTTGTTGATTCTAAAATGTACCCTTTTTTTACATTTTAGCATCTCTGAACTTAGAATCAATGGGATGTCTAATTGATCCTCTTTTGTCTTTTCTTTATGGAATGCAAATTGTTATAATGACTTGCTAAGAGAATCTCATGGCCTGTACTAAACAGTCTGTATCTGTTAAAAGGAGTGTAGGTTAAATTCTTGAGGAAGCATTTGTTTTAGATACATATTCTAAATGCATTGCCATCTAGAAACTGAAGTCCATATTTATAATGAATTGGGCTGTGTGTGTATGGAAAATTTTGGATTTCTTTTGGGAGGGCTATTTTTTTTCTTTCCCTTTTTCTTCTTTTTAATCAAAGTATAATTGACATATTAGTTTTAGGTATACATCATAGTGATTTGACAGTTGAATACATTAAATGCTTACCGTGGAAAGTGTAGTTACTTTCTGTCACCATAAAAAGTTACTATAATATTATTGACTATATTTCCTATACTATACTTTTCATTCCAGTGACTTATTTACTTTATACCTATTTTCCCATATATATATATATATATATATATATATATATATATATATATATACTTATTTACCCTTTGCCTATTTTCATCCATCTCCCACCACCCTCCTCTTAGGCAGTCTGTATTTGAGTCTGTTTCTATTTTTTGTTTGTTGTTTGTTTTTGTTTTGTATTTGTAGATTCCACATATAAGTGAAATCGTATGGTATTTGTCTTTCTCCAACTGCCTTATTTCACTTGGCAGAATACCCTCAAGGTCTATCCATTGTGTCACAAATGGCAAGATTTTCTTTTCTTTTCTTTTTAAATATTTATTTATTTTTGAGAGAGAGAGACAGAGAGTGGGGGGGGGGGGCAGAGAGAGAGAGAAAGAGAGGGAGACACAGAATCTGAAGCAGGCTCCAGTCCCTGAACTGTCAGCACAGAGCCCGACGTGGGGCTCAAACTCACAAACTGCGAGATTATGACCTGAGCCGAACTTGGATGCTTAACTGACGGAGCCACCCAGGTACCCCAAGATTTTCTTTTTTATGGCTGAGTAATATTCCAGTGTATATATATGCCACATCTTCCTTGTCCATTCATTTATTGATGGACACTTAGGTTGCTTCTGTATCAGGGATATTGTGAATAATGCTGCAGTAAACCCTGGGGGTGCATGTATCTTTTTGAACTAGTGTTTTCATATACTCTTCAGGTAAATACCCAGAAGTAGAATTACTGGATCATCTGGTATTTCTATTTATGAATTTTTTGAGGAAACTTCATGCTGTTTTCCATTGGCTGCACCAATTTATATTTTCATTGCACAGGGTCTCCCTTTTTTCCACATCCTTTCCAACACTTGTTATCTTTTGTCTTTTTGTTAGTAGCCATTCTGACAGGTGTGAAGTAATATCTCATTGTGGTTTTGATTTGCATTTCCCTGATGACGAGTGATGTTGAGCACCTTTTCATGGGTTTGTTGACCATCTGAATGTTTTTGGAAAAATGTCTGCTTGGGTCCTCTGTGCATTTTTAAATTGAGTTTTCTTCATGTTGAGCTGTAGGAGTTCTTTATAAATTTTGGAAATTAACCCCTGATTTATCAGATATATCCCATGTAAATAACTTCTCTCACTTAGTAGATTGCCTTTTTGTTTTGTTGATGGTTTGATACTGTGCAGAGGCTTTTAGTTTGATGAACTTTCCATTATTTTTACTTTTGTTTCCCTTGCCTGAGGGGACACAATACATCCCACAAAATATGGCTAAGGCCAGTGTCCAGGACTTTCCTACCTCTGTTTCCTTTTAGGAGCTTTATGGTTTCAGGTCTCACGTTTAGGTCTTTAATGCATTTTGAGTTCATCTTTGTGTATGGTGTAAGAAAGTGGTCTAGTTTCATTCTTTTGCATGTGGCTGTCCAGTTTTCCCAGCACCATTTATTTGAAGAGGGGCTATTTTTAATTTTTTTTTTCAATGTAAATCTGTTACTAAGTACTGAAAACTAACCAAAGGAAGTGTTGCTTAATAAAGGTTTTGAGGATTTGTTTGAGTGACTAAGAAGAATGGTTTGGAATGAGGTTATCAAATGTGTTTACCTATTCTGTATGGAGAGGGTGTTAAGACTTTTAAGAAAATATCTAAATTCTCCAGCCATCTTGTTTATACTATTAAGTCACCCTATAATAAAGAAAGAAGAGTTTTGCTTCATAAATAAATCTCAGCTCAGTTCTTGCCTTAATTTAAAATTACAAAGTCAGATGATTGTTAATATCCTCCCATTCCTCCTGCCAAAGACAAAACTCACTTGGTCTGTGGTTAAACTTTTTTTCCTTTTTTTTTTTTTTTTTTTTTTTTTTAAAGTAGTAGAGACCAGAAAGTGATGACTTCTGAGGGCCAGGTCCATGAAGAGACAAAAGTTCTGAAATTTAAAACAAAAATGGTAAGATATGGACATAGCCCTCATAAACTGTCCCTTTTCCCCCTTTCCCTTTCCTAAACTCTTAAAGAGATGAATTCTGAAATACCAATTTGTCATAAATCACTCTTCTAGGCTGGTAAAGAAAATGTCAGTAGACCTCCCAGGAGCAAAAATAATATAACAATGGAAAAAAATTGTATTCCTTTAAGGCCTTCTAATGAACTAACCAATTCAACTATAGCAATTGATACACCTAATTCTGAGGATAATAATCAAACTGGGCAGTTGGTACCAATTAAAGGTGACCCTCCAGGTCAACACATGACATTAAGCCAAGTGTTTCATCTTAAAAACAACAACAAAAAGAAACAAATAATGACGGAAAAACCAAAGCAAGATGCTAACATGTCCAAGAAGCTTGTGCTTGGATCTTACCGTGGCCAAATTGTTCAGTCTAAGATTAATTCATTTAGAAAGCCTCTACAAATCAGAGATGAGAGTTCTGCAGCAATAAAGAAACTTTCGACTACAGTCCCTAAAGCTACAGAGCCTCTGCGCACAAACAGCAGCAGTGTGACAGCGAAAAGCGATAGAGCCTCTAACGTGACGACTACCACTAAACTTGTGAGCACTACAGTTCAGAACAGACAGCTTCTGCGACCTCCTATTAGAAGTCACCGCGACAATGCTCAGGACGCTGTGAGACCAGGCATCGGTAGAAGCTCGGCCAATGTTACGATGCGGAAAGGACCTCGCGAGAAAGAGTTAGTGCAATTAAACACAGTTTCATCTAGTGCCAAAACCGGTTCTCAGGATATAGAAAGAAAGAAGACACTAACGAGAAGCGTGAAGTCTGAAATTGTAGCCAGGCCTGTTTCGTCTTCAAACACCAAACTGATAGAAAAGTCGAAAAACGTTGACCCTCGCAGACATACAATAGCAAAAGCAACTATTGATAGATCAGCTCAGCCCAAAGAAACAGCAGAAGAGAGAAAGTAAGTAAATGTAATTTTATTAGCTTAATTTTCAGCAGAGTAGCTCTTGTGGTTTGGCTTATCATCTCCTTGAATGTATTAGAATTTGTGTGCAAGTGTAGATTCTCTTCTGTCGTGTGCAAATTTAAGCAAATTTATGTTGTGGAACAGCATGACCTAAGTTCTTGTGCTTGAGTGTCTTTCATTAGGTCTGATGTAATCTAAGTTATAATGCTTAATACAATTGGGAAATATTTTATAACCTCTCCATTTAAAAATGCGTTCTTAGGGTCTTTGAGCATATAATTAACATTGATATGTTCAATATTCCTCTTTCTTTGAACTTGTGAACTTATGTATGTGCCACTAGCATGGAGCTACTTCAAGACCTGAGTTATTTTGTAACTTCTCCTCTGAGAGAATTCTATCATCAATATCACGGTAATGCTTGTATCCTGCTTCTAACTGTAGAGCTCGTCTGAGTGAGTGGAAAGCTGGCAAAAGGAAAGTCCTGAAAAGGCCTCCTAGCTCAGGAGTTACCCAGCCTGAGCCTGAAGGGCAACACGAAAACCCAGTTGGGTCCTTTTGGACTACCATGGTAGAAGAAGATGAACAAAGATTATTTACTGAAAAAGTGAACAAGACATTTTCTGAATGCCTAAACCTGATTAGTGAGGTACAGTCCTTATATTCGTATAGTAGTTTATAGTTTGTAAATTATCTTATAAATGTTATCTCACTAAATTACCTTGTCACTCTTTGACCATGTAATGTGTTAGTGGTGTTATGTAGATTTAATGTTAATTATGAGATTGTTTATCTTTAGCCTTTAATGGACTGCATTTTCATTGAGTTCATATAAATAGATCAAAGGGATAATTAGGTTTTTACTGGATTTTTTTTTTTTTACTTATAAATATTATGTTTCTGTAAGATGTTAATATAAAATGGGCTGAGGGTGGATATTCACTCTGATACTTCTGTTTTTTCCATTCCTTCAGCATGTTTTCATATTATTTTTTCCACTCATTACATATTTTACCAAAGACTAGCTACATAAATTAGTCATTATCTCACATGAAATTCAAGTTAGCTAAAATATTTCAAACAAAATTCCATTAATCTAAACCAACATCATCATGGTCTTGAACTTATTGTAGAGTTTCACTATTTGGACCAAAATCCTACAGAGTATAATAACTCTAGAATGTTTCCTTTATTTCCTGAATACTTTTTAATCTTGCTTTGGTTACCCACAGTTTCCAAGATCCACAGCAAGACTGAATCTATGAGTATGATTTCAAACCTTACTCTGGTCTTCATGAGCATCTTTAGACTTTTTGTGATTCTGAGGACCCGTGAAAATTAGACTCGGAGTTTCCCTGATTATATTCTTAATTCTGCTTAGCTGGGGTTTGTCATTGAAACTGTGGAGTTTTTCTGCCCTACTATCTGTGTATAGCCCTTAAGTACATATACTGTAACAGATTCATTTTAGCCTTAATATCAAGACCTGATAAAGACAATTTTTAAAACCAGAAGCTGTTCTCCCCCATAAACATTTCGTAGATGCAAAAATTCCAACTCAAATATTGAATGGAATCCCACAATATGTAAAAGGATAAGGATAAGGAAAAGGATCAAGACCATGTAGAGTGTTGGTCTTTTTTGACTTAATGTTTTTCTCAACTTATATTTCATTTTTTCCCTGCTTTGTATTCATGACTAATATGCTTCTTGTTAGCCATTCAGAATAAGTTTGGAGTAAGGAAGAGAACAGTGAATATTCTTATGAATAATTTTCTATCAGTTTTTTTCTCTCATTATCATGGATCTTGATTATAGATCAAGCTTACTTAATTGTTCATAGTTTTTTTTTTTTTTTTTTTTTCAACGTTTATTTACTTTGGGGACAGAGAGAGACAGAGCATGAACGGGGGAGGGGCAGAGAGAGAGGGAGACACAGAATCGGAAACAGGCTCCAGGCTCTGAGCCATCAGCCCAGAGCCCGACGCGGGGCTCGAACTCCCGGACCGCGAGATCGTGACCTGGCTGAAGTCGGACGCTTAACCGACTGCGCCACCCAGGCGCCCCAATTGTTCATAGTTTGAAGGCTAAATGAGATCACTCACTTCACTTCTTGCTATTTTAGGGATGCCCAAAAGAAGAAATATTGGTCATACTGAATGACCTGATTAAAAATATTCCGGATGCCAAAAAGCTTGTTAAATATTGGATATGCCTTGCACGTATTGAACCACTCACAAGTCCTATTGAAAACATTATCACAATCTATGAGAAAGCCATTCTGGCGGGCGCTCAGGTAAGATTAAAACTTAATAATCTTTATTATTACAGTGTAAAAGATTCAGAGTTATTTTGGAGCACATTACAACATAACTTGATAAAAGTGTGGTTATATATGTAGTAGTAATGAATGTTTAAAGGCCACAATGATTGCATATTATAAAAGCTGTTTCTTAACCTTCTAAAACTTGCTTGTGAACTAGTGATAATCGGACTTAGAAGATGAATATAAGCTGAAATGTAAATTTCGTGAAAAATGCTGTGAGAAATATTTTACTACAACATGTCATTTTACACATTTCCTAGTTAAGACATCTGGGATATTGAATTTTTAATATTAAAATGTATTTAACGAATATAAAGTAAGTAGAATTAACATCTAAATGTTAGCGGGTTCTGTGGCTTGTGAGAGAACCCTATTGCTTTAAGAGCGTTTCTTAATGTACTTATATTTTTATGCCCTGTGTTTGGTCCTGCCCACGCATAGAAAATGGCAGTCAACTAGTTTCTCTGACATGTAACCACCATAGTGATTTGATACCATACCTCTCGCTCCTTCCTGGTCTATTGCTACAAAGGCCCTGGCTCTAGAATAAGTTGTATCTCCAGTTTTTTTATTTGACTTATTTTTATTTGACTTATATTTTATGGGCAAATATTTCTAAAATGCATTTCCTTTTGACCAAGTTTCTCAACATGCATTTTTAGAGATTATTTATAAAGAGAGTTTTTAAAAAATTTTTTTCTTCAGTCTTTCTTTAAGAAAGGTCTACTCACTTTATTCTCAGCAAAGCCAACGGATACTATTTGACCTTTCACCTGAATCAAAAATCAAATATTCAGCAGATATTCTCTCAATGGCTATTATGTATAAAGCGCTTTGCTGAAGGGAAATTGTATTTGACAGAATCCCACCTGGAAGGGAGTGTTAGGTTCCTACTGCGCTGAACCAGAAGGGGCATAACTTAAAGTGGCTTAAGGCAGATTAGCTAGGATGCATAACCGGGGCCAAAGGTTCACATAGAAAGCAGTGTGTAAAGGAAAGATGTGACACTGGAGCAGAAAGTGGAAAACAAGGATTAAAATTTGCAAAAGAAAAGTGAAAGCAGGATGAGTGAGTAGTTAAGGACTATGTGCTAGAACTAAGAATATGAGCCAGAACTTCCCTTTTGTATAATGTCTTGAATATGTTGCATTAGCAGTCAGGGCAGTTCAAAGGAACATGGTAAGTACTTATATGTTCTAGAATATAATGGACACTTAGTGAACTGTTGAATTTGAATGAGTGAAATGTTAGGCTGATCAACCTTGAGCTCTTCAGAGATGCATTTAATAGCCTGTGAAAAAAATATATAACCGTGGACATAGGAGAAAAGGTGTAAATCTCATATTAAATTGACTGTATATTATTAGCTCTTTAATAGAGATTAGTGTTAGCTTGTTACTTATCCATGAATTTTGTTTATATCCAGACAAGCAGTTTTAAGAAAAATTGTGGGGAAAAGTTTTAATCTGATAATTCTACCCTTTAAATTGGGAAAGAGTTGGGGCGCCTCAGTGGCTCAGTCAGTTAAGCGTCCGACTTCAGCTCAGGTTATGATCTCGCGGTTGGTAAGTTGGAGCCCCGTGTCACGCTGTGTGCTGACAGCTCAGAGCCTGGAGCCTGTTTCAGATTCTGTGTCTCCCTCTCTCTGCACCTCCCCCACTCTCACTCTGTCTCTCTCTCTGAAAAAGAAACATTAAAAAAAATTTTTTTTTAATTTTTTTTTTTTTTAATTTTTGAAGTTTATTTTTGACAGAGACAGAGTGCGAGCATGAGCTGAGGAGGGGCAGAGAGAGAGAGACAGGGAGACACAGAATCCAAAGCAGGCTCCAGGCTCTGAGCTGTCAGCACAGAGCCCAACATGAGGCCTGAACCCACGAACTGTGAGACCATGATCTGGGCCGAAGTCAGACGCTTAACCGACTGAGCCACCAAGGCGCCCCCCCACCGAAAAAAAATTTTTTTAAATGGCAAAGAGTCATTTTTAAAAATTTGAGTGGCCAAAATAAGTATTTTGAGAAAAGAGACATGGTCTAAGAACCATTGCTTTGTTTTATTAATTGAAGTATGAAATGTAATCACTGTTTAAAATATTTTTGACTTGGACAATCTCGTTAATGTCTGAGAATATAAAACTTTTATTTCCCTCACTAAAACAATTAAGCCTATTGAAGAGATGCGACATACCATTGCAGATATTCTGACAATGAAGAGTCAAGAAAAAGTTAAATATGGTAAGTTTTTTATTTTCTTCAAGTGAATTGTGATTTTATTAAAATTCATTGAATTATTTTTCTTTTATCTTTTTAAACTTGTTAAATTTGTCAGTTGTTTCTCTCCTCTTACATCCGTTGGCATACCTCCCTCCAAGATTCAGTGGCTTTATGTAGTGTAAAGAATTTTTAATTGGGAGATCTGGTTCAAAACTCAAATTTGTCATTGAGTGTCTGTGAAAGTTACCTTACCTCTCTAGGCCTCAGTTTCCTGTGTTAAAAGTGAGGCAATTTGATTAGAGCATCTCTAAAATTTTACTTGTGAAATTCTGTCATCTGTTCTGTGCTCTAGAGAAGCTGTTCAAGAATTCTCTTTGCTAGGGATGGGAGATAGAAGTAAGAGATTCATTAGCTGTCAGGTTTATGAAATGTAAACATTTTCTAGATTCAGATGTATCATATAACTGAAACACCTCTTAGTAAAAATCTCTAATAATTTCCTACTAGTCAAATCTAGAGGTCTTCTTGGCTTGATGGATTTACCAGGACGTCTCCAGTGTTTCACATCTAGCATGTTTTATTTTGGACTCATTGTCGTCCCTCATTGCTTCCCCATACCATCATCTCTTCCTCCCAAAAAAGAAAATCCTCTGTGGTTAAAGAGGCCTACGCAAGAAATTTTGGAAGAGATGCCCCCACTATACCTGCACACTCATTCAGACACACACATGCATCCATTTGTTAAGTCCTAACTTAGAAATAACTCTTAAATCGAGCCCTTCCTCCTCACTGCCTACCTCTCTGCCACCTTGCTTAAGACAACCATAGCTTTGTCTTCTTATCATCACAGATCATTTCTTTTCATTCCTTGCCATTCTAAACCATCTGTTTTAGTGATCAAACCTTATTGTATCTCTGTCGCTCCAGTAGAGATTTATTTTTACCATACTTCTAGCATGTAAAGGTCATTACGGTCCAGCCTTTCATACCTATCTGAACTCATCACCTCTTCCCCACATTCCCACCTTGCTTCTTACCGTGTATTCTAAGCACACTGGCCCTTTAATGTTGTCTTAATAGGTCATTTTCTTTTAAGCTTCATACCAAGATTGTCTTCCTAGGTCTTGTCGAGTACTCTTTTCTCAAGCCCCAGCCTAAGTGTCACTTGAAAGCTTTCCATAGCCATCTCGCTGTCTCTCACTCAAAGGTAGTTATTCCGTTTCATGGGTTCCTATGACCCCTTATTCTTACCTCAGTTATATGGCATTTTTCTCATTTTATAATTATTTTCAACTTCTTAAAGGACAGGAATGGTTTCATTCTTATATTTGTATCTACAACCCCTGTCAATAGTTCTTAGCAGTGTTAGCTTAGGAAACGAAATGGTTAGGAGATGGCAGTTTGTTTTGTTGATTTTGAAAATCTGACCAACTATGAATAACTTTAATGCCTTCTGATTTTGCTCTTTCAATTTGGCCCAAAGCTTAATCTATAAATGTATTTCTATAGGAGAAAATATTGAGGAGGCTTGTGCAACCAAGGAATACATCCATGAAGTCAGCACTGAAGATAGAGGGGTTAATCTAGAGTCAGGAAAACCAGAAATGGAAAAGAAAACTAGAAATGTGGTATTTCAAGATGATGAAAAAGAGCAAGATGACAAAACAAACAATTCAACCAATGATGTTAAAACCCCCAGTACAGAAACCAGGGGGAGTTGCTTAATTAAATATAATGTGTCTACTACACCATACCTACATAGGTAAGCTTTCAAAATGTACTGTGCTGTGATTTGCTTTTATGTTTAGGAATAATAAATATGGTATCTAAAAATATTTCACTTTTGATTAGAACTATCATTTATTAATAGGTAAAGGTTTCAAGCAAATCAATATCATTGGGACATTTCACCCTTTAAATACTGGATTTGCTTTGCTTTTCCCTAAGTATTGCCATTTTGTGAAAGAAAACTTTGATATTTTACTTTAATGGCTGTAAGCTATTGATAATAGTAGGTTTTGGAATTGAGCAAATAGCCAATTGTACAGATATTCAAGAATCTGCTGTATATGTGCTGTGACAACAAATACAGAAAGGAGTAAGTTCCTAACTACAAGGAGCTTTGGTAACTCCTTTTCTGTAAGACAGCCAATCACACGGTTGTAACATACAAGTTATAGTAAGATAAATGGCATAAAGAACAAGTAAAACGGTTAATGTTTTTTAACTCTGGGAATAATTTTTGTCTTTTTAGTGTAAAAAAGAAGATACAGTTTGACAATACAGATTCTACATTTAAAGAGCTAAAGTTTCTAACACCAGTGAGACGTTCTCGACGTATTCAAGAGAAGACTTCTAAATTGCCAGATATGTTAAAAGACCATTATCCTTGTGTGTCTTCATTGGAACAATTAACAGAGTTGGGAGGGGAAACCGATGCTTTCGTATGCCGTCCCAATTCAGCACTATGCCCGATGTTCTCAGAGCCTGGAACAGCAGAAGAGAAATAAAGTGATGATGAGAAATGGGGTTTTTATTGTTCCTGGGGTATTTTGTTTGCTTGTTGTGGCTTTGTGTGTCTCTTAGGAGTGGGCCAAGTACCTAAGTATTCATGGCAGTAAGCTCTCTTACTGATGTTCAATACCTTATAGCAGGTATTGCCTTCTGGGCAGCAGAGAGCTAATCCTACCTTTTCGATCTTAGCAGAGGGAGTTTCTAAGATGGTAAATTTGTCAAGTAGTTTACTATATTCCTTGGCTGTAAACAGGTTTCATCATAATGTTGACTTGTTCACTTTTAATCGTCTTAAGTTAGAGATAAATTTTTAGTCATTAAATATAAGTACAGTAATGCTGCATCATCAGAAAAGGTGTTCTAGATAAAATTGATATATTTGCATAGGCTTGTTCTTGAAATGTATAATATACATGCCAGCCTTTAAACAGAATGCTGACTTTTCATCGCCTTTCCTTGATTCTATAGATCAGTCGAAAAGTCAGTAATTGTAATGTGTAGAGTGACTCCCTTCAAATGTGAAGACATGGAAGATTTAGCTTGCTTTTCCACCCAGTTGTTGTTACCCAGACTGCTGTGGTCTGTTGTGCTTTGGCTCTTCACTATCGCTTTCCATCAGTGCTAGTGAGTCTGTGGTCTCTGTTGGCTTCTTTCTTTTTTATTGTAGCTGAGGTCACCAGGAAGGGTAATTAACTGAATACCCCATGTCTAAGAGCAGATACTTTGTACTAAGAAAGAAAAGGTGTCAAACTCAGTGGGTATTTGAAACTTTGAATCTGAGTTTCTTTCTTTAGTTCCTTTTGTAACTTGACTATCTAAAATGCTACAATTTTAAATTTTATCATTTCACTTGATATAGTTGGAATTAGAGCGGGAATATATAATGTTATTTTAATGTAGGTAGAATTTCTAAAATAACTAATAGTTTCTTATAAAAACTTTCCTGTTAAGTCATGTCCCTTGAAACGTGATAGTTATATGCGATAAACAGTTTCTTCTCCCCACACATAAATATCACCAATAAAATTGTTTTGTAAGTCTCTGAACTAATTCTTAAATACATCGCCTACCAATTCTACAGCTTCAAAGATATGTTAGTTTTAAAACTGTGTGTAATATAAATGTGCTTAAGAATCACATAGTCTTATGTTCACTCATTCCGTTTGTACAATAGCACCTATCTTTGTTCTATAATAGTTTTGTGTCCTAGAGAGGATTTTTAGTCTTTTATAAACTGTGTACCTAATATTTATAAATAAATATATCTGTATTTCGATGTTTCAATGACATTTATTTCAACAATATGAAATGCAGTTTAACCACAGTGAATGAATTTAAATTTCGCTTTTGAAATACATTATAGTGAGATCTGACTTGGAGTTTTTAATATTTAAATATGTGTTTAATAGTGTATTTCTTTTTGAAAAATTATCAGTCTATCTAAAGGTTTACCTAAATTTTTACCATATTTTTTTTTCATACTTTGTATGAATGGTGCAAAATACGCCATTTTGAAATAAATTTCAGGCTGGCCTGTACTCCTAGCTTTATAATAAGCATACCATATGGTTCATTTAGCCATATAACATAGCTTCGGATACCTCAGTGATAGGGAGCTTGAGATAAGTTGTTCTATGTTTGGACAAGTTTCATAGAGTGCTTTTTCACCCTCCCTTTCCTCCCTTAACTGCAGGAAAATCTGTCTCTTTAAATAGTCCTGGTGCTAACCTTTCCAGACGTAGGTAATTGCTCCTTTTCAGGTGCTCAAGGACGGTTATCATGGCTGATCTCAGTTTGTTCCAAGATAAATATCTCCAAGCATATGATATATGGTGCATAAGCTTTAAAGTCCAATGGATCTACATTCAAAATCTCAGCTCCTACCTTCCCCTAAAAGTTATGTGATCATGGAGAAGTTACTCAGTTGAATCTCATCTTTCTAAGGGGTAAAGTGGAGATCATTCCCTTTGTCATTTTTGTGCTATGTATTATCTGGCTGTCCCCCTGGTTGATTAACCAGAATGGGTACCTGACCCAATCTGGACTGTCAGGTTCCTTTCCATAGGTATTTGGAATCAGGACTGAGAGTCAGTCTTTTCTATGTAGTTATACCTGAAATATGTAAATATGAGGCACTGAGTGACCAAATGAAGGTTGGGGAGCAAAGGTCACCAGTAAACAGAATGATTGAAGTAACTACAAAGCAGACAGAGACTCTTTTTTTTTTTTTTTTTTTAATTTTTAAAAAATTTGTTTATTTTGAGAGAGACAGGGTGTGCGCAGGGGAGGGGCAGAAAGAGGGAGACAAAGAATCCGAAGCAGGCCCCAGGTTCTGAGATGTCAGTGAAGAGCCTGATGCGGGACCCAAACTGAACCCAGGAACCGTGAGATCATGATCTGAGGGGAAGCCAGACGCTTAACCAACTGAGCCACCCAGGTGCCCCACACCACCCTTCTTAAGTGTTGCTAGTATTAGTAACCTTCCAAATTTTTTCTGTGTATTTAACATATACACAGACTTGTACACCTATAGACACATGTGTATGTGTGGATTTTGTAGGTTTTGTTTTGCTTCATAAATGGTACCATACTTCATGTATGGTTTTACAACTTGCTTTTTCTCTAATTTACTAAGTCATAAGGAATTTTTCATTGACCTAGATCAATGTAACATTAAGACTACATGGGAACTTTGTAACTCAGCTTTTGACACTTTACGGCTGCAAGCAACATCTAACACTGAAGGGTCATGGTTAAGAATCAGACTTGAGGGGCACCCGGGTGGCTCAGTTGATTAAGCGTCTGACTCTTGATTTCAGCTCCGGTCATGATCTCACAGTTCGTGAGTTTGAGCCCCACATCAGGCTCTGTGCTGACAGTGCAGAGCCTGTTTGGAATTCTCTCTCTCTTTCACTGTCTCTCTCTCTCTGTCCCTCCCTGCTTGGGTGTGTGTATGTATGCTCTCTCTCCAAATAAGAATCAGACTTGAGTCATACCATACCGCTGGGGTTCTAATTCCAGTTTTACCACTTACTAGCTATGGGACCTGAGACAAAAAACCTCTCTGTGCTCCAGAGATGATAATGTAACTTTAGGGGTGTTTTGGAGATTAAAATGAGTTGATAGCTGACACCATTATCTAGTCCTATTCTAAACACTTCACATGTATTGATTCACTTAAAACAATGCCTAGTACCTTGTGTATGTTACCTATAGCAATATTTTATTTCAATCACTACCCAGTTCAGAAGCTCCCCTGCCTGGGAGCCATAGTTTGGCAACAGCTATAGAGAAAAGGGGTCAGATCTGTTCTATTTCCTCTTCCCCATGCTCACTAGTCTCTGCTTGCTGCTTGTTACAGGTTGAATTATATCACACCAAAAAAGTTATGTTGGAGTTTTAGCCCCCAGGACTTCAGAATGTGACCTTATTTGGAAATAGGGTCATTGCAGATGTAATTAATATGAGATAAGACTGGACTAGGGTTGGCTCCTAGTCTAATATGACTGGGAAGGTGATGTGAAGACACAGGGAAGAGACAGCATTTTACAAGCCAGAGAGGCCCAGAACAGGTCCCTCTCTGAGTCCTCAGCAAGAATCCTGCTGACACCTTTATTTTGGACACATAGGCTCCAGAACTGTAACAGGATACACTTTTGTGGTTTAAGCCACTCAGTTTGTGACACTTTGTTTTTGTTAGGGCAGCCCTAGAAAACTAATACATTCATGGAACAAGATAAAAGAGTTCTTTTCATGACTATTGACACAGGGCAAGAAAGAAAAGAGTTGGGCGGTTTTATGACTTTTGCCCCAGCGCTGTCATGAATATAAAGTGGTTGAGGTCTGTGCCTGCGGCTTGAACAGCATGAGCATTAATTAGTTCATGGAAACTAGTAGCATTCTGGGCATAGACATGTATAGTAGTTTTGTTTTTGTTTCTTTAATTGAAACCAACCAATGCAGATGTTGCAAATGTTGACCATTCAGAAAGAACATTATACTCCAGAGACCCTGCTCTTATCTCTACGTTATAGAATGATAGCATATTAACGCTGCCATATTATGGTGGACACGTTCAGCACAGACAAGTACAGACAGAAGTTGTTCTAATATGTATATATTCTAATACAGTGAAACCTTTGTTTGCAAGCATAATTTGTTCCAGAAACATGTATATCACTTGTATATCAAAACGAATTTCCCATAAGAAATCATGGAAACTCAGATGGTTCGTTCCACAACCCAAAAATATTCATGTAAAAATGATAACAATACTGGGGGACCTGTGTGGCTCAGTTGGTTAACCATCTGACTTTGGCTCAGGTCATGATCTCAGCGTTCATGAGTTCAAGCCCCGCTTTGGGCTCTGTGCTGACAGCTCAGAGCCTGGAGCCTAATTCGGAGTCTGTGTCTTCCTCTCTCTCTCTGCTCCTCCCCCGCTCATGCTCTGTTTCTCTCTCAAAAAAATAAAAAAATTAAAAAAATTTTTAATGATAACAAGATTGTAATATAATACAAAATAATAAAGAAAATATAAAGAAAAATTAACTGCACCTACCTTTGAAAACTTTCATGGCTGATGTGGGGAGACAACAAGAGAGGAGGGTTATTGTGTAGGACAATTTTCAATATCACTAACAGAATCACGGCTGTCTCTTGGCTCAATGGAATCTTTTTCTTTTTGTGCAGCTTTAACAAAAAACCTATCCAATGACCTAGAATGAAGCAAAGTGTTCCTAAGCTTACTCTTGTATGGAAAAACAAAGGACTGTCCATTGGTGCTTTGAAGTGACAAAAAATACACCAGTGCCAGTTGTGGGCACCTTCCAACATTCTGAAAAATCACTGATTTCTGCCAAACACAATGGCCTGAGACCCAGCATCAGAGCATGGGAGACATCACCCACAATCCCAGAGAGAGAGAGAGAGAGAGAGAGAGAGAGAGAGAGAGAGAGAAGGAAGAATCTTTGGCTCAGTTGTGATCATGTGACTTTCAGCATCATGTACTACTCCTATTACAAGACTTAGCTCCTTTATCAAGTTAAAATTTATTAGAAATGTTTGCTCGTCTTGCAGAACACTCACAGAACAAGTTACTCGCAATCCAAGGTTTCACCGTATACCCATTTTGATTTTCACACTACTCCTATGAGGCAGGTCCTATACTCATACACAGAGAGGTTTAATGACTTGCTGTATGAGTTTTCTAGACTTGCCCTTATAACAAATCACCACACAGTGGCTTAAAACGACACAAATGCATTCTCTTCTCCAAGTCAGAAGTCTGGATTAGATCTCACTGCACTAAAAACAAAGTATAGACAGGATTGTGTTTCTTCTGGAAGTTCAAGGGGGCAGTTTGTTTCCTGGCCTTTTCCAGCTTCTTGAGTCCTCCTGCATCCCTTGGCTGATGGCCCCGACCTCCATCTTCAGATCTCTCTGACCACTACTCTGCCCGTCTTCCACTTTCCGGGGCCCTTGTGATCACACTGGGCCTGCCTGGAGAATCCAGTCATCTCCGTATTTTAGAGTTAGTTGGTTAGCAACCTTAATTCTACCTGCAATCTTAACTGCCTTTACCATGGAACCTAACATCCACAACTTCCATGGAGAAGGATATGGGCATGGGGGGTGGGGGGACTGTTTCCCTCTCCACACTTGCCCAATGTCACTCAGCTAGTAAGGGGAATGCTGGGCCCAAGAAACTGGTCTACATGAGCTGTTCGCTTAAATTGGAGGCAAACCTCACGTTGCTGGAGGATTCTTTTCCCTCAATGTTACGGGCATTGTTCTAGAGCAACGTGGATCAACAATTTTTAAAACGCGCCCTTAGTAGGCCCGGCTACTCCGATAACAGCGCCTCCCGCCCAACCCGGGGACCTTCCTTCACCGGCAACCCGAGAGACGACCTGCTGGGCCCGCCCAGCGGAAACGCGCGGACGCAGAAGCCGGCTCGGGTCGCGGGGGAAGCTGGTAAGCGGTGCCGCCGCCAGGCACGGAGACTCTGGAAGAATGAGCGCGACCGCAGTGGCGGCCTGGGGCCCCTGGAGCGGGCGATGCCCTCGCGCGGCGGGGGCGAGCGGGAGACCGGCTCTCGGCGCTCGAGGATCCACACCCCAGCTCCGCCCCGGGCCTGGGCCGCTCGCCCGCAGGTCCCCTCCCCCCTCTCCCTCGCAGCCTCTGGTCCTTTGGGCGCCCTGCGCCGCGCAGGTGCACCGCAGGTGCAGGTGGAGGACTGCGAGGTGGCGCGGATTCTCCCGGAGGAAGGATTTGGGCGCGGCTGGCCTCCCGCATGGTGCGGTCACCGCACGCGACCCCTTCTAAACTTGAACGCCAAGGTTTTGCACCCGTGCTCCCATTTCTGGCCATTTGCAAATCACTTTTACTAGTTTTTGATTGGGAGAGGCATGCAAAGGGGCTTTGTGACGCTCAGAGTATACACAGGTCTTTTACCGAAATATGGGTGTTAATATTGAGTAATGGGCAAATATGGGCAGAAAGGACCAAATAAATGCTGGTTTTCAGTTAAGAAAAATCAGTGGTTGCCCTTCCTCATAAAATAAAGACCCTGAAGAATAAAAGAATAGGAACATTCTAGGAAAACTTGGCCTCCTTGTTAAATCGGGTAGTACCAAGAGTCAATTAGAGTATGGCAAAGAACTTCTTTTCTTTCAGATCCCTGAATATACTGAAAACCTGACTGTTCCTGAAAAGAATTGGTTTTGAACACAATGCATCTAAGTTAGTCAATATGCAGAAATTTCTAGAGTTTCCTGGCCCTTCTATGACACGCATGAATACAAATGGCATTTTACAGGTCCCTGTACTATGTAGGTTTTGGTTTGTGAGTTTTGCTTTACCTACGGTGCTCTCCGTGCCTCATAATTCTTTGTGGTGTGATTTTAAAACAAAAAACTACAAGTAAGCTTTCTAAAAGCTAAGGTAATTCATTCTAGTGAGTTTTTTTTCCTACAGTGAAAAAAATTGCATCATCTTTCTAAAATTGTAATAATAATAATAATAATAATAACTGCCATTTATCCAGGGTCTCTTCTGTACCAGGCAGAGTGTTAGGAACTTTGTATTCTTTCTCCTTTACCTGTGATCCATCCAGCTAGCTGCTTCATCCTAGAAATAACAGAAAGGGACACTGAAGTTCAAAGTCTCTGCGTATCTCTTCTTCTTCTTCTTCTTTTTTTAATGTTTCTTTAATTTTGAGAGAGAGAGAGAGAGAGAGAGAGACACGGAGCGAGCGAGGGAGGGGCAGAGAGAGAGGGAGGGGCATAGCTGGAGGGAGACACAGAATCCGAAACAGGCTGACAGCTCAACACAGAGCCCTACTCTGGGCTCAAACTCACCAGCCGAGAGATCATGACCTAAATCAGAGGCTTAACTGACTGAGCCACCCAGCTGCCCCACTACTTATCTTTCTTAATCCCAGGCATCTCCAACTCAACATGTCCTAAAATGAACATGTCTCCCTTCACCATGCCTTTCCCCGCCCCTGCCACACTCTCACTGCCAGAAACACACACACACACACACACACACACACACACCACCACCACCACCACCACCACCACCACCACCATTGTGGTTTTCCTTTCTTTCAAGGAATGATGTCATTCACCCAGTTTATACCAGAAACCTGGGAGTCTACCTTGTCCCCTTCTCCCAGCTTGTTCCCCATAAATGTATTGCTAAAACCCTTGCCAATTCTTTCTACATATTTCCTTTTTGTTTCTTCATCGCCATTGCCACCACCCTCTTCTACTCCATCATCATTTTTTTGCCTTTTTTATTGTTGGAGTCCCACTCCAGCCCTCAGGCCCCCTCCCCTCTGCGATCCATTCGCTCTGCAGCCAGAGTGAGTGAGTTTTCTAATATGCTCTCTTGATTAAAATCCTCCAGAGACAGCACATTCATTACCCCAAAGAGAAAATCCAGCCACCTGAGCTTGACGTACAGTAGCTTTCATACAAGGCCCTGTCTGCCTCACCAGCCTGTTACAGTTCTTTCACTTCCTTGAACTGAGCAGAGTCTCTTTTGCTCTTAACATATGCCAGCCCCTCTGCCTACATCACTCTTCTCTCTTTTCCTGGCCAACTTCCATTCATCCTTCAGACTTCAGTTAAATACCATTTTCCTAACTCCTCTGGATATTTCTGCCGTGTGCCAGCGTAACTCTGTGAGACTCACCACCCTGCATTTGTTGAGGTCGGAGGTCTCTGCTTTGGGGCACGTGCGATGGCAGGGACCATGAGAGACCAAAGTGCAGTGCTGTAAAACTGCATCTAGCACGGAAGTATACAAACCACACTTGACCCTTGAACAACACGAGTTTGGACTGCTCAAGTTCACTTATGTATGGATGTTTTGATAAATGCAGTACAGTTCTGTAAATGTATCTTTAAAGTTTATTTATTTATTTATTTAGAGAGAGCAAGCATGATTGAAGGAGGAACAGAGAGAGGGAGAGAGAGAATCCCAAGCATGCTGTCGGTGTGGAGCCCAGTGTGGGGCTCCATGCAGGGCTCGAACTCAGGAACTGTGAGATCATGACTGGAACCGAAATCAACTTGCTTAGCTGCCTGAGCCACCCAGGTGCCCCTGTAAATGGGGTTTTTATTTGGGATTATAAAAGCTGGCGTGAGTGTTCAGTGTCTACCTGTTCAACGGTAGACAAGGAATAAATTGCTGTCGTCCTATTAGGGTGATTAGAGCTACTTTGAATTGATTCTGCCTTTTGAAAATACATTTAATTGTCAAAATTTCTGTTTTTGAATACAGGTTGGGAGAGGCTGTGGTGACTGTGTGAGTGGAGGAGGGCTGTGGGGTGCCCCAGCATGGATGGCTACTTGGTCCTAAGAGTAATTGGAGAGGGCTCCTTCGGCAGAGCCCTTTTGGTTCAGCAAGAGAACAGTAATCAGACGTTTGCCATGAAGGAAATAAGGCTTCCCAAGGTACCTCCTGAAGCAATTAGCTCATGTCGAAAGTATACATGCAATTTGGCCAGGGAAATAAGTTCTTGAGATTTAACATGGAATTGCTTTTGTGAGCAAAAGATGTAATGAGTTTATTCATTAGCTTTACAAGGTCTTGATATATCTATATATCATATAGATATATGATATATACATATATATACATATATATGTACATATATATATATTTTTAAGTTGCATTTACTTAATACAACTTATTAAATGTCTACACCCAATGCAGGGCTCAAACTCATGACCCCAAGATCAAGTGTCAGATGCTCTTTTGACTGAACCAGCATGTCTTGATATATTTTATATGAATTTTTGGATATTGTAATTAACAATAAGGGAGAAAAATAGTCCAGGAGGCGATTGCTGTTGCTTTTATCTCAAGGAATAATTTGTAATAATTTCCAATTTTGCGTACCTAAGAGGGTAAGAATCTTTGCCAACAGCAGCTCAGGTGTCATATTAATGAAAATGGAGCATAAAAATGCCATGAAGAGCAAAAACCTAAAGTGCCAACCTTTGGTCTCAGGGAACATATTCTGGGGCTCAGTTTTGGGTTTTATTTCCTTGTAAGATGAGGAAGGTGCTGACTTATCAGTGTTTATCATAGTTGTCAGAGAAACAATGTGTCATAGAAAAGAATGTGCCATGGAGGCAGCTTGATAATGTCTTGATCAAGTTTTTAAAAATACATTTTAATAAAATTCTCAGAATTGTATTTCCCCACTGCATTCTTGACCTCGTTTAGTGATTCTCAGGTGGGCTTGAGAGTCATCTGGAGGTGAAAACACAGATGGCTGCCCCCCCTTCTGGTTGAGTAGGTCCAGGTGGGCCTGTGAATTTGCATTTTTAAGGAGTTCCCAGATGGTGGCGGTGCTGCTCTGAGAACCCTTATGCTAGTATGTAGTCAATGGCAGTTTCTTAATTGAAAGATGAGTCATTCAGGATTTCGTCCTCGGAGAATAAGTGAGGGGACAAACAGCTTTGGAAGCTTCTTTTGTAAATCATCTCCTTCCATCCTTACCACAGTAACGCATCAGTCTCCTTTTTCATCTGGGCCAGTGGTCTGGAAACGTAATGCAGACAGTAAAACACGACAGCCTCAGATTTTCTTTAAGGATAACTATTGTTAATGGCATCTTGGCTCCCCCAAAAATTTATGCTCAGGCTCATGTTAAAAAAAATGTTTTAGGGGCACCTGGGTGGTTCAGTCAGTTGAGCGTCCGACTTTGGCTCAGGTCATGATCTCACAGTTTGTGGGTTCGAGCCCCATGTTGGGCTCTGTGCTGCCAGCTTAGAGCCTGGAGCCTGCTTCCGATTCTGTGTCTCCCTCTCTCTCTCTGCCCCTCCCCCACATGTCTCTCATGTTTTTATTTATTTTTGACAGAGAGAGAGAGACAGAGCAAGGGCAAGTGGGGGAGGGGCAGAGAGAGAGGGAGACACAGAATCCGAAGCAGGCCCCAGGCTCTGTGCCGTCAGCATAGAGCCCTAGGAGGACTTGAACCCATCAACTGTGAGGTCATGACTTGAGCAGAAGTCAGACCCTTAACTGACGGAGCCACCCAAGCACCCCTCTTAGACTGTGTTAAAACTGGTTTATATTCTATGCTTGTAAGGATATAAGGGGTCAGCTTAAGCATAATACAGCCATAATTAAAAAAAATCACCACATTTTCTCTTAAGAGTTTGATAAACATAAGTTGGGTCAAAGTGCAGTGCTTTAAAACTGCATCTAGCATTGAAGTATACAAAGCACACCTGACCCTTGAACAACACAGGTTTGAACTGCATGGGTCCACTTATATGAGTATTTTTTTGATAAACGCAGTATAGTAGTATAAATGTATTTTTTCTCCCTTGTGATTTGCTTAATAACATTTTCTTTTCTTTAGCTTACTTTATTGTAAGAATACAGTATATAATACATAAAACATACAACATGTGTGATAACTGACTGTGCATGTTATTGGCAAGGCTATTAGTAGCTACATTTTTGGGGAGTCACATATCACATGTGGATTTTCAATTGCATGGGGGCCATTGCCCCTGACCCCCGTGTGGTTCAGAGGTTAACTGTATACTGTATTGTTGTAAAGCTATCTATTTTAAAATGAAGTATTACATTTATGCTGTTTAAAATCTTTTTCTAGTCTTTCTCTGGTACACGGAATTCTAGGAAGGAGGCTGTTCTGTTAGCCAAAATGAAACACCCCAATATTGTTGCCTTTAAAGAATCATTTGAAGGTAAATATGAATTCCCCCAAATACATGCAATGTAGAATTTGATTTGTGGCCACCAGGCTTTCCTAAAGAGTCTTCTTTTTGTTTTAGCTGAGGGACACCTGTATATTGTGATGGAGTATTGTGACGGAGGGGACCTCATGCAAAAGATTAAGCATCAGAAAGGAAAGTTGTTTCCTGAAGATATGGTAAGAGACTGACTTATATAGTTTCTCTCAAGGTTTGGAAGCAAACTTTCCTTGTAAAATTTGTAGAAGTTCAAATAAAGGCATTGTACCTGTGATTACCTGATACACTTGTTAGATTCACACTTGTTAGAAACAACTCATTTCCATTATCAGTGCTACAGCTTTGTGTTCAAGATCTGGCTGCCTGAGATATCTTTAGGAAGTTAAATAGATATGTTGATAAAATATGAACATTAAATTTTTTTTTTTTTTTTAATTTTAAAGAGGGAGAGTGCAAGCAAGGGAGGGGCAGAGAAAGAGAGAGAGAATCTTTGGCAGGCTCCACACTCATCGCAGAGGCCAACACAGGGCTTGAAGCCACAACCGAAATCAAGACCTGAGCTGAAATCAAGAGTTGGATGCTCAACAGACTGAGCTCCCCAGGCACCCTTGTTTATAAAATATCAAGGAATAAAACTTATCTGTTCAGAAGAATTTCAAAATTGTCTGATTCATATATTGCCCTATATATTTAAAATTCACAATTGTGTTATATTGAAATTTCAAAGGTGGATGGATTTATTTTGCATTACAGGATCATCCAAAGAATGAAGCGTAAATTCCTTTTTCTTGAGAGTATGTATTCTCACTCTTTTTCCTTTTACAGATTAGCACATTCCCTTAAGTCTAGTACTTCCTGCCTTTTTAATGAAAACTTGTGTACTAAATACTATTGAAATGAATTGACGAAGGAAAATATTTAAATAAACAACCTTAATGAGATTTAGTTTGATTTAGGGAATAATGCATGTTATGAAAGTATATTGGTATAAATATTTTTCATTTAGAAGTTGTGGTATTAAAAATATGGGTTCCAGAGAAGAAAGTCAGCCTTGACTTCAGAGGAATGAATCTCCATAGCAAAAAAAGAAAAAAAATCGGGGCGCCTTGGTGGCTCAGTCGGTTAAGCATCTGACTTCCGCTCAGGTCATGATCTCATGGCTGGTGAGTTTGAGCCCCATGTCAGGCTCTGTGCTGACAGCTCAGAGCCTGGAGCCTACTTTGGATTCTGTGTCTCCTTCTGTCTCTCTGCCCTTCCCCCCCAGTCTCACTCTCTCTCTCTCAAAAATAAACATTTAAAAAACATTTTATTTTTTCGGGGCGTCTGGGTGGCGCAGTCGGTTAAGCGTCCGACTTCAGCCAGGTCACGATCTCACGGTCCGTGAGTTCGAGCCCCGCGTCGGGCTCTGGGCTGATGGCTCAGAGCCTGGAGCCTGTTTCCGATTCTGTGTCTCCCTCTCTCTCTGCCCCTCCCCTGTTCATGCTCTGTCTCTCTCTGTCCCAAAAATAAATAAACGTTGAAAAAAAAAATTTAAAACAAAACAAAACAAAACAAAACAAAACATTTTATTTTTTAAAAATTAAAAAAAGAAAAAAAAAGAAATCAGTTTGACATTTAAACATAGGCTTCCTAGGCACCCGGAGATTCTGAGTACTATTGACTAGGGATTTATGAGCAGAAAATGCTGACCTCACAGGATTGTTGACAATAGAATGAAATCCTTTAATGTTAACATATGAACATTCTGACAAAGTAAATGAAAATCTGACATAATGATTACAAAAAGGAGTAGTGTATTTATTCCTTAGTGATGAACTATTTTTATATACATATTTAAGAAATACTTTTATTTGGTTGAATTCAAGAAAACCATAGCGAGAGTTTTATTGAACTAAGTTGTTATTTAGATCATACATAAGATGATGAAACATGGGCTTCACGGTTTTTCTGAATTTCTCCAGGCAACATTGAATCTTAGTTGAACTATGTAATTTTTAGGAGTTCTGTATTTACATTATGGAAAACCCAGGTGAACTCAGGCCTAGAGACGATTCTTTGGGATTTGGGGTTAACATGAACCAGTTATTGCATTCCTGCAATTATTGCCTCCTTTTTCCTTCCAGATACTTAATTGGTTTACACAAATGTGCCTTGGAGTAAATCACATTCACAAGAAACGCGTGTTACACAGAGATATCAAGTCCAAGGTAAGTGGAATACCTTGTGGGTCCTAAAAGCAAAAACAGAAACAAAAACTGTTCCACTCAGTCTTTTTTCTGTTTCCTTCTGGGACATTATTATTTAGCTTAGAAATATTTGTCATCCTAATATTTATACAAGCCAGATAAGGTACTACCTGAAAAAGATCATTAAATCTCTTTAGTAGTATATGTTAATATGATCCACACTCTCTTTGCGACTGCTTACTGTGATCATATGATCTCTGATGGAAAATGGTCAAGACCTAGACCAGCCACATGGAGGCATCATGCTGACACAGGCTCCCAAGCGGTCCATCAGGCTCTGCTGATACAATCTTAAGCTCACTTGTTTGATTTCTAAGCAGGGATCCTGAATTTCCAAGCAGGGGACTATGTAGCTGTCAAGAGGGTATCTTGTCCTTTTGTGTTCCACTCAGGGACTCAGCTGTCAGCATCTCTCCCCTTAATCTCTGTCATCAGTGGGCTTTGAAAGACAGCTTCTCCGGAAATCTCTGCCTTATGTGTGAATGATGGAAGACATAATCTGAGGTCTTCTTTTTTAACGCAGAATATCTTCCTCACCCAAAATGGAAGAGTAAAACTGGGAGATTTTGGATCTGCCCGTCTTCTCTCCAGGTATGTACTTCTGTTCTGTAGCAATCAAAACCTCCATTCTTCAGGAATGCTCTATAATCATTCTTTGCCTTTTTATGGTTTCAGTCCTATGGCGTTTGCTTGTACATATGTGGGAACACCTTATTATGTGCCCCCAGAAATTTGGGAAAACATGCCTTATAACAATAAAAGGTAAGTAATGTATTTAATTCGATGCAAGCATGACCGCTTGGCGACAGGCACTGCAGCCTTCAAGTGAAGTTTGATCTTTAAAATTACATATTTGAAAGCAATGTAGAATGCCCAGGCTTCTAAATGAAAGTCACAGTTTCCCAACTGTTTTAATCAGAGCTGAAAGGAGCCAAAGGTAAATGCTGAAGGAAAGGCTAGTCATGTCTAGGGACAGTGTGAATGATAACACTGCTTCTCACACTCTGCCGCTCCCACTTTTGAAAATCCCAAGGCATAGGTTACAGCTCTGCCCTTTACATCAGACTGTCTGGGGGTGGGAAGCAGGCATCGGTAATTTCCAGGATCCCCAAATGATTCCAATGTGCAGCAGAATTCGGGGACCACTGGGTATGTCAATGAGTTAACATTACAGGACTGGATAATGAGCACTTAACCGATAGGTTAATTAAATATAAGGAGAGAATATTAAGACCTTATGGTTTAAAAAATAATATTTTTCTGAATACAAGTAAAACGTGCCCATTGATGGAGTGGATGAGCAGGGAGAATTTTGGAAATAGATATATAACAAAGGATGTGACTGTCACTTTTCCCCTGCTGTTAATAACATTTTGGTGTTTTTTCCATCCATTCACTTTCCCCCCACTAAACCTAGTTTATGTACTCTATATGCAACTTGGCTTCCTGCTTTTTTTTTACTTTGCATTATATCATATTCATTTCACCATGCATTTAAACTCTTCATAAACAGTGTTGTTGATCTAATGATATATTTCCAATTTTCAGCATCACAAACAGTATTGTAATTAATATACCTGTTGTGCCTAAGTATAGGTCATTATTTTCTACACATTCCTGGCATGAATTTCTAGAAGTAGAAGCACCTCAAGGCTCTTGTTACCTTTTGTCGAGTTGATTTCTGGAAAGGCATGATAATCCATACTGAATAGGTTCCTTTAAGAGTAAAATTGAGTGAATTGGGAATAGAACAGCTGTCCAGGAACTTATGGGCACAATTGGGGAAATTTGAGTTTGGACAAATATTCAATAATATTACTGAATTAAGGTTACATTTCTTGGATGTGATCATGGTTTTATGTTTATGAGGGAGAGTGTTCCTTGTTCTTAGGAGATACATGCCGACACGTTTAGGGGTAAAGGCTTTGCTGTCTGCAGTCTTTTTTTTAAGAGGTTCAGATTTATATGGAAGAGGGTAATAGCCTTTAAATATGGCAAATGTTAACATTGGGGAGTCTAAGAAAGAGCATGCGGGCATTTACTTTTCTGTAGGTTTGAAATTAAAAAAAAATAAAAAGTTGGGGGAAACGGTTGCTTAAAGCCATTAGTTAAAATGCAAAGAACATCACATAGAAAAAGTCTGGGGCATGGCAACCAGGCGGTGAGAGCGATGGAGGAAAAGGGGATGCTTCGTATGCAGAAGGGTGGGCGTGTGGAACAAACTAGAGAAGTCAGTTTTCTGATTTTTGAAGAACTGTTTTGTGGAGGGATGAGTAGGCTTATTCTCTTTGTTTAGGTATGTGGAGCTAACACGGGGTGGTGAGGGTTCCCAAGAGACACATTTTAGCTTCTGAAAAGGAAGACGGCCAGCCCACAGAGCCAGCCAGCAGGGGCGTGGGCCCCACCCGAGGTTGAGCACTGTTCATCAGGGCCTGGGGCTGTACACAGGTCTGAGTGGGAGCTGCACTGCATGACTTCTAAAGTCCTCCCAACTATGCTAGTCTGAGTCCACAGATACACTCTCTTGTACCACATGCTGCTGAAATCATACCGGAACCACCCTGATTTGGGAGGGTAGGGGCTGGGGAACAGAGAGTTGTATTGTGAACATTCCTGTTAGTAAATATCTAAGTGTGAGACCAAACTTACCATATAGTTTATTTTATTTTTTTATTATTTTATCATATGTTTTATTTTAATAGCTAGGAATTACTTATGACACCTATTCTTATTAAAGGTAATATTTCATTTTTCTTTTTTTTTTTATATTCCACATATTCACTTATAACCCATTTGTCATTACGTTGCTTCTTTATGCTTCCAGTGACATCTGGTCCTTGGGATGCATTCTGTATGAACTCTGTACCCTTAAGCATCCAGTAAGTATGGTGTGCAAAATGGAAAAGGCAGCCTCTTGTCATGTCTGGCTATGTCCTCAGGAATGTACCAGATTCCACTTGGCAGTTGGCTTTCCTGGGTTAATGTAACTGAGTGCTGACCGCATAGACTCCATCTTTGGCCTTCCGTCTTGTTCTTCCCTCTGGCTCACAGCTGGCACCACTTTAGATAACTGCCTTGTGGCCTCACCACCATGCCCCTCACTCCATAAAAGCTGGGGTTTAAGGTCAGCATAGCTGGGGAGAAGGGGTGAAGAATGGGGACAGAGAATAGTTGTATAGTGCCTGGATCTGCCTCCTGCCTCACCCGCTCGCCCATCGCGCCCGTCTGTAAGTTAACCTGCATAAAACTTGGTGTAAATGGTACCGAGTGACTTGCTTCATTTTTCAGTACTAAAGTACCTTGTCAGTCTGGAGGATACATTACTGACCCTCCTCCAGCTTCTAGCGGATGAATTCATACACAAGTTTTCATTCCATTGGTATCACCTTTGCCTTGAGCCCCTTTTGTAGCATATACTAACAGGAAATTTCCAAGATTTAGTTTTTGTAGTTGTATATTTGGCTTGCCTGCTTGACTGCCTTCTTTCCTTCCTTCCCTCCTTCTCTTCTTCCCTTTTTCCGCTATTCTCAATTTTTTTTATGTTGGTAAAATATATATAACATAAAATTTACCATGTTAACCATTTTAAGTGGCACTGATTACTTCACAATATTGTGCAGTCATTACTACTACCTATCTGCAGAACTTTTCCATGGCTCCAAACAGGAAACTCCGTACCCATTAAATGATAACTTCTCATCCCTGTCCCTCCCCGCCAGTCCCTGGTGACCTTTAATCCACTTTTTGTCTCTGTGAATTTGCATATTCCAGATATTTCATGTAAGTGGTATTACACAGTACTTTTCCTTTGGGGTCAGAATTTCATACCTTTCTGTGACTGAATATTCCATTGTGTGTTTATACCACGTTTTGTTTATCCATTTATCTGTTGTTGGACATTTGGGTTATTTTCACCTTTTGGCTATTGTGGAAAAAATTATTTTTATATTTATTTTTTCAAGATATTTTAAGAAATAATGTAGCAAAGAAGAGGTTAAATGACTTGCCCTGCTTATTGAGCACTTGTTTATTAACACAGAACTAACAATACCAGTCCCTGTTAGGTCTTAGCCTTGCGTAGTAATAAATTCTGTTCTTTGGGCACAGATTGAAACTTGGCTCTAACCAAGCATTTTTTTTAATTTTTAATTTTTAAAATTGTAATTGAAATATGGTTGACATAGAGTCTTATAGTAGTTTCAAGTGTACAACATAGTGATTCAACTGTTCTATACAATGGAAAATGCTCACCGTAAGTGTAGTTACCCTCTGTCATCACACAAAGGTATTACAGTATTATCGACTATATGCCCCATGCTGTACTCTTCATCCCTGTGACTTATTTATTTCATACTTGGAAGTCTGTGCCTCTTAATCCCCTTCACCTATTTCACCCATCCCCATCCCCCTCTACCAAGCATCTTTACAGACGTGCTTGAGAACATATGAGAGTGAATGAAGGAGAAAAAGCCTTCACCACCATTAGGTGAAAGGAACTCACAGTGAAGGCACATGAGGTTAAGAGGCTGTCTTCCTTGAATATGTGTGGTTTATAACGCCAGCTGCATGATTAGAACATTTGGGAAACCTTAAAAAATGGTGATGTCTGGGCCTATGCCAGACTAATCGAATTAAAATCCCTGATTGTGTCTTGGATGGTAGTGGTTCTAAAACAGATAATTCTAATGTGTAGCTCAAGTGGAAAACCACTGTTGTATACAAATAATTTTTAAAATTCCAGTATCTTATTTAGGATTATATTCTTTATTCCCCTGATTTTGTCTTTTTTTTTTTTTTTTTTTTTTGGAAACTTTCATATACCTGTTCGTATTTTTTTCTAGCAAGAATAAGAATTCAGGAGTGTAGGGCCTCGATGTTCGGCACACCGTCTGTTCTCTCATCTGCTTTGAGGCAAAAGTAGTTCTCCAACCTTTAGGAAGTGCAGAAACCTGGCGTAATGGTTCCAAAGCAGATTCACGCTTATGTTTCACTACCTGAATTTTTCTCTTGTAATATGTTGATTTTTTTCCTTTTTCATATCTTCACCTGTATATTTCATCCATAGGGTAGCGCCCTTCCAAGGCAGAATGCCAACATGTTCTTACTTGAGTATTACCGGGGCTAACCAACATCTAATCTTCATTCCAGTGTCTATTATGCAGTAGAGATTTTTTTAATGTTATTCTGGCATGTCATTTTGTATCCCATTCTATTGCTTATCAAATTTTAATAGCTACTTTGATGACATGAAAGGTAAAAGAGATTTGGCAGTAGAGGTCTAAAGCTGGAAAAGTCTGGAGTATGCATCACAGGGGGGCAGGCCTGGGAGATTTTGAGGTTCAAAGGGATGTTACACTTATAATAAGGCTGTGAGTACTGTTGAGTTCTTAAAAAGCTACATGTATGTGTCACTTTGATTTTTAAAATATGTTAAAAATGTGTATCTGCAAACACATTGATTATGAGTGAGAGCGTACCCAAAGCTGGCACTGATGCTAAGACTTTCTCTAGGTGGGGAAGTTTTGCACTATTTATGCTTACCTTTCTTCTGAACCCAATGTAAGATTTCAAATAGTACCTTAAGGAACCCCCTCCCCCAGGAAGAAAAATGACCAGGCAGCAGATACATTTATAAAATTAAAATGATTCATGAGAATTCAGTTGAGCTGGTAATTTCTTACTTCTCCTCTTCCCTCATATCTGCTCTTATAGTTCGGTTTTACCTTTTAGTTTCAGGCAAATAGCTGGAAAAGTCTTATTCTCAAAATATGTCAGGGGTCCCTGAGGCCACTGCCATCTCAGTACTCCTGTGAGCTGCAGCATCTGATCAAGCAGATGTTTAAGAGGAACCCCTCACATCGCCCTTCTGCTACAACACTTCTCTCTAGAAGTTCCTTGGCTCGACTTGTCCGCCAGTGCTTACCCCCAGAGGTATGATACGTGTTGGATCTGCTGTGAGCAGTTTTTGAGTGTGGTAAAATGATTCGTTATCTTTTAAACACTGACATGTTGTACATGCTTATAAAGATGCAAATAATGCAGAACTGTATTAAAAAAATACACACTTCCTTTCCTTTCTTCTCTCCCTTCCGCAATGCTGTTCTCTGAGAATAATCACAGGGAGAATCTGTGTAAGCTTTCAGATATTTTTCTAGACCTATAGAAACATCTACTTGTGTGCCTAAATGATATGTATTTTCTAAATGACATTTTCCTTCCCTTTTTTTAATTAGAAAAGTTTTTTTAATGTTTACTTATTTTTGACATAGAGAAAGAGAGACAGAGTGAGTGGGGGAGGGCAGAGAGAGACACAGAATCTGAAGCAGGCTCCAGGCTCTGAGCTGTCAGCAGAGCCTGACGCGGGGCTCAAACTCACAAACTGTGAGATCATGACCTCAGCCAAAGTCAGATGCTCAAAATGACTGAGCCACCCAGGCACCCCAGTATTTTTACTTTTCAACTGTAAATATGATTGTGGGGAAGAATGTTGATAATTAAATGACATTATGGCAATGTCTATAGAAAAGCATATTCCACATCTTTAAATTCTCTGCTTTAAATTTTCAGATCATCACAGAATATGGTGAGCAGGTATTAGAAGAAACCAAAAATTCCAAGCATAGTACACCAAGAAAAAAAAGTAAGAATTTTGGACAGCTTATTTTTTGCTCGGTGTTCTTTTAAAATGTAGTGTAACGAAAAGTAAAAATATGATTTTCAAGTTACTGGAGACAATTTCAGAGATACTCCTAAAAGTCAAATTTTTCTTATTGCTATTTCTGATGTAATTCTGTACTGACTCTTGTATATTTAGTTTGCTAGGAATCAAAAAGCCTAGTTTGGAGATTTTAGGGATGTGAAGATTGTTCTCTGTTTCATTATTACTACCAAGTTTACTTTGGTCAGGTAGAAGGCTTCTGTGGGCTAGCCTAGGAATACAACCATGAAAATACAATGTTAATCTTCTAGGAAATTATCCCCAAGTTTCCAAAGAATCATCTGGTAACCAAAATTTTAAAAACAGCCTTTTCGGAAGTTGGAACTGTCCACATAATGGCTGCACAGAATTTCCATACATGTTTAGTCAATCCTGAACAAATCTCAAATGTAATTTACTGTCTCCTTGGAAATTGTCATCTCTTAATTTTTGCAAAGCTATTATTGTCCCTTTTATTTAAAAAAAAATTTTTTTTTGAGTAAACTGCATGCTCAATGTGAGGCTCAAACTTATGACTCTGAGATCAAGACTTGTTGTATGCTATGCCCACTAAGCCAGTCAGGTGCCCCTGTTTTTGTTCCTTTTTATTTATCATCAGTGACTCAGACCTTCCATCTGATGAGATCCAACGGATGGTAGCTATGACCGGAATAAGAGAGGAGAGAAATAGAAATACATCATCCAGTCACTGTAGGGACATGTTGTAAAACCTCCATTGTTTGGTTCTCACTGTCTTCGCGTTGGATACTCCAAAAGAAACACTCAAAAACTGTACTGCTTTCTGAAAGTTAAATTTTAAATGTTATTTTTGTAAGAATGTAATGTGAGCCCTTTGGTCTTGTAATTCAGCCTTTTCTCCATTCCTTCAGGGGTGGCCAGTTCCCTTTGTTTCAGCAGTTTGCTTTAGTGTTAATTTTACTTTACATACTATTTTGTGGCTTTTGTCTGCATCCCAGGGGAGTGGCAAATAGTTTTAAAATGCTGAGCAACAACAATAAAAAACAGTCTTAAGATAAGTTTCAAGATAGTTTGGCTAAGTGTAGTTTTACAACTTTCTTTCTTTCTTTCTTTCTTTCTTTCTTTCTTTCTTTCTTTCTTTCTTTCAGTTTACTTACCTTGAGAGAGAGAGTGAGCAGGGGAGGGGCAGAGAGACAGGGAGACAGAGAATCCCAAGCAGGCTCTGCACTGCCATCAGGGAGGCTGACGTGGGCTCGTACTCATGAACCTTGAGATCACGACCTGAGCCAAAATCAAGAGCTGGACGCTCAACCGACTGAGCCACCCAAGCGCCCCTAGTTTTACAATTTCTAAAAAGAGGAATAAAGCAGTGGAGAAGTGCTACCATGTCAGACCGTGTGTCTGGTGGCATCTCCACCCGATCAAGGGTCAGTGGCACCAGAACAGTGAACGCTATGTGAGGGTGGGGACTGGGTCTGATTTACTCACTGTCGTATCCTCGGCACCTGTCATCACAGATGCTCAATAGCAATTTTTTAAAATGTTGAATGCATGAGGAACATGGATGGCAGGGCTCTGCCAGGGAAAATCAGCCACTCTTACCGAAGGGACCTGGTGCCAGAGTTCTCCCTGATGGCTGCTAGTGCCTTGTGACGGAATAAGCAGCTCAATTTATTTTTCTCCAAATTTTAATTTAAATTCTAGTTAGTTAACATACAGTGTAATATTTGTTTCAGGAGTAGAATTTAGTGATTCATCGCTTACATACACACCCAGGTCTCATCACAACAAGTGCCTGCCTTAATACCCATCACCTATTTTGCCCATCCCCCACCCACCTCCCTCCATCAATCCTCTGTTCTCTATAGTTAAGAGTCTCTCTCTTTTTAAAAAGATTTTTTTTTGTTAAAAAATTTTTTAATGTTTATTTTTGAGAGAGAGAGAGCGAGCATGAGCAGGGGAGGGGCAGAGAGAGAGGGAGACACAGAATCTGAAGCCAGCTCCAGGCTCTGAGCTGTCAGCACAGAGACTGAGCGGGGCTCGAACCCACGAACCACAGATCATGACCTGAGCTGAAGTCAGATGCTCCTCACTGTCAGCACAGAGCCCGATGTGGGGCTTGTACTCACTAACTGCGAGATCATGAGCTGAGCCGAAATCAACAGTCAGATGCTTAACCCACTGAGCCACCAAAGTGTTCCAGTTAAGAGTCTCTTATGGTTTGCCTCTCTCTCTTTTTCTTTTCCCTTCCCATATGTTCATCTGTTTTGTTTCCTAAATTCTACCTATGAATGTAATCATATGGTATTTGTCTCTGTCTGACTGACTTATTTAGCTGAGCATAATACTCTCTAGCTCCATCCGTGCCATTCTTTTTGATGGCTGAGTAATATTCCATTGTATATGTATGCCAAATCTTCTTTATCCATTCATCAATTGATGGACACTTGTGGGCTCTTTACATAGTTTGGCTATTGTAGGTAAGGAAGCAGCTCATTTCTTACGAGGGATACCTATTCCAGCTGCTATAATAGCAGGGAGAGCACAGACTGCATAGCTAGCCTGAGCTGAAGATAATAATGACCTTCCAGGTATGCAGAGTGTCTTAACCTCCTAATGCCTATATGGGCTGGCATAAGTGTGTACTGATGCCTTACCTTTAAGATGTTAACATTAGGAGTAAAACAGCAGAAATAGCCTCTTTTCTAATTACTAGGTGACTAAATCTTGATATCCCTATTCAGGCTAATGCTTTGGCCCTTTGACTTGAAAAACTTCATTTATCTTCACTTGTCTTTCAAGCTTTGTGCAAATCACATTAGGAACTTAAGAATGTGAGCCTGTACATGCTTTCTCTTCCTACCTTCTCTTTTCTTTTTTTAGCAGACTCCAGCAGAATCAGGATAGCTTTGGAAAATGAGGCAACCACAATGGTAAGTGCTTTAAAATTACGTTTGTGAAACACCTGTCTACTGGGTACCATCCAGTGCCATGAGATGTTTATAAGACTGGGACCTGGTCCGTCCTGGCCGGTAGTTTTTCATTCTTTGGCACGTGAAGTAATTGGTGGCTGTTGTCCTGCACTGCCAGCTAGCCACCTTAGGACATCAATCACTGGTTCATTTACTTTGCTTTTTCTCGTTTTCTCTTTCTCTTTTGTTTCTTCTTGACTGAAGAATTACATCTTCACTGAAGCGGAAGGAAGAGGAAGGAGGGAGGGAGGGAGTGGAGGGTCTTATTGAGTTGGGGGATTTGGGTTTAGTGCGGTCGTGTATAGGTCTTGAGTGCGTGCGTCTGTTTCTAGGTCTGTCTGATTTCTGGTTTTGAATTACTTCGGGACTTCTTCCCTTTATTCCTTCCTTCCTTCCTTCCTTCCTTCCTTCCTTCCTTCCTTCCTTTCTTTTCTTTCTTTCTTTCTTTTTATCTTTCTCCTTTTTCTGCCCCAAACCCATTTTTTTCATTTGTATTCTTGATGACAAGTGGTTTCAATATAGATGTGAGAGAACTTTGTTCTGCTTTCCGTCAAGAAAATTTTGTTTTAGTCTGGCTGTGGTTTGTTTTTCATTGTGGCAAAACATGTATGACATAGGATTTTACCATTCTAGCCATTTTTAAGCATACGATTCAGCAGCATCAATTACAGTCACAATGTTGTACAACCAGCAGCACACTCTGTTTCCAGGACCTTTTCATCACCCATTACAGAAACTCTGCCCACTGTACAATAACTCCCCATTCCTCCCCGCCCTGCACAGCCACCCCAGCTCCTAGTGACCTCCATTCTACTTTCTGTCTCTATAAATGTGGCTGGTCTAGATACTTCCTAGGAGCGGAATCATACAATATTTGTCCTTTGTGTCTGGCTTCTTTTGCTTAGCATAGTGTTTTTAAAGTTCATCCATGTTATAGCCTGTATCAGAATATTCTCCTTTTTATGGCTAAATAATACTTACATCTCTGTTTTGATCTTGACATTTTTCTGTTCAGGAACTTTTAGTGCCTCCCCATTATCTGAGAAAGCAAGCTGACACTTTTCAGCCTGACATTCAGGGTTCTGTTTGTCTTGTTTTGCCCTGGGTGGCTGGGAGCTCTTTGATACTAAAACTGCAGTCAAGTCCTGAATAGGAACAGTGGGTCCGCTTCCTAGTGTTACCATGCCCAACTCAGTAACTTGTGTCACACTGATGATTTTTTTTCTTTCTTCAACATTTTAATCAGCCTTTTAATTCCAAAAAGAAAAAAAATTTGCGCTAACAGCAAAATTTTCTATTTATGGAATGTACTACTAATTAAACTTGGGAATTTTTGGAATGGAGATTTGGCTGTAAATAAATAACAGCATCCCACCATTATGTGGCCAAATGGAATAGATCCTGCCCCTGTACTTTGTTTTTTAATTTGTGTGGGCATATCTATTTTTTTTCCCCAGCTTTATTGAGGCATGATTTATAGACAATAAAATTTACCCATTAGTATAGAGTTTGATGAATTTGGAAATTTTATACAGTCCTATAACCACCACCACAATCAAGATCTAGACATCCCAGCCCCCTAAAAAGTTTCCTCTGGGCCCCTTGCAGACAATCCTGACTCCTCTTGTAGGTGACCACCACTGTCTGTTTTATTTTATTTTGTTTTGTTTTTTGTTTTATTTTCTTTTGTTTTGTTTCATTTTTTTTTTTTTGAGTTTATTTATTTTGAGAGAGAGAGAGAGAGAGAGCGCACGCACAAGTTGGGGAGGGGCAGAGAGAGAGAGGGAGAGAGAGAGTCCCAAACATTGGTGTGGAGCCCAATGCGGGGCTCGAACCCACAAACTGTGAAATCATGACCTGAGCCAAAGTCAGACGCTTAACTGAGTCACCAAGGCACCCCCACCACTGTCATGTTAATACCTACCTATAGTGGACATATCCATGTGTTCTCGCAAGATGAAAAGGGGGCAAAATGTACGCAGATTGAAGAAAGAGCCAGAAAGTAAGCCGGCAAGATATGACGGCAGGAGGGCAGAGCTGAGTGGTGTGGAGCCACGAATGGTGTTGGAGGCTGCTGTCTGTGGAGCAGTGACTGTTAATGGGAATGGAACATTGGAATCCCCTCAAGGCTTTGTTTTTAAATATTTTATTAAGTTTATTTATTTATTGAGGGGGGGAGGGGCAGAGTGAGGTAGAGAGAGAATCTCAAGCAGGCTCCACGCTGGCAGCACAGAGCCCAATGTGGGGCTCGAACTCAGTAAACCACCTGAGCCAAAACCAAGAGTCCCATGCTTAATTGACTGAGCCACCCAGGCGTCCCCCTCTCAAGGCTTTTAAAACTGCTCATCACCACTACCCAGCCGAGATTCTGACTTTTTTGTCTATTGGGGGTCCTTCGCCATATGGGGAGAGAAGTTTGAGAACCACTGTATAAAAATAAGGCACAGTGTGCCAGCTACAGCCTACTGTTTATTTATTCAACAAATCATTGAGAACCTATACGCTGGAAACTGTCGAGGCACAGGATATGTATTCCTTCTCAAATATATGCAGATTTAGTGGCATCTAGACAGTGTGTTGCTATACTTCATGAAATCAGAAGCTTAGATGATTTGGAAAAATACTGAAAAGTGGGAACATTGTTTTAAATTTTTTTTTTAACGTTTATTTATTTTTGAGACAGAGAGAGACAGAGCATGAATGGGGGAGGGTCAGAGAGAGGAAGACACAGAATCTGAAACAGGCTCCAGGCTCTGAGCTGTCAGCACAGAGCCCGACGCGGGGCTCAAGCTCACGGACCGCGAAATCATGACCTGAGCCAAAGTCGGCTGCTTAACCGACTGAGCCACCCAGGCACCCCGAAAAGTGGGAACATTTTGACTATATACAGCAACTTTATAAAAGATCTCACTTTGATATTACAGCATGAAAAGCCCAATACAGCAAACCGTATTGAAAATTTTCATTCCTCATTGCTTCTGTGAAGGCTTCTCAAAGACGTCTGTCATTTTATGTATCCTCTTCATAGTTGCAACGATCAATATTAATGATTAGTAATGTGTATGACTTTAATATACACAAATAGGTATGTATATGTTTTTTAACTTACATATGTATGATGTATATGGCTTCTACATGCAGTTATATATGGGGTTCTATAGTTATTAATGTTTTTTTAATTCATTAATCTTTATTTAAAATTTAGGTAGCTGACTTTGCACACTTTACCTTGTTTATAGCAATTCAAGCATTGCTTCATCCTTATTTTTAATCTCTTTTCAAGCAAGGGGAAGAACAAGGTAGAAAGTACAGCGACACTGATTTAGAAAGCATTCATAAAAATTCAACCAAAAGTGCACTGAGGAGAGTAAATGAAGAGAAAGGTAAGTTATTCAAATTTGAGTCACTGTGTAAGTGAGGAACTGGGGAATATGGAAGGAATACTAACTTTCACTTTCCTTGGTTGTAGGTATCGTGAGCAAGTGGGCTGGCAGATTTTTGTTTGCTTATCTAGTGATTTATTTCATGGTACAGGAATATTTTATTACTCACAAAAAAAAGAGAATAGTGTTGATCAGTAAGAGCCTTTAGAAAAAACAGTATTTGTTGCACTATCTACCATAGAAACCATGTCCAGAAATATACAACCTCTCAGGGCTTCATTCTTTGTACATTGTATAATATATAAATATTTTTAAAAATTCACTTTAATGATTAGCTTTACTTTTTCATTTGGAGTTTTTTTTTTCTTTCCATTCCCTTTACTACTTAGAAGAACATTGTTGTGAGTGGAGGTGAGTTTAAAGAGAAAAGAAAGACTTCCGTATAGTTGTTCAAGTATATGTGTACATATAGATGAATAAACAATATGCTTAGCAGTCCTTTTTAACATTTTGAAATCAGATAAATCAGTCCATCTGAAGAAAGCCAGCTCACCAAGTCCTCTCAGGCGACAGTGGGAGAAAAATGTACCCAACACAGCTCTCATGGCTTTGGAAAATGCAGGCATCCTCGCCTCCAGTTTAGGGGCCGGGGAAGATAGAGGTCAGTAGTCCGATCGAACAGTGTTATTAGAGAACATTTTCTAATGGTTGTTTAATGGGCTAGACGTCGTTCTTGTTGTTTTTATTATCACTCTGTAAAAGATCTTAGGTGTCATGCATGAGAGCAGTGCTCATGGAGACAAGTGAAATAGATTTTAGTAGAGAGTAAAATATAATTAGCTTAAAATATGGTCTGGAAGATATATGCTGAACATCTTTTTTACGTGGCACTAACAGTTACCTTTTCACAACTAGGTGGTTCTGTAATAAAGTACAGTGAAAATAGCACCCGTAAGCAGTGGCTCAAAGAGACTCCAGAAACTTTGATGAACATCCTCAAGAATGCTGATCTCAGCCTGGCGTTTCAAACATACACAATATATAGACCAGGTGACTCAAGTCTATTACGTAACCGTGGAAACACTTTGATTTTTTTTTTAAAGTGTGGTAAAATATGCATAAACTAAAATTTACCATGTAAGCCATTTTTAGGTGTGCATTTCAGGGGCATTAAATACATACATGTTGTGCAGCCATCACCACCATCCATCTCTAGAATTTTTCCCGTCTTCCGAATCTGAAATTACGTACCCATTAAATAATTCCCCATTTGCCCCTCCCAGAAACTTTGATTCTAAAGTTGTAAATGATTTTATTAAAAAAATTTTTTTTAATCTTTATTTTTGAGAGAGAGAGAGAGAGAGAGGCAGAGAGAGACAGAGTGTGAGTGGGGGAGGAACAGAGAGAGAGGGAGACACAGAATCCAAAGCAGGCTCCAGGCTCTGAGCTGTCAGCACAGAGCCCAACTTGGGGCTCCAACCTGTGAACCAGGAGTTTGTGACCTGAGCCGAAGGCAGACGCTTAATCGGCTCAGCCACCCAGGTGCCCCAGAAGTTATAACTGATTTTAAAGTTATGAAATGATTCAGAACATTGTATTTTTTAGGTTTTCTTGAGTTTTTTTTTTTAGCAAGTCTTGAGCTATAATTAAGATTTCCCATGGAGGAGCTTCATTACTTTTATTTGTTTTTTATTTATTTTTTAAATGTTTGTTTTTGAGAGAGAGAGAGAGTGTGATAGCGGGGAAGGGCAAAGAGAGAGGGGGGCAGAGAATCTGAAGCAAGCTCCTCACACAGCACAGAGCCCGATGCAGGGCTCCAGCCCACAAACCATGAGATCATGATCTGAGCCGAAGTCGGACGCTTAAACTTGGACTAAGCCACCTAGGCGCCCCTTCATTACTTTTTATTTACTTGTTTGTTGGTTTTAACAAGGGTGGGACTACTTTGGAGGGTAGTCCGTTTTTACCATGCAGAATACACCACTGCTTTACTGACTTTAGTTCAGACTCCATCGTAGTAAACTTGGAGGAACTTCAAGATTTCTTTTGCTCTGTGCTTGAATTCTGCCGTATTGAATAGAGCTCAAGAAAGAGAAATCATTAGGATTTGATTTTCTTGTTGTTTCTACAGACACTTTCACTAAAACTGCACGAAATCACCTTTTGTAATACTCTCTTTAGGAATCCAGGCCGAAGCAGTGCGTTAAGGGTGTCTACATGTGTGTACATGTGTGTATAAGTTTGATCATTCAATTATTAAACCACCTTGCTAGGTTAAGGTCTAAGACAAATTATGCCAAGTAAAGCATGTAATGCTGTGGCAAGTCTCAACTGTGTTTACTGTAACAGATTTAGTTGTATTTGCTTATCTGGTCAGTGTTTATTGAGTGCCTAACTTATGCTAGGTTAAGATTTAAAAAAAAAAGAAGAAGAAAGAATAAAACACAGTTCCTTCCCTGAAAGAGTGTGGGGGGAACGTGGCCCTCACGTCAGAGGTTTAGAGGAGTGTAGGTGAATTGTGGAGATGTGTCCTGATAGAACCGCCCCGCTGTGTCACAGGAACCCTGGGCGCAGGTGGATACACGGGACGGAGTGTTCAGGAAGGTTAACGGTTGTGAATTTTGTTTTAGCGATTGTAGGTCCTGGAGTTTGTTTTTGGTCCAATGATAAAGGTTTTGTCGTTTCAGGACAGTCACTGTTCAGAAACTCTGCCATAGCTCTGTTTTGAAGGGTTTTATAAAGATTTAGCCCACATTTTTGTGTTAGGTTATTGTTGCGTGAGCAAAAAATAAAGCGACTGCCATCTGGAAAATTTCTTGAAGGGATGCTTGTGGTTGCCATTCCCTAATGTTCTTCTCCACCACTGGAAAAAGTTGGGGGTGGGGAGCTTAAAGGAAAAACAACTGTAATACAACCATCCAAAGGTAACTTTAATATAGGTTCTTATATTTGGAGGTTTTAAGTGTACTTTTCTGCATTCTTCTTTTGAAGAAAGTACTGCTTGTAAATTTAATAGCGATACTGATGCTTCATGGGCCTGTTTTATGCCAGAAATCATGCTGTGTAATGTGGGGAGGCGCTACCGAAGAAATATAGGGCCTGGCATTGTCCTCAGCCAGCTGTCTTCTGGAGGATTTTAGTCCTATGTTCACTAAATAAGTAAATGCTGTTAAAATTGGCATAATTTCTGTTAATATTCCTCTTGAAGGCTCAGAAGAGTTCTTGAAGGGCCCCCTCTCTGAAGAAACAGAAGCATCAGACAGTGTGGATGGAGGCCACGATTCTGTCACTTTGGACCCAGAGAGACTGGAGCCTAGATTGGATGCAGAGGACACGTATGTTGGGATATACCTAGATGGTGTTAGTTGGTGCGCATGATGTCAATTATACCTTAATTTCAGGTTTAGCAGGAACTGGTTATATTACTTGACATCACAAATGAATATTTATATCTTGATCTTTTGTCTGGGATGGGTAATGTGTTTTACAGTATTATTACAGAATTCCTGACTGAGACGTATTTTATGATCGTTTAGCTTGGACTTACTATTTTTTAATATGTTGGATTTTATTTGCAAATGTTGTAGAAACATGAAAGAAGCAATCCTGTGGAAGGGATAACAATGTTTTCCCTCCGTTCGGTTGCCTCATGGAGCTCGTTTTCCAAAAATGTGAATATTGTGATGGTGGCGTTCTGTTTTGAGCCATCAAAAAAAATACTTGCTGTGCCCCTAATATGGAGGCTTAGTATCCAAATTGTTTCTTCACAGGGATTTTGAGGAGGACGACGACAGCCCTGACTGGGTGTCAGAACTGAAGCTGCGAGCTGGCTGGCCAGGAGTGTCTGATGGGTAACGCCCAAGAAGTGCTCTGTCGTTAATATCGCGTAGCTGTTTAAAGTGAGGAATTAATGTTTGGATGGTATCAGCTCACAGGATGTGTATTTTTCTTTGGACACAGAATGAAGAGGGGGAAACTGAATATTTAAAACTGTTCCTGATGAGTGTCACAAGGTTTAAAATATCTGTAACTCTCGAGTTTTTGAACTCAAAGAGAAGGCGTGGAAGAATGGCTCTGAGCTTCAGGCTTGCAGTCAGAACAGAAATGGGATGCTGCTGCTTACATTTTGTGTGATTGTGGGAGATTATTTAACCTCTTGGAGCCCCAGTGTCCACAACTCTAAAACGAGGATAATAATGCCTTCCTCATAGGGACGCTGAACATAGACCATGGCAACGGCCCATAATGTTATTTCTGCGATTGTTATGATTTGTGTTTAATTGCTGCACAACTCTTTTTACATTTCCTAAAGGTTTGAGGATCAAAATAAATTTAATTAGACCATAATGATGTCGTTCAGTTTTCCAGTAAGACTTATTTCTGGGTAGTGATCCATGATCTTCAGTGATCTTCACCAACAATCCGCCATCTTTAAATACGGCCCCTCATGGCACTCAGGTCAGCGGATCAGCTGTGGGACGGGGTGAGGGGGCTACAGATCTTGTCTGCAGTTGGCAGTCCTGGGCAGGAGAAAGAAACAGGCCAGAGGCGGGACGTATTGGACACTAGAGTGTGCCGTGGAACTAATGGGATGCCAGTATGTGTGGGGCATGACACACATGTGCTGGGGTCCCGTCATTCCATTGTCATTCCATAGTGGGATGCTGTTGTGAGGTGAGATATTTTACTATAGAAGAAAGAGGCTTCTCCCAGGGGATCTCCCCGAGCGAGTGTGCAAACAGCAGAAGCCCGAGGCAGTACGGGGAGCAGTGCTCCAGTGAAGAATGGGAAAGCAGTTGAATCTACAGCAGGATGGTTACTGAGCATCTCCTGAAAATGTGGAATACATGCATCTTGTAGATGTAAACCATTTTTTTTTTAATTTTCAGGAACAAAAACCATGGTATAGCCCTTCACCCCACACATTTTATTTACCCTTAGACATCTAGTCAACCTGATTTGTTACTGCTGCTGTTAGCTTTGATTGCTTGATGAAGGTGATGTCTGCTACAAGGTTAAACTGTAAGGTTACTGGTTTTCGATTTCTGGGTCCTGTTCATTCCAAGTGAGTCACCAAGTCCAGCCCATACTCAGGTGCTGAGAAATTAAGCTGTACCTCCTGAAGGGGGCTGTCATCCAGAGCTAAGTCATTTGTATTTTTGCTTAAACTGTTCCAGCTTTGGCCATTGGGAGTTTTTCAGGTTACCTCTATGTTCTTTTGACATGCCCTCATTCTTTTGTGTTTTGGGAACACTTCCTGGTACTTTCTGGTACTACAAGAAGACGGTCTAGGCTCATCTTGAAGCGTCTCTGTCCCGGCTTCAGAATTAGCCATGTCTCCGAGGAACCTTGGTTCCTGTCATGGTTTCAAAACCAGGATCGGGGTGCTGGGTGTGCTTGTTGCTACTGAAGTGTCACTGCTCCTAGGCCCTCTCAGCAGTCAGAGCTAGGAAATCCATCTGTGTTTACTGTCCTGTGCACATGCACACAACTATAGTCGTTCTGTATCTCTCCATCTGTATGTGTATTAAGCTAAGGGTGAGTTCATACTGATGTCCTTGAGTCTGATTTAGTACCAAAGGTTCACCCTGGCCTTTCCCCTTGCTCTCTGATAGTGAGAAGCCTGGCCCGAACCATCCACTATCCACTTAACTGCTCAACCCCAGGATACAGATGTAAAGCAGTTTCCAAATAATTAGCCCATGCTCCCATGAGAAACAAATTTCCCAACTAGAGTACAGCATTTATGTGTTGTTCCTAGTGCTTTTAACCTTAGAGTTCCAGTTAAAACACCCATTTCCCAGAGTTACTTAGGTTAGCTCCTTTTTAGCCGCTCTCTTGAAGACTTTTCAAGAATTAAGGTAGGCGGGGGTCACTTTAAGGATAGTTCCAGATACTCAGCTTCCATAAATAACAGTATTCGGTACCTCTTAGTCATCTCAAATTTTAGCATTGCCCCAGGGTGCAAATATTTCCAAACCACCAAACAAAGGGAACTTGGATTTATGTATAGTTATTCAGAGACTGAGTCTTGATTAGATGACAAATCCTTTCAAAAGTCAGATGGTTTGCAGAGTTTGCTTTTATTATTTAAAAAAAAATTTTTTTAGGGGCGCCTGGGTGGCGCAGTCGGTTAAGCGTCCGACTTCAGCCAGGTCACGATCTCGCGGTCCGTGAGTTCGAGCCCCGCGTCAGGCTCTGGGCTGATGGCTCAGAGCCTGGAGCCTGCTTCCGATTCTGTGTCTCCCTCTCTCTCTGCCCCTCCCCCGTTCATGCTCTGTCTCTCTCTGTCCCAAAAATAAATAAAAAACGTTGAAAAAAAATAAAATAAAAAATTTTTTTTATTTTTGGGAGAGAGCAGGGGAGGGGCAAAGAGAGGGGGACAGAGGATCTGAAGTGGGCTGTGTGCTGATAGCAATCATCCCTGTGTGGGGCCTGAACTCATTAACTATGAGATCATGACCTGAGCCAAAGTCTGGACACTAACCGACTGAGCCACCCAGGTGCCCCAACAGAGTTTTGCTTTTGAGGTACACTTTTAACAAAACTTCGTATTATTTATTTAAATGAATGAGATTTCTTAATACTTACAGCTGGGAGGAAGGAAGGAAGGAAGGAAAGAAGAAAGGAAAGAAAAAAGGACAGAGGGAAAGAAAAAAGGAAGGAAGGGAGGGATGAAAGAAAAGCAAGAGAATCATTGTTGAACCTTGTCGATTCTAGCAAAAAGTTAGCACTCATCTGTGGATACTAATTGGGAGGAAGAGAAAAATCCATTGACATCTTTAAGAGATGAATTTCCATAACAAATTTAATGTTTAATGATTATTTATCAGTGTGATTCATTTTATTTTTACCAGTTATATACTACTAGTAATGTTAATAATTCAATAAAAAAATAAAAGCCTATGGTCAGGAAATGTAAATTTCCATTTATATGATAAGGTGATCAATATAACTTTGAAGCAGGAAAACATTACCTATGGGGATATGAGTTTAAGGAGAGAAAGAAATGATGTACACTTTGTGATTCTCAAAAGAAGCTTACTTAAAAAAAGAGAATGATTGTTGGTTTCAAATTGCTGTAGTTTTTAGATTCCTTTGGATATGTCTTACTTGTGTCAATATTTATAATTGCTGGAAATTACATCCTTTTCAACTACTTAGACAGGTAATGAAACGTTTTAGACAGCAGCTTGGTGTGCAATTGGGAGTGGGGAATGGGGAGGAGGAGGAGGGGGCCTGTTTGCAGGCCTCAGGGCGGCATCCAGTTTTGTAAAGGAACCCCCATGGAGGCCGCCAGCTGTAGACAAAACAGTCTCCATCTCTCCACAGTATTTGAGACCTTGCACAAAAAACTCTCCTTGTCTCAATTTAGCTGATTCTTAAAACTGGGAGACCACAACCTTGCTGGGTTGTTGCAAACAGAAATAAATATCAAAAACCGCAAACCATCTGGTACGCAAGAAAGAGGCGCGGTGTGCTTGTGTGCTGGGATAGGCACTGGAGTCCCGACCTACGACAAAGTAACTCCAAACTCCCGGGCCCTGGACCCAACTTCTGGGTGGACTGCGTAGACCCCTCCTCTCGCAGCTTGCTCCCGGAGCCCCGCCTGTGTTTTCCCGGGTGGCTCCGCCCCGGCGGTCCGGAAGCGGGGCGGTCCGGGGACCCAGATTCCCCCGGGACGCTTCCCAACCTGCGGAATCGGCTGAACAGGTATGCTGCGGGCGGGACGCCCCGGATCCTAATCCCGAGCTGTCCCCGGAGCTCCGGGAGCCGCGGGGAAAGGGACGAGCCCCTGCGGGGTCGATAGGGTCTGCAGGGGAGCCGTCCGAAGTCCTGGGCCCGCGTCAGTCTCCGTGGCAACGTGCGACACGCCGCGCTCCCGCCGGCGCGCAAACTCGGCTCAAGCTCGGCCGCCCACCCGGCGGCCGCCTCCCGGGGTGCCTCTAAGGGAGAAGGCTTGTCCCGAGAGCTGGGGGCTTCCACCCACTGGTGCTGTCTGGGCGGTGGGTCGCCGTCTCTCAGGTACGGGGCTGGTGCCCTCGAGTTCCGATTCCCCAGCCACCTTCCTCAAAACCCGATCCTCGGGTGTCTCAGGCCTCCCCTGGCAGCGGAGCTGGTTCCCAGCCCCATGCCACCCACGCAGTTGGCCCCCTTCCTACCCTGACACAAATTATCGAAAACATAACCTGCGTGCTCACGCAAGTTTTAAAAGTGGGCATGATGCCCTAATTGCAGTATAAAGAGGAAACGCAAGCGAACCGTTTACAACAAAGTCTGCATTTCAGTCTGCAAATGCTTGGTTAGTCCACACTTGAAGACGTCGTGAAGTAGCCAAGTGCCCGCACCTGGGCAGGGAGGCACCTGACGGTGACTGCCGCCCGCTATTAGGTTTCGGCTACCAGGAGGAGCGCGGCCAGCGGGGGCGTGATTTTCCCCACCGGGGCACGGTTCTTGGTAATTTTCGAAACAAAAAGTGCAGTCAAGCCTTGATTTACACGCAGTTGCATTCCTCGAAAATTCAGTGTTTGTTAAAACTGCAAAAGAAAAAAAAATCTGTATTTACATGTAAAATGGAATTTGGTTCTAGCCGCAGGTAATTATAACCGGATTTTTCCACGCACCTGAATGTGTGTGGGGATTTGCTAAGGTTGTAAGGCCGCAGGATAATCCTTTAACTTCAGGACTGTTCCTCGCATCGCAGGACGTTAGTATCTGAGGCCCAAGCCACTTCTAAATGCCAGAGTGCTTCTCCAACTCTGCCGAGAACAGGAAAACATCCACAAATTCCCAAGATGTCCCCTAGGGGGCAGCACGTCCCCGGTGAGAAGGGCCGAACTGTAAAACTGCGCGAGCCTTGAAGACATTCCTGCTTTATAGAGATTCCAAGACCCGAGGTGGTGTATCTTTGATTCTCAGAACAATCTTGCACATATGGGAATTGTTATTTCCATTTTAGGAATTGGGAAAGTGAAGTTTTCAGAGATTAAGTGACTTCCCCAAGATCACAACACCACACTGTATCAATGCTGAGTCTGACCTGAGATTCCAAAAAGCAGTTTCACTTTGGTTGTCTCCTGTGGCCACAAGGAAAGTTATTTGACTGTCTCGGTGAGGTTGGTAGGAAATTTTTAGCAAAATGAGTTCTTTTACGTTGTAGTGATCAATTTTGTGACTTTATGTTTATGAACAGTGTGTGATAAAATTTCATCGCTCTGGTTTCAGGAGCCACCGTGCATTCGAGACCATGGATAAATATGATGTGATTAAGGCCATTGGGGAAGGTGCCTTCGGGAAAGCTTTCTTGGCTAAAAGGACATCGGATAGCAAGCACTGTGTTATAAAGGAGATCGATTTTGCAAAGGTAAAGTGAAGAAGTTCACATTCCTGTTCATTTTCAGTATCACATTCAACTGGCTTTTAATTAGGTATGAAAAGGAAACACATTTTTTTTTTTTTGCTTGTTTGTTTTCATAGTATGAACTTTAAGCCTCAGTTAACTGGTTTACTCAAACTCCTAAGTCCGTGGTCCAAACAGCAACCAATGATTTTATTAGAAAAAGGAAAGGAGAGGAGAGGAGTGGGGAGGGGAGGGAAAAAGAGGAAAAGAAAAATAAGATTAGAGCATCTGGCTCCTGTGGCACTTGAGGGTGGCCTGCAAGGCCTGTGAGATTTCTTCTGCTCTATTGCTTGACTTTTCTGTTTGGCCACAGGGTGGTCCTCTTCCTCTGGCTGTATCTCCATCATCGGGTCCCCTCCACAAAGACTCTTTCCCTAAACGTGCCAACTGAGGTAGCAACACACCCTCAATCGCTCCGTATTACACTGCCCCATTTTCTGAATGGCATTTATTTTTTTATTTTTTTATTAAAAAAAAATTTTTTTAATGTTTATTTATTTTTGAGACAGAGAGAGACAGAGCATGAATGGCGGAGGGTCAGAGAGAGAGGGAGACACAGAACCCAAAGCAGGCTCCAGGCTCTGAGCTGTCAGCACAGAGCCCGACGCGGGGCTCGAACTCACGGACAGCGAGATCATGACCTGAGCCGAAGTGGGACGCTCAACCGACTGAGCCACCCAGGCACCCCTGAATGGCATTTATAATCAGGAATTACTTTGCTCACTTATTTCTTCATGCGTTTATTGTCTGTCTCCTTCAGCATGTAGGACAGTGCCTGGCACATGATAGGCGCTCAAAAACATTTATTGAATGCATTGAATGAATGGAGGAAAACAATGTACTTTTGTTAGCTTAACAATTTTGGAGACTAATGGAATATATTTCATTGAAAAGGAATCATTTTTGTGGAATTCCTCTCAGCATTTGTGTCACCCTCTCTAGTGATGTGTGCATTTCAAATGTTGGGACAACAATGCCCATCGCATGCTAGAATTAATTTTAAGGCAAGTGTTGTTGGTTGTCTTCTGGAGGATTTATGATTGAGGGTAGCAGAAGACCTTCCATACAAAATGTCTGCAAAATGGGGCTTCTGGTTGGCTCAGTTGCTCAATCGGTAAAGCATGTGACTATTATAAGTTCGAGCCCCACGTTGGGTGTAGAGATTACTTAAAAATAAAATCTTAAAAAAAAAAACAAAAGCAAAATCCCCAGATGTGTGCAAAATGGACTTCATAAGTTGCACAGTGTGAGCGTACTTAATGCCACTGAATTGCTCATTTAAAATGGTATATATGTTCTATATACTTTACCACAATTCTTAAAAGTTGCAAAGAAAAAAGGACTTCCCAAACTTACGTGAAAGCTCAGATGTAAGTTTGCTGTATAAAACTCAGGGGCGCCTGAGTGGCTCAGTCAGTTAAGCATCTGACTTCGGCTCAGGTCATGATCTCACAGTTAGTGGGTTCGAGCCCTGCGTCGGGCTCTGTGTTTACAGTGTGGAGCCTGCTTGGGATTCTCTCCCCCTCTCTCTGCCTCTCCTTGACTCATGCTTTCTCTCTCTCTCTCTCAAAATAAATAAACAAACAAAAGAAAGAAAGCTCTGGTGTAGATGGTTAGCCTCAGGGAGAATGCTTTATTTACCAATATAAGTCCCTTTTCATGGCTCCGGTGGCATACTTCTACAAGTGTCCTATTATTCTAGAGGCCTGTCAGAGTTTCCTTCTGCAACATTGTTCTGCTCACACTCTCGTTTATCTGACTGCTCTTTCTCAGGCCTCCCTGTTTCCTCATCCTCTATCTGTCCCAACCATCTGTTCTTTGCTGACACTCTTCTCTTTCCCTGGGCCATCGCCTCACTGCAGACCTCACCAGGTTGCAGGCCACACTTACAACTCTCTCTCCAATGCTGATACCTTCCAGCACCCTGGTTCTGCATTTCATCTGCTCTGTGCCACACTGTGCTCATGACATTAGTGTCCTTGTGATACCGAGGCTCAAGACTGAGGAGTCATCTCTGAGTTTTTTCTCTCTCCACATCCAATTACTTGCTAAATACCGTTGGCTCTTTCTCTCCCTCGAGTTTGTCTTACCCCTTTCACCAATTCCCTGGGTTACCCAGTAGCTTTGTCACGGCTCCAGCAACATTTTGATAATGCTCCAGTCATGTCCACAGACCTTCCCATAGACAGAAGTCATAAAGGAAAAGATGGCTAGATGCATTGTCATCTTTGACTGCGTAAAAACATCAAACTTCTGTATGACAAAACCCACCACGAATAAATTCAAAGTTGACAGAATGCCAAAAATATTTGCCAAGTATTGACCTAACGGTGCTAGCCTTTTGTAAATGAATAAAAAGAAAAAAACCCATAACTGAAGAAGTAATCATACTTACTCCTTAGTAAACTAAGAAATAGAAGTCAAACAATTTCACTCTTTGCGTATACGTTTGGGAAGGATTAGAAGGAATTTGAAAGTGGAGGAAGTGGGCACTGTCTCCCTCTACTGGGAGGAAGGTAAATTGGTATCACAATGAAGAGAACTCTGTGTATCAAAGCCTTGGAAGGATCCATGCTGTGTTTGTATTATAGGTCCGCAATATGTTGTGATGATGAAAACAAAATCAGGCCACCAGCACTTGTGTGTATGTGTGTGTGTGTGCGTATGTACTGTTAATGTTACACACACACACTAACTGATTATTGCTGAGTGATGGGATTTCACCCCCACCATTCCTTTCTGCAGTGTCAGAATTTTAAAATTTTTTTAACGTTTATTTGTTTTTGAGAGGGGAGGGGCATGCATGGGGGAGGGGCAGAGAGAGAGAGGGAGACACAGAATCCGAAACAGGCTCCAGGCTCTGAGCTGTCAGCATAGAGCCCAACACAGGGCTCGAACTTGGTTGGGAACAGGGAGATCATGACCTAGGCTGAAGTCAGATGCTCAACCGACTGAGCCACCCAGGTGCCCCATGAATTGTATTATTTGTATAAGCAGGAAAGCTGTCTTCATTTTGAATTTTTTTAATGTTATTTATTTTTGAGAGGGAGAGAGAGAGACAGAGTATGAGCAGGGGAGGGGCAGAGAGGAAGACGAAGACACAGAATCTGAATCAGGCTTCAGGCTCTGAGCTCTCAGCATAGAACCCGGCATGGGGCTCAAACTCACAGGCCATGAGATCATGACCTAAGCCAAAGTCGGTTGCTTAACCTACTGAGCCACCTGGGCGTCCCTTCAAAAAGGAAAGGAAAAAAGTATACATCCTAGGATCTAGTACATCTGCTTCTGGGGGTTTATTCAAAGGGAAATCTTCAGAGATGTACAGTTAGAAAGCAACTTAAATGTCCAACAGCTGGGGATTGGTTACATGATTTAGGAAAAACAAAGCAATTCTTAGAAATCATGTTGTAGGTGAAATATTGACATGAGAAATGTCATGGCTTCTGCTTATTGGGAAAACAGTATGTGCACAATAAGGCAATCTTTGTAAAAATACATATTATCTCTCTCTCCGTCTCAGTATTTATACACACACACATATATTCACATACGTAAAAGGAAGATGTCCTAGATTGCTATCATGTAGGTGGAATATGGGATTATACTGTACTTTTATATTCTTTCACTCTTCAGATTAGTTTTGACACTCTCGCTGATTTGTTCCCACATTCCATGTCCAGCATCCCTCCCCCGCATGCAAACCCTTTGCACCCTAGCCTCGGTGCTCACCCATGGGGCTCTTTCTTTCAAGAAAGTCTTTGCCCATCTCTAAGCATCAAGATCCCACTTGTTTAGGGCTGAGCTCTAGGAAACCTTCCAGGACCTTCCGACTCAAAATAATCTCTCTCTGTAAACTCCATAGCTTTTTATCCATCATGTTGTTATGTGCTGATTGCCTTTTACTCTGATGTGCTTTGGCTGGTTTGTGTGTGCGTCTATGCCTTCTTCCCCCTTATTAGACTGTGTTTTCTGTGCAGGCAGAATCCAGGCTTTATTCATCTTGGTATTCCACACAGCACTGGTAGGTGTTCAGTACGTTGTTATTGCATAAATAATTCAATTGATAGATACTTTCAGGCCTTCTAATTCTACTGTTAAGCTGGTACATACTTAGGGATTATAACACCATTTTAATTCTAAGTAAAGAAGAAACTATTTGGGAGGTGAACCCTCTTTAACAATGTATATCAATGCAGTTCATAGCATCTCTCCCATTCTTTAGTATACATAATAAAAAATTGACCATATTTTTCTAATACAGAACTGATTTTCTTTCATCCTTTTTCTCATGAACCACCCCGGTATCCATGCCATCACTAGGGAGAATGTTATGTTAGGCCTCATCCTTCTTGCTTTTTCGTATGTCTTTCTGTTATTAAATTTGCCTAGCAATGCCTGTGTCCCAGTATTAGCATGTATTACTTCTTTCTCCCTTTTCTACCCTAATGTAGTTTTTCATCACTTCTCAGCTAAAGAAATCTATGTTTCTTTTCACATCTCCAGTGCCTCTCCACACAGTAAACTCTAAACGCCAGAACGTGAATTGCTCATTTTCTTATAGGTACCAAAAATCTAATATTTTTTCTCTTATCATCCTACTATTACCAAGCATATTATTTTGTTTCTTTTTTTTTTTTTTTTTTTTTTTTTTTTTTTAAAGTAAGCTCTATACCCAAGGTGGGGCTTGAACTCCTGAGATCAACCCTGAGGTCAAGAGTCGCATGCTTTCTTAACTGAGCCGGCCAGCCGCATTATTCTTTTGATTCTTGCTTCCAAATATGTGTTGTATATTTTCTTGATTATAAAATAAAAATGTTCATTGTAGAAATTTTTGAAAAGAACCGAAGGGGAAATTAAGACCACTTAGAGGAAAATAAAAATCTTTTATAACCTTTCTCTTAATCACTATTAACATTATGGTGAATTTCTCTCCAGGCTATTTTAATTTTTTTTTTAGACATTATTTATCTCTAAAATGATAAAATGTGAGCTGGGGGAGACAGAAGGAAAGAGAGAATCCCAAGCAGCCTCTGAGCTGTCAGCACACAGCCTGATGCAGGGCTCAAACTCACAAACCCAGAGACCATGTCCTGAGCTGAAATCAAAAGTTGGACGCCTAACCAACTGAGCCACCCAGGCACCCCATCTCTGGGCTATTTTTTTTTTTATTTTTAAAAATGTTTTTATTTATTTTTGAGAGACATAGACAGAGCACAAGTAGGGGGATGGGGTACAGAGAGAGGGGGAGACACACAGTGCGAAGAAAGCTCCAGGTTCCAAGCTGTCAGCACAGAACCTGATGCCGGGCTCAAACCCACAAACCGTGAGCTCATGACCTGCGCCAAAATCAAGAGTCACGCGCTTATCTGAGCCACCCAGGCTCCCCTAATATGAGTCATTTTTATTAAACAGACTATGTATGTGTGTTTACCTATATGTGCATTAAATAAAAAGGTTTAGCCTGGGTGGCTCAGTCAGTTAAGTGTCTGGCTCTTGGTTTCTGCTCAGGTCATGATCTCACAGTTCATGAGTTCAAGTCCTGCATCAGGCTCTGCACTGATGTTGTGGAGCCTGCCTGGGATACTCTCTCTCTCTCTCTCTCTCTCTCTCTCTCTCTCTCTCTCTCTCCTGTGTACTCTGTCAAAATAAATAAATAAACTTAAAAAAATAAAATTAAAAGATTTATAGAAAGGTTTAGCAATTAACAGCAATTACTCCTACGGCATAAGAATTCGTGGAATGAGTGGGGTTGTGGACAAGGGGAAGTTTCATTTCCATTGTGCTCACTTCTGTCTGGCTTCAGATATTTTTTAAAATCACAAGTGTGTATTTTGATAGTAATTAAAACACTAATAATGAGAGTGCCTGCTCAGTCAGTTGAGAGTTGGGCTCTTGGTTTCGGCTCAGGTGATGATCTTGCGGTTTTGTGGGTTCAAGCCCCTCATCGGGCTCTGTGCTGACAGTGCAGAGCCTGCCTGGGATTCTCTCTCTCTCTCTTGCTCTCTCTGCCCCTCCCCCACTCGTACTGTCTCTGTCTCTCTCAAAATAAACAAAATCAACTTAAAAACTAAAATTAAAGAAATAAAAAACTAATAGTAAAACATGGTGATGAAGGTTGTCATAGGAGAATGCTGAAGCACGTTTCTGATTATTTTCTTTGGATAAATTTCTGGAAGAATTACTAAGTCAGACCCTGGAGCATTTTTAAAGTCTCTTAGTACATCTTATAACACCTCCTTTCCAGAAGAATTTTACCAGTTCATATACTTAACACCAGAAGTCTATGAGTGCCGTTTTGCTGCTGTTTGGATAACCCCGTGTACTAAAATTCTTTTTGTCTTTGACCATGTTTTTGATGAGACATGCATGATATCAAGTTTTGTTTTCATCCTTGCTCTTTTGATTATGGAGTGAGGTTGAATATTTTCTTTTCTCTTTATCAGTCATTTTTGTTTAGTTTTTGTGAGTTTCCCATTTGTGTATTTTGCCCTATTTCTATTGGCAGATTTGCCTTTCTTTTCTTGTTAATTTGCTGGGACTCCTTTATATATTGTAAATACAGAACTATTTGTCACATACATTGCCAATATTTTTACCTAACCATCAAAATGCAGTGACCTACCTGCATTTGCCTTTTGATTTTGTGTATAATGTTCTTTTGAAAAATAGCAGTTAAAGTAGTTGAGTAGCCAAGTCTATCAATCTGGTAAGAATACTTCAGTTTCTTTTTTTTTTTTTCTTATGTTTATTTATTTGGGGTGGGGAGAGAGAGAGAGAGAGAGAGAGAGAGAGCGTGGGAAAGGGGCAGAGAGAGAGGGTGAGAGAGAATCCCAAGCAGGCTTCACTCTGTCAGTGCAGAGCCCAACACGGGGCTCAAACCCATGAACCACGGGATTACCTGTGCTGAAGTCGGATGCTTAACCCACTGAGCCACCCAGGTGCCCCAGTTCCTTTTGTTTTTGAAGCTCATTTGCACCAGCTGTGCAGTTTAATTGGGGTGGAAGGAACTGAAGCTGAGAAGATTCAAAGGCCTTGCTGAAGGGCACACAGGTAGGAGGCAGTCAGGCTGGGATCGAGAACGTTAATTTTTACAAAATCCTTAAATCTCAATGAGGATGAGAAATTTGGGAACTCCCACATCAAGTGTGGGCCAGTGTCGAAGAACATGACAGAGGGAGCAGTGGAGAGGAACCGGGGACCTTCAGAGGCCAGAAGCCAGGGTGGAAATGACAGGGTGGAAATGATGGCAAAATGTTGAGAAGGAGGAAGTGGAGGTGAAAGCGAAGGGTGGCCGCTGCCGCTGACAACAACACCATCGAAAAATACTGGTCAGTAGATGATATATTGAATAGTAAGAAAGTACATCAAATCAGAAATGAAGTCACAAGAGACAGTTTTTATTTGCAAGTGAAAAATGTTGTCATCTTAACAGAATTTTACTGGTCTGATTGATGTGATATATGACCTTCTTCTTAAGATTTTATTTGATTCTTCTCAGTAGTGATTGCTGCTGGAACATTGCATTTTTATAAAGAATGTCATTGCTGCTGAAAGATAAATATTCCAATAAGTTTCCTCTAGATGCCTGAATAATTAACACAATGCCACCAATGCAACTGAACCTTTTTTTTTTTTTAATGTTTATTTATTTTTGAGATGGAAAGAGACAGAGCACAAGCAGGGGAGGGGCAGAGAGAGAGGGAGACACAGAACCTGAAGCAGGCTCCAGGCTCTGAGTGGTCAGCACTGAGCCCGACGCGGGGCTCGAACCCATGAACCGTGAGGTCATGACCTGAGCTGAAGTAGGACTCTCAACCGACTGAGCCTCTCAGGAGCCCCACAACTGAACCTTTAAGACAGCACACCTTCACCAGAAATATTTATTTTCTTGTTTACGATTGTCATAAACCATTGGTTAGATACAGATCTGCTCTAATTCTAGGGATGTCGTTTCCTGCCACTGTAGATCAGTTTCAGAAGTGGCATTAGGAGCCAGTGAAATTCTGAAGAATTTCAGATGACAGTGAGCAGAAAGCATGTTCTCGAAAGCAAATTATCTCTACAGACTATTCTCTCTTAATATACTTTAGATGCCCACCCAAGAAAAAGCAGCATCAACGAAAGAAGTAGTTCTCCTGGCAAAGATGAAGCATCCCAACATCGTAACCTTCTTCAGTTCGTTTCAAGGTTTGACTTTCTAATGTGCTTCCAGGGTTTTAATAAAGTGTAGTCACGTAGACATCTATAAGGGATACGTTCCTGGGAACCGTGCATAAATTAGGTTTCGTAAACAGACTCGTTTTCCCGTTTACTTAAATGGTCATTTGAGACATTGACTTTACTTCTTCTCTAGTGAGTTTTCGTAGACGACTTTTCCAAGTTTGCTCAAGTTTTCCTACCTGTCCTTAATTCTTACCGTCTCAAGTAGTTAATGATTGGTATGCTAATAACTCCTAGATTGTGGCCTCCAGTAATACACATGTATGTCTCACAATGCACGTTGGCTGTGAGTGGGCAGGGTCTTAAGTCTGGGGCCCAGGTGATGGAGCCACCCAGGTACGGAGCACACTGTTCTCCTGAGCCAGAGAAAAGGGCGATACACAGGGTCCACCATGCCATCTCCGTCGGAGCCCTGCTAGGATGTGGCCTGTTTCTCACGATCGTTCTGAGCTCACGGTCTTGTTGGCACAGCAGTCCTGATAACATGGTGACGAGGAGGGGATATCCTGCCTCTGAGAGTCCTTGCATGCGCTGGGGCAACAGGTGGGCTGTCCAGTCCTCTTACAGAGAGGCGGCGAACAGCCACGCACCGTGGCCAAGCAAACAGCCAAAGCAGAGGGGGAGAAGCTTTAAGGAAGCAATTCCCTTCCTGTGGATGCCTGAATACAACATCTCTTCTGCCTTCATCCACCACTTGGCTCCAGAGGTAAAAATACAAAACACAACATGAAAGGAGCGTTGGTCAAAGACCATTCACTCACTTAACAAAGTTTTATTGAGTGCCCTCGATGCCAGGCGTTGTTCTGAGGGCCAGGAATATAACAGTGAACAAAACAGGCATAAGGTCCTGTCCTCATGGGGCCTCCATTCTAGGGGGAAGAGACAGACAATAAACACATATCCTGTATGTCAGGTGTGTGTAAGGCTCACACGGTTCACCGTGGAGCATCCCCGTGCCAGCCCCCAGCACTGGGGTGGGTGCTTCAGTTCACACGTGCTGAGTAGTTAATGGAGCAGGAATGTTACCTAGATGCCTTCAAGCACCCTCAGGGGGTGTAAACATCAGTAAATAAATATACATAGCCCCTACTGTTTGAGCTTTTACACTGTGTAGGGCACTGTGTTTCTTACAATTTTTAAAATATTTATTATTTTTAAAGGGGGGAGGGCAGAGAGAGAGGGAATCCAAAGCAGAATCCAGGCTCTGAGCTGTCAGCCCAGAGCCCGACGTGGGGCTCAAACTCACAGACCGTGAGATCATGACCTGAGCCGCAGTCGGACGCTCAACGGACTGAGCCACCCAGGTGCCCCAAGAAAGGTATTTTTTTTTAATTTTTAAAAAATTTTTTATTTATTTTTGAGAGAGAGAGACAGATAGACTGTGAGCAGGGGAGGGGCAGAGAGAGAGGGAGACACAGAATCTGAAGCAGGCTCCAGGCTCTGAGCTGTCAGCACAGAGCCTGACGCGGGGCCCGAACCTACGAACCGTGAGATCATGACCTGAGCGGAAGTCGGACGCTCAACTGACTGAGCCACCCAGGTGCCCCATGTTTCTTACAAATTAAAACCTCTGCATTCAGTGTGGCCTTCTTCAACTCCTGGGTATGAACAGGGTTCTTCTGAGCTCTACTTGGGACTTGAGCAGTACATCTGAGCAGGGAGTTGGGTTATTTTGAACAACTTCTAAGGGGCAGCCACTGAATAAGTGCCCTACATTTCTATTCACCGATTCCTAACAAGCCAGAAGACAATCTTTTCCTCATTCCTCGGGTTATTGCTGTTACTTCCTCTGTCTGGCTAACGCTCACGCTCAGGCCTTCTCTGAGATCACAGTTCCCGTCAGAGCCCCCTTCCTGACCTTGCACCGCACCTCTGCACTTGCGTGTGTGTGTGTGTGTGTGTGTGTGTGTGTGTGTGTGTGTTTACAGGTATGAATTGGTGTAAGATAGTCCCTGTAAGACAGATCTATTGAATCCTTTTCTCAGCACTGGATCCTCAGCATCTAACACATAGTAGGTGCTTAATATACAATTGCTGAATGAGTACATGGACTGGACCACTTTCACAGAGTGGAATATGTCTTTATGCAAGGTAGATATTTGAGGACCGTTGACATAGATACTGTTTTAAAATCAGAGGTCATTTGCACGGCAGAAATGACCTCTACTGAGTCTGTTTATATTGTAAGCTTAAACTTTCTTATGGCAGCTTTATTTTTTGTTTTTGAAGTGTGTGTTTAGGAAAACTAGAGCAATGAGGACAATGGGTTTGCCTGCAGGTTGTTGGGACTTGAAACATGGAGCTTATCTGAAAGCCACAGAACCCTTTGTAGCCCGGGACAGCTCAGAGTCAAGATAAAGCCTTTGTTTACCCTCAACAGCTTGTCTCTGAACAGAACCATGGCTCTAGTTCAGTAAATGTTTATCTATAAAAAGTATGAAGTTTTTGTAAGTTTGAAACAACATATGAATAATAAGGCGATGTAGTGAGATTTTTCCTGAAGCTAAGTTAATTCCATTTAAATTCTTTCAGTAAATATTTATCGAGTGCCTGTTATATGCTAGGCATGTTTTAAGTTTTAGGGATCATCGGTGAACAAAATTGGCCAGTGTCCCCCACACTGTTGTTTACACACTGTTGCTGTGTAACAGAACAAGTGACCACAAATTCAGTGGCCTGAACCAACACCCATTTATCTTTTCCTAACCTCTCTAGATCACAGGTCTGGGTTTGGTTCTCTGGATTCTCCGCTCAGGGTCTCTCTCTCCACTGGGTCTGCTGTCTCATTGGAGGCTCAGCATTCTCTTTCATGCTTATTCACGGTGCTGGCAGAATTCATCTACTTCACTGGGGTGGGTATGGGCTTCCAGAGGCCAGCTGCCCTTTTGTAGGCCTTCTCTCCCTTGGAATCTCTCACTTCCTCTGTCTCTGACCTCTAGACTTAGATTTGGATGGATGCTGTGTTTAGGTCAAGCCCACCGGTAAAATCTCCTTTTCTATTAACTCAAAGTCAACTGACTTCAGTTATATCAGCAAGATCCCCTTCGCTGTATGACATGACATAACCATGGGAGTGATAGCCCATCGTATTTACAGGTTGTACCCTCACTCTGGGGGAGGGAGTCCACAAGGTGTGTGCACTGGGGCCATCTTAGAATTCTGCCTGCTATCGACTGTGGAGTTTTGTAGGCCCAGGGGAAAGGGTGGGGAGGGTTGGACAATAAATGTTAACTTAATTAATAAGCACATTGTGTCGTATACTAGAAGGTGATAAGTGCTGTGGCAAAAGAAAATAGGGTGAGGCAGGAGTGAGGAAACAAGTTAGAATAGGGCAGTCATTTGAGCAAAGACTTGAAGAGCCATGCTAAACTCTGGGGAAGAGTTTCCTAGGACAGGGCAACAGCCACTGCAAAGGCAGGAGGCAAGAGCAGGCCTGATGGGTTAAAGGATTGGCCAGGAGGCTTTGGGGAGAGGCAATCTGCTATGGGCCCTGAGCATCTCACATGCGCTTGCTGGGTGTGCCAGGAACGCAGAGCCCTGACCGCTGTCTACCCAGCTACATATTGTGTTTGTAGTGAGCGACACTGACGGATGAGACATTTCCCCCAAGGTAGAGCTGGCTTGTTCACTGCTCACTAAAATGCCGCAGATTCCTCAAGGTCAGTGTTCCTTTCCTGTAACATGGCCCACTGCAGTGCATGTGCTTGTCTAGGCTCACATGTTGTACCTCCGTGGAGTTTGGGGGACACAGAGAACGAGCACTCACGTGAAGCTCTGACTCCTGCTTTTGCCGAGAGTAATAAAGTCCTTTGCCTCTGGCCCAGGAGTCGCATGTCCCGGCATCCGTGAAATAGTCACAGGCTTGTAAATAGTACAGAATCTCATACCTGGCACGGAGCCCACTGGGAAGTCAGTGTGAGTAGAGTACAATGAGCAAGGGAGAATAGCAGGAGGTATTTTTATTCTTTAGGCCGATTCTGTGTCCCTCCTTGATGTGGGGTGCTAAAATGCTTTTATTTATGGAATGATGGTGGTAATGGATGATATTTCATCAAATCTAGAGGCCATTAGTTACAAGATACACCATTCTGTGCTAATTACAAGAAACAATACTGTCAATTAGACTATAACACAGTGCTTTTTTATCACTATTTTGTATTTAATGTGTACTAAAAGAGCCTTTTTAGACTTATTTACTTTCTATTACTCTTGTGCATACATAAAAAGGCAACTATAAGCAAATTAAATTGGTTAAGGTGTAAAAGTTATGCAGGCGGCATAATAACACCAAGACTGCTGGGCCCCCAGCAACCGATTAGAAGATGCCAATGTCTGTAAGATGCAATCCTAACTTTTTAAAAGTGCAGTTTAGAATGAATTAATTACAGCCGTTGTTTTTTAAGTGTTGGAATTTGACAACAGAAAAGTTGCTTAATGTCAGTCCCTACTATTAGTGTCCCTAAATAGTTTTGAAAGGTCAATGACCCATGAGCTCTATAGTTCCAGAAGTTGCTGCCCTACAGTATGTCTTGTACTTCCTTTTTAGAGGAACCTTTTCCTCTTCTCTGCATTTTCAAACATTCTTTAAGACTAAATACAGTCTTAATGTTTGCAGAAAGGGACCTCTGTCACCTCTGCTCTGAGCACCTCCGAACGCTTGCTCACGTGGCGTATAATCTGCTGTATTATCGTGCCAGTGTATTGCATTCTTTATTTCCATCAATGGGATTGGAGGCCGTGAGAACAAAATCCTTTCTCATACCTCTTCCCCCTCCTACCGTGCTTATTCTTCTTAAACAGATGGAAAATTTGAGAACATAAATGATATTTCCAGACAGTTCTAACCCCATTTAAATATGAAATTAACAGTAGCTAGTGGGGAGGCAATGGATATTTAGAGCCAAATGATGCTCATTGACCCAAATAGTTTTTTTTAAGATGGCTCAGCCATGATTACTTCTGAACCAGCCAATTAATTTCTTTCACGGAAAGCCAGTGTAAGGCTGAGTGAATTGTAGGTTGGTGGAAAGTGAGTAAAATGGAACCCTTTGTCCTTAGCTTTGCTGACTTTGTTCCGTGGTTTTGAGATTGTCATCCCTTCATCACTATGGCAGCCCTTTCAATGACTCAGCTATGAGAAACAGTAGCTCTCCTAAAAGTAATATGTTCCTGAAAATAACTGATCCCTAGGTGATTAGGGTGTGTCAGGAAATACCTTCTTAAGACCCTCGTAGACTCCCCAAGTCTGTCCTCCCTCGACTGGCTCTTGTCCCCTTTTCCCTCCAGGGCACAGACTCTCACTTAGCTCTTCTCACGTGTACTCACTGATTTGCCATCCACGCCTTGTGCAGGAAGGATGGCTTATTTACCTTTTATTCCCAGCACCGCATTCCTTGGCATGTCCTCGGTAAAAGTCTGTGGATGAATGAATGGACCTGTCCCATTTGAGGAGGGAGGTGGACATTGAAGTGTTATGTGAAAGGAGCACTGAGTTTGTGAATTAGGTGCAACCACAACCGAGGGCAGATGCTGTCAGGATGCTCGCGGCCACTTTAAAGTTGGTTTAAGCTACTTGGAAGAGAGAGGTAGCAAATGGTAGCTGTTTGGCAAGAGATTCTGGCATTTAGTGGATGTTCAGTCACTACAGGGCAAAACACTAGGGAGATTCACCCCTGATTTTGTGCCATGTTTCTGTGTTCCTTGCATGTGTTTATGAAACCACTTACCCAAACTTGATTAAGCCCCTTCCATGTGCCTTCTACTGTGCTAGGTGCAGGGAATACAGAAGAGCAGAGTGTGGGCTCTGTCTGCAGGGAACCCACAAAATAGCAGGAGACGTGAATAACTGAGTAGGAGCTGTTTCCTAACAGGAGCCCCATTGGCAGCTGGCTGGTTAAGGGGAAAGGCTGGTTAAGCAGGAAATCATACAAACGTGTTTAATTTTCATCTATAAATGCACAATACTTGCCAAACTTTTGACATAAGACCGAGGCCTCATCTTTGATTATGTGTTCATTGCATAGAGTTCTGAATATTCTTACGTAGGCGACTCTCCTCCATTTCTTTTTAGAGCTTTTTAAAGCTTTCTTTTTAAAGCTCCAATCTTTTTAAAGCTTTCTTGGTTATTTTCCACTTGTCTTATCCAACGTTTAGGTCGATGGCATTTTTTTTTTTAAAGCTACTCGCTTTTATTGAGTTCTCCACAGTGTTCAACATAGGTTTTGTAGAAATAATCACATCTGTCTTTTTCCATTCGTATTTCATCAGTTCGTGCAATAATTGTAATAACAAGTATAATTGGCCTAAGCAGATTTGGGAATGCACACGATGATCTTGGTGAGAATTAGTGGGAACAGAGGTAGCTGAGCAGGCTAGAGAGGCCAGTAGCCACGAGTGGAAACCCTGAGTGGGCAGCAGGAATGGAGAATGCCCATTACTCTAGAAAGTAGGTCAGGCAGGGGTCAATTGAGAAGAGTGCGTATTGTTCTCAACAACATAGCTGAGTAAGTGCCATATAAATAAAAGGTTATACTCAAGTTCAAAGGTCTATTAATTCTTCCTGGGGTTTTGGTTAAGATTCCCGGCTGCTATTTTACAGCAGATTTCTCACGTCTTGCAGGAATGTGTTAATAACAATTGTTAACATTTATGGAACTCTCTTTATATGCGGGCATTGTTCTAAGCATCTGACATGGATTAACTTGTTTAACCTTTATGACAGTCCTGAGAGGAGTTTCTATATTACTATCTCCACCTTACAGATGAGATAATGATGCACAGAGAAATTTAAATAACTTGCCCGGAGTCACAGAGCTAAGAAATGTTAAGTGGTGAAGTGGGATGAGAACCCAGTCCATCATGATTCTACAGCCAGAGTTTTTACCAATTGTATACTGCATTTTTCTGTTATATTCTCCATCTTCGGGAACATGAAAGGTAATGAATGATGCCTTTTCTTACAGAGAACAATAGGCTGTTTATTGTGATGGAGTATTGTGACGGAGGGGATCTCATGAAAAGGATCCATAGACAACGGGGAGTGTTATTTAGCGAAGATCAGGTAAAAACACCTCCATTTTGCCTTTTAATTTGTATGAGGGGCAATTAGATTTATAGTGCTGTAAGTAATAGGCCATATTTATATACAGCATGATTGCTGGTAGAGAAAATTTAAATCATAAAACTGTGTATCAATATTCTTGATAGATTTAGTCCAGAGCATGTTTGCAATTGAACTGAAATTGAATCTCTTTTTGAGAGTGAACGTTGAGAAACGATAGTGTATTTTTGGACAATCTCATGTAGGATGCCCTTGAGATAAATCTTCCTGGCTAAAAAAAATGTGAATGTGGATGTTCCTCAGCCATTTCAAATGTGACATATTTATAGCTTTACTCTTCTTCCTTTTACCATTTAGTATGCTGTTTTAAAATAGCTATCCCACTTTGCTAGGGAGCATGGAAGGCCTTCGTGGCAATTGGCTATTTAGTTTCATTGATTATGAAGAAAGAGGAGAGAAAAGGTGAAGAATAATGGCCTCAATTCCCATTCCCTCTTTGCACAAACACATTTTTCTTCCATACTCGGAGCTTTCTCTGGAACCCTCCTGGGAGTTGTACTCATGAAGGAGACAGCAAGTATGTGTGTGTAGAAGGGACCCTGAATCGGGCCTGTGTGATGGATAAGGCAGGCCACTGCCTGGAGCCGTGCACAGGAATGGCCTGCCATCTTTCTTTCGGCCATTTGTTTCTTTGTTCTGTTTTACCATGTAAGAGCCTCATGCCCATGTCATTTTCTACGGCACACAATAGAATCGTCTGAATAGACAGATGATTCAGGAATCAGGTCTCTAAAGTTTGCAAATTTAATCACGCATTCTTCCTATGTTCATTTACATTTTATATTAAATTCCATATTTGTAGAAACCCTCCTTTCTTCCTATCCAGGTATTATTTTGCTTCATTTGATAAAAATACTTTTCTCTACAAAATTTTGAACTACATTTCCCTGTGTTGGAAAAGAATGAAAATTACAACTGAATCTTAGCATCTGGAGTATAGCTTTTTTTCCTTTTGTTATTCTTTTTCTGTGTAACGTGGCATCCAAAGAACCAATGAAATTTTAGAATAGTTTAAGGAAATCTTTACAGGCCTAGAACACATTTTTAGAAAGAGGCTCATGGCCAGCTAAGAGAAAATAAAATCAAGACTAAGAAAGGAAATTAAGTTTTAAAAGTAAGATATTTGTTGTTTTTATATTAGATACATATATATTGATAATTCATTAAAGTTGTTAACAACCTCACAGATTCTCTGCCTCTTCTGCTTTCCCTCTCTGCCCTGGGCACCCTCTTTCCACTGAAAAGGAAACACTCATGGCACCAGGGTTATCAGGAAATGCTGCTTATCTACTGTCCTTGTGCAGTTAGCAGACCAGTGTTAAGAAAAAAGAAAATCATGAACTGCCTCCCTCTCTCCCCTGCTTCTACTTATCTTTTTCTGTACTTTTTCTGTACTTTGATACCAGTGCATTCAAATTGCCTTTTGCAACCTCCATTTTTCTAGCTATAAAAAGAGAATAATGTGATAAGATGGTATTTCTAGTAGTTTCATTCATATAAGTTCGGACACACAAATGTGTCATTTCTCTCTTTTTGTACATTATCATGAAGACATTTCAATGACCACCAGACCACTGACCAGTTTCGTTTAATGTTCCCTCTACAGATTCTGAGTTGGTTTGTACAGATTTCTCTAGGACTAAAATATATTCACGACAGGAAGATCTTACACAGGGACATAAAAGCACAGGTAAGAGTTCAGAGAGAAGATCAAGACAGAAACCGATCTTGTTGTTTTCTTGAAATATCTCCCACAACATAGCATTCTCTCTATTTATAGAACATTTTTCTTAGCAAGAATGGAATGGTTGCAAAGCTCGGGGACTTCGGGATAGCAAGAGTTCTGAACAAGTAAGTGCTTTTAAAAATCCTTTTTCTTTCTATTCATAACAGCCAAAATATGTATTTTTAGGTATCATGAATTAAGATACTAAAAGCTTGGTTTCCAGATAATTTGAGATAACTATTTCTATAAATGCCTTAAGTCATTCAGATGATACTTGGTCTGAGATTAAAATTTCCAAGATAAATCTCGGTATAATATAATGATGGTGGCAGTATTGTGTAGTGTGAGATAAGCTTATCACAGGAGATGTGACTGAATACGCACAAAGCTAGTGCATTTAGTGAAACAGGCAAATTCACACGTGCTCTGGGGAATGTATCGATGCAACTGCTTTGGAAGACAATTTAGTGGTAATAAGTATCAAGAGATTTTTAATCATTCTATTCCTGGGAATAGGAATAATTTAAATGCCTTATAATTGGGAAATAGGTAAATTTTATAAAACACGGCATAAGCGTGGACCTGAATATTATGTAGCCATTTATATTTATTATTTTGAAGACTTCTTGATGACATGGGAACAAACTTTGTCATATGAAGGCAAAAAATGGAATTCTGAATTTTAAATACTCTGTGATCACAGTCATATGAAAAATATGCCTGGAAAAAAGATGAGAAGGAAATATATCCAAATTTTAAATAATAGCTGTTTTGGGGTAGTGAGATTCTGGGTAATTTTTTTCTTCTTTATTCACTTTCATGTTTTCCAAATTTTAAGCCATGAGATTGCATTACTTTGGTAATTGGAAAGGGGGAATTCTTTCTGCATCTAAGAGTTTTATAATATAACAATCGTACTTCTTTGTGGAGTCTTTGAGCCATAAATTTGTTTTATGTGTTGATTTGGGGGAGGTAAATTATAAACTTAAAAATCAACTAACTTTAAAAAAAATCAACTAACTTTATTATTCTTGTTATTAGTATGCAATATGTTTGCTTTATTTCAGTATGTGCATTCATCAAATTTTGTGTTATCCATTTTTATACTTTTTTTCTTGCATGTCTGTGTCTTAAGCCTTTTCTTACTCCAGTAATAAACTGTGTTGTTTTATTATTTAATATGATTTGCTAGTTCCATGGAACTTGCTAGAACTTGTATTGGAACACCTTACTACCTGTCCCCAGAGATCTGTCAGAATAAACCCTACAACAATAAAACGTGAGTTACCGACTATTGGTTTGAAAGTCTCAGTACTAACACCGGTAGGTTCTCTCTTTCTTATGGTACTTATGTAATTGCATTTTCTTCATGTGTGAAATGGGGACCCCAGTGACTATCTTGACCACTTCACTTAAAAATACAGGTGATAAAAGGAATATTGAAAATTGCAGTCACTGTGATGTCCGTCTTTCTATTTGCTCTTCATACCTTCTAAACGCTATTTAGCCAAATTCAGGAGTGTTGTGGATGGGTCAGATAGAAGGCAGGGAGGTCTGGTGGCAGAGCCCCGTCACCAACTCGACCAAGTCGGTTAACCTCTGTGGGCCTCAGTTCCCCTAGCAGTAACAGAGAGTGTGGGCCAGGTAATTATTAAGGTATCTTCCAGCTTTAAAACCCAGCTAGTTTTATGAATACGATACTAAGCCCGCTGTTCAGGAGTAATATTGATATACGCAGTAGGAAAAGGTGAACATGAGGTAGTTTTTACTTCTATGTAAGAAGGGGAAAAAAAATCCACTTTTCAAAGCTGGCTGCCAGATGAACTTGTTGGCTTATCAGGAAGACTGAGTTCCTTCTGGGAGTTAATTTTCCATTTGTTTAGGAAAATCCCCAAGAGATGTTTGGCTGTTTGACTTTGCAAGAGATAAGTGGAGGGCAAAGCCCAGATGGCAGAGATTTCTAAAAAAGAATAGTAAACATTTCTCTGCATAGAAAAACAGGCTTTTTTTTTTTTTTTTAATAGCCTCTAATACCAAGAGGGGGTTTGGCCTCAAGTTAAGCAGCAAGGCAGCTGGTGCAACCTGGGTGGGAGGGCAGACTCTCCCGAGAAGAGCCCTGGGTCAGCAGCATTGTTTTGTTTCCTTGTACTGCTTTTTAAGAATTTGAATCAACATTTAAGTAAACTGATTTGGTGCTTCTGATAATTGGAAATCTTAGCAAAAATCAGCTGGGTACCCCGCTTTAGCTCAGAAAACCAGTCCCTGGTTCACCATAGTCCACACCACAAACAGGGTGGTGTAAGACTTGTAATTGTTCCCATCCGGCCCGGTGGCTGCATTCCCTGTTGGACCACCCTGGCTATAGGGGGCGCTCTGGGACAGGGGAGGCTGTGGACCTACAGATGACCCGGTGAAGACAAAATTCTGTGTGATCGTAGGAAGTGGGGCCAGTGAGTTTCTAGAAACTCTTAGAAAAATGCTAGGAAACAGCTGGAAGTTGTTTCCTACCTGTTCTATAATCATCACCCTTCATTTCCTCAAGCCTTTGGGATGTCTTTCTCGGCTCCTGCTGAACACAGAGGAAGTATTGCTAAGCAGTGGAACCCTTTTCCTCCCTGTACTGAATCCTTGTTTTCACTTTTTTTTCACTTCTCATTATGTTTTCTTCAGTTTTTTAAGATTTAATGACGCTTTTTGTTCTATAAAGTAGCTCCTTATTAAACCAATCATATATAAGTACTAAAGAGCAAGTCTCCAGTCATGTATTGTTAGCACATTTTTCAGTTTATGGAGTGCCAACTGCTATGTCCTTACTTAGTAGAACTTTGGTTCTGTCAATAGCCTGGAGTAGAATATACCTTTGTAAATCAACCCGATTTTCCCCTTTGAATCAAAACAAATCTGTGTTTGAGTCCTGCCTTCTTCCTCTGAATTGTTCAAAATCCCATACATACACACATTTTCTTTGAGCACATGAAGCTGAAGTAAACCCTGAGCCCTCGGATTGTAGCAAAGTTTGTGTATCTTTTCTCTGCTGGGATTCTGACAAACTACATATTGTTTTAATTTTACCTCTTAGGACTAAGAATAGATAACGTATCTGAACGCATTTGTAAAAGAAAACTGGTCAACCTATAAAATTGTAAAGATACACAAATACAAAGCACTGTAAGGATAAAGGCTTTAATTCGGAATTATGGATATTTCTTGGCATGTGAACTCTTGTCTTCCCCAGGGATATTTGGTCTCTTGGCTGTGTCTTATATGAGCTTTGCACACTCAAGCATCCGGTGAGTATATTAATTGTCAAATTAATCTTGAATTATTGAAACTGTGTAAGTGAAATTAACTTTTGAGAGGAAAAAGGTTAATGTTTGGAGTTACTAGATTGTTAAAAATTATATGGACAAGATGTTAAGACGAATGGTCGACCTATATATACTGACATGGAAAGATGTCCAACTTAAATATCCAGGTTAGAGAATAGTGTACATAGAATATTTTCATTAAAAATAAATCATGTGAGGGACACCTGGGTGGCTCATTTGATTAAGTGTCTGACTCTTGATTTCAGCTCCGGTCATGATCTCACGGTTTGTGAGTCTGAGCCCCACATGGGGCTCTGTGCTGGCAGTGTGCAGTCGGCTTGGGATTCTCCCTCTCCCTCTCTCTGCCCTGCTCACCTGCGCTTGTGCTCTCTCTCTCAAAATAAATAAACGTAAAAAGTTAATTGTTAAAAAAATAAAAATAAATACATTGTGTGCGAATATAATCAGCAAAGGGGAAAGGTGCATGGGGTGAAGTCTATAGGAAACCAAGCACAAGCTTCTAAGAGCCTCTCCCAATGGAGTCACACAGGATACGCTAATTTCTCCAGCAACATGTTGTGACAGCACATGTGACGTGTTAGCAACCAGAGAAGCTCTTTAGAGACCCAGTGCCCAAGGTTTTTATGTGGCACTGGTCATGTAGGCACCCTATATCTGGCATATACTAAGCTTCCAGAGTCCCAGGAAGAAAGCAGGTGTTCAGCGTAAACCATATTATTTGCACAAGTGGTATAGGCAAAGAAAGCCACTCTGAATATTTAGAGAGTGGTGGGAACTCTCCTGCAATGTGAGTTCCTAGATGCCAGCCAAGGTGCAATATAGTAAGCAGGTTCTTCTAAGGAGAGCAGTCCTTAACCTGCTGTGTTAACTCTTTTCTGCTGTTATTACTGTTATTATTAATTATTACTATTATTGGCAACGGCCACACAGCTAGTAGGGGCCTGATCAAAACCGGATCTTTACAGCCACCCCAGGCTGCTGAGCATTATTACTATGTGTAAATAACCAATGACTTCACAAAATGGAAGGTTTTCAGGTTCATGAGGAATTTTTGAGGAAATGTTTATGTCATATTAATTTAGAAAGCAAGATGTAAAATTTCATGTTATTATGACCTCAACTCTGTAAACATTATTTTACTTTTTCTTTCTTTCTTTTCTTTTTTTTTTAACGTAAGCTCTATGCCCAACATGGGGCTTCAACTCACAACCCCGCACTGAGCCAGGCAGGCGCCCCAATAAACATTATTTTGAAAAAGACTAGAAGGAAATATACCGCTGGCCGGGAAAATCATATGTACTTGCCCTCTTTGTAGCTTCCTATACCTTCTCGTTTTTTAGAATGAATAAATATTATTTTGATAATAAGGAAAAATTAAAACTAAAAAAACCTTGTTTTATGTAACATGACATCACATTGGGTAACTACCTATAATACCTACTCATGAAGTATTAGTTGATGACAACAATTTAGGCTGGACTATTGTGCTTCCAAATGAAGCTTTAAAACATTGTTTTTTGTTTTTGCATTTTTTTTTTTTTTTTTGAGATTCAAATTCCACTTTGTTTATTTAAAAAGTCCGGATTGGGCAAAGGCAAAGGGACTGCTTTCACAAGGGCCCCTCAGCCGGAAAAGGGAAGGGCGTTCAGTTCTAGCACCCCCAGTTCTGGAGTGCAGGAATCTGAGGGCAACAGGCAGAGGGCCCCACCCCAAGTGTGAGAGTGTGTTCCTGCAGTGTGCCCGCCGATGGGGGCACAGGTGGTGAGCACCTGCTGGAAACTCTGTTTTGTTTCTTAGTATTACTTTACATGCAAGTACTGAATTCTTCTCTGACTTAGGATCGTTATTCCTTGTCCTTCCAGTTTGAGGGTAACAACTTACACCAGCTGGTTCTGAAGATTTGTCAAGCACATTTTGCCCCAATATCCCCGAGGTTTTCCCATGACCTGCAGGCCTTGATATCTCAGCTCTTCGAAGTATCTCCCCGAGATCGGCCATCTATTAATTCCATTTTGAAAAGGCCATTTTTAGAGAATCTTATTGCCAGATACTTGACTCCTGAGGTGAGCTCTGAGGTGATTCTGTGTGGGTTTTGACAGAGATTTTGGTTAGCAAGTCCTTGACACATGTGTTTCATCTTAGGTCATGCACGAGGAATTCAATCACGGCATCACTCATAAAGCAAGATCATTGGCTTCTCAACCTCCAGGGAAGAGGATCCAAGGTAAGAACGATTTGACCGTGTGATCAAAACATCCGTCTTATGTGCATCTCACACAGTGAGTTGGGATATATGGCTGGCAACATTAGTACGGAAATTCCACCAAATACACCGAATATGGATGTTTAAAGAATATGAGTAGTGGAAGCAGGAGAAAAATCATCTTGTTGAATGGTGACTAATGGTGGTGCCTGTATATCTAGCCGACACATGATCTGGATGACTTACGTCCTCTCTTCTCATTAGTTAGAAACTTCAAGAAGCAGTGGATTTACGAATAAAGAGACACTTGAAGAAGTAGAATCCTGGGGTGCCTGGGCGGTGCAGTCAGTTAAGCGTCTGACTCTTGATCTTGGCTTACGTCATGATCTCACAGTTTGTGAGTTCGAACCCCACACCGGACTGGCTGTATGCTGATGGTGTAAAGCCTGCTTGAGATTCTGTTTCTCCTCCTTTCTGCCCCTCCCCAGCATGTTCTCTCTCTCTCTCAAAATAAATAAATAAGTTTAAAAAAATTAAAAAAAAAAAAAAAAGAAATAGAATCCTAACCTAACTTTTGCATAGGAAAGAGACAGTAAGAGAAGGTTCACAGACAGGCCTGGGACAATGAGATGAAGCTTATTTTTTAAAAACAGAGAGGATAGACTGGCGATTCGGAATTCTCTTGCAAAGGCCCCTTAGAGCTGAAGTTAGTACCTCAGACATAATTGGTAATAGTGTGATCTTTATTATATGACCCCTGAAGGAAGCAGGTAATACTTTATGGTCATGATCAATAGAAAAACAATTTCAGTGGTGGTTTCAGGAGTCAGCTGATGATGTGCTCTGTGCGTGTGTGTGTGTGTGTGTGTGAGAGAGAGAGAGAGAGAGAGAGAGAGACAGAGAGAGAGAGAGAGAGAGAGAGACATTAAAGAAGACAAAATTACTAATGTCACTGATGTTGTGAAATAAGAGCAGCATAGACTTAGTCATAACCAAATGTCTGAACTGAAAGGGTGAAGAGGAGGAGAAAATCTCCCCAAGGAGTCAGAGAAATCTATCTACTGTGATAGAGAAACTGAACTTGAGGAAAGTTGTCAAGGGAAGAAGAGTGAATGAGTCCCTCTGCCATGTGTAATTTGGTCTGGTGTAGTTATGTGTGGGCCTAGATTGAGGACATTTCAAAAGTGGATAAGTGGAGGGTGAGAAAAAGCATGCTGTCCACATTTCTAATATAAGAAAGAAAGGAAAACAGGAAAAAAGCCTGATGGTGACAAACACAGACATGTTAGAAACCTGCTCATACACTGAAAACAACAATGTGGCATGAGTGATGTGGCCTATAACCCAAGCTGTGATGACTATATGTAATTACTTGTACATATCTGATTATTACTTGTACATGTCTGATTATTGTACATATCTGGTTATTACTTGTACATATCTGATGCATGCTGTCTCTGTAAATGTTAGCATTAATCCCTAATTTTTTAAAAGTAGTGTTATATATTACTAGAAATATGTGAAGGAACCCTGGATAGAATGGTTTTCTCTGTTCAAAGAAAAAGCATGGTGTGGGGCGCCTGGGTGGCTCAGTCACTTAAGCGTCCAACTCTTAATCTGGGCTCAGGTCGTGATCTCACAGTTCGTGGGATCGAGCCCCGTGTCGGGCTCTGCACTGACAGCGTGGAGCCTGCTTGGGATCCTCTCTCCCTTCCTGTGCCTCTCTCTCTCAAAATAAATAAGCATTTTTTTAAATGCATGGTGGTTTTCCATCAGCACTTCTCCCACTGGGTCTAAATATCTCTGGCTAAAGTGAGCTTACTGTGTTACGATATGTCCCTTATGTTTATACTCTCACAAGCATCGATACTAAAATGCGAACATTTTAAAGAAATTGAAGTTGTTTTATTTTGGTTAAATAAGATTCTAAAATACAGAAAGCGAGATTCCAGGCAAAGTGCCTACCAAGATCAAGGATATCAGTGCCTGTTAAAAGGAAGGAAATATTACATAGAAATGAATGGAGACCACCAGCTGGAGCCCAGAAGCCCATAGCCGTAAGTCGTACTAAACCCTTTCTCTAGTTTGTTAGCAGGTAGCGTGTTCTATGGATCTACTTGCACATGTTGGTGAAGTACAAGCTCATTACTTTGGAGTCTCCTTATTTTGTACTTTCAGTAAAATCATTCTGTGATGAGCATTCAAGTGGTATCTCATTAGATAACTTCTAGTTATTATATTTTTAAAAACAATGCTGTAATTTCTTATAAGTAGTCTATGTACTAGTTTTAGTTTTCCTTTTACAACTCAAAAATCTTTAATTTATTTAAAGAAATAGCATTTTTCTATATAAAACAAGTGAGTAGCATAACTGCAGAAAACATTATGCTTTTTTTTTTTTCTTTAAAGTAGGCTCCATGGCCTGCGTGGAGCCCAGTGCAGGGCTTGAACTCATGACCCTGAGATCAAGACCTGACCTGGGATCAAGAGTCAGATGCATTACCAACTGAGCCACCCAGGAGCCCCAGACATATGCATTTCGTTCTCTTAATTCTAACGTGTTATTTATAATTGAGAAACTTTTATTATATAATCAGTGATTTTTTTCCTAGAGATTCTTTATGCTTATTTATCTGAATTCACATTAGCAGAGCATTGAATCTCTTAGTTGATGCTAGTGAAATGCTTCTGGTATATAAATGATTAAATGGCTATTGTCTTTTAGTTGAAGAATTGTATTTTTAAAGAAGGCTTATGGTATAATTAGAGGACCATTTGGAAATACGTTTACTCAGGTTTACTTGCTATATAGACATTTTAGAAAATGTGTGGTTTATAGGTAGATTTTGAAACTGTTTATTAAATTATTGTTCTTCATTTGATAGACCGTGGTTTAACTTCATTAAAGAAATTTAAAAGTCGGGGCACCTGGCTGTCTCAGTCGGAAAAACACGTGACTCTTGATCTCAGAGTAATGAGTTCAAGCCCCATGTTGGGTGTGGAGATTACTACAAAAATAAACAAATAAACTTAAAAAAAGAAATTTAAAAGTATGTTGTGATTTAGAATACTCTGTAGCAGACTCCTAGGAGAGAGAAAACATCTAAAAGATTCAAGGATGAAGTTAGGAGAACAAGTTGATGTTTTTCTAATCAATCCATTGAAGGTTTCTGCTAATGCCATGGAATGAGTGGGTCTCCACAGGGACCACCTGTGGTGTTCTCATTACCATTTGGGGTTTTAGACAAAACCCTAAAGAAGCTGTTAATTTTCTTCCAATACGTGTCTCTATTTCTAGACCTTTTTCAACAAGTCATTAGTAGGACCTTGTTTGGGGTTATATATATAGGTAAAATTGCAAAACTAAGAAACATAAGTCATACTTTAAAAGATTTTTAAAATGAATACATAATTTATGTTTAGACTAATAAACCAGATTTTATACACTTATTTTAATATCTAAATAAAACCATATGAAGTTGACATTTTTTGTATGTTAAAAATCGTCCAATATCTACAATTCAATGTGGTTCAATTACCATATATATGAACCACACAGCATTAAAAAGAACAGAGGAGATAGTGTGTTACTTCTTCACAGTGAGGAAATTTCAGTTTAAACCATTTGTTTGGGTATTTATATTTCCAGCTACCAGTTCTAGTCCTTTCCAAAGGTTTGAACTTCTTTTACTCTTTTGTTATCATCTGTTCAGTAGGCAGAATTGTCCTGGTTAACGTTAAATTGACCCTAGTTTGCTGTTCAGCAACAGGGTCCTGACTGGTTTTCATGTGTTAATTTGGCCTTGTTCTTGTCTTATAGCTCAGTGGCCTTTACTTAACTCCAAGACAAACACTTGTTTCTGGTTCTCCTACCATTCTGTTTTGTTTGGGAAGGGTGGTGAGATGTAGCTTGGGGTGATAATATGCCTGTGGCAGCTGTTACATGACTTTCCTTGTGTTTACTTGGGAAGAAGGACTGAATGATTCAGCATTTTCTTTCCTTCAAGTCATGATGACATTTTGTATTCAGTCAATTTATCAGAACCTAAAAATGTTGCGAATCCCCAAATTTGTGGGTGGCACAATACCATTTGTTCTCCCATAAAGTACAGCAAGATGTAAATAAGTTTATAAAAATATAAAGTAATAATTCTGAGTTTAGTTTCAGATCTTGGGTTGACTAGGCATACTCACTAGCTAAGTATTTTTGGTAGACCAATCATGAAGTATGCAAGATTCCTATTCACACCTTAATAAAATGATAAACTACTGTGCTATAGTACTTAGACTTCTCAAGTATTTTCCAGTTCCAGGATTTGGGGATTCTAAGATTATTTACCTCTCAAAACTAGTCTAGAGCAAAAAAACAAAAACATACCTTCAGTGCCTTGTCTTAGCTATGGTCACCATCAAACTGTCAATTATTAGAGATTTTAATTATGTGTCTTCAAAATCTTTCCTCCTCTTTTTGATCCTTCAGATAAAAATGGTAGAAAGGCCCAAACTTCCTGCACTCTGTGGTCATTATGATTATTATTATGCTCAACTTGACGTGTTGCGGAAGAGAACTCATGAACCAAGTTACCACTGTGTTCCTCCAAAAGATTCTGGAGTGGAGGAGAATTATAAACAGGAAGAAAGCCACAGTCCATCACCAGGTCAATGGTAATGTCAGAATCTTAGTTAAGCTTTGGTCCTCTGAAAATATCTTGATATATCAACATTTATTCTGAAGCCCTTCCAAATTTTCCTAAAACAAATAGCCTAAGAGGAACTTCCAAACTCTTCATCTTGAATACTCAAGTCAGAGTTTCTTTTGCTCTTTTTCATCTCAAATCTGATGTAGCTTGTCTTCTTTTTCATGGAACCATGAACATGTATATATGTTATTTTCCAAAGAAATTATTAATATTAATCAATAACAATTGAATTGTAATCAGATTATCATTTGAGACATATTAAAAAGACATACTGAAAATTCAGCATGTATTTTCCTGGGATCTTTCATTTGTGTGCCAGCATGAAGAGCCTCTAGAGGTACAGGAATGGCACACAACCATGGCGTCATGGAGCTCAGAGTGTAGTGCAGGAAATGGACAGGCAACTGGCTGTCAAATCAGGGGTGCAAGGCCATCAGTCAGATGCCTGCCCAAAGCGTGAGGATATCATGGTATGGATTTTTCTTTTTCCCTCCAACATATTGTAGACCATGGATGGACTGATCCTGTCCTCAAGAAAAATCACTGCATCAGAATATGTTTCTGTTTTATCCTCTCCTGTATCCCCAATTGGTACAGTTCTCTTTGCTTCCTTTTCTTCCTGAGTCCACAGAATGCATTCTGTAACTCTGAACCACTTCTTGAACTCAGAACTTTAAGCCACAGGTGAACTGTGAATTGCATTCCTGAATTGAAAATCCACTCCTCAAATTGGTGCCTAAGTCTAGTAAAAGTTTCTACTCAAGCTGAACATTTTTATTTTCTAAGGCCTGCTGAATACCTTCAGAGGAGATTTGAAGCTCAACAGTATAAGCTGAAAGTGGAAAAGCAGTTGGTAAGTAAAATACCAATCGTCAGAGGCAATCAGGAACTTCCTGTTCACAGATATTCATGGGTCCTTATGTCCAAGTGCATTCTGCATAGAAGATCAAGACTACTCTCCACCTTCTCCAATTTTTATTTTTCTTTTCCTTTTTTACTTTAGAGAGAGAGAGAGAGAGAGAGAGAGTGAGCAGGGGAGAGGGGCACAGGGAGAGAGAAAGAGGATCTTACACAGGCGCCATGCTCAGCATGGAGCTCTATGTGGGGCTTGATCCCACGACCCTGGGATCATGACCTGAGCTGAAATCAAGAGTTGGACTCTCAACTGACTGAGCCAACCAAGTGTCCCTTAATAGCTAAAGAAGAATAATGGGAATAGGCTTGAATCAGAGCTTGGGCGGCCTGGTTTCTTTCCTGACTCTGTCCCTTGCTGTGTGACCTTAGGCAGGTCATACAACCTCTCTGAGCCTCAGTTTCCTTTTTATAAGTGACAGTTTGGCAGTAGATGAGCTTTGAGGTTCCTTTCAGTGCTACAATTCTTTGATTCTATTTTATTAGAATACTACACATCTTTTAAAAAGTGACTATTGTATTTTATTTGAAATGAAAGTTAGCTTTTTAAAGTTTAACCTTTATTCTTTAGTGTCAGAGTTCCGGGGTGGAGGCTGGATATGCATTCTATTTCTATTACTCTTACTTTGAACTACTCAAAAGCTCTAGTTCTGTTCCCCTACCTAACCTGATGCTCCAGTGATGGCTCAACTTTTACAGAACTTTAATTTCACAATCATAGTTTACCAGTTCAGAAAATGAATCTGGGTGTCTCACATGGTAGCATAAAATATTGATTGCTTAGGATAACAACATAAGTGGCTTTATTAAATGTCTTTACTTTTTAAGTATTTCATATTTAAATTAAGAAAATTCTGCTCATCCCAAATAGTGAGTTTTATTCACAATATAATTCTTGTTTAAAGAAAAAGGTCAAATGAGAAGATGTTTCTAAGATGCAAATATGCTTTAAAATTATTTCATTTGAGGGGCACCTGGGTGGCTCAGTCGGTTAAGCGTCCGACTTCAGCTCAGGTCATGATATCACGGTCCGTGAGTTCGAGCCCCGCGTCAGGCTCTGTGCTGACAGCTCAGAGCCTGGAGCCTGTTTCAGATTCTGTGTTTCCCTCTCTCTCTGACCCTCCCCCGTTCATGCTCTGTCCCTCTCTGTCTCAAAAATAAATAAACGTTAAAAAAAAATTTTTAATAAAAAAAAATAAAATAAAATTATTTCATTCGATTGATAGGGTCTTCGTCCATCTTCTGCTGAGCCAAATCACAACCAGAGACAAGAGCTAAGAAGTAATGGAGAAGAGTCTAGATTCCAGGAGCTGCAGATCAGGAGAAACAAAATGAAGGAACAGGTTAGAAGCAATCTAATTCCCGGGCTCCCTAGGGGCGCCTGGGTGGCGCAGTCGGTTAAGCGTCCGACTTCAGCCAGGTCACGATCTCGCGGTCCGGGAGTTCGAGCCCCGCATCAGGCTCTGGGCTGATGGCTCAGAGCCTGGAGCCTGTTTCCAATTCTGTGTCTCCCTCTCTCTCTGCCCCTCCCCCGTTCATGCTCTGTCTCTCTCTGTCCCAAAAATAAATAAACGTTGAAAAAAAAAATTAATTCCCGGGCTCCCACTGTACCTGCCATTGTCTTTTGTGCTGTTCTGTATATTACTTTTAGTGTCCCAATAGTACACCTGAAAGGCGGAGCTCCCTTGCCCAGTACTTGTTGGACACATTCCTGTGAACCTCCATGCTGGGAGTTCGAGGGGTTACAGAGACACATATTTCACCTCCTCGGAGAATGTGATGTGGTGAACTTCATAAGGCTTTTTACCTTGGATTGATAAAGTAACCACCCATCATTAACATTTTTGAAATATGTATTCACTTTCTGGGGCTGCCTTCACAAAGTACAACAAACTGGATGGTGTAACACAACAGACATGTATTGTCTCCCAGTTCCGGAAGCTGGAAGTCCAAAGTCAAGATGGCGGCAGGGCCATGCTCCCTCTGAAAGCTGTAGGGGAATCCTTTGCTTCTTGCCCACTTCTGGTGGCTTGTCAGCAATCTTTGACATTCCTTGGCTTGCAGCCGCATGACTCATTCTCTGCCGTCAACACATGGCATTCCCTCTCAGTGTTTCTGCCTTCACGTGGCTTTCTTCTGAAAAGGACCCCCCCTCATGTTGGGTTAGGGATCCGCTCTACTCTAGTATGACCACATCTTAGCTTAACCAGCTATATCCGCAGTGACACTATTTCCAAATAAGGTCACATTCTGAGGTACTGGAGGTTAGGACCCAAAATAGCTTTTCTAGGGGGGTAAAACTCAACCCATAAAAGTGGATATATGAAGTAATTGTATGTCATGAGCACAGTTAGGGTTATATATAAAAGTGAAATCACCCCAAGCCACCCCATCGAAGTCACAGGGAGGGAAGTACCACAGCTAAGACATAGGTTATCATCTTTAGGAACAATGGGTTTTCTGATTCTTACTGTTTGTCACACATTCTTTAAATCGTAGGCTGTATAAGAGATTACTTTGTTCAATTGTTCACCAACATTTCAACCTTTTGAATTGGGATTGCTTTCCAGGAGTATTGGAAGCAGCTAGAGGAAATACGCCAACAGTACCACAATGACATGAAGGAAATTAGAAAGAAGATGGGGAGTGAACTAGAGGTGAATACATTTTTCTCCCGAAGGAAATATGGTACTACTGATTTCGATCTATCTAAAGTGAGCAGGGTTTCAAAAGCAGCGTTCTCCTCATGGCAATTAGAAAATATTATCATGCAACCTTTTAATGGGAAAGCTAACAAATCTAACTGAAACTTTTAATATGGTTTACTTGAGACTACACACGATGGCAAGGGTATCTGAGATTCTGTTAGGAACGGCCATCCTTAAAAATACCTGTTCGTTGTCTGCCTCATGAATTAGTCAATACTGATTGACTTTACACCAGAACTAGGTTAGAAGCAGAAGGTAAGTCCAGGCCCATAAGATAGGAAAAAAGATGAGCACTTATTGAATTCAGCAATGCTGGAATAGCCTCATATGCAGGGGTGAGGTTTGAAAGCCTGTATCAGGCCACATTTGAGTGCAGTCAAGATGATTCTTGAAAATCTCTTAAAGGCGCCACTTTGGATCTCTCAGATCTCTGAGAGAGAGATCCATCTCTCAGATCTTCCATCTCTCAGATCACTGCTTTTTCAGTAGAGCTCCAGATGAGATAGCTAGCCTGTGTTTGTAGACCATGTTGCATGAAAAACACACGAATGTTTAACCAGTGAACCACCCTCACTGCCCTGGAGTGCTACTCCTGTGAGAGGCCTGAGGTTCTGAGGCCGGCTGAGGATACAGCTGGCCCCCGGCTCATGCTCATGAGCGGAACTGGCCACACTACTGGACTTGGTTTCTTTTTCCCCAATCCCCCACCCCCAAGTGCATATAGATGAACTAATACAAATGAAGTGAGCATGTGGTACAATTCAGTTATACGTACGGGGCTCTGAACTGCAGTCTTCACACACTTTATCTCATTTTACTCCCCATAATAGAGAAGTTAAATAACTCATCCAAAGTCACTTAGATATTACCAGGCAGACTAAATATCTGATTCTGAAACCTCTACTCTTCTAACATATGTACTTCTCCTCAAAAGAGTTGGAAAGATACGACATGTATGAGCAGTGATCGAGTAAGACTGAATATAGTTAAGCCTTGTGCACAGGAGTAGATGAGCCCCATGAGAGTTTTCATGGAAGAACAGAGGTGGGATCTAATCTGCTCTGAGAAGAGGAGCAGAGTTTGGAGAGACAGAGCTGAGGGGGAGGGCATTCTGCAGGAACCACAAAGAGGTTCACGCAGGACTGGGGGAGCTGGAGCGGGGAGGGTTGGAGATGGTTCTTTCTAGAGCAGAGGCTTGGTTAACAGTGGGGAGTTTTGAGTCATCATCTGCCTTGTTTTTAAGGCAGGTCTGTGATGGGAAACCTGAGTCCAGGAAGACAGCAGACTTTTCTAGAAAGACCAGGAAAGATGCGTGTGGGGAAAGATGTTGGTGGGGGATGCTGAGGCGGTCACCGGGTGGGGGGGATGGAGGAAGGGGGAAGGAGCGGGAAGGAGAGCGCTGTGCAGCCATTCCCGCCGATGGCGCCTGCGCAGTGGGAGTGGAGCGTTTCCTCACTAGATCCCACTCAAAACTGGCCGCGATTCACAATGTGGACCTCAGAACTGACTGAGAACCACTCCTGTTGACTGTGTGTAATTTGTATTTTTAGGAGGACTCAAAAATAAGTTATAAAACCTATTTAGTGAAGAAAAGTGACCTGCCCGTCCCCCAAGAGGCACCTCAGGAAGAAGCTCCTGTACAGGTGATGGTTATTAGTAGGTGATAATGTGTTTCCCAGTGAGGTGGCTCTAGCCTGGGCATTCTTTTTTTTTTTAAGTTTATTTAATTTTGAGAGAGAGAGACAGAGCATGCGTGAGGGAAGGGTACAGAGAGATGGAGACACAGAATCCGGAGCAGGCTCCAGGCCCCGATTTGGGGCTCTAACCCACGAACCATGAGATCATGAACTGAGCCAAAGCCAAGAGTCAGTGCTCAACTGACTGAGCCACCCAGGTGCTCCTCTAGGCCGGAAGTTCTTACCCCTCACTGTGCAGGAGAGCTGTGTGCAGAAGTTCTTAAAAACTCAACACCTAGGCTCTACCCCCAGATGGTCTGGGGTGGGGCCCAGGCATTCTGTTTTCAGAATCTGGCTGGGTGATTTAGTGTGCAGCCATGTGTGAGAAGGACTCTCGTGTGTGTGTATAAGAGTTCAGCTTTCTGGATGGTGTTCGAATCAGTGTCTCAGACACCTTGGTCAGAAATCTGATGGTTAATGTCTTTACTTCAACCTTACATTTTTGGTGGGAGGAGGGAACTGGGCAGAGATGAATTATCAAATGGCTCCCAAGAAGGTTTTTTTTTTTCTTTCTGGGAGGTCTTTCACCTTTATCTTCAAGGTGCCACGAGGGCTTGGTTAAGGGTGGGTGAGGGGGGCCAGTGTTGGTGGAGACTGAAAGGCTCCCCGAGTGTTTTGCTTGGGACCTTCCACGGCGTGATGCCGGGGAGCTCTAACATGAACCGACTCGGGGGGATGGGGCTCGGGAGTCTAAGATGGTTGTATTTTAAGGAAAATAAAGCCATAGGACACTTCTTGTACAAATGAGACAACCAGACCCCACAGTCAAATCTAGACAGGCAGCTTCACAAAATCAGTAAGATACAAAAGTCACAATCCTGTTTCAGAGTTCATAATATTGCAAGGCAGAAACGTGCCCTTCCCAGGGCTGCAGGGGAAGCAGGGATTAATGATTCAAACTAACACCTGCTGTATGCAATGTGCCTACAGATGAGGCAGCACTGAATTCTAAGGGAGAGATGATAGAGACCTCCTGTAACATGGCGGAGAGAAGAGAGCATTAAAACACACACACACACACACACACACACACACACACACACACACACACCAAAAAGACTCCTGTGTTTCTGGCTTAAAAGTAAATATCATTTACTAAGATGGGGAAGAGTGGGGAGCAAGGTTGTGGCGGGGGGTTGTACTCTGGACATACTACTGAGTTGGAGAAAATCTGAGGGACTCCATGCCTGCTTCAGGGCTCCCCACACACGGAACATGCTTTCCCCGGACCTTCATATATGCAAGGTGCAACATCATTCCAGGGATTCCATCACATGCCAGGACAGGCTTTTCCTGCATTACTCTCCTCCTCTCCTCTTTTTCTGTGCTGTCACCCTGTTTGATTTCCTTCATACCACATAGCACTTTCTGCAACGAGTTGCTAATTGAACTCATTTAGTATCTATGTTATTGCAGTAAAATGGAAGTTCCATGTCAGCAGAGATCTTTGGTCACATTCACTGCACTAACCCAATGTGTAGGACGGTGTCCGGCACATGGTGGGTTCTCTGTGTGAATGTGTGGAATGAATGTCAAGGTGAAGATGATGCTAAGTAGGCAGTTAAGTAGGTGAGCCTGCAGCTCAGAGGAGAGGAAAGAGCATCCCTGGAGGTACACATTTCAGGGTCCTTGCATAAGGGTGGCCCTTAAATCCATAGCAACTGCTGACACCCTGCACTGAGGAAGAGAGGGGCAGAGGGCCCTGGACTGCACCCCAAGAAAGCCCAGTACTTACAGTTCACCTCTCACCTGTTCCTTTGACAGTCTCGTCATCTACTTTCACAGTCATCTTCTCTTCTTTGAAATTGCCCAGCAATTTTTAGAGCCCTTTCCTTCCTTTTTACTATTGTGAGCAGTGCACTTGTTTTCCTGGTTACAGTCGTAAGCCTCTTAAGGGAGGGATCCTGTAGCCAAAATTATATTCTTGAATTAGATTAGTTGTACTGGACCAGAGTGATAAGCATTGTCACATTATGGAATTTTTGCCATTGCAATGCCAGCCTCCAATGTACTGCTATTTCAAGTTAATGGATGTTGTGTCCAAGTTTTTAGTGAATTATTGTTAACTTTCCTTTACAAAGGCATGTTTTGATGCTCAAATTAATCATTGGATTCAATCCAGAAGTCAAGTAATGTAAACAGACCATGCTGTGAATTCAGGGGTTGTGAAACTATCATTGTTTGATCAATGTTAAATGCTAGATTTTAATTTTTCTCTAAACTTGCAGGATATTGAAAGAGACTTGAAACAAATTAGAGTTCAGACCATAAAGGAAAGTAACATTCCAGAACAGAACTGTAAAGCTAAGGTAATAAACATTTGGTCTTGTGGGTCATATTAAACAGCTTGCTGTGAGGGGGGGGGGGCACACCTTGCAATCTGGGTTGCCTACAGGACTTTTCCCCCTACTATTTTATGGAATTGCCTTATTTTGTGATGTTCAGCTAATGGTTTTAAGTATCTGTAATGTCAAATAGGAGTTGTAATTTTAACACTTTTATTAGATTGCTAAACTAACATTATTTTCCTTGCTTTCTTCTAGAGAGGAGTGAAATTTGAAATTAGTTTAAACCAATGTATTTCTGATGAAAAAACCCTCCAAGAGGAAGAGGTATGCCATTAAGTATTTATTTCCATTAATAGGTATGAGAAAAATGAGTGTCTCAATAGCACATTTAATGAAGTTTTTCAATAGGCCGTAGGGAGAATTTTCTTAAGTCTTCCTAGAAGGAACTCTGGTGTTCAAATGAGTCTTCCAAAAGGCTTTTTATCTTACCATTCTTTTTTTCATTGAGATTATTCCCTTAGATGGATTATTCCAATCTAATTTACTTTTCTCTTGTAAAGGAATTATTTTCTCATAATATTAACTGTTTGTCCTTGCCAAATTAAAATAGAAGACTTAATTATAGTCAACAACTAATATACTTACCTAAAACATTGAGCAGCTATCCTGAAACAGTGCACATTTCTTTTAGGTCTTAATTAATTATTGATAAGTTTCTTCTGGTCTTTGGATAAATCTCAGTTATGCACTTGGGCTCTCATTGACATAGTGATAAATGCACGAATACAGTAAACTCAAACTTCATTTTATTACTTGTATTCAACATCTTTTTTAATCCCACTTTTTACCAGACCTCTTCACAAAAATCAGAATCAACTGATTTGTGTCTCCATTTCACCTTCACTAACTCTGCCTTTTAAATTACCAAAAGTTGGGGCGCCTGGGTGGCGCAGTCGGTTAAGCGTCCGACTTCAGCCAGGTCACGATCTCGCGGTCCATGAGTTCGAGCCCCGCGTCAGGCTCTGGGCTGATGGCTCAGAGCCTGGAGCCTGTTTCTGATTCTGTGTCTCCCTCTCTCTCTGCCCCTCCCCCGTTCATGCTCTGTCTCTCTCTGTCCCAAAAATAAATAAACGTTGAAAAAAAAAAATTTAAAAAAATAAAAAAATAAAAAAATAAATTACCAAAAGTTATGTGTAAACACATAGGAGCTATATCACGTCTGATACTTAATTTCTTTCATTCATGTTCTTCATTAGCTGAAAAATTTTTAATGCTATCATTTCTTTTAGATTTTTTTGTTTTGAACAGACTTCATGTGTTAGAGCATTTTTGGGTCCATGGAAAAAATGAACAGAAGGTACAGAGATTTCCCATCCATCCCTGGTTCCACACATGCACAGCCTGCCCCTCTCCCCGCCCCGGGGTGGAACATTTGTTATACCTGATAAACCTAGATGGGCACATCATAATCACCCAAAGTCCCTGGTTCACATTAGGGTTCACTCTTGGTTTTGTACATTCTGTGGGTTTTGTCAGACATATAGCGACACGTATCCATCATTATGGTACCATACGGAATAGTTTCCCTGCCCTAAAAATCCTCTGGGCTCCAATTACCTTTCAGATTTTTATTAGCATTTTGCCACATAGAGACTTCTTAGAGTGGTGATAGTTAATACTCACTTCTCTTTAACCACTAGGTGTCTTAGCGTCCCAGCCCTATGGGGACCAGAGGGGGCAGATCCGGGGACCTATTTCAGGGCTGGAGTGGTACATCCACGGCACTTCTGTGAAGCCAGGTGCCAAAGCTGGCCTGTTAGTATAAAGGAAGAGAGTAAAAAAAAAAGTGTTATCTGTCAGGGTTCTTCACCCTTTGTTACTCGATGCTTTGATGTGCTTAAAACAGAGTGATCATTTTAGTATTGTTTGTGGAGTATTAGGAGCAGTTTTAGGGACCTGATTGGGAACATTGTGCACTTAAAGCAGGGCGTGGATGAGATAACCTTGAGAGTTCTATAGAATGGAACTGCAGGAGGATAGAATTCAAGGCAGGAAGTCTGGATAAAATCAAGTTGCCCTATGATTGGTGCTTGTCGCTGTTGAGAAAGAAGGAGAAGAAACAAAAACATTCCTGTTTCTATCTTGTTCCAACATAGTTCCAGTTTTAAAATGCTACTAACTTACTTGTTTAATATACATATGTTGAATACTTCTCACATGCCTTGGTAAATGTTTTTACTGAGAACACACACAAAAAATTTTTAACATATTTCTTTCCAAAAAATATGGCTTATTTGTCATGAAACACTGTGTAATTGCTTTAGGTAACGGATGTGCGAAATGAAACTTTGACCTTTGAGGATGACATGAAGCTTAAGGAGTATGAAGATTATACAGACAAAGCATTTGAAAAACTCTGTTGTCCAGAAGCAGGTACGTGTTCTGGCTCTTGAAAGCCGTAGATGAGAAAGAACGTTTCATTGGCGATCCATCACAGTCCCTCTCCTCGCTCACCTGCAACTCCGTGTCACCTGCCCTGCTCCATGGGCCCTAGCTGGCAGAGCCCTGGCTCCTCTGCCCCCAGAGACCCAGCCCTTTGCACCTGCTCTGTGCTGTCTCCTTGGGCACCTGCCCCCAGCCGGCAGCTCCACACCACCCACGTTCTCATTGTCTGCTGGAGTGTTCCTTGGACAAGTCCCACTAGCCTCTCGGATTCATCAGTTGTCACTTGAATTTCGGAGCTCTTCCTCCCCAGCCATCCTTTATTGTGGGGACTGCCAGCATCAGGCTGACTGTTCCTGCTGCACACCGCGGTGGGTTCTCCTCTGAGACGTCTCTGGAGTTTTCCTCTTCCTTCAGCCCCTCGGCCACCGGTTTAGGGCCCGGTCGTCTCTCAGCAGTGTGGCGAGACAGGGAATGCGTGGAGTTTGGATCCGAGCTGCCACTGCCACTTTCTGACTGTGTGACCTTTCACAAATGACTACAGTGCTCTGAACCTCAGCTTCCTCCTAGGAACGGGGATAATAGTACTTGCCACACAGGCTTACTGTGAGGACAAAAGTGAAATGTGATATATCGAGTACCTGGCACATAGTAGGTGCTTCATAAATGCTATTTCTAACTTGTCTTTTTCCTGTGCCTCACTGCCCTGCCTTATTCTCTTATGTGTCCTTCTTTTCTCTAGTATTTTCCCCTTCATTCTCTAAATAGCTGCTGGAGTTATCTTGCTATATTACTCTTCTACTTAAACTTTTTCTGGATAATGCTTACAGGATTCCTCATAGTCCATTCCACATAGTATCCTGTTTAACATTGTGGGACCTGAGCCTGTGCTCACCCACCTTTTCTGCCCCAGCACCCCTCTTTCCTACCACTGATGATGGGGTGCATACAGCCTCCTGGAGCACCCCTCTTCCCTTACAGCTGTGTGAGCATTTACGTGCCTTCGCGTGGCTTGGGGTCTTCTTCCTAGAATAATACACTTTACCTCATGTCCAGGTGATTCCAGAAAATAAACCTTTATTCAGTTCAGCAGGCATCTTACTGAGAATCTCCATGTGCACAGACCGTGCGAGGTGGTAAGGATCTCAGCGATGAATGAAAACGGAGTCTGCTCTTGACATCTCAGTAGCATCGAGCCAAAGAGAGGGGGGACAAAACATGTTTTCTGAGCCCAAATACTAATCATCATTATAGTGCCAGCTGGCTGGAGAGTCAGGGAGGTACCCGCTCCTACAGAGCTTGGCATGCTAAAGAGCTTGGGCTTTTCCTGTATGGTGACCTTCAACCAAAGGGAATTAAATGCTATTTGTGATGGAGAAAGACCAGGCTGGCTGCAGTGTAAGGATGGTGTGGATGTAAGTGGCCAGCAGGCAGGAGACAAATAGCTCAGGTGTGAAATGACAGGTGCTCAGGCCAGAGCGGTGCGGTGACTAATAGACACCGAAGTGTGAACCCCTGAGTGTGGCAGTTGAGGAAGAGAAGGAGGTCAAGGATCCTCCCAGTTTTCCAATTCAGGTGGATGAAGCTGTTACCAGCCAAATAGGCACACACATCGCGCTGAGGGAGGTGAGCGGACATAGTATCATGCTCTAGATTTGGGACACATCGAGGTTTAGGTCTTTCTGAGCCTCGGCTGGAGATGCTTAGAAGATGCTAGCTGTGGAAGACTGAAGCTCTTGGACAAGTCAGAGTCTCCATAGTATACACACGGTATTATCATAATCACCTTAACGATGGTCGAAAATACCTAGGCAGGGGGACTAGAGTGAGAAGGAAATAGAGTTTGGGACAGACCCTAACGATGTTTAGACAAGTTTTGGGAAAATCCAGAGAGAGTGAAGCCAAAAGAGGAAAGTTCTAGAAGGAGGTGCAGGGTTGGCAGCATCAACTGGAAAGGCTAAGTGAAGTGGGTTGAATAAGAACCTATAGGTTTGGCCGTCAGGATCTTATAGTGGCCTGAGCGAAAGTTACAGAGGAAGGGACAAATTCCAAGGTTATTCTTTGCATTGCATACATTTTCTGGAAAGAGGAGGCTGTAAGTTGTAGGTCTCACAAGATGTAGCTGCCTTTTTTTTTTAGATTAAAGAGATTTCAGTTGGGTACAGAAAATGGTCTTTAAACTTCTCTGCATTCCTGTAATTATAATTCAGGTTGAAAATTTTTTTCCATATGTTTTGATCATCCATATTTCTCTTGTGAATTATGTGCTTTCATCTTTCATTCATTCATCCACTGAAAACAGCATTTATTTTTCGCTTTATAAGACACTTGAAGTTAAAGCGTTACCTATAATATGTATTGCAAGTATTTTTCTCATTTAGTTTTCAGATCTCATTTCCAGTAACAACAGCAAGTGTGTGTGTGTGTACACATATATAATTTAGGAATAAACTTTATAAGGGTTTTGCAGAGCATGTGAAGAACATTATAAAACCTTACTGAGGTAGTTAAAGATCACTTGAGTAAATGGGGAGAAATAACACTGTTCTATATTAGAAATATTCTTTCCAAATATACATATGGATTTTGTCAGTTTCAATCAAAACCACAAAAAGATGAGAACATCTTGGCAGTTTGGAGAATGTTGGAGATTCGAAGGGGCACATATGGCTTTCAAATGTCAAAATATATTCTATAAATTATAGTCATCGAAAGAATATGATACTAGCATCAGAATAGATAAAGCAGTGAAAAGAAGAAATAGTTTAGAAACAAATCTGAGTATGGATAATAACTTAGCATATGCTGAAAGTTATACCACAAGTTAGTGGGAAAGAAAGGCTCAATCAAATAAATGTTGCTAGGCCAATCAGTTAACAATTTAGGGGAAAGTTGTGAAGTCAGACCCTATATAATGATACAACAAAATGAAAATAAAAATTTAAAAAGCCAAAGAATTTATATGTAAAAAATGAAGATATATATTAGAAAGTTAATTAAAAGAACAGTTGAAACTAAAGGAAAGCTATGGAATAGAGAAGATGTTTGCAAATAACATACCCGATAAAGGGTTAGTATCTGAAACATATAAAGAACTTATAAAACTCAGTACCCCAAAAATGAATAATCCAATTAAAAAATGGCAGAAGACATGAATAGACATTTTCCCAAAGAAGACAGACAGATGTCCAACAGACAAAGATGCTCAACATCACTGATCATCAGGGAAAAGCAAACCAAAACCACAATGAGATGTCACCTCACACCTGTCAGAACGGCTGGATCAACAATACAAGAAACAACAGATGTTGGCGAGGATGTGAAAGAAAGGGGAACCCTTTGGTGGGAATGCAAACTGGTGAAGCCATTCTGGAAAACAGTATGGAGATTCCTCAAAAAGTGAAAAATAGATCTAGTCCTATTAGATAGAAATATCCCAGCAATTGCACTACTAGGTATTTACCCAAACAATACAAAAATACTAATTCAAAGAGAGATATGCATCCCAATATTTATAGCAGCATTTTCTACAATAGCCAAACTATGGAAACAGCCCAAGTGTCCATCAACTGATGAATGGGTAAAGAAGATGTCACATACACACACACACACACACACACACACACACACACACACACACAGTGGAATTTTACTCAGCCATCAAACAGAATGAAATCTTGCCATTTGCAACAACATGGATACAGCTAGAGAATATTATCCTAAGTGAAATAAATCACAGAAAAACCAATATATGATTTCACTCATATGTGGAATTTAAGAAACAAATGAGCACTGGGAAAGTGAGAGACAGAAAGGTGAACCATGAAGTAGACTCTTAACTATAGAGAACAAACTGATGGTTACCAGAGGTGAGGGGGCTGAGGGGAAGGGTTAAGTAGGTGACGGGGATTAAAGAGTGCACTTGTGATGGGCACTGGGTGATGTATGGAAGTGTTGAATCACTACATTGTATACCTGAAACTAATATTACACTGTAAACTAACTAGAATTTAAAACAACAACAACAAAAGAAAAAGAAGTAAGAGAAAATATAGGTGTTTTTCTTTTTGGTTAGGGAAAACTATTCAGAATACATGGAAAACAATCATGAGCAAATTAGTAATAGAGTCCACGTTAGCAGTGAAAAGCTTTGGTGAAGCAAATAATCTAGCTCCTAGAATTGTCATCTTCTGTAGTTTTTCTAGGGTAAATAATCATGAGTGTCCACAAACATTTAGCTACGATGATCTCATTATAGTATTATTTATAAAAGTGAAAAATTACTAGCAAACTAAACATCCAATTACAAAGAATTCTAATACATCCGCAAAACAATACTATATTTGCTTTAAAATGGGCATATAGAAGAGTAGCTAATAAACTGACTATGATATGTTACTCATTGAAAAGAGTAAGTTCTGAAAGTTACGCATAGTGTGAGGCCCATTTTTGTTTCAAAACACAGAATCTATATTCAAGGAGAAATTTTAAAATTTTTAATAGTCTCTAGATGGTGAGATTATGGGTAACTTTTATTTTCTTCTACTTATCTGATTTTCATATTTCCTATAGTGAAACATAGTAGTAAATAAAAAGATTTTTTTTTCCAACGTTTTTATTTATTTTTGGGACAGACAGAGACATAGCATGAACGGGGGAGGGGCAGAGAGAGAGGGAGACACAGAATCGGAAACAGGCTCCAGGCTCCGAGCCATCAGCCCAGAGCCTGACGCGGGGCTCGAACTCACAGACCGTGAAATCGTGACCTGGCTGAAGTCGGACGCTTAACCGACTGCGCCACCCAGGCGCCCCAATGAAAAGATTTTTAAATTAAGATAACAGAACTGAATGCATTTCCATGGAAACCGACTGAAGTAAAATGCTCAGAAGTACCTCAAGGAATTTGTCCATTCTTGTCACTAATATTTACTAACATTTGGATATATTGGCTAGTCAATCAAATATTACTAATAAAAATGGAACAGCTCGTAAGCCTGTTTAAAATTTCAGTCTTGTAAGTTATGATGTATGCCTTAGTCTGTTTGGGCTGCTATAACAAAATGCCATTAACTCAGTGGCTTATAAACAACATTTATTTCTCACAGTTCTGGAAGCTGGAAAGTCCAAGATCTTGGTGCTGGCAGAGTTGGTGTCTGGTGAGGGCCCACTGCCATGTTTTCACTGTGTCCTCACTTAGCAGAAAGGGTGAAGAGCTCTGCGGGATCTCTTTTATAAGAGCACTAATCCCATTCATGAGGGCTCCACCCTCATGACCTCATCATCCCCCCCCCGCCCCCTCCTCGGAAAACCCCACCTCCCAATATCATCACATTGGGCATTAGGTTTCCACATAGGAATCTGGGGTGGAGACTGGGCACAAGCATTCAGTCTGTAACAATCTGTGTTCAAATGAGGTGGTCATTTCTCTGTTTTTGAGTGTACCAGCTGATGGACTGCCTCCAGGGTTCCTGAGCACTGTTTGGTACAATTAGTTGCACTTTGACTGCTTTTAAAATAACGAGTCATTTTCTCATACTCAGAGTTGTTCATTCAAGATACTGGTGCTGCTGCAGAGAACAGGAGACAGTGGGACGCACGAGCTCCTCAGACTCTCCTGGCGATGATGGCAGCGGGTGACATGACCTCCACCTGTTCCACTCTGCTGGGCGGGGAATCTACACTCGTTCAGTGTAAGTTGCCAGCAGGGGGAGACAAAGCCTCAGCTGCAGCTTTGTTGCTGGTGCTCAGCTTGATGCCACAGTTCTTTTAGTACAATCCCTATACATTTGGTATCAAGTATCTTTCAAAGACATTGTTCTGGTATCTGCCCCACCTCCTGAGAAACTTGCCTGCTAATTATGCTAGACAACTGATGACTCCAGTTCATGAGAATAGAAAGGAAGAAAGATCCAGAATCCCCTTTCCTTGTGGGGAGGGAGATTGTCTAAGGAAGGACAGTTGGCTTGACTTGCCTTCCCATGCTAGCCCCATTACTTCCTTGGAATTTCTTGCAGGGGTTGGTTTTTTTCCATCAATAAAATCTGAATTAAGATGATGGCTATCCATAAAGGTTAGAGTTAGCAGTACAAAAATACATATAAAATTGCTTTGTAAACCAGTGTGCTATTGAAATGTTAGGAGTGTTTAGAATATGATATTTCCAACCTAAATTCCTTCGTTTACATCTGAGCTTCCGTCATAGTCTTTCCATAGGAGGTGTTCACAGCAAAGTCTGGGTGTTATTTTTACAGGTGGTGAAGATTTTTCTTACTTCCTGTGTTCCTCTTGATAACATAGGGTTGGAGGAGAGCTGAACTTTATACCCATTTCATAACTTGAAATGTGTAACTATATCACAGACATTTATAAATGTGTGAGTTGACTTACATTTATACCATTAAAAAACACTAAAGTCCTCAAACTTGCAAGAGGGGGCTTGCAAACATAATACAATTTCATCTGTTTGAAGCCAATGAGATAATAAGAAAGAAAACCTAGTTTAAAATAAACAAGTGGAATAGAAATTTTAACATACCAGTGTGGCTAGTTTACAAAGCACAAAAGTGACTCTCCTACCCATCAGCCATGTGTCATAAGTCACTAATCTTTTCTGTATCTCTGTTTTCTTGCTGGTAACATGAGGGGTGGGATTAGGTCACCTTCTAACATTCCATGATTTTATAAGAACTCAAATGAAGAAACATTTTTATTTTCAGTAACACAGTTTCCTCTTCAGGTGGCCAAGGGATTGTGACTGAAGGCGTTCCAGAAAATAGGAAACAGTGGCGGCACGAAGTGCCAGGAGCTTTAATGAACGCTTTGGCTGCAGCACGTCTAACAAGTAGCTCATTTTCTGCCAACGAAGGAGAATTGGGTATGCAGTTTATTTTTAAAAATATAACCAGTCGCCTGAGGAACTTTGTCAGAGACCTGTAAATGTAGAAAGGGGATAAAAATACCTTCAGCCCGGAGAGAGAACTGTAAAGGTCTCAGCCTTTGCAGAAGCTGATTTGCTTTGTCCGAGCCCGTTCCAAATGCTGCTAACAAAAGACTCGAGCTTCTGAGAAAAGTAGGGTAATTTTCTTTAATGTAATCAGTTGACAACTGGTGAAAATAAGTAAGTAGGGCAAGTGGCTTTGTAGATGATGAGCTGGTCTTGCTTAGCTCTACCTGACAGTATATTTCTGACAGCTATTCAATAGACAAATTATTATCCTATGGGCAATGAAAATGCATCATAATAGAGTTTCTTGACTTTGGGAGGTTTTTTTTTATTTTGCCTCTGATTTTTAGCAAGATTATGTTTGTGTTTGCCTTATGGAAAGCCAACCATCATTTTCAAAAGTTTGAGGCAATTCCTATCACAGAGGGATTTTGTCTTTGCTCAGGTGTGCAATACTACAAGGAAGTCACCATAGGCAGGCAGGTGCCTCGGCACAGGTGCGAGGTTAGGGACCCTGTGTTTCAGGGCGAGATTGAGGTGGTAAGGAGGCATAGATACAAGCTAGGTATAACAGAGGCTGATAAAGAACGATGCAGAAATGTGTACAACCTTGAGAATAATGTAAGATAGGCACCTTCCTACCCAAGAGTGAGTCAGCCAGTTTGTGAAGCCTAAACTTCACAAACTTTGTGAAATCTTTGTGAAAGTTGAGTCTTCAAGAATGTAGAGAAGAAAGAACGTATCAGGTGGGAAGGACATACAGGTACACGAGTCTGTGTCAGGCCCTGAGAAAAGCAGTTTGACTAAAATCTAGGAGAAGTAGAGGGGGCCAGAGTCCCTGAGTGTAAGAAGTCCTTCGAAATCCTTCGCTCTTACTACTTCTGTCAGTTGACACACTGTTGCTTAAAACTTGAGAGAGAGGGAGAAAGGGAGAAACTGCCTTTAAGACTCTCTTTCCAGTACTTTCAAATTATAAAAAGCAATGTAATTGCCTGTTTGTTTGCTCCCTTCCCTTCTGTGCTGGGCTAAAAGCGTTGTCCCTGAGGATGGGACTGGAGGCGGTAAGGAGGAAGCTTTGGGCTGACCTGGTTTGGCCTGGAAGCCAAGGGCTGGGACCCCAGGCCAGGTAGGAAGGATGGTGTTCCTCTTTCAAGACACTGAGGTGGGGACATACTTGGTGGCTATGATGCCTCTGCTTCCATTTGTGCCTGTGATTCTTAGAGTCATAGAAAACCTTCATTTGGTCTGTCATGCCTAATTAATTAATTAGTTCATGAACTTCATGTATTTTTACATAGATGGCTTTACATTGGGCATATATGAACAACTGATCTATCAAGTGAGATTGGAAATAGGAATTTGGCTCCACAGGTGCATTCAAAGCAGAGTGCAGATGTTTTCTTTTGCAACCTGCTCAGGGCGTTGACACGCCTCCCGCCCCAGCTGTGCTCTGAGTGCTGGTGGCCTCTTGACTTCCTGTCTCTGGTCATCTTTTCTTCCTTCAGCTCAACCCTTTGCACTCCTGCCTGATAATCCTCCTCCTAAAAAAGACCAAATCTCTTTTCAGCTTAAAATCCTGCACAAGATTCTCTCTTACCCCCAGAATAAAATCCAGTCTCTTTGTGGACTCTAAGCACCTTAAAGATCAGGTCGGCCTGTTGCAATGCCAAGGTTTGCTTGCATTTCTCCACCATCATATATTCCTCCCTTGGTTTAGAATGCCTGCCTCTTTGATCAGAATTATACCTCCTGCAAGATTTCCCTCTGATGAACCTCCTACCATTTCTGTCAGTATGTTTCATCAGCGGTTAGCCTTCTCTCCCTTCTTTTCCCTATAGTACCCAATGGGACTTTTTGTAAAGGGGTCTGAAATAAAGTCAAACCTTGAATGCTCTTTTGCATGAGTGAGTGGCAGACCCTGTATCTATATTAATATGTTTCTCTTTAATCCCAAAAATTCTAGGAAGTCCTCAAGTTTGTCTACAGTCTCCCCACCTTTTCTCTTAGCTGCTTCTGACAATTTCACATTCATTCGGTCTGACACTTAAATTTATTCACGCTCAAATTATTTGTTAAACGCATGCAATATTGACCTTTCATCATTATATTTATTGTTTAAATTCATGTCATAAAAAAGATGCTGTCGTGAATTTATTTGCATTTTTATGATTGCTATGAAAAACCTGGATCTCAAACTACTGCCTGGGTCCCACTGACGGGGAGCCACTGCTTTAAATGATTGAGAAAATATCTAAGCATGTTTCCCTTGCCTGCCTCTAGGTTTTGCTTCCCCGCTTAATACCCCACAAGACACTATAATTGTCTGATCATAAAACTAAAGTTCACTTTAATTTCTTATTCTTACTATCTTCCTCCCTAGACTATAAGCTTTTGAGAGCTTTGTCTTGATTACCACTCTGCTTCGTCTCTCTATCCCTAGTGCATAGAACTTAGTCGATGGCCATAGTCTTTGTGAATGAACATAAAACCACAGCACAGCTTTAGTATAACTTTATGCAAGGGCATGTAATTACCAATATTTGTATGGCCGTCAAGTTGGAGAGGGAAATTACAATGTGAAAAATAATTCTTATGGCTGTATAGAATCTTCATGAAGGCTTTCTGAATGTGTAAGTTTTACTAACTTTGATTGCAGGTATAATAGACACAGTTTATAAAGGCTTGTAAGGATTAGCTATTGGTCATACATTTAAGCATTTTTCATATACCCTTCATCAGTCTTTAGCTTAAACTTCCAATTTCTTTCATGCTTCTAGCCCTGCATTCCATTAAAAAAATGAAACTTTATCAACTACATGTTTAATTTATCCTCACTTTAAGATAGCAAGACTTTCATAAAATCCTTTTCAATGACTCTTACTAATAAAAGCTACACTCTTTAGATGAGGACAAGTACTTTTTTTTTTACATGTGCATAATTAATTCAGGTCAGTAATTTTGTTTATCATTTAACCACTCCAAGGGGATCCTTGGTGGGAAGGTAACCTCCATGTTTCTTGTGTAAATTTTCAGGCCACAGAGTTGCCTTGGTAACATCATGGTTGCACATCCTGATAACAGCTGATTTACATTTCTACAGTTAGCTATAGTCATTCTTTCTTCTCTCTTTTTAAACAAAAAATAAAAGCCTGCTAAAATTGTCTTCCTAAAACAGGAAACCAAAAACTATGAATCCCATACCAAGTGGAATATTCAGGCTGCTATTAATCAGCCAGACAACCTCATAGATGATATGTATCAATCAGTTCGTTTATTTTATAGTGCACTTTAGGAAACAATATAAGCTATGATTTGGGATGAAACATATTGATTAAAAATAGGTAAATATTTAATTACAGTGTGGTGAAATTTCTACTTGTAGTTATGTACGTGAATAGCTTACCAGAGAGAAAAAGCCACACTTTGTTTTTAATTTCACCTTTGGAGAAAAGTTACTATTTCTAATCCCACTTGTTAGCAGTGGGTGGGATTTTTTCCTGGAGACTAACGTGAAACACTGTTTAGACCCCTAGGAAGAGGGGTCTCCTAGGAGACGTAGGTTATGGTGGGTTCCCAAAATGGGCATAGTCCTTCACTCTTCCCTGTATCTGTGCCCTTTTCAATATGACTTTGCAGCTTCTCCATCATTAAATGGCTTTTTTTTTTCTTTCCCCTTAAATATTAATTGGCCTTTGTAATTTGCTTTGGCGGGTAGGATGAGTAGAAGTGGTGGTGTGCCAAATCTGAGTATTCAAGGAACTGCTGCTCTTTTTTTTTTTTTTTTTTTTTGGAACTCTGTCTATCTCTCAACTCCCTCCAGTTGGCCTGCTGGAAAATGAAGAGACCATGTGGAAAAGAGAGGCAAGCCACCCAAGAGAGGCCACAGTAGGCCAGCCAGCCTCCAGCTGGCCTGGCAAGTGACCGCACATGCATGATTGGGCTCAACCAAGACCAGAAGAGCCAGCCAGCGAAGCCCAGTCCGAGCTGCCTAACGGCAGGGTAGTGACCTAAATAAATGGTTACTGTTTTAAACCACTAAGTTACGTGGTGGTTTATTCTGGAAAAGCTAACTAATGTAGACATGTATAACAAAATTCCCAAAGTGGGAGTCAAACGGAGGCTAAGCCTTTATAGTTTTAAAGCCAGCTTAGGAAGCCAGCATTTTAAATTTTTTTGTAAACCATTTTAGTGTTTTAGATTTTAAGAAAATGTCTCAACATTGCTATTGATCGCACCAAGGTTGAAGTTATGCAGGAAAAAAGCCTAGACATCAATGATAAGCATATGAAAAGATGCTCAACATCACTCATCATCAGGGAAATTCAAATAAAAACCACACAGAGATATCATTTCACATCTGTTAGGATGACTGCTAGCCAAACAACAACAACAACAACAAAAACAACAACAACAACAAAAACAAAAAACAGAAAATAAGTGTTGATGCGAAATAATTAGAACCCTTATGCACTATTGGTGAGATTGTAAAATAGTGCAGCCATAATAAAAAGCATATGGAGGTTCCTAAACAAAATTTAAATAGATTTTCCATATAATGCAGCAAGTCCTCTTGTGGGTGTATGTCCAAAAGAACAAAGAGATTTTGCACATCCATGTTCATTGTAGCAGTATTCACTGTAGTCAAGATGTGGGAGCAACCTGGAATGTCCATCAGTGGATGAATGGGTAAGGAGAATGGGGCATATTCATAGCATAGAATATTATTCAGCCATAAAAAGGAAAGAAAGAAATCACGTCGTATGCTACAACATGGGTGAAACTTGAGGACAGTATGCTAAGTGAAATAAGCCAGTCACAAAAAGACAAACACTGAATGAGTCCACTTGTATGAGGTATTTAGAGAAGTCAAACTCTTAGAAACAAAGTAGAATCGTGATTTCCAGGGGCAGGGGAGAGGGAGAATGGGGACTTGTTTAGAGTTTCAGCCATGCAAGATGAAAAAGTTCTAGAAATCTCTTATACAGCATTGTGCATATAGTTAACAATACTGTACACTTAAGACTTGTTAAGAGGGTAAATTTATGTTATGTGCTTCTTATCATAATTTAGAAAACACAGACATTAATGAAAGAATAATTCAGAATATCTTAATTGTCTCCTAAATCATTTTATTATGGTATCTCTGAATCAGGATCCAAAAATTTTGATTGATAATCTAAAAAAATAACTCAGAGGAGTAATACTCTGAATGTGAGGCATTTTAATTATATGTTATTCAATTTGTTTAACTTATATTTTCCTTTTTAGGAATATACCAGACTGATACAATATTTAAAATGTATGCTTAGAAAGGACTAAAAGTTCTTATAATAGTTTATGTTTATAAAATATAAATTCTAAGGGCTAAGGAATCATTTTGTCATTTTGTCAGTAGCATTTTCTTTGCTATTGGTGTGTAAAATAACAATGCATCTTATAATCAGTGGATGAAGAATAGTGTGATCCAATAAAGATGGCAAATCTTAAGTTTTTACAACAGAAGATTTTCTTAAATTTTCTATACAATCAAAGCATCTATCCCCAAAGTGGGAGTATTTTGTCTTTTCATCTCTCTCTCTTTTTTAAGTTTATTTATTTTGAGAGAGGAGGGGAAGTGGGACAGAGAGAGAGGAAGAAAGAGAATCCCAAGCAAGCTCTGAGCTGACAGGGAAGAGCTGGACACGGGGTTCAACCCCACAACCGTGGTATCACAACCTGAGCCGAAATCAAGAGTTGGACACTTAACTGACTGAGCCACCCAGGCGCCCCTTGTCTCTTCATCTCTGATCCTGATTCCTCTCACTTCTCTTTCTGGTCTTGTGTTGCCTACCACCTTCAGACAATGTGCGATTGTTGGGATGTCACTTGTCATTCCTGTCATATTCTCTGATTTAATGGAAATGATTCAAAGGCTTTACCTTTATGGTTGATGTTCAATACAGGATTTGGGTATACCCCTCATTGGGTATATAGGCTGGGATGTTTTAATCTCTCTTATTTCTTTAACAGTGGGAACATTAAAACAGTGGCTTCCTAGAGAAGATGAGGGAAATGTGGGAATGGCCCCTGGCATTGAAGTAGATGAGGAACAACCAAGATTGGACGATGATGATACGTAAGTAGGTCCTATCCAGATGCCTGAGTGAAGCGCTGGTAGAAAGTGAAAATGCTGTTGTTGAGACTTGAACAATAGTCTCAGAGACCTAGCTAAAGAGACCAAGTTTTACTACACATATGGGTTTGTTTCCAGGCTCTGTTCTTTTCCAATGGCATTGTTTCCTATCTCTGCAGGAGTGATGTTCTGTCTTAAATTACTGTGCATTTACCATATCTCTTGGTATGTGGTAGGACTAGTTTCATACCTTCTTGTCTCCATATCTTTTTCTTCAAAGTTATCTTAGCTATTGTTGCCTTAAGATATACTTAACACATACATCTTTGCATTTTATTGTAAAGTGTCATGAAAAGCTTTGTTGGGATTTTGATGAGAATGACATTACATTTGTTGAGTAATTTATAGGATTTGACATCTTTATGACCATAAATCTGAACATACATGAATATAGTATAGCTTGCATCTCTTTATGTCTTTTCATAAAATATCCTTCAGCATTTTTGTAGTCTTATTCACAACATATAGGTACCACCTAACTTTTTTTGTTGTTGCTGTTGTCATTATTAAGGGGGTCATTTTTCTTTTACTGTGTTTCACCTTGGCTACTATTAGTGCATAGAACACTATTGATGTTGTATCCTGTAACCTTACTGAATTCTCTTATTAGTTCTAAAACTTGGAGTCTTTTGAATTAAAAAAATTTTATCATGTACTTTTTAAAAAATTTTTTAATTTTTTAAAATTTACATAGGTAATATAGTCACATGGCTCCAAATTCAGAGGTTAAACTTTGTCATAGTTTTCCTGCTATGACAATTCCTCTTCCCAGAGGCATTAAATATGCCTCATGTGCACACCTCCCCTGAGGAATTGCATTAAACTGTAAGCCAATGTGTGTATCTTGTGTATGTGTGTATTCTTTTTCTTTTTTGTACGAAGTTTCATAGTGCACATACTCTCTTGCAACTTCCTTTTATCACTTAACACTGTAGCTTGAATACGTATCATAATGTACAAATAGTAATTTACATACTATTTGTATGTACATTTGTAATTGAATATTGTCAGATTGCCCTTCACAGAAGTTAACACCTATGAACACTTCCACTGACAGAGTACAAGAGTGCCTGTGACCTTGTACATTTTCTTGTTTAGTGTGTTACCAAACTTAAGGACGATTGCACAACTGATAGGTTAAAAAGTGACATTTAAGGTTACGTTTAATTAGCATTTCTTTTCTGAGTAAGGTTGTCTTTCCAAATGCTTAAGAACCATCTTTATTTCCTCATTGGAGACAATTATTCATAGCCTTAGCCATTTAAAAAATTAGGCTACTAACATTGTATTGATTTGGGGAACCTTGTGTATTTTAAGGAGATTAATGTTTTATCTATAATATGGCTCTAGAATATTTTCCCCAGTTTTTTGTTTGCATTTTGATTTTATTTATAGTGGCTCATGATGTAGAAATTTCTTATTTTTTTTTATCTAATTAGGTTTATCAATTATTTCATAAGAAATGATGCCAGAATTTTTAAGTACTTTTATGATTTAATTTTCTGTTTAAAGATTTTAATCCTCTTGGATTTCACTCATATTACACTGCACAGTGTGGCTCTAACTTTATTTTTTTCCAAATAACTCCTTCCTTACTCCAACACCATTTATTGAAAATCTTTATTTTTGCTACCAATTTAAAATGTGACTTCTATGACGTGCTACATTTTTATATGTGCTTGCATCCAATTCTTATTCTTGCTAGTCTAATTATTATATTATAAACATATTCATAATATGAATTATTATTTTGGAGGGCTAGTTCGTTAAATACTTTGCTTTTGTCAGTATTTTTCTATCTAGTTTTGCTTGTTTATTTTTCCATACGAACATTAGAATCAACTTGTCTAGCAAGTAAAGGAGGGCAGGAAGGAAGGGAGGAGAGAATTTTCTCAGCCTGCTTCCTGGCAGTAGAATTTTAGAGTCCAGCCATTTCTTTTCAATTAGGATTGTCTGTGTCCCTTTTGGTTCAACCTGGCTATGTTTCTGCATATATATTTCTTTCGAAAATCATGTAGGTTTCTGCAAATCTTACTGGGATTCATTTCATTAGACAAAGCCAGTTCCACAGATCTTTTTTACATAAGTGCTTCCCTGTCTTGAGCTTTTGCTTAGATTCTGAGGGACAACACCCTGAGGCTCTGTGGAAACCCTTCCATTTGAGAATGATTTTGAGATTCTTCCACATTGACATGTGTATCAATTAGCCACTTCTTTTTTTTTTTTTTAATTTTTTTTTTTAACGTTTATTTATTTTTGAGACAGAGAGAGACAAAGCATGAACGGGGGAGGGTCAGAGAGAGGGAGACACAGAATCTGAAACAGGCTCCAGGCTCTGAGCTGTCAGCACAGAGCCCGACGCGGGGCTCGAAGTCACGGACCGCAAGATCATGACCTGAGCCGAAGTCGGCCGCTTAACCGACTGAGCCACCCAGGCGCCCCTAGCCACTTCTTTTTATTGCTAGGTACTATTCCATTATATAGAATATATATAATTCTATATATATATAATATATATAGAATTATATATATAATATATAATATATAATATATAATATATATAATATATATAATATATAATATATATATTACCACAATTTAGTAATACATTCACCTAACAATTGATGTTTGGATTATTTCTAGTTTTGGGCTATTATAAATAAAGCTGCTATGAATATTTATGTGCATGTCTTTGCGTGGACATAAATTCCATTTCTCATGAGTAAAACTGTAGGAGTGGAATGACTGAGTTGTTTGGTAGGTGAATGTTTAACTTCTTAAAAAACTGCCAAACTATTTTCCAAAGTGGTTGTGCCATTTTACATCCCCCTGTTGAATGGTGTATAAGATTTCTAGTTGCTCTACATCTTTACCAACACTTGGCATGATCAATTTTTAAAAATTTCACCAATCTTGGGGTGCCTGGGTGGCCTACTGGTTGAGTGTCCGACTCTTGGTTTCGGCTCAGGTCGTGATCTCGTGTGTTTGTGTGTTCCAGCCCCGTGTCGGGCTCTGTGCTGGCAGCCTGAAGCTTGCTTGGGATTCTCTCTCTCCCTCTCTCTCTGCCCCTCCCTCCCTCACACTGTCTCTGTCTCTCTCAAATAAGTAAATAAACTTTAAAAATAATAAAAATAAATAAAAGTAAGATAAAAATAAAAATTTAACCAATCTATTGGGTATGTGTGGTGTCTATGTAGTTTCTGAGTTACAGGCATTATTTAGATAGCCTTGCTACCAGTTCTTTGTTAGATATATATATTTTGCCGATATATATTGGCCAGTATTTTGCCAAGATTTCTGTCTGGGATTTCTTGTTATGGTATGATTCAGGTTTGAAGTTTCTGACTAATGCATTTTTTAATCACTTTCAAAAATCAGAGTTTCCAATTTATTTGCATTTTGGACAGAGACGATCATCTGAGTTTTAGTGGTTTGGAAAAGTTTATTGGGACTCCCTTTGCTATTCAGTGAAGTATTAATTTTATGACAGTTATATATGTACTTGAAAAAAATGCATATTCTTACTATTCTGGGGGTACATATGTTCTATATAATTATCAAGCTTAAAACATTTTTTTGTTAAACTACTCTATGGATTTTATTTCCCCTTTATCACTTCTAGATAGAAGTACATAAAAATCTTCATCTGTGTTTGTGGTTTTGATAATTTCTCCTCATATTTCTATCTCCTTTCAATGTACTTTAAATATATAGAAGCTGTGTTCTAATTTATGATTGTAATATCAGTTTGATAGAGTATCCCCCCCCTTTATACATTATGTATTGTAATTTTTGTCCGTATTAAAGCTGTTTGCCTTAAATTCTATTTTGTCGGATACTGACATTGCTATTCCAACTTTTAAGTTATTTTATTTAACTTTTAAGTATTTTTCTGACATGAATTTTTTTTAATTTTTATAATTTCCATCTGGTTTCATTATAATGTGTTTCTTATAAAATGCATGTAGTTGGTTGATTTGCTTCTTGTCCTGTAATAACCTGTCTCTTAATTAATTTAATATAATAAAAATCATTAGAATTATTGACATATTTGGGGTTCACTCTATATTTTAAGCTTGATTTTGTATTTTCTGTTTGTTATCATTTGTCATTTCCTTCCCCTCCTGTTTTCTAACCTTATGTTACAATCACAAACTTTTCTGTATTACTCCTGTTTTCTCTGTACTAGTTTTAAAGATACAGATTATATTTCTATTCTTTTAATAGCTAGCTTTTATGTACTTCCTACAGATTTATCTAACAAATTCAGAAGTTGTTCAGTTATCTTTTTTCTTCCCAAATATGATGAACACCTTTAACCGCTAACCCTTCCATTCTAATATTGTTATCTAGGGTTACAATTTTACTTAAAAAACATTTTTTTTTTATTGTGGAAAACTTCAAACATAGTGAAAATAGAGAACAGCATAATGAACCCTCTTGTATTCACCATCTTTACTGCCTGCCCCCCGTACCCCTACACTTTTTTTTAAGGTTTGGAACATTTTAAGTCTGAGACATCAAATCATGTAATCCAATTTTACCCTTTTTTTTTTTTGATGAAATATATACACTTTACTCTCAAACCTAACTCAGTTTGCCATTATAGTTTATCATTCTTTGAATTTGCCATGGTTTTTTCTAGTCTGTGCTTTTCTTCCTATTTCAGTTTTCTTCTTGCTGATGTATATTCTCCAATAATTCTTTAAGATAATATTCTCTAGGGGCGCCTGGGTGGCGCAGTCGGTTAAGCGTCCGACTTCAGCCAGGTCACGATCTCGCGGTCCGGGAGTTTGAGCCCCGCATCAGGCTCTGGGCTGATGGCTCAGAGCCTGGAGCCTGTTTCCGATTCTGTGTCTCCCTCTCTCTCTGCCCCTCCCCCGTTCATGCTCTGTCTCTCTCTGTCCCAAAAATAAATAAACGTTGAAAAAAAAAATTAAAAAAAAAAAAAAGATAATATTCTCTAATAATTCGGTGGGTGGTAAATTTTGGATATGTTTGCATATCCAAAATTATTTTATTGCTTTATTTATAATTCAGCTGGGTATACAATTTTTGGTTGACAATGGTTTTTCTCTTGATCTTTATTATTGTTGATGAGAAATATGCTGATTGTTTTTCCTTTATAGATATGCTTACTTTCTCCCCAGCATGTTCATAATTTTCTTTTTATCTTTGTGTTCTTATGTTTCACTGTTGTATGTCTGGGTCTGGATTTCTCTTTTATCCTGCTTGGCTCACTTTCTTGTGAGGTCCTGTGACTGTCTTTAGTTCTGGAACATTTTTACTTATTACTTTTCCAAATGTTTTTCTTATTCCCTCCATTGTGGCCCTCAAAAAAGATATGTTTTGGAGCTTCTCAATCTGTCCCCAGTAACATCTAATTGTACTTTTGTATTTTTTATTCATCTCTGTTCCATTCTGGGTGAATTCTTGAATACTATTTTCAAACCTATCTGGGTATCATCTATTAAGTTTTTTTTTTAGTTTATTTATTTTGAGAGAGAGAGAGCATGAGAAGGGAAGGGGCAGGGAGAGAGGGAGAGAGAGAATCCCAAGCAGGCTCCATACTATTGGCACAGAGCCTGATGTGGGGCTCAAACTCATGGACCATGAGATCATGACCTGAGTCAAAACAAAGAGTTGGACACTTAAACAACTGAGCCACCCAGGTGCCCCATCATCTATTAAGTTTTTAATTTAAATGATTATGTATCTCTAAGATTCATAATTGTTTATATATTTATGTGTTGTTTAATTATTGCATAATTATTTCCCCTAATTGGAAAACATTTTAAAATGGATGCTGTGCTTTATCTTTTTGAGCATACTTAAAGAGCATTATAAAAATCCTCCATAAAAGTAATAAATCTGGACTTAACTCCTGCTCCAACTTTGAATAAAATTTCTTGCCTATCTTTCTTACCATTAGATTTATTCATGTGTTTTGGAATTTTAGTTTATAGGCTTATTTTGTTTTAGAAGTTTCATTTTGAAGTTTTGTTTTTTAAATTTTCTTTCTTCCCTTTCTGTCTCTGTGTTCCTCCTGTGTATCTGCCCTGCACGCTCTCCCCCCATCCACCTCACTGTTGTCATGTGACCATGCCTCCTACCTCACAGAGATAGCATGTGGTTTGTAAGTGGAACGGTCTTGATTGTCTAGATCCATAACTGTTCTGTCCACAGAAGTCCTCATTGCCTTCTCTCTCCCTATCTTCCTTCTCAGATAAAAAAATTGTCTCCCTTCCTGCTGAAAGCACATCCTGGCATGGGTACTCTGAATCCCAGCCTTTTTCAGAGAACTTGTTCCTGTCTGTTATCTGTCTTTCTCCCTTTTTTTTTTTTTTTTTTTTAAGAGAGAGAGAGACAGATTGTGAGTGGGGCAGGGGCAGAGGCAGAGCGGGGGAGAGAGAGAATATTAAGCAGGCTCCATGGTCAGCATGGAGTCCAATGCAGGGCTCTATCCCATGACCCTGGGAACATGACCTGAGCCAAAATTAAGAGTTGGGTGCTCAACTGACTGAGCCACACAGATGCCCCTCTCCGTTATTTTTAATGTCTCTCTATTCCCTACTTTCTCTCAGCATATAAACATGCCCAAATCTCTCCCATCTTGAGAAACACCAAAAAATCACTGCCTTCATGTTCTCAAGTTAACACTGTCCTTTCAGAGCCAGGCTCCCCTCAGAGGAGTTTAAGCTCCTTGTTGTCACTTGCTTACCTCCTACTGCTTTCTTGATCCACTATAGAATCACTCCTGCCACACAGCAGGCCAGAAATGTTCTTGCAAAGGTCATCTATTACCTTGAAATTGCCAGGTCCAACTGTCATTTCTGTCTTCCTCTTACTTGGCTGCTCCCTATCTGGAAATTCTCTGCCTCCTTGGCTTCCATGATGAACACTTTCTTGCCTCTTACCAGATCTTCCTCAGCCTCTTTACTTGCCATGTAGATATCTGGGATTGTTGACATGGTTTTCTTGGTCTCTTGCCTTCTTCCCTTCTAAAAATATCAGTGTTGAGGTCTTAGATATAATTTCAGTTCCTCGTCCTACTAATTAGTATCTGTGAGACCTTGGGCAAGTTTTATTAACCTCTCTGAGCCCAGATTCTTAATAAATTGATGGTGAATATGTCTACCTCAAATTGTTGCTAGTATTAGATGAAATACAGTTACGTAAGTGCTCGAGGGCAGTCACTGGTATATAATAAGGGCTCACTATATGGCAGCTGTTTTTTATTCTTTTATTATTTTCTCTCTTCTTCACTTTTTAAACATAAGAGTAGATGGGTATTAATAAATATAATTAAAATTGTCAAACACAAGTCCAACTAAATAGAATACTGATTATCCCAACATTGGTTTTTTGTCATTCTTAGGAAAACCAGACAGATATAATAAATAATGCATTACGTAGGGGAAAATGCATCTATTAAATTGCTCAAGTGGGAGTGGGAAATGAGAAGGGAAACTACCTTTCATATGTATTTTTAATTATTTTGATATCATAAAGTTGATTTTTAACTCTTATTTCAGAAATTTTGAAGAATCTGAAGATGAGTTGAGAAATGAAGTAATAGAATCCCTAGAAAAACTTGCTACTTCTAAAGAGGAAGAAAACAGAGAAGAGTCTCCTGGTTTTTCTAAGGGTGCTGGAAAGTTAGGAGGAGAGGAGATAACCATACAGAAATATGCAGAATTCAGTGAAGGTTTAGAGAATATTTCTACTCTATCTAATGACAAAGTATGCATTGCTGATGAAAACCAAGAAACATCAACAACCCATCAAAATGTACAAGTGTGATTATTGTACTTTTTCTTAAGTGATAAGTTAGTATCTATTAGGTATAGTGTCTGGGCACAAGTCATTAATATTCATTCTGTAAGAGTTTTCCAGTCATCCCAGGGGTTTATTAATTTTTCTCCCAATTTAGACAGTAAGGCTGACTAATTTGAGTATAGAAATTAATATTTTTACTTTAAAATTTCTACCAAGAAATCTTTCAGACAGTAGATGTGATAGGCAGAGTAATGAGTCTCTCTTCCTGCCACCCCGCAGCACACCCAATGATGTGAATATATTGTTACATGGTAAAGGGGAATTAAGGTTGCAGGTGGAAGTAAGGCTGCAAGTCAGCTGACCTTCAAATAGGGGAGGGTGTTTTTGATTACCCAGGTGGGCCCAATGTAATCAAAGGGTGTTTAACAGCAGAAGGAGGCAGAAGAGAGAACCAGAGAGATGTCAGGGTGAGCGGGGATGAGCCTGGTGCTGCCGCCTTTGAAGATGTAGGAACATGCCATATGCCAAGGAATACAGGCAGCTTCTAGAATCTGGGAAAGGCCAGGCAATGGACTTTCCCCAGAAGCCCGCAGAGGGAACACAGTCTTGCTGACATCTTGATTTTAGCTTCTGGAAATCCACTTTAGACTTCTGACCTACAGAATTGTAAGATAATAAATTTGTGTTGTTTTAACTAAATTTGGTAAGTTTAAATTTGATAAATTTAACTAAATTTGTTAAGACAATGGTAGAAAACTAATACAATGTGCAAACAAATTCATTTAGAATAATCTGCCATTATAGAAAACTGTGATTTGGGGATTTCTGAAGTCATACTGAATACACTTTTTTGAAGCTGATGTTGACACTTAAGAGAGTAGGGTAATTGAGCAAAGAGAGGATCAAGGCCCATCATGTTAATTATGCACCAAATATTCATTTTATTATGTTTTATTGAATTAATTTCTAATAGCTTCAAATGTATAGATTATAAGCTTCTTGAAGGCAAGAAGCCATCATCTTACTTACATCTTATATCTTACTTACATCGTACGCTGATCTTTTTATATATGGTGCTTAGCAGAGAACAATCCCAGTGTTGAACATGTGCCTGGAGTTTAATAGATATTTGTTGATTTATTGTGTTGCTTCTATGAAGGACAGAGTGGTTATAATTCTAAGTGGTAGAATTCTCCCTGAAATAGATGCTCTGGAATAAAAATAAAACTGAAATTACACATTAATACATTGCTAAGCCAATGAAACAAGGATGAGGAGGGGTTGGCCAGAATATTTCTAAGGTCTGCTTAGTGTTTACATTTGATATAATTTTATTAAATGTGAGGAAAGTATCAAGATTCCCCTAACTGTGGGATGCATCCTGTATTTTCCTTGGTAAAAGTTCCTTTCAGCTTGGTGTATAGGGTTTCAAGCTGCTCTTTAAGGGAGATGGCTCAGTATGGTCACATCATGAGGCTGAGAATATTTAAAAATTTCTTACCACTGTTAATTTCAACCTTGGTAACACATGACCCCGAAAGATTAAAGCATCATTAATCCTACTGACTCTTACTGGTCAGCATATACGTGTTTTACTTTTGGAACATTATGTGGTTAAGGCATAATAAATCTGTTAATATGCTTCATTTAATCCTCATTCTAGATAGTAATTGAATGCATGGAGAATGAAACTTGGTTCCTGAAAATTCCAAAGATCCAAAGACCAGTTAGTTATATGCAGAGAAAAAGGAAAAAAAGAATGAATGTTTAGGGTCAATGTTTAAGGGGCGCCTGGGTGGCTCAGTCGGTTAAGTGTCCGACTTCAGCTCAGGTCATGATCTCCCAGTTTGTGGGTTCAAGCCCTGTAACGGGCTCTGTGCTGACAGCTGAGCCTGGAGCCTGCTTTGGATTCTGTGTCTCCCTCTCTCTCTGCCCCTCCCCAGCTCACGCGCTCTCTCTCTCTCTCTCTCTCTCTCTCTCTGTCTCAAATAAACATTAAAAAAATTTTTTTTTTAAAAAAGGTCAATGTTTAAGAATAAGCCTATCAAGTTTGCTCCAATGACAAGATGTGTGGTTGAAGTCTCCTTTAACAGCCACCAACCCTTATTCATTGTAAGATTTTAAAATCTTTGCTGTAAAGTAGGAAGTATTCATTGTGATAAGTATACATATCTTCAAGGTTTTTCAACCTACGTCAGCTCCTAATTCACCTTACCCATCTTACGTACACTGTTATCTAAATCATGTTCTTGAGGCACAATTGATTACTTTATTCTGGGTTTAGACGTAGCTGCATTTGTTAAGTTGAAACTATTGATCACACCTGCATGTGTTTTTAGAATAAATTTTATTAAAAATTATGCATCTTAGTAACTATGTATCCTAGCTATCAAACTGATCATTCTTTAAATGTGTACAAACTTTTAACTTCCCTTTTAAGTATCTTGTAACATGTATAGTCCAAGTGAGCACGTAGCACTCGAGTATTAGAACTGATGCTTCTTTGAAGCCAAGGGTGGCCTTAGATTTAGGGTGGGGACAGAGGAAAAAGAATTAGCTGAGGAACAGTAGGAGAGGTAGGGGAAATTACAGGGGCATAATGTGATTCTAGTAATTTGCAGAATTGCTTCTCATGGTTAACTTTTTTGTTGTACCCACTGAAAGATTTAGCACAGACACCCTATTCATATTAGAGTCCTGGAGTCTAGGGTACATTCACATAATTAAACACAAATATTCTGAAAGCACTGATAATTACAGGGGCTACTCTCTCAGAATTTTGTCTATGACTCTGTAAAAAAGAAACCCCAAAATTATTAAAACATATGAAGTTCTGCAGTGTTTGGTAGGTCCGAAATATTCATTAAAAGGAAAAAGCCTATTAAACCTGACAACCTATTCTTCTTGGGTACTAGAGGCGAGACAATTTTACTTTATCTTTAAATTTTTCATTTTTATTTTTTAAATTCTTGGCATGTGGAGCTTAGAAGTACTGGTAGTAGAGAACAATTCCGAATTGAGAGCCTGCATGAGGGGACAAATATACCATATGCGGAAAAGTATCCAAGAGACTGAAAACCACTTCCTATCATACTTAGAGACAAACAGATTTTGTATCTATTAAAGTCATATTTAGATACAAGTAGATATACAAAGAACAGGTATTTTGTTATGCACAACTGAAATAAGAATGTGCATCCCCACTGCTGTGGGTTCAAAATATACTGTGTTTGGACCACTCAAAAACAATGTTTTACAGGAATAGTCACTCAAGAGTTCTTCAGACAGACAGCAGACATATTGCTTTGATGCTTTCCATGGTTATCAGTCCTTCCAAAAAAAAAAAAAGACATGTCCTATCACATTAGGAACAGGGAAGATGAACATATACGCAAATTATGTTTCCAGTGATGTTTGTGACAAATGAAAAAATAATTTTGAAGAAACAAGATTAAGAAATGCTTTATGGGATTTCAGAAACCTTTCTTCCTTTACTTCTTAGTCCCTTTCAATTTCTTTATCTTTATTCTCATGATTTTCTATGGGCTGATGGGTAAACTGAGGGGGCGGTGGTATGGATCTTACCACAAAAGACTAGCTGTAACATAAGAAAGTGAACTGGGCTGGAGTCAGAAGTCCCAGGTTATAATCCCGATTTTTGTCCTTAAACAGCTTTGTGAAATGGAGTCTTTAGGTCTTTAAATTATTCTTGTCTGTAAAGTTGAAAGGAAGAAAACTGGATTAGAGGATTTGTAGGGTTCCTTCCAACTCCAATGTCCACTAGTCTTCTTTTCCTTTTAAATGTTTTTTTTTTTTTTTTTAAGAGAGAAAGAGCACAAACAGGGGAGGGCAGAGGGGTGACAGAGGATCCAAAGCGGGCTCTGCGCTGACAGCAGAGAGCCTGATGTGGGGGACTCGAACTCATGAACTGCGAGATTATGACCTGAGCCAAAGTTGGATGCTTAACTGACTGAGCCACCCAGACGCCCCCATCTTTCTTTTCTGAACTGAATCATCTCCACCCAAAGCTATGTTGGTGTGTAATATCATCCTGGGCCTCTGTTTTGCTGCTTTTTGACCTGATGACAGAAGGTGGCCTGTAGATGAGTCACCGACTGGAAGTAGACGATGAAGCTGGCCAGGTCGGTGACTGGATGAGAGGAGTTTGGGAGGGAAAAACATACCTCTTTCACATGCTCCTAACACAAAAATGTATCAGATTGACAGAGAAAGACAGATACATGATTTCACTCATGTGGAATTTGAGAAACTAGATGACCATAAGGGAAGGGAAGGAAAAATAAAATCCAGAGAGGGAGGCAAACCATAAGAGACTCTAAATACAGAGAACAAACTGAGGGTTGCTGGTCATGGGTGGTTGGGGGGGCGGGGAATTTGGGTGATGGGCATTGAGGAGGGCACTTGTTGGGATGAGCACTGGGTGTTGTATGTAAGTGATGAATCACAGGAATCTACTCCTGAAGCCAAGACTACACTGTATGTTAACGAACTTGACAATAAATTAAAAAAAAAAAAATATATATATATATATATATATATATATATATATATATATATATACATGTATCAGACTGTGCAGGAGGTGGATTATGAACTAGAAGGAGCTAATTATGTGTGCAGAAAATGCCAAACGCTGTAGTTCTCTGTAATTGCATCTGCACAGCCACATACTTTTCGTGCTAGTTATTCAGCACAGAAGTCCCGTTAAATGTGTACTGATTTGTAGCTACTGACTTAGTAACCACTCGCCTACACTGAACCCTAATGCATTAATAAGGAGGATTACGAAAGACATATACTATAAATTGTTATCTTTAAATTACTTTATAAAGGTACCTTTAAAAAACTTGGATAGTTATCCAGGTATTTTTCACATACTTTCCATCTCAGAATCACTAGGAGGTAGTGAGGACAGGTATTAGCATCTCCAGATTATAGATGTAGAATGTAAGTTTCAAAAAGATTAAGCAGCAGCTTGAGTATTAAGAGATCAGATGTTTGCAAATGATGACACAGGGATCAGGCCCAGGTGTTTTGCTAGTCCGGTGCTCTTTTCAAAATGCCACCTCATCATCTTACAAGGCATGATGCTGATAACGGAGACTGGGTGGACGGATCTGGCTACTCTATCATGGCTATCAGAAAAACAACTTATCAAAGCCATCTCACTCAGACCTTCTGAACAACTTAAACCTAGCTTCCAGCCTCCTGCGATGTGGAAATGTGAAGGGATGATGAGAGCATCCTTCTCAAATGTACTGATAGCACCAAACAAAAACCTAATTTCACAAATATGGAGCTGTGGGAAGGATCGCTGGAGGCCTCCTGGCCTCTGCGAGCCGACACATGCCCACAGGGTGGTCCCAGTCCCTGCCTTTTCACTACAAGCTTTCAGAACATGATTAAGCCTGCTTAAAGTCTCTTTTCTCTTTTAAGAGAATCTTTAGATATATCCAAGAAGGTCATCCACAATTATTATTTAGGATTTAAATGGACTAGAATTTTACTGTGTTCCCAAAATAGCAGAACATTTCTAAAGTACCAAACTATTAATTATCAGTCTTCCATTTTCCTTTCGACATTTCCTTTTTTTCTAAAGGTAAATTCTCTTTCCTGGGTTCTAAAGTACAGTGATTTGACAAATAGGACTTGAAAAATGTGAATTAGACCAAAATTAAGATGGTTGGTTCATTTTTTTCTTTCAGATCCATATTTTTCAGAATTTGAGACAAAATCCTAATCTAAAATTTTTTCATTTAAACAATTTAGGTAATTTTGACCTTTGTCATTTTCACTGAAATAAATATCCTGTCTATATACATACTGCTGAGAGCACTGCTTAGGCTGACTTTATTACAATACAGAAAAAGCTTAGAAAAATTACTCACGAATGAAGGTATGTCGCCATTTTATATAAAATATCTTTCATCTGTACAGATATGACATTATTTGAATAAGCTCTCCACAGATGACAGGAACGCCAGTTCAAACTCCTGATCAGAGAATCTGCTTACAGATGCCCGAGCACTGCTTCGGATTTGGAGTCTCTTTTCCTCAGACATGGAAAGAATATGAGCCATGGTTTCCGCGTAGCCTTCTTCGCTTTCAGCCAGAAATCCAGTTATCTCTCCTTCGTGAGGGACGACAATGTCAAGCTTGGGGCCCCCTGAATTGTGTGCGAGGATAATCGTGCCAGCTGCCATACACTCGACAACTCCTGAGAAAGAAACAAAACCATGTGGTCTTTGAACTTTCTGAGAGTGTTCACAAGAACAAGGATGAGCAGAAACCTCTGTAAATTTTAGGACACTCATGAGAAATTTAACCACATGTCTGTTGGGCCTATAAACCTGCTCACTTAAACTTCCATGGTGTCAAGTAATTTTAAGTTTTTTAGTTTTTAGCCTTCACAATAATGCTACTTGGTTCTTAATTGAAACAGACAAGCAGGCGAGAGAACAGTCTGTAAAAAACAGATCCCTGCAGGTAATAAAACGAAGTAGACTACAGAATGCTGGCACGATGGCAGACTGAAAGATAAAAGGTGTAAAGAGATACCAAAAGCAAAATTTCAGGAGTTCCAATTCCAGCATTAGGAGGTTGCCCTCCTCCCTCTACGTCTTCTTCTTTGCTGGCTCCTCCTCTTCTGCCCACTTCTGAACCCTGCTCGTTCTCAGCATTTTGCAGCAGGGGCCTCTTCTCACTGGGCACTTTCCCTAGGCCACCGGACCCTCTTCCGTGGGGCTTCCGTAACGACCCGGACAGCAACGAACTCCTCCGTCTGTGTTCCCTGGTCAGGTCCCTCACCTGCACTGCAGACTCGTAGAGACAAGTGTCCACCGGACACACCCACCTCCGTGTCCTGCAGATCATTCTAACTCTACCTGCTGGGAACCTGGCTCATCAACTGCCTCTCCTCTTGGGAGTCTGTCTCGAGGTGAGAGCCATCCACTGTTCATACATTTGCCTACACTCAAAACCCCAGGAGGTCCTCTTGGACTCTTCTCTCTCCTTCACGTAAGATGTCCAATTAATCACCACGTCCTGTTCAATCCTGCCTCAGAATTTCCCTCGAGCGTGTTCGCCTACCGTGTTTGTACCACAGCACGTCACCCAGCTTGCCAGGGCAGCCCAACACATCCTCCTGCCTTCCTCCCCTGGCCCTCCCTGCTCCTCACTGATCCACCCCTCCACGGCAACCACAGTGAACTTGAGGAAATAGAAGGCTTTTAAATCCAATACTCAAAATCAGTCTATCTTTTCCCACTGGCTTCACCTGGCCCCAGCTCCCCTCTCCATCAGCGTGCTGTTCCTCCTGTGTGCTCCGGCCATACCGAACCCTTAGTTCCCTGAGTGCACCTGCTAGTGCCCTTATGGTCCCACCTGTCACGATGCTGTTCCCTCTGCTGGATATTCTCCCATCTCTTCCAAGGCTAACTTCTAATTACTGTTCAGGTCCCAGCTTACGCATCACACCATTTCCTCAGGCAACTGTTCTCTGACCTCACAAATCTGTTAGGTGTTTTCTCTTGGGTGCTTCAAATCACCCTGCACTTGCCCTGGCACAGCACTTAGCACCGTGTCCAGTAAAGTGCTGTTTAACTGGTCTGTATCACACACAGAGCTGGAAGTCTTGGAAGGGAACAACAGGTCCTGTCTCCCAGTCATTTTCCCAGCACCCGCCATGTGCCTGGCACACTGAATGCTCCAGTAAGTCTCCGTGGGAGGAGCCACAGGGAGTCAGACCCTGTGCAGAAGGTCTGAATCAAAAAGTTCTTGCTGTATGTCTGGGCTCAGTAATGTGCGACCCACTAGGGATAGACAGGAGGGTAAGAGAAATCATAGCCTTAGCACAGGAGACTTCACTTTATGTTTTGCCATTTTCCCTGAACACTTAGCAGTGTGGACACAAAGCAGCCATTTGAGAAATAGATGTTGAACCAAATTAGACACAAGACAGCAGTTGACTTTATACCAAATGAATGCATAACAGGAAGTCAGGATATAGAGAGCAGCTTGTGCCAGAATAACCAAGAAAGGCTAAATTAAAGGCTAAGGAGATGAAAGTCAGACACTTATAATGGGATTTGGCAGAAAAAGGAGGGTAGGCCATTTCAATAATGGGTAGGGAATCAACAGAAGAAACAACAGAATTGCCATGAGGAGCCCTGTCAGCTCAGCTTTTGGTGTACATGAAAATCACCTGATGAGCTTTACTGAAATACATCTACCTGGGCCCCACCTGGAGATTCGGATTTGGTCCTTCAGTGAGATTAGGCCAGGAATCTGTACCAGTCCAGACATAGGGTTAGGTGGGGCAGAGAAACTGGTAGGTAAGAGCAGGGGCTGAGTTAGGATCCAAGCTCTATCTCTTATTGCTAAGGCTGAACAAGGGCAAGTTCAAAACCTCTCTGTGCCTGAGTTTCTTTATTCGTCAAATGGAAATAACAGTACATCAAGCAGGGTTTCAGAGAGGATTAAATCAGATAATACTTGTAAAGATCTCAACAGTGACTTATGCACAGTAAGCTGTCAATAAATATCAGCTATTATTATTGACTACATACTGTTATGTCCTGCGGGGTCTCAAATGAAAAAAGTTTACTTGGCAGACTGGGAGAGGAGAATTAGACCTGATGTGAACTTCTAGAGTATTATTATTTTATCAAGAGAACCCAAATGTACATCTCATGACACCAAACGAGTTGCTGAAAGGACAAACTCACCAATCCCAAAATGCTCGTTCCACATGGTGTGCAGACCAATTGTTGCTTCAGACAAGTAAGTCTTTAACTCATCAAATGGAATGTTTATTTTAAATTCCACGTCTTCTTGAACTCCCAGATCCTCAGAAAGCTTTCTCAGTTGGTTTACCCTGAGCTCATCATCTTGGTTACGACACCCTCCAATGAGGACAAGTTTAAGGGAAGGAAGTGATCCAGCCACCTTCTTATTCAGCAATTTAGCAAAGGCTTTGATCTGCAAAGGATGATTCTTTTCAGGCCGGAACTGGCCAATGGAAACCAGCAAATGTCCTGGGGTTGTCTTTTTCTCGTATAAGGGAATGTCCAGAAAGGTCTGTACATCACAAGGTGGGTAAACAATATTAGTGCAATTCCCGACTTTCCACAGTGAGAGAATGTGGTTTAGTGTCCAAGAAGAGTTGACCATCACTACATCACTGCAAGAACCCACAAGTCCATAAATAAAAGCAAATAAATAGTAATAGATGAGCTTTACTTTGCTGAGAAAAGGATTCCTGGTAATGAAGGCTGCGTTATTAAATCCGACATTTTGGTTCTTCACTACAGACAGCATATCAGTGCTGATCGTGGGATAATGAACGTAGCTGCCAATGCGACAACCACCTAGATACTTAAACAGAGGCAGTGTGAACGCGTATCCCATTGAATCGATGTAAACGTCAGGAACACACTGCATTAGAGCTTCCCAGCCAAGAAAAATGGATCCTAGACTTTGGCCCAGCAGTGTGAAGTGAGGATAGAGCGAATCTTCCACAAGGTAGCGTTTCCTCAGGAAAACAAACTTCACTGGGTGAGTGAGCCTGATGTTAAATCTTCGGAAAGCACCTTCTAGAATCTGTTGACCACTGACGTTCACGTCACCAGTATACACAACATAAATTGCTTCAGGATACCTAAAACAGAATGCAGTAGTTAAGGTTTTCACTGGTTTAGGTTAAAATCGAGCAGAAAAGTTGGAGATAATTATTTTGTCACAATCATAAAGAAGGTTATTTCTATATTGAAAAAAAATGTTTTCCACTGTTTTTCCTTCATTGCACTTGGTCTGCTGATCCCGAGTCGTCTGCTGTCCTGGGAGTTAAATGTTAGTCCTCCAAATGAGACTTCGAGTTCTTTGCTATTTCCTCTTCTGAGAGTTTTGCATGGAGCAGACATCAACAGAAATTGCTGACATTTCCGCTTTTATGAAATACACAGAAACTTTATTCTGACGACCTTTTCAGTATAAAATGGTAATATCAATAACGTACTCCTAAACAAGAGTTAAAACTTACTAAATGTATCTTTAGACAGGATCATAGATGCTAAAGCATTACTCTATTTTTATCTGAGAAATGCAGTAAGATTCTAAAAGCTAGATCAGGTGCCTGCATCAAAATCAGATAGGGTGTAATAATAATGGAAGTCTTTAAAAGTATATATTCTTATGACTATGCTTTTGGCATTTGCTCTGATGGTGTTTTTGGCTACTGAGTCATAAAACATTTCTTAAATATCTAGTATGAGCTACTAGGTTCTGGGGATTCAGGGATTAGAGGGTCTCTACCCTCGAGGAGCTGAGTTCAGTGGGGAAAACAGATATATAAACAGAAAACTGCAAAACTGTGATATGTGTTGATAAAGACAGCCATGGGATGCTGTGCAGACCCAAAGGATGAGCATCTAACTGCACTTCCCCACAGGCAGAATGATCCTTAGACTGAGGTGTTTTTTTTTTTTTTTTTAACGTTTATTTATTTTTGAGAGACAGAGAGAGAGGGAGAGAGCTTGCACACATGAGCAGGGAGAGGGGCAGAGAGACAGAGAGAATCGCAAGCAGGCTCCGCACTGTCAGTGCAGAGCCCAAAGCGGGGCTCAAACTCAAGAACTGTGAGATCATGACCTGAACTGAGATTAAGGGTCAGATGCTTAACCCACTGAGCCACTCAGGTGCCCCTGGAATGATCCTTATAAAACGTAAAAACGATTGTCATCTCCGATTGCTTAAAGATGGCCACAAATTCTTTGACACTTATCAAGTGGTGGGATCTATGTCCCTTCCCCTGGAATGACGGGCTCTGTGACTGCTTTTACCAATAGACTATGTCAAAGGTGACATTTTGCCAGTTTCTAGAGCCAAGTTCTATGGGGATGGTAATTTCTGCTTTGCTCTAGAGAAGTCAGCTGTCACATAAGACGTCCAACTATCCTGAGACTGCCATGTTGTGTACAAGCCCAAGCGAGTCACGTAGAGAGGCTGCGGGCGACAGAGATGCCTGACCAGTGTTCTCCACCCTCACCCACTGTCACTGTTGCAATCATCCCAGCCCAGGAAGCAGGTATGTTAGTGGAGAAGCCTTCAGATGACTTGGAGCCAGCTGCCATCTAACTGCAGCAGCTTGGTATGCAGGATTTCAAACAGGGCCCATCAATCCCCAAACTGTGAAAAATAATGAGAAATTCTTGCTTTAGCCATTACGTTTTGGGGTGGCTTGTCACGTAGCAACAGATAAGCAGAATATCATCTCTCTGTCTGAAACACTCATATAGTTTCCCACAGCACTTAGAATACCAGCTAGACTCCTCACTCTACTCACTCAAGCCCTGAGTAATCTGGACCCTGCCTCCGCTCTCTCACGTACCCACAGGGTCAGCCAAACTGGATTCCTTTCTCTGAACAAGACAGGCTCCTTCCAGTCTTAGGGGACTTGCAAGAGTTGTTCCCTCCGTTTTGAACTCTCTTTTCTCATCTTCACTGTGTTTTCCTGAGGCAGACAGTATGGCATGTGATTTACAACATGGGCTCTGTAATGCAGTTCCCTTATCTGTCAAATGAGGGTAACAGTAACAATCTCGTAAGGTTACTCTGAAGATTGGGTGAGCTGACACGTGTAAAACACTTCAAACAATGCCTGGCACATAGTAAATGCTCAGTACACGTCAGCTGCTTTTGTCATTTAAACTTCAGTGAAGTATCACCTCCTTGGAGATTTTCCCTACTTACTCAGTCTAAAGTATGGAATCATTCCCGGGGCACCTGAGTGGCTCTGCCGGTTAGGCATCTGACTCTTGATTTCGGCTCAGATCATGATCTCATGGTCATGAGATCAAGCCCCAAGTTCTGCTCAGTGCAGAGCCTGCTTGGAATTCTCTTTCTCCCTCTCTCTGCCCCTTTCCCGTTCTCTCTCTCTCAAAATAAGTAAACATTAAAAAAATAAAGTATGGAGTCCTATTTTAATTTCTTGCGTAGCATCTCTCACCATTTGGTATTTTTCTTTTTAGGTATTATTTTGTCTCCTCTCCACTAAAATCTAAGATCCATGATCTATTTTGTTCACCATTCAATCTCAACTCAACAGTGCCTGACACAGAGTAGGTCCCTAAGAAATATTTCTAGATCAAATGAAAAGTGTATTGTAGTTTATGCTGAGTCAGGAGAGGCTTGTAGAAATTAGCTGAGGAGAAAAAGGTCAGAAAAAAAAAGGAACACCGTATGGAAAGGCAAGGAATCTATAGAGAGAGCCTGATGCTCCTAGTTCAGTGTGCTGAGCAAAGTATACATGAAGGAATGGGGAGGGATGAAAAATAAAATGTGGCAAGAACAAGATGAAAAAGTATCTTCTATGTCCTACTGAGGATTTGGACTTCTTTCACTGCAGGTGACTTGGGAATAACAGAGTTTGCTGGGGAGTACAGTAGAGCTATCACAAAACTTGACCGCTGCCCTCAAGAGTGAGAGAATCCAGGTAGACAAGTTAATGCACAGAGTTAGGAGAAGGAAAGAGCAGTAGTGATTAGAGAAGGAGCAGGGAAGGCCTCAGAAAGGTGGGCAGTACGCTGAGATCTAAGAACATGTTTTAGATCCAGGGAGTTATGGAAGATGGCAGAGGAAATACAAGGGTGGTGGCTGGAAGCCAGGATGAGCCAAGAAACAGAGATGTAGAGTGAAGGGAATTCTGTGTGAAGGCTCTGGAACTGGATGAAGGGCATGTGCCAGGAAGTAGCATAACCAGGGAAGGATAATAGTTTCCTCCTATGATAAAACCACAAATGGAATTTGTACTTGACTGTGTTTATTCCTCCTACGTTTGGAGATGCAGGTGGGGAGAAGGAAGCCTAAAACATGAAATGACCGGGTAGTAGCATATTCTTTCGAACATGGTAACTTAAGACTAACTGGTAATGATATCAACATTAAAATCAGATAGATGCTCTCACAGAGATTATCTCCTGTGTGCCACTACGGACTAAATGTATTCAGGCTTAAAGTGTTCCTTGGTATTACTTGATATATTTCTGTTTACTATTCAACTTCTCCACACGTTCTTCCAAGGTGACAGTTATCCCCGCTAAATTTTGCCATTAAAGGGTGGATACTTTCCCTTTCCATTTCTTTACCATATCAACTAAAATTCAACAGGATCTTGTAAGGCAGGCTGGCACATAACAGAAGCGTTTCCTTATTGAAGAACAATTAATTCCTGGCCACGAGTAAGGTGAGAGAAAGGTAAATTTCTGGGCAATGATTTTTTTTTTAAAGGTAATACGAGAGCAAATGAGCTAAGAAAGATGCATACCTACTTTTTCTGCAGAGCCCTTAAGGCACACCACAAAACTCTTTCTCCTCCACCGCCAGCATTGCAGTACGGATGAAAAAATGCAATCACCAGTTGATTTTTCCCATTTTTGCTAGTTGCTACTGACTCTTTCTTTCTTCGTACCAGCAGTCTGATTCCCCAGAGGATAATGAACAAACATATGCATAAAATTCCACATACTGTCAGGCCAGGGAGGAATAATGAATAAAAAAACCTGAAACAAGAAGGAAAATATAAAAATCAACAGAAACAACAAATTAAAGTCCACTTTTACATACCCACTTTATGTATCAGTAGTAAAGAGAGATTTTTATACCTGGGAGTCTGCTAACGAAATACTTTTTAATCAGCAGTAAAAATCAATGTTGAGCCACTTTTCTCCTAACAGTGTATGTGTTAAGGGACTAAAAACAGGGGCGCCTGGGTGGCTCAGTCGGTTAAGCGGCCAGCTCAGCTCAGGTCATGATCTCGCGGTCCGTGAGTTCGAGCCCCGCGTCGGGCTCTGTGCTGACAGCTCAGAGCCTGGAGCCTGTTTCAGATTCTGTGTCTCCCTCTCTCTGACTCTCTCCTGTTCATGCTCTGTCTCTCCCTGTCTCAAAAATAAATGTTAAAAAAAAATTTTTTTAAAAAAGGACTAAAAACCAATTTAATTATTAACCTAAACAACACATGATCAGGAATGGCATCTGACCCTCAAAAATCACAACACAGAACCCGAGCAGTATGTCTTCTGAATGATCAATGAACATTTAATTAGTTAAAATGAACATTTTACTAGTAATGAACATTTAATTAGTTAAAAGTTTGATGAGGTAGCAAATCATTTTTATTCTTTCATTTTGCCTCAAATAGAACAATTTCTGGGGTGAGAGGAACTTAGATCTCTACATTTCTATTACAAGTTCTGCATCTGATCTGTTTCTATGACCCTAGAACACTGCCTTTCCTTATGTGCCTCTAAATGAGTTGCCATAAATGCTCTGACAACCTACTTCTACTCCATACTCACTCCCCCACTGACTGCTAAAAGGCTCTTACTGCCAGGCTGACTGAAGCTCTGCAAAGGCAAGGAAGGACCCAGGCTTGTTTACCACTGGATGCCAACGCCTAGCATAATGCCTGGCCCAGAGAAGGCATCCGTGTTTGTTGACTGCATACAAAATTCTTTACCTCTTCAGACGTCTCTTAGATGATGTTAAAATAATTTTTCAAAGTGTGTTTTTCTGTTAGCGTTGGGCAATATAGTTGGTATCTAGCTTCATATTTTTTATATCCTGCCTACCCTTTATAAAGGATCTGGGGAGCTTGTAACACATAAAAACACTAAAATACTAAAACTTAAATAATGAAAACGCAGGGCCGGGGAGTTCAAGTATTTAGTGGGGAGCAGTGACAGGTGGGGGACATAGATATACAGACTCTAAGTTTGTACGTGGTAGTGAAAAGCAAATTGGGCTCTGAAGGGCTTAATGATCCCAGCATGTATGGGGATATTCTGTGTACTTGCATAGTTTTCATTGTCCATAAGTAGAAGACATAAACTCTTCAGAGAAATAACTTTTTTTCTTAATTTTTAAAGTTTATTTATTTATTTTGAGAGAGACAGAGAGTAAGTGGGAGGGGCAGAGAGGGAGAGAGAGAATCCCAAGCACAGAGAGAAAATCTGACAGTGTAGAGCCTGACGTAGGGCTGGAACTTACGAACCATGAGATCATGACCTGAGCCAAAATAAGAGTTGGACGCTTAACCGACTGAGCCACCCAGGAGCCCCCGCAGAAATAAATATCTTACTTATATTTAGTTTGGAAACAAACCTCTCATGTGGGATTTCCTATTGTGAATAAGTGCACTGTTTGAAGACGTATTTGACTTATTAGAATGATTGATCTCAGGATATCTTTAAACTCTTAAAAATTCCTGAAGACCCCATACAGCTTTTATTTCTATCAGGATTTCCCAACCTCGGCACTGCTGACATTTTAGACCACAATAATTCTTTGTCTGCAGGGACTGTCTTATGCATTATAGGATGTTTAGCTGCATTCCTGGTCTCAACCCACTGGATGCCTACAGTACCCTTCCAATCATGACCATAAGAATTATTTCGACATTGCTAAATGTCCTGCAGAAGTTAAAATCACCCCTTGTTGAGAAATACTCATTTACATTGATTATATCTACCAATATTTAGCATATCAGAAATGAAACTGAGGAATTTAATGAATTATTCTGACAATGACAAATCCATTACAAGTTAATATAAAACACATTTTTATTAAAAAAGCCCTTTTTTCCAAACAAACAAAAAAGAAATTCAGTAAGAAGGGTATTACTGTTTTAGGTATTTGCAGATCTCTTTAATGTCTGGCTTAACAAAAGATAGTGGCTTTTAATATCTGCTTCTGCATTCAATCTTAGTGATATGTTGTTTTACTTGAAGTATATGAAGGAAATCTAAGCTCACTCAGATATGTAGTAGGAAAAGGGAGTACGTTTAAATACCCTTTTCAGATGGTTACAGCATTTTTCTGTGATGTTATACCAAATTAGACAAGTGGTAATTTCTTAATTGTCAGGTGCAACATGGAGTTTGAAAGCCAATCAATGTCCTTTTCATACTCTGTTATACTGAAATCTTGTGCTTTAAGTGGATCTTTTACCTATACATGATTTTGTAATGTCATGACTTGATTATTTGGAAAATACTGGTTCATGACTCATGTAGACTTTCCAAATGTGGGCACATTTTTTCATTGTATAATATCCCCAAATCACATTTGTTAATATCACTACCCATCTCTTCAGGAAAATCTTTTAATTATTGGAAAGTGGTCAAGCTTTGAATGGCAGATACAGGTTCTCCAAATTCTAATTTTCACTTGAGAGTTCAAACTTTATTATTAGCAATAAATTCTGTCACTTGTTTTCTTTGAACTGACAGGGTCACTTCATTCATTTTCAAAGCCAAGTCAGAAGAACCATACTTTGTCAGTCATTCTTTCAAGTAGAAACCACGTCCCATAAAAAAGTGTCTAATTCAGCTTTCAACTTAGCAATCATGCAAGAACTTTTCCTTGAGAGAAGCATCATACTTCAGTATGAAGACATTATATATATTAAAAAGATATGTATTCAACTCAAGGTTAATTCTTAAAAAAATTAATTTTTACTGTTTCATCAAGGACATTCTTAGTAAAACTGGCTTTAGCAAGTGCACGGTGGTGAAAAACACAAGACTTCTCGTATACTTTGATTTCATTGCCTCGATTTGTAGTAAGTAGCAGTTTTATCCACTATTACTTTTGCACCATTGGTGCAAATGTAAACATAATGAGAAAGCAAATGTTAGCATAAATTATTATAAAAATAGTTTTGATCTTGAAGAACTATTGAAAGGGTCTTGAGGACCTGTCAAGGTCTATGGACCATACTTTGAGAACTACTGACTTAAAGGATGAACAGGGTTTGACATAAGTGGTAAGATTTGTCAATTATTTAATGTTTGGAATATATCTGTTCATAAAAAGAATATTATACAGCTTTCCCAGGAAAAGTTAAAAGCCCATTTAATTTAAAATGAGGCTGATCCATAGAATCCAAGGATTTTTATGGCATTTCCTTCTAATGATTTAAGTGGGAAGATTCATGTGATAGGATTTTCAAACTGAACTATTTAACTTAAAATCAGAAAAAATAAATCCTACTAATAACTAAAGATGAGCCAGTCCTTTATTGAGTCTCTTAGTTTCAAAGATACAGACTATATAAATTTATTAAACATCCTACAGTACTTGCACATCAAAACTATCCATTTTAGAATTTGTTTAAATCTAACTAAAAATAGGGGCGCCTGGTGGCTCAGTCCAGTTAAGCATCCAAATTTTGGCTCAGGTCATGATCTCACAGTTTGTGGGTTCAAGCCCTGCATTGGGCTCTGTGCTGACAACTCAGAGCCTGGAGCCTGCTTCAGATTCTGTGTTTCCCTCGCTCTCTGCCCTTCCCCAACTCGTGCTCTCTCTCTCTCACTCTCAAAAATAAACATTCAACTATACAGTATATACATACACACACACACACACGTATATAAACTAAAAATATGTGCCATTAAATAATGTTTACCACAGAAACCCAAGGCTTTAAAAGATAACTAATCAACAGTGACTCATTCATTCGACAAACATTTATTTAGCCATTGTGATGCGCAAAGCACTGAGTCAGGGATATTTCAAATGTCAGGGAAGAATATGAAGCCTCTGAAAATAGACTTTCCTGTTCAAAATGTTTTAAATAATCATTATAGAAATTGGAGTAGAGGGGACAAAAATGAAGAAACAATACCTGAATTTTGGAGAGAATATGTATACACTGCAGGATGCTATCATGTTAATTACAAATTTCAACCTGAACAAAAATAGGTAGGTGTTAAAAGAACTGTGTAGATGGAATATAATAGGTCTTTTTTTTTTTTTTAATAAATTTAGGGCAAGTCAGGTAAAAAACTAGTATTACAACAATAAAAGTAGGGGAAAAAAAGTCTGGTTTTTTTTTTCACCAAAATGTTAACAGTAGTTATCTCCAGATGGTAGCACACGTGGCCAGTTTTCTTTTTTGCTCCTCTATTTCCTAACTCTTCTATAAGAAACAATGTATTACCTATGTAATACAATTTTTGTATTACTCCTACATCAACCGGAAATAAAGATCAATGGATGATCATGAAGCAGATGATTCAACATAAACTTTTTATTTATGAAAATAAAGAGAAATCTCACTAAAATGGAGTCAGGAGGCCAGAAGGGGGAACGCAGAGGAGCCCTATCACTCAAATGTCAATTTCATGAAGAACTGTCAATTACAGCATCCAACAGTAGAATCCTAAACACGATGGAATGGTCACTAAGAGGCCCCAACAGGGAGAGATGTACGTCACATTTCCTACAAGAGTACTCCTGCAACTCAGCCAATGAGAAACCCTCACTACTCTTGCTTTTCTCCAGCAGACTTTACTTCAACCCCCCCCCACCCCTTCAACTTCCTCCTTCTCCATAAAACAACGGTCCTCTCGTTGGTAGAACTTGCCAGGTATGGTTTTGTCATAGCTTGTATATCCAGAAATGCAATTCTCTGCTACTCCCGAAACAAACAAACAAACAAAACCAACCAAACCATTTTTGCTGGTAAGATAGCTGTTTTATTTTTAAGGTTAACATTTAAGTGACATATGTTAACAGCGACCATTTTGGTGAGTGAAAGAGGGGAAACTAAGACGTGACAAGAGCCAGTTTATTCTTTACCAAAAAGAGAGACGATCATGGAAAATGATCCATGGCTCAATTATAAAGGAAAACGAGAAATGAATATGGATAATTTATAACAGAATAGTTGGAGTGTGAACAAAAAAGAAAAAGGAAGGGAAACTGCACCCTTCAGCCAGAAGTGGGGCAGGCGAAGAAAACGCGGTTAACTGAGTCTTTAACCCAGTCAGCTTCAGTCTAATTAAAAGACTCCGAAGTGAGAACAGCGCTATCCTTGAGGCCTAGATTCGTGACTAGAAGATCCCCCTTCCCCGCAAACTTCAGTTGCCCTGGGCGGACAAGCACCCCCGCGAAACAGAAAACGCCTGCGAACCCACACCACCAGCTCCTCACCTCAGTAACTCGCACAAGCACCAACCCCTTTTGGTGGTCGCCATCTTCCCTCGACCCCCGAACTCAGGAAGCGCTTCGCTGTTCCTCTTCTCTATTGGCTCCAGAGGAAGCGGGCGGTGTTCTCTCCGCCCCCATGGGGCAGGTTTCGCGTTTCAATTGGCTGCTGGTAGTAGCTTCCCACGGCCTTCCAGTCAATAGAATCTCCCGGGGAGGAGACAAGTTTTCGGCGTGGCGCACAAGGGTCCCGCCCCCCAGCGGGCGGGGCCGTAGTGGGAGTAGGGCTGGAGAGGGCGTGGCCTGTGATAGACAGCCGGGCACCCGCCCTCGGCCCCCTCCCCCACTGGAAGCCCCCAGCCCGGGGCCCGCCGGCCGTTGAGACCAATGGGAGGCCCTTGCGCATCTAGGATCGATTTCCCAGGTGCGGAGTTCACTCCCGCGGCAGCTGCGGCATTTGGGACCCGCGACGCCCCGGAGCGAAGCGCGGAGCTGAGAGGCAGCTGTGCGGAGTGGACCCGAAGAAGGTGCCCGCCACGCCGCACCTCTCCGCCGGCGGTTGGCGAGCCCTGGGATCTGCATCTCCGGCTCAGCTCTGCGCCGCTCGCCCGCCCTCTTGTCCTTCACACGCCGGGGGCCGAAGACCGAGTCCGCAGCGTACCGGCCCGAGGTAGCGGAGACTTGGGAGGGAGGACCGGTCCCCGACAGGGGCACGGGCAGGGCCGCCTCCGGGTGTGAATGAGGGTCCGAGGCCAACCCTCCGCCCTTGCGCTTATCCCCGCACCCCCCCAAGGGCCAGGGCGCCAGGGCGCGCAACTTTGAATTAGCCGGTGGGGCGAGGGCTGCCGATCCCCTGGTCTGAAATGCAGGAGACCTTTTCCAGACCCTTCCCCGGGTGAGAGAGCCGAACCGCAGAGATGCCACCCACAGCCCGCTCCCGGGGTTTTAACACCGCACTTCTTCACTAACCAGGTGACCTGTGGGCTCTGGGCGGATCACAGAAGAAATTGGTTCCTCCGGAGGAGGATGCTTGAGCAGGAGAGACAGCTTACTGCTAGAGTAGGGGCCGGTTGGAAAGTAAGTTTCCCTACCCGAGCGCCGCGTGCTCACACCTACCTGGAGGACTTTCCACGCCCACCTGCCTGCCTTTCTCTGCGGCCTGGCTTGCTCGAGGAAGGCAGGGGGCTAGAGCCCTGGCTCCAGGAGAGCGCCCTTAGAAATGCTATCTATGCCTTTCACGGGTTTGCAGGAACAATTTAAAACCCAGCACTTTCCCACTCCTCTTTATGTCTGAAGCTGGATTTGTAAAGTGAGCGTTGAGTTGCTGTGTAAGAGCCCTAATTGCCCAGGACGAGTAAATTAGTTACCCAGCGAAGTTATGAAGAGTGCGCGGGTCTCTTTTTATCCAGGTCCTGCAACTTTTTTTTAAAGAACTGTTTTGAATTCATTTTAATTATACAAGTAACGCATTAATGTGGTGACTTAAAAATGCAAACAGCACAGAAATATTGAGCATGAAAAGCAGATCTGCTTCCTAATCCTTTTCTGTACATTTACATATGTCATCCTTTGTTCTGCAAATATTTATTGAACACTTACTGCATGTTTCAGGCATGGTACTGAAGAGCTGAAAATACAGTGGTTAAAAAATGTGTGTGTGTGTGTGTGTGTGTGTGTGTGTGTCCAGATAAATCTTTAGGTTTTGTATGTATGTGGTTTTAAAATTTTTGTTTGTTTGTTGTAAATGAGATCACATAGTGTGTATTCTCCAACCTTTCTTTTCCCCCCCCCCCCCCCCAATAGAACTGTCTTTTGGAGATTGTTTGATATCAGTACATAAACATCTATCTCGTTGTTCAGTTTAACCTCTATACAGTATGGATGCATACCATAGTAAGTTTTATTTTTTCCCTGTGGGTGGACATTCTGTGTATTTCTAACTTTTTTTCCTCCCTTCACAAGCCATGCTGTAGAGGACATCCTTGTATATGATTTTTAATGCTGACTCTTGAGTATTTCTTTAGGATGGACATGTAGGCCTGAATTGCTGGTCTACAGATTTCTAAAGTGAACTCAACAACATTATTTTGTGCCCTTTTGTAGTGAAATTTGTCTTAGGCTCTGGTGGTACAGAAATGAAAGGTAAGTGGATTAATGGATGGGTAGACAGAGGCTGGTCAATAGATGCCTCTAAGTGTGATGGCTCTGCATTTAATGGAGGTGCAAAGAACACATGGGGGAGGGTGGCTCAGACAGGGGCACACTTCTAACTCCCTACGGTGCCCCCACCTCTCTACCCATCAGAACAATCCTTATCATTCCAGATCAAGCTCAAGATGCTTCCTCCTTGAAACTTTGGTGACTGCTTCTCCCTGTGTTGACCTCACCCTCTTCTGGATTTCTTAGAGAATAGTATTAGCTGATATTACTGAGCCTACTACCTGCTAGGCACTGTACTAAGCACTTTATATTCTTTTATGTGCACTGTCTTATTTAATCCTCACAAAACCCTTTGATGTAGGTATTATTTTTTTGTTATCACCACTTATTTAACAGTTTTTTTTTGAGGGGGGGGCATGAGTGAGTGAGGGGGTGAGAGAGAGAATCCCACATAGGCCCCACACTGTCAGCACTTCACCCAAAGCGAGGCTCGAACTCATGAACAATAGGATCATGACCTGAACCAAAGTCAGATGCTTAACTGACTAAACGACCCAGGTGCCCCTAACATTTTTTTTTTTTTTTTTTTAGTATTTACTCTGTGCCAGCCATTCTAGGCACTGGGGATCCAACTAAGACTAAGACCCTGCCCTCAAGGAATTTATGTCCTAGTGGGAGATGCAGAAATAAAAAAGGGTAGGCAAATAGTGTGATTTTTGGCACTGGTAAGTATTGTGGAGTAAATAAATCCAAGTATGGGCATTAGGCAGGACATGGGAGGGGAGATACTATCTAGGGCAGGTCGTCAGGAAATTATCTCTGAGGAGGTTGTATGAGTAGAGACCTGAACGGTTCAGATTTGGGAGAAGCGTTCTAGGTTGAGGAACCAGAAGGTGTCAATGTCCTAAGTCCAGAGTGAGCCGAACAGGGGAGGAACAGTAAAAGAAAGCCAGAGTGGCTGGAACAGAGAGAAGGAGAGGAAGTAGTACAATACGAGGTCAGAATTCATCCTCTATACAGGTGGGGGGACTGAGGCAGAGAGAGGTGAAGTCACTTACTCAAGGTCCTACAGCTAATAAGAGCTAGTAACAGGGAGATCTGGAATTGAGTCCTCGCCAGGCTGCTTTGACTTTCTTGGGTATATATTTTCTTTCAAACTTCCTTGACACCTGGTCATATGGTATGATTATTTAAACTTATCTGAATATAGCTTTTTTTTTTTCTTTGATCAACTGTGTGTTTCTTGAAAACAGGGACCAGGTTTGTATCTCCTAAAAAACATTCTCCAGGGGTGCCTGAGTGGCTCAGTCGGTTGAGTGTACGGTTCTTGATTTCAGTCCAGGTCATGGTCCCAGGGATGGAGCGCTGTGTTGGGCTCCTTGCTCACTGTGGAACCTGCTCAAGATTCTCTCTCTCTCACTCTGCTCCTCTCCCCTACTTACCTGTTCTCTCTCTATCTCAAGAGAAAAAAAATTCTCCATAGCTATTATAATAGGTGCACCAGAGTTGTTCTTGAATGAATGAGTTATAGCAAGATTTTTCCCTACCCCCACCCCCAATGCATTGTTTTCTCTTCGGAGGCCTGTCTGGGGCAGCAGTAACCCTGAAAGGGAGGTGGTCCATGAGCTGGGTCATTCAGCCTTCACTCTACAAACATGGAGTGCCTTCTGTTTCTCTGACGCTGGGCCAAAGCAGAATAGAAGTGCAGTAGTGGCACAAAGATGAATAGAGGTCAGCCCCTGTACTCTTGGGGCTGACAGTCATAGGTGCCAGAACAAAGACGTCTGTATACAGCATAGCACGCACAGGCAAGAGCGATTGGCCTTTCCTGGGAGGAAGGGATGCAAAAAGAACTTCAAGAAGAGGTATTTTATGACTGAGGTTTTGAAGGAGAAATGTGTCAGCTGGGCACACAGAAGAATGAGAAGAAGGATGTCGCAGGTAGAGTCCGGCATGTGCAAAGGTGCAGAGGCTAGAAGTGGAAAGACGGATTTGCCCTGTGGCTTGACAGCCTGGAGAGTGGTTGTGGAAGGCTCTGTTTCTCAGGCCTTTGGACTTTATCCCACAGGCGGGGGAGTTTGCACAGGGGGAAATGGTGTATGGTGCTCTTCGGAAGTAAAGGGCGAACTGGGAACAGAGGTGCTGGAGACCTGATCAGAGGCCTTTGCTGGGGTCATCCCATCCAGATCCAAGGTGGCCAAAGCCCTACAGAACTGGGAGTCCCGTTCCCAGTGTCATGTCAGGAGACAGTGGAGGTTTTCTGCACTCTTCAGTGTCCAGAGCATCAGAGGCAATGGTAGTCCTTCTAGCAACAACACAGAGAATAGTTGGTACAGGACTAACTGGGAGTAAACTGCGGTGGGGGAGGGGTGCCAGGGTGGTTCAATCAGTTAAGCATCCAACTCTTGATTGTGGCTCGGGTTATGATCCCAGGGTCGTGAGATCGAGCCCCACGTCAGGCTCTGCGCTGATAGTGTGGACCCTGCTTGAGATTCTCTTTCAAAACAAAGAAATAAACACTAAAAAAAAAAAGCTGGCGGGGAGGAAAGAGAATTGGATTTTAAGTGCTTCTTTATCTGACATCTTCATTGCAAGGATGGAGATGACCCAAGTCCATTACTGTCCACTGATGCCATAGCACAGGTAGCAGAATGTGTCCATGTTCAAGCGTGTGCAATATTATTTTATCAGTAGGATTAGAAATCCTTATCCAGTGAAATTCTCGAATGTCTGACTTTTTTTTTTTTTTTTTAAACTAAGTTAAAGGAAAAAAATCTAAGCAGATCAAAGGTCGATGAGATAAAGTAGAGGGCAAAGCAGAGAGGGACTTTTCATTGTGATGTAACCAACATGGCAAATAAGATTTAAAAACACCAGTGGTTTGAAACCTGTGGATTCAGAATGCAGCAATTCTGTTGAAGCCTCCGTTCCCACAGAAACTAAAAATTACTATTATAAAAGTAATTTAATTCTGTGACTGAAATTTGGAAAATAAAGACCAAAAGGGGAAAATTCACTTTTATTCTTTCTTACTCTTAGGATGGCTGTTAGCATATTTGTAAACTTCCTTCATTGCTTGCTTTTGCTGCATCAAGTTACTAATTTTTAGAAATAAATGCAATCTTGTTTCTGAAAGATAACCAACATTAACATCTTAGGCCTATTTCAGTCCAGTGAGCTCAGTCTTTCCTGTGTGTGTGTGTGTGTGTGTGTGTGTGTGTGTGTGTGTGTGTGTGTTTCTTTCTTTCTTTCTCTAAACTCAGTGGTGTTTTGTTTTTTTTTTTTTAATAGGCTTTAAAAGCTGCCCATCACGGAGGCTGTTATTATTATCAGTAAACTTGTATGCCCTCTCCCTATCTTGGAGGACCACTTGGTGTAGTCTGAAGTTTCCTCCCAGGCTCCCTCCCGCTGCCCCCGCCCCCTAGTCCAGGGTCCTCCAACTGCTGTCCCAGGGCCCTGCTGCCATACCTCAGGGACAGAACTGCTGGGAAATGCAGGCAACCCCCCCTTGATGCTGCTAGTGGTTTCTTGTTCCTCATCTCATCTGTGCCTGCTTTTCACTTGTTCTGTGTCAACTTCTTGCGACTCTTTCAAACCTTCCCTGCTTGCTCATCTCTGCCTTCCTTATTTTCAACAGATGACCTCAGTGCTTACTTCAAGAAAGCTGGATACCATTGTATATGGTTTTCTTCATCTTTCTGCCTCCCTCAGTGCATCTTCTTCCAGAATTTTATTTATATCTACAACGTATTTTCACTTTCTCATCTAGTCTCGGGACAGGCTTGCTTTCTTTTCAAGGTTCTCTCCCTGGCCTCAGTGCCCTTGTCCCATATCCCTTCTTCTCTACCTGTTTTGGAGCCCTTACTGGTCATGTCTTTTCTCACTTCCAGTCTTTTCCTCTTTCTGCAGACTTCTCCCTTTGGTTTATAAACTCATGACATTTGCCTTCATTTTAAAATCTCTCCCGTTACCTGTGTCTCCCATTTGCTCTTGTACTATTTCTCCCCTCTCCTTCTTTCTCAGTCTTCCAGAAAGAATCATCTTCATTTGCAGGTTTCCACTCACCTATTCACTTTAAGATTTTTCTTTTATTATTCTATCAGTTTATTGGACATAAAAGAAATGTATATAACCATATATGTAGTTTTAAAGCATAGTAAGATAGAGAATGCCTGTGAACCTACCACCTGACCCAAGAACGAGAATGTTGTCCATGCCAACGTGGACATGAATGGCATCCACTCAACTGTTCCTTCTCTGGTGTCACTGTTAGAAGTACCCACTATAGAGGTAACTGCCAACCTGTTCTTTGTTCGTTGTAACTCAGCTTTTGTTTTTGTTTTTGTAAAATTTTATCACACATTTATGAATGCCTGAACGATACATTATTTAGTTTTGCTTGTTTCTGAGCTTTATAAAAATTCTGTTGTCGTGTGTTTAGTCTTCTGTGCTAGCTTCTCTAAGTAGACATCACATTAAGAAAATTATTTATTTTAGGGGCGCCTGGGTGACTCGGTTGGGTGTCCCACTTCAGCCCAGGTCATGATATGTGGTCCATGAGTTCAAGCCCCACGTCGGGCTCTGTGTTGACAGCTCAGAGCCTGGAGCCTGCTTCGGATTCTGTGTCGCCCTCTCTTCTGTCCCTCCCCCACTCATGCGCTCTCTGTCTCTGTCTCTCTGTCTCTCTTTCTCAAAAATAAACAAACGTTAAAAAAATGAAAACAAAAAGAAAATTATTTATTTTAAATAAAAATTTTTAATTTTTAATTCCAGTATAATTAACATACGGTGTTTATGTTAGTTTCAGGTGTACAATATAGTGATTCCCCAATTCTCTACATTATCCAGTGCTCATCATGATGCGTGTACTCTTAATCCTCTTCTATTTGCCCATCCGTCTACCTACCTCCCCTCTGGCAATAGTTTGTTCTCTCTGTTGAAGAGTCTGGTTTTTTGTTTGTCTCTCTCTCTCTCTTTTTGCTCATTTGTTTTGTTTCTTAAATTCCACATAAGAATGAAATCATAAAGTATTTGTCTTTCTCTAACTGATTTCACCTGGTAATATACTCTCTAGATCCATCCATGTCGTTGCAATGGCAAGATTCCATTCTTTTTTTTGTGGCTAATACCCCATTTCATATATATACACATATATACCCCACATCTTTATCCACTCATCTGTGGATGGACACTTGGGCTGCTTCCATATCTGGACTATTACAGATAATGCTGCGGTAAACATAGGGGTGCATATGTGTTTTCAAAGTAGTGTTTTAGTTTTCTTTGGGTAAATATCCAGTACTGGAATTACTGGATCATATGGTAATTCTATTTTTAATTTTTGAAGCAACTCCATACTGTTTTCCACAATGGCTGCATCAGCTTGCATTCCCACCAACAGCGCATGAGGGTTCCTTTTTTCTCCACATCCTCATCAGCACTTGTTGTTTCTTATGTTTTTGATTTTAGCCAGTCTGGCAGGTGTGAGGTAATATCCTATTGTGGTTTCGATTTGCCTTTCCCTGAAGATTAGTGATGTTGAGCATCTTTGCACGGGCCTGTCAGCCACCTGTATATTTTTTTAGACATATGTCTATTTAAGTTCTCTGCCCATTTTTAATTGGATTATTTGTTTTTTTGGTGTTGAGCTTGGTGTGTTCTTTATACAGTTTGAACATCAAGCCTTTATTGGATATGCCATTTACAAATATCTTCTCCCATTCGGCAGGTTGCTCTTTTGTTTTGTTGATGGTTTCTTTCGCTGTGCAAAAGCTTTTTATTTTGGTGGAGCCCCAGTAGTTTAATTTACCGGCCATTACATTTCTGAGATTCGTTGTTGTGCAGTATGCCATTGTGGGAATATAGCACCGTTTATCCATTTTGCTTGAAGGATACTGGGTGGTTTGGGTTCTTTTGCAATTATGAACATTCTCCTGGTATACACTGGCGCTCTGTCCACTTCTGTTTCTGTTGCTTCACCTCTTGTCTGGAACCTCCTTTGTTGAGGATTCCATGAATGCCAAAGGCAGATCCTCCCTAATTCTTATTTTAATGGTGTCTCTAACGACGTCGGAAAAAAAAAACCAGCTTAGGGGTGCCTGGGTGCCTCAGGTAAGCGTGAATCATCCTACTCTTGATTTGGCTCAGGTCATGATCTCTAGGTAGTGAGATCAAGCCCTGCAGTGGGCTCTGCACCGACAGCGACAGTGTGCCTGTGTGCTCGTGTGTGGGTGCTTTCTCTCTCTTTCAAAATAAATAAACACTAAAACATTTGAAAAACAGCTTTATTAAGATAAGAGTCACAGGTACATACAATCATCACAACAATCAGTTTTATAGTATCTTCATTACCTCAGAAACAAAGCTTACACCCTTCATCTATCACTCCCCACCTCCACATGGTCCCCTTGCCTAAGCAATCACTAATCCACTTTCTATATCTTTAGATTTGCCTATTGCAAAGATTTCATGTAAATGGAATCTTTGTCTATTTCTGATCTTAGGGGAAAGCTTCCAGCCTTTCGCCATTAAGTATGAGGTTAGCTCTTGGTTTTGCAGAGATATGCCTTACCAGGTTGAGGAAGTTCCCTCCAATTCCTAGTTTGTTGAGTGTTTTTATCATGAAAGGATTTTGGATTTTGCTTTCTCTTTGTCTGTTGAGATGACAATGTGTCTTTTGTTTTTTATTCTATGTGGTGTATTCCATGAATTGATTTTGGATGGTAAGCCAGACTTGCATTCCTGGAAGGATCCCACTTGGTCATGGCATGTAATATTTTTTATATGTTGTTGGATATGGTTTCCTACTGTATTGTTGAGGAATCTTTTTGTCCATGTTCACCTGAAATATTGGTTTGTAGTTTTCTTGTGATATCTTTGTCTGGTTTTGGTATCCAGGTAATGCTGTCCTTATACATAGAATGAACTGAGACGCGTTCCCTTGTCTTTTGTTTTTTGGAAGACTTCACTGAAATTTTGTATTAATTCTCCTTAATTAATCTTTTTTTTTTTAATTTTTTTTTTCAACGTTTATTTATTTTTGGGACAGAGAGAGACAGAGCATGAATGGGGGAGGGGCAGAGAGAGAGGGAGACACAGAATCGGAAACAGGCTCCAGGCTCTGAGCCATCAGCCCAGAGCCTGACGCGGGGCTCGAACTCACGGACCGCGAGATCGTGACCTGGCTGAAGTCGGACGCTCAACCGACTGCGCCACCCAGGCGCCCCTCTCCTTAATTAATCTTTGATGGCATTCACTGTTGAACCTGTCTGAGCCTGGGCTTTTTTTCTTGGAAAGCTTTCCGATTATTAATTCAGTATCTTACTTCTTAACAGTTGATTTAGATTGTCTGTTTCTTCTTAAGTCAGTTTTGGTAGTTTTTCTTTTTAGAATTGGCTGTTTCCATCCAATTTACCTAATTTGTTGGCATATAGTTGTTTCTAATTGTATCTAATATAAACCTTATTTCTTTAAGATCAGTGATAATAACCCCTCTTTCATTTCTCATTCTAGTACTTTGAGTCTTTGTTTCTTTGGTCATTGGTCATTCTAGCTGAAGGTTTGTCAATTCTATTGATCTTTTCAAAGAGTCAGCTTTTGGTTTCAACAGTTTTCTGTATTTTTCTATTCTCTATTTCATTAATTTTTTTCTCTAATCTTTATTATTTTCTTGTGTTGTGGGTTGAATGGTGCCCCCAAAAGATAGGTTGAAGTCCTAAGCCCTCGTACCTGTGAACGTCGTCTTACGTGGAAATAGGCTCTTTGCAGGTGTAATTAGTTACATTCAGATGAAGTCATACAGGATCCTGGTGGACCTTAAATCCAATTACTGCTCTCCTTATAAGAGTACCATATGAAGGCACAGAGAAGAGAAAGCTTCCTGATTACCGACACAGAGATTGGAGTGATGCTTCTATTAACCAAGAAATGCTAAGGATTGACAGTAACCACCAGGAAGTAGGAGAGAGGCATAGAACACATTCTCCTTCAGAGCCCCCCAAAAGGAAAATCTTTGACTTCTAACCTCCAGAACTAGGAGAGAATAACTTTCCAGTACTCAATTTGTGGTATTTTATGACAGCAATACTAGGATACTAATATAACTTCCTTATGCTTCTTTAGGTTTAGTTTAGTTGTCTTTTTTTCCCAGTGTCTTAGGCAGAAGGTTAGATTATTGATTTGAGATCCTTCTTTCTTAATACAGGCATTGACAACTATAACTTTCCCTCTAAGCATTGCTTTAGCTGCATCTCATACATTTTGGTAAGTTGTATCTTCATTTTCATTTATCTCAAAGTATTTCCTAATCTCCCTTTTGGTTTCTTCTTTGACCCATTGGTTATTAGGAGTGTGTTGTTTAATTTCCACTTATTTGTGAGTTTCCCGGATTTCTTTCTGTTACTGATTTTTTTATTCTATTATGAGTGAAGAACAGACTTTGCATTATTTCCATTTTATTAAATGGGTCTGGTTGGTTTATAGTGTTGTTCCTGTGTTCTGTTTTGTGATTCTGCTACCAGTTCCAGCGTGTGGGTCTTTTTCCCCACGCCAAGCACTTCTTGGGCCAGCTGGGTGTTCTACAACCTAACTTAATTCGCTTTCTGGAGATAGCATCAGATCCCACAGGTTAAGAGCTCAATTCTGCAAGACTGAGTTCTAAAGACTTCTGCTTCGCCAGTTCAGACACCGGTTGCAAGTCCAGACTGTTACCTGTGCTTCTGACTGACTTCTGACTCTTTGGGTTCAGTTAATTTGCTAGAGGGGCTCACAGAACTGAGAGAAGTACCTACTCACATCGTGTGTTGTGAAAGGATGTCACTCAGGAACAGCCAGGTGGGAGAGTTGCTTTGGGCAGGGTATTAATGAGAATTTTAATCTGCCATCACTTAAGAGATTCCAAGGGCTTTAGGTTTCCTATAAATCACAATGCCACATGTTTCCTTGTTGATATTCTGCACAGTTTTGTTCATTTTTGAAAGTGGGTATTGAAGTCTCCAACTGTCACTGGTGAATTGTCTTTTTTAAAAAAATACGTTATTTATTTTTTAAAATTTCTTTTAAGTTTATTTATTTATTTTGAGAGAGAGAGAGAGAGAGAGAGAGAGAGAGCGCGCATAAGCAGGGGAGGAGCAGAGAGATGGAGAGTCCCAAGTGGACTCTGCACTGTCAGCACAGAGCCCCATGTGGGGCTCGAACTCACGCGATCATGACCTGAGCGGAAATCAAGAGTCGGACACTTAACCACTGAGCCACCCGGGCACCCCTGAATTGTCTTTGCTCTTCTCATTTCTGTCCGTTATTTTTGTCTGGGAACCCATTTTGTGTTCTGTTTTTAGATGTATATGTTTGTAATTTTTACATTTTCCTCATGGAGTGACTTTTATCATTATAAAATGTACCTCTTTATTTCTGGTAACATTGTTTTCAAGTCTGTTTTGTTTGGTATTAGCATAACTACCTCAGTGTTCTTGTGGTTGCCATTTGCCAGATGTATCTTTTTCCATTCTTTCATTTTTAATCTATTTGTGTTTTTGAGTCTAAAGTTCATGGAACTTTTTGGATGTGTTGGCCATTATTAGTAGTAGTAGTAGTAATAGTAGTTTTTCATTAGATTTGGAGAAGTTTTCAGTCAATATTTCTTTGAGTATTTTTCCTACTTTATCTTTCCTGGTCTCTCATTACACCTGAGTTGGCATGGGCAGTGGTGTCCCAAATTTCTATGAGTGTAACCGAACCCAAATCCATCTGCCCAATACGCAGCAGAACTGATCACCAAAACATTAGGTTTGCAGCCAGGAAAGGGTTTATTTGAAAGGCAGACAAGTGAGGAGACAGGAGGGCAAGCCTCAAATTGGCCTGCCTAAAAGAGGAGAGAACAAGTTTGTTTTTTTTTGTTTTTTTTTTTTTTTTATAATCGTAGGGGTTGAGATTGCATACATATTGATGAATAGGGCAGGGAAACTTATGACTGTTCATGAAGCACAATGTAGCATGTGCGTTGAGCAGACATACATATAACATGTATTCCATGTTCACTTTAGAGGAAGACTTAATATTCAGCCCTGATGTCAACAGGTTATCTTATATCTTAGGACACGGAGACGGGGTGTGGGCATGTCCCAAGAGCTAGTATAAACTGGATGGGGTCTTGGCTTGTTATCTTGGGTAAGGAAGGCAGGGCCTTGCTTGTTCATAGGCTGGAACTGTATCAGTTGACCACAAGCCCAGGCTTCTGCAGAGACAACTAGTGGGTTTGATAGCGGGGTCTGAAAAGACACAACAGGTGATTAGGGGGAAAGAGTTCTCTGAGAAGCAAGCTTTAAACTTTATGCTAGTTTCAACCTCATTAACCCTGTGGGTCACAGTTTCATGAGGTTCTATTAATTTTTTTGCATTCTTTTTTTCCTCTCTGAGATGACATTATCTCTTTGATCTCTCTTCTTGTTGGCTGATTCTTTCAGCTCAAATCTACTGTTAAATTCAACTAGTAACTTTTCATTTCAGTTTCTATACTTTTCAACTGCAGAATTTCCGTTTGGTTCCTTTTTTACGATTTCTGTCTCCTTACTGATATTTTCTATTTGATGTGACATTGTTATCATCCCTTTCTTTATTTCTTTAAAACTTTTTTAATGGTTTCTGCCTTTGTATATTAAATCCTACATCTGGTTGCAATTATAGGCTGCTCTTTTCCCCTGGTGTATGGGTCATACTCTTTTTTTGCGTGTCTCATAATTTTTTGTTAGAAACTGGACATTTTAGACAATTCTGCATGCTGCTACTCCCTCACCACCCCACCCAAGGGGTTGCTTTTTTTTCTTTAATTTTTTTAATGTTTATTTTATTTTTGAGAGAGAGAGAGAGACTGAGACTGTGAGTGGGAGAGGGGCAGAGAGAGAGGGAGACACAGAATCTGAAGCAGGCTCCAGGCTCCAAGTTATCAGCACAGAGCCTTGCGCGGGGCTCAAACTCACAAACCATGAGATCGTGACCTGAGCCGAAGTCGGTTGCTTAACTGACTGAGCCACCCAGGTGCCCCCCAAGGGCTTGCTTTTTTATTATTTAATGACCTACTAGATTATTTTAGTGGAAACCTTTTTTTTAATGTTTATTTATTTTGAGAGAGAGCAAGAGCAAGAGAGAGAGAGAGGGAGAGAGAGAATCCCAAGCAGGCTCTAGCTGATGTGGGCCTCGATCTCAATGACCATGAGATCATGACCTGAGCCGAAATCAAGAGCCAGACCATTCACCCTGGCAGTGTTGAGCCTCTGTTGTTGTTTCTCAAGGGGCACAGCCCTGAGTGTGCCCTCAGTCACCTTGTAATAACAATTATTTTGTCTTTGTGGTTTTTCCTGGCTGCACCTAGCTATTAAGCTCCACTAATTACTGGCTGATCTATTGTTTTCAGTAATGCCAGGGGCATACATTGCTCCACAGCTGGGTCCATTCAGACTCAGGCTCCTTTGATGGGATGTTCCTGAGCTCAGTGTTTTGAGATTTGTTCTGACCCTGGTCGTATTCTCCCTCGTGGCCTCTTTTCCCAGGTCACTCCAGCAAACTGGCCAGCCTATAGTTTCGTCTATATGTCCAGTCGATCCACCTGTCTCCTCCCAGTTGCCTCACTGAGGCACAGTTTCTGAGCCAAGGCTCAAACTGGGGATGGCGACGATGCCACACTTTTCTCTGGCTCTCCCTCTTTTAGAGTTGAGTGCGTGGAGAAGGGAATTCGCCAGGGGCACAGGGTCGGCAGTACCCTCCGTTCTGCTCAGCTTTCCCCTCATGGGTTGGAACCACAATGTTACGAACCAGAGCAAGGACAGTTGAGGCCCCATATTCTGGGTGCACCATGCTCAAGGTAGAGCCTTTGTACCACCAGCGGGGACTAGTTGGAAGAAGGGAACCTCCACCTCTTGGCTGCATCAGCCTGCAACTTAGCTTCAACGTCAGGATGAGATGGACAGGGTAAGAAGTGCCGATGCCTTGCCCCTCCTGGGAAGAAAGCCCACTGACTGGTTGCTGGGTGGAGAGTGATCCCTGTGTTCTTGGCTGCACCAGTCAAGTGGAATTTCCACCTCGCTGAGTTCGGAGAGGTGAGGGAGTGAGGTCTTGATTCACACAGCGCAGACTCGGGGATCCGGGGAGGGGGGCGGGGAGGAGGGCCTCAGTCAATTAAGTGATTAAGCATCTGACTCTTGATATCGCTCAGGTCATGAACTCACAGTTCTTCATCAGCACTGTGCTAGCCAGGAGCCTGCTTAGGATTCCCTCTCTCCCTTTGCTCCTCCCCCCACTCTCTCTCTCAAAACAAGTAAATAAACTTAAAAAAAAAAACACAGCACAGACTCTTGCTGTTTTTAACTAATGTTAGTAGGTTTTCAAAAAAAATTTTTTAAAGTGCTTATTTTTGAGGGAGAGAGACAGAGAGAGAGACAGAGAGCAGGGGAGGGGCAGAGAGCGAGGCAGACACAGAAACTGAAGCAGGCTCCAGGCTCCGAGCTGTCAGCACAGAGCCTGACGCGGGGCTTGAACTCACGAACTGTGAATCACGACCTGAGCTGAAGTCAGACACTTAATCGATTGAGCCACCCAGGAGCCCCTAGTAGGTTTTCTTGAATTAAATCGTTTCTTCATTTGCTATATGTCTTTAGGATCATTTCCAGCTATTTTTCATATTTGTTTGGTTTCTTTAAAATAATTTTCAGAGGCACCTGCGTGGCCCAGTCGATTAGGCGTCCACTCTTGATTTTTGGCTCAGATAGTGATCTCATGGTTTGTGAGATCAAGCCCCGCATCAGGCTCTGTACTGACGCATGGAGCCCGCTTGGGATTCTCTCTCTCCCTCTGTCTCTGTCCTTCCCCCAAATAAATAAATTTAAAATAAAATAATTTTCGCCAATTTCACTGGGGAGCTGATCTGCATAACTCATACTGCCATGCCAGAAGTTCCTACTCCTCTACCGCATTTGACACTTATAATAGGATTGTATTGTGTTTGGCTGTGTGTAAGAGAAAGGCCAAAGCAACGTGGCTGTCAGTGAAGTCTAACGGCATGTGTCCCAGGTTGGTTTGGCATCTCAGGGTCATCAGGGATTCCGCCTTCCTTTTCTCTCTGCTCTAGCAAGCTAGGATGCAGCTGCATGTTCCTGAGACCTCATGGCCTTAAGCTGGCTGCCAGGACTCCAGCCATCTAATCCATGTTATACACAGCAGAAATGAGGAAGGGGTAAGGGCAAACCCACTCTCTCTTTTAAGGCGCCTTCTCAGGAGCCCTGACAAACAGCTTTTCCTTATATTTCATTGACCAGAACTTTGTGTCTGTTTTCAGCATTTTTATTTTTTTAATATTTATTTAATTTTTAAATGTTTCTTTATTTTTGAGAGAGAAATAGAGAGGAAGAGAGCGCAGGGGAGGGGCAGAGAGAAAGGGAGACAGAATCTCAAGCAGGTTCCCGTGCTACTAGCCTGTCAAGGGGCTCAAACCCACGAACTGTGAGATCATGACCGGAGCCCAAATCAAGAGCTGGGCTCTTAACCTACTGAGCCACCCAGGTGCCCATGTTTTCAACATTTTTAAGTTAGAAGATTTTATTGTGTAAAATTTCAGCTACTTACCTTCTCTTGGAAACTCTGACAAGGCCCTTTGAAAATACTTGGCCAGAGTGCAGGAGTAACTGCCTCTTTTAGGTGGAGCAGGTTAACAAGAAAACCACAGGATCAAAATGGTGCCACTTAGGTTAAGGCCCCAAGACTGTGTAAACCAGGGGTTCCTACCTAACCTAAGTGAAGTTTCAACCTCCTGCAGAAATACAACCCTTAACTGGTTAGGAGTTTTCTGATAAGCGCCAGTGAGGTATTCTGTCACGTGGGTCTTGTCTGTCCCCTAAAGGAAGATGAGGTTTGGCACATAGTAAGACCCTCTCCCCTTCCCTCTCAGGGAAGATGATCTTGTCTGAAACAATCCTTTCAGTCTTTTCTTTTCTGTTGCTTACAACTTTCAGGCCCCACCCTCCTTCCCTTAAAACCTTCCATTCTGTACAACCCCTTGGGGTGCCCCTTTACTTGATCGATGGGGTGGGGTGCTGCCTGATGCATGAAGCATTCCACAAAGCCAATTATATCTTCAAATTTACTCAGCTGATTTTTCTTTCTTTCTTTTTTTTTTTTAATAAGTCCTGTTCTCAGTAGTAGTTGAGTTTAGACTGTTGGCTTAGAGGAGAAAAGGAGTAAGGGAGAAGAGAGCCAGCTTAGGATGGGGTACCTTCTGAATGTTGAATACTTGTTTGAAAGTTTGGCAGTCTGTTTTTTATAGCAAAAAATTACGTGAGTTGTTTTTGTTTAGTTTTCTGTGTCATTCATTCAACAAGTACTTACCGAGAAACGTAAATGTAAGCACTGTTGTAGTGCTGGGAATACAGAGGTGAGTAAAGAAAACAGACAAGGGTTTCCTGCGCTTGTGAAACTTACATCCTAATGGAGAGACAGTCAGTAAATATATAAGTAAGTAAAATATATATCACCGTATCAATGGCAGTTGAGTACTCCAAAAACTTGGCAGGAAAGGATGGGCAGCGGCAGCGGGAGTGTTTGAAATGAAAAGGGGGTAAACGGGCAAGTCACTGAGAAGGTGACATTTGAGGAAGGTGAGGAAGTGAACCACCTGGATATGGGGTGTTGGAGGAGGGTTGTTTTTAAGCTGAGAGAGTAGAGAGTAGTGGGCACAAAGGCCCTGAGGCTGGAGCACGCCTTTTGCTTTGTTACAAAAACTGCCGAATCAGAAGAGATTTAGCCCAGTGAGTGAGGGGTGAGCAGTGTGTGGATTGGTTGCACAGGAGACGGGAGTGGAGCTGACTGCAGTGGTCTGACTTCCCCTTTAAGGGGACTCCTCTGGTTTTTGTGTTGAGAATAGACTTTAGGGGCCAAGAACCACCTGGGGGACTGTTTTAGTACCGCGGGTGAGATGTGCTGGTGGTTTGGACCTGAACTGTGTGTAGTAGGCGGTACACATGGATGCTGCACATACTTAAACACGGAACTGACGGGATTTGCTCAACATTTACCTGCGGGTTTGAATGCAGGACACAGTTCTTATCAAGGGTTAATGCAAGTGTTTGCGCTGGGCGAGTGGAAGGGAGGAAATGGGAAAGACGGTGGTAGAAGCAGGGAAGGGGCAGAATACTGGGAGCTCAGTTTTAGGCAAGTTCACATTAGAGATGCATATTAAATAGCCAGCAGGGGATGCTGGTTGAGCCTTTGGTTCCCTAAGTGTGGAATTGGGAGTTACTGGGTATAAGTGGTATTTCTACTGGACTGAATGAGTTCACCGAGGAATGAGTACAGACGGGGAAGGGGTCCAAGGGCTGAGCTGCAAGCCACTCCAGCACTAAGGGGTTTGGGGACCAGTAGGCTCCTGTGAAGGCCTCTGAGAAGAATCTATCAGGGGGGGTGGGAGGAAACCCAGGAAGGGGTGGGTACTTGGAGCCTGACCTTGGGGGTAAGAACAGTTCACCCTACCGCCCGAGGGAAGGCGCTAACACAGGTGGGCGGGTGGTTGAGATGTTGGCAGCTTGTTTTCTGATTGCTTCTGTTATTTCAGCGTAGTAGAAAGCAGGCTCATCAGTGGAGAGAGACTGGAGCTGGGGGTAGGGAGTGGAGGTCAGAGGAGCAGCGGGGGGCGGGGGTGAGACGTCTGGCACGTCCTCCAGGAGAGTGGAGAGGGAGGGGACTAGGGAGGTGCACAGTTGGACGGCCAGCGGCCTCTCCAGATTCATGGTCTTGAGGCAGCATGGCCGGCCAGCCTGGCCATGTTTGGTGTCATCCTCATTCAGCTGGGGGCCGACAGACCCGGAGTTTGGGGTAGTCTGGGGCCGTGGAGGAAACCAGGGCTGGGGTTGCACCAGGTGGGCATCAGATGACCGGAGCAGCCAAGGGAGTTGAAGGTGTATGTAGTTAACTGTGGAAGTGAAACATTGGCCTTTACTCTGACAATCTCAACTGTTTCTCTTTTTGGCCCTGTCCAGTCTCTTTATGGTTTAGAACTATTGTAATTTTTTTCACCGTAGGCTATCAAGCCAGGCATGTTTTTTTTTTTTTTCGTTTTTGTCTTCTGCTAGTAAGCTAATATAAAAACTGTGCTTAGCTAACTGTTTCAGTCTCAGAAACCACCAATTCCTGGGGTGTGAGGAGCAGCCCCCCAGTCCTTCCCCTGGCAAGTCTCCCAGGGTAATTGGCCTGCAGCAACCCCTCCCATCCCGAACACCTAATGTTTGAAGGATGTCTTTTATACTTTCATACTGTCCTCTCCTGTTCTTCTCTCCTAACCTGCTAATGAACTCCTGAGGGCAGAGTATGTCTTGTGTCTTCTGTTGCACATAAGCGCCTGAATGGTTGGCTCTCAGGCTGTAAATTATATTCATTTATTAACATTCCGCCTCCGTTGTGAGGGATGTGCTGTTTGTACTGCTCATGTTCTCTGTATGGGAACCTTCTGGGCCACTGCTTCCCAGCATATGGCTTAGTGTCAGGTTCTGTTGTCCTGTCCTGTCACAGGATCTGGGGTTCCTCTGCCTGTCTCGGGAGGACTGGCCCAGTGTTTTTCCTAAGAAGCCCCACCCAGGGTGAGCCTCGAGCCAGGCCAAGCTGGTCATCTTTGGAAAGTGCTCAAATATTTGAACCAGATGGCCCTCTTGCATATAAGGTCGTCTGTCCCGGAGGCCATGGAAACGTGAGCTGCCCATCTGCCTTTGGGCCCAGGATCCTCAGGTTGCAACAGGAGGGTTTAGGACATCAAAGGGATTTTTATTTTTATGCAAACAAGATCCACAGAGACTGGGAAGGTGAGTCGGAGATAAACAAGGTGAATTTATTTTGGAAAACCGCTGAGATAATTTGCACATGTGGGAAGCAAAATAGTTTAGCATGAGGAGACCCTTGAAGACCTGTAGTTCTGGAAGGAATACCTGAGAGGTGAATGTGCCCTTCCCCCGTGGTAAGGGGGACAAAAACCACCGTGCAGTTCTAGGTGGAAAGCGCATTCAGATCTGTCTGTACTTCATCTCTGTGAGCATATATTTAACATCTGGGGGATGATATTTGTTCATCACCGTGTTAGGTAAGACGGAAGAACCTTGTCTTCGGGTGCTTGCAGTGTTTCCTGCCACTGGGCGCAAGGGCTGGTCCGGATACAGCCTCAGTGGAGAGAGAAGGCTTGGCCTCCTCTAAACGTAGAGGCTCCGTACCTGCCAGGTCTGTGGTGTTGCGTTAGTGACACTGGAATTCGGGTGAGGGAGAGAGAGCCCTGCTGGCGTGAATAGAGGCCAGTCCGCTGAGAGCAGGACTTAAAAGGATAAGGAGGATTAGCCGAGCAGAGGAGGGGACCCGGGGGTCAGGTGTGAGGAAAGGGGGAGGCGCAGGAAAGAGGAGTTTGGACTTGATACTCAACCAGGGAAAATGGCTTATGCTTTGGCTGTTTGGCAGGTCCCCTAGAATTTATGGGAACAAAGGAGAAGGCACCGTGTTCACCCCAGAGGTACCTCCCCACCATTCCTCCTCATCTCTGCCAAACTGGAAATGGCCCTGTCCGCCTCAGGTCCTCGCCAGCTGTGATCACTTGATCGCTGAGCCTGGAGGCCCTCCTCATTTGTTTAATCCTACTCTACTATTCATTTTCTCTGCTTCTTGTAACCTGATAGTCCCCTCTTCTCTGAGTCTTAGCGCTCATGCCTGCCCAAACTGTATTTCTAAGTCACAAATGATGTAAATCCTCTGTGTTAAAAATTGGCAATTCTCTGCTGTCTATTGGACAAAATCTAAACTTTATGCCTCTTCTAACCTGGCCCCCAGTCTCCTTTTTCTTTTCTTTTCTTTTCTTTTTTTTTAAACATTTATTTTTTGAGAGACAGAGACAGAGCGTGACTGGGGGAGGGGCCGAGAATGAGAGGGAGAGACAGAATCGGAAGCAGGCTCCAGGTGCTGAGCTGTCAGCACAGAGCCGGATGTAGAGCTCGAACTCATGAACGGTGAGATCATGACCTGAGCCGAAGTCGTACACTTAACTGACTAAGCCACCCAGGCGGCCCTCCAGCCTCCTTTTCTAGCTGTGTTCTGGGTCTGAGTGGCCATTTAGGAGAGGTAAAAATATTTTACAGCAAAGCACTTATATTTTCCATAGGTCATGGAACAGGATAGACTCTTCAAAAGCACTTGGGATGTATGATGCCAACTACTTTCATTATTAACTATTCATATCTATAACACAGAACTAGTATTTATATTTAGAATGATCCCATATCACCAAGGAAAATTTGAAATATGGTTAGTAACTCAGCTTTTAAAAAGACAGCAGAAATACATGGCATCTTTGGGGGAGGATTTCTACCCAAAATGACAAAAATTTTTTAAATATCTGGTGCTTAGGGGCGCTTGGGTGGCTTAGTGGGTTATGTGTCCTACTCTTGATTTCGGCTCAAATCCTGATGTCACAGTACGGGGGATCAAGCTCAGAGGTAGGTTCTGTGCTGGCAGCACGGAGCTTGCTTGGGATTCTCTCTCCTCTCCCTGCCCTTCTCCCCACTCACCTGTGCTGTCTAGTGCTCTCTCTCTCTCTCTCTCTCTCTCTCTCTCAAAATAAATAAACATTAAAAAAAAGATCTGGTGTTTAAAGAGATCAGATTAGGTTATCTGGAGAACGCACTTACTATGCCCAATAAAGGAAATGTGGGGGGGTCAGGTCGGCAGGCACACCCAGACCCTGGGTCTGGACCTTATCGGGAAGACCAGAGATGAGCAAGATTTGAGTGATCGCGAGAAAGCAGGGGCAGATATACCGGACTCCTCTGTGCCGGAGGCCCCTACATGGAGTCGGGGCCGAGCATCACACATGCCATTCCTTTGTTGTTACTGATTTGAATGGCACTTCTTAGAACTGCAGGCAGATTCTTTTTTGACTGAGCACAAGGAGGATAAGAAGCCAAGGGAGACACATTTTGGAGCTGGCTGCCTGGAGCGTTTTTCAGAAGTGGGAGGGAGCAAACACGTAGTCACATCCCCACAGGGTAAATAAGAGGCAGAAGAGGAACCGGGTCTCCTAGGACGTGTGGCTCACGGGCCAGTGGTGAGGCCGCCTTCCCTCAGGCAGAACAGGGCTCTTGCTCAGCATTTCTGGGGGCAGCAGTGGCAGTTTAACGGGGAGGAAGGGTCACTGTAGGTAACTCCTTAGGAGGCAGAATCCTCAGGGAGCTTGAGCAGAAGCGGATGTGTTCTAAATGCCCTCAGGGACCTGCCACTGTGACCTCACCCTCCCCTGCCAGGGGTATGTTCATTCCGCGAGAGGAATGTTTTTACCAACTCAATTCAGTGGGCAGCGTGGACACTTTACACACACTGGCAGGGGGCGGCGTTGCCAGGATTAGTGGCTGGCGGAGCCTTTCCTTCCCGGGGGATGAGGTTGCCTCCTTCCCGGTCTGTGAGCCGGTGGGGGTGGGAAGGGAGACAGCGCTGCCCAGCCAAGTGGGAGGCTGCCTGGATTACCACACTGCCCCCTTCTCTTAATCCTCCTGTGGACAGCAGGGGGTAGCTGGAGAAGCCTGAATTGTGGGTTCGTTCCTGGCTGTCCTCCCACGTACAAAAAAGGATAACAAGGATGAGCCTTTGTTATCCAGTGCGTTTTTGCAGTCAGTTCTTACTGAAGCCAAGCCAAGTTGGTCCAAGGGAAAACAAAGCTGCAGGAAACATGGACCTTTCTTACACCTTCTTGAAAATGCAAGTCATGTTGCCTAGGAAATACTTCTGTCCCCTAGCGTGCTGCACACCACCAGCATTGGAGCTATGGAAGAGGCCGCTGAAGTTATTCCAAGAAAGCGTTGGAAGTTTGGTAATGAAAGGAAGTGTCATCTCTCCCCTGCCTCGAGGCTGGGTTTCTGGGAGTGCACACGGCCAAAAGGAAACTGTGCTCAGCTTTGGGAGGTGACTGTGTGCCGGGCTCCTGCACACGCTGGCCGGGTGTCCTGGCAGGGCTGGGTGAGGGCACGCGTGGGGCCGTGTGCAGAGATTCCCAGGGCCGAAAGCAGTGTGGTGAGTGAGAGGGTGCCAATTGGTTGGAAGGATGTAGGTAAACAAGAGTAAATGTACATACAGCAGTGTGCAGCCTGCCCAAGTTCAGAAGCTGTCTGCTAGACTTGGCCGGCAGCCTCTCCCCCACTGGCTCCAGAGCAGAGGGGAATCTGCAGGACTGACGGATCACAGGTGCCTCCCCCTGCTAGTTAGGAGGACACTTTTAAAGCATTTCCTTCTCACTCGACCAGGTAGTCTGGTGAGGGTGAACAGCTTGCTTGAATGGTGGGTAAAGGTGTGACCGTGGACACAGCGATGGAGAAAGCCGGGGGTGACACGCCCGGGAGCCCTGAGCCGTCCTTCCTGGCGACTCTGGGTGACCCACAGGTGACCCTCGTGTCCGTCCACAAGCGGTGGTCCTTCAGGAGGAATCCTGGGACCGGGGGCTCCACCAGGCCAGTGACTTCGGAGGAGGAAGGAGAGTTTTCACAGAAGGTTTTGAATGGAACACGGGGAATCCGTTCCAATCAGGTCAGTGCAATTGCAGAAGGGCTAAAAAGCCGAGAGGGAGTTGGACGGGCTCTCAGATGGAGGTTCCTCCCTTGTCTTACGAATGGGGGATCAGGGAAGCGCGGCCGGGGTGGGGAGCCAGAGTTGAGGTGATTCTCCAGACTTTATCCAGAGATAAAGTCCATCATGGTAACCGTTGGGTTTCTCGCTTGTTTTTAGGATATTTTGTAAGCCTCTGTGGGCCAAAAGTTTTCCGGAAGGCAGATCAGACAAAAATGGAGTTTTGCCCTCTTTTTGCTTTTTAAAATGTGTACCTTATTTTGTTAATCTCCGTATTTCGACTAAATAAACATTTTGAATGTGTTGCTGCAAAACGAAGCTGTTCTTCTTAAGCAAATGAACATTTTGTTAACCCAGAGGTCAGGTCATGTTCAAAAGTAGGGCAGTGTAACGTTTTATAAGAGCCTTGTAGTAACATTTCCGGGTGGGACTGGTGGTTTGTGTGGGGTCTTTTTCATTGATCAGGGCAGATGAAAAAATACCAGTTAGCAACAAAGGAAAGTTTTTGAAGTCCTTTGACCCTTTAAGAGTTATGTTTGTTTCTCCTGGGTTTTATTGTTTAAAAAGTCCCCACATTTGCTAAAGGAAATTTTGTGAAAAGAGATTTTTGAAATGTACTATGCAAGAGATTTACATCTGTTGAAGGAAATTTCTGAATGCCCTTATGCAGTGCACGGTTAACTTTATATTTTTAGCTGAGTGTCTAAGACAGAAATATTAGATTGGGGTGGGAATGCTTAACATTGCTTTAAAATGTTCAGAATACTACATCACAAAATCCAGCCTATGTCTGAGATATTTGAATGTGAAATATCCTAATTTTTAAATGGCCATTACTAATCTCATGTAACTAGGGGAGCAACCTGAACCTGGCTGGGGGAGCCTGTCTGAAAGGAGGACCCAAGTAGAGGCCCACGACGAGGCTGTGGTCCTGGGGATCTGGTGCAGATCTGGGCTCTGCCGTTGTGGGTCTGGGGGACCTGGCAGGTGAGGCTCGGGCTCCTCCAGCTCCAAATGCCCCACTGCAAAGTGGAAGTAATAAGTGCCACCTCACGGGATTGTGAAAGCACTTTGTGGAGTACTACGGAAATGCAAAATGGTATCGTTTCTGCCAAAATTATGATTTTCAGTAGAATTCCCAACTCAAGATGTGTTTGGTGCCCTCTGAATGTCTGGTAGAACTGCGTCAGCCAATTAATCTGTCGGACCACAGTTCTAGCTATTTTTTTCTAGAGCTCTGATTACACAAGTAACATGTGCTCATTATACAAGACAAATTTCGGATGAGGCAGGGGGAATAGAGAAAAGTATTAGGGAGAAAATGTAAGCAACCGTATGCCTTAGCCATATATGTGTACATGTATCTATTTATTTATTTACAAACAGAGGATCAGGCCGTGCATAGTATTATATACCTTACATTTTTTACTTAATATTTTGTGGGCATACACCCACACACACATGATATATATACATCTATATTTATATACACATCTGTATCATCAGGTTTAATTGCAGTCCTGCTTTTAAATTTAGGATTACTTTTAGAAAGAATTTATTCTCAAATGGGGGAAATTTGTAGTAGCTGGTTTAGGATGAGAAGAACCAAGCTAAAAGTCATTTGTAATTGAGTATTTGTTCATTGTCAACAGTGTATTTACTCAAAGTCTATTATAATCAAACTTTGGATCTACTTGAGAGTTAACTTGTTTAGTACTTAGTATGTCTTTTTGATGATAGCCATTTTAACAGACCTGAGGTGCTATCTCATAGTGGTTTTGATTTGCATGTCTCCGGTGACTGGTGACGTTGAACACCTTTACATGTACCTGCTGGCGATTTGTACGTCTTCTTTGGAAACGTGTCTGTTCATTTCCTCTTCCCATTTTTTTGTTTGTGTGTAAATATAAAAATAAATATAAATTTTGCTATTGAGTTGTATGAATTCTTTATGGATTTTGGCTATTAACCCCTTATCAGATATGTGGTTTGCAAATATTTTTTTCCCATTCTGTGGGTTGTCTTTTCATTTTGTTGGTGGTTTATTTTGCTGTGTAGAAACTTCATAGTTTGATGTGGTCCCACTTGCTTATTTTTGATTTTGTTGCTTGTGCTTTTAGGTGTCATATCCAAAAACTCATTGCCAGGATCCATGTATGTCAAGGAGCTTTTTCCTGTATTTTCTTCCAGAGTTTTATGGTTTCTGGTCTTCCATTTAAGTCTTTAATCCATTTAGGGTTAATTTTCATGAGTGGTGTAAGATAGGGGTCCATTTTCATTCTTTTACATGTGAATGTCCAATTTCTCGAGCACCGTTTATTGAAGAGACTATTTTTTCTCTCCACTGAGTATTGGTTCTCTTGTCAAATATCATTTGACCCTATATTGTTATTTTTTAAAAGGTTTATCAATGATTTGCACTTCTTTTTCTGAGGATTATATTTCGTAGCAAGTTCCTGTTGTGCATTACAGAGTAGCATACATTATAAATATGCATCCACACCTAAGTCTTTCAAAGGAATATACTTGTTTTATGTTTAGCTGATCATACCTATAATTCTAGGCATAAACTTACATTTGTTAGCCATTCTAGAAGACAATTTTGTGTGATGAAATGCTAACTAGATTATTTCACCACATGTGACAATCACATGGAATTTATCAATAATGATAATAATAATAATAATAATAATAAGCAAAAATAATCCCAAGTTCATTGACTTCGGTCATATAATTATCTGAGTTCATAGTGTTGCTGTGACATTTCTTCTAACCAGTGGTACTGTTGCATATATTTAATGTAGGTCTTTTACATCCTGATCTTGTAATTCTAGCAAACGACCTAAAGGAATTATGACCTTATGATTCTGGCTTAGACCGTTTCATTCAAATATTAAAAAATATTCCAAAGAAAAAAATATTCCAAGATACTGACAGTTGCTTGGTAGTGACAGGCTCGTTATGTAAAATTTCTTTGACGGGAAGGGCTTGAAATGTACTGTTCTCAGAGAAGCTGAAAAAATGCTTTTGATTTGGTAAAAGTCTGATGGAATATTTGTTAGGATAGATGTAAGTTAAAAGCAATGAAATTCTCTGAAACTGTTCATAGTAAAGCTGTTTGGAATGAGATTGCAAACAAGCTCTCTGAGGTAATAATCGTGAAGTGCTTCTTGGAGAGGTCTTATCATTTGTGAATTTCTAAATTTTATTTTGTTGTGTGTAGAAAACAGCATGCATCGTATGTATATATTGAGACTGGTTTATTTTATTTAACTTAATGTGCTTTTTCTCCCAAGAAAATGGATGTACTGCACCCAGTTTCTCAGTAAGAGTTGATATTTTTCCTTGCTGTGGTCAAGGGAAGGAAATAGGCAATACATTTGTCCAGAATTTCCCAGGAACGACATAGTCAACCCCACAGCGGGGGTGGCCCTCGAGGGCAGAAATCCAAGTGTCACACACAGACAGCCCAGGTATGTGGTCGGCCCTCATCAGTGTTTGAATTAGTGCCTGAGTTTTGGTTGGTTCGTTTTTTCAGTAAATAAAGTTGAAATAATAGTTGGTGGAAGCTCTTTCTGGACGCTTGTAAGACATCCTGGAGGGACAGTTTGAAGGGGTTGGAGTGGGGGCTGGGGATTATGTATACTGGTTTTAATCATTAGTTTTCCTTATCAGTTAAACGGTGGAAATAGTAAGTTCCCTGCCAACCTCCTTGGGCCACTTTTGAAGACCAAATGAGCCATGTGTGTTGTCATAGTCCCTGTCACACATTTATTATGTTAGCCTTTTCAATCTTTTTAGCTTTCTGGCCTTCCTGCAAAATTGTAGGGTGGGTATTTTTACTACCCCACTTTACATGGAGCTAAGAAAACTGGGTTTCGGGTTTGCTCAGACGTGGCTGGAATTCGTACCTAAGACTGTCAGATGTACCCTCAGTAAATTCCCAGCAAGTAGGAAGGACAGATATTTACCCAAATATGTGAAAGTGTGTTGTAGAGTATGAGACCATGTATATCACTGGTGCATCATTTTTGTCATCTGTATCACAGTGATTAATAATGTTTACATCGTGTGGTTTAACAAGACATTTTCTGGGGCGCCTGGGTGGTTCAGTCGGTTGAGTGTGGGACTCTTGATTTCAGCTCGGGTCATGATCCCTGGGTCATGGGATCAAGTCTTGATTCTGGGTCCACGCTGGGCGTGGAGCCTGATTACGATTCATTCTCTCTGTCTCTCTGTCTCTCTGTCTCTCTCTCCCCCTCCCCCCATCTGTCCCTCTTCCCCGCTCACATGCTTTCTCTCTCCCTTGCTCTAAAAACACAAATATAGAACCCAAGGCATTTTCTTCTTTGCCTTAGAAAAAGTACAAAACCACATGTGTTTTCTGATGGAAGCTTTTTTTTTTTTTAATTTAAATTTTAAGAACCGAAAAACATAGACAGTCTCACCCACAGGTAACCTCAATTTTATGTATTAATAAATCTGCATACATACAGGTTTAGCAACAAGACATTGATTCTTCCTCAGTGGAGGTTTTAGAGACTGACGCCAGTCCGCCTGGGTGTTTCATGTGGGATCTTTTCTTGAGTCAAACAATCTCTTCGGACCCTCCCTCCCTTAGGAACCTCTGACATCCAGGGATTTCTCAGATAAGGGTAGGGCCTGGCAGTGACTCATTCACAATGTATTCCAGAGGATGTGGAAGGTCCCAGAACCACCGCCACCTCTCCTTGCGTCCTGCCTCCTCTTGCAAATGTAGTTGCCTTGAAATGCATTTGCAATTAGGAATATTGAAGGGAGCAGAATGAGTGCCAGTGTTCTGCTGTAGTTTTTCTGAAGTACCAGAGACCCCGAGAGGTGACATACTAAGGGGCGAAGGCCCGACTCAGAAGCCAGCAGCCGGGCTCAGGGCTCCCGGCCGCTCCTCTGCCTCCTCCTTACTTTGCTCACTTGCTGAGGTGTTAGCCTGTTCCTTATGTGGCAGGTAAGATGTGGCTGTTTTTCCGTGTTTTTCTGCATTGCAGTCTCCTCCTGTAATTAACATGGCTAAAAGGAAAATGTAACCTTAAATTGTTTTTAAAAAAATAGCCTGCTGGACTTTTGAGCCGGATTTAAATCCTAGCTGTTACTTGAATTGCTTTGTGACCTTTGATAAATCGGAGTCTGTTTCCACAGTAAAATGGTGATAAGAATATCTCTTTGTAGAATTATCTTGAGCATTAGAGATATAAAATGCCATCCCCATAAAATACCACTGAGAACCATTAACTATTTTCTCTTATTGGATCTGCGTGCGTATGAAAGAACCAGGACTTCTCTGTATTTTGAAAGCTCGGGTGCGTAGAGTTGCGTGGAGTGGAAGTTATATGCTGGAAGAATTGCATGCATGTATATCATTTTTGCCTTCGAAGTTGTTAAGGGTGTCACACACCCTTCAAGGTGAAAGAAGTCTCAAGGATAAGTGGGCGAGCGGTGTCCTTAAGGTTGACGGAGATCCACGTGAGACTAAGAGCTCTCAAAAGTGGCTCTAGCGGTCCTTGCTTTGTGCACGCGGTAGAATTGCTCTTTGATTTGTGGTCACGGGCATTTTCTACAAGGCATGTCATTTCTGGGCTTTTCAATTTCAGTCTGGCTTTGAAACCTTTCATCAAAGCGTGGCACCCCATTTCCAATTTCTTCATACCAGGCTGGCCTGTCTGCACATCTTCTTTTCCTTTCCTGGCTCCATCTTGGTGAATCGACCATTTGTATTCCTTTACCCGTCTTTTCTTTTACAAGCCCTGGCACTCACAGCAAAGTCCATGTGCCCTGGGTGTCCAGAGAGTAGCAGAGAATTGAAGTTCATGTTTGGATTCCCCTCTGTGGAATTTCCCCCTCCTCCTGTGTTTCCAGTCCCTTCTAATCCTGATGCCCAGTATACTGATAGTTTGTTAAAAATTCCAAAGTTAGTTCTTCCCCAGTGTGTTGTTGGGCTTGCCAAAGAAGTAAGTCCCAGATGTCTGTTCTCAAGAAATATACAATTCAGTGAGAATTAGGCAACATTAGGGCTTCCATAAAGTTTTCCCAGGACACACTTTGTTCCCTGGACCCCGTCTCCAATGTGCCCTTAAACCTCAACGTGTTTGTTTGAATTCATTTGAGTTTCCCCCCTGACAAAGATTCTCCTCACTGAGGGATGGAATTAAAACCACACACACGTACCAATTGTATACACTTAAAAACTATCCAAACACCCAGCAACAGTTATGAGGTTGCTTCTAAACCAGCAGAGACTTTCGTGTTTCATAAAGTTGTGTTCCGTGCAAAGCAAAGCTTTGTCTTTCGTAACTGCTTGTCTTTAGGAACCTGCCTGTCTAGAAGGGGGGCCTCTGAGTATTGTTTGCTACAAGCAAATAGCTTCTAACGCTTGTGCAAACCCTTTTGGCAGGAGCATAGAATCCATAATCCAGGGATTAAGAGCTAGCATTGTGGCCTGGGGTTTGGTGAGTTATAGCTAGATCTACCTAGGACCAAAAAAATAAGTTGGGTAGTAAATCATTAGGGATTTGTTTTTCCAACAGACTAGGTGATTGAGGGTTATGTCTTGTTTTAGGGAGGCCATTCTACTTATTAAGATACTGTATTAAAGCAAGTGTCCTTGAATATCATAGTTTTTCTTTTAGCTTTTTCAATTAATTATTTAATACCGGTTACAATCAAGTCACGGTTCTGGATCTCCTTTTACTCCTGTGTGTGTGTTTTTTTTTCTTTAATTTTCAGTTTTAAACTAATTATTTTTTAGAATTTGGTAATGTGTGCGCGTTGTACAATAGGTTATACGTTGAAAAATAACTCTTCCTCCCCTCTCCTTGCCTCCGCCCCTGATCCTCCTCAGACTCTGTACCAGTTTCTTATGCCTTCTCCCAGAGCCCGTCCATGTATATACAAGTAGCTATGGGGATAATACTCCTTTGCTCACAAATAGTGCTAGCATGCTATGATAGAACGAACTTTGGTGACTCTCCCAATGAACTACAGCTCCTTGTATTTAAGCCCTTATATCATTCCTTCCCGTACTGACTGAGCTTGGCCATGTGCCTGGCTGTGGCCAATGGTGAATTAGCAAATGTGATGCGAGCAGAGGCTTGGTAAGCGCTTGCATACTGGGACTTGTCCTCTGGGAATGTTCACTATTGTGACACTCCCTCTCGGAACCCAGAAACCACCAGCTGTGAGGTACCCAGCCTAGCCACGTGGAGAGGCTCCATGGAAGAGAACTGAGGTCTCTGCTGACAGCTTCCAGACAGTCACCGACATCAACCTGCCAGCCATGTCGCGGACAAACCATCTTCTTGGAAGTGGAACCTCCAGTCTCACTGAGGCCGCCCCAGACGATGCCATGCGGAGCAGACAAGCCTTCCCCGCTGAGCCCTGTCCAAATTGAAAAACTGTGAGCTATCTCTCTGAGCCACTAGATTTGGCTTGTCAGGCAGCAACAGATAACTAAAACACTGTGTTCACCGTAAATTCTGTGTCTTGCTTTTGTTCACTGAATGATATATTTGCTCTTTCAGTATATTTAGAGCTGCCTCATTCCTTTTTTAAGAGCTGGAAAGCATTCCTCTGTATAACTGTGCAATAATTTAGTTAATTGGCCTCTTATTGATGGGCATTTATGTTTCCGGTTCTTTGCAGCGTTTAATATCTTTGTTGCATGCTTGCTTTTATACGTGAACAAATATATTTATTGAGTAAATTCGTAGAGATAGAGTTGTTGGGCCAAAGAATATTTGGATTTGTCATTTTCATACGTAGTGCCAAGTTGCCCTCACGAGAGGTGATGCCCCCACCAGCTCTAGGGACTGCGTGGATGGTGCCAGCCTGAGTGGTGAGAAGGGCCACCGTGCTATTGGAGTGTTACATTTCTTCCTTACTATTGTTTCTGCAGATGTTGAAAAGGCGTTTGCGTTTCCTGTTTGATGGACTGCCTCTTTTCTGTTGGATTGTTGGCCTTTTTCTTTTTAGAAGGAGCTCTTTACATTTTAACAAAATTAGCTCTTGCTTAGTATGGAGCAAATCTTTCTCCCCCCCCCCCCTCCGGTTTCTCATTTATCATTTTCCTTGGTCAGAGCCATATTTTCTCTTATTGTGGTTAGATTTATCAGTCTTCTCTAGCTTTTGGATTTTCTTGTTTTTCTGTTTCTTTTCTTGTATTTAGACTTGCCCTTGCCTGAGATTGTAATGGGTATTTTCCTGTGTTTTCTTGTATTATTACTATCTGAGGTCTCAGAAATATCTCTTGGCATATAGGTCCCAAATTGTGTTTTTCCCAGTTATCCACTTAATACCGTTGTGCTATGTCATTCTTATCGTATACTGCACTTCTGTACCACAGGTAATTTGATTTGTACCACAGGTAATTTCAGTATATTTATTGAATGCAATGAACGCTTGAGTGGCTATCCCGTAAATTACTTGTTTACTTTTTTTTTTTCTCTACTATTTTAGGGAATACTACAGTGAATGCTGTTAAAACAGTTCTTTATAATTATTAATCCCAGACTAGTTTCGGATTTCCTTTGTGGATGTACAAATGAACATTTATAGTCTGCTTTAGAAGTTATTTAAACTTTCAGGGCACCTGGGTGGCTCTGTTGGTTAAGCATCAGACTCTAGATTTGGGCTCAGGTCATGATCTCGTTCGTTGTGGGCTGTGGCCCCGCATCGGCCTCTGCACTGACAGTGTGGAGCCTGCTTGGGATTCTCTCTTTCCCTTTCTTTCTGCCCCTCCCCAACTTCTGCTTTCTCTTGCTCTCAAAATAAATAAATAAACTTTAAAAAGAAAGGTTAAGGTTTTGTTAAGGTTCTCAAAAAGCTGAAGTTGGAAAGATAGGCATTTTATTTTATGCACAGGGTTACGGAGAAGGTCAATCCATGTAATGGAGATTCATCTGAAGATCTAAGTAGGATTGTGTAAGCACAGAGACTGACATGCTTTTTTGTCACATACCATAATATGTAAAGGCCTGTTCCCGAATTTCTGAAGCATGGAATAGTACTGGTATAAAAACTGCATCTAATTAGGAGAGTGGTGAGCCTGGGACCCTGTGAAAGGAGGATTTGGTTTTGTGAATGGAATAGGTGAAGCCACATCATTATGAGAAGTCAGGAAATTATGCGTATATACTCTGGTACATTAAGAAGATGGGTCCACTTAATTTGGTAAAACACTTTTAATTTTAGGTAGCGACCACAACTGTCCTGAACACCCAGGAGGGCAGTGACGCTCAGTGGAGGCAGAACAGAGAAGTTCCCCCAGCTCTTGGCCTCCTGCCCCTCTTGGCCCAGCCACTCGTGCTCATTTCCCTGGCTCGAGGAGCATACCGCCAGACCTTTTTCCCCAGGCATGTGGTCTGATCCCACGGGGCCTCGGAGGTCGGCATTCAGAGCAGGTGCCCTACGGTTGTTGAATTTAACCCCTGCTGAGAGAATGACAGGGACACCCCTAGAAGGAGATACAGAAGTCAGGTGTTGCCTATTCTGTGTATGTGCATTGCAGCAGCACCCCCAACGTTTGAGCTCAAAGGACCACGTTCTGCAGGGAGATTTCAGGTATCAGCCAGAGGTGAGGGGGGGCTCTGCTGAGAGCCTCCGCCCTCCCGTTGTGGGCCACTGTGCTGTCTGCCTCTGCTGGGGGCCTGCCACGCTCATTCTGTGCACGTGAGCTGCATCACACTCCCCTCCTTCCCTGTAGAGACCTCCACATCTTTGAGGTAAGGAAAACAAGGTGGGCAGTTGACTTCTAGGTTCAGAGTCACAGAATGTTCAAGCTAAAAGAAACCCACTGGAACCATTTCATTTGATAAATAATGTTTTTATATCTTCCTTTCCCTGCATTTAATGTTGTTATACTCTCAGGATGTTTTGACACCAGTGGCACTGTTTTCCATTTTCTCAGTGCCAGACAAGCTGGGATATTTTAGCAAATATTAAGCTTTTTTAAAAAAAATATTTATCTTTGAGAGAGAGAGAGAGAAAGAGAGAGAGAGAGAGAGAGAGAGAGAGTGTGTGTGTGTGTGTGTGTGTGTGTGTGTGTGTGAGTGGGGGAGGGGCAGAGAGAGAGGAAGAGAGAGAATCCCAACCAGGCTTCCCACTGTCAGCACAAGCCCGACGCAGGGCTAGATCTCACGAACCCAGGAGATTATGACCTGAGCCAAAGTCAAGAGTCTGACGCTTAACTGACTGACCCACCCAGATGCCCCACAAATATTTAGTTTTAAGGATGAAAAAGTGTTATTTCTTTTCCTTTCAGATCCTGTCTAAACATTCTTTGCCCGCTCGTGTCTGGGAGCCAGCAATGCAGCAGAAGCAGAGTTTCGCCTTTGACAATGTTGGCTACGAGGGTGGTCTGGACAGCGTGTGCCCCTCTCAGACGACCACCGGCACCATCAGCATTTCGGGCATGACTTGCCAGTCGTGTGTAAAGTCTATCGAGGGCAGGATTTCGAGTTTGAAAGGCATCGTGAGCATTAAGGTTTCCCTGGAACAAGGCAGCGCGACTGTGATCTATGTGCCGTCGGTCCTGAGCCTGCCGCAGGTTTGCCGTCACGTCGAGGACATGGGCTTCGAGGCCAGCATCACAGAAGGAAAGGCCGCCTCCTGGCCCTCGAGATCCTCGTCTGCCCTGGAGGCCACGGTCAAGCTCCGGGTGGAGGGCATGACCTGCCAGTCCTGTGTCAGCTCCATCGAAGGCAGGCTGGGGAAGCTGCAAGGGGTAGTGAGGGCCCGAGTCTCCCTTGGCACCCAGGAGGCAGTCATTACTTACCAGCCTTATCTCATTCAGCCCCAAGACCTCAGGGACCACGTAAATGACATGGGATTTGAAGCTGTCATCAAGAACAGAGTGGCACCTGTAAGCCTGGGACCAATTGATATTGGGCGGTTACAGAGGACCAACCCAAAGACCCCTTTGACGTCTGGTACCCAGAATCTCAATAACTCTGAGACCTTGGGGCACCAAGGGAGCCGTGTGGTCACCCTGCAACTGAGAGTAGATGGAATGCACTGTAAATCTTGTGTCCTGAATATTGAAGAAAATATAGGCCAACTCCCAGGGGTTCAAAGTATTCAAGTGTCCTTGGAGAACAGAATTGCCCAAGTACAGTTTGACCCTTCTCGTGTCACCCCCGGGGCCCTGCAGAGGGCCATTGAGGCTCTTCCTCCTGGGAACTTTCAAGTTTCTCTTCCTGATGGAGCAGCGGGGAGTGGCACCGATAACAGGCCTTCCACGCATCTCGCCTCCGCCCCCGCCCCCGCCCCTGCCCAGGGAACCCGGATGCAAGGCCTGGGCAGTACCGTGGTGCTTGCCATTGGTGGCATGACCTGTGCGTCCTGCGTCCAGTCCATCGAAGGCCTGCTCTCCCGCAGGGAAGGGGTGCGACGAGTATCAGTCTCTCTGACTGAAGGGACTGGAGTGGTGCTCTATGATCCCTCTGTAATTAACCCGGAAGGACTCCGAGCTGCTGTTGAAGAAATGGGATTCAAGGCGTCAGTCGTTTCTGGTACGTAGTTGACCCACGTGAAGCACACCCTGGGGTCCTCTCCTTTCTCCTTGCATCTTAGGACATAGTGACAGCGGCCACACTCACTGCTCACTGGCCAATGTTGGTGACAACATTCTGCAACTTTTCCTTGCGTGTCAAGTGTATCAGGATAGAAGAAGTCGAATTTCTGGGTGTATAGCTTTTGCTTCTCGTGTAGCTGGGAATAAAATGCTAAGTTCTTTGCATTTTTCTGAAGAGAACTCTGACTCTGTGTTCTTTTTAAAAAAGAGTCCTGTGGGGCCAGGGGGAACATCAGGTTCTTCTGTCTCCAGAAGAACCATCATCACACTCTCTGAGATTTCTCTGCCCAACAAAACAATAAAAACAGAACCATAGTCTCACCTGGATCCCATTCTGTTGAAAGTGGGAATTGAGGGGATTCAGTGATGACTGCCCTTGCCCTCCTTGATGGCTGTGGGTAGAGGGGTGCATTTCTGCCGGGCGCCCGGGCCTGGGAGCGGTGGGCTGGTGAGCGAGTGAGACTCTCCTGAGAGCTTATGTTGTAGCCCTGTGTGAGCCGGTGAGCTCCAGGATGGGACGGGGATGCTGGAGGCCAGGAGGCAGCGCAGTGTGCTGGGGTTGCTGACAGGAGCCCGAGCAAGCGTGAGGACTCAGGAAGGTGGAGAGATGGGCGGGACAGCAGGGGGGCCACTCTGAACGGGTCTGAGTGTCAGCTGAACTTGGACTTGACTGTAAAGGCCAGGGGGTCAGCAGTGGATTTTTTTTTTTTAAGTTTATTTACTTCTTTTGAGAGAGAGAGAGAGCGAGCAGGGGAGGGGCAGAGAGAAAGGGAGAGAGAGAATCCCAAGCAGGCTCTGTGCTGACACTTGGGGCTGATCTCACGAACTGTGAGCTTGTGACCTGAGCCAAAATCAAGAATCGGACGCTTACCCGACCTCGCCACCCAGGCATCGGCAGTGGATTTTAATCAGAGGAAGCGCAGGTGAGTTTGCACTTGAGCTGGCCAGTCGGTGTCAGTGTAGTGTGGATGGAGGCACGGAGGCTGTGTGGGAGGCTGGGTGAGAGGAGGTGGGGCTGGAGGTCAAGAGACGGAATAGGACGACATTCAGGAGGTTGGGTCCAGCAAGCTTGGTCCAGAGGACGGGTGTAATGGGGCAGGCCGTGGAGGAAAGGGAGAGCCGGCGGGGAGCCCTAGGTGTGCAGTTGCCGGAGGCCAGCTTGAATTCCTGGAGAGTGGGGCTGGAAATGCAGATTGGAGTGGCAGGAGCCAGGGGAAGTGACAGAAGACCAGGGAAAGCGAGCGTGACCGGGGAAGGGCAGAGGTAGGAACGTGATGGCACTGGTGTGGAAGGAAGGGGTGTCCGGAGGAAGAAATTGTCACAGACAGGGACGGCATCCTGGAAAGAAAGGAAGCCGTTTCAGGGGCCTCGGGCTCCGTGTAACTAGGAGGTGGGGGAGGCTCCGGTGAGCCCAGCTGCATGGTGGAGCCGCAGACCTCCAGGAGCCGAGCCAAGCGGCGGTGGAGAGGTGATGGATAGGTGCGGGGTTCAGAGCCAGGCCAGAGATGAGGAAGCGCGGGACATGGCCACAGCCAGCTGTGTGGGCAGCAAGGTTTTAACCGTTTGGGTCCCAAGGTACTGGCCCCGTGGGGGATTGAGAGTTGCAGGCTAGACCAGGACAATACAGTGCCAGCTGCGGGCACTCAGACTGCACTGCAGGGCGGTGGCCAGCCCGGCACCAGGAGGGGCTCGTGGGCAAAGCCCCCCGGCCGCGCCCAGGGCCAGCTGGACTGGGCCTTCCCACATGTACTTTGCAGCGGCTGCCGAGATAAAGTGCGTCTCCTTGGAAAGGTCCCCTGTCAGTGGGGCTGGCCTGCACTTACACCCTTAAAGGCAGTGGGTAAGTCATGTGGAATGACTCGGCCCCGTTCTGTACTTTGTCTTTTGTACCACGTTTCAGGAAGGAGTTTGTTTTTAAACAAAAATCAGTAAGGAACACACAATGGAACAGTAAATCCTGTACTTAAATGGTAGGAAATGTAGTACAGAGTCATCATCTGCTCTATTTGTATGAGGTTTCAAGTCTTTAAACAGTAGAGTCAGGTTGTTGGCAGTAAAAAGAAATTTGCATTGAACTGCATAATCCAGAATAATTGGATTTGACCAAGTAAGCCTAGAAAGAAAAGAACAGTGATTTTTATTGGACAGAATTATGTGTTTAGCCCAAGAGGTATTTAGTGTACCAGATTTAGCAAATAAAATATAGGACACTTAGTTCAATTTGAATTTCAGATCAACAGTGACTAATGTTTTGGTATAAGTATGTCCCAGGCAACATTTGGGGCACGCTTATACTAAGAAAGTATTTGTTGTTTATCTGAAATTCACATGTAGCTGGGCGTCTTGTATTTCACCTGGCAGTCTTAATTTAGGATAAACCGTTAGTGTGCCGTTAACTATCATTGTAGCCCCTTAGATATTAGAAAAGAATTACGTGTATCTGATTGGTCATTCCGGATTGACCAGGAAGAGGGGCTTCTTGAGCACAGTCTTCAAACCAGCTGATTTGTTTCTCCTTGGACTCAGCAGCACCCAGCACATAGTAGGTATTTGTGAAGGAAGCGAAAGAGAAAGAAAATAACAGGCTGTGACAAGCCGGGTGGTGGGGTAGCTCAGTGACGGGATTTAATCCAGGAGCTACTCAGACATGTTAGAGAGCCGAATAACCAAACAGGGAATGGGAAGGAAACCCAAGAGATGGCTGGTGGCAGAAGCTGGCACCCCAGGCAGGAGGGTGCCACCAGAGCCCAGGGGCTGAGGTCGCTGGTGGGAGCGGGCTCAACCACCGTAGCTACTACGGGAGAGGCCGTGGCCAGGAGCTGGGCTCCCAGTAGGTAGATGGGAAACACATTAGGTTTCCCCCATTTCTGTCCTGTTTCCCACTTGCTACCTCCAGTGTACCAAATTTAACCAGAAACCAGTTGACAAGGGAGCCTGGAAAAGTGGTTCTGCAGGGTCAGCCCCCTTGATAATGGAACAGGGAGAGGAAGGGGAATGATCAAGAGCATGTAGGCAAGTGGCAGGCACTGAATTTCAGTCAGCTTATTTGACAGCTAAAAATACATTAAGATCTGTTTTTTATCTAGAAATCAGCTCTGCATTTGTGCACTGGTTTGCCTGGTAAATATTTTTTGTATGAATGAATTAATGGATAGGTGATTGGATATATGAATACAGTGTGAGGAAAAGTCATCTATCATGTATGACATGTTCCCCTCAGCCTTGTAAATGGATAATGTCACTTCTGGGGCACTGTTCCCTCATCCCAGCACGTACTGAGGGTCTTCTGGGCCCCAGGCACTGTGCTGGCTGCCATGAGTACTCGGAGGCCGTCCAGGACCCGCCCACATACAGCTCATACTCTAACAAGGAAGCAGATCAGAGACCCATCATCCAAGGCAGGTTGGAATACATGCGACAAGGCAAGTGTAGGTAAAGCACTCTTGAGATTCAAAAGATGAGAAAAGCCAGCATCTGGTTGTGGGGCTCCCAAAGACCGGATAATGGAGGTGACATTGGAGCTGGGCTCGGGTAAGACTTCAGAACGCGATGGCATCTCAGCAGGCAGAGAGGGGCAGGACCACACACCAGGAAAAGTCGGAGGAGACATGAGCTCCAGCTTGTCTCGGGAGCAGTCTGGCTTGGGTGGAACTTGAATATAAGTAGTGGAAGATAAGGTACCAGCATCCTGGTACAAGCCACCATCAGCTGTGTCCACTAGACAGGCTCCGAGCTAGTCTCTCCTTCCCGCCTTTCAGCCTTACAGTCTGTTCCCTGCCCAGTATTCACAGTAATCCTGTTACTCTGTTAATACTCTGAAACCTTCCCATCTTAAGAGGGAGTCCTTAGGGTGATCTAGAAGCCCCCTCACCCCCGACTCCCTACCTTTCTAACCCCTTTCCAATCCTCATATCAGGCTTGTCCTCACCTCAGGGTCTTGTACCCTTGTATCCTTGTATCCCTCTGTCTAGAATATTCTTACCCCAGAATCTACATGGTGTACTTTATTTCACATATACTTTTCTGGGCTTTTCCAAAGCATGTGTAATTTATATTTAGAAATACATAGATTTGTATTATACATAGTGGTTTTGTAATCTCTTTCACCCCACAATTCATCATAAACATACTTATAGGTCCATCCATATGTCTGCAACACCATGTTGAGTGGCTGCAAATCATTCCGTCATATGGATGCACCGTAACTTAGTCATAACCAGTTTCCTACTGGACTGTTCCCATCTACTTCATGTGCATGTGATTGTAAATAATACTGATGGGCATCTTTGAGGCTAAATTTTGTGCACACAGTTATTTCCTTACGGTAAATACCCAAAAGTTTAATTGCTCGGTCACAGAGAGTAAACATTATTTCATTCCATTACAAATACTTATTGTGCCTCTACTAAGTGCCAAGCAGTTAGAGGTACTGTTTTTGATAATATTGTCAGGTAGACTTCCAGAAAGCTGAATGCCCACCCATAGTATTAGCATAGATTGATAAAGAAAAACGACCCAATAACATAGTCTTGTTTGGGTCTTGTTAGTTTAATTCAACTTTCTTTAGCAATCTCCAGAAACCCCGAATTTAGTTGAGTTAGATCTCAATGTGGAAGAAATGGCAATGTGTAAATTATAAGTTAGTAAGGGGGTATGAAATTCTCTGCAATAGTACAAATATTAAAATTGTTGACCACAATATTTGGATAGACACGCAGGTGAATCCAGAAAACAGATGATGGACTGGGAAAATCAGGAGAGGTTGGACAGGTGCAGGAGGGTTCAGGGGTATGGGAGGGGTTGATGGGTACAGGAGGGGTTGATGGGTACAGGACGGTTGGACAGGTATGGTTGGGGTTGTTGGGTACAGGGGGTGATGGGTGCGGGGGCGGTGATGGGTATGGGAGGGATTGATGGGTATGGCAGGGGTTGATGGGTGCTGGGGGATTGATGGGTACAGAAGGATTGGATAGGTAAGGGGGGGTTGATGGGTGCAGGAGGGTTTGACAGGTAAGGGAGGGGTTGATGGGTACTGGAGGGGTTGATGGGTGCAAGAGAGTTGGACAGGTAATGGGAGGGGTTAATGGGTGCTGGAGGGGTTGATGGGTAGAGATAGAATGTCGAGAGGCTGAGGCTACAAAACAGCTTTTGTGAATTTGAGATCCAAAGGCCAGAGTCATTTTGAACAATGACAAAGTCCAGGAGAGTACACCTGTGCTGATGGATGAGGTGTGGTCTCTGCTTCCGGAAGGTAGAGGGGTCCTGTAAGGCCAGGTCCTTGGAGGGTTTTCACTGAAGGTGCTGAAAGTGTTGATCAACTGGACTCTTAGAATGAGTTTCGGAAGTAGTTTTTAGCACCTTTCAGAAAATGAGCAAAACATCCCAGGATGTGAGATTTATTTAGAAGAAAAACTTTTGCAAAGTCATGGCCTATTGTCAGTACAGGTTAATGCCAACTTCTATCTTCTGCAGCTGTGGATTTTCAAATAGCGAGAGTTCGTTTCTTAAATGATGTAATTATCTTTTGTATATACATATATATATACACACACACACACATGCATGCAGTGGGCAGAAAAACGGTCCCCAACAGCGTCTGCACCCTCATCCCAGAACTCGGTGGGGGAGAGGATGGTCTTTTTGGTTTATGGAGCTGGTTCCACTGGATATCCAAGTAGAAAGAAATTAACCCTAACTCTTACCTCTTACCTACACAAAGTTAAAATGCAGGTATCATAGGCCTGATGGGGAAGTTCGTTAAAATAGCAGCTTCTAGAAGAAAGCAGCATGAACATTTTCACTGTTTAGGTAGCACGAAACATACTAACCATGAAAGTTGGTTTAGTTGGTTGATAAGTCAGACCTCATTAACATTTGGGACTTCTTTTATCAAAAGAGACACCATTAGATGAGAGTGCAGGTATGGAGCACAGGCCGGGAGCAGATACTTGCAGTGCGGACCCACGACAAGGATTCGTGTCCAGAGTACGTACAGGACGTAGGCAAACAATAAGAAAAAGGCAAACAACTCAATAAAGGTGTGTTGGGTTGTTTTGATTGTTGTAGGGAAGGAGTGAAGGACTGCTAACCAGAATGTGACTGTGGTTAAAGGGACAGATCCTGGAGGTAGAGACCTGGTTTAGAAAAAGCTTCATTACTTATCACCTGAGGAATTCGGGGCACATTTTTAAATTTCTTGTAACTCAGGGGCGCCTGGGTGGCTTAGTCCGTTAAGCATCCGACTTCAGCTCAGGTCATGAACTCGCGGTTCTTGAGTTCTAGCCCCGCATCGGGCTCTGTGCTGACAGCTCGGAGCCTGGAGCCTGCTTCGGATTATGGGTCTCCCTCTCTCTCTCTTCCTCCACCACTTTCACTCAAAAATAAAGAATAAAAAAAAATTTCTTCTAACTCAGTTCTTTATAAAATGGGGTGATAGTCCTATGTACCACAGCTGTTTTAAAGGACGTGTGCTTCGCAGAGCGCCTGGTGAGTTCTTCTTGTTGTCATCATCTAATTAGAGCACTCATCCAACTGGAGCATTCCATTCTTGAGTATTGGCATCTTTTCATGTGTCTGTCACTGGGTGCCTGTGTCTCTAGTTGTGGGGAGGTGGGGGACAGTGATGGAAACACCAACCTTCATGGAGCTGTTTCAAGAACTTTGTCAGGCTTGAACCTCCTGTTGTAAAAAAAGTTCTTTGTTCTTTTAATCTGAATGATTTCTTCCATTTTATCCTAGAAAACTGTTACAGCAACCATGTTGGAAACCGCAGCACAGGTAATTCCACAGTGCACACCACAGCTGGCGGACCTGTGTCTGTGCAGGGAATGGCTCCCCATGCTGGGGGGCTCCCTAAGAACCACAACCCCGGCAGCTCGTCAAAGTCCCCGCAGGCCTCTACAGCAGTGGCACCACGGAAGTGCTTTTTACAGATCACAGGCATGACCTGTGCATCCTGTGTGTCTAACATAGAGAGAAACCTTCAGAAAGAGGCAGGTAAGCCATCTACACACTGAACTGGGGAAACCGCGTGTAGGCTGTGAGCCCCTGCGGTCAGCAGAATGGGCACTGTGCTCTCCCTTCACGATCCTCATTGACTCAGTTTGTCAGCAGCCCTGATACTCTGGCAGCAAGTTCATTAGGTGATGGAGGAGATGTTTGTCTGACGTTCTTGGGCAATTGGCATTCTGCTGCTTAGGAAGTGTTTAGTTTGTTTAAGATAAAATGTCTCCGAGTAAGTTAGTGAGGGGCAGTCCAGTTTAAAGGTCAGGGACATTCCATGGGTAACTTCCTCAGCTTGTCCTAGTGGTGGTCTTTATCTCCTCCACCCCCACCCCCAGTCCCATCCATCAGCCTCCAGCTAGCACATGAATACGTAGCCTGCAGTTTGCAGAGAAGTTGCAATTTTGAATATTCTGTCCTTTGTCCCTGTAAATCATAGAGTGTTAACGGAAGTGCCCAAGTTTTGTCCTCTGGACTACATTTCCAGTACTGTCTCTGAAACCTGAAAGTGCAACAAAGATCCTGTCCCGCTTTTGTTTGGAAAATATCCTAACCATGACGACCTTGTCACCGGAGTCCCTTTCTCTCTTTCCATGTATCTCTCTGCTCAGATTCCTTGGCCATCACAGCCAGCCCCAAATTAGGATGATGTGTCTCCAGCCTCTTGTTCCCTATGTTTTATCGTGGCTGGAGCTCTAGAAAGACTCTTCTCAAATTTAGGTGTTCTAAGAGTTTCTTTGTCATCCATGGGCTGGCTGTTCATAAAATATCCTACATCTCATGGTTCCTGTGTTTCTTTTCCTGACTTGCAGCCCTCATTTTTATTCCTTATGGCATCCTTTCTAAAGCACGTTTCTTTTTTTTATGTGAACGAGTCTTATTTTCCCCCTCAAACTCACAAATAATCTCACTGGATATACAATGGCATCATGTCCCAGTCAATGCATCGTATGTTAAAAATATTGCAAGTCAAAAATGCATTAAAGCCTGGATGGCTCAGTCAGTGAAGCATCAGACTCTTGGTTTCGGCTCAGGTTCACAGCCCCATGTTGGGCTCTGTGCTGATAGTACGGACCCTGCTTGGGATTCTCTCCCTCCCTCTCTCTCTGCCCCTCCCCCCTACAAAAATACATGAACATTTAAAAAAATGTGTTTAGTACACCTAACCGACCAAACATCATAGCTTGGCCGAGCCACCCTGAAATGTGTCAGAATGTGTATCTGTCGCTCGTTGTCATGATGGCGTAGCTGTATTGCACAGCACAGCGCTAGCCCCAGGAAAGATCCAAATCCAAAATCTGAAGTCTGGTTTCTAACGAATGTGTATCACTCTTGCACCAAAATGAAGTTGAAAATTTTTAAGCCAAATTAATTGTAAGTCGGGGTGGTCTGTAATCTGTAGGATTTCTCTTCCACTTCTGAATGGGATCAGAGCCTGAAAAAGAGTAAGGACAACCACTTTTGAAAGAATTTTTTTCTCCATGTATGAAAAGTGTCTGAGGGAAAAGGACACCATTTAACTGACATTTAGTAGTTGCAAGCTGCAGACTGTATCCCTTGCTGTGAGGTGTGGACATGGTCCATGTCTTCTCCAGCCTGACTCAAAGCCACCCACCCCACCCCCCACCCCACCCTGCTGCCATCCCGGGGCCAGCAGCACAGGCATCACCTGGGAGCCGGGTGGACCTACAGAACCTCAGACCCTACTGAGCCGGAATCTGTAGTTTATCAAGGTCCTCGGTTGATTTGCCCATCAACGTGTGAGGAGTGCTGTTCTAGAACAGTGGTTCTCACACTTGGCTGGTACGTTAAAGTCGCCTGGGGAGCTTTACAAAAAGATGCCTGGCACCCACCCTGAGGGGTCCTGGTTTAACTGGTTTGGGTTTGGGACCAGGCATGGTGCTCGTTAAAAGCCCAAGTGATCCTAAAGTGCAGTCCGGTTTGAGAACTCCTGTTCTAGAGGCTTCTGGGAGCAGATGTGTTTCTTTGTTAGGTTGTATTGAATGTGTCATCCCAGAGGCCCTGCCTGGAGTGTTGTAACTGTGGCCCAACGGTTCCAGGTATTCTCTCGGTGCTGGTCGCCTTGATGGCTGGAAAGGCAGAGGTTAAGTACAATCCGGAAGTCATCCAGCCGCTGGAGATAGCTCAGCTCATCCAGGACTTGGGCTTTGAGGCTTCGGTAATGGAAAACTACACAGGCTCAGATGGTGACCTCGAGCTGATCGTAAGTGCAGTAGCCGGGCGGGCGCTGGGGCAAGAGGGCTGCAGGCGTCTGACAGGGGCCGGGAAACTTCTCCCATTTTGCACATATCCTGTGTGTTGTCGGAGTTGCGTTCTCCTTTGAAGCCAACAACAACGACCTGTTCATTTTGTGCAGGAATGTCAGTTGTGCCACAGAGTCATAGGGGTACATCCCACTGGGCGCCTTCAAGGTGTGAGGAGGAGGAGCAGGTGGGTGGCGGGAGTGTAGGAGGAAGAGGAACTAAACATGGCAGCCACCCAGAGCTCGGTTTTGAGAGAGTTGAATATGACCACATTCCATAAGGCCCAGAGGGAAGCTAGAATGCAGAGATGTGGCAAGGCCAGGGGAGGTGAGTTGGTGTGGTAGCCAGTGTCAACCAGCGCCACCACAGCGGGGGAGGGCCGGCTCGTAGGCACAGGGGTGTCTAGAAGGTAATTGGCGACCGGCGTCCTGAAGCACACAGTCCAAGATGAACGGTAAGGGTGGTTGCTGTGCCTAGTGTGGGCGGGGAGGGGATGGTACGGGCCTCGTTTTTCCTGTCTGTCTACTGTCATCTGTACATGACCGCAAATCACTGAAACATTGGGTATATCTAGTATTTCCAATATGCTGTGTTCACAGGCACTTCCCTACAAAGCTTTTTATGTGTAAATAAGGGGAGACTGTGAGTAATGCTGTTTTACTGAGGTGAAAGGGTCTTGCTTCCTTAACTGTGTTCAGTTACTGCCGTTAGTAGTAAGTGAATGTTTAAAGAAAGAGTACTAAGGACACGAGTGGCACTTTGAGCTCTTGATAAGTGACATTCTTTGTAGAGCAAACCCTTTGCCCTGGACAGGCCTCCCAGTGTGTGGTCAGGTAACACGATCTGCTCTCTGGGTTCTAGCCCCGGTCATGCCCGCCACAGGAGCAGGACCCTCGCTGCAGACCCTCAGCCCCAAGGGGATGCCTCTGCCTCTCTCAGACTACTGTGGAAAATCTAGATCACAAATATTATTGGGAAAGGTGAAAACATTAAAAAAAGATTGTTTTTAATGTTTATTTGTTTTTGAGAGAGAGAGAGCATGAGCACGGGGAGGCAGAGAGAGGGAGACACAGAATCTGAAACAGGCCCCAGGCTCTGAGCCGTCAGTACAGAGCCCCAAGCAGGGCTTGAGCCCATGGACCTCGAAGTTGTGACCTGAGCCAAAGTCAGACGCTTAACCAACTGAGCCACCCGGGCACCCCGGTGAAAACATTTTTTGAACAGTGTTTTTTATCTTAAACTGAGCAGTATCAGTTATATCGTTATCACATGCTCAGACACCGGACATTTTATGTCTGTATTTAATTAGTATTCTGGGAAATGTTGACCTCTGATACTTGGAAGAGTGACTCATCTGACTTTCCTAAATACATATCCAGGGATGGCATGTCTCACTCCATGATGTGAAGACATGCAGCATGGCGTGGCAACAGTGGCCTCACGGAGAGGGTAGGGTGGCTCACGAAAGCCCATCACTGTCAGAGCTGGAAGTGAAGCCGCGGTCTGTTGCCATCTGCTCAATGACTGGCTACGTCTCTTGTCCCCGAGTTCGGGAAGAAGGACTGTTTCTATATCCACAGCCCCTGGGGGAATGTTCCGGGTGAAAGTCCTGCACACAGGTCTGGAGGTGGGAGTCCAGGGCCTCAGGAAGGGTGCTGTGGAGGGAGGAAGGGCTCGTGGCTGCCTGTTAACCCAGTCTCCCATGTGCCTTTGACGGGATCCTCTCAGTCCTGAGTAGTATTTTTGTCTTGTGCGGCAGATCACGGGCATGACCTGTGCATCCTGTGTTCACAACATAGAGTCCAAACTCACCAGAACGAACGGCATCACCTACGCCTCTGTGGCCCTTGCCACCAGCAAAGCCCACGTGAAATTTGATCCTGAAATGATTGGTCCGCGGGATATTGTCAAGATTATCGAGGTAAGTCGTTCATTTAAAAACATTATACGAACTAATGTAGTGTTGTGCATCAACTATACTTCAATTAAAAAAAATATACCTTCCTTTTTCAAAACAGTGATTTATACACACTGTAGGAAAATGAGAAAATATAGCTAACCAAAAAAATTAAAAAAGTCACCTAACCTATCCTTCAGGTTTTCCCATGGAAATAAAGGTGGATCGTTTTAAAATAAACTGTGAAATCAAGTCAATATCAGACAGTCTGAGGGTGAAAATCAGTGAATGGGTAAGAAAAAGGATATTATTGTCTTAATTGCAGATATTCCTGGAGAAACATCAGTATCAGCAGGATACCTGGCACATGGGGTTTAATTACCTAATTATAATTGTGAAGTATTATTTAAGCCTGGACCAAACATCTATAGACCGAAGGATTGTTGGAAATGAGACGAATTGTACTGCGTTTTACCACTATGTCAGGACTGCTCGTTGATGGGAGGGTTTGGTCGTTTCTCTTTTGGAAAATTACTTAGTGTTCATGCACTCCCTACCTCTGTTCCCTCCCTCGCTTTGTCCACAGACACCACCATTTCCTTTTTAAGGCCTGTATTCTACCACACCGTGAGCGGGTGAACATTAGTGCTGAGCTGAATGGGTGAAGATAGTCAAAACTGAACGAGATTAACTCGTAATAACTGATGGTCAGGATAAATGGAGTTCAGCAGGACGTTCTAACGCAGGGAAGCATCTTGTGGCAGGCCTGAAGTTGTCATTCATTTTCTCTTCACTGCGCGCGTGTTTAAGGGAGGTGTTGTCTGTTGTGTGGCTTAGCAGAGCTCTTTGATGTGTGTTATTTGGGCTGCTACCGCTGCTGCTAATAATTCTGTCCTAGAGGCACACAACACAGCTTCTTTATCAGATGGAGAAAGATCCCCAGAGAGGTTAAGTGACTTTGCTCGCTGGTACCCAGCTAAAGGTTGCAGGACTGGCCCTCAAACCCAGACCTTACAGTTCCAAGCTCAGCGGCCTTTCGAGTTTTGCCACACCACAGGTCTTACAGAACAGCAGTGATGTGGCCCTGATGAGGCTAAGAAGTCAGACTGTTGTGCTCACAGGCGGGAGAGTCCCAGGTGGTGCTTTGAGCACATGTCAGTCACCCTTCTTACTTACCATGCCCGTCCCGGCCCCCATTCTGCCCGCCGATCTCAGGACGGTGCCGCCTTTATCCGTGTCTGAGGAATATTGCCAATGTCTGGCCTCCGTTCTTGCATCTCTGGTGCATCTTTTCCTAATGTAATGAGGTTGGTATTAGTCATAAAAGGATTTGTCTTTACACGGTCCTAGATGCACTTTCTCCAACCAGAACTTTTAATTTTTGTGTGAAACCCCAACGTGAGAGTCCGAGGCCCCTCTTTATATTGTGCTGACTCTTGGGACATTTCCTGACAGCTTTTCCTGTGTAATTTCGTAAAGGGGTCAGATCAAATAAGGAAGAGAGGGTCAGGGAGCGAGGCGGTGCAAGAAACGCTGAAAAGAACCAGCAGATTGCGGGACAGTCCCCATCTGGCTTCAGTGGGAGCCGGAGCGTGCAGGTGTTGAGGGAGCCAGGGTCTGCTCAGTGGGAAGGGGCCTGGGCTGGGAGTCCGGAGACCTGAGCACCAAGCACTGGGCCTCGCTCTTCTGACAGCACGATGGCTCTGGGCAGGATCTCTAACCTCTGACCTTCAGTTTCCTCATGCAGGGAATGAGTGACAGCCCCTGACCCCTCCATGTTTGGGGTTCTTCACACAGCAGTTCTGTGTGTCTAATTCAGCATTGATCAGCCTCGGGGCATGCTGAAGTTTCTTCCAGAACCTGCTGCCATAGCCCACAGAAGGAATAGGAGTCGCCGTCTGGGGCCACCTCCTTGGGGATGACACAGTCTGTGAGCATAGCTGGTGCTGGACCTCTGACAGGACTTGTAGTATGATTTGGGAACAGAAGTCATGAACGGAAAAACCCATCCAGTCTTTTGAGCGATTTTCGAATGACTTTCTAATTTCAAAAGATGTAAAATGCTTTCTACCAACGCATGTTTTAACCAAGTGCCTTCCTCCCTCTTTCTCACTTTTCTTTTTTTAATAACAAGGAAATCGGCTTTCATGCCTCCCCGGCCCAGAGAAACCCCAACGTGCATCACTTGGACCACAAGGTGGAGATAAAGCAGTAGGTAGAACAGAAAAGATACGCTGCAGCTCTTGTCTAAGTGTCCCCCGCCCTCCGCCCGCCCCCCTGGGCCTGACTGCCTCGTTCTGTGCTTAAGGGTGTCCCTGCCCTCCTGGCTTCCCACAGTGCCACGTGGGCTAGCTGCCTTACTACCCTTGTGACATTAACCCTCTAGAAGAGCGCTGTCCCGACAGACCTCCTCGCGATGACAGAAGTGTTCTCTACCCTCAGGGCCCAGTCTGGGAGCCACCAGCTGCTGAGCTGTTCATGGGACTGAGGAACTGAGTTTTTAATTTCATTTGATCTTAACTGATTTTAATTTAGATAGCCACTTACAGCTGGTGGCTAACAGACAGGACAGCACTTAACTTGGGATGGGAGGGAGAGGGTGTGGGTTTTTCCTTTTACAACACAGTATCTTAAGACTTTATTTGAAAGGGTTCTAGAAGTGGGGTCTGAGGGCAGGAAGCAAGGTCACTGGAAAGAAAATGGCCTGGGAAGAAGGAGGCCTGAGTTTATTCGTTGATGCAGATGTGCACTTACTCATTCAGCAAACACACGGGCACTGCCGTATGTAGGGCGCTATGCCTGGTGTTAGGAATGAGTGGGATACTGTCACAGCTGGGCTAGGAAAGAGTGGGTGGGCGGTGGATCAGGTGGGTTAAGGGGGTCTGGGAAACCAACTAGCAGGAGACACATGATCTGAGCCTCAAAGAATGAGTGGAAGTTTGCCAGGCAGTGGAGGTGGGGGTTGAGGTGAGAGTTCTCGAGGGGCATGGAGGCGACAGCGGGGGGGCCCTCAGGGACTCCTGTCCTTTGCTCTGGTTGGCATGCCTGGAGGAGGCAAGGACTGAAAGGAGATGCACCTGGAAGGCCAGCGGCCGGGCTAATTCCAGGGCCCTGGCGGCAGCCTGAGAGTGTAGACTTCAGTGTTGTAGGCCAGGGTCTGTGGGCCAGGGTGGAGACGTGTCAGAGCTTCCACAACAGTCGGTGGGAATTGCATGGATGCTGACGCTGACAGGAGACCAGAGCTGTCACTGTGGTGTCCATCAAGAATGCTTTACGGTTCTCACTGACTCTTTAATTTGTTTTAATATTTATTATTTTGAGAGAGAAAGAGACAGAGAGAGAGTGTGAGTGGGGGAGGGGCAGAGAGAGTGGGAGTCACAGAATCGGAAGCAGGCTCCAGGCTCTGAGCTGTCAGCACAGAGCCTGATGGCGGGGCTTGAACCCACAGACGGCAAGATCATGACCTGAGCCGAAGACGGACGCTTAACCGACTGAGCCACCCAGGCGCCCCAGTCACTGACTCTATTTTGAAGGTCAAACGTATAAGTATGTTCATACTAATACAATTTTGCTCTTATCTGCTTTTTACTTGGGAGTCTGTATAAGATTTTATTTTGAAGAAAGAGCAGCAGGCAGCCATATGGACTGGGATGTTCAACTTCCTGGGTCTAGATTCTCAGTTCTGGGCCTCAGTTGCCTCCCCTAGAGATTAGAGGCAACAGGTCAGCCATGGGCAGGCAGAGGCTGTCTGTATGTCCCTGGAACAGCCCTGAGAAGTGTGAACGTTTAGATATCCTCTCAGGTGGCGGGCGTCAGGGAGAGAACCTTCCCTTCATTTTCGTACCCTTGGCCGTCCGTCCCAGACGTGTGCCAAAGGCAAGTCTTAACCTGAGCCCCCAGGAGGAGACTAGCCCATAACCCAGCTGGCAGGTGACAGCTAATAGGTTGCTGTGCTGCTTTGCTTTGCAGGTGGAAGAAGTCTTTTCTGTGCAGCCTGATGTTTGGCATCCCTGTTATGGGTTTAATGATCTATATGTTGGTGCCCAGCAACGAGCCCCACGAGACAATGGTCCTGGACCACAACATCGTTCCAGGACTGTCCATTCTAAATCTCATCTTCTTTATCCTGTGCACCTTCGTCCAGGTGGGTATCTTCCCTCCCTGCCTCTGTGTGGCCAGCAGATTCTCTGCCCTGTCATGCCAGACACAGCCCATCAGCTTGGCTTAGGCGGCATTTTATCACAGCTTTCCTGCAGGGGCTGCTGTTTTCCTTTAGGACCTGCGGGGGGCACTGAAAGGACCTGGTTTCGCTGTCACTTTCACAGTGGTTGTAGGTGGTTGTAGGTGTTGGTGACGCGGTGTGTCCCGTATTTGTTTATTGTTTAGTTTGCACTGCCTTTTTTGTCAAAAGCGGTGGCTCGTGCCCCGAATGACAGGGCTGTGGTTTTGAGGAAATTATAATTTATTAAAAAATTGTTTTTAACGTTTATTTATTTTTGAGAGACAGAGACAGAGCATGAGCAGGGGAGGGGCACAGAGAGAGGGAGACGCAGAATCCGAAGCAGGCTCCAGGCTCCGAGCTGTCAGCAGAGAGCCTGACACGGGGCTCGAACCCACGAGCCGTGAGATCGTGACCTGGGCCAAAGTTGGACGCTTAACCGAATGAGCCACCCAGGTGCCCCCTGAGGAAATTATAATTTAGAAGAGATGGGCCTGCTGGAGCTTCTACTCTAGGGACGATATTTAGGAGCTGGCTGTGTTTCTGGTGGGAAGTGTGCCCTCCCATCTGTTTTAGAATAAAAAATAAAACTCCTGAGGTAACGTGAGAATGTCTCTGGTTTAAGACTGAGTGTAATTATTTGTCAGCTGAATTTGCTTTTCTCTGTATTTTCTTTTTAATTATAAATGTAATATATATTTATTGTAGATAATCCAAACCATACTGAGGTAGGAGAAGCAAAGGGGAAGATATCCTTTCGCTAGAATCATACCCTGCCTCCAGCCCAATCCTGTTCCCCAGGGTTACCTTAGTATTATTACTGGTTGGGCGTGCGTGTTTACAGATCTTCATCTATGTAGAAAAAATACTCATTTTCACGTATATGTATGTGTGTACATGTTCACATAATATAGACACACGGCCTTTGTTTTTTTTTTTTTTAATTTTTTTTAAATGTTTGTTTATTTTTGAGACAGACAGAGACAGAGCATGAACAGGGTAGGGTCAGAGAGAGAGGGAGACACAGAATCTGAAACAGGCTCCAGGCTCCGAGCTGTCAGCACAGAGCCTGATGTGGGGCTCGAACTCACGGACCGCGAGATCATGACCTGAGCCGAAGTCGGACGCTTAACTGACTGAGCCACCCAGGCACCCTGGGACTTTGTATTTTTTAACGGAAATAGGATCATACTAGATAAACTGATTTATAACTGGCTTTTTCACTTAACCATGTCTCATGGGCATCTTTCAGGTGAGTGGTTTATAGACCTAGCACACATCCTCTTTTGGGACTGCATAGCACTATCCATGTTATAAATGAACCATGATTGATGTCACCATTGCCACCGTTCTCTGCTGATGGACATTCAGGTCATGTGCTGTGGGTTTGAAAGGTCTCCCATGACCTTGACCCTCCGTTCCTGTGGCCAGTAGTCTTATGAATCAGGAAATACTTTTCCTACATGTCACTCGCAGAGTAGAAAGTAATGTCTAAGCATTTGCAGCCCTGAGGGGCCTCCAGGTCTCTGGTTGCTCCTTGGACTGGATGCCTGCTCATGCACTGTTGCTGTCCTCTGTCTTTCAGCTCCTTGGCGGGTGGTACTTCTACATCCAGGCCTACAGATCTCTGCGGCACGGGGCGGCCAACATGGACGTGCTCATCGTGCTGGCCACGAGCATCGCCTATACCTACTCAGTCATCATCCTGGTGGTGGCCGTGGCTGAGAAGGCGGAGAGAAGCCCCGTGACCTTCTTTGACACCCCCCCCATGCTCTTTGTGTTCATTGCCCTGGGCCGGTGGCTGGAACACGTGGCGAAGGTAACTGCAGCTCCGGGTGAAAAAAAGAACTGTGTCTTCAGTAATATAAGTCTTAATTCATGTGAACGCCTTGTTTAGAATTACTAATTATACACAGTCTGGCAAAAGACTTAAAGAAATGTGAAACCGACATATAATTAGGTGTTCTGATCGCTAATCTCCAAACTGATTGCTACTTCTGAAATCCCAGCTAATCTGGTTAATTACTGAAACCTTTATTCAGGCGCATTGTGTAATGAAAAGAACTCCGGATTTCAGGCCCGCACGTATACTGCCTCTTCGTACATAACTGAGTATTTGGCTCATGAGTCTAGAAATCCATGTTTCCATCTTACGGTCAGGCCATTTTTAACACCCTGCATTTTAATGTATTCTATAAAAGAGTAGGACTGAGACCCTAAAAGAAATTAAATTGAACCTTAAAGAAAAAAAAAAGAGGCAGTTAGTAGGCAGACTGGTCCTGTCTTTTCAGCTGAAATGTAATTCATAGAACTTGGTGGTATTGTACCTTCAGTGTGGAGATGACTGCAGAGTAACATCCATCCTGGAGGAGCCTTTTGATGTGCACTGTGTCTGTGTTATGAGGGGTCGGCCTCTTTCCGCAGGGGTTTTCTCTGATACCCGCCTGGTAAGCATTGGTCTGGGTTTGCACCGGTCAGCTTATGATAGCTTGTTTTCCATTCTGGCCGTTTCCTAGAGCAAAACCTCAGAAGCCCTTGCCAAACTCATGTCTCTCCAAGCCACGGAAGCCACCGTTGTGACCCTTGGCGAGGACAACTTGATCATCAGGTGGGTTGTCTTCATCCAGAGTTTTCGACCAATTTATATCAGACTGTGTAAGACACCTGAGACACCCATTGTGTTCATGACCTTACACTAGACATTGTGGGGGCCAGCAAAGACTTGTGTGGCCAGGTCCATCCTGTTGATCCAGGTAATTAATAAGGCGTTTACAGATTACAAGATCCACAAGAATTCAAGGTGGTGTGGTTTGCTGAATGACAAATGAGAGGTATAGTGATTCGTGTTTCTGGAATTGAGAAGAGGAATGCTAGGGGTGGTCAGGGAAAGCTTCACAGAGCACGGAGCACGGTCCACACATTGGGCCTTCCTTGCAAGACCTGAGGATTTACAAGGCTGAGGGATGAGGTTCAACTTGCCAAGGAATACAGATGGGAGAAGTATTTTTCTTCTTCATATAGTTAGCAGATACTAAAAATAATATGGTGGTTATTATTATTGCTGGAACTTATATAGCATTTATTGTCTGTCAGACACTTTTAACCTCTTTGTATTACATCTAAATTAAAAGAAAAAAACTGTAGGAGGAGGGGACTATTATTACCTTTATTTTGCAGATGAGGAAAGTGAAGTTCAAAAAGGCTAAGCAAGTGGCCTAAAGTCACACAGGTATTCAGTAGTGGAATTGAGTTATAACCCAAGCTCTTGGTTCCACAGCCCATATTCTTAACCCTTACACATACTGGCTTTTAAGGCATATTTGCTTATTTTTTTTTAATTTTTTTATGTTTTCTTATTTTAGAGAGAGAAAGACAGAGCATGCGTGGGGGAGGGGCAGAGAGAGAAGGAGACAGACTCCAAAGCAGGCTCCAGGCTCTGAGCTGTCAGCACAGAGCCCGACGTGGAGCTCGAACTCACGAACCGTGAGATCATGACCTGAGCCGAAGCCAGATGCTTAACTGACTGAGCCACCCAGGCACTCCAACGCATATTTAATAATACAGGCATTTTCACGAATTCAGGCTTCTGTATTTCCCTGGTCAGCCTCGTTTTCATATTCTAGGCAGTGCTTATTTCAGACCTTCGCATTCCTGAATTCTCTCTCCAGCCCCACCACTCTCCCCTTTGGACTGTGATCTTACTCTGACTCCGGGGTGGGAAATGCATCAGTTTCCTGTCATTCAGCCTACAAAGCTAGCCTTCTCTCTGTACGCTCCCTTCCTCTCCTTCTGGGCCTCTGCTCAGGAACGTCCCTCTGTCAATGTCTCATTGTTCTTCAGTATGTCTGTCTTTGCTGCTCCTTACCATCCAACATGACTTACAGTCCAAACTCCTGTTGTCGAAGCAACCCTGTGCCCCACCCCAATGGTACTGCCCGTTCTGCACGCTGTGGCCAGTGTGGGTTCGTGAGTGTGTGCCCCAGAATGGCCGTCGGAGGCTGAGACAGGCCCTCCTCCATTGCTTCCCGAGGGGGTACTCGGCGAGCCTGTGCCGAAAACATGAATCAGAGAATGAGGCACCAGCCGACCACGGCCTGGAAGCACTGGTTTTTGCCCTGATGCTGGCTTTTGAATATGAGTCAGAATTACAGTAGCGATAGTTGAGATTTGAGAACTTACAGGATACCATTCCCAGTAGCGACCAGTAGGTTAAACTGCCTGATTTAACCCGATCACTCCCCTGGGAGGTGGGTGCTCCCACGACCCCATTTCTTTAGGAAGAACCCGAAGCCCAGTGGGGTGGCGTGACTTGCCCAGAGTCCTTGGCGGGCGGGTGAGTGGCAGAGCTGGGACAGGCGCCCTCTCGGCCACCAGCTCACCTGTCTGGCAGGTGGGTAGACACTGTGTGACAGCAGCTGGCACGTGGGGGCTCCACGCACTCGACTGCCGTGGCTCTACAGCGGTTGCACACCTTGGCTTCTTTTTCTCACAAATTAATGACCTGGGAGTTTCTGAGATGCGGGAATGTTCCGGCTGGGAACAATGCCATGGACCGGCCGCTTTTACTGGCCGCCTTTCATTTTGAGGTGCTCCTGAAGGCACTGGCTGCAGGTACAGGGACTCCTGCCTTGATTTGAGTATGAGGAGACATGCGTCTCTGCCAGGAGACAGAAGCTACCTGAAATGGCCCAAGGATGGTGGGGCTCCCCCCATCACAGCTCCGTGTTTTTCCAGAGATGGTGATTAGTATTTGCTTGTGGACACCCCGTGGGCCCTTCTACTGCTGTCATCACTGTGGTGGTGCCATTTTCAAAGCCAGAGTTCCTTCTGGCTTTGCCGCAGACGAGCTGTGTGCTGGGAGAGCGTCAGTCAAGGCGTGTGAGGCACGATTCCCGTCTGAAAGTAGGGTGCTTGTTCCCGCCCCCCCCCCACCTTCCTGAAAGGGTGCTTCAGGCCGCTGGGAGGTGACGGGCCCGTGGCCACACACTGCCCTCCCGAGGCATTGACTTTCTGTGTAACATGAGGCCTACCAGTGCTGTGACCCCTCAGTCGGCCTCTGCCTTCTGCGGGGTCTTGCCACGTCCGGGCCTCAGCCGGTGGGGACGTGTCTGTGGTGCCTGTTTTCACCACGCCTGCTCAGGCCACCGCTCTGTCCCCTACAGCACTGCAGCAGGGTCTTCATTGGCCCCCTGCTTCTAGCCAAGGCTCTTTCTAACTCTTTTCCCACATTCAAACCAGTGGTCTCTTGGACACCCGGATCTGACTGCATTCCTCTGTAGCGTTTCCCTGCTGTCCTTAGGGTGAAGTCTGTGAGCACACACGTGAGACTGGGCGTCCGCCAGTGTCCCCAGTGGACCCAGCCCCTTGTGCCGCCGTCCCTCCACCTCGTTTTGGCCACACCCCACTGGCAGCTCCCAGAAAGGGGCTCTCAGGTCTCCCCCGACACCTTTCTTCTTCCCCTTCACCTGTCGTCTTGTCCTTCAGGGCTCGGCTTGGGGGTCACATCCTCAAGAAGCCTTTCCTGTCCCCTGGCCCGCTTGGCTGTCACTCCTCTGTGTACTCCATGTCTCCACTCACCCTGGGACACCCATGTGGCAGGTGCTCAGATACTCGTTGAGTGAATGAAGTGACTGTGAAATTACACCGTGTTTGTGCTTGACCATAAAAGGTCCACACAGGCTGGTCCCTAGGCTTCCGCATTGAAGGCTCCTGTTAGAGTGGGGAAGACAGAGTTACAAATCTTACCTAGGTTTGTGTCTGTTCTCTTCTAAGTTTTTCTTTGTCTTTTTACTTTGTGTTAGATGAGGAAGGAGAGGAGAGAGGAGACAGGTGAGGTAGACAGACTGCTGGCAGAAACTCTTAAAGCGGAAGAAATGCTAGGGAAAACACCGCCTTTCCATTAAATGTATTCCCGCAGGGTGGTGTTTTGGGGGGACACAAGCTTCTGAAGAAGAAACGCTGGGAACTCACTGGAAGGAGCCACCTTGACTCCCAGAAAGTGCTGTTCACCTTAAATCAAGCTGTTTAGGCTTAGAAAGATGTGGTCAATTCAGATCAAAGGGGCAAGTCACAGATTAAGCGAACTTTCCAAAGCTTGGTAGTTAGGTTACGCTGGGGGAGAAGGTTCTGCTGTCAGCTCCCGACGCTCCTTCGCTAGTGAGCAGGCGCTCCTTCTCCTGACGCAGGCCTCGGAGGAGATCTTGTGTGATGAGAAACTCCTCCGGGTTGTGTGGACGGGCCTCAGAAGGGCAGGGCCTGGGCGTCTCCCATCACTGGAAGATTTGAAGAAGCAGCAGAGAACATTCTCAGATTATGGAGAAGTCTCCTCTTCTTGGTTGCCACCCTGCCTGCCCAGCCACCAAACAGATTTCTGCACATCTGCTCCCAGCACTTGAGACTTCAGGGTGCCACTCCCTGTCCTTTTTTTAACATTTTTTTTAAAGCTTTTTTTTTTTTAATTTTTTTTTTTTTTTTTAACGTTTACTTATTTTTGAGACAGAGAGAGACAGAGCATGAACGGGGGAGGGTCACAGAGAGAGGGAGACACAGAATCTGAAACAGGCTCCAGGCTCTGAGCTGTCAGCACAGAGCCCGACGCGGGGCTCGAACTCACGGACCTCGAGATCATGACCTGAGCCGAAGTCGGCCGCTTAACCGACTGCGCCACCCAGGCGCCCCCACTCCCTGTCCTTTTAAAGGGCCCTTCTTTTCCTGCTCCATTGATTGTATTGTGGCCATTATTGAACTTACATACTCGGATCTGCTTGTAGCTTCTGGGCAGTAAACCTCCTGAGAGGAAGGCTCGCTTTGTCCTGTTCGTACCCAAGCCCAGCACGGTGCCTGCTACGCAGAGGCCCGTCAATAGTGAAAATGTCCATTAGGTGATATAATAGAAGTCACCAGCATTCACTGGGCGCTCACTGTATGTCGGGCACTGGGCTCAGTCCTTAACATGCATCATCTCAGTTAATCCTGGAATAAAATCGCCATTGTTGAATGGAGGACACTGTGGCTTTGTACCAGGACTTGACCCGGATGGCACCACTGCCCTGTGACTCACCAGGGCCCTCACGAGGACTCTGAGCTCCCAGGGTCAGGGCCGTGTCTTCTTTTGCTCACCACTGCGTCCCTGGCACCTGGTGCACACAGTGGCACATGTGGCACTTGGTGTGGGGACACTAAATGCTTACTGCATCCGTATGCTCCTGGGGGGGCAGCATGTGCTCACAGCCTTGCAGGGAGGCGGTGGCATGGAGCATGGCGGCAGCACCAGACCTTTGGGGACAGATGGACAGACAGACAGACTCTTGAATCCTCGTTATGCAGACGGTGCTCCTGCACAGTTTTTTAAAAAGAAAGTTTTGATGTCAGTACTTAACGTCTCTGCACAGTTTGGCTCTGGGGTTTTATACGCTGACACATAGCAACGTTGAAAGAAATGGGCATGTAGGTTCAATTCTGTGCCTTCCTAAGAAGTCTTCAGGTTTTTGCTCAAATGGGAGTGAATATCACTTACCTCATATACTTTTGGGAAGATTCAATGAGAAAATAAACAAGTAAAAATCTAGCACAGGACGTGCCCTCAGTAAATGTCCGTTTTACCTTCTCACATTGATAAGGCAGCTCGTTGTACCTCCTTCTCTCTGATACCTGCAATAGTAGTACTTATAGAATGAAAGAAGTGTGTAAAATAACCCCGGAGCCTGCTTAGTTGACTTTGTCAGCATTTGATCACGAGGCACGGTTCTCAACAGTTGACCCTTGAGCAGCGGTGGGGGCTTGGAGTGCTGATCCAGTGCAGAGTTGAAAATCCGAGTATAACTTTTGACTCCCCCGAAACGGATCAGCTACTGTGACTAGAAGCCTCACCGATAACATAAACAGTCAATGAACGCTTACTTTGCAGGTTGTTATATACTCTATTCCTATAATAAAGTAAGCTAGAGAAAAGAAAATGTCAAGAAAATCAGGAGGAAGAGGGGCGCCTGGGTGGCGCAGTCGGTTAAGCGTCCGACTTCAGCCAGGTCGCGATCTCGCGGTCCGTGAGTTCGAGCCCCGCGTCGGGCTCTGGGCTGATGGCTCGGAGCCTGGAGCCTGCTTCCGATTCTGTGTCTCCCTCTCTCTCTGCCCCTCGCCCGTTCGTGCTCTGTCTCTCTCTGTCCCAAAAATAAATAAACGTTGAAAAAAAAAAAAATTTAAAAAAAAAAAATAAAAAAAAAAAAATCAGGAGGAAGAGAAAATCTGTTTCCAGTACTCTGTTGTATTTATTGAAAAACCGCGTACATGTGGACCCACGTGGTTCAAACCCGTGCTGTGCACAGTGATGTGTTATGTGGCCCCTGGGTGGTTCTCCAGCGGCCTCCCTTCGCTCTGTCCCTCCCTCCTCTCCCCCACCATGTGTCTCCGTGTGTCTGGGGACCGGCATCCAGTCCACACACACACACCTACGACTCACTCGCGCCTGTCTGACTCCACTCTCTCTTCTGCAAAACTTCCTGTGAGAGCTTCTTGAGCCGCGGCCTGTCTCCTCCTTCGCGCGCTCTCCTCTGCCCATCCCGCTGGGCTGCTGCCTCCATCGGTTGCTGAAATTGCTTTTCCTTCACACATCAGTTCATTTCCATTGCCCCGACCCAGCCATTGCTGATTTTAATGCCTCTCCACCAGCATTGCCCCTGCCCCCCAGTGTCTCCATTTGAAACTTGTTGTTGGTTTTCTTTTTTATGAAAGTGTGACTTACCTTCACGGAAGTAGGCAGATCTTAAGTGCAGAGTATGATGAAGTTTGCCCGTATCGCGTCTGGGTAGTGACGCCTGCTGTGGCTGAGGCTAGGACGTCTGCTCCCGCAGTCTGCCATCCCCACTGGCCCGTCTGCCTTCCTGCCGCTGGCTGGCCCTCCCACCTGTTCAGCCTCCAGTGTGGCCCCGGCACCAGGGCTTGGATCTAGAACTCCCTCTCTTTTCCACTTATGCTCCCAGGTGACCTTGCACCATTTCAGGGCTCTAGGTACCTTGTGTATTTTGACAACTCCGGGATTTGTACCTCTAGCTCTGCCCTCTTCTCTCAGCTCCAGTCATATTTTCTGCTCCCTACTTGACTCAGATAGGCATCCCAGACCCGACGTGTCAAAATGAAGGTCTTTATTTCATCTCTTCTCTCTCTGTCCTTCAGCGGCTTCTGCACTTGTCTCCATCTCAGTAACTGAGAATTTCGAGCTCCTCTTTGCTTCTTTTCTTTACTCATTTAGCATATCTGCACGCCCTGGAAATATCCTGGGTGTTCACGCCATCTCTGGCCCACGCCACTGCCATCTTTTGCTTGCCCACCTCTTCTCCCAGCCTCTATTATTGTCCCTGCCACCCCGTGCTCATGCAGCAGCCAGAGCGATGACTTGAAAATGTGAATCAAATTATGTCACTTTCCAGTAAAACCCTTAACATTGGAAACCCGTACTCTGTTCTGCAAGACTCAACGGGATCTGGACTCTGCCTGCTTCACTTCCTGTTTTTCAAAGGCACCCTTCCTTCCTGCCTTAAGGCCTTCGCATTAGCAGAGTTTTTGCCCTTGAACTTTCTTTCCCCTGTATGTTGGCCCTTCTTGTCTTCCAGGTCACAGCATGTCTTCCAAGTGAACCCCCCCCCCCCCACCAAAAAAAAAAGAAAGCCCTTGAGTCACATTATTTGCATCATAACACTTATTTAATACCTCGGACTGTCCTGTTCATTGTCTGTTTTTTCCGCAGAATTGGTCTTCATGAGGGTAGGGACTTTGCTGTCCTGTTCACAGCTGTATTTCCAGTGTCTAGTACAGCACCTGTCACTTAGCTGTGCACTAAATATTGACTCAATCTGTAAATGAACAGATAAAATGAATACTGCCACTCAGTGTAAAAGCCAAGAGTGTAACCAGTCCAACACGTTGTCTAGAACCCGACCCGGGTGGCAGACCAGCAGGGGTGAGCTCCAGTTAATTGCTGTGTGCGTAACTTGAGTGGCATTTGTTTCAGAGAGGAGCAAGTACCCATGGAGCTGGTGCAGCGGGGCGACGTCATCAAGGTCGTCCCCGGCGGAAAGTTCCCGGTGGACGGGAAAGTCCTGGAAGGCAGTACCATGGCTGACGAGTCCCTCATCACAGGTTAGGTGGCTTGTTTCATGTTCCCTTTGGGTGGGTATCACAGCACCTGCCAGGTCACATGAGTGCTGAGTGGGGCTGAATGCGTGATGGTTGGTCTCTTTTCTCCCCCTCTAGGAGAAGCCATGCCTGTCACTAAGAAACCCGGAAGCACAGTGATTGCTGGGTCTATAAACGCACATGGCTCTGTGCTCATTAACGCCACCCACGTGGGCAATGACACCACTTTGGCTCAGATTGTGAAATTAGTAGAAGAGGCTCAGATGTCAAAGGTAATGAAGAGATTTAAAAAAATAATACAACTTCAGCTTCCTCATTTCAGGAATAACTCCAAGAGCTTCGTAAAATCAGGCAGATTTTGCGGAGTAGAGATTGATTAGTAAGTGTAGTTAACGAGGGGTCTCGGAACCCCAGTTCTTGCTCATGCTTGTGGTGTTTTATTTCTTTGTGGATTGTAATTTCCCCCGGTCTTGGTGTTTTGTTTTCATAGGCACCCATTCAGCAACTGGCTGACCGGTTTAGTGGATATTTTGTCCCATTTATCATCATCATTTCAACGTTGACGTTGGTGGTATGGATTATAATCGGTTTTATCGATTTTGGTGTTGTTCAGAAATACTTTCCTGTAAGTTGAATGCTTTGGGCAGTATGGTTGCTGTGTTTTAAATAACCTCTTGCCATTAATCCTATTCTCTCATGTCTTAGATTCATTGGGCTTTAATTACCCATTACCTTTATTTGCTTGTTTTGCTTACTTAAGGCAGCAAAGTCTTAGCCAGGGTAGGATGATCAGTCACTCTGTTCCTGCAGGTTTTTTTTAAAGATCCTCTTGGCTCTTTAGTTAGATGATTATACAGATACCAGTTGGCTCTCGGTTGTAATGCTTAAAACATTTACATTATGTGATCTTGGCCATTTCTGGGGTTATAAGGCACATATCATAGGTCACTTCACAATTTTGATGGCATGATAACATTACTTAACAGATATATTACTTAACAGATGTTAAGAAAAATGTTTTTTGCTGTCTATGCATCAATACCATCCTCAACCTCGCAGCTTCCCAAGCAACGCTAAAGCTTCTTAATAACTAAATATTTATTAAACATAACATGAGACCATGGAATATACTTTCTCGAGTTAAAAAGTGATTAAAGAATATGATCTTAGGAACTACAGTTTTATCAAACTTCCAAAAAGGGTGTAAAATACAAAAAAAAAGCTTTTCTGCCTGAGAAATAGGAACTGTGGTGATTCTCAGTTGGGAGTAATTTTGTTGCCCCCAGAGACATCTGGCAATGTCTGGAGTCGTTTTTGGTTGTCCTGACCGGGGAGGGAATACTACTGACATCTAGTGGGTAGAGACCAGGGATGCTGCCAGATGGCCTACCACACAGAGCACAGCCCCCCACAACAAAGAATTATGTGACCCCAAATGTCAGTAGTGCTGAGACTGAGAAACCTTGATGTACGTCAACAGTGAATGGCCCACATGGAGTAGTATTTGATAACTGCCCAGTGAGTGGAACAGTGTTTTATATTCAGCCAAGTCTAATGCGTATTTCACCTTAGGGCCATAATATAAGAAACATGGACCAGAGCATTTTTTTCTTAAAAAAAAAAAAAAAAAATACCCATAATTAAAAGCACATCTTACATTCTCAGGGTGCATGTCATATACTAAGATGTCACTTTCTGTCTCCAGTTTCCTATCTTAAAATGAAAAATGTCCACGTTAAACTCTTCCTGACATCTTAAGGAGACCTCAGTGCTTTTAAAAAAATTTTTTTTTTTTCAACATTTATTTATTTTTGGGACAGAGAGAGACAGAGCATGAACGGGGGAGGCGCAGAGAGAGAGGGAGATACAGAATCGGAAGCAGGCTCCAGGCTCTGAGCCATCAGCCCAGAGCCCAACGCGGGGCTCGAACTCACGGACCGCGAGATCGTGACCTGGCTGAAGTCGGACGCTTAACCGACTGCGCCACCCAGGCGCCCCTGTGCTTTTAAGAGTAACCTGGGACTGTATTCCTAGAATTTGCCTGGGGCTGTTATGGCACCTGACTGCCCCCAAATGTCCACTTTTGCGGGAGAGCAGCTCCTTGGCACGTGGCTGTGGGAAAAGTCATTCCCAAACAAGTTGGAATATGTGACTTTCTGCTGGTCTCTGCCTTTCCATCTTATGTTGGCTCTTTTGTTTTTATCTGCAATATCAGGGAGGATGCTGGCGCATGAGGTACTGCATGTTCCTTTAAGATACTGTCACCCTGCTGTGTGATGTCACTTGTAGGGAGACGTTCATGTCACCTTCTAGAAGTCCACCCAGTCCCGTCGGAGTGTCCGGTGTTATTTTAGCGAGAATTACTGTGTTTTTTTTTTTAATCATATCATCTTTATCTCTAAAAACCACAATTATGTCTTAAATACTGTGTCCTTCTATCTGAATGCAACTGTTTCTAATCAAAGTGAAATGACCCTTTAATAATGCACCTTATTTTAGGATTCTGCCTTTCAAAATCAAGGAATAAAGTATAGATGAATGCTAAAGAGATTGTGCTCTGTATCCTTGATTTAGAAAACATACTATAATTAAAGTGAATATAATGTCTCCTGATTGTACCTCAGAGACAGCCGCCATTTTGAAAAATAAATCAAGATAAATCACGATGTCAGAATGCAAAGAGTAACAACCTTGTGGGTCGCTAGGTAACTGGAAAAGAGACCCATATTTTGTTTGTTTGGAGTTTACCAAGAAAACAGTAGTGAAAAAAATAGAAGAAAATAAAGGTGGCTCCAAATCCCGTCCCTAGGAGTAACAGTTTTTTGCACTTTGGTGAACATCCTTCCAGTATTGTTGAAGGACTATGTAGAGATATGGGCAGATAATTTCACACTAATTCAGTCACAACACATGCCATTTTGTGGTTGCTTTTTTTATCCAGCAGTGTTACTGATGTCTTTCCATGTCAGCAAGGATAGATACACATCATGATTTCAACAACTGCATAATATTCCATTATGTACATCATACCCACAATTATTTTTTTCATACCCACAATTTAATTCATTCCCTATGGGTTGTCTCTAGTTTTTTGCCATTATAAAAAACACTGTGATAAGTATCTTTGTATCTTTAGCCACTTGCATGATTATCATCTTAGGGTAGATTCCTTAGAGATCTATGATTTTTTAAAGTTTTCATAAGAATGATAAAAATAACATGTAATATTGCTACTATGTAATATGGAAAGTGTAATAGTTACAATTTTTAGGTGCCTTTCTTCTGCTAGATATTGTACAATGCACATTTATATGTTTATATATATATATATATATATATATATATATATATATATATACACACATATATAATCTCATTTAACCCTTGTAACAACCAGCTGGGCATTATTGGTATTATTGTCTCCGTTTTGTATGTGAGGGAGCTGAGACCCAGAGAAGTCAAATTAGTGTCAGGGCCAGGAAATGGATATACCTAGTCCGATTCTAGAGTCCATGCTCCTTCCTCCAGCAGAGTTTCATATACCTCTCATCATGCCTCTCTCAGAGGAAAGCCTGTGGGATCAGGTTGGAAAACTGGGCTGGGGAACAGTGAATGAACCATGTGATAACACAACACTGAGGCAGAGTGGAACGCACCATGTTTCCCAGACCCCCGCTCGTCACACAGACTCAGGTCCCCCTGCCTGCCTTGAAATGTTCTCATGTGATTAGGAGTCTGTGGGATCCCTCATTTAACCCTCAGTCTGCCTGTATCTGTTTCCTATTTTCAGACCCCCAACAAGCACATCTCCCAGACAGAGGTGATCATCCGGTTTGCGTTCCAGACATCCATCACGGTGCTCTGCATTGCGTGCCCCTGCTCGCTGGGCTTGGCCACACCCACGGCGGTCATGGTGGGCACCGGGGTGGCCGCCCAGAATGGCATCCTCATCAAGGGAGGCAAGCCTCTGGAAATGGCCCACAAGGTTGGCCTTGCTCTCCTGCCTGTCCTTTGGGGTCTTGGCTGGAATGACTTTGTAGCTGTTGCTGTGTGATTTTTTTTTTTTTGAAACTTAGTCCTCGTGAAAATGGTATCTGTTTAAATTCTGTATTAAGAGGACAACCTGGAAGAGGCTCGAGGGCACTCCGTTAATTAAATAAAACAGAAAGCCAGGACTGACTGACTGGGAATGATAGCAACAACAGCTAAGAGTTGTAAGATTAAATACAAATTGATTTCGTCTCATTAACAACTCTTTGAGGTGGGTGCTTATTATTCCCGTTTTGCAGATGAGGAAGCTACAGCGGGAGGAGGTGAGGCAATTTGCCCAAAGGCCTACAGCTTTGGCAGAGCTGGGACTCACACCCGGGGAGCCGGGCTCAGACAGTACTGGAGCACAAACATGTGATTAGCAGAGGGATCCTCACTCCCGGGAGTGGAATAGTCAGCAGCCGTGTTTATGAAGCATCTTTCTTCGGCCCAACATGCCCATCCCTAACCTTCCGTCCCTCCGTTTATTTACGTTTGTTGAGCATTTACTTTGTGTGTGTGGGTCCTGTCCGAGGCCCTGGCAATGGCCATGGGCCTCTGCTGTGAGGGAGCTCACACGTTAGTGGGAGAGGCAGGTGTGGAGTATGCAGACCACAAATCCGTGAGAGCGTGTGAGGCTGGCAGGGTGGTTTAGCAGGGACCCAACCTGCACTTGTGTGTGTCGGCCTGGGGGTGAGTGGGTGCAGAGGCAGGAAAGGAAGTACAGGGGGTTCACCTGGGACCAACCAGTAGAGCCAGAGTGAGCCAGACAGCGGAGGTTGGGAAGGATGTTCTGGCAGTGGAACAGCCTGGGGAGGCTGTACTGTCCTATCATAGGCTCCATAAGATCAGGGACTGGGAACTCTTTTCTCACCGTTGTGTCCCCAGCATCTTGCGCAGGGTCCGGCACATCGGAAGCGCTCAGAGGTTACTTGCTGAATAAGTAATGAGGGACCAGAAGGGAATGAGAGAGAGAGAGAGAGTCTGACGGGAGAAGAGGCTGCTGAGGGAGCAAGGCAGGGAAGGCAGGGCCTGGGAGTTTCTGTCAACTCCAGATTGGATCCGGAACTTAACCCCAAGAACAACAAGGGGCCGTGGAGGGGTCTGAAGCCCCGCAGGATGGAACTGGGTTACTTGTTGGGAAGACCGCTGTGCCTGCAGAGTGGAGGGAGGGACGAAAGGCGGCAAGAATTGTTGGAGGAAGAGCAGTTACGTGCGTTGCTGAGGCTGGCGCTCGGCATCAGAAACAAAGAGCTGAGTGTTGTTTGCTAAGTGAGGGAGAGCCGGGCCTGTGGGGCAGTCTGGGCACGGCGAGCAGCTGGCCTTCGACAGGGCCTGGGGCCTGGGGGAGTGTGGAGTTCAGGGGTCGCTGGGCTGTGGCCGCGGACACAGGGACCGACCAGCAGAGCCCAGACCCGTGGGGACCACGGACCCAGTGGGACAGGCGGAGAAAGTGGCTCCGGTGGTAGGTTACATGGCCAGGGGCACCGCCTTCCCCTCCCTCCAGCTGCAGTGTGAGCGCCTTATTCTCAGGCGGCCGCAGAGACACTGCCGGGCTCTGACACGGACAGATGTGCGTGGTGGCATTGCCCAGAAGACGGTGCCATGCCATCTCCTGTCACACTGGAGTGACAACTTCTGGCTCTCGACCTGGCAAGGATTAAGTCACAGCGCGGATTGTTCCAGCTGGACTGAGAGGGAGACAGTGTCTTTGTCGCGGGAGTGCGTGAACCCGGGGTTGATCGTGGAGGATTGAGTTAATGGAGTCATGAAGGGATGTTACTCACTCGAGCTTAGTTGAGTGGAGTTCTGCCTCCAGGTTGTGTGGACGCTTCAAGTCCCTTCCATCTGTATACGCGGTCACCAAGGTGTGGTTGTTTTGGCAGATAAAGACTGTGATGTTTGACAAAACTGGCACCATTACCCACGGGGTCCCCAAGGTCATGAGGGTCCTCCTGCTCGTGGATGTGGCCACGCTGCCCCTCAGGAAGGTTCTTGCTGTGGTGGGGACTGCGGAGGCCAGCAGCGAGCACCCCCTGGGTGTGGCAGTCACCAAGTACTGTAAAGAGGTATGTCGACCTGGGCATTGCTCACCCCGCCCCGCGCCCTCCCCCCGCTCCACCTCCCCTGCTGTCACCGGCTGGGCTGGAAGCCTCCAAGCGCCTTCCTCCTCACAGGCCTTTTCTCCTTGGCCTCTGTAACCGGAGTCAGCTGCCTTCCGGGAGGCCTTGGCTTCTGGGGTCCGGAAACCCCTCAGCAGCCCCTGCGGAGCAACAGGTCGGAGATACGGCTCACAGCGCTGGGTCCCTCATCCCGTTGCCAGATTATCACAAAAGCAGTTCAGCGTTAACTCTCATTTACTGAGATCGTACCGAGCTTCTGTGCTCTGGGAGCTGGTGGTCGGGTGGGAAGGACAGATGGTGGAACAGTTCGGTCCCTTACGAGCACTTAGTGCAAGAGGGATACGAAACCAAATGAGGGGTCGGGGTGAGGCAAGGAGGGAGCCCTCAACTGGGGACGGGGAAATGGAGAGGAACCAGCAGCAGTGAGCGAAACGCCCCGTGGGTTCTTGGCAGTTAATGGGGAAGCGGTCATCCTTCGACCTCTCCAGAGGAAAGGCCTGTGTAGTTTTCCGTTTTCAGTCTAAACATAGAGGCAGCGGGATGTGCCGGAATATTGCCCCGAAAAATTTTAAACGGTCTGGGCGAATAGGATTATGTGAATGTAGAAAGGTGGTGTGGATGCCTGGGGGAAAAGTGGACAGCTCCACCTGGACAGGGGCTCTTCCAGAAATCTCCTTTGGCATTTTGTGTAGGGTCCTTCGGACCACCATGTCCCCTCTCTCCTGATGTTTCAGGATGAGCTGTGCTCTCTCAGCCCTCCTCTGCTGTGTAGTTAACCCAGATGAAACAGCTCCTCAGTCCTTTCTCCTGCCACTGTCCTCGTCCCCCAGGGTCTGTAAAGGGGTGGTTACCCTCTTGCTGGGCTCAGAGCGGCTCTGTTACCATTTCCCCATTCCATCGTTTTCATGAAATGATTTGCAACATAAAAATAATCTTTCCTCTTTTTGCTCTCCCACCTCCTTTAATTTGAGGCATTTGCTGTGAACTGCTCTTCTCCTTTCAGTCTGCCCTTTGTCCAGTATCATGAGGCATCAGTTTAATAATCATAGTGTCGGTGTCGGATAAGAGAAGGGATTGCAGAGTTACTAGTCCGTCTCCTCCCCTTCCCGGTCCTGCTTACCCCTCACTTCTGGCTGGTGCTGTGCCTTCCTGCCCCGCTCCCGGGTCTGTCCTCCCTCCTACTCACCTCCCCTCCCTCCCTGCCTCCACAGGAGCTGGGAACAGAGACCCTGGGGTACTGCACAGACTTCCAGGCGGTGCCAGGCTGCGGAATTGGCTGTAAAGTCAGCAACGTGGAGGGCATCCTGGCCCACGGCAAGCGCCAGTGGAGCACACAGGCTGGGGTCTCGAACGGCGTTGGCGGTGTCCCTGAGGAGACAGGTACCCCTGGCCCTCGCCTCTCTGCCCGGCCTGCCAGGGGTGGGGTCCGGCCGGCTCAGGTGGCGGCGTGCCAAACCGGGGAGCCCGGGCCAGCACCGCTGGGTCCCCTGCCATGGATGGGGGTGGCTCATGGCTGGGGTGCCGCATGCCCGCCTCCCCCAGGAAGACCTGTGGCTTCTCTGTTGTGTTCTCTGATGCATCTGAGTCTTGACGCTACTGAAATTCATAGAGGGTTGTTTCTGCGACCCATAATCTTGAGTCTCCTCTTTTTCATCCCAAGTGGGTCTTCTCCTAAGCTACAAAGCAGACAGATGGGAATTCTGCTTTTGCCCTTCCCGTCTCCCTCCCGTGCGTTGGAGCTCTGACGGGATGTGTCGCGTTTACAGAGCTGGCGGCAGAGAACGCAGAGGGGAATGGTCTGCCCAAGCCAAGAAGGGGTACTGCGTGGAGCGACAGCTGTCTTCAAATAGCGGCTTTTCTGACTCTAAGCATAGCTTGCTAGCCACTGCCGTAAGAGTGTAGAAACCCTCCCAACCCCAAAACCCCGTGTCGACTATTCTCTCTTAAGTGCATTGGTAGTTCAGTCTTGCTTGGGAATGCATATTGCTAGAAGCCACCTGCCACCTTCTAGCAGTTTAGAACCCTAGGGTGACCCTTCCATTTAGTTCCGGGGACTGGTCTGTGTGGTGACACCTAAGTTAGTGGCACACAGAGTTAAAAGGTGACAGGAGATGGGGGTGCCTGGGTAGCTCAGTAGGTTAAGTGTCCGACTTCAACTCAAGTCATGATCTTGTAGTTAGTTCAAGCCCCGCATCAGGCTCACTGCTGTCAGCACACCCGCTTCAGATCCTCTGTCCCCGTCTCCTCCTCCCCAGCATGTGTATGTGTGTGTGTATGTGTGTGTGTGTGTGCGCTCTCTCTCAAAAATAAATAAACATTTAAAAAGAAAAAGGGTGAGGGGCGCCTGGGTGGCTCAGTTGGTTGAGTGTCCGACTCCAGCTCAGGTCATGATCTTGCAGTTCATGAGTTCGAGCCCTGCGTCGGGCTCTGTGCTGACAGCTCAGAGCCTGGAGCCTGCTTTGGATTCTGTGTCTCCCTCTCTCTCTGCCCCTCCCTCCCTCTCTCTTTCTCTCTCTCTCTCTCTCTCTCTCTCTCTCTGTCTGTCTCAAAATAAATAAACATTAAAAAAAATTTTTTTAGTAAATCTTTAAAAAAAAAAAAGGCGACAGGGGAAGACTCGCCTAGACTTTTAGGAGGAAAACCTTTAAGACATTTCCTAGATAGAGACTAGTTATTTGCTGATGCCCCTTGGGTCAGGCATCTGTACCAAGCTACAATTGCTGCTTCAAATCTGTGCAGAAAAAGAACCAGCAGATACCTCTTAAAGACAAATAAGAACACTACCTAATGGTTAATGGGCTCATAACATTTTCACACACACTGCATGTACCTTTTAATCCACCCCGTTTTAATCCACACGCTCACACTCCACACATTAATTACTCTTTTTTCCCTGGTCCTTCAAGGATGGTGCTACGAGAGGGGCTTACTAGGTACAGTTTTTCAGAACGGTTGAAAGGACATTCTGCTGTTCAAAGGATCCCACGGTTTTTAGTCCTTTCTCACAGTAAAATTGGACTCTTTGGGAATAACCACAAACTCTTTTGAACAGATGCAACCCCCCAGACCTTCTCTGTGCTGATTGGGAACCGCGAATGGATGAGGCGCAACGGCTTAACCATTTCCAGCGACATCAGTGACACTATGACAGATCACGAGATGAAAGGCCAGACAGCCATCCTGGTGGCCATTGATGGTAAAATGCCCCACCCACCCCTGCCTTCTGCTCTCAGAAATGAAGTTTCTTAGGGCTATCTGGCAAAAATAGACTTTTTCGGGTTTTTTTTTTTTTTAAATATATTTTCCTGTCTGTTAATTTAAATTCTATAGCCCAAAAGGCTGCCTTGCCAGTTTTTCACTTTGTTCTCGGTCTGGAGGTGTCTCTCTCGTTGTGTCCATCCTTCCCCGACACCCAGAGCGAGGCGGTGTCGGCCTCCTTGGTCTTATGTTCTACGCTGCCCTCGCTATCATTGTCTGCGTCCGTCCAAGCCCGACGTTCGATCACCCGCCTCCCCCATCACTGCAGACGCAGCCGCGGTTTGCTGTCCGGGAAGGTTAGCCGCGGGGTGCCCTCCAGTAGCGAGACCCACTGCCCCGCTCCACAGAGCTCTCCAGGATTGCATGTGTCTCAGCCCTCAGGTTATGTCCGCGGCTTCACGCCTCAGTGGATTGGAATCTTCCTTTGCTGGTGTTCTCTCTTATAGAAGTGAAACTGTATGCAGATGAGCAACATAAATTATTCTCATTTTTACTGCTTCAACCAGATACGTCCTCTGTCACTCTTTTCTCCTGCTCACACCACCATGCCCTTTCCAAAGTCCTTATAAGCCCGCAGTCCCCTCAGCTCCTCAGATCGGAATCCGCTCAGCTGAAGGGGCCGTGCCCTCTGTCACACCACTCGCCCGCATCTGTCCCCCCACACCCCAGTCCTCGAAAGCCTTCCTGCCTCAGGATCCGAAGATTCACGCAAAACAAAACAAAACAAAACAAAACAAACAAAAAAGTTATACAGAGATGCGTTCTATAGGAAGGACTGATTTTCTGTTTGGACATTCATCACTTTTAAGTAGCGTTTATTGTACTCATTCCGATTCTCGTGTTCCAAAAACAATAGCTAACATGCATTGCGTTATTATGGCCCAGACACTCTGCAAAGTGATAGATGTTCCTTGCAGAATATTTGGAAGATTGTGAGAACTATAAAGGAGAAAATGAAATTACTCCTTATCCTAGCCTTCGGAGAGCCACTGTTAGCATTTCATGTTCCTTCCAGACTTTTGTATGCATCTACAAATGTAGGTAACTTTTAAGAATGCAGAATCAAAGCCACGTTATGTTTTGTACTTCGGTGCTTTGCTTTCGCATGTGATGTTGCATTATAGAAACGATCACCGGTAGTGGAGCCTCCTTTCTTTCCTCCTTTGCCCCTCGGGCCACCCAGCGCCCGCCATTGAGGACTCACCTGAGGGTGTCCCCTGCAGGCGTGCTCTGCGGGATGATTGCCATCGCGGATGCTGTCAAGCAGGAGGCAGCCCTGGCCGTGCACACGCTGAAGAGCATGGGCGTGGATGTGGTTCTGATCACTGGGGACAACCGGAAGACGGCCAGAGCCATTGCCACCCAGGTGGGGGCTGGGGGCCGGGGATCTTCCCCCTTTCAAATTGATCTTAAGCCCACTGGAGCAGTTTGAGGGGGAAAATTCAGCGACAGCCAGCGCATCCAGTGCCCCACCTTGCGTCTGGTCTTTCCCCGTGCTGGGTGCGTTTCTCTCCTCATGCTCTGTTCTGGCCCAAGCTGTGCAGCATCCCATGGGAGACCACTGTGCTGCCGTTGCAGAAGGCAATTCCAACGTCCTCTGCATCTGTATTTCCAATGGGGGGAAAAATCATGGCTTGAGAGTTGAAATATACAACTTTCTAGATTTTGGGTTTAAGGGAATGTTTTGTCAGCTCAGCTCTTTTTTTTTTAAATGTTTATTTTTGAGCGAGAGAGAGAGAGAGAGAGAGTGTATGCATGAGTGGGGAAGGGCAGAAAGAGAGGGAGACACAGAATCTGAAGCAGACTCCAGGCTCCGAGCTGTCAGCACAGAGCCTGACGTGGGGCTTGAACCCAAGGACCGTGAGATCACGACCTGAGCCGAAGTCGGACGCTCAACCGACCGAGCCACTTGGGTGCCCCAGCTCAGCTCTTCCCAAGCGTGTGCAGCCGACACAGCTGGGTCACGGGCAGTTCTCCAGCAACGCTCACTCCTAGGCACTGCTTCCTGTCCGCCCGACTCCGCCCAGGCCAATGGCTCCGGTGCAAATTCCTAAAAATTACACAGCCTCCCCAAAGAGGTGTAAAGTGTATGTTTTTGAAAATGAACTGCTTCCTATAAGGGAAGCCCTAGTACCTCTCTATACGTGGCCTTCCTTGCTAACGATGGTCTTGTTGAGTACCCATGCCTCTTCCTGGTTAAAAATCATTTATCAGTTCAGCAAGCACTTCCTAAGCACCACCTATGTGACAGGCCACAGAGCAGAGTGAAGAGGGCACCTGCCCTCCAGCAGCTCACTGCCCTGGGGGGAGGGTGGACCAGTGGCCAGGGTTGAACTGAGGGCTCAGTTCTCCAACAGAAAAGTGCACAGGACATGTGGGGGATGCCAGATCACACCCCCCACCCCCGCCCTGGCAAGGGCTGGAGACCCCTTCCCAGGGGAGGAAATGCTTGAGCAGGGGTGATCAGATGAAGAAAAGGGAGAGGGATGGAGAAAGGGTAGCTGACGGATCCAGGACAGAGCAGGCAGCCTGAGCTCCCCAGCAGTGGGCTGGAGAGCTGCCAGGAGCTGAACGGGGCAGAGTCCAGGCTGGGCCTGCTGGGCCACAAGGCAGGAGGCCAGAGACATGCAGAAACCAGTTATAGGGGGGGCCTCGGGAGGCAGACCGAGGAGTGCGGATGTCATCCTAAGGGAAGTGGGAGCCACTGGAAGTCTTTAAGCAGGAGAGTAGTGTGATCGGTTGACCACTGCTTCGGGAAGACCACGGTGGGCATAGGGGGAGGGGAGGCTGGGAGGTGGGCAGGAAGACCCGCAGGGGCCTAAGCCTCCGTGGAAGTGGGAGAGGGCACCAGGATGGGCACGCATGCCCTGGGATCTGCAGGGTTTGGTGACTGACGTCATCGGCTGGACCGGGGGAAGATGACTCACACATTTCTGCTACTGTTCACCGTCCTTTGCCAACAGCAGGTGTCGTGTATTTGTTCCTTGACTTCTCTTTTCCTTTCCCTTTAGGTTGGCATCAACAAAGTCTTTGCAGAGGTGCTGCCTTCTCACAAGGTGGCCAAGGTCCAGGAGCTCCAGAATGAAGGGAAGAGAGTCGCCATGGTGGGAGATGGGGTCAACGACTCGCCGGCCTTGGCCCGGGCCGACGTGGGCATTGCCATCGGGACAGGCACAGATGTCGCCATTGAGGCTGCTGATGTTGTCCTCATCAGAGTGAGCTTGGCTCTGTCTTCTCCCGCCCTGTTGTCCAGGTCATGGGAGCGGTGAGGGCCGTGGGACAGAGCTCCTGACTGACCGTGTGTTCCTCCTACAGAACGACTTGCTCGACGTGGTGGCGAGCATTCACCTCTCCAAGAGGACCGTCTGGAGAGTACGACTCAATCTGGTGCTGGCATTGATTTATAATCTGATCGGGATACCCATCGCGGCAGGTAGGGTGGCTCTCACCTGTTTGCTGACCTCTGACTCCAGCTTCTTTGACAGCAGGCTTCTGTCTGCCTGCTGGGTTCCTGCCAGCCTAGTGGGTAACCCGCTTCACTGGCTGCCAGAGCGTTTTAGAAAGAGTTTGTTTTCATTATGTTCTCTGCTTCATAAGTCTCTAAAGGTAAACGAAAGCTGCAGAGAGGGTCCCTGGGGTTCCCTGCTCCCTTGGAGCTCCTCCTGAAACCCGCGATGCCATTTGGGGACCGTCCCGGGAAGACCAGGGTGGGTGGGTGAGCCCAGTCCCTTTGGCGGCACCCCTACCCAGCTCCGAGACTGCCTGTTGGCACGTGGTCATGACGTGGCAGCAGGGGCTTCTGAGCCACCCCAAGGAGGAGAACTTCACAGTGCGCAGCCCAAAGCGGTGCCCCTCGCCTCTGGGCTGTGGCGTGAGTGTCATCCTTCCCTTGGCCAGGGGTCTTCATGCCCATCGGCATCGTGCTACAGCCGTGGATGGGCTCAGCGGCCATGGCGGCCTCCTCCGTGTCTGTGGTTCTCTCGTCGCTGCAACTCAAGTGGTGAGTCCCTGGAGGCGGGAGCATGTGCCACGGCGGCACCCCCCAAGCCTTCTCCCTCCACCCAGCCACCCCTTTCCCTCTGCCTCCTGGGCTGGATGGATGTGGGCCATGTGTAGGTTCCCAGCGCACCTGAGGCAAAGACAGGACGGTGAAGCCATATGTGTGTGTGTGTGCGTGTGTGTGCGTGTGTGTGTGTGTGTGTGTGTGTGTAATGGCTTCATCAGCACCATGAGTGAGTAATTCTCCACCTCACAGCCATCATCACATGCTCGGCTGTTACAGTTAGTCGGCTCAAGAGTTGTTGACGTGGAAATGTCATGTAGACATGGGATCCTCGTGCATTATTATTTTATCTTTTTTGAAAAAGATATTTGTTCATGCTTTCACTTAACAAAAGTTAATGGCAGCCTATTATGTGCCAGGCATTTAGATAGCAAGTTTCTGAATCAGGTGAACTTTACCTGAATCCTAGGAGCTCAATACCCTCCCCTTTAAAATCCATGAGGTTTTGATACTGTATGTTATTGAAAGACTTTGATGAGAGGTCTTTGCCAAGTTTCCAAAAAGAAAAAAAAAAAAGCCTCTGTCCACAATGTCTCAAAGGCTCTTGGATCCTTGCCTTGCAGCTATAAGAAGCCCGACCTGGAGAGGTATGAGGCCCAGGCCCAGGGCCGCATGAAGCCCCTGACTGCGTCCCAGGTCAGCGTGCACGTTGGCATGGATGACCGGCGACGGGACTCACCGAGGGCCACGCCCTGGGACCAGGTCAGCTACATCAGCCAGGTGTCTCTGTCCTCACTGAAGTCGGACAGGCTGTCTCGGCACAGTGCTGGGGCTGACGACAATGGGGACAAATGGTCTCTGCTCCTGAATGACAGAGATGAGGAGCAGTGCATCTGAAAGCTCCGGGCGGGGACGGTCCCGGGGCTCGATCTCCTTGCTGAATAGTCGGGCCGGCTTTCCTGGTAGACGGGGCTCGGGCTGGTCAAGTGTGGCACCAGCAGCAAGACGGATGAGGCTCCTGTCCGGCCTCGGGGACTTCCGCTCCCTGGACATTCCTGGTCATCTCTCCTAGCACGTGCCGCATCCAGACGTGGCCCCTGGGTCGGCCCACCCTGCCTAGATCCCACTAGCACAGGGACCAGGCATCCTGGCCAGACCCTGCTGTTGGCACGGGCTTATCGGGAACGTGGCTGGACTCTCGCAGAGGAGGGGACAGCCAGCCCTCCACACAGGCCTCTGCTTTTGTGTTTGGGATGATTGCTTGTAAAAGGACCAAAAACTTGGCTGGGCCTTTCCTTAAAACTCATGAAAAGCCATGAGTTTTTACAAGACCCCCATGCATCGAGTATCTGAGACCGCAGTTTACCTCAAATGCACCCCATTGACTTCTGCCGGCACGGTCTCTTCCTTTTCTGTTCTTCACACTGGGGATGTGCCGCCCCCCCCCCCAAGCCCTGCCCGGGCTCTGAGGGCATGGCTGATGCCGTAGTGATCCCTGCTGCTGCTCCCGGGCACCTCTGCCAGACTCTGCTCCCTCACATGCTTGGCCGGAGAGCCTGCCGTGCTTCTCTTCAGGTCGAGGAGAGTTTTCTTTCTCGCTAGTGTGCCGCTTGGCCACAGAGTCCTGGCCACGTGCTCAGCGGCCACGGTGGCCTCCTCCGTGTCTGTGGTTCTCTCATTGCTGCAGCTCAAGTGGTGAGTCCCGTGGGGCGGGAGCGTGCACCACAGGCGGCACCCACTGGGCTGTCTCCCCCACAGAATGGCCTGCTGTTGTGGATTGTCGCTGCCCCACTGGAGGGAGGGTCTCAGAGCCTGAGACCTGAGAAATTCTGCTCCCTGTGGGGTCCAGGCACCCGGGACCCTGGGAGGCCTGTGGTGCTTGAAATGGGTGTCCCACGGGGAGGTGTGTGCGCTCACAGGAACCTCCTTGCAGGCCTCCGGGAGCTTCAGATTACATGGTCTGCTGCGTGACCGTCACCTCGTGGCATTCATTCAGAACTCCTGCCAGGCGTGCCCCTGGTGGTGTGCAACTCCAAGCAAACAACGATACCCAAATCAGAGGAAATCAGTTATTCTCCATGAGCTCCTACTTCTGCACCCTGAGTCAGTGCCTTAGGAAAGGAGTCACCACACCTTCCCCAAGGGAAAGTCTTTCACACTTTGAGTGGCTCTTTGTGGTGGGGCAGGAATGGGGCCAGTTTTAGACTCTAAAGTCGGTGGTAGTTGACAGAACTACATGGGAGTTAGACGAGTAGGGTGAAATAAATTTTAAGGTAGAGCCCTGATCGCATACACAGAATAATTTTATTTATTGAGTATCAGTTATTTTTCAGGGACAATATAAGCACTTTCTATAGGTTACCTCTAATCCTCCCAGCATACCAGCAAAGTAGATACGATTGTCCGCATTTTATAGGCGGGGCAGTAGGCCCAGAGAGGCTACGTATCCTGTCCAGGATCACACAGCCAGCACGCTTGCCAAAACGGGGATCCAAAGCCATGTCTCTTGGCGCTGAAGTCTTTTCTTTATTGCCGCTGCCACCCGAATATCAGTTTGGTAAGAATAAATAGGAAAAGGGCACTTGGCTCTCAGAAGAACAAAGCTGCCAGGCAGTACACTCATTGTTATCAACTGGGCATGAAATTTGACCGTGGGGTCAACTTCCTCACCTTCTCCTTGGATGGTCTGTTTCCATTTTCGCATATGATTCCATTCTGTTGGGTCTTGCCCTCTAAGATGCAAGTGCAGGGTTCTGTAGTGCCTCTATCATTTTCAGTCTTCCTCTCCTTCCAGGCCCCTTCCCGTTCTTCCCTTCCTTTATTCCTGGCTGTGCTTGGGAGTGTTTCTTGTTTTCTTAACTAGGTTAATCATTGTCTAAAGAATCTAACTGCATTGATTTTTTTCAAAGGCTTTTAGGACCATAAACATCATGTGTATATGGCCATGAAAATATTTATATAATTGCACAGAATGTAACCTTTAGATGTTCAAGGGGTAAGGATTTTTGTGTGCGTCAGATAAGAGCAGTCCCTATTCCAAAAACTTTCCATGCTGTATTAGAATAAAGTTTATTTTTATTCATCTGAAAGTCTGCCTCTTGCTGGCTCCGCGTGTGTGAGAAGCATAGTTGAGGCCAGTGTGGCTCCGTCTTCACTGAGAACTTCTGCAAGGTGCCGGCTTTGGTCTGCCTCATCAGGGCACAGACGGGCAGGGTTTTACACCGTGGAGGCCGTGGGGGGTGGCCAGACCCTCTGATGTGCCACCCCTGGCACCATGTGGGCCCCTCTCCTGGATACAGGGCCTGCCTTGGCGGTGTGTGGAGAGAACCCTGGGGGGCAACCCCATCCAGGAATCTGTCCCACCGGGCCAGACACGGGCCTCGATCTGCCCCATTAGATGCATCTCTCTCATCGAGAGGAATTGTCAACAAAATGCTGCGTCAGACACACGTGTTTTAATCCGGAGGGATGTGTTTTGGGTCCCTTGGCCCTAAGGGAGCGGGGCAGGGGGAGTAGTCGAAGAGTCTGGACCAAGGGGCTCTGCTGGGAAGGCTCTGTGGGCATCTTGGGGTGGCGAGCGGGGCGCAAGCGAGCTCCAGCTGAGGCCGAGGTGACAGAGTAATTTATCATCCAAACCAGGACACTTTTAAGAGTGAAAGGAGGCGCTATTAATACTTGGCCAGGCCAGCCGGCCTGCAGTGACACTAGCCAGCAAACTGGGACGCGTGGTCACCTTCCCAAAAAGGGAGATAGACCTTGTGAAGTCACTGACACAAACTGCATCACTTCAGAATGCTGCTCTCATTGTAGATTCTGTGGACATGTTGGTGACATAGCCTTTATCCAATTTGAGGTTTTTCCCTCTGTCATATCCTGAGACCAACGCTTCTCCGTAGAATCACTGAGGTGGTCATCTTTGTGGCCCAGTATGACCACATCAAGAACCAGTCACAGATGTGTCACACTTCCTGGTGCCCTACGGTTTCTCCAGCACACCATGTAGGACTTCAAGCCAGGCACCCTTGACTGTTTTTCTGGAAGCCCAGGTGTGGGGGGTTCGTTGTATGCATGTCTCCTTGTGGGAAGAGAGGATTCCATGTCTTTAAAAAATAGATCTTTCTAAAATTTGAGCAGATCTCCCTGATACGATTCCACACGCACCAGAATAAATCACAGCGTCTATCCATTTCTGATAAGTTTTCAGCCTTTAAGATCTTCGTGAAGGCTTGTGAAGGACAGAATCTACAATGAGAGCTTATAGGGGTCACCCTATGAGCAAATAATAATTGTAGTTTTCTTGGTAAAGATGGCACCGGGAAACTGACGTGTCAAGAGGTAGATACTAAAGTTGTTCTGCTAGTTTACTAAGAGACCAAGATTGGGGTGCCTGGGTGGCTCAGTCAGTTAAGGGTCTGACTCTGGATTTTGGCTCAGGTTATGATCTCACAGTTGATGAGTTCAAGTCCCACATCAGGCTCTGCACTGACAACGTGGAGCCTGCTTGGGATTCTTTCTCTCCCCCTCTCTCTACTCCTCCCCAGCTCAAGCTCACGCTCTCTCTCAAAATAAATAAATTAAAAAAAAAAAATTTAGAAACCAAGAATAACAAAAGTGGCCTTAATTTTAAGAAAATCCAGCATAGACCAAAATCAGCCCACCAAATAGGTTAATTAGAAAAAGATTATTTGAATTAGAAGGTATTTTTTTTATGTTTTAAAAAATTCATGTCAATATTTCAGTAGGTAAATTCCCTAATGCATATAAAGTTCTCCTTGAGTTAGGAAAGTTTTATTTTGCATGCAACTTTTTCTTAACTGCATCTTTTATTTAAAGACAACAAGCAGATACAGAGGAATGCATATACAGAGAAATGCTCTCAGCAAGCATTCACGCTGACTCAGTTTCCCTTTGCAGATGACCCTGTATGTGGGAGCGTGGATCTAGTTTGGAATGCACTGTGGAGCTGCTGGGAACGAAACCGCTCTGCTTTCTGCATTTTCTCACTCAGCTCAGGCAGGGACACATACGCCACTGTGTGGGTTTATCCCAGAGGGAGATGTCTACTTGTCTGCTGTTCTCCTTTGTGTGAAGACAATGGCAGTGGTTGAAATTACAGGATAGAGTACGAGAATGTTAAATAGTGCCACGAAATCCCAGCGTCTCCTTTATTCGATTCAAAGAGATGAATAAACACATGTGAAATCATCCAAGGGCTAAGATGAAAACAAGGATTGATGGAAATGTAACAGTTTTTCCTCTGAAAAGGAAATAGCTGTTAACTTCTTTTTACTTCCTATGAATGTGGTAACCACTTACAGCAAGATTTAAGCATAGAGAGATCTGTAAACTGGGGAGGGCGGGGGGGGGGGGGAATAGCACCCAAAAGGAAACCCCACGAGCATGATTATGTGGAGGGCGTCCTTCGTGGGAGAACCACATGGAGACCCTGAGGGAGCAAAGCCTGTCTGTCTCCGGGGGCCCAGCGTCCTGATCTAGTGGAGGGAGAGGTGCTGTAACGTGCCGGGGATGGAGCTGTTGTGAACCGACTGGTACCCAAGACCCCGTGACAACGTTCAAGCCCTGGGAGGCCAGGTCGCCAGCTGTGTGCTGGGGCCACAGTGGGCTCTGTCTTTCCTGCTCACCCTGTCCTCGCAATGACAGTAAGAGCGGTGGGCATCAGTCAGTCTCATTTCCACAGATGGGGGTGACCAAGCTGAGGGGCCTCCAGCAGACTGTCCAGGGGACAAAGCCGGGAAGGGTGTTTAAGCCCACTCAGCTCTGGCCCTGTGGGGCCCACCCACCTCCCTGCAAACGTGATGCCCAGTGCTCTCGGCAGGAGAAGCTGGGCCTCCCTGGCATCCCTGGTCCCCGTCACATGCTTGGGGGAAGAGAGTGTCCTTTCACAGGACTGTGTGGTTTATCTCAAGAGCCACCAGGTGTCTCTCTGTCCAAAACAACCTCCTAGTTGGCAGCAGGATCCTAAATTCTCTTGATCATTTTTTTTTTTTTTTTTTTTTTTGGAGCATCTGGAAATTCAAATAAACCTCATCAAAATGAAAATGGGAGATGTGGCAGAAGGTGAGGCTGGAGTCTGGCTCTGGCAAAGGGGCCTCTGAACTACGATGTATTTGTCTGTGCTGGCAGTCCGCATTTAGCCGTGTGGAGTACATGGTGGGGACGACTCGGCAGTGAATTTCTCCATCACCATGTGTGTCTGAGCTTCATGCTATTTCCAAGTTAAGGCTTTTTTTTTTTTTTTAAGCTTGAACATTAAAAAAAGAAAAAAAAAAAAGAGTTTCAAAGGCTCATAGTGATTTTCAATGGCCCCTAGCTCTAAGTTCTGAGACTCCTGTGTTTGCCTTGGGTTTATAGGACTCCACCCCAACCCCCTGGGCAGAAGTGTGTTCCCCGCAGTGTCCAAATGACACCCTTGGGGGGTCACTTGATCCTGAGCAGGGCTTTCCTGCTGCGGACCTCTATTTCTTCTTCTGCTCAGTGGGGAGCCCCACCCTCTTTCCTGTCCCGAGATAACGTGGATAAGGGGCAGTCCAGTAGGAAACCCCCACACAAGTGCAAGGTGGCCGATGGTCTCAGGAACCTTACCAGGCAATGCAGGTGTCTTCTATAGAGCCTCCTACCTCGTTGCGATTGAAAAAATAACAAAGCATGACCTGGGGCCTCGGCTCCCTCATCTGTACAAAATGGGCAGAATTACAGTTTCCACTTCCCAGGATCATGTGAGGATACAATGAAGTCATCTGAGGAAAGCACATCCTCAGCACGCCACAAATGTCAGCTGCCGTCGTTGATGTCACGGGTGATGGTGGATGTCACGGTGGATGTCATCTAGGATGAAAACAACTCAGCCTTTCCTCACAAGCAGGTAAAAATCACCCTATATATTCCCTCACTGGGCCGGAGGAAGGCCCACTTACGGGTCTGCTTCTCAGACTTCATGGACCATGTGGTTTGCTTTAAGAAATTTTTCAATGTGTATTTATTTTTGAAAGAGAGAGAGAGACAGAGAACGAGCACAAGAAGGGGAGGGGAAGAAGGAGAGGGAGACACAGAATCCAAACCAGGCTCCAGGCTCTGAGCTGTTAGCACAGAGCCTGACGCGGGGCTCAAACTCCTAAAAGGAGCACTCTTGTCCAGATGCCGGGCACCGGGCTTGACTCCCGCTTCTCAATTCCTGGTGGTTCTAGAGTCTGATGCTCTGCCGTGGCATGTCCAAAGTTCCAGGAAGAACAGGGCAGGGGGAGGCCGTACAGTGGAGGAGAGGGTAAAAGCATCCACTTTAGACCTGAGTTCAAAGCCTGATTCCATCCCATGAGAAGGTCACTCTGCCTTCTGAGCTCCCGAATCAATAACTCCTACTTCACCTGCTTGTGTGGCCCAAATGGAATTGTGGATGTGAGTATGTATTGACAGTTTGCATGATGCACAGTGGGAATTAGGGAAATAAGTTAAGGGTGCTAGTGAGCAAGAGGTGTGAAAAAGGAAAGTGGCTTCTTTTTTTGGTCCTATCAGCCTGGTTGAAAAGGCAGGACCTTGTCTCAACTCGTCTGCGTCCTATTTAGGACTCTGAGCATTTTTACCAATCTCTTTTGATGTCTTTCCTTTCTCTCCAGGGCAGAATTACATCACTTCAGGTATGGTTTCCTAAAGAATATACTGATATTTGATGAAACAGAACAAGCTTGCTCTCCTGTTTCTGATGACTCAGCTTTGGTGGCTAAATATGCCCCAGGCAGAGGTGTGCTACCTCCGTCACAGAAGTAGAGAGGCCATGACGTCATGTGGATTTATCACAGGATAACCTGCCTTTAATAAAGGTCCACTGCAGGGTGGGGGCAGAGAGGGGATCTTGTTTTCTGGAAGATTATACATGTTTTATAAACTTCTGTTTTCCCCTTCCTGTTAAATGGTCAGAATTAAAGCTAAAAACCATATGAGCTTAGAATCCAGCTAAATCTTGGAATTTATTACTTTGGGGATTCCAAAAGAAGCTTATACTGCCAGTCCCTGACTTTAGGGATACTTAAGTTTGGTTCTAGTGGGGTGTCCACTAAAGTGTGAAAAATACTAGACACCTCAAGGGTGACAGCTTTGTTTTCCATTTAAGGCTCCACCCATTTGTAGGTAATGTTTAGTATATATGTGGTTTTCACCATCAGTTCTCATTGCTGTCCTGTCCACTTGAAGGACAGTCAATGCAAATGACTCCTTCCTTCCTCCTCCTCTTGCCTCCCCAGTGCGCACACACACACACACACACACACACACGGCCCTAATGGGCAGAAATCCTCTCACAGGATGGTGATGACCCTCAACAGCCTGCCTCCTCTCCCAAGAACTGATAAGGAAGGCAACAGTTGGGGAAAGAGAGTCCAACGGCATCTTGGCTCCAATCTCCAGATGGTCGCCCCAGGTGGCCCGGGGCATGGGCGCTGAAAGGCAGGGGACACAACAGACTTGTCCATATAGAGTCAGAGGCTGAGGAAGGTGTGATTTCCAGACTCAGCTAGATAGGAAGTTCCTCCTCTTCCCTACCTACCCCTGAGCCTGGAGTGGGACTGATGTTCCTTCATTCATGAAGTTCAAAGGATGCTTCTTCCCAAAGCAGGAACAAAACAGATACACACGCAGAAATATGGTTCAACTGGATACATTTGGGCTAGATTGAACCTGTGGAAGGAGATACACCTGCCATGAAAGCTGAAGAGCCTCCTGGCTTCTCAGCTCTGCAGGAGGATGGGCTGAGGGCCTGGGGGAGAGGTTGGCGGCGGGGGGGGGGGGGGGGGGGGGGGGGGGGGCGGTGGTTGGAGGGGCTTTTCATCCCCTCTCCTTCTACCCTTCCCCTCCCCCCTCTTTTCCTTTTCTTTCTTTTACTCCCCCCTCCCCTCTCTCTCTCCCTTCCTTCTTTCCATCCTCCTTTTTTATCTTTCTTTTTTTTTCTTTTTTTGCTGTTATTTTCTTTTTTAACAGGCAGCTTTGGAGTTGTTTGTATCACAGGATTCTTTCAAGTCCTGGTCCTCAGTCCTCAACCTCAGTCACAGGGCAAGCCCACTTTCAAGAAGCGCCCCCCCTGGGGAGCTGCCTGCGTGGACCCCAGAGATGAGGTACTCTGGCTGATGCCTTTCCCAAACCTCGGTGTGGATCTGGCACGGCTGATTCTGTTTTTGTTTCTCCTGACATTAACAAGCCACCGGTTCCACCCGGGACGCAGAGGCCATGTCAGGTCCACAAAGCCAGCTCCTCATTGGCCCATTTGTATCTGATTTCTTGAGACACTTCATCAAATAGCTTGGAAGCAGGGCCTCTACAAGTGGTAAGGAGGCCCGAGTCACAGCCCAGATCTCGGAGTCTAAAACCAGGGCGGGTTTGTCAAAAGTTTGTCCCTCTATCCCTGCTGGCATAGGTGGGCTCCAATGTTGAATTCCCAAGGCCCCGTCTGAACTTGCCAACAAAGAGGCTTGTCCAAGAAGGCCACCCAGTCGGCTCCACATGAGGTGACCTGCCACCACCTGAATCTAGTCAAGGCTTCAAACAGCCCACTTCATCCCTCCGGCACCACACACTCTGGTCGACAGAACAGTGGTCCCCACTGATGTGCACACCCTCGTCTTCCAACCCTGTGAATGGGACTTTGCGGGCGTGATGGAGTGAAAGATCTTGAGGTGAGGAGAGAGTCCTGGATTACACAGCTGGGCCAGTATCCTCATGAGGGTCCTCACAAGTGTGACACAGGAAGGTCAGGGTCAGAGAAGGACATGGGAGGACAGAAGCAGGGGTTGGGGTGTTGTGCTCGAAGCTGGAGGATGGGGGCTCCAACCAAGGAATGAAGGTGGCTTCAAGAAGCTGGGAAAGGCAGGGAAATGGACTCTTCCCTTGAGCTTCCAGAAGAAAACACCCCTGCCAATGTCTTGATCTTAGCCCATAACACCCATTTTGGACTTCTGACCTCCAGAACTGCAAGATAATAAATTTGAGCTGCTAAGTTTGTGATAATTTGTTTCAGCAGCCATAGGAAACAAAGCCACCCCACTAAGGTCACCGAAGTCCCCTGAGCCAACCAGTGCCAGCAGTCACAGCCTAAGCCTGCCCCTGGGCCCACTCAAGCTTCTCCAAAGAATCTCCGGAAGCCAGGTGAGTTTGGAAAACCCTGGTGTACAAACAGGACTCCTTCATGGAGACTCCTTAATGGAGCTCTCAGAAACTCTCGTGTATCTGTCTAAAAAAGAATAGGGCACAGGCAGAGGTTCTCCTGATGCAGTAACTGTGAAAGTATTTCAGGTAGTAACTCCAGGGGGTGGTCTGTGAAAGACTGACTGAAGAGTTGTCCACCTCTCCCCAGCCCATTTGTCTACACCCCATGACCTCTCCTGCATAGAGGCCAGTGTTGCCCGGAGAGAGGTGGGAGGGAGGACTGGGAGAACGACGTCAGAAGTCTTGCTTTTATATTTCAAAATGGCCCAACCCAGATGAGTTAATGGGAAGACTACACATCAGGCTCAACTTGCGCACCTTTCCCAACACACACACACACACACACACACACACACACACCACAACCCCCCACACTGGTCAGAGGGAGGGATGATGGCATGGAAGTGTGAACCAGGAGAAGGCTCACCTTCGGTTGAATTCGGAGAAAATGCTCTGGACTCTGCCCCCGCCCCTCACGCTGCCCCTCCTGGCTGAGTTGGAGAGAGGGAAGAGGAGGGAGCATATATGTGGGAGAAAATGCTTGAACCCCTTTAGTTCTGATGGCTCAAAAGTAGAGCAGCCCATCCCCCTCCAGGCTGCGTTTTGCTGCAGTGGCTGCGGGCTGCTCAGAGCTCCCCTCGTGGCCGGGGCAAGCAGAAGACAGGTGCTGCCTGGCTGTCAGTCAGGTGGGCTTGTGATGGCACTTCCGAGGCAGAGGCCACCTGGCGTGTCTTAGAGAGGACAGCCCCAGGACAGCCAAGCCTCAGAGGACCCCCTCGCCCACACGCAGCCTGGAAGTGGACTCCCGAGCACTGCTGGGAACTTAGACACTGAGGACTGAGGAGCCAGCCTGGCAGGCTCAGGAACAGAGGGTCCCTTAAGGCTCCTGGATTCCTGTGTGGAATGACTGACATGTAATTTCTAGCCGGGTGGAATTGGCAGTTGCAAAAGCAATTACCTGGCAGACCCACGTTTATGGACACAGAGGAAACTGCTAGATATCTGAATGCCTACTCCACACCAGGTATTGAAGGAGAAACCCAGGCTTGCCCTCCCATCCCCTGATATAAGCCTTTAGTGCTCACAGTGGCCACACAGACTTGACAGCCTGACGATCTGTGGCCACTTCTCGGTCCTCAGGTCAAATATCTGAGTGTCGAACAGGATGGACACTCCAGACAGCTTCCTCTCTGCCCGGCTCCTCGAGGCTTGCTGGAACTGTGAACTACACATATCAGAAGCCAAACCGAGCAAGTTCAAGCCGTGGGGGGATTTACAATCGGCATGTAGGGGTGTTGAGGGAACGCAGTCGAGCCCCAGGAATATTTGGGGCTGGGAATCTGAAGGCCACCTGGAACCCATTCCTTCCTACAACAAATACTGACTAGGCACCTATCCCAACTGTGGGCGTTGGGGCTACAGCAGGGGAATGAAACAGGCAAGGCCCATGCCCTTCAGAAGCTGAAATTCTGTTGCGACAGAGAAAGAGAGCAATAAACAAACAGATAATATCATCTCTGCTAGTGCAAAGTGCTGCAGAGACACTGTAGCAGGACAGTAGGGTCGAGGTGATGGTGCTGAGGGGTGGGGACGGGGTATTTTAGCTAGGCAGCAGGAGAGGTGTCCCCGCAAAGGAGTCAGTAGAAAGATGCAGCCCTTTGAGTGTGAAGGACTTAGGGGACCCAGCTGGGAGAGTCCCCGGAAAGTGCCAGAGAGTAAGAGGAAGCATGGTTGGAAGGGTAGGGCCAGATCTCAAAGGGGCGTGCTCTCCAGAGCAAGAAGCTGGCCTTTCATTCCAAGGCTGATGGAAGACATCAGAGGGTTTGGAGGAGAGGAGTGACGTGATTTCATTTTTCTTTTAAAAAGACCAATCCAGCTGCTGTGTGGGGAGGGGACTGCAGCCAGGACGCCACCTGAGAGCAGCAGGCAGGACGCTGCCTCATTGTGGTCAGAGATGGAGAAAGGCGGGCTTCATGGCTTTTGCCTAAGCCCAGCTGTAACCCAGATGGGGGTACCTGGAGCAGACAAATGGGGCCCTTGGGACCTGTCCTCTCTCCTTGCCTCCTGTCCTGCATCTCCCCTGTGTCCGCTTCCTTCCTTCAAAGGGCTCTCTTCCTTCAAAGGGCTTCCCCTGCCCCTGGTCTGACAGCATGGCTGCCCCAGTGTGTGGTCCTGAGTCCAGCCTCATGGAGGGACCAATCCTTCTTTAGCTCCATCTGCTCTGAGGTCCTCAGTCCTGTCCCTGGCTTCCCCTTGTGCACAGTGTTCGAAGATCTCCCCTGGGGCCAGTCCTGTCCCTGCCCTGGCTGCCCAGACCTCTTGTGGGTCTGATGTTCCAGGCCTTACCTGTCCAGGAGACAACCTGTACCTGTAGGAGGTTAGTGAGTGACCCCACCACCCAGCAGAGCTCTGAAGAAGCCCGAGACCAAGTCCATCCTGGGTGCCACCCACCCCCACCTGCCAGCCAGTCAGTAATTATAGCTCTAGTGACTTTCACAGTGACCCCCTTCTCATCCTGAGGCCTTAGTCCAGACCGCCCTCAGAGTTCACCTGAGCTGTGCCTGGCACAGAAGTTAAGTGCACGTTTGCTGAATTACCATGAAATCTTGTCCTTTATCTGTCTACACTTGGCTGGCTGAAGACAATGCAGTTGTTCTTCATCTGAAAAACTACACGAAAGACTAACTATACCCGGCTTTTATCAGAAGCCTAAGTACCGCAAAGTACAAGCAGTGGCTCTCATTTTTTTCTACTGAGAAGTAGAAAGCATGCTGAGAGTATGCTGTTTGATCCTAGGCATATAAATCACTATTGCAATGCCTCTTGGACTCCTCACTACCAACTTCATATCTGAATTTCCACGAAATAATGCCCCTGGCTGCCTAAGTCCTTTGATCTTGACCTTGGTGGTGGGAAGTTCTATGACTTCCTTCCCTCCTTCCCTTCCTCCCTCATGTTAATCCACTATGAGTTAGGTATGATGTGATAATAGCAGAGAGATGAAATGAATGTATTCTGCTTGGGGTCAAGTGGGCGAAACAGAAAGCAAACCAGCACAGCAAAGTGTTGAGGGCCTCCGGGAGACGATCTATTGTGTAGATGCTCACGAATGTGTGCGCAGGGAGGCAGTCATTACGGCATTGTTTGTACAGGGAACAGCCAAGGTGTCCGTCAAGAGGGAAAAGGGTAGACGACCTGTGGCATGTGTCATACAGCAAGAGGAACGAGCTAAGTCTGCAGGTATCAATATGGAGAAATCTCAAAAGCACAATGTTTGGGGAAAAAAGTTGCAGATGGAAAAATGAAGTGAAATTGCTTTGTGTAAATTTCTAAAAGAAAATAGTTCCATATATTGTGGTAGACACAGGCTTTTGTAGTCCAAGTATAAACATGGTGTGGAAATATATGCTGAGTTCAGAACAGCGGTTTCCCCCGAGGAAAGAAGGAAGAGGAAGGGGTCTGGAAGAGTCTGAGAGGTATTTAGGCTCTTCAGCTATATTTGTAACATGTTCTTTCTAAAAATATGAAGCAAAAATGTCAGCACTGGTCAAATCTGGTTGTGAGCACATTGGTTTTGTTTTATTAGTCTACTTATATATATTTAAAATATGAATAATTTTTTTCCAGACGTTTATTTCTGAGAGAGAGCAAGAATAGAAGAGGGACAGAGAGAGGGGGGGACAGAGGATCCAAAGTGGGCTCTGAACTGAGAACAGAGAGCCCGATCGTGGGACTCGAACTCACGAACCATGAGATCATGACCTGAGCTGGAGTCGAATGTTTAACTGACTGAGCCACCCAGGCACCCAAAAATATGAATAGATTAAAAAAAAATACATGGGGGTCTGGAGTTTGGAGAGAGGCCAGGCCCAAAGCTGCAGACAGAGGAGGGGTCATCTTTACCAAAAGCTCGGGTTGAGCTGCGGGATAGATGCACTTGCCCAGGCTCTGCGCCTTGATTCGCTACACCGATGGGAGCAAATACCTTGGGAATCACTTATTTTTAAGGGAGGATGTGGTGGTAAAGCAGAGATAGGTCTCAGAAGGGGACTCAGAGAAGGAAAACAGCCAGGAGGGATGATTGATGAGGAGGTCCAGGAAAAACACATTTTTTTTTTTCCAGCTCAGTATATAGAAACACAGAGAAGAATGCAGTGAGTCTCCATACACCTGCCCTTAACCTCTCCTTGAATTAAATAATTTTCAAGATTTTGCCAAGATTGCTTCTTCTCTTCCCCCTCTTCTTTCCTTTTTTGAGTTGCTGAAGTGGCTTAACATTTTTTTTAAGTTTATTTATTTATTTTGAGAGAGACAGAGATAGTGCAAGTGGAGGAGGGACAGCGAGCCCGATGGGGGCTCGAACTCACGAAACTGAGAGATCATGACCTGGGCTGAAACCAAGAGTCAGATGCTCAACTGACCGAGCCACCCAGGTGCCCCAAGTTGCTGAAGTAGTTTAAAGCAAATCCCAGACACTGTGTCTTTCTACCCCTCCATACTGCAGTATGTGTTTCTAAAATATCCAGACATGGAGAGAGATTTTTAAAGAGGGAAACATCAGCAGTATTAATTGTTGTAAAGGACTGGAGAAAGAAGAGGACCTAGGGGCTTTCACCAAGGTTCCGGGTACCCGGAGGGGCACATCTGGGGGGCCGTGGTGGCAGGAGGAGGGGTTGACCCCAGAGGCATGGCTGGAATTGGCAATAGAAGGTAGTGGAGGCTGCCAGCTACGAGAAACACAGCTCATCACTTCGAGAAGCGTGATGGCAAAAAGGGAGCAAAAGGGAACAGCATGTGAGAGTGGCAGGGAGGAGGAAGGTATTTCCAGGATGGAGAGACATCACTATCTCGGGGCTCAGAGGACAGATATGAAAAAGGGAGTAAACTGATGGAGCAAATTTCTGGGGCAGAGGTGAACGAGGCAGAGTACAGTGGGGTTAATTCTTCCGTAACCAGGAATGAATCGCTCAAACATCTAGGGGTGGGAAGAGAGAATGTTGACAATCTTTGAGGACACCGAGTCTGCTGTTTGGGACATGCGACTTTGGAGTTCCCCATGGGCAAAGGGACCAGGGGTCAAGACAGGATGGTGATAATACTGTGATTTACTGGGCACCTGATGCAAGTCAGACACATTTGTGAATCTCATTTAATCCTCGCACACTTTACAGTTCGGGAAAATGGACTCCAAGGTGTAAGTACTAGCACACACACTTCATAAATCACAGAATTGCTGTGACCCCAGGGCTCTTCTGCACGGCCCTGAGGGCCCGTTGTCCATAAATTGCAGGACTCCGGAAGGCACGGCTCAACCCCTAGGAAACAGCCAGCTGGAGTGGCTCAGGTGTGAAAGTAGCTGGGACCCGGGCAGTGTGGAGGTGGCAGATTGCAGATCCAGGAACTTTGGGCTCTTCTGTCTTTGCTCTTGACCCGATCTTGTTCCAGTGTCTCCCTCTCTTCCCTCCCCGTGAGCATCCTCTCTGGGGCAAGCAGGACTGTCTGGGCGCCCCTCACACCCTCACACCTGGGCTTAGCTAACCTTGCCCTTCTATCCTGCAGGGTCACATCCCCACTGGCTTGTCCCCTTTTGTTTAGAAAGACCACGCCCACGGATGTTGCTGATCTGTTGGAAAGCCTTTGAGAAATGGAAGGAAAGATTGCTCTGCCGAGCTCCATTGTGATATTTGTCCCTTTCAGGGGTATGTTACAAAACAAACAGGTGTAATCTGGGGCTGGGAGGTGCGTGGGCTGTGATCCATAAACCACATCCTCCTTGTAAGAAGAGTCTTGGCCTGGCCAGTAGGAGGGAAACAGAGCCTCGCCCACAGTGAGTGTTGAGTGGGGGCCTTGATGGTGCTCCTCTAGGCAGTGGAGTGGACCAAGCACTGGATTTGGACACAGGCCTGCGTTTAAATCACTCTACAGATCACTTTGGGCGCATCAGTCAGTGTTCTGGAACCTGAGGATAAAGGGAGAATGCTGCATGCCAATGCTTGGAGGGCAGATGAATGAAGAAAGGGGAGGAGGGTATGAATGGTCAATCAATGCTTGCTGAAGCTAATTGGAGTGGACAGAGTATGTTTGATATGATCTTGAGAAGCAAATCACCGAGGTGAAGGAGAAGTTTCATGTGGGTGACTTAAATGCTCAAATTTATTTATCTACCTGTTTTTAAAGTTTATTATTTTGAGAGAGATGGAGACAGTGTGAGTGGGGGAGGGGCAGAGAGAGAGGGAGAGAGAGAATCCAAGCAGGCCCCGCGCTACCATTCTCGAAGTTGTGAGACCAAACCAAGAGTCAGACGCTTAACCGACTGAGCCACCCAGGCGCCCCTTAAATGCTCAGATTTAAAGATTCCTTGGGTAACTGGCCTGAGGTGACCCTGAGGGACTCTTGGCCGAATGTTCTCCAGGGAGCCAGGCCCTGCCTGGGAGATACACCCTGGGATGAGGGGCTGGCCTCGTCCCTGCTATGAAGGCCACAAGTGCCAAAAACAAGTCAGAGCCTGGCTCCAGGTGACTTTTTTCTCTAACCTGAAATGCAGCTTAGAAGAAAATGGGTTTTCCAACAAGGGAAGAACTGGTTGAAAATAGAGATCACTAAATGAGACTTAAACATATTAGTCACCATGCTATGTACGAAGAAAGGCTTTCTGTGTCTCTTCTGCCCATTTCTCACGCAGCCACGTGTAAAATACTGCTGTATTGGAGACTACAGGGGCCCTTCACGACGAGCCAGTGCAGCTTCAGCTTCCAGGCCCCGCTGGTGCACAGGCCCCTGCCGGCCCGGGTAGGGGTCCCTCATCATGTTCTCACGGTCGTGTGTTTTGTAAGTTTTGCAAAGCAAGTTATTTCAGTTGCAAATGGTTGGGGCCGGTCTCTCTTTCCACGTGATGTCCCCTCTAGCACATGTTTCCTGTGTCAGGTGACATTGGATGATCACAGTAAGTTTTGGGGTGAGGGGATGTCAAGTACAGCATATGCTGATTTCGAGCAGAGTAAGATAAGTTTATGTGATGTGCAGTCACTTCTGTGTGTGGTTCAAGCCAGCTCCTTGTGTAGATGGCTCCAAGGACGACTCTCCTGTCCAACTTTCTGACTCACCCAATGTCATGGCGGTACGAGGGTTGCAGTATATATGGAGGCATATGGATATTGGCAGAGGCACAGGTCTGGACGCTCAAAGCTACTCTGTGGAGAGTTCTCCCAAAATTGCTAGCAGGGAAGCTGAGTCTCATCGATAGAAGGTCTCTCCTGTCAGGAATATACTTGATAGTGCGGTCTATACAATTATAAACAACTGTCAATGATGAAAACATTCCCATCAACCATACTGGAGGAAAGACTGAATTATCTTTTATAACGTTGTCATATGAAGAGGCAATCAGAACCCTCAAATAGAAGATGAAGGTATTACACAAGGGTGTTAATTTATTTTTCTGGATTGTTGGTGTTTGTGGCATTTAATACAAATGGCTATTCTTGTGTCAGCTCTTTAATATTTGTAATCTGTTTGCATTCTAAATTGTCACTTTCGTACCTAATTTTTTGTTTGTAATTTTACAGCCCTTCTTTTTTTAAAAAATGTTTATTTTGCATTTTATTATTACTATTATTTTTAAGTAGGCTTCATGCTCAGCATGGAGCCCAGTGTGGGGCTTGAACTCACGACCTTGAGATCGAGTCCTGAGCTGAGATCAAGAATCAGACGCCTAACCTACTGAGCCACGCAGGCACCCCGAGTCCTTTTCCTTAAAGAGAACGTACCCAACCACATAAACTTTAGGCCACACAAGACTTGGATCTATCCCTAATAAGGTCATTAAGTCACAGGCTGAAGTCATAGCCACAAAGTGGTCCAAACAGGATTCAAATCCAGAGTCCAAGCGCTGGCCTCACAGAGTCTCAGACTCCAACATGCACTGGTTCACCTGGGCTCTTGCTAAAATCAGATTCTGATTCAGTAGATGTGGGCTGGGGCCCCAATGGCATGACGGCCATTCTGTGGGCAGCACTCTCAGGACCCAGGGTCTCTAAGCTAATGCACGATTTGGCCAGCTTTCAAGTGGTGTGATTGGGTCACTAGAACTGCTTCCTTAGGAACAAGGTCTAGCTCATCTGATTTCCTCAATCCTGGAGGCATGTGTGGCATTAAGAAGTTGCTCGAATACCACTTTTCACTACCTAACTTCCCTCTCACACATTTCTGGAACGCCTATGAGTGGTCAAGTAGTTTCTGTTGACCATCACTATGGCTACAAGGGGGTATATTCCCACCTTGTGGACGAGGACACTGCCATCCAGGGAGATCACATAACTTGCCTGCGGTGGCAGGGTCAATGGTTGAACTCACGTCTCCGGCCCTTCTTCACCTGGTGGCAGGGGGCTAAGTGGGGAATCCAGAAGTCAGCCTGTGTTCCCAAGGAGCATTTCCCCAGCAGGTCCCTACTGTCAGGTGGGAGCCACTTGTATCTCTCCTCTCTCTAGGTGTCCTCTGCCTTGGGATGGGCCCTAGATGCTGCATTCGTCCATTCCTGTCCATTACATGGGCTTACTGTGACCCACCTCAGAGAATTTTATGGGGATGAAATGAAGCTTTACCTGATGGGGTACATGATACCACTCATGCTGGCCCAGAACCCCCATCGAAGTGGTCACTGTTGTCCCCGGGATAAGCTGACCTTGGCAATCAAGTGGGTAATCCTTGCAGCTTGTACCCCGGGCTTGCTTTCTTCCTGGTGTGTGTTAAGAAGAGACTGTGTTAAAACACAAGGACATCTGGAAACATCTCCAACCCTGCAGAGAGCTGAGCAGAGAAGGGCTTGATGGCAGCCACTTGTTCCCTGGCAGATGTCAGTTTTGCCTGTCGGGCCCTCTCAGTGTGTTTGCAGCCCAGGAGCAGGCTGACAGCCTCCGGCGTCCCCTTCCTGTCTTGGTCCTCCCAAACGCACCCAAAGCCCAGCCACGCGGCTTCATCTCCGCAGGCCCACCTAATGACAACATGCTGCAGTGATTTTGTCATCTTCGGAACACGTGAGGCAATGTTATTTTCAGAAACTTCTGACACTTGTCCTGTGGATACATTTTCCAGGAGAAAATGCCGATGGATGGGGACAGGCTGCGTTCTCTGGCCAACCCCATCCTCTGGAGGCTTCTGTTCATTAGCATCCCCTCAAAGGATATATGCCATAATGGCTGCAGACTCCGGGTGGTCCTGCCTCAGGCTCTGTAGCCCAAAAGGTCCGACTTCCACATCCGCATGCAGCCTGGCCTGGATTTGGGTTATTTTAAGCTGCCCCTGCAATGCAGCTGCAAATCCAGAGAAAGAGGAACGCGGGTCCTGCACACCAGGGAACAGCTCGCTAAGCACACGCTGTCACTGGCCTGGAGAGTAGGCAGACAATATAATTACAGTCATTCCAAGAGATGCATTCTGCTGAATTGCCCCTTTAGGGCCACCCCTCCTATTTCTTTGGTACCGGTACAATTTTTTTTCAAACCCTTTGGTAAATTTCAAAGTGTTACAGGTAAAAGCAAACCTCTTCACTTAGCTTCTTGGTTATCTCTTTAGGATTTTATGTATCTCATTAGAATTTTTTTTTTTTTTTTTTTTTTTTTTTTTTTGCAAATGGATTGAGGCCCCTGGCCCTGCCTTTTGGGGGAAAGAGAGGGTTCCAAGAGTGGAGCAGGGAGATGACCTCAACTGTACTCCACGTGGAACCTTAGCTTCAGGACAACAGTGTAGACCAAGCCCTGGGGATGCAATTTGTTTTCCCCTCTGGTTGTTAATTTGGTGTCTGAATCAACAGGCTTTGCGCCAAGAAAGAGGAAGAGAAGAAGCCATGGAATGTCTTTCCTTAGAAAGCTTTGTCTAACGGATACCTATTAGCACTGGATGCCAGACAGCGTTCTGGGCTCTGGGGGTGAATTTCAGAACCCTGAAGTCCTTTCTCCTAATCATTTCCATCAGTGTACTTTATAGATTCCAAAGTATTTCTCCTGCTTCATCTGTTCATGTATTCATTCATCTGCCCAGTGAGCATTTATTACATGTGAATGGATTTATTACAGGTGCTGGGATGGCACTGGGCCCTGGGGATACTGTCCCTGCCTCTCAGCTGCCTATAAGCCAATGTGGGAGGCAGACACACAGAAAGCATAGTACTGCTCTTGGGAGAAGCCCAGGGTGTGGGGTGCATGGGGTGACACCTACTGAGTGTAGGGGGGCATATGAGGCTCCCTGGAAGGGACCTGGATAAATAAGTAGGGGGTTGCCTAGAAAGAAACTTTGGGGAAAGAACAAAGATATTTAAAGGGAGATTTTAAAAAGTGTGGCCAAATGATGTACCACGGAAACCCTTTTTCCAATCTTACCACAGTCTTTAGAGACCCCTCTCTGTGAATGCACTGTGGCTGGGGGCTCTGTCCAGGATGCACAGGAGATGCTGATCTTGCTGCAAGAAGGGTGTGAGTGACACCTGAGGCTGCCACTTCCATGTGAGACAGAGAAGGCTGTTTGCAGAGTGGCCACGGGCAGCCACACCAAGATAAGGCCTGTGAACACAGGTCACAGGAGCTCTGCGTCCCTTGCATTTATTCAGTCTTTTCATATTAACTGAACACCTGTTGCATGCACTGTGCAAGGCACCCAGTGAATACCCCTGGATCGCTGCCCTGTCGGACCCTTATGTAATATGGGGGAGGTTAACAATCGACAGACAGTTCCATCTATGGTCTTCCAGATGGTGATGGAGGAAGACAAAGGATGGAAACGAGACAGGGTAGGGCTTAAGTGGGGGTGGGGGCACACCCTGGCAGGTGACATTTGAGCAAACACTCAAGGGAGTAAACCATGTGGATACCTGAAGTAAATGAGTCCCAGGCAGAAGAAATGGTAATGCACAAACTCAGGCAGCAGGGAGAGGCAAGGGGGGGCCGGGAGTGTGGTAGGAGAGTGGGGGGAGAGGCACCGTGAGGGGGTTGCCTTGGTGGCTCTGCATCTGAGCAAAGTGAGGAGCCAGCAGAGGTCTGGGCAGAGAAGTGGCATGATGTGACTTATGTTTAATAGCTTGTCCACTGTCAGGTCAGTGGGGGCCCCATCTTCAGAGCAGCAAACTGGTGCCTAGCAAAGAAAAATCAGGAGCCTACAGAAACTGATTACACAAAAATATTTCTAGAACGTCTAGTACATGATGGGTACTTTGCTAGGCAGTCTTGTCCCTATCCTGAGGGAGGGAGCCCCCTGGGTGAGTGGAGGACATGGGCACACAGGGAGATGACAGTTCAGCACAGGGCAGTGCTTTACATACATTCAGGGAGGTGCACAGTCTCAGAAACGGCACCCAGAGCGGGTGGGTGTGCCAGCAGCCCCCGGAGCGCCTTGCGTCTTCTTCTGGGGATGGGCTTAGTGTGTGTCACTTGCATGTGGGATCACTGAGGCTCATGTTTGGCAGAGGTGAGCCACTCCACCCTTTGCCAAAGGGGTAAGTCTAGAAGGTATAATCTGTCTCATTTGGAAGGGGCTAAGTAAACAGCTCTTCAATAAGGCAAAGGTCAGTAAGAAATTTGAATTTTATTTATGAAACTACCTGCCAGGCTTTGCCATGAAGAGTAATCTCAGTCAAGCACCCAAATCAATATCTCAGACCACAAACACTAAAACACCAAAGTGATAAGGTGCTGGGTGCTTTGGTTAGCTATTGTGACTTAACGGATGACCTCAAAACTTACTGACCTAAAACAACAATTTATTATTCCTCATGATTTGGTTCTCTGGGAGGTTCTTCTGTGGGTCTTGTCTGGGCTCACGCGTGTGACCGTGTTCAGCTGGGGGGGTTCAGCCTGGGGATGCAAGCAGGTGAGATGCTGTGTCATCTGGGCCTTTCTCTCCATGCAGTATTGTCCTAAAATATAGGTTTTATTGTTACTCAAGCATGGTGAGGGCAAGCGATCAGGAGATGATTGACACTGAAAAGATGGTTTGTTATACTCACAAATCCCCAGAGAAGAAGGCATGCTGGACCACAGAGGGCTACACAGGGAAGCATCAGGGTCAAGTCAGGAGGCAGAGGAAGTGAAGGGGAAATGTGGGCAAGGGCCTTTGTTGTGGTTTCCATCGGAACGAATGGGTGAAGCAAGGCAAACAGATTTAGAATTGGCAAGTTGGAATAATTTCGGTAGGCTCTGGGGCATAGGGACTGTCCCGACTTGTTTGGCATGATTCAGTCAGGTGGATAATGGCCCACAGTATGAGAGCCAGATAAAGGAGGTGATTGGGGTGTGGGCCCTGGGTTGCTTTGTTTTCTGTATGAAAGGCACGCTCATGGGAGAGTTGCTTACTGACTCTCACAACTGACTGGCCCTGGGAAGGGAACCCCCTCAGGGTCAGCAAGCCAGATGTCAAAGCATCAGAATATAGAAAACAAAAGACATGATTTGTACAGGTCTCAAGGCCTCTCTCCACACGCTCTCTCAGTAAGAGCTGTAGCATGGGCTTCCTTAAGTGGTGGTCAGGGCACTCAAGGGAGCAAGAGCAGAAGCCACAAGGCCTCAGCTTGGAAGGTGTGCAACATCACCTCACTTGGTCACAGAATCTCAGAGACGCTCCAGAGTCACGCCCTTGATGAGAGGAGAGGACCACTTACTGTGCCAGCTAGGACAGTTGTAGCCATCTTGTCACACAATCTGCCACAGGTATGCTTCTAGAATGTTGCCAAGGCCTTTTTGAATTGATCAGATCCAACAGGAAGGACAGAAGGATGTGGACTTCCAGCTCCTTTGTCTCTACTGATGTGTGGAGAGGGCGTGACTTCCTTCCACTGTGGGTCCCGGCCTCCAAGGTCCGTTAGGTATTTGCCCCAGAGTCCACAGGGACCTTTCCTACTTTTAGAGGAGGGTGGGCGTGGTTCTGAGCAGCTCTGCCTCAAATGGCCTGGAGGCCTGGCCCCCCAGGGAAGACCCTGCCCGCTCTGGCAGGGAGCCCACGGCTGTTTGCAACCTGTTTGAAGGCCGAGGGTCAGGCTGTCTCGTATTATTTTTCCTATGGAGTGAAAGTAACCCCATTACTTCTCCCACAGAAGTGCAGATGCTTTATTATACACATGCTGTTCATACAGCATGTGGAGTTTGGCCAAGAAGAGCCACCTTTCACCTCACACTTCAGACCCATGAAGCATTTTCTTACGTGTTCTTTCATGTGTTTTCACAGGCCCCCACGGAGGACGCATCGCTATCCTGCTTTTTCATAGGAGGATACTGTGGCTCCAGGGTCTCAGGGACTCACCGGGTGTCTACACTGGCTTGGGCCTCAGGAGGTGCCCTGGACCACTCGCTCACTGGGTGAGGCTAACGGAGCCTGACAAATGCTCTCTCACTTCATTCACATGGGTGCTTCAGTGAGTCACTTCTGCCTCCTTTTACTGCTCTCCTCTCTGGCTGTTCTCATTAGATTATTTCCCCCTTTGAATCAGATGCTTCAGAGAGTCCCCTCGTGCCCTGAGGAGTTACCCGTGGCCAGGGGATACCGCCCTGACACCCCTAGAAACAGCCCGGCCCTGCCCACTGCTCCACCCAGCTCTTGCCCCAAAGTCCCCAGCCAGGCCGGCCATTTGCTGGGAGCAGATTTCAGTCCCTCAAGAACACACAGCCTGTGGAAAGCCAAGCTGGCTCTCCACTCCAGACCCCTAGATCACCTCCCTGGTACGGGGGTGGGATTCATTCAAGTAAGTGAGTCATTCGTTCTGCTAAGAGTCTGAGCTAGACACCCACCTGTTTGCTTCTGAAACCCAACAAGTGAGGCGGTGCCTGCCAGTCGGTCTCGAGGCAAGAAGACTGAGTCATTGCTGAGTCAGTATCTAGCAGAGTACCATGGGCCACTTTCTCCAGACACAACAGGACCTTCACTGAGGATAATGAGGGCAGAATCTCTCAGTTAGACCCTGTTTCTTTGGAAACCAGAGGGCCGTCTTTCTTAAAGGCTTCACAGCCCACGATCACTTTCTGCATTTCCTGGAATGCGGAGGCTTCTACAGTCCCTCCCGGACTCCGGGGGAGTCCAGGGCAGTGGCCACACCTCAGGATTCCATTTCCTGCTTGGATGCTGACTCAACCGTGAGGATTTGCCCGTTTGCCTCTGTTCTCTCGGGGCTTCCTTTGTGAACAGAGGTAACTCGCCTGCCACAAAAAGATTTGACAGAGCTGCTCATGAGGAATCCAGGTTTCCCTTAGGACGTCCTGAAAAAGATTCTGTCCGAACAAAAGGGTCCCAAGATGCAAAGGCATCTCCCAGACTAGGGGCCAGGGTGGGGTGCAGGCCCAGGCCACAGGTGCTGAGACTTCTCCAAAATCACGCACTTCCATGGCTGTTGCTCCTAAAGTCATGTTTATGGGTCTTGCTCCTGTTGATGGTTATTTTCTCCAGAGAAGGACAGTCTCTTCCTGTACAAGCTACCCACAAAAGTCAGGCTGGGACCAACACTGCTTTGCAGTGTCTGCCTTCCCCTGAGGGTTCTCAACCAAGGGTGATTGTGACCTGCACCGGGAAATATTTGGCGGTGTCTGGAGACATTTCTCCTTGTAGATGCTGGAGGTGTTACTGGCGTCAAGTGGACAAAGGCCAGGGATGCTGCTAAACATCTTACAGTGCCAGGAATGCTCCTGGCTGGCTCCCTTGGAGGAGCCTGTGACTCTTGGTCTTAGGGTCATGAGTTGGAGCCCAAGCTGGGTTTAGAGATTGCTTAAATAAATAAACTCAAAAAAAAAAAAAAAAAAGAAGAAAGAAAAACTTAAAAGAAATTATCCAGTCCACAGTGTCCATGGTGATGAGGGCAACCCTTCACCTAGCAATGAAGTCCAAGAGTGTCCCCCTCTCCATCAACACTTTTCACAATACTTCGAACGTGGGCTGTGCTTGTTTTCTCTCTTCTGAGCTACAACCTCCTTTTTTCCATGCTCATACTAGCAATTCCCAGTCAAGCCTGGGGAAAAGTATCCATTACCATTATTCATTACTGTCCATTAGCTACTGGAGGCCAGGTGATAATTTCCCCGATCTACCTCCTATTCTCTATCATCATCACCATCATTGACAACAACAAAGACCTCATAGTTGTCATAAGTATTGCATATAAGCTAGCTGACGGTCATCAGTCAATTGCCCGTGGCTGGATGCCACTTGAATACACTTCCTGCCAATGCATACTTCTTAACTCTAAAGTAGGCAGCACTAAAACCGGTCCACAGGCTCATCAACAACCTCATTGTCATCATCATCATCAATACCAGTGTTGTTGTTATCTTTACAAGCCAGCCAACAGGCAGTCTTTAAGTCCATGATGATGGTGGTGGTGGGGAGTGGGGAGCGGCTCTGTAGAGCATCACTGAAGTTCCAGCAGCCAAATGCACGGACATTCTGCTTGAGTTCACTTTTGTCCAGTGTGAGCACATTTTTATTAGGAGTTATTGGCATCTGAGCCTCAAGTGACCAGGTCCTATGTTCTGCGCACACACACACACACACACACAGTGCTTTGTCTTTTTCATTTTTCAGTTCCCGCTAGTGGAGCCTGGTAATTGCTTCCTTCTTTGGTCCCCCAGAAATTGAGACTTTGGGGTGTTTTAACTTAACATTTGACTCAGTGAAATGCCCAGAGCCTCCTGCTTCTACACCCAGGGACTGGGACAGAGTATGTTGGAGTAGGGGTGGGATAGGTAGAAGGCAGTTTGCCCTCACTTGGTGACTTTCCGGATGTATCCAGTGGAGATAGCACCCAGAACCCGAAATGACAACTGAGGCATTGTCAGCCACAATGTAGAGTCCCTTCCCCTGCCCACTCTTCTCTGTGCCTCCCCTCCCAACCTCCCATAGTGCACTTAGGAATGATTTATGAAGTGTCACACTGGGAAGCAGACTTGAATAGTAATGAGGGGAAAGCACTAGAGTTAGTTATTATTGATCATCTCTGTATGCACTTTATATATTTGCAAGCACCTTTCAGGACCTAGTTGGTAATAAATAAAGTACCTCCAGATCACCTTGCTGCTTCCCACCACTCCATTTCTGCTGACACTCTTCATGAATGCAATTTTAGTCGTGTGCCTCCTGGCACACAAACTAAGGACATGGTACCCACAAACAGCATGTAAAATACTTCCATGGTAGTGAGTATGTGTGTGCACACACAGAGCTGTCAAAATCCTCTGTAGTTTATAATCAACACCCACAGTGGATGCAATTGGCACCCTGCCCAGGTCCCCTCCACTTCCCCCATCTTCCAGCTTCTGTGACTATTGGCTCACAGCAGCTGTCCCCTTCTGGAAGAACTGTCCTTGACAGAACAGGAGCCACAATGCTCAGAAGGTTATCTGTTCTGGTATCCCTCAACCAATGATTGATTGTTGCCAGGGCTATATTAGCTATCTATTTCTCAAAATAATGACTCCAAAACTTAGTGGCTTAAAATAACTCCAGAAGTTTAAAGTCTTGCTTATTTTTTTTCTTTGTAACAGCTTTATTGAGATATAACTCACATCCCATCAAATTCATCCCTTTAAAGTTTATAATTCAGAGGCTCTTACTATATTCATAAAGTTATGCAGCCATCACCACTTCTGAATTTTAGAGCATTTTTAGCCCTACCCTTTAAAAAAACAAACAAACCCTGGTGATCGTTAGGACCCACACCCTATTCTGTGGTGACCGTGAGTCTACTTTTTGTCAATTACGTATTTACCTATTCTGGATATTTCCCAAAAAGGTAGCCATACAATAATGTGGACTTTTGTGTCTGGCTTCTTTCACTTAGCATAATGTTTTATCATTTCATCCACGTTATGGAATGTTGTAGCATTCCTCAGTTTGATGGATATTCGGGTTGTTCCTACTTTTTGGCTATTATGAATAATGCCGTGAGCATTTTCAAACACATTTTTGTGGGGACATATCCTTTATTTTGCTGGGGTAGACATGTAGGAGTGGCACTGCTTGGCTGATATGGTAACTCTTAACATTTTGAGGAATCAGCACATTGACTGCATCATTTTACAAGCCCATCAGCAATGTACGAAGTTTCCAGTTTTTCCACATCCTTGTCAACACTTATTATTGTCTGTCTTTTTTATTTTAATGAGCGTGAAGTGGTATCTCATCATGGTTTTGATTTGCCCTTCCCTAATGACTAACGGTGTTGAGTATCTTTTCACGGGCTCATTTGCCATTTGTGTCTTCACAGAGAAATATCTATGCCAATCCTTTACTTATTTTTAAGTTGTATGATTTGTCTTTTTATTGTTGACTTTTAAGAATTCTTCATAGAATCTAGACTCAAGGCCCTTATTAAATAGATGGTATGTCTTCTCTAGCATCCATGGAACTGTAAGGCTAACCTGTGGCCGACTAGCTCCTGTCAAGGTGCTCATCAAAATCACCTGCCGAGGAGCGTCAAAAATCCATACTGCTGGGGTTCCACTGCAGCCACTCAAACTCAGTAGATCTGGAGTGTTTGTTAAGTTCCATGCATGATTCTGATGCACACTCCTAGCGGTGGTCAGGGAGGCAGGCCTAGGAGTCTGGCGGAGCTTCTGACAGGAAATAGGTCACAGTCAGAAGGATCCAGCACGGTTCTAAGAGACAGTGAGAAGGTGGGTGCGATGGTGTCCCATAGGACAAGATGGGCCTCTCGGACAGTATCGGATTCTGCGTGGTAACACCTCGTACCTCTCTCAGGGCATCAGGTTGGGTGAGGCAGCACGGATTGTGCACCCACAACTTCTCAGTGAACAATTGCTCCCAGAAGGCAGTGATGGGGCTGCCCGTGGGCCTGCCTTCAAGAATTTTAGCTGGAAGGGTGAGGGGAGAAGAGGGTGGAGATGAAGAAATGCGAGATTTGTTGGGCCTCCACAGTTCTAGCTGCAACTCTGTTTGGCAAGACTCTGTGTCAACGTCCCCAAGTGGATCCTGCAGGGGACATTCCACTCCTTCCCCTCCCACCCATTTCCTGCCTGAAGCATAGAGAATCTAACTCGAATCTTTTGTCGTGAGGCTAGATTCCCCTGCAGTTACCACCACATGTGATCCGCATGTGCAGGGTGACCTCTCCACCTGCTGAAGGATTCAGAAAGCCACCTCCAGAGGCAGCTCCCACCCAAGGCGGCCGCTGAAGGGGCAATGCTATCAGAGCCCATGTCTGCTTACGGGTTCCCTGCCTCACCTCACAAACCACCGCGGATACCACGGGCGTCCCAGCCAGGCTGGCCCTGCCTTCTTTTTTCTTAGAGTGACTGTAATTTCCATCCACATATTTGGGTTTGCCCTTTTGCCAATATTTCAGCCTGGAGGCTACCAGGAATACGGCCCCCACCCTCCAGCTGGGCAGAGCTTCGAGGTACATGGACACATGACTCCTACGCGGCTAATCTTCTTCATCTTATCCTCAGACACAGGGATTGGCTGGACGTATGAATATGTCACCCAAAACCAGCCAATCAGAGTTCTAGCGAATTTCTACCCCCTTGGTCCTCTCCTTCATCTTGGCTCATCTTTAGCTGGGAAGGCATAAATCTGATGTTACCTGTGCTGATTCCCCTGTCCCTTGACACTCTCTGATTTGAATGGTTTCTGTCACTTCTAACCTCTAAAGTTGTGATTAATACAAATTTGTTTCCTATGTGATTTCCCTGTGCAGGTGTTGGTATGTCTCTATCCATTTAATCTCTATTTGAAAATAAACAAATGTTGCTGGCCTACCTCCAGATCCTTCAAGCTCTGTTCTGTGTAATGAACCCTTCCTTCCTCACTCTGCTTACAGCACTCTGCTGTTTTTGATGATTATTATTATTACTGAAGTCATATAAAGTTCTGTATTGAGGATTTAACATGTTTTCTGCACAAGATAACACACTTCTTAGTAATGACTTTTAAAAGCAGCTCCCCCAGGACTGACCTTAATTCTGGGCACATATCCAATGTATAATAATATCAATGAAATAAGAAAGATTTTTCCAAAACACAGAACTCCTCAGAAGTATCACACTCCCCAGCGATCAAGCCCTTGGCTGGTGGCGATCATTTGACTGTTCATATTCTTGGGTTGGAGCAGCTGAGCCGAGGTACAAATGGAAAAAGGCCAGAGGAAGCAATTTTTGCACAACTTTTCTGAAATAAAAATTGTCTTTGGAGAACCCCAGTAAAGTGCACATTCATTGTTTCTGACCAGTTGCAGGACCAAAGTGATTGTGAGGCAGCGAGACTTGGTTAGCTAGAAGAAGGGAGGGCAGTCTGGCATGGGGCTGGTGGGGGGTGGGGCAGGAGGGCGAGGGGGTGAGGGGAGGGTCTGCTTCACCGGAACAACCCCCTGGCTGAAACTTTGACCTCTTCGTGATCTGTCTAGAGAAGGCCAAAACTTTCTGATTTGGGATCTCTTTTTGCTTTTACTTTCTTCCTGAGGGAGACAGAGCTTTGATGTATTTAATACAGCAAATTCTTTTTAAATGGCTAGAATAGATACAGTTTAAATCTTCTTGATCCCTTAAGCAAATATTTGAGAAATGCCAAGAAAGCAAATTAAGCCAGTCTTCACTCAAGAAGGTCTTCCTTGGTGCCTTCCCTTGTGTAAACCCTTGGAGAAATGGAAGCCCAGTGCAAAGCCCCTGCCAGGATGTTCAGTCATTACTGCAAGACAGGTGGGTGTTTAATGAGCGTGTGCCTACAGTTTAAGGAGAAGGAAGGATGGACTTAAACACCGTTTGTCAGAGAATAGAAAGAGATGTGAACAAATGAGCTAAGAACTGGGTTAACCCTTGTGTGTCAGTCTGGGTACAGTCAATAGAGCAGATCCCCGTGCCAATGTGATCCAAAGCTCAGTTTAGTAGAAGGAATTGAATACAGCAGGCTAGTTAGGAGGGTGTTACAAGAGCTGAAACCGGGGGGGGGGGGCGGGGAGGGAACCCAGAGATTAACAACTGCAGGAAGGCACTACTACTCCTAGGGCTGGAGGAGATTGAGCTCTCAGACCCCATGCACCAGAGCTAGAACCATCTAGTAGGTGTTGCACAAGGGGCTACCTGGAAGCCCCATGGTTTCGGCTGCCAGGCAAGAGCTGTGGCTGCAGGGACAAGGCCATGGAGGGGATGGGGTGCAGAACCAGGGCAGGGGCTGTGTGGGCACATCTGGGTCCAGGCAAGAAAAGTGGTCACTGCCAGAGATGTAGCTACTAAGACAAGACTGAAAATGTGGGTAGGCAGGATGAGCAGGGGTATACAAAGTTCTCCTCCTCTGCCACCCATGCCCTCCCCCACTAGCCCAACCTAACAGAAAGCAAGTGGGCACAGGGACTTAGTTTGCAGGGGTCAGCCCCCAGCAGTCTGAGCAGAACAGGGAAAGCGGGGGACGGGTCTGAAAGCAAGTAAGCAGGTGATCTGCCCATTTGTGCCAGCTATTTCCCTGCCACACAAGTCTGGGGTACTTGGGGGCATAGCGGGTATCCCTGATGCCAAAGTGGCAGGAGGAATTGGCGATGGCGAGGGAGAAGGCCGTATCCTGGAGAGTGAGTGATCTTGCTTCCAGGCTTCAGGGAACACGACCCGCTCTATCGATAGATGGCTTATGGGAATAAAAGATCCCAGTCTTCCAAAAGCCTCAGACTAATCCCGTCCTCCCCCAGCTTCACCACAGCTAGTGCTGCTTCAGGGATTCAGATGAGGTAGGGCAAGAACAGACTTTCAAATTCCCTCCCTGACATAAATGTTCTCCACTCCTTCTACCTCTGGGCATGAAAATGAGCCTTTCTTGGTATAAAATAAACAAGCAAACTGTAGCAAAATCTTTAAAAATGATTTGCATCACAGTATGAATCCATCTGATCTTCAGAGTTCTGGTTAACCCAATTTTACAAATATTTTTCAAACCTTGTTGACCTTTGGGGCGTCCGGATGGCTCAGCTGGTTAAGTGTCTGACTTCAGCTCAGGTCATGATCTTGCGGTTTGTGAGTTTGAGCCCCGCATCAGACTGTCTGCTGTCAGCACAGAGCCTGCTGCAGATCCTCTGTTTTCCTCTCTCTCTGCCCCTCCCCTGCTCATGTACACTCTCTCTCTCTCTCTCTCTCTCTCTCTCTTTCAAATAAGCACTAAAAAAAATTTGTTGACCTCACAAAGCTTTTATTTGACTTTCAGTTCCATTCCATAGACTGTCCCTGCCTAATGCCTCAACAATAGTCAAGTTCACCCTCTCCACCTCCAAATATTCTACCCAAAAACATTACTTGAGCATCTACTAAGGACTAGAGGCTGGGAATTCAAAAATGAATAAGGTACAACCCTGCCTTCTTTCTCCAGTTTGCCTATAATGGTAGTTGGCCCTTCTCCCCAACCCACCCCTGAAGAATCCCTCCTGCAAATGTCTTGTCACTGAGGAAAATAATACACAAAGCTAGGAAGGTGCAGCCAGGAATGCCACCTGTCTCCAATCCCTGTCTCACCCCTCCCAACTGTGGAGCTGGGGTAGGTGGGGGAGGGGGGTTCGGGGGGCCCTAAGGCACATTCAGTTTACAAACTCCTGCTCCAGGGCAACCAGTGAAAAAACAGAGACTCTTTAGCAAATCTATTTGGGGACAGAAAGAACATAAATTAGACCTGTCATAAAAATTGCTAAATTTTCCTTTCTGTGTGCCCTTTGGCAAATATGAGTCTGACAGCTGAGGCAAGTAATCCCTAAACAGGGGGTGAGACTTTGTAGGAAAGAACCAAATGAGATAATCAGTTTGAAAGTGGTTTGCAAACTGTGAGCTTTAAACAAGTATCAAGGTTTTTCTTTTGGTAATTTTTCTTCCTTGACAGAACTTTCCAAGGCTGAAGAGAAAGAGAATGAATGCAAGGACCTCATAGCGGGGGCTTTTCCTCTGGTTCGAGCTGGTGGAATGATCCCTGGGTTAGGGATGCCGGCACATTCCATGTAGGACCCAAACACAAGCCCCTTACTTTAGGTTCATGTCGCTCAGCAGCTTGGCTGCTCCCCTCATTACAGGCCTCCTGAGAGAGACGTGGCCACAGTGACACCTTCCTTGGGCCCTCACCGCCACCCAAGAGACTTATGCATGACATTCACAGAAGGAAATCTGTACGCACGCAACCCTGGGGGTTCACGCACCTTGTTTCTGTACTCAGTGGCTCTTGCTGAACCCTCCAGGCTCTGGGCATGCACCGCGAGAGGGCTCTGAGAGATCCCTCCACGCCCACCCCCTCCTCCAGCATTGGTACCCTCTCTCTGGCAGCTTGCCAGAAGCAGGGCTTCCCGTGGGGGCTTCACACACTCAAGTTCACTGTTCTAAGATTCGTCCTCCTTCCCAGCATGGAGGACGTGGACCCGGGTGGAGCAGTGGGGACCGTCACGTCTCCAGCCCAGGCTCTCCTCCTGTTTTCCCTCCTAGCGCTGCCCTCCAGCCCCGGGAAAGGTTTGTTGTTTGTTTGTTTGTTCGTTTGTCTGCTTTTTTAAGTCTCCTCTCTGTCTGGCCTTGACATCATGATGTAAAACCTAGATTTAAAATTCTTTAGGTTCTGGTAGTAGGAATTATAGGAGAGGAAAAGTAATTTTCTCTCTACCCTTCTGAGCTGTTGGCTGAGACTCCCTGTAATAAAAGACAGATCTACAAACGGAAGTGTTTAACATTGTTAAAAGATACATTGAGGCATATTAAAAATGTTGAGAGTTTTGTGAACAAAAATGAATTTGAATTGGACAGTGCCGAGCCGGAAGTGGTTAGGAGGTGTTCCACAGACAGAAACTGAGGAAGGACGTTTATGAGAAGACACGGATTCAAAGCAAGGACATTATGTGATGGGCTGTAGCTTAAAGTAATTGATTGCCTTTTTTGGGAAAACACCAGTTGGCTACCTTGAGGCATTCACAGGTTTGGGTGAGGTATTAGAACTACCTCAGTCTACTGGCCTCCTTGTTTAATTAATTTAACAATTCCCCCTTTTTGGTCATCCTCTCACACAGGAGAGATTGAGCAAAAATTTGGTATTAGTGCCACTCTCAGTCACCATCAGGGTTTTGTTCTTGTCTCTTGTGAAACATGTAGCTTATGGTGTGAAGTTCCTGGAAGAATTGTTTTTGCTGTTCATCTTGTTTCTGTTCCTCTAGGCTCAGTGAGACCATCCGATGTACTGCCGATGACCCTGAACACACACTGAAGACCTTGGAGAGAACACAGCACACCGGAGAGCACGCGGTGATGACCATCATGAGGATGATGCCAACAGACTGGAATATGGTCCTTTGCGAGGGCTCCTTCAAGCCAAACCAGGTGTTCCAAATAAATGAGAGAATGTACCTGAAGGATGTAACCTGTTCTAGCCAGGCTTGTTTGTCAATTTCTCACATTTGCAACAATACCAGAGGTGTGGATCCTGGTACAGCAGGAGGTATTTGCTATGGCATATAGCTCCTTGTTCAGCCAGTAAGTCATCTAAAGCAGTTCTATTATCTAAAACCACCTTAGCAAGAAAGCCTAGGGACTTCCGTTGTGTGACTATGGCCTTTCTGGTAGATACAGTGATAGTTGCCAGAGTTAAGGAGCCTTGGTTCCCCATGCATTAACAGAGAGGAAAAGCAAGTAATGAAACGACAAAAGGAATACAAATTTCATATTGATGAAGGTCTTGCTCTGTGATCCTAGGAGACCTGCTCACTGCATGATGTCTGCTTCTGAAGAGGAGCCTCCCTTGTCCGTTTTAATTTTAGATCTCCCACTGCTGTGCAGTTCCACGAGTCTGGAGATATAGACCGAAGGTTCAAGACCCCAATGTTTGACTCTGGTCTGGAGGTGAGGGGGATCTGGTGTATGGTCCCTTCTAGTGAGATTCAAGGCCAGTCTTTGTTCCAGTTCAGTGGGATGATCTTAAAATTATCAGCAATCTATCTTTTAGGGTACTTGTCAAGATCTTTTCCATGAGTCTCTCTGGAGATGAAGCACTTTTACAAAAGCATCAAAGTAAAACGATAACTGTCTGTAAATGACAAAAAGCCTTTCAAAAAATAGCCATGGTTAAAAATCTGATAAAAGTTTATTCTATAAGGAATTTCAGTTATTTCTGGAGCAGAAAACAATTTAAGATCATAATTGGACAATGAGGGTATTGAGAAATTTCTATAAACTTCAAACAAATTCTGGAATGCCAGAATAACCCTCGTGCCATAGAGGCATATTTTGGAGTGGCATATTCTGCTGATCTTCAGGATCTATACATGCTTGTTTCTTTTTTTTTTTAAGCACTTTTTTTTAAAGTTTATTTATTTATTTTGAGAGAGAGAGAGAGAGAGAGAATGCAAGTTGGGGAGGGGCAGAGAGAGAGAGGGAGACAGAGAATCTCAAATAGGCTCCTCATTGTCAGCACAGAGCCTGATGTGAGGCTCGATCTCATGAATTGTGAGGTCGTGACCTGAGCTGAAATCGAGAGTCAGACGCTTAATGGACTGAGCCACCCAGGTGTGCCTGTACTTGTTTCTTTCAAGATGCTTCCAAATTAAAAATACTTTGGTCTTCAATACTCCTGCCTCAGCTTTGAATTTCAGGAGGCTATTTGAGAATAAAAATAAAACTTTGGGTCTTTTGTTCATGCCATAATCTTTTGAGTTTTCTCTTCCCTAGAGCCCAAGACTCAGACTCATGATCCAGTTTTTATGTTGGAAAGGGTATATAATAAAAAAGAATTAAGGAAAAGAAAAATACATAAGATGACATTTAAAATAGTGTCCTAATCAAAGTGATCAAAGCAGGGCTGCTGAGGTTAATGTAGAAGTCTAGGGCTGGCATTCCCCACTCTCCCACCCCTTCCTTGTCCCCTGGACCCTCTGTGAGACCATGGAAAACCATTGTACCATCCACAAGCTTCAGTAGGGGAAGGCCATGCACCACTCACAGTTAGTAGCACATAATAGATGTTCAATAAATATTTGGGAACCATGTCTCTATATTTAACAGTATGTTTAACTTAAAAAAAAAAAAAAACACCAACCACACCAGATTTTTTTTACTTAATAAAATTGAAATTAGAGAAAAATTTCCTTTTTTGAGATGTATTTTAGTTTGCTTTGACTGTGGGAAAGAGGGATATAAAGTAAAGGGCTAGTAAGGAAAGGATGTGCGTGAGTAAGGAGGAGAGGTCAAGGATGAAACAGGCTATGTTTAAATATAATGAAGAGGATTCCAAGGCGGGATCAGGGGGTCAGTAAAGAAAGGTGGATGAGGAGGGGAGGAGCCAAGATGGCGGAACAGTATGGAAGTTTTTTGTGTGTCTCGCGTCCACGAAATACAGTCAGACCAACAACAAACCATCCTACACACCTAGAAAACTGATTGGAGGATTAACACAACAACCTGCACAACCTGAACCACAGAATTCAGCAGTACACGGCGCGGAGAGGTGAATTTGGGGAGCAAGAAGCCGCGAAAGGTAGGGAACCGCTTTTGGGGGCGGAAAGAGGATGGAGACTGGGGAGGGGGGCAGAATACGGGAAAAGCACCCCTCCCCAAAAGCAGCTGGAGAGAAAGTGGAAAATTGGAAACAGCCGCAGGGACTAAACTAAAAAGGGAGAAAGGAAAGGGTTTAAATTCCATTAAGACTGTAAACAAGGGGAGCGCAAAGGCTGCAACTCCGCAGCTCGGTACCTGACGGTGCTCTGGCGGGAAGGGCGAATCCCCAGGAACAGAGTGGGGTCCGGGAGGTTCTCGGGCCACACGGGGAAAAGCGGTTCCACTGCTGGAAGGACATTTGGTAGAGACGGTTGAAGCCACCTGGTCCCAGCAGACCCTGGAAGGCAGCCACATTCGCTGGTGCTGGGGCAAGGTCGTTGAGGGTGAAGCCTGTGCCAGATGCGTGTTGTGATTTTCCATAATCCCTGAAACGCTGCTACGACACCATCTCGCAAACTTTTGCTGGGACGGGCTGGCACCTGGCCACAGTCTCGGGGTGCCAGCAACAGCAGGGTCCAGCAGGCATTCCTGAGTGCAGACGACATTCGGCCATTGCTCATTCGGCCATTGCTCCGTGAGACCCGCCCACAGAGGGGCGGAATGGGTGAAAGCCCCAGTCCTTCGGAAGCAAGGAGCTGGGGAAAACAGCCACATCTGAGACAAAACTCGGGAGAGAGTTACTGCCTGGGGCTTGGTCACGGACAGTGAAGAAGCCGGGAGTGGAAGAGAGCTGAAGACAGAGGATGGGTGCACAATTGCTGATTCGGGAGAACAGACTGGGTGGCTAGGTGGCGCCATTTTTCACTGCTCCCACGCATGCGCACACGCACCTACGAGTGCCACCAACACTCCACCCCAGGAGGCTAGCAGCGCCATCTAGTGGAGAACAAAGCCATTACACTGAGCCCCGCCCAACTGGGCCAACCTTGCCCTCAAAAACACAGGTCTCACCATGGGCTTAGTTTATGGACTATAAAGCGCTACACAGACTGACCTCTAGGGGGGAAAACGAAGCAATTTCAGTCCTACTTCAATCTGTTAGCAGGTTCATCTATTCAATTTTCTTTTTTTTTCCTTTTTCTCTTTTACACTTCTTTTCTTTTTCTTGAATACAGAAAGAGAAAAAATTCATTTTTATTTTCAGTTTCTTTAAAAACATTTTTCTTTAATTTTTTTTTACTATATTCTTTACTTTTGTGTATATTTTTTCAAATTCCATTTTACCCCCATCATCTCATTTTAGTCTACTTCAGTATATTCATTTTTTTCAAATTCTCAAACGATTTCCTTTTTTTTCTCCCCTCCTTTTTTCTCTAATCTGTCAAACCACTTTCAACACCCAGACCAAACACACAAATAGATCTAGCATCATCTATTTGATTTGTGTGTGTGTTTTTAATATTTAATTTTAATTTTTTTAAATTTTAAACCTTTTTTAATTTCAATTTTTCTACTTCATTAATTCCTTTTCTCCCTTCAAAATCACAAAATGAATGACTTCACCCCAAAAGAAAGAGCACAAAGAAATGACAGCCAGGGATTTAACCAACACAGATACAAGCAAGATGTCTGAACCAGAATTCAGAATCACGAAAATAAGAATACTAGCAGAAGTCGAAAATAGATTAGAATCCCTTTCTGCGGAGATAAAAGAAGTAAAAAATAGCCAGAATGAAATTAAAAATGCTATAACTGAGCTGCAATCACGGATGGATGCAGCAGTGGTAAGGATGGATGCGACAGAACAGAGAATCAGCAATATAGAGGACAAACTTATAGAGAATAACGAAGCAGAAAAAAACGAGGGAGATTAAGGCAAAAGAGCTCGATTTAAGAATTAGAGAAATCAGTGACTCATTAAAAGGAACAACATCAGAATCATAGGGGTCCCATAAAAGGAAGAGAGAGAGATAGGGGTAGAAGGGTTATGTGAGCAAATCATAGTGGAAAACTTACCTAACCTGGGGAAAGACACAGACATCAACATCCAGGAAGCACAGAGGACCCCCGTTAGATGCAACAAAAACCGACCATCAGCAAGGCATATCATAGTCAAATTCACAAAATACTCAGGCAAAGAGAGAATGATGAAAGCAGCAAGGGGAAAAAAAGCCCTAACCTACAAGGGAAGACAGATCAGGTTTACAGCAGACCTATCCAAAGAAACTTGGCAGGCCAAAAAGGAGTGGTGGGATATATTCAGTGTGCTGAATCAGAAAAATATGCAGCCAAGAATTCTTTATCCAGCAAGGCTGTCATTCAAAATAGAAGGAGAGATAGTTTCCCAGACAAAAAAAATTACAGGAATTTGTGACCACTAAACCAGCCCTGCAAGAATTTTAAGGGGGACTTTCTGAGGGGAGAAAAGATGAATATATATATACCAAAAGCAACAAAGATTAGAAAGGACCAGAGAACACCACCAGAAACTCCAACTCTACAAACAACATAATGGCAATAAATTCATATCTTTCAGTACTCACTCTAAATGTCAATGGATCAATGCTCCAATCAAAAGACATAGGGTAACAAAATGGATAAGAAAACAATATCCATCTATCTGCTGTTTACAAGAGACCCACTTTAGACTTCAAGACACTTTCAGATTGAAAATAATGGGATGGAGAACCATCTATCATGCTTATGGTCAACAAAAGAAAGCCAGAGTAGACACACTTATATCAGACAATCTAGACTTTAAAATAAAGACTGTATCGGGGCGCCTGGGTGGCGCAGTCGGTTAAGCGTCCGACTTCAGCCAGGTCACGATCTCGCGGTCCGCGAGTTCGAGCCCCGCGTCGGGCTCTGGGCTGATGGCTCAGAGCCTGGAGCCTGTTTCCGATTCTGTGTCTCCCTCTCTCTGCCCCTCCCCCGTTCATGCTCTGTCTCTCTCTGTCCCAAAAATAAATAAACGTTGAAAAAAAATACTTTAAAATAAAGACTGTATCAAGAGATGAAGAAGGGTATTATATCATAATCAAGGGGTGTATCCACCAAGATGACCTAACAATTGTAAACATTTATGTGCCAAATGTGGTAGCACCAAATATATACATCCATTAATCACAAACATAAAGAAACTCATCAATAGCAATACCATAATGGTAGGAGACTTCAACACCCCACTCACAGCAATGGACAGATCATCTAATCAAAAAACCAACAAGGAAACAATGGCTTTGAATGACACACTGGACCAGATGGACTCAACAGATATATTCAGAACATTTCATCCTAAAGCAACAGAATATACATTCTTCTGCAGTGCACATGGAACGTTGTCCAGAATAGACCATATACTGGGACACAAATCAGCCCTCAACAAGTACAAAAAGAATGAGATCATACTGTGCATATTTTCAGACCACAATGCTATGAAACTCGAAATCAACCACAAGAAAAAAATCAGAAAGGTAACAAATACTTGGAGACTAAAGAACATCCTACCAAAGAATGAATGGGCTAACCAAGCAGTTAAAGAGGAAATTTAAAAGTATATAGAAATTAATGAAAATGATAATACCACAACCCAGAACCTCTGGGACGCTGCAAAGGTAGTCATAAGAGGAAAGTATGTCGCAATCCAGGCCTTCCTAAAGAAGGAAGAAAGATCTCAGATACACAACCTAACCTTATGCCTTAAGGAGCTGGAAAAAGAATAGCAAATAAAACCCCAAACCAACAGAAGACAGGAAAATACAGATTAGAGCAGGAAAATTAATTCTATCAAAACCAAAAAACAGTAGAACAGATCAATGAAACCAGAAGCTAGTTCTTTGAAAGAATTAACAAAATTGATAAACCACTAGCCAGTTTGATCAAAAAGAAAAAGGAAAGGACTTAAATAAATAAAATCAAATGAAAGAGGAGAGATCACAACCAACACAGCAGAAATAAAAACAATAATAAGAGAATATTATGAGCAACTATATGCCAACAAAATGGGTAATCCGGAAGAAATGGACAAATTCCTAGAAACGTATACACTACCAAAACTGAAACAGGAAGAAATAAAAAATTTGAACAGACCCATAACCAGTAAAGAAATCGAATTAGTAATCAAAAATCTCCCAAAAAACAAGAGTCCAGGACCATATGGCTTTCCAGGGGAATTCTACCAAACATTTAAGGAAGAGTTAACACCTATGCTCTTGAAGCTGTTCCAAAAAATAGAAATGGAAGGAAAACTTCCAAACTCTTTTCTATGAAGCCAGCATGACCTTGATTTCAAAACCAGACAGAGACCCCACTAAAAAGGAGAACTATAGACCAATTTCCCTGATGAACATGGAGGCAAAAATCCTCAACAAGATAGTAGCCAACTGGATCCAACAATACATTAAAAATAAGTATTCACCACGACCAAGCAGGATTTATACCTGGAATGCAAGGCTGGTTCAATATCTGCAAAACAATTAACATGATTCACCACATCAATACAAGAAAGGACAAGAACCATATGATCCTCTCAATAGATGCAGAGAAAGCATTTGACAAAATACAGCATCCTTTCTTGATAAAAACCCTCAAGAAAGTAGGGGTAGAAGGATCATACCTCGAGATCATAAAAGCCATATACGAAAGACACAATGCTAACATCATCCTCAATGGGAAAAAACTGAGAGCTTTCCCCCTAAGGTCAGGAACAAGATAGGGACGTCCACTGTTGTCACTGTTATTCAACATAGTATGGAAGTCTTAGCCTCAGCAATCAGACAACACAAAGAAATAAAAGGCATCCAAATTGGCCAGGAGATGTTGGCGAGGATGCGGAAAAAGAGGATGTCTTTTGCATTGTTGGTGGGAATGCAACCTGGTGCAGCCACTCTGGAAAACAGTATGGAGGTTCCTCAGAAAACTAAAAATAGAACTACCTTACAACCCAGCAATTGCACTACTAGGCATTTATCCACGGGATACAGGTGTGCTGTTTCGAAGGGACACATGCACCCCCATGTTTATAGTAGCACTTTCAACAATAGCTAAAGTATGGAAAGAGCCCAAATGTCCATTGATAGATGATTGGATAAAGAAGATGTGATATATATATATACACACACACACACACACACACACACACACACACACACACAATGGAATATTACTTGGCAATCAAAAAGAATGAAATCTTGCCATTTGCAACTACGTGGATGGAACTGGAGGGTATTATGCTAAGTGAAATTAGAGAAAGTCATATGAGGACTTTAAGAGACAAAACAGATGAACATAAGGGAAGGGAAACAAAAATAATATAAAAACAGGGAGGGGAACAAAACAGAAGAGACTCATAAATATGGAGAACAAACTGAGGGTTGCTAGGGGGGTTGTGGGAGGGGGGATGGGCTAAATGGGTAAGGGGCACTAAGGAATCTACTCCTGAAATCATTGTTGCACTATATGCTAACTAATTTGGATGCAAATTTTAAAAAATAAAAAATAAAATAAAGAAAGGTGGATGATGAGAGGAGGCAACAGTCCTTAAAAAGTTATACGAAGAACAAGGTAAATTAAAATAAGCTAGAAAGAGAAAATGGAATAGTTTTCTCACTTATATCTCTAGTTGCTTATTGCTAAAACAAAGAAAAATACTCAAGTTTGAATATTTATCTTCTAACCAGCCATCTTTCTTTTTTTTCTTTTTTTTAATGTTTTTTAAATTTATTTTTGAGACAGTGAGAGAGACAGAGCACAAGCATTAGAGGAACAGAGAAAGAGAGAGAAAGATAGACACAGAATCCGAAGCAGGCCCCAGACTCTGAGCTGTCACAGCACAGAGCCTGATGCAGGGCTCAAAGCCACGAATTGCGAGGTCATTATGTGAGATCATGACCTGAGCTGAAGTCAGCGTAACCAACTGAGCTACCCAGGCGCCCCTAACCAGCCATCTTTCTAAATCTCATCTTAAATTTAAGGTTTTTGTTTTTTTTTTTTCAAACTAAAGTCTCTGAGTTTTCCAAGCATATAATCACATTATCAGCAGAAAAGGAGATATCTTGATACCATTTCCATTTCACGTTTGTTATTTTATTTTTTATTGCATTTATTAGAACCTCAGACAAAATGTTAAATAGCTATTCATAGAGAATTGATCCTGAAAATTTATGAAATAGCAGAGAAAAGCTAATGGAAAACAGGTGATTTTCAAAGCTACTAATTTGAGAATTCTAATCAAAGAGATGAAACCATTGGGATGCTAATTAAGATTAAAAAACAGAGAGCCAAAGTAGCCAAGATTAGGGATAAGAAAGGAACACAATAAAAAAATAAAAACACAGAAAAGCATCAAATAGTTATAAAAATGTCATGGGCAACTCAATGGTAAAAAAAATGGTTTGAAAAATTGGAGAAAAGAAAAATTTTCTAGAAAAATATACGTTTTCCAAATGTACCTCCTCCAAAATGATTACAGATAGAGACACAGACCTGTAAAATACTAAAAATAAATGTAACAAGGAATGCACGGGACTTAGATAATTAGGACATGGGATGGTACAGGGGCCTTATTAGCTTACCAGGCTGTCATAACAAAATACCAGAGGTTGGGGGCTCAGACTAGAGAGACCCCACAGTTCTGTAGGCTAGAAGTCCAAGATCCAGGTGTCGGCAAGTTTGGTTTCTCCTGACACTTCTCTCCTTGGATTGCAGATGGCCGTCTTCTCCCCATGTCCTCACATGTGCACCTCTCAGGTGTCTCTTTCTCTTCCCATAAGGTCACCAGTCATACTGGGCTCGGGCCCCATTCTTATGACCTTATGTAACTTTAGTTACTTCTTTAGGGGCCTGTGTCCAAATATATTCACATGGAGGTTAGGGCTTCAATACATGAATTTGGGGAAGACAGTTTAGTCCATAACAGGGGGGGATATGAGGAAATGTGTAAATATCATAGCCTTTTAACAAAGTAATTTGATAATGTGTTAAATATGTTTTAAAAAATACACTCTTCTGTGGGGTCTCTCCCAATCAGATGGGGACCTCCAAATGTGGGGCATTCCCACTCAGGAAGCTGGCAGCACAGACAGGGAAAGGGTTTACCCCAGACAGAACAAACTAGATAGAAGTTTATTAAATACATTGCAAGGGTGTGGCGGGCAGGACAGCAAAGGAGAGACTGCGACGAGGAGGTGGTAAGATGCCACAATTATAGGGCTGAGTGATGGAATGTGGGAGCGTACGGAGTTTTCCCTGTTTTGGTAACTGTGCCTGGGTCTAAGTAACCTGTTGGTCAGTTAGGGCCTATTGCTCTTTGGAGGTGGGTCACTTAATGAGCCTGTTTGCATTCAGCTCAGTGGTCACCGTGGGCCCTTTTGCCTTGCTCTACATTCCATTGCTCAATACTGCTGTCTAAAAGAGGCCTCTACATCTACTCAGCAATTTGTTCTTAAGAAATATGTCAGGGGCACCTGCGTGGCTCAGTCCGTAAAGTGTCCAACTCTTGATTTTGTCTCAGGTCATGACCTCACGGTTTGTGACTTCGAGCCCTGCATCAGCCTTCGCACGCATACATTCTCTCGCACTACCTCTCTCTCTTTCTCAAAGTAAATAAATAAACTTAAAAAAAATAATAAATAAGTGTGTTTTTTAGAGAAATATCTCATAGCTAGAAAACTGCCAGTAATAAAGGACACGTGTCCGAGGGTGCAGCAAAAAGCCATACCCGCACACATGTAAATGCCCATCAGTGGGAGAATGGTTACAAAATTACGGTGAGGTACACATCACCAGAGATGATTCAGCCATGAAAAAGAAGGAATTAGAGCTCTATTGGAGGGGTTTCTATAAAATGTTGGTGTGGGAGAAAAGCAAGACAAAAGCATGCATACAGTGATTACAAACAATAATAATACAAGACTTATGTGTATCTCTGCTGGTGTATAATTGTAAGGGCTGTTAACATGGACTGCCTGGAAGGTGATGGGGAGAGGGACCGACGTGACGTGGTGAGGAACAGAGAAGCTGCAGAGGTAGGAGGAGTAAAGGAGAAAACGTTTTAAAAAGCACCTGGGGGGCTCAGTCGGTTAAGTGCCTGACGTCAGCTCAGGTCATGATCTTGAGGTTCGTGAGCGCAGAGCCTGCTTCGGATCCTCTGTCCCCCTCTCCATCTGCTCCTCCCCCTTTGCACTCTCTCTCCCTCTTTCTCTCTCTCTCAAAAATAAACATTTAAATAGATGATAGATAGATAGGTAGATAGATGATAGATAAATGGATAGATAGATACATAGATAGATGATAGATGATAGATAGATAGATAGATAGATAGATAAAAAGGTTGCATCAAGGGGTGCCTGGGTGGCTCAGTTGGTTGAGTGTCTGACTCTTAACTTTGGCTCAGGTCATGATCCCGGGGTTGTGGGATGGAGTCCCGTGTCAGGCTCTGTGCTGAGTGTGGAGCCTGCATACCAATCTCTGTTCCTCTCCCTCTGCTCCTCTACCCCGCTTACACTGCACCCCCTCCCCTCTCAAATTAAAAAAAGAAAAAAAACAGGTTGCATCAAGGAAAAATACAGTGTGTCTAATATCGCATTTTATCATTTTATCATTTATGTAAATTTAGATAGGCATGTATATTTTAGAGATATTTTTAAGGTGAAATTAAAAGAAATAAACTCAGGGGCGCCTGGGTGGCGCAGTCGGTTAAGCGTCCGACTTCAGGCAGGTCACGATCTCGGGAGCCTGTTTCCGATTCTGTGTCTCCCTCTCTCTCTGCCCCTCCCCCGTTCATGCTCTGTCTCTGTCCCCAAAAAAATAAACGTTGAAAAAAAAATTTAAAAGAAATAAACTCACCTCTGGCCTAGGAAGCTAGGATGGCTGGGTATTACAGAGTTAAGAGATAGTCATCAGATGAACAGGCCAGTTTGTCTTTCCACTCGGTGGCCCTCTGTGGGCTGGTGGGCCTGAAAGGCTCCAAAATGGGAGAAGAAAGTAGAGGATAGAGAATCATTGACGGAGTCATTAAGAATTTACTGTCCCGGGGTGCCTGGGTGGCTCAGTTGGTTAAGTGTTCCACTTTGGCTCAGGTCATGATCTCATGGTTTTTGGGTCCAAGCCCAGCGTCAGGCTCTGTGCTGACAGCTCAGAGCCTGGAGCCTGCTTTGGATTCTGTGTCTCCCTCTCCCTCTGCCCCTCCCCTGCTCACTCTCTGTCTCTCAAAAATAAATAAAAAGCATTTTAAAAAATTAAAAATTTTACTGTCCCAAAAGACTCATGTTTTTCTCTCCTGCTGTGGTCTGGTTATGGAAACAAATACCTCTAATTCCCTTTAAGTAGGATAGAAAATGAGCCACATAAGGCTATACATTACTGGATTAACAGAAAGGAGAAAGCTCAAAGCCAGCGACTTTCAGTAATAGAAACATCCATTGTCTGGAATGTTCTCTTTGTCCTGGGCAGGCTTTCAGCTAGTAAAGCAGGTTTTACAGAATGATGGACTTAATTGTGAAAGGCAATGATTTTGTCAAGGTCATCACTTGTTATTCCAGAAAAGAAAACACTTCAAGAGAACTAAAACCAAGAAAGGTTGAATCACTCTTTGCCCTGAATCTCCTCTGCCAGTCCTGTGGCCCCATTTTTCAGACTTCTGCAGCCAAAGCATGTCTCACAATGGAACTGGTGCTCAGGCAGTTCCTTGATAGTTGACCAGGGTAGTTAGTTAATGGTGTTTATTGAGTAACTCAAGGGAGTATGGCCAACCAACCACCAGTTGGTAAAAGCATTCCCACTGTCAACTAATGGCCCCCAAAAGATCACCAGACAAACCTACATGTCAAGCAAAGCCACGTTTATGACAGCCTGAAATGAGGAAGTACGCCACATTGTAGAAACAGTAGTGTCCGAGAAGGGGAACATATGGGGAAAATCTGTAGTGTAGAGTTTTAGGTCCTGGGCTGAGTGATTTTAAGGTAGGTCTTACAGGGGTGCCTGGGGGGCTCATTCTGTTAAACATCTGACTTCAGCTCAGGTCATGATCTTACAGTTTGTGAACTTGAGCTTTCGTGAGTTCTAGCCCCACATCAGGCTCTCTGCTATCAGCACAGACCCCGCTTTGGATCCTCTGTCCCCCTCTGTTTCTGCCTCTCTCTCTCTCTCAAAAATAAATAAACATTTTACAGTAGGTCTTATAAGTGGAGACCTGGTTGGAACTGAGTGGAATTTCTGACATCACAGCCTTGGATTGGTGAGCATAGTAAACGAGGATTTTGAAGTTAGTTTTGAGGGGCCAGCTAAGAATAAGTCAGCTATTTTAGTTGGGTGGCAATCTTATCTTCCAGAAACAAATGCTTCCCAGAGCAAATAGCTAAGGTAGATTTGCGCAGTCTCAGAATTATTTCACACCAGGACAGAAAACTGTTCGTTTCGGATGTCACCACTTAATCATTTGCCAGCCTGAAATTTTCAGTAACTGGACACTTGCTGCCGCTGGAACTCATGACAGTAAACTCCAAGATACTGCCCCAAGTCTTTGCTTGTAATGGGTCATATTGTGGTCACTACGTGTAGAGGCTGCTTTTAGGCAGCAGGCTTGAGCAATGGAATGTAGAGGAAGGCAAGGGGCCCACAGTGACCACTGAGCTGAATGCAAACAGGCTCATTAAGTGACCCACCTCCAAATAGCCATAGACTCTAACTGACCAATTACAAGCAGGCACAGTTCCTAAGCTTACCAAAAAAGGGGAAATCCCATATGTTCCCATAGCCCCTCACTCTGCCCTGTAACTGTGGCCCCTCACCAGAGCCTCGAAGCAGACAGTCTCTCCTTTGCTGTCCTGCCCGCCACCCCCTTGCAGTGTATTCGATATACTTTTATCTCTTTTCTGCCTTGCGTGAATTCTTTTACTCCCCAGGCCACCAGCCCCCACCCGATCAGGACGCCCCACATTTGGGGGCCCTCATCTGATCAGGAAAGACACCACATTTGGTGGCTTGTGTATGGGGAGACTTTGTGGCCCTCCCAACTATGACTTGAAATAAGAATGATATGGGGAATTTAGGGGCGCCTGGGTAGCTCAGTCGGTTAAGCGTCTGACTTCAGCTCAGGTCATAACCTCATGGTTTGTGAGTTTGAGCCCCACGTTGGACTCTGTACAGGCAGCTCGGAGCCTGGAGCCTGCTTCGGATCCTGTGTCTCCCTCTCTCTCTGCCCCTCCCCTGCTCACACTCTGTCTCTCTCTCAAAAATAAATAAACATTCAAAAAAATTTAAAAAAAAAGAATGATATAGGGAATTTAGAAAATTTTATACCTATAGGAAAAAAGATCTTTGTTTATTTAAGATGCCAGTTGTAGCAAAGTTAAGAGCATTGGTTCTGGAGATAGACTGCTTTCATTTTTTTTTAATATGAAATTTATTGTCAAATTGGTTTCCATACAGCACCCAGTGCTCATCCCAACAGGTGCCCTCCTCAATGCCCATCACCCACTTTCCCCTCCTCACCCACCCCCCATCAACCCTCAGTTTATTCTCAGTATTTAAAAGATCTTTATTTATTTAAGATGCCAATTGTAGCAAAGTTAAGAGCATTGGTTCTGGAGATAGACTGTTTTCAAATCCTAGTTCTGTCATTTGCTAGCTGTGTGACTTTGAATGAGTCACTTAACAGCTCTGTGTCTTATTTTCCTTATCTGTAAAATGGGAATAATATAAATCCCTGAAGTATTTAGGGGGTTAAGCGAGTTAATGTATGTATAACATTTAGAACGTTGCCTGGCTTATATTAGCTATTCAACAAATGTAAATATTATTGCTTAATAACTTGAGGGTTAACATTATTTAAAACTAAAACCAAAGTCCATCACCTCCTGGCTCTTAGACCCCAGCTTTTCCATCAGTGCTTCCTTCCTTTTCTCCAGACTCTGTAGTCATTTGGCTACTTGCCACCCGCATCAATCTCAGTCACTTCTCTCTCTAGATCACCCATGCCACTCTCTCAAACCAGTATCATGAGCCTGAAAGCTTTACAGCAAAGAAAGAAGTAGGATAGTTTCCACTGGAGGTCCAGGCACCAGGTGGGGAAGCTGAACATGCAGGGAAAACCTTCTGAAGATTAAAAGGTTCTTGCTATCCGGAGCTTTGAGTAACCCATGTAGCCTATCTTCTCCAAGTTCTTGTTTGGGACATAAGACAAGCTTCGTATATGCCCCTTGCCATAGTTTTTAACAAACTTTCTGTCCTCGTAAGACATTTATTTGCTGGGCTTGATTTCAGGTGGGCCAGAGACTCAAAAATGGGATCCTGTGTTTGGGTAACAAGCATGTGTTTCTAAGATTTCTAGTTCCATAAGATCAGCACGTGACTGTTAATATCCAAAAGGAAGGGTCCCTCAGAGGACACCTCCTTCCATAAGAAGATGAAAGCCAGTCCTATGCCCAAGCTTCTTTATAAGTGTTTTGGTCTACAGAAATTTTATTTGACTATAATTTACTGCCAATCACCAATTTTATACAATTGTATCTACTCATGTGCTTGCCATATGAGAATTACATATGTAATGGTGCTCCATCCAGATGCCAATCAGAGATTGTCTCCCCCTGTGGCTCTCTCTTAGGACAGGTGAAAGATTCCATGGAAGCCTCTAGCAGACTTCAAACCTTATTAGACGGAAATGGGTCAGATGCTCATTCCTAAACCTGTCAGAGGTGAGGGGGTAGAATGACCATGACTGACTCTGACTGACATAGAATAGGACTCATGCAGCCAGCCACAGTGGCCCCTGAAAGCACCTGCTATGCCCCAGGCATTGTGTGAGGTGCTGAAATATTATTTCACTTAGTCCCATAGCAGCACTATGAGCTGGGTATTATTTTCCCCATTTTATAAACACAGAGACAGAGGCTTGGCAGTTGTAATCATCATCATCCTCATTGAACATTTACTGTGCTCCAGGAGACATCCTTCGTGTTTTACATGCATCAGTTTAGTTAATCTCCACTGTTACCTTTTCAGATAAGTTCTGTCATTCGTTCACGTTGTAGATGAGGAAACAGGGACACAGAGTAACTTGTCAAGCTTCCACAGCTAGCTGGGGGCAGAGCCAAGATTCAAACCTAGGAAGTTTGGCTCCAGTGTCAGGGCACTTTGTCACACACTGCTGAGGTCACACAGCTGGCGGGTGGAGGAGTCAGGAATCACAGACAAGTTGGTCTGGTTCCAGTGTCCAAAATGTCAGTCTATCCTGTATTCCACCCCCCGCCCCCTCGCCATTCATCAGTACAGTGCTGTAAGGTTATCAAAAACACAGTCTGCATGTTTGTTTAATTATCAAGGTAGCCCTGTGGAGTGCAGTATGGTACACAGAAGAAAGGGTTAAGCCTGGGAGTAGGTAAATAGAGTCACAGAACAGAATGGCAGAAGCTGTTCTTGAACCATGACCCCAAGAGCTGTCATGACATGACCACAACCAGCTTGCCCTATTCTGATTCCCCGTCTGTGGATAACATGAGCTACATCTTTAATCTTGTATAACCCTCAATACAGGTGCTGGGCATTCCCTTATTTACTATAGAAATTATAGGAGAATGAGTGAGTAGGTTTTTCTGCAGGCAAACTGTAAGCGTGGCAAAATTCTGGCCAGAGTCTGCATCGTTTATTAGTACTGCATGCATACTGGTCAATAATCAATAGTGGTTACGTACTTGCTATCACTAATCGATAGTGATTAAATCCCTGATGGCTCCAGGATGCTAATGTTTCCCCTACACTTGGAACCTAGGAAAACAACAACACAGATTTTCATTTTGACATCATTTACAAATATTTTTAGTTACAAAGAAGAAAAAAGTGGAATAGATGATATGACAAAGGAATGGATGGACCAAGGGAGGCACAGCTTCACATGGAGGTGGGGGAGGGGCGGCTCACAAGTTCATCTGAGCCACACGGAGACGCAAGTGTCGCGTCACGGCCAGCCATGTTGTAAGCTGTTCGTGGTTTTTCTTGTCTTGTTTGATGAAAACTTTGTCATATTTCTACTTTCACAGAGTAAATAGAACCATCACGACTGAGTGAACCCAGAACCATCATCATGTCTCATCATTTCTGAAGCCACTTTTGTACGTTTGCGGAGGTTTCCTCATGGTTCTCATGTTTAATCCTCTCCCCCTCCCCTGCTCTTGTGTTCCTTCAATATTTTTTTAATTGCTGAGTTAGTTCAATGATTTAACTGGATTGTCACCTACTCTGAACATGTTTTGGTGTTTCTACTGGTCTGATATTTAGTTCTTAGGAAGTTAATTTTTGCTTTAGCGACTTACAAAACCAGAGTTAAAGTCAATTGAAGGAAAATCATCTAGGATTCTAATGCTTCAATAAGCTGTTTAAGAACCAACAATAGACTCACCTTACACTTGGGGATAATGTATCCAGCTTTTCTTTCAATAGAAATTAGGAGGCACCAGCAACATAAAGGCCCAGCAGTCCAATTCCAAAAGTGTCACTAAGCATACATTAGGCAACGTATGTATTAATTATTGAATACACCCAAGGGTGACTAAATTACACAGTCACAGAATCTCAGGCACCGTGCTCAGCACATATCAGACATTTAATGAGGCTTTGATGAGTAAATGGCTGGCTACTTACAAAACCTAATGAGATCAGAGCCTCATGTATTTCAATCCCAGAACAATGTCACATTCAACGACACACAGTTCAGTGGTACAAAATCACGTAAAATAAATTTTTCTTTGTTATCTGTCTTTACGTTATTTAGACGAAAAACACATTTGGTAATAACCCACTCTTAACACCTAAGTAGCCCTGATAATCCTCTACATCCTCTGTTCTTCTTCTCTCTTCTCCTCATTCGTTAATCTCTTGGACACCCAAACCAGGTTTTAGAAAACAACCAATTCTTATTTCCAAATATTTTAGTACTACAGTCCCTCCAGGTAGTAACATCCAGGAAGGAGAAAGGTTACAGGTATGCTTCAAGAATTTCAACTGATTCTCAGTTCTTCCTTGTGCACAACTTAGCTTAGAATTCTTACTTCTTTTGGGTAGAGAGAATTGAATTTAAAAGTCAACAATCTAGGAACTTCACAATTACTGAGACCGCCTGCTACCTTCCAGAAATAAGCACCCATGAAGACTACAGATGCTACTATTTATTAACCATACTTGTTCTATAACTGAGGTTCTCAAATTAAATTTAAGCTTGAAAACAGACACTCCACAGCTTTGTCAATAACCCCTGCCCACATAGCACATTAGGTCAGGCCAAGTAGAGCAGGGCAGAGTGGGGGGGGACACGAATTCCAATTGTTCCAAGACGATATTTGGAGCACCAGACTTGTTGCTGTTAGTGAGAGTGTCAGTTTGAGGCATCCATGATGACTTCATGTGACTTCACCCCATGTTTTATCCTTTCCTTTTTTTAAAAAAAAAAGTTTATTTATTTTGAGAGAGAGGAGTGGGGTGGGGGGGAGAGAGAGAGAGTCCCAAGCAGGCTCCATACCGTCAGCACAGAGCCTGATGTGGGGCTTGATCTCACAAACGGTGAGATCTTGACCTGAACCAAAGTCGGAAGCTTAACCAGTTGAGCCACTGAGGCGCCCCTGCACGTTAGACATTTTGGATTGTTAAAGTCTCTGTTGGCAGGTTTGGACGACACAGGGAACACCTTAGAGTCATCAGCCATGGTCCCAACCCCTTGTCTGATGGGCGGCTTCTGCCAACAGCCCTGGCAGCTCATCCAGTCCGTGGTGGAGACCCCAAGATCTTTGGTTTTGCACGATGGCAATTCTTGTTCCTTGGGACTTTTTCAGGTTCAGGAAATGGAAACCCACTTGAACTAATGTTCGCAAAACAGAGAAAGTCTTGTAAGGACACAAGAGTACCACAGAGAGCAGCCTAGCTGTGGAAGGTCAGGGGCCAGAAGGCCATGTGCTGCAAGGAGCCCAGGAGTGCCCTGTCCCCATCTCTTTCTCCACTTCGCTAAGTATGTTTTGTTCTTTTTTTCCTGCAGCAGACTGTTTTTCTCCACTTCTCAGCCCCTGTGAACAGAAGATGCCCCTTGCCAAGAACTCCCAGGTCTACACAGGCTCTCAGTCTAACCGAGGCCGGGCACTCGCTGTCTCCCGCCCCTAGAGGCCCGCTTCTGCTCATAGCCCCCTCCCCTGTAATTCCCATTTACCAAAGCGGCCACGAAACTCAAAAATCTTTCTACTGAGGTTGAAAAAAAAACAAGCGAAGGAACGGTTTTGCCTCTTGGTATCTGTGAGCTGTGGGGCCACACCCAGGACCTCTCTTGCCTGGTTGAAGGAAGGGTGGTTGTAAGCCTTAAATTTCCTGAATCTCTGAGTAAATCAGCCTGGTATTAGAACCCAAAACAAAACCAGGAAGCCCAATATGTCATCATTTTTATGTAATGTCTTTTTGGAAATTCTGACTAATGTATTAAAGCATTAGATAGAAAGCATTAGATAGATATTGATACAAATATCAAATTACATACAAATTTCATATATAACAAAGAGAAAGGAAGAGTTTTTTAATATATTGAGAGGGAATTCCTAGTTATCAATTCAAAACATATCTCTGTCCCTTACCTCTCTCCAATACCAAATACTAATTTAATTCCATGTACATTCGAGAGTTACACACTTCAAAATAAGCTATTGGAGGGGGAAAACCAGAAGAAAATAAAAGTGAAGATTTAACAAGTCTGTGTATGGAGGAGAATATTCTAAGTATAAATTTTCCAGAAAAAAAAAAAGCAACTGCAAGCTTTTTAAAAATTAAAAGTGACCAAGTTATCCCTGAAGTAAAATCATTCAGTAGAACCTAAATAACACAACAAACAGCAGATTGGGAAAAGAATTTGCAGCAATAAGGCAGGAGACAGTACCTTTAAGTGGGTAAATCTTCATTCCAATTGGTAGGAACAATGCTAAAAACTCTGTGGTTTAATAAACAAAGGTAGAAAGCTGACGATCCACACAGAAGAGGAAGTAACACTAGGAACCAATCACTAGAAAAGGTATAGTCTCACAAGTAAAATTAATGCAAATTTAAAATCCAAAATAAGGCCCCATTTTCACTTATTTTCACCTTAAATTTTTTTTTTAGCTTTTAAAGAGAGAGTGGGGAAGAGGGGCAGAGGGAGAGAAAGAGACAGAGAGAGACAGAGAGAGAGTGACTCTTAAGCAGGCTTCACGTTCAGCACAGAGCCTGATATGAGGTTCCATCCCATGACCCTGGGATCATGACCTGAGCTGAAATCAAGGGTCAGTTGCTCAACTGACTGAGCCACACAGGTGCCCCTGCACCTTTTTTTTTTTTTTTAATGTTTATTTATTTTTGAGAGAGACAGAGTGGGAGTGGGGAAGAGGCACATAGAAAGGAGGACAGAGGATCCTAAGCAGGCTCTGTGCTGAGAGTGGTGAGCCCAACCTGGGGCTCGAACTCACAAACCAAACTGTGAGACCACGACCTGAGCCGAAGTTGGATGTTCAACCAACTGAACCACTAAGGGGCCCCTGCACTTTTTTTTTTCAATGGCGTTACTCAAATTTCATGAGTGGGTAGTTGTAGGACAATAAAAATATTATCGGTGTCTGCCCCCAGTTCCTTGTGAGTTCCTAAGTGATAGGAGCATGAGGAACCTCTTTTGTTCTATTGATGCGACTCTCGGTGTGCTCCTGGTTGGCTCCTGGGTGGGGCCTGGTCTTCAGAAGGACCAAGCCATAATTAGAAGCAGGAATTAGCAGCACCCCTCCTGCCTTCGACTTCTCCAGGGAGGGAGTGGGGCTGGAAACAGAGTTAATAGTGGATCATGCCTAAGTGAGGAAGCCTGCACTGAATGCCAATAACACGGGGTTCAGGGAACTTCCAGGTTGATGAACACACCTACACAGGGAGGGTGATGAACCCTGACTCATGAAGACAGAAACCCCTGTGCTCAGGACCCTCCCAGATCTCATTCTAGGCATTTCTTCATCTGGCTGCTCATCTGCTTCCTCTCTCCCATCCGCTATGAAACTGGTTAACGCAAGTAAGTGCTTGCCTGAATTCTGTGAGCTGCTCTAGCAAATTATGCAACCTGAGGAGGGTCTGTTGGGGACCTCTGATGTATAGTTGAACCAGACAGAATTTTGGGGTAACCTAGAGACCCACTATTTACAACTGGCATCTGAAGTGGGAGGCGCTGAGCCCTTAACCAGTGGGATCTGATACTATCTCCAGGTAGACGATGTCACAGTGAATTAAATGGTGGGTTGCAGAGCATTGCTTGGTGTGGGGGAAACCTGGTCACATTTGGTGACCAGAATTGTCAAAAGTGGAGTGTGAGTGGTAAAAGAGACACAGCCGGGTGGAAAACTGAGTTTCTCTGACACGGTAGTAAAACCAACGCCATTTATACAGAGCTGGTAGAATGGTCAATTAATACAGATGTGTCAGAAAATAATTCAGGGAACTTTACCCCTTGACTCACAATTTCTACTTCCTTGAGTCTAAACAAACGAAATAATCCAGAATAGGAACAAATATATTCATCGTAGTGATTTTTATAATAAAAAAGTATGTTTTTAATGTTTAGTTTTGATAGAGGGAGAACATGAGCAGGGAAAGGGCAGAGAGGGAGGGAATCACACAATCCGAAGCAGGCTTCAGATTATGAGCTGTTAGCACGGAGCCTGACGTGGGGCTCAAACCCACGAATCTTGAGATCATGACCTGAGCCAGAGTTGGATGCTTAACCGGCAGAGCCACCCAGGCGCCCCTATGATGAAAAAAAAAATTAAAAACCAAACATAATGTTCAGTGCTGGTAGAAGGGCTTAGTAAATTATGGTCCATTCTCTCATGACCACAAATATTTATTGAGCACCTACCAAAGCTTGGCTTATGGGCCAGACAAAATCCCTGCATTGCCTTACAGTGTAATGGGATGTATTATATGAGGTGGAGGGGAGAAAAAGCAGGGAGTAATTTGTTGAGGAATTACTATGTGTTTGGTATTTTACATAGATGATCACATTTAATCCTCTGAAGTCCCGAGCCACATAGTCCTTAAGTGGTAAATTGGGAACAGACAGGAAGAAGCCAACAGAGAGGGGTCACACTGTGCCACTCTATGGAGCCCACCTGCATTTTGTCATGTTACTTTCTCTCTTCCATCCCTGGTGCTCACTTTGTGCTTTTCAGATCACTCCTGGGAACAATGGCGAGTGTCAAGTTTTGGCTGGAAGAAGGGGCTTTAGCTTCAGGCCTCTGTTCAAACTGAATCTCCATTCCCTTTGCAGGGTAGAAATTCTACCACCACCAGCTAAGGATTCCAAAGACTTTTCCCCTTAGCATCCAGATGAATTCCTCTCTCCCTGCCCCTGCCTTCCAACTTGCATCTCAAATTCACTATTCTGCTGACAAATGATGCTCTGTTTAACAGAATCCCGTCGTCTATAAGCTAGTTGAGGGAATAAATAGCAAAAGAAATTTTCGCATGCAAAAGCAAGCAAACAAATAAAAGCCTTTAATGGTTCTCTAATACCTAATAATAAATTTAGACTCTTAAAATGGGTTTTCTAAACCCTCCAATACGTGCTTTCTCATCACCCATTACTCCCCAAAACATCATCTCCATTCCAGCACATTCCATTTATAAGCCACTTTGCAGCCAATGGCTCAGTTTTAGAAATGAGGATATAAGCCATCATGATAATAAAAGTTAACAGTAAATGATAACATAAATGCAAATGAGGTGGAAAGAAGTTAACTGAGCATTAACCAAGACATAGGGTAATCTTTGGAGCATGTGTAGGTCCATACACATTGAAGGGAAAGAAAAATTCTTCTCTACCCTCAACGTCTTCCAGCTGGATTAAATTAAATTTACATGAGCCAGGTTAACAGAAAAAAACCCAAAATTTTATTTCCTGTGTGTGGAGGCCCAATAATGAAATTGAGACCTGAAGAAATGACTAAGGCAGGCAGTTTCTGTGCTTTTTAGGCGAGGAGACAATAAGTCTATGAGGGCTTGACAGGACAAGAAAAACCTAACTTTGGGAGCTTCAGTTAGTAAGGAATTCTAAAATGTTTTTTTAATTTTATTTTATTATTTTCGAGAGAGAGAGGCAGAGCACAAGTGCAGGAGGGGCAGAGACAGAGGGAGACACAAAATCCAAAGCAGGCTTCAGGCTCCGAGCTGTCAGCACAGAGCCCCACATGGGGCTCAAACCCATGAACTGCAAAATCATGCTCTGAGCCAAAGTTGGACGCGTAACCAACTGAGCTACCCAGATGCCTATGAATTAGTAAGGAATTCTAAACAGCATTTGGGCTGGTGTTGTAAATTAGTAAAAAAAAAAAAAAAAAAAAAAAAACAACAAAGTAACAAAGATTGTTTATACAGCCTTCTCAGCCATGAATTTCCCATCTCTGGAGATAAGGATGTTTCTCACCTCCTGGTACAGGCAGGGTACCTCTCACGTGGGACATTCATTTCATGCTTTCTGGGGGACAGAGGAGGGTCAAAGTGTCCTGCTTGCACAGGCTGTCTTTTAAGGAACTTTTATTTAAAATATTCAATATGACAAAGTGGCACATTTTGGGGCAGCCTGCCTTTGGCCCCTAGGATATGTAATGATGAGGAAGAACCTAACAGTATTTCTGGTACTCACAATTAAGCTCAGTTTCAATTTGGTGAAAGGCTAATGGAATGACTTCATGACTCCCTGAATTCCCTACCTGAGGACCTCTGGAGAGACAGCCAGGGCTGACCGTGGTCTACTGACCACCCTTCAAGGGGCAATCCAACAGGGACTATTAAAAGGGAATATAACTTGGGAAGAGGTCAAGTTAGAGTCTAGGGAGGATGTAGGAAATGTTCCAGAAGCAAAGAGGCCAATGCTTTGGCAAATGGTTCCTGGTCTCCCTCTGGCTCCCTTCTTTCCCAGGGCACTCCCAGGACAGCTGCAAAGGATAAATTAGAAAGAGGGTCCAGGGCTGAAGATGAACAAAAGGGTAGTAGGAGAGGCCCCAGCTTAGAAGAGATCTGTGCTAGGAAGCAGCAGCCCGGCTGATGAGAGACAGACAGTTCGGTAGCTAGAATAGAGTTGCCAGGGGCTGAAGACCCAAGATGACGAAAGAACAGGTAAAAGGCTTTGGTTTTGGAATCTGGGTCTAAACAAATCTTTGTGTCTTGGTAGGAAGAGACAGCTGTCTACCACCAATCTCATACCCAGGGGCTTCATTAAAATGTATCCTGGGTAGTTTTCCACAGGCAAGCATGAACTGAAGCTTATCAGGGGATTGTATTTGGGCACTGGGGAGGGGTGTGGTCACCCTCCCCACCCCCCCCACGTCAGCACCTTCTGCAAAGAGATTCTTTCCTTCCAGTTTTCTTTCCCCAGCCAGGTCCCTCGACCAGCCACAGATTTCCATCACCCTGAGCCAGGTTTAGCCTTGGGGACATCAGGGTCAAGAAATGACCTCTGGTCCAAGTTCAAGTTTAGCTGACATTCTACTGAGTTTGGAGTGAGGTGGGCAGAGGGTCAAGAGAATTGTTATCAGAATGTCTTTTGGTGGTGTGCTATGTGTGGTAAGTTCAATCATCAATAAGAGTACTTGAGATACGAGGGGCCTAAGAAGCTTAGCTTAACTTTTTATGGGGCTAAAGAACACACAACTGTCCATTGCAAGAGCTTTCTGTCTTCGCAGCAGTTGGGGACAGGGGTCCAGAATGGTTACTGAACAGGGCATTTTAACTTAATTAAAAAAAGGTTGGGTTCTAAAGCAGAGACAACCTGGGTCCAAACCCCATTCTGTCTCTTACTGGTGGTGTCACCTGGGGCTCCCTGTGCCTCAGTTTCCCTATTTGTAATGGAAGCTAATACTAGTGCCACCTCCATGGGTTGCTGTGAGGGTTCACTGAGTATAAAACAGTGCACAGCACTTCCAACAGTGCCTAATGCAGAGTGAGCTCTCGACCAACATCAGCGATTATTCTCTCTTCTCAAGTCTTTGCTGGGGTCTTTCTTCTGCATTGATCAGGGAAATGTGGGTCTCGAACTAGTTAAACCAGCATCTCATTTTGTTGCTAAGCAACCAACTCTGAGTTCTGCAAAAGTGCAGTGTGGCGTGCAGCGACACAGCCCCCCAAGCAATCGAGCCTCAGCCAGGCTGTTGCCAAGCACTGTTGTGTGTTACTTAGAAGCTCATTTGAAATTGTGGACCAGAAGGGAGGCACACACAGGCAGCACAGTCATAACCCATGAGCAAAACCAGCCTTTCCAGCTGGAGGGGCTCACGATGGGCAAAAAAAATAAGAAAACAAGTAGTGATGTGTGCTTGCACCCACCCGCGGGAGTTAGGGAAGTCACCCATGCAATTCATTCTGCGCTGGAGTTAAAAAGATTATTATAGTGGTATCTTCCATAGACCAAGGGGGTCTCTTTCCTTCACCCTGTTTGGATCTGGAGTTGTCAGGTCTGAGTGCAAACTGGGTTATGTGGCTCCAAGTTGAGGAGGGGCAGGGCCCACAGGGTTCCCACACTCTTTCTCTCAGGGGCATTAAGGGTCACAGTCGCTGACTTCAGGGGAACTGTTCTCCCCTCATTCATTCATTCACTGACCTGTTATCATTAAGCATGACTGAGTGCACTAAGTGCTCAAGATTTGCTAGGCACTGAGAATAGCCTAAAGCAAGACAGTTACTCTCTGCCTCATTCTGGTACTTAGGCAAAAACCAAAACCCACTCTGGCTAGTTTAGCAGACAAGGTATTATTGAAGGATAGTAAGATGCACTCAGAATTTCCCCTAAAGCCACAGAATTGGGGTTGGTGACTGCAGAGCTGGGAGCATTGCCTAGAATCCAGTTCTGGATTGACAGTTTGGCTGAGTACAGAACTCATAGCTGGAAATCATTTCTCTCAGACTGTTGAAGTCATCACTCCATTGTCTTCCATTGTGCCATTTGGAGAAATCTGCAGCTATTCTGATTTCTGGTCTTCTGTGCATTGCTCTCCCTCTCCCACTACCCTTCCTCTCTCCTTTTTGGCTTTTAGTGTATTCTTGTTGTCCTCAGTGTTCTGAAATTCCTTATCCTGGTTTAGAGCTATTTTCATTTACTGTTCTGGGCGCTCGAAGGCCTCTTCAGTCTGTAAACTTGTGTTTTGGGACATAGTCTTGAACTGTTTCTTGGATAATTTCTTCTACATTCTTTTCTTTTTGGGTCTCATTATTTGGAGGATGGCAGTTCTGGGTGAGGCATTCATTCATTCATTCTTTCATTCATTCATTTTTAACTTCCCCTGACCTATTTTCTTGTCTTTTTGCTCATTTTTTCTCAGCTAATTCTTCAGTTTTATCTTCCAGCTCACTTCTTGCACTTTTTATTCCTGCTAGGTCATATTGCCAATAACTCTGTTGATTTTCTAAAAATTTCTAACCTCTTATTTATTCTTGTTTCAGCTACTCAGTATCTTCTCTTATTTCTCTAAGGACATTAATGATAATTTGTCTCTCCCTGCATATTCTCTATTTCCTCCAAGTTACAGTTGTATGTTAATTTTAGCCTATGTCATATTAGAGGCTTTCTAAAGTACCTGGTGATCCTTGAACATCTATTCATATCTAAGGAGGGCAATACAGAGTTAGCTGGGAGCTCTGTGTGCAGAGGGAAGAACCCAGGGCTACACTTTTAGGCCTACTCTCCTGGAATGGTCAAATTTCCCTGAGAAAGCTCTTCCAGTCTTGTGCCTAAAAGGTACAAGCTTGGCTGACAGCATTCTGGAAGCTGAGTGGGGAGAAAAAGGGTGTGTGTGTGTGTGTGTGTGTGTGTGTGTGTGTGTGTGTGTTATTAATCTATTGCTGCATAACATTACTCCAAAACCTCATGACTTAAAAAAAATTTATTATCTCACAATTTCTGTGGGTTAGAAATTCAAAGATAGTTTGAGTGGTTCTGGCTCAGGTCTCTCATGAAATTACAGTGAGATGTGGGTCTACAGTCTTCTGCCTGGGCCTGGAGGTTCTGCTTCCAAAGTGGCTCACTTACATTCCTAGCAAGAGATGCTAGCTGTCGGCAGAGGCCCATTTCCTCCCCATCTGTCCGCATGACATGGCAGCTGCCTTCCCCCAGAATGAGTGATTTAAGAGAAAGCAAGGTAGAAGCCATAGTCTCAGAAGTCATGCTTTGTCATTGTTCACACATCCTACTGGTTACACAGATCTGTTCTATTCAGTGTGGGAGGGAACTACATCAGGGCATGCATAGGGGAAGAATCACTAAGTGCCATCTTGGAGGTTGGCTACTACTAACTAGGGTGGGGTAGGTTGGGGAATCTCAACCCTTTTAATGTACATTTTTACTCTTTAGTCATTTTTAGCAAGTAATCACCATCTTTAGCTATACTCAATGTCTCCAGTTCAAGGACCCTGAGTTTTGTCCTCTCCAAAGAAAAAATTTCCAAACCCCTGCAAAATGAAGGAGCAGCAATCTCCTGGCTTCACTGATTGGGGAAGAGGGTCTGGGAGTTTGCTTCTTAAAAAGACTTTCATCCAGTCTTCCTGTCATTAGCTCCCCCTTAACCCATTCTGAAGGAAGTATCTGGCCTGCAAATGCCTGAGTCTTTGAGGGAGGGAGGTGACTCTGCAGTATAAATTGGGTTGGTTCTTGGCTTTTCCCACTGCCAGTTTAAAATTCAGCTTTGCTTCTGCTAAGTCAGCTCTATTCATCCATCTACTTTTCTGCTTGCAAAATTTTGTTGTTATTGGCCTTTCTTTTGTTCTCTTTTTTCCTATGGATGTATATCTTTCTAATAATCTCTTTACCGTTCTTGACTGGGACTTAGGGAGGGAGTAGAAGCTGGCGCATGCCTCCTTTTTTTGTAAACTTCAACTGGCTATATGCCTCCTCTTTTCATCTTTGCTTTTTCTGGGATGGGCCTTTTGATTGGAAAATTCTCTTTTCTTTTTTTCCCACCTCTCATAAAGCTTCTGAAATGAATCTTAAATTTTTTTTTTTAATTTACAGCCAAATTAGTAAGCATGTAGTGCAACAATGATTTCAGGAGTAATTCCTTAGTGGCCCTTACCCATTTAGCCCATCCTCCCTCCCACCACCCCTCCAGTAACCCTCAGTTTGTTCTCCATATTTACAAGTCTCTTCTGTTTTGTCCCCCTCCCTGTTTCTATATTATTTTTGCTTCCCTTCCCTTGTGTTGATCTGTTTTGTGTCTTAAAGTCCTCATATGAGTGAAGTCATATATTTGTCTTTCCCTGACTAATTTCACTTAGCATAATACCCTCCAGCTCCATCCACGTAGTTGCAAATGGCAAGATTTCATTCTTTTTGATTGCCGAGTAATACTCCATTGTACATATATACCACTTCTTCTTTATCCATTCATCCATCGATGGACACTTGGGCTCTTTCCATACTTTGGCTGTGCATGTGCATTGGCCGTACATTGGGGTGCATGTGCCCCTTCAAAACAGCATACCTGTATCCCTTGGATAAATACTAGTAGTGCAATTGCTGGGTCGTAGGGTAGTTCTATTTTTAATTTTTTGAGGAACCTCCATACTGTTTTCCAGAGTGGCTGCACCAGCTTGCATTCCCACCAACAATGCAAAAGAGGTCCTCTTTCTCCACATCCTTGCCAATATCTATTGTTACTTGAGTTGTTAATGTGAGCCATTCTGACAGGTGTAAGGTGGTATCTCATTGTGGTTTGGGTTTGTATTTCCATGATGATGAGTGATGTTGAACATTTTTCCGTGTGTCGATTGGCCATCTGGATGTCTTCTTTGGAGAAGTGTCTATTCATGCCTTTTGCCCATTTTTTTTCACTGGATTATTGTTTGGGTGTTGAGTTTGATAAGTTCTTTATAGATTTTGGATACTAACCCTTTATCTGATATGTCATTTGCAACTATCTTCTCCCATTCTGTCGGTTGCCTTTTAGTTTTGCTGATTGTTTCCTTCGCTGTGCAGAAGCTTTGTATTTTGATGAGGTCCCAATAGTTCATTTTTGCTTTTGTTTCTCTTGCCTCCAGAGACGTGTTGGTTAGAAGTTGCGGCAGGCAAGATCAAAGAGGTTTTTGCCTGCTTTCTCCTGGAGGATTTTGATGGCTTCCTGTCTTACATCGAGGTCTTTCATCCATTTTGAGTTTATTTTCATGTATGGTGTAAGAAAGTAGTCCAGGTTCATTTTTCTGCATGTTGCTATCCAGTTTTCCCAGCACCACTTGCTGAGCAGACTGTCTTTATTCCATTGGATAGTCTTTCCTGCTTTGTCAAAGATTAATTGGCCATATGTTTGTGGGTCCATTTCTGGGTTCTCTATTCTGTTCCATTGATCTGAGTGTCTGTTTTTGTGCCAGTACCATACTGTCTTGATGATTACAGCTTTGTAATACAGCTTGAAGTCCAGGATTGTGATGCCTCCGTCTTTGGTTTTCTTTTTCAAGATTGCTTTGACTATTTGGGATCTTTTCTGGTTCCATACAAATTTTAGGATTGTTTGTTCTAGCTCTGGGAAGAATGCTGGTGTTACTTTGATAGGGATTGCATTGAATATGTAGATTGCTTTGGTTAGTATTGACATTTTAACAATATTTGTTCTTCCTATCCAGGAGCATGGAATCTTTTTCCATTTTTTTTGTGTCTTCTTCAATTTCTTTCATAAGCTTTCTATAGTTTTCAGTGTATAGATTTTTCACTTCTTTGGTTAGATTTATTCCTAGGTATTTTATGGCTTTTGGTGCAACTGTAAATGGGATCAATGCCTTGAGTTCTCTTTCTGTTGCTTCATTGTTGGCGTGTAGGAATGCAACCGATTTCTGTGCATTGATTTTATATCCTGCAACTTTACTGAATTCATGAATCAGGTCTAGCAGTTTTTTGGTGGAATCCTTTCGGTTTTCCATCTAGAGTATCATGTCATCTGCAAAGAGTGAGAGTTTGACCTCCTCCTGGCCTATTTGGATGCCTTTTATTTCTTTGTGTTGTCTGCTTGCAGAGGCTAAGACTTCCAATACTATGTTGAATAACAGTGGTGAGAGTGGACATCCCTGTCTTGTTCCTGATCTTAGGGGGAAAGCTCTCAGTTTTTTCCCATTGAGGATGATATTAGCTGGGTCTTTCATATGTGGCTTTTATGATCTTGAGGTATGCTCCTTCTATCCCTACTTTGTTGAGGGTTTTTATCAAGAAAGGGTGCTGTATTTTGTCAAATGCTTTCTCTGCATCTATTGAGAGGATCATATGGTTCTTGTCCTTTCCTGTATTGATGTGATGAATCACGTTAATTGTTTTGCAGATATTGAACCAGCCCTGCGTCCCAGGTATAAATCCCGCTTGGTTGTGGTGAATAATTTTTTTAATGTATTGTTGGATCCAGTTGGCTACTATCTTATTGAAGATTTTTGCATCCATGTTCATCAGGGAAATTGGTGGTGTATAGTACTTCTTTAGTGGGGTCTCTGTCTGGTTTTGGAATCAAGGTCATGCTGGCTTCATAGAAAGAGTTTGGAAGTTTTCTTTCCATTTCTATTTTTTGGAACAGCTTCAAGAGCATAGGTGTTAACTCTTCCTTAAATGTTTGGTAGAATTCTCCTGGAAAGCCGTCTGGCCCTGGACTCTTGTTTTTTGGGAGATTTTTGATTACTAATTCGATTTCTTTACTGGTTATGGGTCTGTTCAAATTTTCTATTTCTTCCTGTTTCAGTTTTGGTAGTGTATATGTTTCTAGGAATTTGTCCATTTCATCCAGATTGCCCATTTTATTGGCATATAATTCCTCATAATCTCTTATTATTGTTTTTATTTCTGCTGTGTTGGTTGTGATCTCTCCTCTTTCATTCTTGATTTTATTTATTTGAGTCCTTTCCTTTTTCTTTTTGATCAAACTGACTAATGGTTTATCAATTTTGTTAATTCTTTCAAAGAACCAGCTTCTGGTTTCATTGATCTGTTCTACTGTTTTTTGGTTTTGATAGCATTAATTTCTGCTCTAATCTTTTTTTTTCAATATATGAAATTTATTGTCAAATTGGTTTCCATACAACACCCAGTGCTCATCCCAAAAGGTGCCCTCCTCAATACCCATCACCCACCCTCCCCTCCCTCCCACCCCCCCATCAACCCTCAGTTTGTTCTCAGTTTTTAAGAGTCTCTTATGCTTTGGCTCTCTCCCACTCTAACCTCTTTTTTTTTTTTCCTTCCCCTCCCCCATGGGTTTCTGTTAAGTTTCTCAGGATCCACATAAGAGTGAAAACATATGGTATCTGTCTTTCTCTGTATGGCTTATTTCACTTAGCATCACACTCTCCAGTTCCATCCACGTTGCTACAAAGGGCCATATTTCGTTCTTTCTCGTTGCCATGTAGTACTCCATTGTGTATATAAACCACAATTTCTTTATCCATTCATAGTTGATGGACATTTAGGCTCTTTCCATAATTTGGCTATTGTTGAGAGTGCTGCTATAAACATTGGGGTACAAGTGCCCCTATGCATCAATACTCCTGTATCCCTTGTCTGCTCTAATCTTTATTATTTCCTGTCTTCTGCTGGCTTGTGGGTTTATTTGCTATTCTTTTTCCAGCTCCTTAAGGCATAACGTTAGGTTGTGTACCTTGAGATCTTTCTTCCTTCTTTAGGAAGGCCTGGATTGCTATATACTTTCCTCTTATGACCACTTTTCCTGCATCCCAGAGGTTTTGGGTTCTGGTGTTATCATTTTCATTGGCTTCCATATACTTTTTAATTTCTTCGTTAACTTCTTGGTTAGCCCATTCATTCTTTAGTAGGATGTTCTTCAGTCTCCAAGTATTTGTTACCTTTCCAAATTTTTTCTTGTGGTTGATTTCGAGTTTCATGACATTGTGGTCTGAAAATATGCACAGTATGATCTCATTCTTTTTGTACTTGTTGAGGGCTGATTTGTGTTCCAGTATGTGGTCTATTCTGCTGAACGTTCCATGTGCATTGGAAAAGAATGTATATTCCACTGCTTTAGGATGAAATGTTCTAAATATATTTGTTAAGTCTATCTGGTCAAGTGTGTCATTCAAAGCCATTGTTTCCTTGTTGATTTTTTGATCAGATGATCTGTCCATTGCTATGAGTGGGGTGTTGAAGTTCCCTACTCTTATGGTATTACTATTGACAAGTTTCTTTATGTTTGTGAGTAATTGATTTATATATTTGGGTGCTGCCACATTTGGTGCGTAAATGTTTACAATTATTAGGTCTTCTTGGTGGATAGATGCCTTAATTATGATATAATACCCTTCTTCATCTCTTGATACAGTCTTTATTTTAAAGTCTAGGTTGTCTGATATAAGTATGGCTACTCCGGCTTTCTTTTGTTGACCATTAGCATGAAAGATGGTTCTCCATCCCCTTATTTTCAATCTGAAGGTGTCTTGAGGTCTAAAGTGGGTCTCTTGTAAACAGCAGATAGATGGATCTTGTTTTCTTATCCATTCTGTTACCCTATGTCTTTTGATTGGAGCATTAAGTCCATTGATGTTTATTTTTTTTTAAACGTTTTTATTTATTTTTGAGACAGAGAGAGACAGAGCATGAACGGGGGAGGGTCACAGAGAGAGGGAGACACAGAATCTGAAACAGGCTCCAGGCTCTGAGCTGTCAGCACAGAGCCCGACGCAGGGCTCGAACTCACGGACTGTGAGATCATGACCTGAGCTGAAGTCGGACACTCAACCGACCAAGCCACCCAGGAGCCCCAAGTCCATTGATGTTTAGAATGAGTAGTAAAAGATATGAGGTTTTGCCATTATTTGTTTGTAGAGTTGGAGTTTCTGGTGATGTTCTCTGGTCCTTTCTTGTCTTTGTTGCTTTTGGTATTTATTTATTTATTTATTTATTTATTTATTTATTTATTTTAATCTTTTCTCCCCTCACAGAGTCCCCCCTTAAAATTTCTTGCAGGTCTGGTTTAGTGGTCACAAACTCCTGTAATTTTTGTTTGTCTGGGAAACTTTTTCTCTCTCCTTCTATCTTGAATGACAGCCTTGCTGGATGAAGAATTCTTGGCTGCATATTTTTCTGATTCAGCACATTGAATATATACTGCCACTCTTTTCTGGCTTGCCAAGTTTCTTTGGATAGGTCTGCTGTAAACCTGATCTGTCTTTCCTTGTAGGTTAAGGCCTTTTTTTCCCTTGCTGCTTTCATCATTCTCTCCTTGCCTGAGTATTTTGTGAATTTGACTATGCTATGCCTTGTTGGTGGTCGGTTTTTGTCGAATCTAATGGGAGTCCTCTGTGCTTCCTGGATTTTGACATCTGTGTCTTTCCCTAGGTTAGATAAGGTTTCTGCTATGATTTGCTCACATAACCCTTCTACCCCTATCTCTCTCTCTTCCTTTTATGGGACCCCTATGATTCTGATGTTGTTTCTTTTAATGAGTCACTGCTTTCTCTAATTCTTAAATCATGCTCTTTTGCTTTAATCTCCCCACTTTTTTTTTTCTGCTTCGTTATTCTCTGTAAGTTTGTCCTCTATATCGCTGATTTTCTGTTCTGCCTCATCCATCCTTGCCACCATGGCATCCATTCGAAATTGCAGCTCAGTTAGAGCATTTTTTATTTCATCCTGACTAGCTTTTACTTCTTTTATCTCAGCAGAAAGGGATTCTAATCTATTTTCGACTCCAGCTAGTATTCTTATTATTGTGTTCTAAATTCTGGTTCAGACATCTTGCTTGTATCTGTATTGGTTAAGTTCCTGGCTGTCATTTCTTCCTGCTCTTTCTTTTGGGGTGAAGTCCTTCATTTTGTCATTTTCAAGGGAGAAAAGGAATTAATGAGGTAGAAAGAAATTAAAATAAAAAAATTAAATTAAAAAAATAAAAATTAAAAAATTAAAAGCAAACACACACAAAATCCAATAAATGATGCTAGATCCTAGGTGTGTTTTGGTCTGGGTGTTGAAAGGGGCTTGATAGGTTAGAGAAAAAGGGGGAAAGAAGAAAAAGAAAAAAAAGAAATTGTTTGAAAATTTGAAAAAGTGAATACATTGAATTAGACTAAAATGAAATGATGGAAGTAAAATAGAATTTGAAAAAAATTACACAAAAGCAAAAAATATAGTAGAAAAAATTAAAGAAAAAATATTTTTAATAAAAACTGAAAATAAAAATGAATTTCTTTCTCTTTCTGTATTCAACAAAAAGAAAAGAAACAAAAAAGAGAAAAAAGAAAGAAAGAAAGAAAATTGAATAGATGGACAGGTGAACAGACTGAAATACGTCTGAAATTACTTGTTTTCCCCTAGAAGTCAAACTATGAAGCGCTTCATAGTCCATAAACTAAGCAGGCCGAGAGACTTGTGTTCCTGAGAGCGAGGTTGGCCCAGTTGGGTGGGGCTCAGTGTAACGGCTCCTTTCTCCACTAGATGGCGCTGCTTAGCTTACTGGGGTGGATTGTTGTAGCGCTCGTAGGTGCGTATACGGCTGCGCGGGAGCGGTGAACGGGGCGTCACTGGCAATCCAGTCTCTAGTATTGAAACTCTGTTCTCCCCGATCAGCAATCGCGCACCCGTCCTTCGTCTTTGTCTTCTGTCCACTCCCCGCTTTTACACAGTCCGTGACCAAGCCCCAAGCAGCACCTCCCTTCTGAGTTTTATCTCAGATGCGGCTGTTTTTCCCGACCCCTTCTGAGGGACTGTGGCTCTGACCTGCTCCACCCCTCTGCAGGAGGGTCTCAGCGAGCAATGGCCGCATGCCGGCTGCAACTAGGAACGTTCGTGGGTCCTGTGCTGCTGCCAATGCCCAGAGACTGTGGCTGGGTGCCTGCCCGCTCCAGAAAAAGCTCGCGAGATAGTGTAGCAGCCACGTTTCAGGGATTATGGAAAATCACAACACACATCTGGCACCAGCCTTCACCCTTAACGACCTCGTTCCAGCACCAGCGAATGTGGTTGTTCTCCCGGGCCCATTGGGGCCTTGCCTTTGGGGGACCTACACAGCCTCTACCAGGTGTCCTCCCATCAGGGGAACCGCCTCTCCCTGTGTGGCCTGAAGAACCCCGGAATCCACTCCGCTCTTGGGGATTCACCCTTCCCACCAGAGCACCGCCAGGTATGGAGCTGCGAGCTGCAGAGTTTCAGACTCTGTGCTCCCCTTGTTTACAGTCTTAATGGGATTTAAATGCTCTCCTTTCTCCTTTCTCATTTCTCCCTTTTTAGTTCAGTCCCTGAGGCTGTTTCCGCTTTTCCACTTTCTCTCCAGCTGCTTTTGTGGGGGGATGCTTTTCCCATACTCTCCCCCCAGTCTCCGTCCTCTCTCCATACACAAAAGCCGCTCTCTGGCCTCCCAGCTTCTCTCTCCCTGCCGTTCACCTCTCCGCGCCGCATACCTGCTGAATTCTGTGGTTCAGGTTGTGCAGATTGTTGTGTTAATCCTCAGATCAGTTTTCTAGGTGTGTAGGATGGTTTAGTGTTGGTCTGGCTGTATTTCATGGACACGAGACACACAAAAAACTTCCATGCTGTTCTGCCATCTTGGCTCCTCCTGAAATGAATCTTAAGAACCTATTTCAAAAGCCAAAAACTGAATAAAGATTCTTTCAGTGTACATTTTAATCTTTCCTAAGGAAATGGATAACACTGGTTAAATAGGAAGAAAGTTACATGCAAAAAATAAAGTATTACACATCCCAAAATATTATCTCACCAGAGGAACACCATCATCCTAGTAAAAGGGTTACCAGCAAAAGAACATCAGGTAAAAGAAGGTAACTAAAGCAAGTATGTTGAGTGTTGTCACATTGAACTTACCAAACTCCCTCACCAAATCTCATTGCTGAAACCCCACTATGAAATACAGGGCATACTCCTATCTATGTAAAGAAGTAATTTGTATTGATTGATCATGAAAACTCACAACCTCTTAGCTAAGGATATCCTAATTGAGAAACTAGTGGTTCTCAATGGAGCAGAATTGCTTCCCTTGGAACGTTTGCAAATGGTGGGCTAATTTTTGGTTGTCATCAGATAAGATTGGGTAGCATTACAGGCCTTTGTGGGGCCAGAGATGCTAAATGTCATAAACGTTTTAGAAAATACTGAACAATGAAGAATTGTCCTATTCCAAATGTGAAGTCACTCTCATTAAGAAACACTGCATAGAAAGACACCTTTGCTGGAGCTTGAAATTATAGATACAATAACTAATCCATAAAGTACTAGAGCTTGAATAGTTAAGTAATTAACTTGTCTCTATCGAGATGTAACAAACTATTCAAAGGAAATTTTGGCTCAAGTACCGGGAAGTAATAGATACCAAATTCCAGAAGAGGTGCAAAAACATATACAGAGGTGACCAAAAAAGTTTCCAAAAGCTATTTACGTAACTCTTAAACTCTCACCCACGTTGAAGGTGCTAAAGGGTCAGGACTAGGATGTTTCAGGAGAACTTTGGAAGATTTCTTTATAAAAAGCCTATACTGTGAATCTCTTCCCCTTCCCCCAAAGGGAAAGAGGTAGGAGGGGCTATCTCCCCCCAAGTCAAGAGAGAGGAGGGCTTGAAGTATGGCACCTCACTTATAGGCTTAAAATATGGCACTTAGAGGTTGGGTGACACGGTGGTCTGGTGACCAAGTTATGCCCGAGAAATCCAAAGGGCAAGAGGCTGGGTAAAGCTGCCAGTGGCATCAGAGTAGAGAGCTAAGGTGTGGGAAGTCACTGCCGTCCAGAGTTTGTCAAAGCCAGAGACGAATGAATGCATACCCATGGACCAGACGTGGGTTTTGTAAAAGAAAGGAGCCAGTAACTTAGATTCTATGCAAGAGGACTTTCTGGAGAGGTTGGGGGATCCCACTGTTTGGTAAGGGCCATAGTTAGTATAACAAGAAAAAAGCTGAATAGTTACATCCCATGCCTGTGGATGGGAGGTTAAGAGTGCTCTTTCTTTTGGTGTGTGTGGGGGGGTGGGTAGGTATGTGGGGGGTGTGGGGGTGTGTGGGTATGATGGGGGGGGGGGTGACCAAGGAAGTACAAAAGCCACCATAAGAGAAATAAGCCACTTTAGACAACTTCAAAATCCAGAGAAGGTTGAAGCTAAACCTCCATCATAAGACCAGTGAAGGAAGAACTTTACTGTCCCTCTTCCCTTTCTTCTGTCCCTTCTTCAACGCTGGACGGATTCAAACCCAAGGCAAGTAAGGTGGAGAAGGAAGAGTACAATATCTCGGAAAGCGAAGGAAGAAGATGGCTGCTTCCTCTCTTCTTCAACTGCAGGAGAGACACCTTGGGGAGTTGAAAGCTTTGATTACTTTATATGGGAACAGAACATCTTAATTACTAATTGGGATTGTGTTTTTTAACTTAAAGTGACCAGGAGGAGCCATAGCGTCTACTTGAGTTTTTCTTTAGGGACAAGGGTAGAGCTAGCCCTGTTGACAAATATAAAGGGACAATGGAAAGCAGAACCAAAAATGCTTTATGATTACACCTCATGAATCATGCCTGTCTGAGGTAGGGTTACCAGGAATGTGTAATGGTGGGAAGTCTGATTCTGGCACATAGGACCATAGGAAATGACACTCTTCTTGAATCATGACACAGCTCCACCCCTGCAGCCTTGGGCACAGCTCCTTCATCTACACAATGAGGGTTTTCAACCACCCGATTCAGTGGGGTGTCTTCTCTATCTAAACTCTTACGTGACTCTAGGGACGGCCAGGTGAAGAGAGGTTGGGTGAGGAATTTGTTTCCTGGAGATGATTTAAGACCTAATTTTTGGAGGTCTTCATTAGAGACCCCGCTATTGACAGGCTGTATCTTAAGCATGTCCCATTAATGATCACTGTTCAATAATGAGAAGATGGAACTTCCCAGATATCACCAGCTATTAAAGAAACAGCCAGTCCTTCCCTCCTTGTGGGCCCTCTGCTCCTATATAAAAGTGAGATATGAAGTGGTCTCCAGAGGCTTAGTGGTGGGGTGCCACACAGTGACAGTGAGCCTTTAGATGTCTATTATCCTGGATTGGCGGCGGGGGGTTGGGGCGGAGCTCAAAACCTCTTTCTTTTCCTTTTTTTCAAGTTTATTTATTTATTTTGAGAGAGAGAGAGAGAGAGGGAGAGAGAGAGAGAGAATGCAGGTGGGGAAGGGGCAGAGAGGGAAGGAGAAAGAGAATCCAAGCAGGTAGTGCAGTGCAGAGCTCCTGCTGGGGCTTGCTACCCTGAACTGTGAGATCATGACCTGTGCCGAAAACAAGAGTCTAATCCTTAACTGACTGAGCCACCCACGTGCCCCCAAACCCCTTTCTTCAAGCTTTGATCCTATGAGGCCTTTAGCAGGTGCCCACAAAACCCCATTCCTCCACCATGCTCAGGGGCAGCAAGAGAAGGGATCTTAACTGTATTTTGTGTTCTTCACATTCTGCACTGCTTAGTTATAGATTTCACCATGATTCTAATAACATATGCCAGTTGGGATAATGAAAAAGTTCTAGTGTTATTTATTCACACCAATCTAAACAAAACCAAAAACTCCTACTTAAAAAAAAAAAATCTACACTTGGTCTCTCCCTTTGTGAGAGAAGAGTTCAAGGCAGGCCCCTCTTAGACCCTATTCAAGTATCTCAAGTCATTTGTCACATCAGTCACAGGGCTAGCTAGCTTCATTGCAGATGCTTCTGGAACATTCCTTTGATGGAAGAACATTCACCCACACCAGGATGTGTCCTGAGAGGTCATTGTGATTATTTTTTTTCCTGATGTAGTCCAAAGGTCAAATACTGTCTGTTTGATAATGTCTGTTAAAGTATATCCATGTGGCCACACCTGTTGAAACATTTTAAGAGAAATACACATAAGGCTAGGAATTCACTAAGTCTGACAGACTGGACCAAGAAATAAACCATCCAAAGCAGCTAGAAAGCAAAAGGAAGTGGAGAAATCTAGAATTTATTGAATGATGTATAATGTGCTAGGGATTTTTACATGTATTTTCTCTTTTGAACCTCACCACATATGCACAGATCAATAGGAAATTTGTCAGAAACTGTTGACAACACCCATCTTATTCTGTGGGTGTTACCATTATCATTCCCATCTTACATATGCAGAAACTGAGACTCAGAGGGTTCAAAGACTTTTTAAAGCCACTGTAGTGGGTTGAATTGTGTCCCCCTAAAAGTCCTAACCCCAGGTACTTGTAAATGCAAATTTACTTAGAGATAAGATCTTTGTAATTAAGGATCTTGAGATGAGGTCATCCTGGGTTTAGGGAGAGCTTTCAATCCAGTGACTGGTGTCCCTGTAAGAGAAGGGTGGATTTGAGAAATAGAGATGCACAAAGAAGGCAATGTGGGGGCACCTGGGTGACTCATTCGGTTAAGCATCTGACTTCGGCTCAGGTCATGATCTTGCAGTTCGAGAGTTCGAGCCCTGTGTTGGGCTCTATGCTGACAGCTCAGAGCCTGGAGCCTGCTTCAGATTCTGTGTCTACCTCTCTCTGTCCCTCCCTCACTCACACTGTCTCTCTCTCAAAATTAAATAAACATTTAAAGATAAAAAAAAAAAAAGGAAGGCCATATGAAGATGGGGGCAGAGATAGGAGTAATGCATTTATGTGCCAAGGAATGCTAAAGACTGCCAGCAGCCACCAGAAGCCTATAGGGTCATGGGATGGGTTCTCAGAGCCTCCGAGCCTTCAGGAACCTCCCCTGCCAGCACTTTGATTTCAGACTTCTGATCTCCAGAACTGTGAGATGATAAATTTCAGTTGCTTATGACTCCATGTTTTCGGTTGTTAGAGCAGCTCCAGGAAATTCATACAGCTGCCCTCTGCTAAGTGAAGAAGCTGGCACCAACATGGGCACAGGGGTAGGGGTAGGGGTAGGGACTGCCCGTCTGAGCCCTGAGCTAGGTCAGGTCCCGCTACTTTTGTGACTATTAATAGTAATGAGGTATGCATGTCCCTTCGTTCTTCTGGGTCTGAGTTAAATGAGAAACTACATCACAAGTGCCGAAGATGAGAATTAGACCTGTCACGCCGTATGGTTTTTGAAGAACAGAAAATGCTATTTTCAGCCTTTAGGGCACCCACTAGCTTTTAAGAAACACATAGATATGCTGAGAAGAGTCTAGCAAATTCCAGGTTAACTGGAGCATTTTTTCTCAATGTGCCATTGGCCTGTGCTCCACAGTAAATTTTTACCAGCTGGACATTTTTTTTTTTTTAACTTACTCAAAGTTTGTATCACTTTGCATTTTGTGTAGCTCTGCCCACCTCCCCGGAGGTGGGTCTAGACTATGGGGACAGTATCCAGGCTTATGCAGAGAGGACAGAGAAGTTAGCAAGGACTTCCTTGGGTCACCCCAGGTGCCACCTCTTTGATGTGTGGTCTCTCCTCTTCATACGTGTCCAGCAAACAGCTCGATGCGCTGGTCTGGGCCACGTGCCCCTACGCAGGTGATCTATGCCTGGGCTGCAGAGGAAAGGCACAGGACGCTGAACTGTTCTTTCCCATCCTAACTTCTCAGGAGGAGCCTGGGCCTCAAACCAAGTTTCTAACACTTGCCGACAGGGACTTCTGCAGTTAGAAAGTCCACTACTTCTGGGGCACCTGGGTGGCTCAGTCGGTTAAGCGTCCGACTTTGGCTCAGGTCATGATCTCACAGTCTGTGAGTTCGAGCCCTGTGTTGGGCTCTGTGCTGACAGCTTAGAGCCTGGAGCCTGCTTCGGATTCTGTGTCTCCCTCTCTCTCTGCCCCTTCCCTGCTCATGCTCTGTCTCTCTCTGTCTCAACAATAAATAAGACATTAAAAAAAGAAAAAAAAAGAAAGTCCACTAATTCTGTAGCTGAAGAAACAGAGGCTCAACCTGGGCCTCAAGCTCTTAGCCATGAGCAGCAGAACTGGAAATAGAATCGGGGCCTTTGATTTCTATCCCAGAACTTTTTTTTTTTTTTTTTAACTACACACAAGTGTTTTTCTAGAATTTAACTTGCATGAGAATCATCTAGAAAACATGTCTTAAAATACAAGTTTTAAGGCCTGGCCCCCAGAAATTGTGATCCACTCCGGGGTGGAGCCCAGGAATTGTCATTTTGGCAAGCAATCCTAGGTGAGTCTGATGTGTGTGGCCCACGGCCTAAAGATGTAATGACAGCCCCCATGAACAGATCACCTTTCCCTGAGAAACCCACTGCACTTCAAAAACGCTATCGTTCCCCTTCTGGCAGGTTTAGGGAAGAGCTTCTGTGTGGGTTCAGGCTTGGAGGGAAGACGACAATTCCTCAGAGTGAGTTCAGTGGCAAGGTACTGGTTACGGCAATAGAACCTGTCTCCAGCACTCCTGGATCTTCCAGTGTCTGCAACACGATTCTGGAATAAAGATGATTTCGGCTCTCCCAGCTGGACGAGCGGGACCCCGAGATGGCCTAGATGATATGTTTTTTGCCAGAGGATCAAAGGAGAGGCGAGCTGCTTCGAGATGTCTGCCCGTGCCTTAGGTCATGGAACACCCAGGAGAACCCTCAGGAGCCCAGTGATGCCATCGTGGTGCCATCTTAAAGAGGAAACCAGCTTTCACTGCTGTTCTGACTGTGAAGAAGTCTATCTGCATGTGGGATAACACTAGTGAAAATAACTCCGAGGTTAGAAGCCGCTTTCACGGACATTATCTGCATCCTTTCTGTGAGTCTATGTGAGGGTCCAGTGATTCCCAGTTATTAGCCTACACAGCTTACTTAACCTTCTGTTTTCTTTTGTCTAAATCTTGGCTTTTATTTCGTATCTCTACAGATCTTCCTCTGTGTTTAACACACTCAAGTGGGGTGCACTGTTGGGGTGCTCTCAGAGAGGCAGTCCTGCCTACCCTCCTCCTTCCTGGTAGTGGTCCAATTTTACAAATAATTACATTGTGATTATTTGATGATTGTCCTCCCCTCCGGGCTGCGAGCTTCATGTACACTCCCAGACATAGCCCAGAGCTGGCAAGGCACAGTGGTGGGTGAATGAATAAACAGATGACGAAATAACTGACGAATCAACCCTTTATGTAACAAAGGGCTGTTGGCTGCACAACTTTTTGTTGGGTGACAAGCGAGAAGGGTTGAGTTCACCCAAGTGCTGACCAGGCTTGGAGAACTTGCCCCACGTGGCAGATAAAGGGGTTCTGCCACGTCTCAGACTACACTCTTCATCTCCCCTCAACCTGAATACACCCCATCCTGCTCTCCCTTGCCCTCCTCCCAGTGATGGGCACAGCCATCCCCTTTTTCACATCATCCTTGACACTGGCCTCTCCCACACTGATGAAATCCAGCCCATCCCCAGCTGGGTGACTCTGATCGACCTCCCCAAGCTCCTTCACAAGCTGCCAGCTCCTCTTCACCCACACCTCACTGACACCAGTGTCACTTCTACAGATGTGTGCCTCCAATGTTAAAGGCCATGCAAATCACCCAGGGACCTTGTTAAAATGCAAAGCCTGATGCAATAGGTTGGGGCCTGAGATTCTGCATTTCCAACAAAGTCCCAGGTGAGGCCAATGTTCCTGGTGCACAGACCACACTTTGAGTAGTCAGATGTCATTTCTAAAATTTAAATCTCAGTCATTCCTTCCTTAAAATTCTTCAGTGGCTCCCTATTGCCCACAAGACCTTATGCCATCAGTTTTCTGCCTTCTTGTCCAATCCACGGTTCTGCATATCTCCCATCTTTGCAGTTCCTCAAATGGTGACACGTTCTCTTGTGCCTATGCTGTTCCTTCTGCTTGGAATGCCTTCCAACCTCTCAGGCTCCCTCCCCTAGCTAATTCCCACTGGACTGTTAGGATTCACCCCGTCATCACCTCTGCCAGAAAACCTTTCTAGATTCCATCCACTCACTCCCCAATGCCAGAGTCAGCTACAAGGCATCAAAGGAGCACTCCTGAGATCTCTCACAGCTCTTATCACCTTGGGATGCACTGGCCTCTTTACCTGCTTGTCTCCCCACCTAGACCTAAGAAACAGAGCCTGGGGCAGTGCAAGTTCACAGCTGTTTGCTGGAGGAAGGATAGACTCACAGAGGGACACCCTGTCCTCTCTGGGCTGCCCCTCAAGTCCTCTTCAATTGGCACCTGTCTCTTAAATTGTTTCTAGGGAATGCTGTTAAAAGAGGGGGGGGTCTATTTATCACACCCCAGTTCCTGCCTCCACCAGATTTATGTCTCTTTGGCCTTAAGATTAACAATTCTCTTTACTTTTGTTTGCAGCAGAATACTGGGGATCCCTGAATCGGCAGCTCTTGCTGCACTGGGGTTCCCACCATTCTGCACACCATCCACTGGACAGGTCTTCTTGAGTCAGAAGGCTGGCCCTGACTCCTGAGAATCAGACGCCTTGCCAGACACCCCAAACTTTCCCAGAGTGATACAGAGCCACCGAGGCCTGGCTGTTCACCTAGGGGCCCCCATCCTCTCCTCTCCCTATCTCTTCACTGCTGCCCCAAACCCTGGTGAAATTCCAAAGTGCTGTAAGGCTCACCCAAGCCCAATGCCATTATTGGCTGATCTACTCTAAAGCTGCGTTCCATGATCTAGGGCCGTCATTAGAAAAGGAACAGGACCAAGAGGCAGATGGTGTGAGTTCCAATCCTGGTCCTTCCGTTTGCTACCTGCCTGGCCGTATGTAGTCACTTTGCTTCTCTAGGTCTCTGTTTTCACGTCTGTACAATGGGTTTATGTACCTTCCTTGTCAACCCACAGAGTTGTGGTGCTGGCTACATGAGTTGGTGAGTGTGAAAGTGCTTGTCAAGCAGAAAGGGATGTGCAAAGGCTAGGTAAGTAGATGCATTAATAAAGATGAGGGCCAGGCCTCAGAAAGGGGGAAGGCAGGTGTTTGCCTTTACATGTCTCAACTTCCACCTTCTGTTCGTTTCCATACCGATGCCCATAGAGACCATCTAATCCCAGAGGAAAAGCTGGGTGTGTAAGTTGCTGACCACATGAGTGTACATTCATTGAGTGTATTACCTCCTTGGGGCATTTTAATTTTGAATGAAGGAGAGAGATTCGAAGGAAGGAATTGATCCTGTCTTGAGGCCTGTGTGAATGGGAATACATGTGGCAGGGAGACTGTCCTATGTGGAACACTTTGACTTCACCGGCAGGGAAGGGCCTTGCTCTAGAGCCTTCGCCTTATGCCCTGCCCCTTTCTCAGGCTACAGAGAACTGGAATTGAGAAGTTTGCTGGGCATCAGGAACCACAAGTGACGGGACCGTTAGGGAATTCAGCCTGTGTGTTCTGAAAGGCCTGCAGGGACAATGAAGCACAATGAAGGCACTGTGGCCTTCTCTGAAAAGCTGTCAGCCTGCTCCAGGCCTCTAAGCCTGCTCAGAGTGGAAAAGAATGATTGTCCCCCAGCACACCAGAGGCATAGGTGACTCAGCTGCTCTCTGTCCCGATGTGTCTCTAGCTGGAGTTGTCTCAGCCTCTCTTCTCTCCCATTCTGACTTTTAAAGAGAGCTGTAGGGTCTCTATTCACAAACACTCACACATGGTGGGCTCATAGTGAAGTGCCCAGAACCAAGTTCTATACAGATAGCAGTACAGCCTGGAAGGTAGAAATATGGCCTTGGATAATCACAATAGTGGGGAAAAAAATGAAGCAGGCCTTATTGAAGAAGTTGTTTCCCCAAACCTCTTCTCAGGACTTTATTAGGTCTTTTGAAGCAAGGAGACAAACAAGTGCCTATTTTCTCCAGCACGTTGGGTCACCCTGGACTTGAATCCCTATCCAACAGAGTCTGGACCCCATGTCCCTTCATGTCCTGTTCTCACGCTCTGCCTCGGAAGAGGGCCAGTGATTGGGGCCCTCCATTGATATTGTGGTGCCTGTCTTCAGGTATCTGCTCCTCAGCAATATGGCCACCACCTTCTACCCAGAATGCTTTCTCCTCTTCCCAGAGGGCATTCTCTTCCTCCCAGAGGGACTTTTTATCCTCCCACAGGGACTTTTCCTCCTCAAGAAGAGCTCTTTCCTCCACCCACAGGGCTTTCTCTTCCTCCCACAGGGCCTTGTCCTCCTGAAAAAGGTTCCGGTCTCTTTCCCATAAGGCATTGTCCTCTTTCCAAAAGGCCTTATCCTCCTTCCAAAAGGTACGGTACTTTTTCCAAAAGGTTTTTTCTTCTTCCCGGAAAGATTTTTCCATTTCCCAGAAGGTTTTTTCCTCTTTCCAGAAGGTCTTCTCTACTTCCCAGAAAGGTCTCTCCTCTTCCCAAAAGCCCAAGATCTGACCCTGGAAATCATGGATCTTGCCTCGGAAATTCCACATCTTTTCTCTGAAGTCTTCTATTTTCTCAAGAAAAATTTTCATCTCTTCCCGAAAAGCCTTATCTTCCTGCAACTTGCAGATTAGTTTCTTCTGGCGTATGTTGGGTGAGGATCCCACCATTGACCGAAAGCAAGCAAGCCCCATCCATTTGCTCACTTTGAAGGGAAACATCTTCTTAGTTAGCCAGAATGGTAGGGTGGCCATGATGGAGGACAGGACTATTGGCCAAGTCCAGGTCAGCTGGTCAAACCCTGCAGGGGCAGTACAGAAAACAAGTTCATGAGTATTACATGCCAGAGAATGAGCCCTTGGGTCTGTATTATTTGATTTAGGAAAATTTAACCATTTCTCTCTTTGACCCATCGCATGTGTTTGTGAGAGATGAGATTTGGTAGAGAAACATGCTGGCTGGTTATAGCTTTGGGCTGAAGAGGGAGTCAATACATTCAAAGTCAAAGCCGCTGAAGTCATAGAATCTCAGCCAACAAGGACAGGGATATTCAACTAGGATATCAGAACACACAAGGGTGACACGATCACTTCAAGGGGTGATCTTTAAAAGTTCTTTTACTGGGGCGCCTGGGTGGCGCAGTCGGTTAAGCGTCCGACTTCAGCCAGGTCACGATCTCACGGTCTGGGAGTTCGAGCCCCGCGTCAGGCTCTGGGCTGATGGCTCAGAGCCTGGAGTCTGTTTCCGATTCTGTGTCTCCCTCTCTCTCTGCTCCTCCCCCGTTCATGCTCTGTCTCTCTCTGTCCCAAAAATAAATAAACGTTGAAAAAAAAAATTAAAAAAAAAATAAATAAAAGTTCTTTTACTTTTAAATAATAAAGTACTGCAGCCCCTCAATGCTTTACTTTTGTTAAACCAATGAGAATTCATTTGAAGTTTCGGCATTCTCACTTGGGGATCGCTCATAACCATCTCATGGCCATGCTCGCAGCAGGGTGCCACAGGTGTGAGTGTTCTATTAAGGCCACCTGAAAAGCAGAGGGTGAGACCCACTGGCCTAGGGGGTACTATTTTAGTAGAAGATTCTATTTGGGGAACAGAGACTTAAAACAGTAAGGTAAGAGACAATGCCAAATGTTAGCAAGGATACAAATAAGAGGAGCTCTCACAATATCTAGTAATACTGAACAATAGGGAAGATACTTTATGACTCAGTAGCTCCACTTCCAGATAGGTACCCTGAGGAATCTTATGAATTGTGACCAAGAGACACGTACAAGAATGTCTGAGGAGACTTGTTCATAAACGCTCAACTGCAACAATCCAATGGCCATCACAATAGAATGGAATTTAAAAATGGTAGTATATTCATGCAATGGACAGCATAGCTATGTGCAACAATGTGGATGAATAGTATAAACATAATTTTTAAAGAAAGAAGCAGGATTGGGGCACCTGGGTGGCTCAGTCGGTTAAGTGTCTGACTTGGTTTCGGCTCAGATCATGATTTCATGGGTCGTGGGATTGAGCCCCACATCAGGCTCTGCACTGACAGAGGGGAGGCTGCTTGAGATTTTTTTCTCTCCCTCTCTCTCTCTCTATGCCCCTCCCCTGCTCTCTCTCTCTTCAATAAACAAACATATAAAGCAAGAGAGAGAGAGAGAGAGAGAGAGAGAGACACGCAGGATCAAAGAATTTCAAAGAATAACGTTCCCAAACAGGAAAAACTAAACTCTGTTGTTTATATACTTAGGTGATCACACAAAAAAGCATAGCAAAGAAGTGAGACCCATAAGTCAAGATAGTGGTTGCTTGAGAGGGGAGGATGGGATAGGGAAGTGGTGGTGGTGATTAGGTGAAGACATGAGGAGGGCTCCTGAGGAGCTAGCAGTATTCTATTTCTTTACTGGGGTAGTGGTTGTAAGTGTGTTCATTATAAACATATGCTAAGCTGTAGGTATATATTTCAAGTACTCCGATAAATGTATTATATTTTACAATAAAATATAAGCTAGGGAGAAAGAAAGGAAAGAAAGAAAGAAGAAAGGGAAGTGAGGAAGGAAGGAAAGAAGAAAGAAAAGAAAAGAAAAGAAAAGAATAGAAAAGAAAAGAGAAAAGAAAAGAAATAAAGGGAGGAGAGACAGAGAGAGAGAACATTGCCATATATCTGAGGTATCAGATATCAGCACTCTCCAGACTACAGTAAGTACAAAGGTGGGTCAAGCGATGAGAAAAAAGGCTGGACACAGGAGAATGGTCAGAGGAAGGGAAGACAAAGGGTGCATGTACCTGGTGAGGGCATTAATTTCCATTTTGAGCTTTTCGGAAGGAGCTGCCAGGGTCTGGCCTCACTCCGTGGGCCTTGCTAAGCACCACATAATGGAGCAACATGACTTCCCTTTGGGAAGTCCCTCTGGGCTTTCTTCTTGTTTTTCCATTTTCAGACTCGGGATCAGGGAGTAGGGGAGAAGAAAGGACACATAGGTGGAGTGTGTGTGTGTGTGTGTGTGTGTGTGTGTGTGGTGAAGGGATAGACGGTGGCATCACCATGTCCACCCAGCCACACAAGCCAGAAACCTGGAGCTCATCCCTGACTCCTTCCTTTTCCTCACCAGACTTTGAATCAATCATCAACCCTCCCAGTTATGATTGTTAACATTTCTTGGAACCATGCCCTCAGATTCATGTCATTGACCACGGCTGCTTTGCACCAGGACCCCTGTGACAGTCTCACCAGTCTCTCTGGTATTGACCTTACCCTCCCATCCACCTCTACTGTAGCCTCAGGGGTGTTTCTAAGTTTCTTTATTTATATTTTGAGAGAGAGAGAAGGCAAATGCTCAAGAGGGGGAGGGGCAGAAAGAAAGGGAGAGAGAAAGAATCCCAAGCAGGATCTACACTGTCAGCACAGAGCCGGACACGGGGCTCAAATCCATGAATCGTGAGATCATGACCTGAGCCAAAATCAGGAGTTGGATGCTTAACTGACTTAGCCACCCAGGGGCCCTGCCCCAGGGATGTTTCTGAAACACGTATCACACCTGCTCACAAAACTCCGAAGACTCCACAGCCCAAATCCAAATGCCTAGTAAGGTCTTCTGTAACCTAACTCCTGCTTGTCACTCCCTTGACCTTCCTACCATCTCCAAAGCTAAGTTTCAGTAATAATGGGCCACATCCAGTCCTCTGGACAAGACCTGCAGTTTCAAGCTTCCAAGCCAAGGAACACACTGTGTCCTCTACTGATTACCTTTCCTTCTCAGTGTGGCTTGAATTCCTCTCCGCGTCGCCCCCTCTGAAAGCTACTTGGACCTTCCAGACAAAGTTCATCACCACCCCCTCACTCACTCCCGTTGTTTGCTTGTCATGCTCGGCTGATATTAGGTGTGGACGTGCCTTGCTGCCATCCCTGTAACCCAGCATCTAAGATGAAGCTGTGGGCATAGGAGGTAATTGATAGAAATGTTGGTTGACTTGAACTGAATTTCGTTGAATTTTGGAAATTTGATTTTCTAGGTTGTATTATGGTTGTCCTATTTATGTAACTGTTGGTATCTTGAGGTGGGGGAAAGTGTGTCCTTCTTCCTCCCTTTCTGCTATGAGAACGCAAAGCAGGCCCTCAACAAGTGTTTGTTGAACTGGATTTGGAAACTCTATAAGCAAAGCCTCAGGGTCAATTAGAGCCCAGGATAGCTGTCAACAACAATCAACTTTCTAATTACAATGTTAGTAACAACAACTACCTGCACATTTATTTAGCCCTTTTATGCTGGGCACTTTACTGGCATTACCTGTGTAATCCTTTCAACCATGCTGTGAGATAGACACCTTGATTAACCTCATTATATAACTGAGAAAACTCAGGCTTGAAGTTAAAAACCCATTCAAGCAATTAAGTAGATGAGGCAAGATTCTTCTAGTAAGTGCTAGAAGTGCATTACGTGGTCAAGCAATACTACTTGGAAACACCATCGGGCTGATATTTAACTAGGAAGGAGTGTGTGTGTGTGTGTGTGTGTGTGTGTGTGTGTGTGAGAGAGAGAGAGCGAGAGAGAGCGAGAGCGCATTGTATTAAGCCCCGGACCTATTGATAACTTAATGATAACATTTAGCAATGTAGTCACTAATTTTAAATTTTTTTTTTTCAACGTTTATTTATTTTTGGGACAGAGAGAGACAGAGCATGAACGGGGGAGGGGCAGAGAGAGAGGGAGACACAGAATCGGAAACAGGCTCCAGGCTCTGAGCCATCAGCCCAGAGCCTGACGCGGGGCTCGAACTCCCGGACCGCGAGATCGTGACCTGGCTGAAGTCGGATGCTTAACCGACTGCGCCACCCAGGTGCCCCTGTAGTCACTAATTTTAAAGGAAACCTCCTTTCTCCTCATACAATCCTGCTAAAAAAAAAATACACCAACACTCACACTAAAAAGCAAATCAAAGAACACTGAATGTTATCAGTGAAGAAAATATATTTTTCACCAAACAACAAAAAAAGGCTTACAAAAATCTATTTTTATATGTGAGACTTGTCTGTTTCCAGTTTGCAAAAACAAACAAACAAACAAACAAACAAGCAAAACCATTTCTGTGCAGGCTTCTGACTTTCTTCTGAAATGTTTCCTGGACATATTCCAACGCCAAAAGTAACCACCTTCCAAATTACACTAAAGCTTTATTTCTTATTCCTTGGGCAATGTTTGCACTAAGTAGAGCACTCACTGAAACAGTTTAATAAATTCTTTTTTCCTTTGCACCAGAGATCCCAACTGTTCTCTGATTCTGAATTTCCCTTGCCTAGTGTCTCCCAGGCTCTTATTTTCTGGCTCTTTTCATGGCCTCACACTTTCTGCAGGTCTAACACCGGTTGTGGTTCTTGGCAGGCTTTCCCTTCAGCGCTGTGCTCCACAAAGAACCAGTGTCGACATTCATGAGGAGAGAGAACCACAAAGCTGAGTGGAGAAGCCAATTCTGGGGGACTGGCTCAGTCCATGGAGTCACTTGAGAATAGGAAAAACTACAAAGTATAGGTCAGTGAGCACTAAATGTTCACTCTCCCTGATTTGCCCCCAGTCTCACTGCCTACTTGGGCCGCAGCAGGAGAGATCTGCTTGTGACATTTGTTGACGGAAATAAATGTATTATAAGTCAAGTATTCAGGGACTGTCCCTTGTCAGAAGATCTGCGCTCCTATTTGTGGAGAAACAGGGCCACAGGCTGAAACTTCTTCAGCCTCCAGCTTAGCGTCTTGGCATCCACATGCATTGTTAATGCCCGCCTACGGGCTCCTGGGCAAAGCCAGGCCCTCCCCCATCTCCTCACAGCCCCATGGTGACTTTATTTCCTCAGCAATCCCTCACTCCTGGGCCTTCCTATCTCCCTCTCTGCTCCTTCTGGCCTCTCAGCACACGAACACCCTCAAGTCCCTCTCATCTTAACACGACCGCTCAACCAGCTGACCACAGAATCCTCTAGCTCTCTCTGCTTACCGTGTGCTGGTCCTCTCCTCCTTGAATACTCTTCTCAAAGAGCAGCCGACGATCACTATCCACCATTTCTGTATTGCATCTACAACCCATCCTACAGCAATCTGCCTTTTGCCTCCTTACTCCACTGAACCTCTATTTGTTAAGATCCCTAGAGACGTGCGCAGTGTTTAGTCCTTTGTCCTCACTGACCGACCTGTTAGCAGCATTTGACATTAGTCCTTTTTGAAGCTCCCTCCCTCTTGGCTTCTATAACACGGGGTCATCCTGCTCTCTTCCCACTTCCCGGACCACTCTTTCTCCACCTCTTTGTGGACTCCTTTTCCCGACGGAATGTGTTTTATCCACGGAAGGCAGTGCCTACCTCACAGAGCTCTTGTAGGGAGTAAATTGGGCATTTTGAGTGCCTAGCCCAGTAGCTGGCACATAGCAAGTGCTCATTAAACAGAAAGTAAGAATAATTACAATTGTTACTATTTTGTGTCATTTTCAATCTTCTTAGGCCAGCATGCCAGGACGATCATGATCTGTCCCTACAAACCATTTTTGCTTTATCTCTCAGCCACCTTCCCTGATGCCTATGCTCTGGCCACGTGCAATCCCTCAAACATGCCAAGTTTTCCTCAGTTTCCTGGCATGTCGGTCTCTCTCCCTGGATAGCCTTGCCTAACCCCACTTTACTTCACCTAGTTAACTCTTTGGAACTCAGTCACCTCCTCTAGCTCTCCTGACACCTCTGTCTCTACCAAATTCAGAGTCAGTATATGCCTCTCCTGTCCCACTAGGAACACCGTTTCACAGCTCTGGGTCCAGCATCCAGTGCAACAGCTGGTACATGGTATATGTTAAGTAAATGACAGCTGAATGAAGGGCGGTATCCCGGATTATAATGTTAGAGAAAAATTCATCTGCAAGATTTTCTCATGACCACTTACATTATCCTTGAGAGATAAATCAAGCATAATATCAAATACATACATGCGTATTTAGATATAAAGTGTAATATGATATGTGGATTCAATGTATCCAACTTATTCCCTACAAGAGCTACCTATGAGGTAGGCACTGCCTTCTGTGGATATAAAAACAAGAATCAAAGAAACACGCCTAGTTTTCAATATTATACTTCAGGACAGGAACTGACTTTTAAGGAAAATGTTGTATATAACTCTATGCTTAGAATAAATAACTATCCAATCTAAAGCCAACAGTTACTTACTGCTTAGCTGTTTCCCAACTGGGCAGTCCTCAGTAGCCCTCAGAGGCCAGGCAGTCATTGTCACATCACAGACCCCCTAACAATGTTGGCAGTGATCCCGCTGCCCCTCTTAGTCCTGACTCACAGGGTAGGGAGACCCACAATGGGTAAGGGACTTTAAGGAGTGGAAAGAGAAAGACTTTTCCGTCTTCCATCTTTGACTTCACCAATAGGGTGTCACTGTTGATGACTCACAAATGATTGTTACTTCACATTCTACCTGGATTGTATCCAGGGGCAGGCTTCTGGAAAATCACGTTGCAGTCAGGGGTTTTGTATGTGATGAATCATTTCTCTTGCTGCTCTCGAGATGCTGTCTTTGGCTTTTGACAGCTTGACTATGATGTGCCTATGCATGGATCCCTTTGAGTGTATACTAGAAATTTGTTGAGCTTCTTGGAAATGCAGATTTGGTATAGTTTTTCTTCAAAGTTGAGAAGTTTTTGGCCATTATCTCTTAAAATATTCTTTTTTCCACTTTCTTTATTCTTCTCGGACTCCTTTTATATGTACATTAGCTCAATGGTGTCCTAAAGGTGTCTGGAGCTCTGTTCATTTTTCTTCATTTTTCTTTCTATTGCTTAGACTGGATAATCTCAATTGATCTGTTTTCAAGTGTACTGATTCTTCAGCCAGATCAAATTGCTCTCGATCCCCTCTATTTTTCATTTTTAACTGTAGAATTTCTATTTGGTTCTTATTTTTTAAATAGTTTTTATTTATTGATATCCTCTATTTGGTAAGACCTAATTCTCAAGCTTTTCTTTAATTCTTCAGGCATGGTTTCTTTAATTCTTTGACCATATTTATTTTATTAAAAATTTTTTTTTAATGTCCATTTATTTTTGAGACAGAGAGAGACAGAGCATGAATGGGGGAGGGGCAGAGAGAGGGAGACACAGAATCTGAAGCAGGCTCCAGGCTCTGAGCTGTCAGCATAGAGCCTGATGCGGGGCTTGAACTCACGGACTGCGAGATCATGACCTGAGCCGAAGTCGGATGCTTAACTGACTGAGCCACCTAGGCGCCCCTCTTTGACCATATTTATAATAGCTGATGTAAAATCTTGGTCTAGGAAGACCATCATCTCCAGTTTCTCAGATAGTTTCTAACCAAAAAGAGAATAACTCAAAATAATAGTTTCTATTGATGCTTTTCCCTCCATGTGTAAACCATTCTTTCCTGTTGTGTGTGTCCTAAGTTTTTGTTGAAACTGGACATTTAAAATAATATAATTTTAAATAATATCATCTAAACAATATAATATCATACAAATAATACAATATGGCAACCCTAGAAATGTGATGTCTCCCCTCCTCAGGTTCATTGTTTCTTGTCGTCGTCGTTGTTATCGCTATTTGCTTGTTTAGTGACTTTCCTGGACTAATTCTGAAAAGTCTCTTTTTTTTGTCTTGTGTGGCCACTAAAGTCTGCTTGCTTAGCTTAGTGGTCAGCTAATGATTGAACTAAGAGATTTCCTTGAACTGGCAAGTGTCTCTTCCTTTGCTGAGGGACTCTGTGTAGGTGTGTGTGTTGGGCCATGAGTTGGGTGATTTGCAATTCTGCCTTAGCCCTCACTTCCTTGCTTGTGCAGGACCTCAAAGTCAGCCTGAGGTGAAAGATTATGACCCTCCTCAGGTCTTTCTTGGGTATGTACTCAGTCAAATACACGTGACCTTCTAGATTTCCAGAAATATGTTCGAACTTTTCAGAATCTTCATGTTGTTCTCTGTTTTTCCTTTTAAGTTTTTGCTCAGCTTCTTATTAGGTCCAACTGGTGACACTGTCACAGGAAACTGAGATATTAAAAACTTGCCACTGTTTTCTTTTTTTCTTTTTTTTTTTTTTTTGACAAATGCCCTGAGGATAGGGCCATTTGCACAAAATTAGCATTGAGTTAGGTCAAATAAAGACAAGTCCTGTGGCTGGAGCTTTTCAGTGAACTGCCAGACAAGTCAAGTAGTAATAATTCTTTGGAGATGGGGAATTCTTTGGACTCCAAACTCAACCTGTCCTCTTACTTGTCCATTCCAGGTGTCCCAGTCATTGATTTTAATCATTACTCTTTTCTAATATATGTACTTAAGAAAGTCAGTTTCCCTATAAGTATACTTACTTGGATCTCACACGTTTTGACATGTCACATTTAAAAAAAATATTTTTCATGTTTATTTATTTTTGAAAGAAAGAGAGAGAGAGAAAGAGAGAGAGCATGATCAGGGGAGGGGCAGAGAAGGAGACACAGAATCCGAAGCAGGCTCCAGCCTCCGAGCTGTCAGCACAGAGCCCGACATGAGGCTCGAACTCACAAACTGAGATCATGACCTGAGCCAAAGTTGGACACTCAACCGACTGAGCCACCCAGGCGCCCCAATGTTTATTTATAATTACACATATTTTTTATCTTTTCTGTTGCTCTTCACTTCTTCCTGCATCTCTATGTTTCTCTTTGAGATCATTTTCTTTTACATCTCCCCAAATCATACCCTAAACCTAAAGTTTCCTTTTTTATGGGTTTTGTGATGACTTCTCTCAGTGCTTATTTGTTAAAAATACTTTTATTTTGCCTTAATTTTTATACTATCTAACAGATTTTATTATAGAATGGTTTGCTTAACATGCTTCTACTGTGGTATAAACAAATGATTCTTTCCTTTCATTTTTTCATTCTTCACAGTATTGAGTATTTTATGGCAATAGGATTTCAAAACATTGTAAGAAATGAATTTTAATGTCTATAAACATAGTGTGTCCAATGTGCTGTTTAACTTATCCGTTCAATCTTTTTTTTTTAAGTAGAGGGAAGCTCTGTGTCTTTTTAAAAATTTTTAAATGTTTATTTATTTTGAGAGAGAGGGAGACAGCATGAGTGCAGAGGGGCAGAGACAGAGGGAGAGAGAGAATCTCAAGCAGGTTCCATGCTGTCAATGCAGAACCCAGTGCGGGCCTTGATCTCATGAACTGTGAGATCATGACCTGAGCCAAAATCAAGAGTCAGACACAACCAACTGAGCCACCCAGGCACCCCTCAATCTTTACTTTTATTTACTAAATATTATTCAGGTCCAAAACATCCATGTGATTATTTCACACAGTTTTCAGGGGTTTTTTGTGTCCCGTTTATTCATCTTGATTTTTGATTCCATGAACATGTTAATAATAGTTCAAAGTGTATGTCCTATCGAAGATCCAGATCTTCCATGGATGTCTTTCCATTGTCTGTTTTTCTTCTCTTGGTTTTCTACCAAAACTTGTTTTCTTATATGGCTGGTTACTTTCACTGATGTTATCTTTTTCCAGAGGTACTTATTTTTGCTTCTAGTAAGCAGAGAGGCTAGAGAAGCTGATTACTTGATTCCAATCAGGAGTTGATATGGTTCTAAAACTAGGCTTTAATCTCTATGAGATATGCTTCTCCAATTGACTCTTACTCCAAAAAAAAAAAAAAATGCTTATGATGTTTTCCAGAACATCTCCTCTCTGATACATCCTTAGCTCTAATTGTAGCCCTCCAAGCCCCTTTATATTGCTGGAACATCCGTTCACACCCTCCAGCTTTTCATTCACTGCTTTCACTTTTGGAAGCAGCTTCAAATTTCACTCATCTCCACTGACTTTATTCCTTATTCAGATCTTGGCCTCAAAACTTCTCCCTGACTCAGTGTTTCTGAGATGTCCAGCACTGCTACTTGTTCTCAGCAGGATATGTTGTCTGAAACAACCTGGTCAGCCACTGTCCAGTGGAAAACTCATAGGGGGGGCTTATAACCAAAGGAGTGACATGATGTAACTCAAGATTGTTGACCTGGCCAGAAGGCCCAAAGTAGATGAAAATAAATTGATTATATAATTGATACAGCTAGCATTTATTGATCACTAACTATGTGCCCAGTTGCTGTTCTAAGTGCTTTTACATGTATTTTCTCACAACAAACTAACAAATTAGATATTATTGCTACTCCATTTTACAAGAGAAGAAAGAAATGCATAGAGAAGTCAAGAAACTTGCCTAAGGTCATGCAGAAGTAGAGCCCACATTTGAACTTACACAGTTTTGTTCGGAACACATACCTGTCTGATACAGAAGGTTGCTGTGGTAATGGAGGCAACAGATAGTCTGAGTCATGACTGGTATTGTAGCTGGGGAGTCAGAGAGGAATAGATAGCTACAAGAAATATTTCAAAGAAAGACTCATTAGCTGATCAAAAGAGTTGCATGGGATTAAGATGGAGGAAGTAAGGGCAAGACTAAGGTATGGGGCCTAAGTGCCTGGAGCATGACCATGCGTTTACTAGAAATGTATTGAGATGCAGTTGATTTAGATGAGTTGCGGTATTCTTACATGAATGTATTCTTACATGAATACATTCTTACAGTATTCTCCAGGTTTCATGTAATTCACGATTCATAAAATGTTGGCTGTTCCAAATAAATCTTACAGCCTCTGGGGGGAATGGCAAATGAAATTATTATTGCTGAATGTGAATGGAGTACTGAAAATAACTTGAGCGTCAGCATCAATGTGCTCAGAGAATTGAAAAGGATAAACTTTTCCCTAGTACTGCCTGCTTTGCACCAAATCAATGGCTCCTGTTCACTCAAGACACAAAGTTTAGCTTACATTCTGTTCAATATTATTTTTAAAATTTGTATGACCATTATTGCCAATTTTCAGAAAAATGCGTATTCATTGTGAAAAACATTAGGAAACAGAGCAAGGATAAAAAAGAAAATTAAAATCATCCATAACCCAGTACTCAGAGGTAACCACTATAAACATTTGGGGTACAGTTTTCCACTCTTTTTCCTATGCTTATGGCTAGATATATTCTATGAGACTGGTTTTGTGCTGTGCCTGGCGCTTCGTGGCTTGCATTTGTATGCAGTAATATATCATAAGCACTTCCCTGTTTCTTTAAATATTTCTGAGAACATGATTTTTAATAACTGCAAGAGTGCACATTCCCTTATTTTTGGAAATTGGTTTATTCCATGAGGAATATAGATTATTTTCCTGGAAGAGTAGGTCAGCCCGGAAAATTGCTCACAGAAGAAGACAATGGCAACGTAATCAATCATTGCTGCCCATGGCCTCAGTCTCTGTATTGAAAGAAGAGAATTCTTTCTAGCAGTACCAGTTATAGAAAGGGATCATTCATGGGAAGTTGGCCTTGTGAAGGCGGAGACTTTGTTTTGTTCCTGCTGTACTCACGGCGCCTATTTTACAAAGAGCTTCTGAAATAAAGCAGAAAAACATAACCCAATAGATAAATGACCAAAGGATGTGAATGCTTTGGTTGTAGACAAATAAAAATGACTCTATGAAAAAATTTCCAACCACACTTAAAGAGAAATGCAATTGAAAATAAATATTGCATTTCCTACCTATCAAACTGGCAGAAATCCAAAAGTTTAACAATACACTCTGTTAACACAACTATATAGAAATAGGGCCCCTTGTACAGTGCTGGTCAGAATGCAAAATGTTTCAACCCCTAAAGAGGGGAGTTTGTCAGTGTCTAACAAAATTATAGATGCATTTACCTTTTGATTCAGCGATTCCACTTCTGGAAGTATATCCCACAGGTACACCTATTCAAGTACAAAATGATACTTATAAAGGTTATTCAGTTCATTGGGGTATTGTTTGTAACTTCAAAAGATTGGAAATAATCCACTTGTCCAGCAACATGGGACAACTTAAATAAATTATGGCATGTCACCGAGCAGAGTACTATGCACCTGTTAAAAAAATACAGCAAAGGTTCTATAGGTTGATATGGAGAGTTCTCCAGGATATATAAAGTGAAAAAATCACCACCAACAAGGTGCAGAATACTGCCACATATTGTATAAAGGAGAAAATGAGAATATATACCTATGTATTTGCTTATATTTGCACAAAGGGATATTAGAAGAGAAACACCAAGCTAATAAAAATGGTTATTTCTGAGGGAAATGGTGTAGGGGAAGGGGTAGAAGCAAGACTTTTCTGTGAATACCTTCCATGAAGGCTTTGGTCTTTGAATAATGTAAATGGATAATGTATTCTAAAACAAAAAAAATCTTAAAATTGGAAACAAACACATGAACATAACCATACATCAAATATTACCATGCCCACATGTACCTTGAGGGCACAGTGCTTTGACTTTACCTCTTAGTGGCTACAGCTACATGATGTTGGTAGAAAGGTACCATGTGAGATCTTACAATGTATACTGCATGCAGGTGGGTGTTAGGGGATGATTTGCACCCCCCCAGAATGTCATATGTTGAAGTTCTAACCCCAATACCTCAGAATGTGACCATATTTAGAGATGGGGTCCTTAAAGAGGTAATGAAGTTAAAATGAGGTCACTGGGGTGGGCCTTAATCCAATGACCAGTGTCCTTATAAGAAGAGGAAATAGGACACAAACATGCACTGACGAAAGACCATGGGCAGACATAGGAGAAGACGGCCATCTACAAACCAAGGAGAGAGGTCTCAGAAGAAACCAAACCTGCCAACACCTTCAACTTGAACTTCTAGCCCCCTGAACTGTGAGAAAAATAAATTTGTTGTTTAAGCCAACTAGTCTGTGGAACTCTGTTACAGTGGTCCTAGAAAACCAATACAGCAAGGGCTTTTTATTTGCTTACTATTTCATTCCTGCACTTAGAACAGTGTCTGGCATATAATAAACATAGTCATTGAAGGAAAAAGGGAAGGAAGGAAGGAAGGAAGGAAGGAAAGAAGGAAGGAAGGAAAGAAGGAAGGAAGATCTATTCCTAGAGTTTGAAATAAAAGTAGGAGAAAAGAGGGGCGCCTGGGTGGCGCAGTCGGTTAAGCGTCCGACTTCAGCCAGGTCACGATCTCGCGGTCCGTGAGTTCGAGCCCCGCGTCAGGCTCTGGGCTGATGGCTCGGAGCCTGGAGCCTGTTTCCGATTCTGTGTCTCCCTCTCTCTGCCCCTCCCCCGTTCATGCTCTGTCTCTCTCTCTCTGTCCCAAAAATAAATAAATGTTGAAAAAAAAAATTTAATAAAAATAAAAAAAAAAAAAGTAGGAGAAAAGATCTGTACTTGGAGATTTCCTCCACCAGTGATTTCTATTCTTTTGTTCCTCCTCATCATATTATTTTTATCTCTGAAGAGGTTATCCTCTTGCCTTCCCCTCCCATCCTCTTCCTCCAGTGGATTACTCACCAGCCTATCTTCTGGAGACTTTCTGTGCACCACCTTTTCTTCTGTGCATTCCTTTGGATCTCTTTGTTCTTGGTGGTTGAGGCAGGTGGATTTCCCAAAGATGGCCTCAATGAGCTGTCTTATTCCATACACTTTTCTTATACTGTGACCTTTCAAAACACTCTCAAGAGGCAGAGTCTGTACCCTCCCCCTTGAACCTGGGTGGATCTTTGGATTGCTTCAACCAAGAGAGCACAGAGGAAGCGATGCTTTGTGACTGGTCAGCAGTAATGTGCTGGGGCCCATGCTACCGGCTCTCCAGTGAGGGTGGATGTCTTTCTCCAGCCCCGTGCCCAGTAAAGTCATGCCAGTACCCTGGAAACAGCCACAGTGGGATTATCTATGGTGCAGAAGCCAGAAAGGACTAGGATCACACACACACACACACACACACACGCACGCACACACAGGTGGTTGTTAAACATTTACCAGCAAACCACTATTTCTGAGGTTAGATCATAAAAAGTGATTCAGCTTCCCCTGGTTCTCCATCTCTCAGTACATGTGCTTTTAAATCCCAGCCGCCACGCTGTGTAGAAGCCCAGGGCACATGCAGAGGCCACATGTAGTGTTCTGGCTGACAGCCCCAGCTAGCATCACCCCCACTCGGCATGTGAGTGAGAAAGCCCTCCCATGACTTCAGCCTCAGCCTCCGTCTGTCCAGGAGCCCAGTCAGCTCCCAGAACTGAGACATATAATAATAAATGAGCACTGTTTTACACCACTTAGCTCGGAGTGGGGAAACAGCAATAGGTAATCACAACAGTGATGCCCTTCTCTGCTCTTCCTCATGGCATTGTAAGTTAAGAGGAAGGAAAATTTAACATTTTTAAAATGTATCAGTTTTACGTGATAAATCTTCATGCTCAGAGTGAGATTTACTCACTCTCTCATTTATTCAACAGATATGTATTGAGTGCTAACTAAGTATCAAACCCTCTGCTCACTCAGTGGTAAGGGTAGAGGAAATCCCTGTACACAAATACAGACAAAATGGAAACAACCAAATACACGGTATGAAAGGCTGACCACGCAGAAGTGTGTCCAGGAGCCACTGGGATGGTGAAAAGGAGAAAGGGGCTAACTCTTGCTTGTTGAGAGGTGCACAGGAAGCACATAGTCAAGGAAGACATCAGAAAGAATGTCTCGGCTAAGTCCCGAAAGCTCGATGGTGTTCCATGTTATTAGTGGGAAGGTTTTCGCAGACACAGAGTAACCCATAAGAAGGAATGAAACATTAAGATCCTGAAACCCTTGTTTTGCACGACTGGATGTGCCCCATCACTGACAGACAGTTGCTGGAGGCTTATGATCAGGCAGCTTCGTGTTGAGGCATGTTGAGAGATAGAAGCATGGAAAATAGGTTGAGACCAAGTTATGAAGACCCATGACTCTATCCTGATAAAAGCTTGTAGCACAATAAGAATTAAAATATTGTTTTAAATCTATTAGAGGTCAACAAATGATGTCATGCTGGATGATAAAACTCTCAGAACTTACTATGTGCCTGTCACCTGGGTCGTTGCATTTTGATTTAGCTATGCCGATAGCTTCCAACTCGCATCTGTTCCGATTGGCTGGTGCTGCCGTTCTGATGGGTCAGGGCCCTTGACCAGTTTTTTTGTTTTTTTTTTTTTTTCAACGTTTATTTATTTTTGGGACAGAGAGAGACAGAGCATGAACGGGGGAGGGGCAGAGAGAGAGGGAGACACAGAATCGGAAACAGGCTCCAGGCTCTGAGCCATCAGCCCAGAGCCTGACGCGGGGCTCGAACTCACGGACTGCGAGATCGTGACCTGGCTGAAGTCGGACGCTTAACCGACTGCGCCACCCAGGCGCCCCTTGACCAGTTTTTAAGTACCGTATTTTGAATGTATCACCCCTGAAAATATCATTAAAATCAAGGACAAGGCAAAGTGGGTAAGCATTTGCCATTTTGTGAGTGACAGCCAATACATCAGACAATGAAATAAAACAGGAGGTATAAACACTAGAAAGGAAGGGGCAAAGCCATAGTTACTGGCAGATGATTTGACTTTCTATCTAAACAAAAAAGGAATCAACTTACAATTTTAGAATTGATAATAATCAGAAAAAATAAGCATATGATGCCGGATCTCTCCAAATTTATTTATGACTTTAATGCAGTCTTGAACAGAATTGACAGAGGATTTCTCCCCCTGGGAAACTCAACTAAATCACCTTTAAAAAAGTAATCTGGGGGCGCCTGGGTGGCGCAGTCGGTAAAGCGTCCGACTTCAGCCAGGTCACGATCTCGCGGTCCGTGAGTTCGAGCCCCGCGTCAGGCTCCGGGCTGATGGCTCCGAGCCTGGAGCCTGTTTCCGATTCTGTGTCTCCCTCTCTCTCTGCCCCTCCCCCGTTCATGCTCTGTCTCTCTCTGTCCCAAAAATAAATAAAAAACGTTGAAAAAAATTTTAAAAAGTAATCTGGACAAGTAAATATGTGAGAAAGATAAGGAGTCTGACCCAGTGTCTTTGGTCTCAAAATTCTAGGTGACGAGAGAGACCCAGCTGCCAGGGTTGGGGTAGGAGCCAGGGGGAAGGCCGCTGTTTCTGACGGGAGGCCAGGGTCCCACAAAAGGCTAGCTGATGGTAGGGAGAGGAGGGTCAGAGGGAAGAGAAAACCCCTGGGAGGTGGGGTTGAGCATTTTCCCAATCGTGACACATACCCCTGGGGACGTTGAGACCATCCTGGACTCGGCAACCAGGAAAAGGTACATGATGACAAGTTATCACTCCTTCCCCTCAAGGCTCCAACTGGACCTGAGTAAAATGATTGAGGCTGGAAACCTTCCAGGGAGTGAGGAAGCAGTCTGCAGGGACGTCTTGTCCTCACACCCTCCCTAGAGCCCCTGGGAGCCCTGAATGTGGAGCTCAGGGATGCCCTAGCATTTTCCTGGAGCACCTTGGACAACTGCCCAGTCCCACAGGGCCCTTTGAACTTTAGGAGTTTGACTGTATTTTTTTTTTTCCTTCTTCTTTGCCTCTTAGACCCCAAAGTTTATTTGTTCATTTATTTATTTATAAAATTGTGGCAAAATACACATAACATAAAATTTACCATCTTAACCATTTTAAGTGCAGAGTTCAGTAACGTCAAGTACAACAATGAGACAAACTGTTGTACGGCCATCCCCACCATCCATCTCCAGAACCTTTCTATCCTGCACAACAGAAATGTGCCCACGAAAAATAACTCCCATTTCCCTGTCCCCCCGCAGCTCCTGGCAACCAGCACCGCCTTTGGGCTCAGAGCTTGACCGCTCTGGGTACCTCATGTAAGTGCAATACTACGATGTTCGTCCTCGGGTGACTGTCTTATTTACTGCACTTGGTGAAATGTCCTCAAGGTACATCCCAGTTGTAGTGCGGGTCAGGGGTTGACTGCCTTTTCATTCTCCTTCTGACTCTGAGCCAGTTCAGGACTCAGGCAACCCGCTTCTCTTTTTCTTAAATTATTTTCAGGAGCAGGGTGCCTGGGTGGCTCAGTGGATGAAGTGTCCGAATTCAGCTCAGGTCATGATCTCACAGTCTGTGAATTCGAGCCCCACGTTGGGCTCTGTGTTGACAGCTCAGAGCCTGGAGCCTGCTTCGGATTCTGTGTTTCCCTCTCTCTCTCTGCCCCTCCCCTGCCTGTGCTCTGTCTCTCTCTCTCAAAAATAAACAAACATTAAAAAATTTTTTAAATTATTTTCAGGAAAATTAGAATGCTGAAAAAAGTTAAAGAGAAAATAAACGTGTATATTGAAAATGCTTTCTGACTTAGGTGGGAGTTGAAGTGAGGGACCTAAAAGTTGCTTCCCCAGATAGGAAGCCGTTGGGGTTCACAGATGGAAAATTTAGAAAAAGTGACTCAGGGGTGCCTGAGTGGCTCAGTTGGTTAAGCGTCTGACTCCTTATTTTGGCTCTGGTTGTGATCTCATGGTCATGGGATCGAGCCCTGCATCAGGGGCTCAAAATAAAATTTAAAAAAAAAAAAGAAAAGAAAAGAAAAAGTGACTCAAATAGAAGAGTGACATCAGAATAGAAAGCTCTCCAAGGAAAGCATGAAGAGAACGAGAATGATCACACAGAGCTGATTTGTTTGAGAATGACACACAATGAAATACAACCTTCTGCACAATCTGGGGAGGAAAATGGGGGTGAACGTTCACATACAGGGGGGGTCAGTGTCGACTGTTTCTCTGATTGCTCCTTATGTGGTATGCAACTTGGTCTTTGGCCAACTTTAATACCTCCCTTCATTTCTATGGCTTCTGTCGAGAATCAGGCATACCCTCATTAAGTCACAGACTCCTTTGTAATTAAACTCAGCGATACACTCATTAACTCATTACTCTTCTGACTTAAAATTTCTTACGGGATACATTGGATTTTATGAAATAACCCTCTTACTCATAGTGTCTGGCTTGGATGGAGTAAGAGCTACTGGTTCAACGAATGACTGAATTCACTTCTACCAGCAGGGCCTCATTATGTAGGTCACCTGAAGGCTTACTGGTGACAATATGCATAATAAAGTTTCCACTCCGAATTTAATTTTTAACTCAACTCTACTAATGTTCCCCCCATGGGGCCTTCATTCATATGGCAATAAGTGTAGTGGGCAAGAGGATTGACTCGGGATCACATCGCCTGAGTTTAAATTCATTACACACACTCAGGAGTTACGTGACCTTGGGTAGTTACTTAATCTCTCTATGCCTCACTCTACTCATCTGTGAAATGGGGATATTAATAGCACCTGCCTTGCTTTGGGCAGCATTTCTAACAGTGGTTTTGTACTCATTTCCCACAGTAGCTGCTTCCACTGTCTGTTGCTAATCTCTGAGTTGCCTACCACCGCCCCCCATCCCAAAACTTCTGTTTGACTTTTCAGCCCTTCCCCTTTTGTAACTAATTCCTTGTTTTAAATTCCCTGTTTTCCTAAGTGATAAGACTATTCTTTTTATTCCTATCATTTAGCCTTCGAATCTCATAATCACTTTCCAAAGATTCATGCTTTTTTAAAAACATGTCTATTTCTGCATATAAATATATATTGTCTCTGGGGGCATCTGGGTGGCTCAGTTGGTTAAATGTCAGACTTGGGCTCAGGTCATGATCTCACAGTCTGTGAGTTCGAGCCCCACGTCAGGCTCTGTGCTGACAGCTCAGAGCCTGGAGCCTGCTTCAGATTCTGTGTCTCCCTCTCTCTGCCCCTCCCTGACTTGTGTTCTATCTCTGTCTCTCAAAAATAAATAAATGTTAAGAAAAAACTTTTAAAAATATATATTGTCTGGTTTGGGAACAAATATTCTGTGACCTTCTGCTGTGTCTACAGCTGCGCCTACAGTGTGTCTACACTGACCCCCAGGAGGATGGCCCCATAACCTGAAATTTAGTCTGTTTTGACTCCTGAGCTGAAACATGTTCAAAAAGGCCTACTGTCCTTCTTCAGCCAGCTCCAGTCTCTTCTGGAGGGTCCTGGGGGTTGCAAGGCTCTGCTCCCCCTGCTCATAACCACCCCACTTCAACTTGCTCAGGGGGAGGGGTGGCCCAGCGTTGCAGAGAAGAACCAGGGCACCCATACACCACCCTTTGCTCCAGCAGGTCCCCGTGTGCTGTGAAGTGATCAGCTTGGGTTCAGGGCTAGAGTCTGGCAGGGCCGGGACTAGACTGAAACTAGGGAGGCACTGGACACAAGGTTTGAAGAGATGTCATTTTCAGGGCCATGCAAGTGCAGACTTGGCCTTAAAAAGGAATGCCTCCTTGTATTTTGTGCAGTCAGAGTTCCCACCCTGGTCGCATCCTGTAGACGGGCCTTTTCCACGAAAACAACAACACAAAACGTAGCAAGCCAGGGCTGGAGGGTGCATTTAATGCCATCTGACATGAAATGGCATTTTCATAGAGTCTCAGACTCGTATAAAGTAACAGTTGAGGACTTCTGCTACCTGACGCTTGTAACAGGCGACGCAGCCTCCAGGAGTCGCGGCTTCAGACCGCGGACAATTAGGCGTTTATTATCCTGGACACACTGCCTGCCCCAGATTTCACTCTCCGATCTAGCCTCTGGAATGACACTGAATGTTTCCTCTCTTTTTTTCACGGCAATCCTCAAGCACCGACCGTGCCTCTCGTGTGCTCAGCCCCTCTTCCGGGACCTCCATCCCCTTCACTAAACGTCCCTGTTCGGTGGACCCTTCCTCACATGCCACGAGGCATGTAGGGACAGCGAGAAATGACAAGAGCCTCTCCAGACAGGTGTGCACCACCAACTAAAGCTACGGCACTGGAATGGAGTATTTCCAGCACTAATTATCACCAGCACTGAATTACAACCTCAGTCTGCATTGTAACGATCCCCCGGCCTTGCAAACCCTTCCTGGGATTGGTCTGCTGCCCCCTTCCGGCCGTGGGGAGCACTCCAGGTTGTTAAGGCTGCTGGTGGGGGTGTGCTTTTTACCCACCCGTGAGAGTGGAAAAGGCAGATAAGCCACCCCTCGCCAAGGCAAAGGCCAGGAGTTGCTGTTATGCCGCAGGCAAGAAATCTGAAATGGGAAGCAGAGAAAGAAGCGTACGACAGAGAAGGGGACCTGAAAGTGAAGAGAGGCCCCACAGATGCAGACCTGGACCCCTAGGACCCCAGCGTGGCTGAATTCTGCTCAGGTTCTGCATGGGGCTCTTTCCTCAGCTCTAAAGGTGAGTCAGGACAGCCCGTGCAGCCTTTCAAGTTGGAGGAATGCTCCTAGCAGATGGTTTCTCAGAATCACTCAGAGGAAGATGGCAATGTGCTGATTTATGCTTCCTGGAAGGGAATGCCTGCCCTGTGGAGGTGCTTTTCTTAATTGTGTGAAGGGAACGAAAACCTTAATCTTCACTGAATCTAAGGAAAATGGTTTTTCTTGCTGAGAGAATTATCGCAAAGGAACAATGAACTACAGGGTGACAGCAAGTTGTGCTGGACTATTAGAAATAACTTGCTAACTACAGGGCAATGAGTGCACAGAACCTACTGGGTCTCTGAGCTGGTGGCTTTGACTTGGTCATTACAAAAGTGTCGTAGAGCTGAAAGGAAGTACGTTTTCCATTTCATAGGAACCGAACAATGAAAGGCACATAGGGGGGTGGTGGGATCACTGGGGCACACAGTAAGTATGCAATGCTCTCCACTGAATTCATGCATGATGCAATAGTTAGGAGAGGAAACGTAGCATAGACTACAGAGGGAGCTACAGGCAATGAAAGATTTGTGTTCCGAGCAGCTGAAACGTCTGTTGGAAATATTCAACTCTCTGGTTAACGTCTGCTTTGGAGGAACAGGGATGGAGATGGTTAATGTTTAACCATTAAGGTTACTCAAAACCAGCAATGAGTTGGGGTCTCTGTCACATCCGATTTAGAAGCAACCAGTCTCGTTTACCAAGTAAACCATTAAAATTACACTCACCAAGTCAAAGACGTGCTCATGCTTCATGCTGGAGCTTCGGGGTGAAAATCAGTAATGCTCAGTACTGACCCGGTGCTCAATGTCAAGAAAACCTAGACACCTATCCATTCAGGCTCACTGTTAAATTAGGACACAAATCAGAGGCTTAAAGTAGCATTTGATACATCTGAACACTAAAACTTTAGGGGATGTTAGATCTAAAAGGGTTTCTCCAACTCAGAGCTACTGACATTTTAGACCAGATCATTCTTTGTTGTGGGGGCCACCTTGTTCCTTGCAGGATGTTTAGCAGTACCCCTGGTCTCCATCCACCAGCCACTAGCCACCACCCCCACCCTTAGTCATGACAATCAAAAACGTCTGCAGATACTGCCAAGGGTCCCTTGGGGAGCAAAGCTGCCTCTGGGTGAGGACCACTGAAATACACCAACTGGACTGAAAACTGAAGAATGTCATTTGGCAATTATTATCAATTAATTTCCTTCTGCCCTTTGTTATCGGTCAACTTCCAGGAGAGAAAGCAACAGGAGCTATTATCACTATTTTTTTTTTAATTTTTCTTAATGTTTTATTTCTGAGAGAGAGTCAGACAGACAGAGCACGAGTGGTGGAGGGGCAGAGAGAGAGGGAGACACAGAATTGAAGCAGGCTCCCGGCTCTGAGCTGTCAGTACCAAGCCTGACACGGGGCTTGAACCCATGAACCATGGGATCATGACCTGAGCCAAAGTCAGATGCTCAACCGACTGAGCCACCTAGGCGCTATTCTTATTGATGCAGAAGCACACGTGAGACAAGCAATCCTCTCACCGTCTTACATAAGGATGAACTACTAGGTCATTGTTAATTCACACTGGAGAGATAGTACTGCCCAGCTCCCTACCCCAATCTCTTCCTGTTTCAGATTTCTACCAAAAAAGAAAACCTACCAAGCAAGAAGCATTTTCATTTTCTTATTACTTAGAAACTTTTGAAATTAACTAAAATTGTCATTATCACGAAGATTAACATGGTTCTACTCTATTGGGCATCTATATTTGAGGGATTGTGCTCTTAGAAGAGCTTCTGTTTAGAAGGGCTAGGGAGCATGTCACTGAGTTTTGTGAGTTTTGCCATGTTCCCACCTTTAAAAAATGTTTTAATGTTTATTTATTTATTTTTGAGAGAGAGAGAGAGAGTATGAGCTGAGGAGGAACAGAGAGGGAGGGAGAGAGGAAATCCCAAGCTCCACGCTGTCAGCACAGAGCCCCATGTGGGGCTTGATCTCACCAACCATAAGATCATGACCCAAAATCAAGAGTCGGATGCTTAACTGACTGAGTCACCCAGGTGCCCCTGACATGTTCCCACCTTAGCAGTAAATAGATCTTTGATTTAAACCTGTAAATTCACACAGTGAGTTCTGTGAATAAAAAAGCAGATTTGCTACTATATTTTCCAATTACAGCTTTTTTGGTGGGCTTGGTACCTCAAAGGTATTTGTTTTTGCTTTGATTTGAAATAAATCCACATCAAATATCATAAAAACTAATTCACAAAAGGAGAAGACGACCAAAAACCAAACAAGTCATGAAACAATGTGCAATATCCCTGGTAAACAAAAATTAAATTAAAATCGTAATTAAATTCCATTTTTGCCTATTAAAATAATAAAAATGCTTTAGTCTTTCTAACTCCGAATGCTGGCTAGGATATAGTGAAACTGGCACTTTGATGTATTGCTAGTGACATCATAAACGGATACAACTCTTTGGGAAATTAATTATATCTTAAAAGCCATAAAATTGTTCACCCTTCTAAATTCGGTAATCCCACATCTAATTATTTATTCTAAGGAAGTATCTAATGTATGGAAAAAGCAATCTTCATGGACATATATGTCTCCCAGGATTAGTCAAAATAATCAGAAATTGTAAGTAAATATCCAATAACCAGGTTATGGTTAGGCATAGGATGATATACATCCTGCTCTGTGGAATGTGGTAGAACTATTAAAATGATGGTTATAAAGACCACATAATTACAGAAAGAATTCTCATGTCAAAACGTGGAGTGTTAATTTAATGTACCCATGAATGCGGCCATTTAAAATGTGTGTCTTTGTGCATGCATGTGTACACGTACAGGTACATATCCACACACTTGGAAGAAAAGCTCTTGAAATACTAACAGTTGACGGGCTACGTGTTCTGCAGTTGTTTATAGTGACAAATGATTTTCTTTTCCCTCTAATTGAATTTTCTGTTAGTTTACTTCTGTAATGTTAAAGACAGTATTCCAAAAGAGAAACAGAGTAGACGCGCCTGGGTGCTTCAGTCGGTTGAGCGTCTAGCTTTGGCTCAGGTCGTGATCTCACTGTTTGTGAGTTCGAGTCCCGCGTCGGTCTCTGTGCTGTTAGCTCAAAGCCTGGAGCCTGCTTCAGATTCTGTGTCTCCTCTCCCTGCCCCTCCCCCGCTTGTGCTCTTTCTCTCTAAAAAATAAATAAACTTAAAAAGAAAAAAGAGAGAGAGAGAGAGAAACAGTATCTCCTCACTACCATCACATCATCACATCCTATCTCCCTTTTTTGTTTCTCTCTGCTCTAGTGACTTGTTTCTGCTTGTCTATAACCCCTCAGGCTACTTTTTATCTCCGGAATTGGGGGGAAACAATTTAACTGATTTCCTTTCAAAAAAATACTTCTTCAATGTTTTAAATTATAAACATAAAACCGGCTCAGGGGTAGAAAGGTGAGGCAGGATTAGGGTATAAAGTACAAACGAAAATACTTTGCATTCATGCCTCCAGCCCTTTCTTCAGACCCTACCCCGTGGCCCGAGTTCTGGTTCATCTCTCCAGACGCGGTGGTTCTTAACGCGGGGTGTGTCTGCTTCTGAGCTTTTCCTGTGCATTTGTGGAGACGGTTTTCACACCCATGAAATCGTATTATACGCGTCACCCTGCCCACTCAGGTTGTGACAGATTGTGCCAAAAACCCCTCCAAAGAAGTGGTACCAACAACGTACCCTTAGCTCTGTTTTTCTGTCTCCTCACTAAAATCTTAAACTGTTCGATCTTTGCCAAGCTGGTAAGGGAAAGATGATAGCTCACAGTTGTTTTAATTAACATGTCATTCCTTATCAGTGCAGTTGAACACAATTTATGAAGGCTGTTGGCCAGCATTTGGGACTCTGCATGGGAATTCTGTCATCGCTTTCTGGCTGAACGCCAGAGCTCAGCTGCAAGGTCACAGCCACCTGTCTCTTCGGGGACATTCTTGAAGGCGTGACGGAATTAGTAGCACATCATTCTCTTTTAGTTCTCATCCATCTCACCGGCTTATGAAAATAAAGGGCTTGAGGAAACAAGAATTTCCCCCCTTACAAAATGATCTCAAAACCTGTACCTTGTGTCGGTGTGTTCTTTTGGATCCCGCTTTACGGGGTCTGATCTTGTTACCAATAAGGATATCTTTGGTTTTTAAATGGACGTTTCTACCACTCTTTGCAGTTAGAGACTACAAAGATCAGCCACTCTGGGATATTTGAATCTAAAAAGTTCTCTGTGCCCCCCTACCCTGTTTCTTGTAGTGGACACTGTTCAAGTTTCACGGGGAAACTAATGTGCATGTCTCCTACCCCATTTAGTGGTCCCAAGGTACAAACGTTTGTACTGTTCTGATGTGACACAGACAAGTTCAGATGGTTTCCACAAAGCTGTTGTGGATTTAAAAACTGGAATATCTTGGGGGCACCTGGGTGGCTCAGTTGGTTAGGTGTCCGACTTCGGCTCAGGTCATGATCTCATGGTTTGTGAGTTCGAGCCTGTGCGGTCAGCACAGAGCCTGCTTCGGATCCTCTGTCTTCCTCTCTGTCTGTCCCTCCCCCTGCCCTCAAAAATAAGTGAACGTTAAAAAAAATTTTTTTTAAACATGGGATATCTTGGGTTGTAGGTATGATAGGAAGAATTCAACTCCACACACAAGTCTGAACACTATGTATGATGGAGGAGGAAAATGTTATGGCCCCTGGCTAGATGTGAAGTCCACACCAACCCCTAAGAAGAAAATTCCACCAGCCTCTAAATGTTATTTACGTACCGATCCATAGTGCCCAGGGCCTGTTAGTGAAGTCCACAAGTTCTAGAACCCCAAAGGCCGAGAGGGCGGGGAGACAGGACATCTGGAGCTGAGACAGGAAGAGAGCCACGTAGGGACTTGGAACACAGTCTCTGATGCTGCCAGAGATAGAGGGACTGGGGTTTCTCTCCCCTCAGACCGGCCAGCACATACAGATGACAGGACTTGCCCAGAGCGAGGGCTTTGTGTCATACATGAGACACAACTGTTCTTTACCTCAGAAGGGGGAGGGAAGGAGCTGTCCCTCCCCATGAGGAGCCCTGCTGAGCCAGAGCCCCCTCCTGCCCTTTTCAACACCTGGGCTTGTCCTCAGGTACAGGATGGTTGTTGTCTAGACGGGATTTTAAGTGGCCTCGCTTGTGTGGCACCCCCGTGGTAATCGACCTCCATAACTGTGGACACCAACAATACATCTGTAATTCATTCAGCAACCAGCTGTTTATGACTGAGGGTCTGCTTTCTGTTTAACCAAAGGACATGCACCTGGAAAATCCCATCAGGCCAGAGGAGTGGCCTCATTTCACGCCTCTCCGTGGGAAGCTGAGTAAACGATGTGGAAGGAGGCTGTTGCTTATTCACGGCTGCAGTTTTCCAGATTCTCTGTGTGTGGGGATGCCAAGGGGATGGGTTCTGCAAGGATAGTGTGGAAAAAGTGGAGCCTCGTGAAGAGACACTTGAACAGCTGTTTGTGGAGTTGTTCACCAAGCTCTTTCATCACCTCACTGTAATGGGGACTTCCAAAGTCGGCTCTGGTCGAGGGAGACCAGGCATCTTGAGTTTGGCAGATCTTTAGACACCTGAACCTGGCTCTGTGACCTTGGGCTCGGTTCTTCTGACCCCCAGTTTCCTCATCTGTAAAATGGGGATAGTACTCCTTCCCTGGCGAGATAAGATTGTGCATCCACAGGACCGATGGAAAAAGCGCACCGACCTCGCAGCCCTTGACTCATGCTGGGGAGCCTTTCTTTCTAGGTGTCCGCGCCTTTCCTCCTGCTCTGTGGTGAGGAGGGGGAGAGACCGTGGGCTTGGAGGTCACCGAGACCAGGCTTCGGACAGTCACGGAGGTCTCATTTCAGATGCCAGCTGTCCCGCTCACCGGCTGAGTGACTTTGAACGTACAAACGGTGTGAATCTCGGTTCTTCCTGTAACATGGGGCGTGCCTGCCTCCTGGGGGGCCGGCGGATGAAATGAGGTAGCAAGTGGGGGACCGGGGCAGCGCATCAGTGCTGTGCCTCTGGTTTGAGACCCACCCCCCCCGTCCCCTGTCACGTTGACTCCTACTTGCCACGAAGGGGATTGTGCAGATACCAGGCCAGGTTTTGAGTGTGACATGTCCCTGAAGCAAAGTGATGGGGAATAAAAGCCCCGTATCTCATCGTAATCCCCGGAGCTGGAAGCGCTGGCTCAATCACCCAGCCCGAGAGTTAGCAGAGGATCAGCGGGGGAGAGACGCTGCCAGAGAAAGCGCTGCCTGCCCGGGTGGCCTCCTGCCAGCAGGCTCCCGCCGAGCGATGGCAGTGGAGTAAATCACAGTGAACAACAGCTTCAGGCAGCCCTGCTTCTTAGCCATCATTTCCACCTCTGTCCCCGCGCTGCAAATACCCACCTGTCACTGCCAGCTTCCCCTGCGTGAAGGTCTTTCCTCCCAGGAGGGCCGCGCGGAATACTGCCAAGATGCCCTGCTACCCCCCGGCCTGCAAACCGCGGCGCGACTAGCACTGATGAGGTTTGATTTTGTTTGATTTACTTGTTTCCTGAACATTAATTTTCTCTTTGTGTGAGTAGAGCTGACACACAATGTTCCATTAGTTGCAGGTGTACTGCATCGTGATTCAACAAGTCGATACGTTGCACCGGGGGCTCTCGCTACAGGTGTAGCGACCATCTGTCACCATCTGACACTGTTACAATAACACTGGCTGTGTTCCCTGAGCAGTGCCTTTGATCCCCGTGACTTACTCATTCCGTGACTGGAAGCCTGCGTCTCCCGCTCCCCTGCACCCACCTTGCCCGTCCCAGAGCATGCCTGCAAATGGAGCTGTGCCCATTCAGTACAGGTTCCTGGAGACACTTTTTGTTAGCACCCTGTCTTTTGTATCCCGCCTGGGTCAGCCAGCTCTCCCAGAGACTAAAGTCTGCCGAGCAACAAAAACTTCTCCCAAGTAGAAAATTGTACAACTGCCCATAACCAGGCTTCAGGCGAAAGGAACAGAAATCTGCCCCCGCCCCACAACCGTTCCCCTTAATGTCTTTACAGGGTGACATCATTCTCCTGGGCAGGGGAATTTGCTGTCTTACTTGATTGGTTGGAGTTTTATTGGGTATTATAAAATTAATGGCTATACTGAGGTGCCTGGCTGGCTCAGTCAGTAGGGCATGTGACTCTTGACCTCAGGGCTGTAGGTTGTGGCTCCATGTTGAGTGCAGCGATTACTGAAAAATAAAATCTTTGGGGCGCCTGGGGGGCTCATCTGGTTAAGTATCTGACTTTGGCTCAGGTCACTGCGTCAGGGTTCGTGAGTTTGAGCCCTGCGTCAGGCTCTGTCCTGGCAGTGCAGAACCTGCGTGGGATTCTTTCTCTTCCCCTCTCTGCCCCTCCCCTGCTCTCTCTCGTACTCTCTTTCTCTCGATAAACAAACAAACAAACAAACAAATAAATGAAAATAAAATCTTAAAAAAACACAAACATACATAAACACATTTTTTAAAATTTTTTAATGTTTATTTATTTTTGAGAGAGACAGAGTGCGAGTGGGGGAGGGGCCAGAGAGAAAGGGAGACAGAATCTGAAGCAGGCTCCAGGCTCTGACCTGTCAGCATACAGCCCCATGTGGGGCTTGAACTCACAAACTGTGAGATCATGACCTGAGCTGAAGTCAGACGCTTAACTGACTGAGCCACCCAGGTGCCCCAACACATTTTTAAAAAATAAGTAAAATTAACACATACTTCTTCCAAGGAAAGGGAGATCTTTCTCATCGGGTCAACCAACTTGCTCAGACCATGGCAAGCCCCTGGTGAGGCTGGGATGGGATACAGACTTCTTGGGTCTCAGTCCCAAGAACTATGGTCAAGACTGTGGTTACCCTTTGTCCTTGGGCCCTCAGGGAGTAGTGTTACAATGCAGAGCAGTGATGTGTGTGTGAAGCGGGAAGGACTCCAGCTCTGTCGGTATACCTGGGTCCTGTGTAGATGCTGCCAGTTGTCAGCTCTGGCTTTACGGTCAGTCTTAGCTTCTCTGGGTCCCCGAGACACCTTCTGTAAACTAGAGTTAACGCTACTTCCCAGACAGGATCGTTGTGGGGATTAAATATGAGAATTTGTCTCTAAAGAGCTAACACAACACCAGACATATAACGGCTCCTCGGAGAGTGATAGCTATTACCATCTCACCCTCCCGACCCTGTATTTTCCCAGCTGGGCATCAGTGGGCAAGCCTCTTACCCTCTCTGAGCTTGATTCCCTCATTCCTGAAATGAGAGGCGCTTTCCCTACCTGTCAGATAATGGCTAACAAGGCCACACCTGCCATGAGACCAGCACGGAAGCGGGTACCCCAAATCCCAGGCTGACTGAGGCCACCGTGCAGGCACAGACAGTGTGCATGGTGGTGGCTAATCGGTGCTGAGTAAACCCTGCTGTAGCCTTTCTAAAAAAATCACGTTTGATCCCCAGATCTCTGTCAGCAGAGAGAGAACAATGCCAGGAGGTCTGGAGAAGGAGTGTCATCGATGCATTTAGAAAATCGCCAGCAACGGTGAGTCACAGCCCTGAGAAATGTCCTAGTTTTGAAGGATTTGGGGCTCTGGGATCCCATGACTTGTTGGTCATGTGATAGAGCCTGTGAGCAAGTGACCCATGTGGCTGGTCTGTGCTTGGCTCAGTGTCCTGCCCTCTGCTAGTACCTTCTAGTTCTACTCCTTATATATTAACCTTTAGTTTTCTATAGTACGCAGAATGTGTTTTCAATATAATTATGTGTCCAAAAAAATGTTTGCGTGAATGGGGTCACTGATAACAACCAATGTATAATGGCATTGGAGCTGGGAGACGTGGCAGGGAGGTGTGGAACAATTGCCTTTGCATTTGGGGTAGCTTTTCCTTGTGCCCACCACACCGTCTCTCCTTACCAGATTAGACTTCCCCCCCCCACCCCCTGCTGGAGCCCCCTGTGTCCCAAGGGGATGGACCATGTTACAGAAGGCCCAGGCTGTATCATGACATTTGGAATATCCTGAATGCAAGTCCCAAGCTTTGAGTTTCCTTGGGATGAAAGCATTCACTTCATGGTGAGATATGTTGTTTAAGCCTTTCCACAAGGTTCCCTTTATTCACAGTCTGTAAAATCTTAGAGCAATTCTATCCGGAGGCAGCAGTCAGTAGGCAGAGCAGACTAAGGTGGAGGGGACAACGACGGGTGCTTGGCTACAGTGCTATTGACATGTGGATAGCCAGGTACTATCTCCAGCTCCCCACACCCCTTTCCTCGCGGGCTGTCTGGTTCACTGCTGCATCCCCACACCTCCAGCAGGGCCTGGCACGTAGTAGGAACACAGCAGCTGTCCACGGGATGACTAGACGGGTGAATGAATGAACCACCTTCTCCTCTAGCTGATGTATCTGGTCCCACCTCATCCTCCTCAAGCACAACCTGACATTTTACTCCCCGGGATGGCTCTGGGGGCCACAGCCCCTTCCCCCACTGGAGCACACCCACCATGGTGCTGGAGCCTCTACCCAGAGGCTCTGATGCTCTGGCAGGAATGAAAACACACAGGCAGGTTCGCTGGCCTCCGGAAGAGGCAACGCCTTTGGTCATAGAACAATAGTTCTATGTTCTCCCGAAGTTCACTCCCACCCCACCTCTCCACACACATCCCTACCCATTCTTGCAGTGAGAGCCCTGACAGCGAGGCCAAGTTGTCAAGAGAGGAGGTGTCACTCTCAGGGTTTCCCAGAAAAGGGCATTTCCACGTTGTACCGCAAGTCCCCTGGTCTGGGCCATCAGCTCTTCAAGTGCCCTTGAAGGGCGCTAGAAAGCCTTTGGTTGGCCCTCCTCCACCTGTGGTCTCCTCGATCCCTGAGCTTTCACTTTTTGTTCTGTGAACAACGCTGTCTTCATCCTGGACCGTGGCAGGACCTCCTGTGTGCTCCCCCGTCCCCCGCCTGGTCCCCTCTGCACACGCTCCACACATGGCCAGGGAGGTCTCTCCCTGCTTGGTGACTCCCCATTCCCACAGGACTTCAGATCACCCAAAAGACGCTTTATAAGTTGAGCCCTCCTCACCTCTTGTGTCATCTCTTGCTTTCTGACTTGTTACCCTGGAAAATGCAGCCAGACAAAAAACGTCTCAGCTTCCCTGGAAACCAGGCTCCCTTTGTTCCCTGGGGCTCCCAAAAGTGCACCTCTCCACCCAGATCTCTCCTATATCCCACCTGCCCTCTTAGGTAAAGATTGGATCGGACAAGGGGCGCCTGGGTGGCTCAGTCAGTTAAGCAACTGACTTCAGCTCAGGTCATGATCTTATGGTTCATGAGTTCAAGCCCCACATTGGGCTATAGAGCCTGCTTGGGATTCTCTCTCTGCCCTTTCCTCATTTGCTCTCTCTCTCTCTCTCTCTGAAAATAAATAATCATAAAACAAAAAGATTGGATTGGGCAAGAATCTCCATTGGAAGAGGAAATTTTGGTGACCCGTAGGATGCTCGCAATGTTTTAGCATCCTTCCATAGACTCTTTATTGGGTAGAAGGGAGAGAAAAAATAGTAATTATGCAGCGGGAAAATTGGGAAACACTTCGAGGTTCAAGATTAACATCACCAATGCAGCAATCTGGCCAAGAATGGACAACCTCAATCTAAACACAAAGGGACATCTGACAAAACCAAAGTGAGGAATGTTCTATCTAAATTTTTTTTTAATGTTTATTTATTTTTGAGAGAGAGAGCATGAGCAGGGGAGGAGCAGAGAGAGAGAGGGAGACACAGAATCCGAAGCAGGCTCCAGGCTCTGAGCTGTCAGCACAGAGCCCGATGCAGGACTCAAACCCACGAACCATGAGCTCATGACCTGAACTGAAGTCAGATGCTTAACGAACTGAGCCATGCAGGCGCCCCTACCTCCCATCTTATATATTATTTTCCATCAAGTTCACTCTGCTCCCGAACATTTGCTTCCCTGTGCCCTGACACTGGCCTGGAGGATGAATTTAATATCTGGGAAGCAACGAAATCTTGATGAATGCATGTGCGGTATGTGTGGCCGGCCTCTAGCCATCACAGGATAACTCAATTAAATGCAATGAGTGTAGTGAACCCAGGTCATTTGCACTTGTCAGGGCATCCTGGGAAGTGCTTTTAGCTCCACACAGAGATAGCAGCTGAAAAGGGGCCAACAAAGCACAGACTCAGGAGGGACACCGGGAGAGATGGCTGCCAGCCTGCAACTGGACCCAAAGAACTGTGACCCTGGGTGTATGCATCCCCTCAGCGAGGTGGAGGGAGGCTCACAATACTCAGTGTGCTGAATGTCGAGTGGCAATTTTATTCGACAGTTCTGGCTATGAGAAATAGCACGTTATGTTGTGTTGTGTTATTTTTAATGTACTTTTTAAAACTTAAAAACTTCTCTCCTTCTGGATGAGATTAATCTGACTTCAATTTCCTACTTGCCACACTAGCAAGAAAATCAATCTTGAGCATTTCAGTCACACAGGAATTCAGTTTGTAGGAGTTGAGGGGGATCCCTCTTTTGGGGGGTTGGAGCAGAGAATGCTTCCCCTCTCTGGACAAGGCCATTATTAGCCTATTCAGCCCCCTTGTGCAACTTTTAAAAGGGGCTCTCCCGGTAGAGGTAGCTTTAAGGACACGCAGGTTAGGAGCAGAAAATGCTTGTCTTGGAAGAAAGGGCATTGTCACTTCCAGACAAGGGGGGTTTCCACTTTCCCGCACCCAGACCCCTTGTTTCCTGCACAAACCAGGAATGCCCTGTTTCCCCCTGTTCCCAGCAGCACGCTGTCTTTGCATGGAGCCAGCACTGGCTTCAGGCTTGGGCCATTGGGATCTTTACAAGGCTGGGGGTCTGGTGCCCCCTTCTAGGTGCTCCCTGTAATTCTCTCTGGAAGCTTCCAGGAAGAGGGCCACCAACCACAGGTTCCATCAAAAACTCCATTTCTCATGGGCTTAGGAGGGCTGCCCTCCCCCTCTCCCCCCAATGCTCTCCCCATCGGGGCTCCATCCTTTTCCTTTGGGACAGCCCCATGGAACTGCTGTCCCACACACTGGAAACACCAAGTTGCCACCCTTGCCAGAGAAAGAGATTCTGACATCTGTCAGCCCAGTCCTTCTTACTAATTCACCCCGTTACATGAACACCTGGAAGCCTTGAACCTTGGGGAAGTCAAGAATGTGGGCAACGGGGGTGGTTTCAGAAAGTCCTGGGGCTCTGGGCTCACAGATTCCGACACGGTCACCTGGCACGTTAAAGGCAGTGAATTCTGAACCAAACACATGTTCTTTCCCAAAAGCTCCCCGTCTTTCTGTCCTCGCATCTCTGTCAATGCCACCACCACCATTGTCGCCCAAGCACAGCACTGGAGTCATTTTCTGTTCCTTTCTTTCCTTCATGCCCACACCTCACTGGTACTCGAGGTCCTGTCCCATCTGCACCTTTGGTTGCTCACCAGGCTAGACCACAGCTCAGCCTCTCGCCTGCTCTCTCTGCCCCATCGCCATAGCCCCATCCTTTTTCCAGTGGTTTGACTTTGATTGTGTCACCCCAGCTCCAAATCCTACAAACAACTCCCTTTATCTTCCTAATAAAATCCAAATACCCCCTATTCTCAACATCTCCTTCCGACCTCATCTCTCATTCGTCTTGCTACGAACCACCTGCATTCAGCTAAACTCGCCGAGCTGCCACTCCCCAAAACCACCGTGAGCGTCTTGTACTTGAATCTTTTGTTTTCTCCAGGGTCTTCCCTTTGACTTGAAAAGCCATCTGTCCACAGCTCAGCCTTTCAAAACCCTACCCAGCCATTAACACCAGGGCCATATAGCCTTCTCCTGGAAGTGTTCCTCGATTTCCTGGGGACTCTCTTCCTCTGGGCTGCTTGCTGCTCCGTGCACCACTCGTGGCCTCTGTCACACACACATTTGTTTCACTCCTCGGGTACGCCTCTCATCTCCCTTGTGAGGCTGTGAGATCTGTGCTGGTGTGGCTCATCGTGGCCATTTTGAATATTGGTAACGAAGTCCATCCCCGTTCAAAGCAGGCAGTGGAAGCAAATGCCACCTCCTGCAAGCGGCTAGGGGCCATTACCTCTGGGGGTGAGTGGGTAGCTGCAAAACAGGCCAGGTGAGAGGATGCAGCAGGTGCTTACACAGCAGGGGAAGAGGGACAGATGGGAAAGACTAGGCAGAGACAGGATGCTGACTGTACCAGAAGTGGCATAGGGGACGGGGTTTGGTGCCTTTATGGATCTAGGGAAGTTGGGAGGGCAGTTGGGAGAAAAGAGGTCATCCTCCTGCACCCTTTGTCACTTGCCTGCTGGGCATTGGGTAGTCAGTGGGACCCCTGAAAGGTGGCGTTGCAGAGAAAAACTACCTGGTTTTAGTCTCAATTCCTGTGTTGAACTATTCCGCTTGAAGCAAGAGAGCGGGGGATACACTTGCTACTCACAGGAAACAGGCTCTGGAGATCCTTGAGAACAACGAAGCTGAGCGCGCCCACTTTTCCCATCAAGATTACCCCTTTTAAAAATGCTTTGAATGCTTCTGGCTGCCTACTTTGACCCACAGCCGGGCACTCCCTCGTCTCTAACCAGCGATGGTGGGAGCAGCGGGGTTAAACCCACTTCGAGGTGTGAGCAAGAACGCTGAGCTGGCTAACTGCGACACTGCCCTCCTCTTCATAGTCCTCACTAAGTCAGGAGGCAGTTTATTTGTGCTCTTGGCATAAAGAGTGGTTTGGCTCCAACCTTCTGATTCTGACGTCCTCCCACATTGCTGTAACTCTGGATGACTTTCTCCTTTGGGACTCTCAGTTGATTGAGCTCTGTCACTGAGCTCTTTGCAAGGGACTTGATAGAGACTCATTTGATCAGAACCCAGGATGCAGCGGGCTGAGCCACACTGCAACCAGTGCTTAGTAAGCTCAAACGCATTGCAGTATTTATCAGTGGCGGTCACTGCTGTCACACTGCCATCCTGGCCCAAGCAAGGTCACCAGGGAGCTCAGCCTCTGTTTCAGCTCAGCCCTGATGGCCCACGACTGTGGAACCAGCCCCCCCAGGGAGAGATCAGGGGAGAGGTGCGGGTTTCTGATCCCTGACTGTGGCGTGGCTGGTCCAAGTGGTAAAGAAGCCCCCGTGCTGTTCACTGCTAATTACTCATCCCGGTGAAACCCCGAAGCCCCACACCTCACACTGCCCTGAGCAACCGGGCTGTAAGGAAGGCCTGGCAGAAATATCGCCAGCCTAGCTCACGTGAAAGATGGCATGTGGACGGCCTACTTCACCATCTCCGGGGGCCGCTGGTTTCAAACACAGATTCCCAGGTCCTGCCGGTGGGGATTGTGATTTTGTAGCCGGAGTTCTCAGAGAACCTGAGAATGATGTCTCTGAGGCTGAGTGGGTTTGAGCCTCAGACCCAGACAGTGGTGCTGCAGACAGGGCTGGGGCACAGCCTGACTCCAGGGAGCTCTAGGTTTAAGACTGTCCCTGCTCAGCTCATCAGAGTCCGTGGGAACCATAGGGCCTCCCTCCCAGCTGTTTTTCCAGTTCCCCATTTGATCTCTAGGCGGGGTCTGAAATCAAAGGGAAGTCACACATCCTTAATAATGATAATAGTGATGATAATGATAATGGCTAACACCCATGTTTATCATGCAGCAGACCTTGTGTTTCGTGCCTTACATGGGTTATGACACAATCATTTTAACAGATCTGTTAGCAAAGTCCTATAATTATTACCGTGTTTTAAATGAGATCATTGAACCCTCAGGGTTCAGGGGCCCTGCAGTTCACACAACCTGCTGTGGGCCTGGAGTGAGATGTGGTCCCCAGTGGTCTGGCTCACCATGCTCTCCTCTGGGCTGTCGTTAGGGATGCTCTGGCCCGAGCCTTCTCTCCCTGACTCGCTTGGAGGTAGGAAGCTTGTGCGGCAGGGGCCTCCTCTGGGGCTGCCCCACGTCTCTGTGTCACTGAACACAACACCTGGATTACACACATGGCCGGGTGATGCCATCTGTCACAAGCCTGCAGCACAGTGAAGGGTTTTCTGGGATGTCAATCACTTTATCATCCTGCTAACAAGCTCAAGGCCAGAAATAGAGATGGGATGCTTCAGCTTCTTGCTTTCCTACCACTTCCCAGCAAGTAGTTTATTCCTTGACCTCCACCTTATACCAGGAATTAAAACAGATGTGGCTAGATTTCCTGAAACTCTCTCTTTAACTGGGCACACTGTCAGCAACGCTGTGTCCCCTGTAGTCAACAGAGCCAGCTACATAATTTGCAAGGCCCGGATGCAAAATGAAAATGCCGAGCACCTTGTCCAAAAGGCAGGGAAAAAACTCTGTTTAGGGTACTGTGCATAAAGCTTTATCCTTTCTTCAGCAACCTCTTTGATTTGTCATTGTATTTTTAATTTCCTATTTAATGTTGTTTAAGTAAACAAAAATAAAATACACTTCATTAACAATTTTAAATGATTAGCATAAATGTTACCATTCACCTTAATATTGTTTAATGACAGCTATAAATGCAAAGGGCATCTGACTCACATGTAGAATCACCAAAATCACACATTCGTGTTACCTAGGTCTTAAGTACTTTGTTTTTGCCAGAAAACAGCAGAAACACTACGCGAAACTACCGTGATTATTTTCATTTCGCTTCTTGATCATGGGTGCTTTTTACCAAAACTCTCTGTGATGAGTGAGGTAGAACTGAATGGCAAAGGAACTAGGAATGGCCCTGACTGTCCCTTTCCTTGTGTGTCATCATGTTGGTGGGAAACGGCTGGCCACCGAGGGAGGCCACCTGGGGAAGAAAGGAAGTGACAGGATTCCTTGGCCATTTGTGTTTCTTAGAACACCACGGCCTCTGATTGCCTTTGAGGCAAGTTCTGGTTCAAATGGGAAATGTGGCCCTCAGGGTGGTCAGTGCCCCTGCTTCCTTGTAATATGCTTACCTTGTATTCATTTGGAGTCTTGCTGACACCTCGTGGGCCCAGCAAAATTCAAGAACGCGGCAGCAAGAGTGGCAGACGCGCCTGGCACGTATCTTCTCACACGCAGGCTCGACTGTCCCATTAGACCACGCTTGCAAAATACAAGTTCAAAGATAAATTCATTAAGAAATTCAAGACCGCAGCAGGAGAGCATTAAGCCAAATGCAATTGCCCCCCAAGCACAGGGCGCCGTGTCACTGCACGGGCTGCACATCCGTGAAAAGCCAGCTCTGGTGGGCAGTGTTACACTCATTCAGGGAGGGGCAGTTTGAAGGGAGGAGTGAACATCCGGGCAGCTCACTCCGCATGCCTGTCATCCTCCACATTTCCTGGAGGTGAAGGTCAAGATTGATTGGCAGGAAGGGGACGGGCAGGACCCTGCTCTTCCGGGGCGTGTAGTAGTGGAGTTTCCGGTTTGGTGGGGTGAGTCTCAGCAATTTTCTCCTCCTGAGACGACTTGGATTCACGAATCAACCTGTGGTCTTTGACAATCCGAAACTGGAATGGGCCTTGCAGATGAAACTAATTACAGAGGGTTCAGTGTAAGTAAGAGAAAATCCAACTCAAACTGGCTTAAATAATACAGAGGATCTATTGGTTCGTATCAAGGGAAAGTCCAGAAATAGGTTAGCTTCATGGGTGTGTGATTCAGTGGGTGACAAATGCCTTTGAAGACCTAGTTTCTTCTTGCCTCTCCTTTTTGCCTTCCACGTGTCATTCTCAGGCTGCCTCCCCTTCACGGTGGCAAGATGGCGGCCAACAGCCCTTAGAGCACGGCGCTTGCACACCAGTGGCGAGGGAGGGAGAGAAATCGTATTTTTCGAAGTTCTGTCTGAAGAGTGAGAAGGCTTTTTTTTTCTTTCTTTCTTTTTTTTCTCCCCTTGGGTATGCTGGGCTCAAAATGAATCATGAGCTTATCCACCAGATAATAACATACCCAATGAGAGCTACTCTGCTGATTAATTTAGGGCTAAACTTCATGCCCTTCTCCAAAGTCCATGGTGGAGTCAGCTTGTGCCAGAGCACATGAACTGCATAGGAGGATGGGGATGTGGACAGGTGCGGAGACCAAAAGAAAAATTGGGGTGATTGCCTAGAGAGGAAGGAGAGAATGCTAAGAAGGCTACCATGATATCCACTCAGAGATTCTGTCTCTGCTCTCGGGGCTGGCATTGGAACCTAGCGGGATGTGTAATGCTGTCTAAACTTTAAAAGCAGGGACTGGGGTGTAGGCCTACCCAAAAGGCATTCAAATTCATAATTAACAAAAAGAATGTCTAAACAAAACCTGTATGTGCGAGCCATTTAACAGATGGAGAAACCAAGAAGTAACAAGGGGAAAGAATTGCCTGATCATAATAGTGGCCGTAAACTGAGCTGGGGTGTGCGTCTGCTGATGCATTTTACAGAAGAGGAATGTGAGACCCCAGAAGGCCATCTAATTTTCCCGAAGCCACACGACGAATGAGTGACGGAGCCAGGACCGGACCCAGGCTGTGTCTCCGCCCCTTCCCAATGCCAGGAGGGCGAAACGGTGGTACAAACAGGAAGCAAAGCCCCAAGCAGTTAAGAGCTCTCTTCCACTGTGTGTCAGTGAGAAGTTTTAGGAGACCATCTCGTACCATTTTCTGTGGGACATGGGGCCAAATGAATGGAAAGGGAAAAAGACTTCGTGAAGCAAATTCTGGAAGTGATAAATCAGGTTGTCAGCGAATCTGAGGCAGGGAAGGGAAGAACCATCTGCAGCAGGTCTGGGCTCCCAGGAAGCACAGGGCTGATCCTGCTGGCTCAGCGCATGCCGGTGGCTTCTGGCTTCCTGGCACTGGCAGAGCAGCAGTTTATAAACTCCTTTCCTAGAGGCTGTCAGACTTTAGAGAGGTGGTGCAGGAAATGTGGGTCTTAGAGTCGGCAGCACGAGCATCAGAGACATTCAGCTCTCTCAGAGAGGCAAGTCCTGGCTTGCACCTCCCCACTTCTCGTTGAGTGACCTCCTGCCATCTGCCGACTTGCCAGAAGGTTGGGCCTCGCAGATGCATAAGGAAATCGCAGCGCGAAGGCAAGGAAAGGGTCTGTGTGTTTCCCACCCAGCGCCCGCTCCTCCTCCTTGCCCCCTGCTTTGCTTTTGTGCTCTTTGCCGTCCTGATGCTGCCGCTCTCCGCGGCCTTCAGGGGTAAGCTGGCTGCTGAGCGCCACTGATCAGCCACGTGCGGCCGTGGGACAACGACCTTCATCTTTAAACGTAAAATGCGGGATAGAGCCGGCCAGACGGGTGATTCAAATAGCATAGTAGCTGTAGTAGAATTATTTGGTGAACATTTTATTTGTTTTTAAAAAATGTTTGTTTATTTTGAGGGAAAGAGCATGTGCACAAATTGGGGAGGGGCAGAGAGAGATGGAGACGGAGACAGAGACAGACTCCCAAGCAGGCTCTGCACTGGTAACACTCAACCTCACAGAACCGTGGGATCGTGACCAGAGTGGAAACCAAGAGTCGGACGCTTAACAAACCAAGTCACCCAGGCGCCCCTATTCGGTGAACGAACGTTTTTTAAAAAAAGAGTCCTGGGCCCCACCCTGGGAGATATTGATGCAATGTGTCCAGGGTGGGGATCCATACCTGCTTTTAAAAAAGCTGTCACCAGGTGATTCTGGTGCCTGTGGACCAGGTTGGGGGCCACTGGGTGAGAGGGTTTCCCAGGGCCGCTCTCCACCTCCTGTGTTCCCATGTGGAAGCCTGTGATGAGCAGTATGAAAATGCTATGGTAACATGTAGGTGCTCTGTACATTTCTCTTGCTGAACATATGGATAAATACTTCCATGAGTCACATGTATTAAATGACCTCAATTATGTCAAAGCGTGAAGTGTTGAGGGAGTGGGGAGCTCCTTAAGTAGCTAAAAATGATTGTCATGTGTCAGAATTAAACTCATGCTCTGGAATGTTGCTAATGGAGCCCCTGAGCTCTGTACACAGAACCTAGCCAGTCCTATTTCAATAGAGACCTAGAAAGCCTGATGTTCTAGTTTCCAAGTTCACAGCATATTGGAGTAGAAATGAAAAGGGCATAGGTGTTGTTGAGTAAAACCCCAGTATCCTAATTGCTTAATGGAAATGAGGTTTCCCTTTGGGGTGATGACAACATTTTGGAACTAGATAGAGGTGGCAGTTATACAACTTTGTGAATACATCCAATGCCACTGAATACTTCACTTGAAAATGGTTAATTTTAGGGGCTCCTGGGTGGCTCAGTCAGTTAAGCATCCGACTCGGTTTTGGCTCAAGTCATGATCTCTCGGTTCATGAGATCTAGTCCCAAGTAGGGCTCTGTGCTGACAGTGCAGAGCCTGCTTGGAATTCTCTCTCTTCTCTCTGCCCCTCCCTCACTCTCATGCACATTCTCTCTTTCTCAAAATAAAATATAATTTATAAATAAATAAATAAATGCAATGGTTCATTTTATGTGCAGTTCACTCAGCAAAAAAAAAGCAGCAATACTAAAAAACAAAAAAAAACTAATACAAATAGTACTCTTAAAATTTTTTTTAGTGTTTATTCATTTTTTTTTTTTAAATTTTTTTTTTTTTTCAACGTTTATTTTTATTTTTGGGACAGAGAGAGACAGAGCATGAACGGGGGAGGGGCAGAGAGAGAGGGAGACACAGAATCGGAAACAGGCTCCAGGCTCTGAGCCATCAGCCCAGAGCCCGACGCGGGGCTCGAACTCACGGACCGCGAGATCGTGACCTGGCTGAAGTCGGACGCTTAACCGACTGCGCCACCCAGGCGCCCCAATGTTTATTCATTTTTGAGAGAGAGAGAGAGAGAGCAAGCAGGGGAGGGGAAGAGAGAGAGGGAGTCACAGAATCGGAAGCAGGCTCCAGGCTCTGAGCTGTCAGCACAGAGACTGATGCGGGGCTCAAACTCATGAACCTCAAGATCATGACCTAAGCCGAAGTCAGTTGCTTAACTGACTGAGCCACTCAGGCACCCCAAAATAGTACTCTTAAATTTGTGACAAGTGAAAGTTGACAGCTTGTTGGGAAATAAAAGAAATAAAACTCTAAAGTTTGTACAGAACTAAAATAGCCGAGAAGTTAGGTGCCTGGGTGGCTCAGTCTTCGGCTCCAGTCATGATCTCATGATTTGTGAGCTCGAGCCCTGCATCAGGAGAGCTTGAACCCCATTTTGGGTGAGCTCTGCTTCTGTCTCTGTCCTCTTTCTCTCTCTCTGCCTCCGTGGGGTTCTCTACCTCTTCTCTGTTTCTCTCCACCCCTCAGGGATTGCTCTCTCTCCCTCTCTCTCTGCCTCTCACTCACTTGTGCCCTCTCAAAATAAAAAATAAAAATAGCTGAGAATCTGGGGCCATTTGGTGGAGAGTAATGATTCAACCAATTCAATAGGCCCTAAAGCTGTCATTATTACAGTTGTAGTTCAAAATAAACATTTGTTATATGGCTCTGCTCTATCAAGAAGACTTCTAAGATGTTAGGTATCCCCTGCTTAGGAATCCAGGAGTATCCTTAAAAAAAAAACAAGTTCCTGTGAAAAATCTATCAACTAAAAGATTTTTATTGAGTTAAAAAAAAAAAAGCTTTTGGAGCCTGTGGTTAGTTATCTGGAAAATGAGCTTAACTGGAATAGTTCATTCACTAACAAGGCTGGTTAAATGAAGCAAGAAACCTATAAGGCCAGTTCCCATAGACATTATGCTAAATCACTACACTCGCTGCCGAGAAGAAAGTATGGGGAATCACTGCTCCGTGGTTATGAGTTTCTGTTTGGGGTGTTGAAAAAGTTTGGGAACTAGGGAGTAGGTGATGGATTCACAAAGATTGCGACAGTATTAGTGCCACTGAATGTAATGTTTAAGAATGGTTACAATGGTAGGGGCGCCTGGGTGGCTCAGTCAGTTAAGCACTGACTTCAGCTCAGGCATGATCTCATGGTCCGTGAGTTCAAGCCCGTGTCTGGCTCTGTGCTGACAGCTTGGGAGTCTGGAGCCTGCTTTGGATTCTGTGTCTCCCCCTCTTTCTGTTCCTCCCCAGCTTGCCCTCTGTCCTCTCTTTCTCAAAATAAATAAACATTAAAAGAATTTTTTAAAATGGTTACAATGGCAAAATACTTATATTATCACAATAAAACATGTAAAAAATAATCATTAAAACCCCATGATATGGGCCCCTCCAAAAGCTAAGAGAATCATTGTGATACTGCTCGTCAGACAGAAGAACATCTAGAGGTAAAGTAGGTAGGTACTAAGCAATACATGAAGAACACAAGGGGAAAGACGCTTTTATTAAATTTATTAGGATCCTTTTAAGCCATCTGTGCACTGTTGACCCTCCTGTGGCAGCAGCTTTTTTATTCATTAGGAATGAACAGATATAGAAGTCATTACTCAATGTTCATCTCGCAGCTGGGTTCGAATTGAAAGGCAGTTCATATCCAACAACTTTGGCCCCAAGCATTTAAAGGTCCTTGTGTGAAAAGGTTGTATCGAGACTTGGAAAGTATTTCATCTAGTAGTGGATTCAGCTGAACATCAGAGCTATCTAGGAAGGCAAGCCTCCACAGGGTTGACAATTGCAGCAATGTGCGTATTTGATTTTGCTCTGGGGTCCTGGATTTGTGGGTCTCTGTATACCAGGAATTTTTGTGAATTTCAGTGGAATATGGTATCATCGTGGGGAAATGGCTTATTTCCTCTAAGTACCCATGCCTCTAATGCATTCATGGGAAATACAAATCAAATCGAAGCTAAAACTTTAAATGTCATTTTAACAGAAGACTTTGATTTTACAGTGAGCATCCCGTTTCTTGGGCTCTATTGACAAACGTACTGGTCAGGGCAACTTTACTATGTTTGTGGTAACAAATTAACCCCGGAATCTCAACACTATGAAGCGCTCAACACTATGAAGGTTTATTCTTGCTCATGAACGTTCCGTTGAAAGTCAGGAGCCTCTCCAGGGTTCCAGAAGACTCCCCCAGGGTAATGTGATGACTTCACACTCCAAATGACTTCATTCTTGCTCACGGACTATCTCACCCATGGATTCCAGGTGGTCAAAGCAGGGGAACAAAACAAAGGGCCACGTGCCAGTTTTAAATGCTTTGGCCCCATACTGTCCCACAGCCCATTGGTTAGAAGTAGTCACACAGCATTGGCTACCCACCAGGGGGCTGGGAAGTGTGAGGGACATTCACTGAGCAATGTCTGTGCACAGCCAAGATGTGTGCTAGGACACATCCAAAGCCTGGTCATTTGAGCCAGATTGGTCACATGAGGGCAATGGGCATTCTTATATATATATATACATATATATATATATATATATATATATATATATTATATGTGTGTGTGTGTGTGTATGTGTATATATATATGTGTGTGTGTATATATATATATACACATATATATGTATGTATACATATATTAGGTTTTTTTCAAAAAATTTAAAAATGTTTATTTTTTAAAGAGAGAGAGAGAGACAGAGCGTGAGCAGGGGAGGGGCAGAGAGAGAGGGAGACACAGAATCTGAAGCAGGCTCCAGGTTCTGAGCTGTCAGCACAGAGCCCGATGTGGGGCTCGAACCCACAAACTGTGAGATCATGACCTGAGCCGAAGTCGGACGCTTAACCGATTGAGCCACTCAGGCACCCCCTTTCGTATATTTTAAATAATATACCATACCACCACTAGTTAATAATAGGCCTAGAAGACAGAGGCTGGAGAGAAAGTAGAGAAGGCATTGCTATGGGAATTAAAATTGCCACTAAGAAAGGGTACAGGTCGGTTAATACCCAGACAAAGTGAATATCTGGTCCCTGCTCTACCTGACGTCTGGGGGACAGCCACTTAGTCCCCTGAGCATCCTGAAGATCAGATGGCCAGTGAGACTGGGCATGCTCCACAAGCCGGGATTGGGTTACAGTTTCCATGAGGAGCATTTGGGCCTCTGCGAAGTCTACTGCATCTTCCCAGCTGGCTTTATTGCTTTTGATGCACTTCTCTTCATCCTTTTTCATTCTCTCCCTCTGTAGGGATGAAGTTTTTGGAGGGCTGCCCCATACCAGACCCTCATCCCTCTCTATTTGCTAGCGGGTGGGATCATTGGAGCCTTAAAGGTGAAGTCTATTTATCCACTGTTTAGTTTTGCAGAAATTTAACTTACAGGCACGTGAACACAGCCTTTAATTGTCTGCTGCTCACGGAGGAGCCAGAACAACTCCCCTCCCTAAGCACAGGGTTCTGGAAGCAGTGGGGCAAGGTGGATCCTGAGGTCTGCTTGCAGAGACATGGGTTTTTCCTGATGAGGAGCATTCGCCCAGAGCTGGGCATCTTTGCAGTAGCCTCCCTCCTGCCGCCCTGAGAGCAATGTGCTAATTTGTGGCTTTGGTCTGACAACAGTTGAAGCAGAGGAGTGGCTGACTGCCAATTAATCTACCTTTGATTGAGCCGCGTTATCTTGGCCTCTCTCTGCTTCTTTTTAGAAGGTTCCTGTGGAGGGCAGTGGAGTTTGCATCTGGTTGAAACGTATTTGGTTTTAGCAGCTCTTATTTCTGTGTCTCTCCTAGCGCTCAACCGACCGGCACAGAAACCACTAGCTGCAGTCATCAATCAGACGTTAACCTCTGATGTTTCAGGGGAGGAGGGGCTTCTCTGTGACTCTCAAGTTCATGTCAGTGTAGGGAGCCGATCTGCTCCTGGGTTGTACTGACATCTGTTTTAACAGGAAAAGTGACAGAAGAAAAAAACATCAAGGGTCCTGGAGAGTCTACAGGTGTCAAAATCCCTGGCCCACAGAAATGTCCCACCTGTCCAAAGCACCTCAGGTCTAAGGTATCTTAGGTCCACATCCATTCATCAGTGACCCTTCCCAACCGTCCGAGCTGCCCTCAAAGCTTCCTGTATCAAAAGCTAGAAAACACAAGCATCCGTTTTTCCAAAATGGTTGCATAGAGATGAAGCACAGAAGAAACCATCAGGAGTGCATATATAAAATTTCACTTGGACCCAACTGGTCTGATTTCTTTGCCAGCATCTTTGTGGTGCTTGGGGCCTTCTGAAGATCGTGGCCAGTGGCATCAGTCAGGATATTGGTTAGGACATCAAAGGAGTGTCTTGCTGTTCTATGTAATCAGCAGTCACCAGCTCAAGTCATGGGAAGCAGGTCTGAACCTTTTGTGTCTGAGGTTACGTCACTATGAAATGCCCTCAACTCCTAACAGCAGGGCAGGGGCAGTGTTCTGGAATGTGCAATAACACGCGTTCCCCCCCCCCCCGCCCCCGCTGTGACAACATCCCCACGGGATCAGCTGGGACTCTGGCTCCAAGTAAACCCAGAGGCTCTCTGCTCAGTGGGGCTTCTTATCCCCTGTGGCCCCGTGGTATGAGGGGAAAAGCCCTAATGGACCGAGCGCCATAGAGATGTTCAAAACAAGGGCAACATTTTCAGCAGTAATTACCTCTGCTCAGCCCTCCCTCACTTGGCTACCTCATCATCAGGCCGTGAAGGTGAAACTTTCCTGTGGAGATGTTACGTCCATGGGGTCTGTTCCTCTAACAACGGCAAACTTTTCCTTTATGAATCCGGCCCAGAACCCAAAGGTAATTTATTTTAATGAACAACTAGGGCCTGATAAACAGCACTGATTTTTTTTTTCCTGGCAATCTAGAACTGTTTGCAGCCAATTAAGTTTTTGTGCTCATCGTAGCGAGGTAATTCACAGTGAGTCCGTAAACTGTTAGAGAGCAACAGCAAACAGATTTATAGAATCCCTAGATGGAGAAGTTTGCCGGTGATACCAATGCTCTGTCTTTAACCCTCTCGGAACACTGCGCCACAGTGCCCAGCATCCTTTCTAAAATGCAGCAATAGCACCACGGTATTGCATCTTGTTGACGAGAAAGCAGAGCATCAGTGAGTGGACATTTCCCAGGATCACCAAAAAGAACTGAGTCATGACCCACTGGAAGATCATGAAGTGCATTTAGTAGGTTGTGACCATTAAACAAAATGGAATAGAGGGACTCCTGGGTGGCTCAGTCGGTTCAGCGTCTGACTGTTGATTTCGGCTTAGGTCACGGTCTCACGGTTTGTGGGACCGAGCCCCACGTCGGACTCTGCGCTGACAGTGCAAAGCCTGCTTGGGATTCTCTCTCTCCCTCTCTGTGCCCCTCCCCCACCTGTGCTCGCACGCTCTCCCTCTCTAAATAAACATTAAAAAAAATAGAATAGAAAATACTAGAGTGCCCAGTAAGCATGGTGTGATAAACACATACACGTGTGTTTGGGCATATGGGCCATATAATTTAATCCAAATCGGGACACTTTTGAGAGTACACAGGGGCTTTAATAATCATGCCAGGAAAATCCCGTAACCAAGACTCTGAGCCAACAAGGACACACGGTCCCCTAATTACTAGGTTGTGATGTAAAAGGATATTTGTTACTGAGGACCGTGTTAAAAAGAAAGTTTTCAGAAACACTGATTTAGTGGCATTAACCTACCTAATGCCCCACCTCATCCCCAATAGCCCCACTGCTCAGTGATCATTTCTACCACCCAGTGAGTGCTTACTATGTGCCAGGTGAGGTGCTAAGGGCTTTGCTCCATTTTGAACCTAGTCCTCACAATACCCCTTTGAGGCAGGTACTTGTATCAGAAAGGAGTTTTGATACGAGGAACAAAAAATCGGGAGGAAAGGCCCCATGGCATCCAGAACCTACCAGGCCTGTGACGTGGCCTGGAGGGTAGCAGGAAAGTCTGCTGGGGTCCGCCCTTTACGAGGCAGGGGGCCTGTTGTGCAGCCCTCTAATCAGGACCAGGTACTCAGTGTTATAAAGTCGTGTGATGGAAGGGTCGGGGACAGTCGAAGGAAAGTCTGTACGCCTGGCTTCAGGCATAACTGCATAGCACAGTGACTTGCCAGACACAGTGAGCGGGGGTGAGAAGACAGGAGGACCACAGGGCAGGGCAAAGGCACCCCTGAGGCACGAGCCACGTGTTGTGACTGCGCAAAGTCGTGAGCAAGAGGGCAGGTGAACCAAACACAGCTGGACCCTGTCTCTTCTTTCTCGTGGGGAAAGAATCACTAGAGGTACAACCAGCATGGTAGCTATTGATTGGTTACAGCAGATGAGGAGCAGGGAGGCTCCCGGGTTTCTAGCTTGGACAGTGTCACCCAAATGAGAGGCATATGGAAGGTAACGAGTTATGTCTTCAACATACTGAGCCGAGGGCCTGAGGGCACTCGGGGGAGCCTCACACGTGTCCGAGGTCTGGAGGAAAGTTCCGGAAGGGAGCCGCAGACTAGGGCGCCATCAGCCTATAGGTGGGTGAGGTCAGGGCCTGGGCCATATTTGTGAGGGTCACCAAAGAGGGAAGCTACTGAAAGAGGCCGAGAGAGAGAATGGCTTGGTGGAAAGGAAGCCAGCTTTGGCTGAAGACAGACCTGGTGCCTGGATCTTCCCCTTTTTGTACACATGACCTTGGCCGAAATTCTTAAACGTCCTGGTCCTCAGCTCCTTTGTTTCTAAAGTGAGGAAATTAATGTACACTTCCATAGGGTTGTTTTAAATAAGACAACCTGCCTAAAAATAAAAGCACTTAGTATCTGTCTTAGCTCAGGCTGCCGTTGACAAGATGCCACAGACCAAGTTGCTTCCATAACAGACATTCAGTAGGGGGAGGGAGGAGGACACTTTCAGATGATGACCATATGCAGGTTTGCAGTCATGGGAGGACGGGGAGCAGGTCACTGGAGCCAGGAAGGCCAAGGATGACCTCAAGGATGATGAAACAAACCAGAGCAGCAGCGACACTCTGGGTGTGGACATATATTCCAGTCAACTAATCCCTTGTCCAAAGCAGCTCACACATCAAAATAGAAAATGCCACCAAGGATGCTGACTAAGGATTGATGCCTTCATTCTTGCCAGTTCTAATTCTTCAAAATTAAATTTCACTCCTTGGCGGCATTTCCAACTCTAGTGTGGGCACTTTGCCCATTAAATCTTCCTCTCTCTCTCTCTGTTTCTCTCCTGGCTTCTATTCCCTCTCCTCCACCTGCTTTGCTGCCTTGCCCTCTGACCCCCCCATCCCCCCCCCCCCCCCGCCGTCGGCCAACCACAACTCAGGTGTCTCTCCTGCTGCATGACTCTACCAGGATGAGGCGGCTTGTGGCCAAGGCCGTGGTGATTGACGACCAACCAGGACGATGATGCATATCCCTGGAGGCAGACCGTGTGCAAGTATTATATCCACCTCAGCCTCAGCCTCTTCCTTTTCCTCTGGTTCCTTTTGGGGAATTACGGGGCCCTCTCCGTTTACCTGCCTGATTTTATTCCCCCTTTCCAGCAGCCTCAGGATTACTGTGACAAAACCCTGTACCCCTGTGCCGTAGGGAGTCCTCGTGCTCAGCCACACCATGCTGGTCCTGCTCATCCTGTGCAGTGGGCGTGTCTATGTGTGGTCCAGGTGGAGATTCGTTGTCGATGGAGACTGAGAATCACCCCCTCCGGCACACACAGGCACACATTCGCGCATGCGCAGCTCCACACACTCACATGCACACACGCGCACGTATATGCAAACACGCACCCACGCACACTCTGCACACTCATGCGCAATTGCAAGAGGAGGGCACACTGTAAAGCAATAAGACGTCCCTCCAGGCAGTGAAGAAACCACCAAAATGCACTGCGTGTTTATTCTAGGCAGACTAAAGGAGCGCTTGTCTCCCTGGGCCTGGGGGAAGCCCTGTGGTTCTTTCCAGAGTGGGACTTTTGTACTCATGAGTTTGCAGAGGCATCTTTTTATGTGAGGGGATGAGGCGAGGGAGGCAAAGACTGGGAGGCTCTTTCCAGCTACAGGCAGTTCCAGTGACCGTCACAAGAGCAAGTTTTGCTGCTGTTACTGTTGCTACTGCTGTGTTGTCATCCAGCCGCGGGCAACCTGAAATTGTAGAAAGGGATATCTTTCCAACAAGACATATCTTAGCTTCACTTGGGTGGCTTTGTTATGAACAGGAGAAAGGTGCTCTGTTTAATGACTCCGGGTGTCTTTTGGGAAAAGAGCTCTCTTCCCAGCACCAATCAGACGGGTTTGATTGGACCGGTAAGGGCATCCCAAGGGCAGCTATAAAGGCTGCCAAAGTCAAGCAAGTCAGTGCCCCTGGGGCTCCGGTCTGGCCCGTGAGCCTGGCGTCACGGAGGGTAGCGTGCCCTCCCTGTGTGCCTTGGGGTAGTCCTACTGCAAATTCTTTGCTTGGCCTGAGTCCACTTCTTTCCCTGGCCATCTGTGTACATCTCTGTAATGTGCTCCTGGCACAAACCAGTTTCGTGTAGGTTTTGGCCAGGTTGCACGTGGTGTTGTTAATGCAGGTGTTTTGGGGGGGGTTTTTTTTTTTTTTGTTTTTTTGGTTTTTTTTTTTTTTTTGGTCTCTGAGTTTAAATACTCTACAGTAGCAAATCTACTTGATGTCAGGTTAGGGCTGGGCAGGCTTTTGCAAATCCATTTATCTGGAAGTTCAGGATGACACCGAAGAGCAAACACTAACATCCCTCCCGCTGCTGTCGTTAGGGGTGAAGTTCCTGAGAGCTGGGGTACCAGGCCATGCGGTGCCGTCAGCGGGGGCGCACCGATGCTTTAGAATCTTGGGTGAAGACTCTGTCGTGTGTGTTTCTAGGGGCAGTGCCCGCCCAGGGGGACAGTGGCCCCTTCGTAGTTGTGCTTCTGTCGCAGCCTCTGTATGTTACCTGGTGCCTAGCTACTGCTTGCTTTCGAGGCGGGGGGGGGGGGTGCTTTGTAAGAAGACCAACCCCAAAGTGGCCATCCGTGTGGCCTCCTCTCCCTGCTTCCAGAGAAAAGGACCTAGGAGTTCACGGTGAGTTTGGGCATCTGTCACCTGCTGTTACATTTGGTCCAGGTTCCTCCCAGGTCGGAAGAAGGTGCTGGAAGCGCCCTCTGCTGGGCCAAGGGCAGAAAGCCCTTAACTTTGCCTCTACCCCTCTGGGACTTTGCTGTTTTCATCTTCGCCCGAGCCTTGCAAGATTAGAGGGAGTACGACTTGAAGTTCCTGCCATCATCTGGGATGCCCGAAGTCACTCTCATTGTGCCCCACATCACCTTCTCCATGCCGGGGGCTCCGACACTAGAGCAGGCAAGGTGTTCCATGGGCACCCCCTTCCACCCTGCCTGCCTTAGGTGATGACTCACCAGTCACTCCCAGTCGCTTAGCTACTGTTTGGACACAAATGAACAAAGCCAGCAGAGCCCATTTGTAAGCTCAATCCAGGCCACACGTCAACCATCACTTCACTTAGCATCTCTGACACAAACTCCTGAGCAGGGCTTGAAAAGAGTGTCCAAAAAAGTAAACCAAGCCTACACAGTTAGGCAAAGCCAGACTCTGTACTCGTGGAGGAGAATGGCCTGGCAGCCCTCTGCAGAGGCAGGCTCCCCAAGTGCACAGGGACCACACCGCCGGCTCAGGCACGCCAGAGCCTAGGATGGCAAACAGATTTGTTCTCTCCCGCTAGCTCCCATCACGGCTGTGCGTTGTGTTGGGAATGACCCTGAGGATCTGAGACTCAACAAGGAGGTGTGAGGGGACCCATACAGTCCCACTGGGGGTGACCCTGGGGTTCTGGGGACCTGGCAAATGGAGGTTCTCCCACTCACATCTCAGCACGGTCCTCACCTCGTAGTGATGCATTGTGCCCTTGTGAGTGACTCACAGGAGGAGTCTGGCCATGGACAGGCCACGACAAGGGCTCCTTGTCACTGACTCCTCTTTATCTGCGGGCACTGAGGACCTAAGCCCATGCACCCACAGTCCTGCCACACACATGCTTCTGAGATGTTGTTGCTGGGGCCTGGGCAAAGGTGGAAAGAGCTTGCAAAAAAAAAAAAAAAATCTTTTTAAAAATCATAAACTTGCTGTTAGACTGCAGATATTGGCTAGTGCTTTGGGTACCCCTGTAGCCAGGTCCCAGATGCTGGCGATTCCCAGTTTCTGATAGGCATGACTATCCCCAGAGTGTCACAGAAATCGCTGTGTTGGTATACACGATGACTTACCAAATATGCTTGAGAAAGTGGCAACTTATCCCCGTTCCCAAAAATAGCTTGGTAGAAGAATTAATTCCTCCTTTCATTCCATTCCCTATATTTATATCTTGTTTCACAATGAATTTGGAGGGTCTTTAAATGCTGGATTTGAGGGGCGCCTGAGTGGCTCAGTCGGTTAAACATCTGACTTCAGCTCAGGTTATGATCTCACAGTTTGTGAGTTCGAGCCCCACGTCGGGCTCTGTGCTGACAGCTCAGAGCCTGGAGCCTGTTTCGGATTCTGTGTCTCCCTCTTTCTCTCGCCCCTCCCCCACTTGCACTCTATCTCATCTCTCTCAAAATAAATAAACATGAAAAAATTTTTAAATGGTGTTATTTGAGACAATAAAATTAAAGAAAAAATATATAGTCAAAAATCAAACGATAGGAGGGGCGCCTGGATGGCTCAGCCTTTTAAGCTTCCAACTTCAGCTTGGGTCATAATTTCACAGTTCATGAGTTTGAGCCCTGCATCAGGCTCTCTGCTGTCAGCACAGAGCCCGCTTCAGATTCTCTGTCCCCTTCTCTCTCTGCCCCTCCCCCCAGCCCCCGCTTGCTCTCTCTCTCTCTCAAAAATAAACATTAAAAAAATAGAACTACAGGAAAAACTAAGATGGTTAGAAAGCAGTTTTCAACGTCTTTTTCCCCCTACACCAACACACTAGAGTCTCAACCTAGAGGGAGTGGTGAAGAAATGTGACGACTTTCATATGTGCCCTACCCCCCTTCGCAAAGGGAGAGTATTGGTCGTAGGCCCTTGATAATTACTAAAACCTGGACTACATTTTTGGCTTTGAGTTTCCTTGCCACCAAAGAGGTAAGGAAAATCAGCTACAAACTGCCCATTTTCTGTGGAGTCAAAAAATACGCCCCCTCAGGAGAAACATGGGTTAAGTCTGAAAGACCATAATACATGCGTCCATTCGTAGCGGGAACACGGCGTGATTCAGTGGGTGACATCTTCAGCATACTATACAAAGACACTAGCAGCCTTTGAATGATAATTTATTAGGGCCTCCTTCAACGGATGGTGAAGTGGTTATGACGAGACACCTTTCAGAAAGGTTCTGGGCCAAGGCAAATTGTCCATGACTACGGTTCTCTCAAGGTCTGGCTTAACCCAGAGAGAACTTTCAGAGGGTCTAGGAAGTGATCAGCTGCATGTCCTTTATGTGATTCCCGGTTAGGATCATTTCCCTCATCTGGGGTTTTGGTGGAAGACGAGCGTGTGAAATTCAGAGTTATTACCCAGAGCCTCGGGGTGCACCCCGCACTGATGCTAAGCAGACTGCAAACACCGGCACAATGAAAGCACCTCGCCAAGAGTGACCCAGAAGTCAGCCATCCCTTCTTTGCAGGAATGGTTTTCTGGGGAAATTAACATGATAACATCTGAACTTGAGAGTGCTAAAAAAAAAAAAAAAAATGGGACCATTTCACGGGAGCCAACCACACCCGTGGCTCACAGACCTCAGTGAACCATCAGAACCACCCAAGGGTTTGTTTAAAATGCAGAAGCATGGCCCCCAGAAATTCTGATTCTGTGGGTCAGGGGACCACCCCTGTGCACTCAGGCCACGCAGGAGTCACAGACTGACCCAGAACTGTTCCATCATAGTTGCGAGCATGAGAAGAGGCTTCTCTGTCTTAGCACGAGAAGAGGCAAAGCGGTCAAAAACTTGCACTTTTGTATAACTGAATCTTGTGCTTCATTTCCTTGAAAAACGGGGGCGTTTTTCATTGTTGATGACATAAACTTGGAACAATTGTTCCTCAGTGCCTTCCCTGAATACCCTGGGGGAGATCATCCTCCAGGCCTTGGGACGCTTCTCTTGTTCTTTCCTCCAGTGCGATGACCATGGGTACAGACCATACACAGGAGCCAACGACCGTCAGAGGCCTGTTCAAGGCAAATTTTGCTCCATAAAACTCATAATCCTCAGGTGGACAAACGAGTTCATGGTGGATTCTAGAACAATGAACTAAAAATCCTTATTGATTCTGGTGGCAATTTCCCTTTTCATGAGTATGGAACTAAGAAGAAAGCAAATCTCTCGTTTACAGAGGTCGAATTTCAATAGTTCACTTTTTAGGTCAGCCTGGTACGATAGCTGCCAAATTATCTTGGCATCTTAGGAGACAGCCTCTTGGTATCGCCCACAGAAGTGAAATAGCAGGTGGGTGTTTCTCAAATGCATCTTCTGTTGTTTTCTCTAGAACACTCTCTTTGTTAGATCAGTTAGCTTTTTTTTTTTAATATTTTTTTAACGTTTTATTTATTTTTGAGACAGGGAGAGACAGAGCATGAACAGGGGAGGGTCAGAGAGAGGGAGACACAGAATCGGAAACAGGCTCCAGGCTCTGAGCTGTCAGCACAGAGCCCGACGCGGGGCTCGAACTCACGGACCGCGAGATCATGACCTGAGCCGAAGTCGGCCACTTAACTGGCTGAGCCACCCAGGCGCCCCTAGATCAGTTAGCTTTTAAACTTTCTTACTGCATTGTATGGAGGTAAAGTTTCAAAGGCAAAGAAAAGACAACTCACACTTTATGCTGGTCCCACCCCAGGTGAGGTAGTAAGGGTTTGCAAATATGGCAAGTTCTAATAAAGGCACCAAAATCTCGTGACTGAGAATGTCTCTCTGTTCTGACTGCCTCCTATTCACCCCATTGGTGAGAGAGGGGTCCCTTGCCCTAAATGCTGGGAGATGGCTGAGCACACAACAGTTGGTTGCTGGACAGATGAGAATGATGGTGCTTCACTGGTCACATACATTCACAGCCCGGCAGGGAGGATGCAGCATGCTGTGCAGGGCCGCATGGAGGCTGCACGGAGAAACAGACTGAGCAACCAGGGATCTCAGGGGTCATGCTCTGTAGAAATAAGGTGGGGGGGGGGTAAGCTCTGGTTCTGGCAGGAGAATGCGATGGGCTTGTTTGAATAACATCTGGAGCTGGCAGGGAGGTGAAACTCGTTACGCTGAGGAGCGGGTGGGGTGCAGCCAGTCGTCCGGGGGAACGAGCAGGTGGGAGCCTTTCCTGCCTCGTGGGGGGCATATCTGGTAAGAGCAGGGGAACTCATGGTTAGGCCTCTGGGAGGCTAAATATGTCAAGGAAGCTGATGAAATTTGGGGCCTTCCAATCACCCTCCAAGATCAATCTCTGCCTTTATTTGCCTATCTTCCCCAGATTACTTAGTCCTGGATTCAAATCTAGATTTGAATTTTCTCAACAACCAAAGCAGAAGGCAGATCAATCAATCATGAGATATACATTGTCCGTGAAGAAAAAAAAAAAGGGGGGGAGGGTGGCGCCTTGGTGGCTCAGTTGGTTAAACATCTGACTCCAGCTCGGGTCATGATCTCGCAGTTCGTGAGTTCGAGCCCCGCGTCGGGCTCTGTGCTGACAGCTCAGAGCCTAGAGCCTGCTTTGGAGTCTATGTCTCCTTCTCTCTCTGCCCCTCCCCTGCTCACACTCTGTCTCTCTCTCTCTCTCTCAAAAATAATAAATATTAAAAAAAAAAAAGCTGCTCCCCACCATCAACACCCAAGTTAGAACACTCACTTCCTGGACAGCTCTGGCCCTGGTCAGCAGCTCCGAGCCCTTCCAATTGTCTGATGATTTTCCCCACAATTGCAAAAATCTTGCAGTCTCACTGGATTTTTCCATTTTTTTTTTACTCTTTATTTCTTTATTTGAATATTTCAGCTTTAAAATGTCCTGTAGCCTGTACTTTTTCATAGCCGCCCCCCCCAAAAAAAAAGCGTTCACAAATTGATTTACAGCTTATAAGTTTGTTTATAAAGAAGCCAGTGTCTGTTCAGTTCCCAGTTCACTGGCGGAAGCAGGTGTGGCCCAGATCCCGCTGGGACTCCCTGTGCCAGCCCCACGGGGGCACCCCAGTTGCAGCAGGTGCTGTGGCTGATGGCTCACATCTGCAGCCTTTCCCGGAAACCCACTCTGGGTTAGTACAGCCAGCTTGCCAGGATGCACCCAGACTTACCCCCGTCCCCACCCCCCAACATATGCAGTTACTCATACTAAGGACTGAGTCGGGGAAGAGAGAGTAAAAGCCCAGCTCCCTTGGTTCAGGGCAGGTCAAGCTCTGTGGTGTCATTCACAGTCCAGAGCTTTCCGTGGATTCAGGCCAGGCTTCATCAGAAGCCACATCCTTTCCCATCTTCTTCCTCTTTCCTACCTTGCAATTTCGTTTTCCCAAGACCACTCCCTCAACACGTCCCTTTCCATGAAGCTCCACCCCCAGGCTCTGCCTCCAGAGAACCTGACCTAGGACAGAGCTGTTTGTCCACAGCTGGAGGCAGGAGAAAAATCAATAGTATAAAGCCCTTTTATTTTCCTAAAATGTGATACATGCTTATGGCTAAAAATTCAAGTAGTGTCAGAGGGTATAAAGTAAAATGTGAAGGATTTCACACCTTACCCCAACACCCAGGCCCGATCCTCCAAAAGGTAGCCGGTGCTAATTTTTTAGTATCCTTTCAGAACATGTCTATGTATATTCAAGCATAAATTATATCAAATTATTCATATTATTCTGCAGCCTGCTTTTTTCCACTTGCTACATCATGAACTTCTTTCCCTTATCAATGCAAAGAGATCTGCCTTCAAAAATGACCAATAATCATAAGACTCACTTAAATAGGCACATTCTCTGTTACTGATATGGTCTGTCATTTCTGTGAATCAAAATGGAAAAACCAGTAATGTGATATTTTATTTTGCCAAATGAGCAACTGAGAGCTCAGTTGGGGAAAGCAGTTGTCATTTTCCCCCTTGTGTACCGGGTGAAATGAGCCCAACTGAACCAAAACTCCCAAAGAAATTAGTTGCTGAACCTTTTGGATAAAGGCCAAAGGGAAACTCAATGGTCCCCAACAATGGATTAAAACTGCTGAGGGGAGGGGCACCTGGGTGGTTCAGTTGGTTAACACCCAACTCCAGCTCAGGTCATGATTTCTGTGTGTGAGTTCGAGCCCTGCATGGGGCTCTGTGCTTACAGCTCAGAGCCTGGAGCCTGCTTCTGATTCTGTGTCTCCCTCTCCCTCTGCCCCTCCCCTGCTTGTGCTCTCTCTTTCTCAAAAATAAATAAAAACATTAAAAATATATTAAAATGGATGAGGGACGGCCCGGGTGGCTCAGTAATGTAAGCGTCTGACTTAGGCTCAGGTCATGATCTCACAGTTCATGGGTTCGAGCCCCATGTCGGGCTCTGTGCTGGTGCTTCGGATTGTGTCTCCCTCTCTCTCTGTCGCTTTCCTGTTCATGCTCTGTTTCAATCTCACTCTCTCAAATATAAATAAACATTAATTTAAAAAAAAAAACTGGTGACAGAAAAGAAGTTGAGCTGGTTCTAAATTATGCACATCCACAGGACCTCATCTGTCAGCAGCAAACCATCCCTTCAATATTGCATGTGTGTAAGCATGTGTGTGTGTGTGTGTGTGTGTGTGTGTGTAATTAACTATCCTAAGCCATGAACGCAAGATGGAGGCAGCACCCAGATATCACCGAAACTATAAAAAGGATTTTAAGACACAGAACAAAAAGTAACAACGCAACACAAGGAGATTGTATCTCACACCCATTCAGACGGCCACCCCAAAACCATAACAACAGAAACCAGAAAATAACAAGCATGGGTGAGGATGTGGAGAAATCAGAACCCTTGTGCCTCGGTGGTGGGAATGTAAAATGGTGCCGTCGTTACGGAACTCTGTATGAAGTTTCCTCAAAGAAAATAAAAAATGGAATTGCCACGTGATCCAACAGTTCCACTTCTGGCTGTACACCCAGAAGAACCGAAAGCCGGGTCTTAAAAAGACCAATGTACCGTATACACCAGTGTGCAGCAGCATTCTTCACGATAGTTAAGAGATGCAGGCAAGCCAAGTGTCCCTCAGCAGATGAGTGGATAAGCAAAGTGTGGTGAATTTCTTATGGAATACGATTCAGCCTTAAGAAGGAAGAAAATTCGGGGCACCTGGGGTGGCTCAGTCAGTTAAGCGTCCGACTCTTGATCTTGGCTCAGGTCATGATCTCATGGTTATGAGACTCAGCCCCTCGTCAGGCTCCACACTCAGTATGGAGCCTGCCTGGGATTTTCTCTCTCTCTCTCTCTCTCTCTCTCTCTCTCTCTCTCTGCCTCTCCTGGGCTCTCTCTCTCTCTCAAAATAAATAAACATTTTTTTAAGTTAAAAAAAATTTAAAAACGGAGGAAGAAAATTCTCATACATGCTACACCATAGATAAGGCTTGAAGACATCATGCTAAGTGCGGTAAATCAGTCACAAAAGGACACATACTGTATGATTTCTACTAATAGGAGAAACCTGGAATAGTCAAAGTCACAGAAAACAGAAAGGAGAGTGATGGGTGCCAGGGGCTGGGGGTGGGGAGGAGAGTTCATGTTTAATGGGGACAGAGTTTCAGTTTTAGAAGATGAAAAAGTTCTGGCAATGGATGGTGGTAGATGGCAGAATGTGAACGTGCTTAATACCACTGAACTGTGCCCTTAAAAGTGATTAGGATGGTAAATTTTAAGTCCATTTTCCCACAAAAAAAAAAAAAAGTGAACTAGTGTATTCAGTCCTTCCAAGCCTCCCTAGGATGACCGAATGGCCCAGAACTCACTGACGAGGGCAGGGTCATTCCAGGTGTATATAAGGGCACATGTGCTCACAGGCTCAAAACCCAACCTCACTCTTAGCTGATTGCAGGTCTCAGTGCCTCACCCCCAGAATGCCCCACCTTCAGTCGTCCAGCCCCTCTGACTTGGTGGGGAGTCTGCGGTGGGGTTGGAGTGTGAAATGGAGAGCGGGGAACTAGAAGCCACCCATTCGAACACAGGAGCCAATCAACCGACCACAAAAAGGTCAGGAGATAGTAGCAGAAGTTTCCAGCCCCTCAGAAATGACTAAAAGAAGAAACTGAGGAGAAGCCACTAGGAGACGTGTCCCATCCTTACAGAAAAAGGGTTAAGTGTGTGGAGTCTGGACCCAGACTGTCCGGTTGGAATCCTGGTTGTGCTACGTTCTAGATTCTGGTGTGATCTTGGACACGCTACTGAAATTCTCTATGCTTCAGTCTCGTTAATACAATTTTTTTAATTTGAGAGACAAACAGTGTGCATAAGCAAGGGAGGGTCAGAGATCGAGGGAGAGAGAGAATCCTAAACAGGCTCCCGAGCTGTCAGCACAGAGCCTCCTTCAGTCTCATATGAAATTAACTTAGAACAGAGCTTGGCACATAGCAAGTAGAGTATGAATATTTGTTAAATAAGAGGAAAGGTTTTTTTTTTTTTTTTTTTAAGTTTATTTATTTTGAGAGAGAAAGCAGGGGAGGGGCAAAGAGAAAGAATCCCAAGCAGGCTCCACGCTAATCAGCACAGAGCCTGACACAGGGCTCAATCTCATGACTCTGAGATCCTGACCTGGGCCAAAATCAAAAGTCAGACGCTTAATCCACTGAGCCACCCAGGCAGCCACAAGAAGAAATGTTTTATTTCATCCTCACTACTGTGCTGTAAGGCCTGGACACTTACACTGCTGCGTAGAGTGGAAACTGAGGCTCAGGGAGGTCAAGTGTCTCCTCTGAAGAGGTGTCAGGGCTCAATGTGAGTCTTCTGACTTTTGATCCCTGTTCCTGGCACTCTATATCTGTGGCCTCTCCCTGCCCTACTGGTGGCCCTTCTCCTGAACCGGTGGGAGGAACCAGGTGGTACAGGCCAGTAGGTGAGGGCCAGCTACAACAACCTCTCTGACATCCTCCAGGCTCTTATTCCTCTCCTACCCCTGAGCCCCAAACTGCCTTTGCACTGGGAATGGAACCTGTTTGTCATACAACTAAAGCCCTAGAAACAGACTGCATGAGAGTTTCAGATCAACACAGTCCACTGGTGGGAAATCATTTCCTTCATCAGCTTCATTACATGGAGACTGCCCTGCCCTTGGCCCTTCTTGCCACCACGTCTAGTCCCTGGTAGTGGACAAGGGAAACAAGTGGACCTTGGCGTGTCCTTTATTTGACTGGGTGATTCATGCCCGTAATACAAAATTCACACTCTCCAAGGGTATTCAGTGTAAACTGAGTCTCTCTCCTACCCCTGCTCCCCAGTGCTGAAGCTCTTACTAGAGATCCCCACTGTGATCAGTTTCCTGTGAAAGGAAGGAAACCCTTAAATCAAATGGATTTGCTCTTTAGGAAGTTGGTTCAGATGGACAGCAGACAGCCCTGGAGTGGACCAGTCTGTAAAAGCCAGTGGGCATCAAGGGACTGGGGAGGCAACCAGCAAGGTACTTCTAAACGGGGTCCAGCCTCCTGCTGGGTGACTGTGTGAGCTGCTGCAGGGCAGGGTCCATCGTCTGCCATGTACATCTGCCTGGGCTGCTTCTCTCCTCCATTGGTGTGAACCCCAGAAAACAGTTGCCTTGGGTTTCTTGTAATCAAACTTCTGTGATTAGGGCTGGGAGCCCCTAACCCCTTGCTGTCATTGCAGAAGAGACCAGTCCTTTAATCCATGCACAAACAGGTTCAGGACCCGTGCATGACCTACCTACACTGCAGAGTAACGGGGATCAGCATCAGAGATCTTCCCCACCCCCTGCCTCACCCTCCCTTCCTTTCCATTCCTTTCCCTTTGCCTTCATTTCTCTTTCCCACCGGCAAGTGCACATTAAACACGTACAGAGAGCAGTGCCTGGGCTTCCTATGGATTTATGATTTATGGTTATTCATCTTATTATCTAAGTGGATTGCCAGGTAAAATATTAAGGCACCACTGCCATTATAACCTTGTCTTCCATGATCTCATTGGCAGCTGGTGTTGCCATGACAACTGGGCTGGAGAAACTGGTACTGAGCTTCGGTGGAAGATGATGTGAGCACCGGTGTGTGTGCGCGCGCGCGTGTGTGTTGCGTGCAGACTTCCCATCACGTTATATCTGTTGTGTGGGAAGCCATGGATTTCTTAGGCCACACCTTCTGCTTCTCCTTCCAATTTGGTCAAAATTAGCTTCGGGACTCTAAATTAACTGGAGGAGGATTTCTTTGTTTGGCTTATTGGGTGGCAAATTGAGAGCAAGGACACATAAGAAATATTTTAGGGTCTTTCTACCCACATGAAATAAAGCAGCTATCCCCACTTCATGTCACTTTTAATTTTTTTTTTTCAACGTTTATTTATTTTTGGGACAGAGAGAGACAGAGCATGAACGGGGGAGGGGCAGAGAGAGAGGGAGACACAGAATCGGAAGCAGGCTCCAGGCTCTGAGCCATCAGCCCAGAGCCTGACGCGGGGCTCGAACTCACGGACCGCGAGATCGTGACCTGGCTGAAGTCGGACGCTTAACCGACTGCGCCACCCAGGTGCCCATTCATGTCACTCTTAAAAGCATGTTGGGCCTACCTTATTTAATTTTTTATGTATTTCTCTTATTAAAGAAAGTGAGAGCTAGAAAGGGTCTCACATGTCCATCTGATTCCCCCTTTCATTTGGATGAGAAAACGGAGGCCTAGAGAGGTTAAGTGACTTGCCACCATACGGTATGGATCCAGGATGGATGCTATGACTTCACCTAAGTGACTTACCCTTAAGTCTCAGTCTGCTCATCTGCAAAATGGGGATAATATCAAGAGCAACTTTACTAGGTCATTGTAAGGATTAAGTGAGATAATCCACAATGCTTGGCACATATTAAGCCCCCAATAAATTTTATCATTGTTACCCAGGTAACCTTGGGAGTCAGAAATAGGACTAAAATCCAGCTCAGCTAACTCCTACTTAAACGGGAGCCTTTTCCCATTAATCCTTCCCTGTCCTTTGTCTTTTTGTGTACATATTCCCTGTCATCCAGGGGAGAGTGGAAGGCCCTTCTAAAATGGGGCTTATCTTTTAAAAACCTCCTAAGAAGTGAGTGTAATGCGCACACTAGCTACCCCGTGGATAGGTGTTGATTTAAGGATAAACATTATATGCTTCGTGCACCCATGGGACCATCGACTGATGTACACGGCATGGCTATAATGTAAAGGGGAGAAGGAATGCAAAGAAAAGTTGAGGGAAGTGAACATTTTTTGATCCCTTCGGATGAAACCAGGCATTTCGCTAGTCTCTTTATAAAAGTGTCTGATCATCACCGCCATCTCACGAGGTGAGCATATTCATTCCCATTCTACAAATCAGAGAACCAAGACTGAGCGGTCAACGCAGCACGCCCAGGACCACACGCCAGGGTAACAGCTGGGTTTTCACCCCATCCTTTTACTTCAAGGTGCTGCTGAGGCCCTCGATAGACTTTGTGGTTCAAACAACTTCTCACCCCCTCTGTGAGCCAAAAAGCCTAATTCCGAGGTGGTAGAGGGATTCAGGGCAGACAGACACCTTTTCTATCACTGCCACAAAGCAGAGTATACAAAGCACAGTTGCGTAACTCTGGGACTCTAAAATATTCTCCCAGCCAAACCAGACCGGTATTGAAAGTCACACCAGGCTGGGTGGTTTTCCAGAATGCCACTTGCTTAAACTCCCTTTCATCACTCTGTCAGGAATAAGAGCAATGCAGTGGAACTTCACAGTCCTGTTCAGACGAACAAACTGTTCTGGAGAAACTTATTTCCAAAGTTATTCTTAAGTAAAACCACATCCGCTTGCTGGGGGTGGAGGGCAGTGATCCTATACCTTATATCCTAGGTAACGAGGGCCATTAAACCAGCTGGTCTTACATCTTATGTAAGAGTGGCTCAGTCTCTGGGCGAATTGGGTAACCCAGTACAGAATTTAACTGAGTGACCCACCCCTCAATTAGGGATGGAGGTCAGATATAGCCTGGGATGTCTGATTCCTACACAACAGGGCCCAGGAGGAGGCTGGATGACTTCACTGGGATCTAGATTGGCACAGCAACCATGCTTTAACTTACACTGTATGTTTTCTGGGGTTTTGGGGGGTCCGAGGGAAGGCTGATGGAGATTTGGAGGAGATCAAGGGGACCTCCTTGGCATTGCATGAGGTTGCTGAACTGGTGGCAAAAGTTCAGACTTCGAAGAGACTGACCTCTCCGGTGGGAGACACAGCCCTGCCCTTGCCAGCTGTCACTGTGTTCATGTTACCAACCTGACTCCTTGCACCTGCTGGGGAAGGGGGTTCTATCTTGGCTAAATTACTCGGGCCATTACATGAAACAAGATACGTACGAACTTGGAAAATGCTGTGATAAAACTCATCGGATGGAGAAATCTTGTTAATATCATTACGCCTTATCTTTTATTCCACATGATTTTCTGGGTAAGCAAAATTCTACCAGCCATCTTTGCATCCCAGGCATACCCAGCAGACAGGTGTTCCCCAGATGACGCCCCAAGTGACGCCCGGTTTCAACCCCGAGTTGACCGTGTGACCCTGAGTGCCGCCCGCAGCAGGGCCCTCCCTGCCCTCTGAGGCTGGGGCTGAGTGGGCGCCCCGCACAAAGCCGTACAGAGAGGCAGGGCGGACCAGAAGACTCCGCCGCGTTCCCCGTGGAGAAGAGCCCGCGGCTTTTACATAACTGGAATGACGTAACCGCCGGCGGCTCCGGAGGGCGGGGACACCGGGAGCGCGGGCCCTACCACGTCCGTCCACCACAGCACCGCGAGGCTTGCCACAGGGCTGCGCGAATACACCAAGTAAGACGGCCCGGGCGGCCGGGTGGGCGGGGCCGCTGGCAGTCACGTGGCCCGCCTCGGCGCGGGCGAGCGGGGACGCGCCCGCGACTCCGCGATCCCACTGGGCCGACTGAGTGACAGGGGCCCTCCGCAGGCGTGCCGCCCGGCGGGCGGGGTCCAGCCCGAGGTGGCGTGGCTCTGCCGCGCCGTTGCACCGGATCCACTGACGTCAGTCTGCCTCTCGCGCCCGGAGTCCCCTTGGCTTCACCTTTCTCCCTGCAGGGCTTTCTCGGGTAGCCTCTCGGGGCTGCTTTCGGCCCCGGGCGGGGCGCGCCCTAAATCGCTGGTGAGGACCTGCGGCTTAGAACTTTCCCGAGTCGTGTGTTTTTGCTCACCGATAAAACGCAGCTTGTGGACTGTGACCTCTCGCTCCTGCTGGAACTTTCCGAACGCCGGTTTCGGGGCGGGTGTCCGCCGTGCACCCAGTGTGAGTTTTGTGAACGGCGTTCGACGGTTTCACTGGCCTGGTGGTCACCCTCGCTGTACCCTAGCCGGCTCTCCACCTTGTGGTTTTAAGAGGCGACCCGTCCGGGGGACAGAGAGGTGTTTTATCTTAGAATCAATTAGAGAAACGCGGTGGTTCTCAATCCTGGCCGAATAATAGGTCAAGAATCTAAATACCAGCGTCAGGCCTGCCCCTAGAGATTCCAGTTCGGTTGGCCTGCACTGGGGCCTAGACTGACATTTCATAAATATCCTCCAGGTGATTCTCATGCCGCCCAGTTATCTAAGGGACCTCCTCTTCTCCCTGCACTAGGGTTTTTATGAGTTCCTAAGGCAGGCCGGCAAATTTCCGTGTTCCAAGGGGAGGCAGCATGCTGCTGCTGACTTCTCTTCTCCCCCACACCCCATCCTTTCGAGAAAAGTGCATGTTTTTCTCAGGAGCCAGGGCTGCACAGAGTGGTGGGAAGCGGAGCTGTCAGCCCAGCTCCACTGGATTTTGGCAAATGGCAACCTCTCTCTTTCAAATAGTGGCAGTGGCCACTATTCGCTGGGTCTTTCCGTGTTACACAGCAGCCTGGAGAGCTTGGGTTAGCTTCTCGTCCTGGGAAAGCAGGCTTCTGAAAGTCTCTCCCCGAACTCTTACATGGGGTGGGAGTGGAGGGGGGGGAGGGAAAGACAATTCCTAATATTTTCATCCCCATATGAGGGTCTGTAGTTTAGGTTTGTAATGCTTTTTCTTGGCACACCATGATTTTTACGAAGTTCCCCTATATTGCTCACCTATGCAACAGCATCAAGTCACTGTTCCCTAAACTTGCCTGAACCTGACAATTACCTGGGACAATTAAAAAGAAAACAAACAAACCCTGACCCCTAAGCCCCTGACCCCTAAGCCCCTGACAGGTATAGATGAGGGCTACAATTTGCATATGCACATTCCTTATTGGGTAAATTGGGGGAAACTGATGCCTGGGAGCTTGCCCCCTGGTGATTCCTGTCTTCGGAGGTTCCTGAAACACAAGCACAGTGGTTGCTCAGCTTGAATCAGAATCACGCGTAGGGCATGTGACCCTAGATGGCTGGGCCCCATTTTGAACCGCGGACTCAGTAGACAACGCATTTCTAACAGGTTCTCAGGTGATGCTGATGCCACCTGTCTGGGGAGCACCCTTTGAGCCTCACTGGTTCAGTAGAAGGTGCCCCAGGTTGGGGTGTTGAAAGAATGGAAACCCTCCTTTGGCTTTATCACCTACCATTTTGTGACCTTAGGCAAGTCATTTATTTCTCTTCACACTGAAAAATAGGGACTGATATCAAGAGTTTGTGAACATAAAATACTTCCCCAAAAGAGGGCAGGGGGATACAAAAAAAAAAAAAAAAAAAAAAAAAAAACCAGCCAAATCTCATTGTTCACAACAGATTGGCTGAGGACAGGATCCCGCGATGAAGTCAAAGAGCCAAGGCAAAGGACAGAAGGAGAGTGTGACAGGCCCAGCAGGCCAGCCTGGCCCCGCCCTCTTGGAAGGGCTCACAGCTGGAGTTTGAGGAAGAGATTTAATCCACAGGAGCTGTCGTCAGCAAGCCTTAGTGTTTAATAGGATCAACATAATCTTCCGGAGGCTAAGGTCTCCTCTAGGTGTCACAGAGGAAAGCCTCAGCTTCCTGCCCCTGGAGGAGGGGATCTTTGGGGCGGTTCCTGGTTTCCCCGTATGTTCTCTGTGGCCTGCACTTCTGGCTCTCCTGTGGTTTGGGAAAGTCTCACTCGCTCCCCACCAGTACTTTTTCTCCTGGCTAGGACCCTTTAGCCTAGAAGAAGGCCCTTAGCCCCTTCTTGAGGAATCATTTGCTTCTGCAAGAAAATCCTTTCATAGTGACCCTACCCCCCCTCCCCCCGCCTGCCCGCCAACAATGATCAGAGAAAACAAATCTTACAGCTTTATCTTTGGTTATAGTTTAAAATGCTCTCAAAGTCCCTGATGATTTGGAGGGCTGGGATGGGGGTGGGGGCAAATGAACTCAGTTTTGAACATGGAGAGTATTGATGTCATTATGAATAATAGTAACATAGCAACTGCTGTGTATTGAACTCTTAATTTATTCCAAGTGTGGTAAGAAAATGCCTTACATACATTATCTCATCCAGGCTGCCCAACAGTTAGCTTTTATTATCCCCTTTCTGCAGAAGAGGAGACAGGAGCCCAGAAAGGTTAAGTCAACACATGAGATCGCACAGCTATTAAGAAGGAGAGCTGTGATTGAAACCCAGGTTGTTTGATCCAAAGCCCTTATTATTGATAATTCTTTTTAGCTTCAAGTCAGCCTCGCAGGAAGCTTTGGAAGAGTCAGAAGTCTTGCTCACCCCACTGTGCCGCTAGCAGCAGAAGCAGTGGGAAGGGTGTTCTCTGAGCTGCCCTGGACATTCAAGTGAGTTACAGATGGTGGGAACGGGAACATTCTTCCTGGTCTTTTGGCTGTGAGACAAGGGGCCATGATTGCCCCTGTGGCAAGGACTTCCAAACCTAACCCAGGCTGATAAACATTCTTTGGCCGCCTCTCCAGTGTCCTGGCTTGTAGTTGGCAATTGTGCTATACCAGGGAGACCAGCTGTTGGCAGTCTGTGTGTAAACACCGTGTGTGGGAGGGCACTGGGCTTTGCGTAGAATCTTCAAGGGAAAGAGTCCCGTTCTCTGCTGCAGAGCAGGAGAAATCACTTGGCTCTTTGGGTGAGAGTTGCAAGCTCTGAGACCCCAGCCTGCCTGTGTGGGGGGAGGGCTCTGCCCTCAGGGCCTCCTCCTGCTAATCACCCTCCAGGCCAAACCTAGGAAAGCAAAGGTAGAAGAGGTATCTCAAAAGGCAGAGAGAAACAGTTAAGGAACTCAGGGTTACTTTTATGCGGTGTGATCCTTTCGTGCAAATGAGGAAAAGCACCTCCTTGGCGCGCTTTGCTGCCATCTGCAAAGAAGTTGCTCTAACGCAGATACAAATCTCCCATCACTGTGATCTGGACGGTGCCCCCTAGAGTTACGCAGCACACGCCCTGTAGCCCTGAAGGAGCCTTTGCTTTCTCCGAGGCGGTATGAGCTCAAATAACGACCTTCCTCTAGCTTCATTCTGTACTTGCAAATCTCCCCCCTCTCACCCGTCCTTCTGTAGCTAAGTAGGGACACCTGTCCTGCCACACAACAGGCATGATGCTAATGGTCTCCTACGCTCCTCCTCTTTTCCCCTCAAAATTGGGAAAAGGGAAAATAATCCATCTATCAGAGGATTTTTTTTTGTTTTTTGGAGGGGGGCACTTCTGGTGTCAGAGGCAGTCAGAGAAAGCTGATTTGGATGCCAGATTGTTAGGGTCTCCAAATATTTTTGAAAGTTCAGGAAGCCAGTGATGAGGAAATGTAAAGTCTGAGAGGGCAGCATTGTTCCTGAGACCAGGGAAGGAAACAGGGAGGTGAGGAAGGAAGGAGCTATGTGATGTGCTAGAGAGAGCGATCATGCCCACCTCACAACTAGGCTTTCTCCCTGCAGGGGTTTCTTTTCCTGGCTCCTTATAGTCCTTCTTTCTCTGGGCTTGCTGTTTCCAGGAGTGGCTGTGAACCAGCGGCTAAGGACTTTGTGCCTGAGGGCTTCGAGGTCCAAATTCCTGGAATAGCCTTCTGGGTCACTTGAGGGAACAGTGGCATTGGAAGAGCGACTGCTATTGAAATAGCCAAGCGAGGTGAGCAGCCTGCTGTGTGTCCACTCGAGGTCAGCCTGTGGCCGCTCCACACTGGGGAGAGAGCCCGATGTCACAGGCAGGTCAGGAAGGGCCCAGCCAGCATGGCCAGGAGTTGACCGTGATCCCGAGGTAATCAGCTGCTGATTCTGGGATGGGCATTGAGCTTCCAGCTAGAGGTGGATAGAGCACGTGACCGGAGGAGCCTGTCCTCGACTCTTAATTAATTCACAGGAGAGCTCGGGTCACGGCCACACATCATTAAGAGCAGTGAGGGGCTCCCAACCCTGGGCATCTGAATCACCAGTAGAACTGGGACCCACCTCATGTGTTGTCATTGAGCCTCTGTGGGGGGATGTAGGGAGGAGAGTGGGAGTCCACTGCAGTTTGGCTGTGGACCCTACTTAAGAATCAGTGCCCCCATAATAACTGGAGAGTCCTCCTTCCTGGGGTCCAGCCTCCAGGCTTAGAGCAGCTGGAGATGACCTCTTATTTCTCTTCCCTAACCTTGATTTTGTGAAAAGACTCTCTGGGTTCCCTGTCAATTTTTCCATCAGCTGAAGTCTTCCTCTGGGTAAACACCAGAATTTCCTGCACGAATTCAACTGCCCTGGGTCACGCAATGGCACTGTGGTGGCTAGAAAAGGCCACCGTGTCTATCCGGAGACTCTTCTCCAGAAAAACAGATGCTCCAGCAGAAGTTGGAGAATAGGTTGGGGATTTATCACTTTTCAAGATGCTCAAAGATGGTTTTTTTTTTTTCCCTCTAAAATCAAGTTAGGCATTTTCCAGGGCAATATTATACCGTTTGGGCTGTATTTCATTATCTACCCAGTCAGGGTGAGGAATAAGTACATCTCAGCAACTGGGAGATCCCTCGGAAGTGTTTGGGGAGAAGGAGAGAGGCTGGTTACGTGGTTAGCTGATAGCCTCCCATGAAACAGACTCCATTTAATAAAGCGGGCTATTTTAAGTGAAGAAACCAGGCTCTGTAATGATCATTTTTTAACTGCCACAGCCGAGGAATTCCCCCTTTACACTTTGATTGATGACGGTATCGTCTTTGCTGGAATAGTCTAAGTGCCATTTATGGACTCACCCACTCAGTAAATATTAATCGAGTCCCTGCTACATGTTAGGCCAGTGCTTCTGAACTCGGGTTGAGCATTAGGCTCATTTGGGAGCTTTTAAAACATACCTAGGCCTAGACCCATCATCTGGAGCTTTAAGAACTCCCCAGGTGAGTCTAAAGTGCAGCCAGGTTGAGACCTGTGTGTCAGGTGCTATGGGATATGCTAGGGACGAATCTGTGACCAAGACCCACACTTCTTATCCTTGATGTGTTCCGACCCCTATAAAAATCAGGACCTTCTCCTGGGTGCCCCATTAGTCAGCCCATATAGGCAGGAGGTCGGGTTCCAGGATCACCTTCACTATTATACCTGCTGCCCTAACTGTGGGGACCATCCATCTAGATTTTCCAGAATAGTCTCAGTTTCAGGTATTCTTCCTGCGAGCCTGTATGTCTTAATTCATTTGGAAAAGCTGGTCTCCACGGCCATAGCTGTCGCTAGAACTCACAGATGGTTTCATTGAATTCCACCAGGTGGCACAGTTCACCCGGTGTGTCGAGATAGAGACCAGGAAGGAGGTGCCAAAGGTGAGATCATCAGGGAGAGCGGTAACCAGGTGAGCTGCTCTTTGCCCCTCCCGCTGGGGGTTTCTTGCACACCGACCTCGTCAGCTGCTGCGGGGGCCAAACTGCTGCCCGCGCTCCCTGGCCTTGGCAGTGGCCTGTGTTGGTGCTTCTGCGTTGGAGGCAGCCCCCAACCCCCCTGGGAGCTGGAGCTGCGCTTGCTTTTCCATGGCTGGGTTTGACTCCACGCCCTGGGCTGCCCGTGAGACAGCAGGCGGGGGCCAGTCCCTGCTGCAGAGATGTTATACTGACTGTGACTCTCTTGGGATTTCCACCAGGGAAGGAGCCCAGGTCAGTGAGACACATCGAGGGGGACTCGGGCACCACAAGCCAAGCTGTGAACTGACCCAGTGGCTTTCCAATAAACAGGCAACAGTTAGCTCTTGACGAGAGCCACGTCCTCACGAGAGCTTTCAGAGCTGGCCCACATCTTGTGCTCTCCCCTTCCTAAAACAGTCGGAGCCAGGACTGGCTGCGTAATTTGCGGGGCACAGCGCAAAGTGAGAATGTGGGCCCCCGTGTAAAAAGTATTGAACACTTCAAGACGGTGAAGGCAGACCCCCCTGAAAGTGTGGGGCCCTTCCAAGGGTGGGGCTTGCGTACCTACACGGGTTGGACCCCGTGAAGCTGGCCCCCGGATGGAAAACCCGGGGAAAACCCACTGTAAAGAGAGCTTGGGCAGTGTTCTTCGTTTCCCTCAACCTCAGTTTTCTCCTCTGAGAAATGGGGGTGATATCATTCTGTGTTTGAACATATGTTTGAGAGTGAATGCTATGTCAGGCTGCATGCTAGGAGCTGGAGACAGAAAGGAGAAGACGGAAGGGGCCCCTCGCGTTCACTGAAGAATGTCCCTCTGTCCTCCCTTCCATTCTGCCGAAGTCTCCTCCTCTTTCCGGGGAACCCTCTGCTCCAGCGGGTGGGCCCGTGGGAAGGGACTGGGCGGGGACGCAGCACCCCCTGCCCCCTCAAGCTTGGACCTTGGCCAGAAGGAAAAAATGCCCCAATCTAGAACGGAGTATTTTGCATCTGCTCCTGAAGGCTGTTATTATTATTTCTTAAATAACGTTTTCAAAGCAAGCCCCGTTCTTTCTCTTCTCACCACGCGTCTGTGGTCTCTGGCCGTCAGATGCCGCACAGAGGCTCAGCGCTGGCGGCGAGCGTGAGGGTCTCTAAATCTTCTCTAATGCGTGAGTGCCGCCGCGATCTGGGGCTGCAGTTCTTGAGATTGAAAGCTGGCTGTCTGCCTGCTGATAACTTTCAGTTGTGCTGCTGCGGGACGCAACAAGAATACTAATAGGTCACAGGCGGGCCAGGGATTGCCTGGATTCCAGCCTGCTGTGGTTTGGGCTACATTTTTGACAAAGTGGATTGATACGGAAAAAGGTGACAGTATGGTTTTGTTTGTAATAGTGAGCCATCCTTATATCCACCTCCACCACCGTTGGGAGCGTAGAGCTGGAAAGAGGGAGCAAACGTGTTTCCGAGGCTGGGGAGAGAGGCAGCCCGTTATTTACTGCCCCCGGCCCTCCCCATGTTCGTACCCAAGGTGGGGTCGGAGCTCACACAGTGGAGATTCCTTTTCTTGTGTTTGTAAGTGGCCTCCGGTGCAGAGAGCTCTGAGGGGCCGGGGCTGACAGGGCCTGTCCGCTCATCCCCGTGGCGTGGTGTCCTGTCCCTGACTCAGTGTACCCGCCCCAAGCTCTGCCAGGGATCAGCCGCTCCTCCCCCTTTATGAAAGAGAGAGCTCCATAGCTTCATCTGGTCTAGCGCATGCAGCCCCCACACAAACGTGGGGCGTGGGAAGGCGCTGGGCTCGGATCAGAGTCTGGTTGTGCGCTCGCTAGCCCTGGGAGCTTGGGCAGTGTTCTTCGCTTCCCTGAACTCCAGTGTCCCCAACTGAAAAGTAGGAGTGATATTACTCTATATTTGATCATATGCTTGAGTGTGAACCCTATGTCGGGCAGTGTGCTGGGAGCTGGGGAGAGGACAGAGTCTTGACGCAGCCCCTCGCGGTCTTGGAAGGGATGATGTGGTTGACAAGCAGTTGCAGGAAGCGTGGGAGTCCACCCCGGGCCTGCCGGCTCAGCTCCGCAGCACAGAGGGGGCAGGCGGGGAGTAGATGCGCGGACCCCCCGAGTACGTGTTTCTCCCGCCTTCACATCAGCCAGCTGCTGGCCGGGTTTGGCCATTGAGGAAGATCGGTGGGTGGGAAGAAGGGAGAAGCAGGACATTTGACTTCCCTGGCAACGGCCGGACCGCTCTGAGGTTCTTCCTTTTGGTGGTGAGCCTGGCTCAGGCCACACCACCTCCTCTGTTCCTCCAGCCTAGGCTGGTAGCTTCCTGCTCTTCGTCATCCCTTGGCTGTTGGCTGGTCCCAGCTGAGCCCTCGCCTTCCTCCTCTGGGGACCAGTCCCTTCATTCAACTCCCTCTGTTGAAAGAGGTTTCTGGGGACGCCTGGGTGGCTCAGTTGGTTGAGCCTCCGACTTCAGCTCGGCTCATGATCTCATGGTTCATGAGTTCGAGCCCACATCAGGCTCTCTGCTGTCAGTGCAGAGGCCGCTTTGGATCCTCAGTCCCCCCGCCCCTCTCTCTCTTCCTCTCTCTCACTAGTGCTCTCTCTCTCTCTCTCTCTCTCTCTCTCAAAAATAAATAAAACATTAAAAAGAGAAAGTTTTCTGTTAGACGGATGTGACGTTGTGTGTGCCATGACATGGGCAGTGCAGGGTGTCATCGAGCATGTAGCTCTCAGTCAGCAGGAGACTATTGCGTTATCCGTAGTTTTCGTACTAATGCTGTTACCACTCCCACCCTTACGTTCTCTGCTCCAAGGTACCCACTTCTCTTTAATTGGGGCGTAGGCCCGTGGAGCAGTGAGAGTATGGAGGGAGTGGTCCCGGCTGCATGTTGGGTGCAGGGGTCCCTTGAGCAGGAAGGCTTGAGTGTGTGCACCGCAGGCCAGCCGGGTCAGGTGACTGTGGGCACCAGGAAGGTGTGAGGTCGTGTTCACATCAGTGGCCTGTACACACTGGCTTGGTCCCGTCAGACGCGTGGACGGCAAAGAAGTCAACATCCTGCCGTGGTGCTCTTGCTGGAGGGAACGAATGCTTACTGACACGAAGTCCCTGCCCGCCAGCCCGCTATTTCTGGCACAATGTCTCCAATGGGCCTGGGGCAGGAAATCAGAGTGGACCTTCCTTCCTCAGCTTCTTGTTGCACTTCATTACCATCTTGCTGTCTGTCTTTGATCTGGCATGATCTCCTTGGGCAACATTTTTTAAAAATCTTAGAATAGTCTAATATTTTAGAATAATTTTCCATGCATAGGAAAGTTGTACAACTAGTACAGAGTTCCCACTTACCCCGCATCCAATTTCCCCTTCGTTAACATTTATTACAACCGGTGGACCAATATGGGTACTTTATTATTAACCGAAGCCCATATGCTATTCAGTTTTCCCTCGTTCTTGCCTACTGCCCCGTTTCTGTTCTCAGATCCCATCCAGGACCACATTGCATTTGGTCATCGTGCCTCCTTAGTCTCCTTTTGGCTGTGATGGTTTCTCAGACTCTCCTAGTTTGTGATGAGCCTGAAGGTTTTGAGAAGTACAGGTCAGGGATTTTGTATACTGTCCCTCAATCAGGATTTGTCTGATGTTTTTCTCATGATTAGACTGCAGTTACAGGTTTTTGAGGAGAAAGATTACAGAGGTGCGGTGTCGGGGCAACATTTTAACTCCTGCCACATTCCTGATGTGGCCAGAAGGTGCTGTAAATGTGCCTTATGTCTTGTGGGGATCGACCCCAACAATATGTGGACACTAAGAGGTAAAACGGGGGTTTCTACTCTCCAGATCTCCCAGGTCAATGTGGAATTTCAACCTTTTGAGAATTATTGGTTTAGGTTCCTGCCTACCCGACGTGAATATTAACTGGCACCTCATTCCTATGCGGTGATTTCTACTGAGGGCACATTCGTGCACTGTTTCCCATTTGCTCATCAGACTCACGCTCTCACATGGGTAGAGGGGTTCCTGTGATGTCGTCTCATGACTCCTAGGCCATGGAACATGGTGACTCATCAGCAGAAAGGATCCAGTTGGCTTTTGTTCAATTTCAACAACCACACTTGTATCCTGAGGTTTAAAGAGTTAGCACAGCAGTCCCAGTGGCTCCTAGGGCCAGCCTTGACACATGTAGATCAGCAGATTGGTGTTTTTTGCGCACTTGTGTCTGTTCCTAGCTCCTTCTGCTGGTCACAGCAGACTCCTGGCCTTCCCTTCTGGGTGCTTTCTGGCCTTCTATTTTCTCCCAGAGGGAGACAGATGATTTCCTTCCATCTTTTCATGATGCTTCATTTCAGTGGGCTCCATGGCTGATTTATCTAGGACAGTGATTCTGTCTTCCATGCTGTTACCTCTGTCCGATGCTGGGATGCCCCAGGTGCCTCCAGGAAGCTCAAGGAGGTTGTGGAATGTTCAAAGTGGAATTGATTTTCGTTCACTTGAATTTTGTTGTTTTTTGAACCTGGATTTTGTATGAGTGTTACTTGGCACTGTTGGGTAGGAGGGAGTTTTAGGGTGGTTGTGGGGAGGACCTCAAAAGAAAGGACTGGGTGTCTATAGACTTAGTTTGTAGTCATTGCAGTGGGGGTGCTCACAGCCCATCCAGGAAGGAGTCAGCAGGCAGCCTGTGTCCACTGTGGCTGAGCAAGTGCCTTCACAGCCTTTTTTATTTTTATTTTTTATTTATTTAAAAAAAAATTTTTTTTTCAACGTTTATTTATTTTTGGGACAGAGAGAGACAGAGCATGAACGGGGGAGGGGCAGAGAGAGAGGGAGACACAGAATCGGAAACAGGCTCCAGGCTCTGAGCCATCAGCCCAGAGCCTGACGCGGGGCTCGAACTCATGGACCGCGAGATCGTGACCTGGCTGAAGTCAGACACTTAACCGACTGTGCCACCCAGGCGCCCCAATTTTTTATGTTTATTTTTTATTAGAGAGAGAGAGCAGGGGCCGGGCAAAGGGAGAGAGAGAGAGAGAGAGAGAGAGAGAGAGAGAGAGAGAGAATATGAATCCCAAGAAGACTCCATGCTCTTCAGGAGCACGGTGCAGGGCTTGATCCCACGACCCTGGGATCATGACCTGAGCCAAAATCGAGTCGGACACTCATCCAACTGAGCCACCCAGACACCCCACAGCCTTTTTCAAAGAGCATAGTCCTGTACAGACCATGCTTTTCCTAGCCTTTGAAAGTAGAGGAATATTCAGCTGTATCAGACTTGAGCTGAATATGATAGTTAAGCTGACTATAGACCTTCTGAGGCATGAAAATGTAGGATTGTTTCCATCTTCTCATTTTCCGAGACTGTCTCAGAGAGTGAGAAAACAATATGTTTTCAGATCGGTAGAAAGAAATTCTGACTATGGTCTTGGGTTCTATGGCTTAATTAATGGGGAAATTGAGGCAAGGCACCGAACCCTGCTTTATGAAAGGAATTGTGGCTGCTGCTCAGTATCTCACCTGTCAGTTCAGTTGTCAGGTCTCTGAAGCAGCAGGAGTCTCTGCCTTGGGCTGGTGATAAGTCACAGATGCCTTCCGGGGCTCGGACAGCATGTCCTTGCATTCACTGGATACTCAGAATATAAGCTTGATTCCTGTGCTGGGCACAGAGAAGGGGCTGAGCAGCCCACATACATGAATCATTTATGTGTGTGGCTGCGTGTACCCCCACGAGGGAAGGGGGTGATTCGACATGTCTCCTCCATCGAGAAGTCCTGAGTCTACTGGGGGAGGGAGCTGTGTTCAGCAATGGCTATAGCACAACGTGGAAATTGATAAACATCATAAGCAAGGACCGAGTAACAAAGGAAGTTGTCGTCTTATAGTTATGATGTACCTTGGATATTGTCGTAAGAGCAAAACATTGACAAAAAACTCCTAAATGATTGGCAGGAGGAAACTATAATACATCCATGCCAAAGTATGTTATGTAGCCATTAAAAGAAATAAGACAGATTTATATGTAACAAAAAAATCTCCAAACCTTAAGTGAGAAAGAAGGATGCAGAGCAAGGCATAGTCTGATCCTATTTGTATGGAAGGGGGCATATATTTATTAAATGCGTATCGTGCTTAATATATATAATATATTTATTTTTATTTTTAAAAAATTTTTAATGTTTATTTTTTGAGAGAGAGAGACAGAGTGCAAGTGGGGGGAGGGAAGGGGCAGAGAGAGAGGGAGACAGAATCTGAAGCAGGCTCCAGGTTCTGATCTGTCAGCACAGAGCCTAATGCAGGGCTTGAACTCACAAGCCACAAGATGGCCTGAGCCTAAGTTGGACATTTAACTGACTGAGCCACCCAGGTGCGCCTAATATACATAGTCTATATTATGCTTTAAACATATGTATATAACTACTATACATGCTTAAAATATTTCTGGATGATTAATAAGAAACCGTGAGCAACGGTTTACTTTCGAGGAGTGAGACTGTTACTTTCCGTTTTGTATTATTCCAAACTATTTTATTTTAAAACCATGTACATGTATTTTGAATTAAAAAATACTAGTTTCTATCTTTTTTTTTAAAAAAAAGCTTTACAACTTTTTGTTTGTTTGTGTTCTGGTTTAGAACATCTTTCTGCACATCGTGGCCTTGTCTAATTCCAAGAAAATATGGGAATTTATTGAAAATTTCAAGCAGGAAAAGAAACTCAACATTCTGGTAAGTTTTATAAACATAAGTAGAGGATAAATTTCGTGTGTGTACATTTTTGGTCTACGTGGGTATGGAGTGATGTGTGTGTTTGTGGGTCTTTATGATGACGTCTTAGTGAGAATCCTTTATGTTGAGGCTTATTCGTGCAATCAGTTTACACACTGGTTTCAAGGGGAATGGGAGGATTGGGATATTCCATTTTTCATAAAATGACGATGCGTATATTTGCATTCCTGAGCTCTGTAGATTTGGGGATGGGTGTATTAAAATTAGAGGTTCTTGGAAAAATAAAAACAAAAAGTTTAGTCCAAAAGAATGCCTGCTACAGGGACGCCTGACTGGCTCAGTCGGTTAAGTGTCTGACTTTGCCTCAGGTTATGATCTCACGGCTCATGAGTATGAGCCCCGTGTCGGGCTCTGTGCTGACAGCTCAGAGCCTGCAGCCTGCTTCGGATCCTGTGTCTCCCTCTCTCTCTCCTTCCCTGCTCATGCTCGCTCGCTCTCTCTCTAAAGTAAATAAACAATAAAAAAAAATTTAAGAATGCCTGCTACCAACAAGCAAACCTTTTAGTAGCACAGTGTGGGATTCCACAGAGAGCCAGGAGGACTCAGGTGGGATGGTATGTGTCTGTTCCTCCCAGATGCTCTGCGTTGAGCTGAGCTGCTTTTCTATCCAAACAGTTTCTAACGTGCTCCAAAACGCCCGTTTGGGCCAAGCTCTGGTCTTGTGCTGTCCAATATGGCTATAGAGCATTGGAAATGCAGGTAGTCCAAATTGAAATATGCTGTAAGTGTAAAAATGAGCCCATTTCAAAGACTTGGTCTGAAAAAAAAAAAAAAAGCAAACCATCTCATTAATATTTTTATATTGGTTACATGTTGAAATAATACTACTTTGGAGATATTGAGTAAATAAAATATATTATTAACATTTACCTGTTTCTTCTTACCTTTTTAATGTGGCTGCTTTTGAGAAAACTTCAATTCTATATTTCTGTTGGACAGCTCTGGTCTAGATGCAATCCCAGAGCACCTCACTGAGGATTCGGTTGCCCAGCCAACCCCTTGTAATTGGAGATCTCTGCACAGTTCTGTGGCTGAGCCTTCTGCACTAGTGGCATTTTCCTGGAAGGGGTTTGACATGAAGGGACAGTTGAGCAGGACTGTGGTCGTCACTTGGATGTGGGACTGTTGGTGGTCATGGAGGTCTGGAGTTTGGAAACAGGTCTTCTGGCCCTGCTTGCCTGTATTTTGAGATGGGAATGTAATTTCTAGATCAATAGTGCAGGTTGCATGGTCAATAAGAGAGAGCTCATTGAAGATGGACTTGAAAAAACGCTTTGCTCCCTGTGCTCTGGGAGAGTATGAGCAGTTTTCTTAGCAAAATAAGCAGAGACCTAGATAACACCATAGAAGGATCAGAAAAATATCGGCCAGCTTTTTGTGTTCTTGGTCCTAAGCACGATTGTATTTTCCTCTTTCGCTGCATTAAATTTTCTTCATAAGACACTCTTTAAAAAATGCTTTTCTCGTGTTTTTTTATAATATGTGTTAGTGCCAGAAATACTTAGCATTGTTAAAGCATTTTTTTCTAGGAAGCTCAAGGCTCATTATAGATGTTATTTTGGCAAGGAGCGCTGGTTCATCCCCCGTGGAATGTGCAAAGGGAACTTCTAGCCAGGGCTGAGGAAGGTGCAACCATGAGACGAGAGGACAGATCAGAAAGGGCATTCAGTTAGAATGCAGGACGTCTGGATCCTGGTCCCTGATCTGTTATAACAGGCTCACTCATTTGATGCCAGCCCAGTGGTTCTCAGAGTAGAGTTCCTGGACTGGCAGGGTTAGCATCACTAGAGGAACTTGGTAGAAATGCGTTTTCTTGGGCGTCACCCCCAGATCGACTGAAACCAAAACTCAGGGGTGGACCCAAGCAGTCTGTGTTTTAACAGGCTCTCCAGATGATCCTGATGTACATTATCATTTCAGAACCAATGTACCAGCCTTTTAACTTCTTTGGATTTTCTCCTTCTTGAACCAAGGAGTCTGCAGTAAATTATCTTGGTGTCTTTCAGCTTGGAGATGCCATGAATATAAGCTTCTCTCCTGTATCCACTTCCTCACTATAATTTAAGCCTTTAATGAGGCATTTAAAAAAATTTTTTTTAATATTTATTTATTTTTGAGAGAGAGAGCAGCGCACATGAGAGGGGGAGAAGCAGAGAGAGAGAGAGTAAGGCACAGAATCCAAAGCAGGCTCCAGGCTCTGAGCTGTCAGCACAGAGCCTGATGATGTAGGGCTCAAACCCCCAAACTACGAGATCGCGACCTGAGCCGAAGTTGATCGCTTAACTGTCTGCGCCACCCAGGCAACCCAGGTTTGTTTTTTTTTTTTTTTTAATTTTTTTTTTTTCAACGTTTATTTATTTTTGGGACAGAGAGAGACAGAGCATGAACAGGGGAGGGGCAGAGAGAGAGGGAGACACAGAATCGGAAACAGGCTCCAGGCTCTGAGCCATCAGCCCAGAGCCTGACGCGGGGCTCGAACTCACGGACCGTGAGATCGTGACCTGGCTGAAGTCGGACGCTTAACCGACTGCGCCACCCAGGCGCCCCAAACCCAGGTTTTTAATGAGGCATTTTAATTAAATCTTGTCCTAAGTCACAAAGATGGCTGGCAGGGCTTGTCTGGTTGTTGGGGTCGTTGAGGATATCCATTAAATAGCAACCCTCTTCCCACTCAAGAACTGAACAAGTTGAGGAGTGAGACAGTGGAATAGTAACTGAAAGCCAGCATATATATCACTGCTGTTACCAAGCAAGGCTAGTTGAAGGGCATGGTGCGGTGTGAGAGCCAAATGGGTTTCCTACTATCGCGCCCAGGAAGGAGACCCACTTCCCTTGTCACAGCTGGCTGGCCTAGGACAGACTCCACCTTCTCCTGCCCAGGAAGAGGAGAAAGTGGGGAGCAGAGCTGAGCATGCCCCGTTTGTTGCTCCCAAGTGTACTAAATTGATTATTGATAATGGCTCTGCCTATCCTGGGCAGAGGGAAGAGGGGGCTGAGGGAGGGCAGAATCACCACCCTCTCTCCATGAGGAAGGAAATGGTGGGAGCCGGGAAGGACCTTTCTCCCCAGTGGTGAGGCTGCTTTTTTTTTTTTTTTTAAACCAATACCTAGAAGCCTGTCATAAAATGATGTGGAGTTTAGTACAAAATATTCTCTTTGATTTTGTTCCAAATGTAGTATCTTTGCCCGAAGTACCAAACCCAAATGTGGGGTCATGTGGGTTTTGCCTTATAACTTTATAGGGTGGCAAAGATGCCCGGAGAGCCACAGCTGGCCTCCGGGGGGCTGCTCAGCAGGACCAGCTTTATGATTTGTGGGGCCCAGTGACAAACAAAAATATGGCACCCATACTCAAAAATTAGGAATTGCAGTACACCGTCAACAGAGCATCAACCAAATGGGGAGGCCCTTCAAAGGTCAGGGGCCTGTGAGACCACATGGAAGAAGTCAGCGCTGCTGCTTACCCACCCTCCGTCCAACAGAATTCTGCTGGGCACTGACCGTGCGCCGGACATTGGGGAGTATTGCCCATACATAGTCATTTAACCCTGGTGACCATCCTGTGACAGAGGTATTCTTACCTCTACATCCCAGATGAAGAAACAGGCCGAGAGAGGTTGAATCGCTTTCCGGAGGTCAAGTGGGGGAGCCAGAATTTGAACCCAGGCCTGTCTGCCTCCGCAGCCCATGAACAGGATGCAGTTCTGCCCCCAGCAGCCTTTTCCCCCTGTATTACGGTGAAGTAGGTGCTAAGGGAGCACAGGGAGGGAGGTGAGCGGTCCTGCCAGGGGGACGACGGGCGGGCTGGGGCATCGCTTGGCGGGCAGCTGGGAATCTGCATTCACAGAGCATGCAGCCGGGTGTCACAGTCTAAGGGGACTGCCTTTTTGATTGTACAGCTGGTTCTGTTGTACTTTTGTATGGATCTGGTCTGCTTCTGAGGACCTTGATATCTCTTCATTTTCATTTCCTCTTTGTGTTGAAACATCTTATTGATCTTCCCAGCCTCTCTGAGACGCATAATAATTCTCGGGCTTTGATGTGTATTCATCGTCTCCGGAGTGGAAGACAGGGTACAGTATACAAAGCAGCATGTTAAGGACAGAGGGGGCAGCTTCATGTGTCTGTGCTCACAGATGAGGAGATACAGAGAGGTTAAAATACTGTCATTCTGAACAGGTCCAGAGCCAAAGGAACAACCCAGACCTCTGTCTGAGTCCTAGGAAATTGCTGGCTGCCTCCCTAATATGAAACATGTTTTCCTGGCCCGATTATGTAACGTGGGATGGGTTGTTTTCTCTGAGTCTGCTGGGCCTCTAGAAACGTTTCCAATCCCCAGCCAAACACCGGTAGGTTCCTGACACTCTGAGGACAGGACAGCACCAGTCTTTGCAGAATTTATCACCAGATCCTGAGGATTTGGAAGCTGGAGGGCTGTCAGAGCCCATGCCTGCAGGTGGCCGTTTGTGGAGACATCACAGTGTATGAATTTGATTAAGTACGGAAAGAACTCTCCTTAACCTTCTGTGGGGGTAGGTGGGGCGTGGGGAGATCTTCATAGTTTGCCCTTTGGTGGGACAAAATGAGCTACTCTGGGTAGATCTGTGGGCGGATGGACCGAGGAGGCAAAGTGGTCTCGTGAGACAGGTTCTGTTTGGTTGTTCTTCTCGCCCCTGTGTTTTGGGTGTTCTCACATCCTATGCTCTTTGCCTGTTAGCATGCAGTGGCATTAAGCGTCCATTGGAGTGAAGACAGATGGGAGGGGAGGGGGGGCCGTGCTAAGTGCTCTGATGGCAGCCCGCCACAGCCTGAGCGTTAGCGCATTAAATCCACCACATCTTAGCCTCGCTCACGCCGCAGGACACAGGACGAGGACACTGACTCTACCTCCTCCAGGACAGCTGCGTCATCAACTAACTGACTGTAATAAACAGGCAGTGGTGCCTTAGTTCTCTGGCAGAAGGTGGGGGAGTTCAGCGTAGGTCATTCTGGAAGGACATACGTTGCTGTACAGTTAAGTGTTCTGTCACTTGACATTCGGTGATCTGGAGCTCTCTGCTCACTGGCATATCCCCACACGCAGTGGATACTGCTGTTTAAGGCAGGGACTCAAAGTCCAGAAACACCTCAATAATAATAATAATAATAATAATAATAATAATAATAATGGCACACATTCTTGGGTCACCTCACTCAATCCTCGTAACATCTGTACAGATTTTCGAGATGAGGAAACGGAGAGTCAGAAGTACTCTGAAACCACAGTCTGTGACTTACCTTACTAAACAAAGGAAAACTAAATTATAGTTGGTGCATTTTTAGTATTGGGTTGTATCTGTCAGTTATTGCTACATAACAAACAATTCCAAAATCTCAGAGACCTACAAAACAAGCATGTACTTTTTGCTGACTCTTCTGCAGGTCTACTGGGCTAATCTCAGCTGGGTTTAGCAACGTGTCTCAAAGCAGCAGGTGAGATCTGGAGTATGTCCCAAATGTCTCACATCTTCCTTTCACAGAGCGTGAAAGGAAGAGTATGTCCCAAATGTCTCACATCATCCTAGGCTGACCAGGATTTGTTCCCATGGTGATAGCAGAGGTCCAAGTATGCAAGCACTTTCAAGCCCCTGCCGGATTCACATCTGCTAGTATCCAGTTGGCTGATGCAAGTCACTTCACAGAGCCCCAAACCAGAAGTCAGGGAGCATACTCCTCCATGGAGGTGGGGAAAAGAAGGTGAATTATTGTTGACAATATTCTTCCACAAGGCCTGTTTTATTACATTCTAATTCTTTGGAAATAGGTGATCTGAGTTTGATGTGGTAACTATTTATTAACCGAAATACTTAATGAACAAAATACTTTATTTGTTCAGTAAACATTCAGAGATCACCTGCTATATAGCACACACTGTGGTCAGTGATGAGGACTCAGAAATTGAAGGGGCTCCTGGTCTAGTGGGGGAATTAGACACGTAAGCAATTTCAGTAGCCATACAGTAAGTTCTCTTTTCATCCATGAAGTGAGCTAGGGTGCAAAGCAAAGAGGAAAGCAAAGAACAGCACTGCCAGGGGAGAATGTTTCCTTAGACACCGCATGTGTTTGGTACCAGGCGTTTTCACTTGTCAATAATCTTTACCCTGAGTTTTACCCATGCACCATTTTGCTTCAAAGACCTCCTTCCAGCTCACAGATCTTCAAGCCTCCCAGAGAGGCACAGAATATGGGAGATAATAAGTACTCTAGACATGTCAGCTAGCATTGTTTTAATATCCAAACCCTTTAACCTGGAATTAAAGTCCTCTGTTGTCATACCCCACCTACCTGCCCAAAAATATTTCCTATTTTTTTCCCACGTGGATCCTCTACCAGTCAGCCCATTAATTTTGGAAAATGCCACTAACAGTTTTATGTCTCCAAGCCTTCATCCCTGCTGTCCCTCTGCCTGGAATGTCCTCCTCCTGGTTAACTTTTGCTTCTCTGTGACTCAACTGGGCACAACCCCAGCACAGAGCTTAGTCAGGTGCTCCACCTCTTGGCTTCCATAGTGCCTTCTGGGAACCTGTTGCATGACAGGAATCGCCTGTTGACAGGTTGGTTCTTGCGCAGAGCAGAAATCCTTGAGGGCAGACACTGCCTGGCCATTAGGAGGCGCTCGGTCTGTGTCGGCTGAACCACAGTCCAGGTCCTCCAGCCCTTTGTGCACAATGTACAAACCTGTCCACGCCTCATGTTCCCATTCTGTAAAATGCGGATAGTGATGCTTTTGCAGGCTAGAGGTGAGGATTAAAGAGAGAATTGTAAATTACTTGCCCAAGAGAAATTACTCACGTGCACACAAAAACAGGCACATGAATGTTTAAGCAGCTTTATTTTTATTCATAATCACCCCAAACTGGAAACAACCCAGATGTCCTTCAGCTGGTGCATAGATAGAGGGGGGGGGGGGACTTCCACACAATGGAATGCTATTCAACAATAAAAAGGAACAAAATACTGATGGATGCAACAATGTGGATGAATCTTGAATGAACTGGCAAAAGTCAAGCCAGACTCAAAAGGATACATACTTGTATGATTTATGTGACATTCTGGAAAAGGCGAGCCATAGGGACAGAGAATGCATCAATGGCTACAGGGTGGTTGGGGTGGGTGGGGGACGACTATGAGGGAATATTTGGCTGAAGGAACTGTTCTGAATCTAATGCAGTTACCCAACCCTATGCATTTACAAAAATTCAGAACTGTGCACGCGCGCGCACGTGCACACACACACACACACACACACACAGATGCAGAGTTTTACCGTATGTAAAAAAAATTTAAACGTACAGTTGGCCCTTGGGCAACGCAGGTTCAAACTGTACTGGTCCACTTATGTGTGGATGTTTTTCAATAACTCCAGTATAGGACTGTAAATATACTTTTTCTTCCTTATGATTTTCTTAATAATATTTTATTTTTTATAGCTTAATTTATTACAAGAATACAGTGTATAATACATATACAAAATATGCGTTAATTGACTGTTCCAAATTATCAGTAAGGCTTCCAGTCAACAGCAGGCCAACAGTAGTTCAGTTTGGGGGGAGTCAAATTATACCTGGATTTTTGACTGCATGGTGGGGGTCAGTGCCCCTGATACTGCATTGTTCAAGGGTCAACTGTGTGTGTGTGTGTGTGTGTGTGTGTGTGTGTGTGTGTGTGTGTTTGTATATATGAAAGAAAAAAGAAAGAAAAGCATTGTAACTCTCAGCACATGTCTGGCAGGTAGTGAGTCCATTTCTTAGAAACAGATGATTTATTACGGTTGTTTCTTGGTGCCTCTTTTTAGTAATCAATGAGCTCCTAGAAGGGGGACTTTATTTTCTTCAGCTTTGAGCCCAGGTCACCCAGCACACCCAGAACACACAGTAGCAGGTGTTCAGAAGCATCATTGGTGAGGAATAAATGCAGAAACACCTCCCATGCTGTGCTGTGCGGAGACCAGGGAGGTCCCTTCCTGGTCTGCCTGCGCCAAGGACATTGGGGTACACAACAGCTGGTAAAGGAGAAAATGGCCACCTTTCAGTCCAGGAGAACAGCTTGACCCCAAATTTTGTGTTTCCCGAGAGCCCATGTGGTTCTGGGAAAAACGGGATGGGGACAGTAGTCACAAACAATGAGCAGCCAGCCCCAGTACCTCCCTGGGGTTCCTGTTGTTCCTCCATCATCATCACTGTCCTAGAATTGTCTCTGCACTGCCTTTCCCCTAAGAAGCCAATGAAAGGGAAGGGGACAGGAGGATGGAGAAGGAGAGGGCCACCATCCGGCTACAATGGAGTCTGGACCCCAAAGTGCCCAGATTCTTCTGATCTCTCTAAAAAATCAAATTAATGGATGCAAGAGTAACATCCAGGCCCCAGCAAGGCCAGTGTGGGCCTCAGCATCATTCCACATTCTGGACCATCCCTAGCTACCTCCTTTATTCTCCCCATCTCCCCTCCCTCTAAACATCTGTCTCCTTTCTTTCATTCCTTTAGGCCATATTCCTTTAGGGGTCCAGCTCACAGCTAAGTGAACCGAGGGATCTGTGCTCATCTTAGTAGGTGCTGTCTTCAGACTTTGTGTGTAGAGGGAAGGGGAGGGGAGGAGGCATTTATTCAAGATAACCTTTTTTTTTTTTTTTCCTAATCTTAAAACAGATGAGTATTCATTTAGAAAATAGGGAAATAAAAATATACAAGAGTAACAGAAAACTCTCCTGTAATTCCATCATTAAGCTATAGCCATTGTTAACATTTTTGGTCTATTTCTCTAAGCCTTTTTCTATGCTTGTCCCCTGCTCTCCCCTTGGAACCACGTGATATGTATCATTCTGAGTCCTAGGTTTTTCCACTTAACCACTGTATTTTAAGTGTTTTCTCATGTCATTTAATATCCTTTAAAGTGTCACTTCTATTCAGAATATATTCTATTGTATGAATGTTTCATGATTTATTTAATTAACCCCCTCGTATGGGATATTTAGCTTGTTCTAATTTCTCACTATTGAAAATGACTCGGTGATAAATGCTTTTGTACATACGTTTTTGCTTGTCTTTGGTTACTGCCGTAGAATGGATCCCTGGTGGTGAAATTACAGAGACTTAGTGTGTGAGCATTTTTAAGACTTGGATCTGTAGTAACCACATTACCCTCCAGAAAAAAATGTACCAATTTATATTCCCCCCAGCACTGGAAGTGCTTGTGTTTTTTACTTTCTGTTGTTCTCAAGTGAGTGAGCTTTGTAAAACTGATGGATGAGATATGGCATCTTATTTTTCTTTGCATTTCTTTGGTTACTAGTGATATTGGAGTTGGTGGTGGTAGTTTATTGGCCATTTGTATTTCTTTTGCTACTTGTCTGTTCATGTCCTTTGCCCATTCTTCTATTGAGATTGTTATCTCTTAAACTTTCTTTATAAGCCTTCTTTGGCATATTTATTGCAAGTGCTCCCCTTCCCCCTCCCCTGTTGGGCAAATTGCTTTTTAATTTTTTTTTTTTTTTTTATGTTTTGGTTTGCCACACAGAAGTTCAATTTTTTTATGAGGTCAGGCTGTATATTTACCATTAAGACTGATTTATTCACTTTTAGGATTAAAAAATCCCTTGTTAGTCTAAATAATTTAGTTATATGGTTCTCTCCCCACCCCCATTTTCCTCTAACATTTTCTTAGCTTTTTAATGCGCCTGGAAGTCTTTTTGGAATAAGGTAGGTAAGGAGCCTTTTAAAAAATTTATTTCTCTCTTTCATGTTCTCTCCCTTATATTCTTAATTTTTTTTAATGTTTATTTGTTTTTGAGAGAGAGAGGCAGACTGCAAGCAGGGGAGGGGCAGAGAGAGAGAGGGAGACACAGAATCCGAAGCAGGCTCCAGGCTCTGAGCTGTCAGTACACAGCCTGACGCGGGGCTCGAACCCACAAACCGTGAGATCATGACCTGAGCCAAAATCAGTCACTTAACTGACTGAGCCACCCAGGCGCCCCACTCTCCTTTGTATTCTTAATAAACAATGTCACACAACACTGCTTATTTACTACATGTGCTTTCCTTCCTTTTGAGTCGTGATCCCATCTTTATCATATACCAAATTCTCGTTAAGTTGCTTCTGTCTGTTCCACGGATCTGACTACTAATTATTATGTTCTATGTTCTGTTATGTTCTAATTATTCGCAGTATATTTTACTATCATCTAGAGCAAGCCCCAGCTCATTAGTTTTATTTCTACAACATTTCAACCCACAAGATTGGTCGGTGGGGTTGAGGAGCCCCCCTCTGCCGCCCACACCCAGAAGGATTCTGGAGCCCTGGCGAGGTTCTTGGTCTTCGGCTGCCCTGGGGAGTCTCAGGAAAGAGAACGCATGAGCCCAAAAGTCAGAGGTCATTTGCCCATTGGCTTTTGGTTTTCTGCCAGGTATCCGAGGCTGCTTTGGATGAGGCCCAAAAAGCACTTGGTGCTTGGATCTCCCCACCTGCCATGGGGGTAGGGGCGTCTGGGCTGCTGTGGCACTCAGGGCGGGGCCAAGCCTTCCCTGGGCTCCGCAAGGACTGCTCCCCTGGTCTCTCTGTCCCAGTCTAGGAAGTCAGCGTTGTGCTTGGAACGCCTCCTGGCCTGTGGGTGGGGAGCCTCATCTGATTACCTAGCTGGGATTCAGCTGTTGTTTTTTTTAAATTTTTTTTTCAACGTTTTTATTTATTTTTGGGACAGAAAGAGACAGAGCATGAACAGGGGAGGGGCAGAGAGAGAGGGAGACACAGAATCGGAAACAGGCTCCAGGCTCCGAGCCATCAGTCCAGAGCCTGACGCGGGGCTCGAACTCACGGACTGCGAGATCGTGACCTGGCTGAAGTCGGACGCTTAACCGACTGCGCCACCCAGGCGCCCCTCAGCTGTTGTTTTTAAAGGAGTTCTACCCGGCCCTCATTTAGGGGAATTTTACAAACAAAATCCCAAAGAAACACCTTCATACTTTCAATGAGCAGAGGCCCCAGTGCCCACACCCAGGTTCTCCCTGCTGTAAAGCAGGTGCTCTCATTGTGTCCCCAGGGTGGTAGGCAAGAGCCTCCCTCGATGTGACTGCAGGGAGCAAATTCAGTCATCTTGCACCAGAAACACTGGTTTTGCCTGCGCACCTTGGGGCTTGGACCTTGGATAGCCTGGGGAGGATGAGGAAGTGACAGCCTTTTCACTTCTGTGTGAGCAACGTGGAACCTTTGGACAGGTGACCGCGACTCCTCCCTCAGGTGGATCCTTCCCGTTAGCATTCATAAATGTCCATTTCCGTGTCTAAAAATGACAAGCACAATAACTTTGCTAGACTCCACGTTATGGCGACTAGCTGTCTGGATTTCCGCGGGACTAAGTGCGTTCCCAGCATGGAGGACTTTCAGTGCCAAAGCTGGGGGAGTGCTGGGCAAGCTGGGATGAGTCCCTGCTCCACACCCTGCTCCTCCTCTCCTTCCCTGCTGCTGCCTCTCTCTTCCCTTCCTCCCTTCCCATTCACCCGAAACCACTCCATCCTGGCTTTCTCCCCAACCGTTGGTGACCCTCGCCAAGGTCACCTGTGACCCTTGTGTTGCCAAACCCAGAGGATGTGCCTCCGTTCTCAGCCTGCCTGACTCCCAGCGGCACTTGCTGTGGCTGTCTGGGCTCACGGGGAGCACTGTCCACATGGGCTCTGTGACTCCACTCCTGTGTCTGCGGCCCCTCCCGTCCCTGCTCAGTCCTCCCCAAACTCCTGAGCTGGCTGCAGTTTCTCTGCGTGACCTTGAAATGCTGCAGTCCCTCCCAGCCCAGTCCTGGCCTCCTCTTTTCTCCCCCTGCACTCTCTGTGAGAATCTCACCCCTGGCCGTGGCCCCACGTGCTGTCACGTGCCCTGGTCCCCCAGTGGTCTGCATGCAGCCCAGGTCTCTCTTCGGAGCTCCCAGCTCGTGTCTCAAATGCCTCCTACTCAGCATGTCCAAAATCCAGGTGTTAGTCTTCCTCACTGATCTCTTCCTCCTCTCGTTGAGCCAGCCTCAGTGGATGGCATGACCGTCCACCCTCTTGCTCATCCTTGACACCTCCCCTTCCTCCCCTCCTGTATGTAGTTGATTTGAATGAGTCTCCATCACATGCCTCCAATCTGTCTGCCTCTCTTTATCTCCACGCTACCACTGCCCAAGCACCTCGGTCACTGAGACACAAGCAGTAATACTAGGGCTCTCAGTGCCCTCTCATGCCCTCCCCCACCCTTGGTGGCTTCCTCCACAAAGCTGGCAGAATGACCCTTAAAAATGCAAATATGTTTCATTCTGCCTCAGATCAGCCCTTGGTGCCATTAAAGCTCCGTGTCGTTGGCGTTGGCCTCCAAGGCTCCAGCCTTACCAGGCCTCACTCTCCACCTCGCTCACACAGCTTCAGCCCCCCTTGGTTGAGCCCTGCAACCTCAGGACCTCTTTGCCCAGGCCGTGCTTCACACCGGAGCACCCTCCTCCCCGCCCTCACCCCTTCCCAATACCCTTACAGCTTGTTCCCACCTCTCCTGTAAATCTTAGATGCCACCTCATTGCTAATGTGGGCCCCCACACCGCCTCATGTGCTCGTGACGGCCTGCACACACTCTTCCATCACGGCACCGACCCGAACAGTGAGTGTGAGTTAATTACGAAACAGCCTGCTTACGCTTGGTGAACGCGAAGGCCAGGGGCCCTCACAGTACCCCTCGTACTTAGCGCTGGGGCTGCCATTGAGCAGGCCCTTGATAAATACTCACTGAATGAACGGAACTGGATGGAGAGGATGAGTTGAGGTTGGGGGCAAAGGGAAAAGTCTGACTCCCCCTCACTGTGGTCTGACCCCAAACCAAGAATACTCCCTAAGAGGCTGACAGCATGAATGCCTCCTGGTGCCTCGTTTTCTGCAACAACCTGTGCGGCTGGCTTCCCCGGGTTGTATGACCTTTGAAACAGTCTTTATGCGACGTGTAAGGTCAGTGTGTGAGGCTCCCAGGAGCACGACAGGACATCTTATTACTGCACAAGTGGAGAAGTACCAGATGGGATCCACCAGGGGAGGAGTCCGCTCCTTTAAAATCTGCACCAGTAACCTCCCAGAACCAGAGCAAAGTTCTTTGTCCAGTGGGTAGTCCAGCCGGTGGCAGATAGCCCCTGGCTCATAACCAGCGTGGCTCTATTCAAGCTGGCTTTGCAGGTTTCCGAATAGAAACACCTGTCCGTTTTCCTGTGCTAAAATGTAAAATTTACAATACGGTTTTCTCATCAAGCAATAACTAACTTTAATGCTATTCAAATATATCAAACTCAGGATATTTTATGATTTTAGGAGCAGCACGATTTCTTTGAGGTATAATTGATGTACAAGATCATATTAGTTTCAAGTGTAATGAATTTAATATTTGGATGGGAATGTGGTTTTATAGTAAGCTTTAAGGGAGCGGTACATCTCTCCTTCAGCATCACCCAGACGTGACACAGCTTTACATCCCTTCCTAATTAGCTTATAGAGAGAGCTTTGCTTCAAGTCATGTACCCATGTAATAAAGGTCCTTGTTGCCATATTTAGAAGACTATGTCCAACATAAATTCCACTCCCAAATCTCTTTCTTATAATGAACCTCCATCAACATAATGAGTTCCTTGGAAGGAAGGCATTGTGTAAATTAAAAATACTAATGAGTCCTAATGATAATGAATTATTTTCCTTATTACTGGGAGCAGGACTAACCTTGGGCACATTTTCCAGTATCTGAAGGTGCCTTCCCTACACCCAGGATTGCCTCCCTTAAAATATCTCCTTCCTTCTTCCCCTTTTTTTCCTTTCTTTCCTTCCTTCCTTCCTTCCTTCCTTCCTTCCTTCCTTCCTTCCTTCCTTCCTTCCTTCTTTCTTTCCTTTCTTCTTCCCTTCCCTTCCCTTCCCTTCCCTCCTTCCATTTTTTGCATCAAAACTCTGAATCCCCCAAATGTCCCTGATCCTATCTGGTCAGTCTTGGAGGAAAGGAAGTTACCAAACTGGTCTACACTCAAATGAGTGACCAAAAGCACCCATTAGCCATTTTCAACAGTGCCCTAGCAGTACCTGGATACTGTTATTTTGAAAGGTAGCTGATTAGCACAGAGGAACTGGCAGACTTCCTGGCTGAGACAAGCTGTGTCTTAAGGATTGTCAGGTTACAAGTAACAGGAACCCACTCAAGCTGAAGAGTCAAAAAGAATTTGTTGGTGGGCTACAGGACAGTCCTCACAGAACTCTGTGGCAGAGGCACAGCTGGGCTTTGGGGGCGTCAGGGACAGGACAGGACTGCTATGAGGAACTAGGGTAAACTTCTCCCTTCTCTGGGACCGTTGTCCACAGACTCATCACAACTGCTTCACTCTCTCCCCTTCTGCAGACAGACTCGCTCTGCTTTTCCATGCACACTGGCCAAATATGGCACCACTGAGTCAACCTGCACTCAGTGTTCTGAGTTCACATTCTTGGGTGAGGGAGGCTCGAGGCCAGATGGGACAAACACAGTGCCTGGCCCAGGGTAACAACTTCATTATGTGTTTGTTGATTTAGACAGGATGCGGGCCCACCCCTCAGGGAGGGGGATGGGGTACCTCTCCACAAGAAGTCTACTACATCAGGCCAACGAGTTTTTTGTTTTTGTTTTTTGGGTTTTTTGTTTGTTTGTTTGTTGCTTAATTCAGTTGGAAGCCCAGGATGTTGAAGAGCTTTGGGAGAGGAGAATGACATTGGCTCACGTTGGGGGTGGGGATTAGCAACAGGCCTGTGATGGGATCTGGACAAGTGGGGCAAAGAGCTCCCGGGGCCAAGTTCATCCTCAGGGAATAATACTTGCAAACAATGGGATACCTTCCCACTCCCTTGGCACCTGTGTTGCCTGGGACTCAGCCGGGGTTTAATGAGTCAAGAAAAGGGGGATTTGCCAATTTGTTTTCCACTTCGCATGCACTTGCTGGGAACTTGGATAAGTCACCGGACCTCTTTGGGAGTCTCCTGATTTCAATTCTTTTAATAAAAAATTATACACATGCACGCATACAAACACATATACACACATACATTACTTACATACTTTTATGTTATTCTTTTAGCAGATTATTATCGTGTTTCCCTTTGCTGTCCTGTAGTTACTCGGGAAGGGCCTCCAAAACCTGGCTGGGAGGCTCAAGGATTATAAATTGCTTGTGGCCAGAAAGAGAGATGGTTCACCTCCTTCTCAGGGAGGAGAAATGTGTGCTGTGTGTGAAGAGCTACATATGTTCTTTGTAGTGATGAAGCTGGTGATCTGGGAGGCAGAAAGCGCACAGAAGCAAATGATGTATCAGATCTGCTCCTTTGGGAGCGGTGGGCGTGGGAGAAGGTCAAGGAAAGACCCGTTTTGTGCACTTGGGTTGAGGGAGAGCTTCAAAAGATAGAAAAACCCTTGGAGGGCCTGTGGCTAAAAACTGTGGATCTCCAGGAGTTTTTCTTTTTAAGTTTATTTATTTATTTATTTATTTATATTTTTAAAGATTTTTTTTCAAGTTACTATTTTTTTTAATATTTATTTATTTTTGAGGCAGAGACAGAGCATGAGCAGGGGAAGGGCAGGGAGAGAGAGGGAGACACAGAATCCAAAGCAGGCTCCAGGCTCTGAGCTGTCAGCACAGAGCCCGACGCGGGGCTCGAACTCACAAACTGTGAGATCATGACCTGAGCCGAAGTTGGACGTTCAACCTGCTGAGCCACCCAGGCGCCCCTATTTGAGAGAGAAAGGGAGTGTGAACTGAGGAGGGGCAGAGAGAGAGAGAGAGAGAGAGAGAGAGAGAGAGAGAGAGAGACTCCCAAGCAGGCTCCATGCTGTCAGCATAGAGCCTGATGTGGGTTTGACCTCATGAACTGTAGGATCACGACCTGAGCTGAAATCAAGAGTTTGACACTAATGAAATAAGCCAGTCAGGAAAAGACAGAAATCGTGTTTTCACTCATATGTGGAATTTGAGAAACTTAACAGAAGACCATGGGGGAAGGGAAGGAAAAATAAGTTACAAACAGAGAGGAAGGCAAACCATAAGAGACCCTTAAATACAGAGAACAAACTGAGGGTTGATGGTGGTGGCGGGGGGGGTTGGGGGGAGGCAGAGAGGGGAAAATGGGTGATGGGCATTGAGGAGGGCACTTGTTGGGATGAGCACTGGGTGTTGTATGGAAGTGATGAATCACGGGAATCTACTCCCGAAGCCAAGACTACACTGTATACACTGTATGTTAGCTAACGTGACAATAAATTAAAAAAAAAAAAAAAAAAGAGCTGGACGCTTAGCCAACTGAGTTACCCAGGCGTCCCTCTCCAGGAGATTTTAAAAAGCACCTACCACTTGGCTGTGCCCTAGAGGAGAGTATCTGGCAGGATGAATGGCCCAGCCAATCTTCCTGCAGCAGACTCTGTTAACGTTTAAATTGGCAGCTCTTTCTGCCCACTGGACCTGTCCTCCCCATGCTTTAATAAAACTAGCTTTTTGCACCCAAAAAAAAAAAAAAAAAGAAAGAAAAGAAAAAAAGAAAAAAAAGGTTCAGGTGTATTCTCATAGGGGATGAAACAGCCAACAAAACACACATCTATCTCCCAGGTAGGGAGAGGAGGTGCAGACAGGCTCACCTTGGCTCTCATCCATCCAAGTCCAAGGCGAGGAGAGACGAGGTGTGCCCGGACAGGCAGGGTGAGCAAGCCCGGCCCTCAGCCTGGCTGGGTGTGGGCAGCGGGGCCTCTCAGAGGAGGGGGCTGCAGGCCTGCCGTGTGGAACCTCTTTCTAGCATTCATTTCCTTTGCTCAGGAGTCATTTATGACAATCCGTCCGTGGCAGGCCGATGGGGCAGATAGCTTTTGGCAGAAGGCCTTTCTCCTTCTCGCAAATGAAATCACACGGAGAGCCACTGGCAGTGAATACAAAGGAAGTGTCTGAGGCCACTGGATGGAGGGGAACAGCTGTTGGAGCCCGAGTCCTCAGGAGACTTCAGAATCCACAGACTCACAAGGCAGGACCCTCCAAAAATAAACTGGGATGTGGACAATGAAGAATGCTGTCTGGGATGGAAGTCAAAACCCGGAATTACCAATGCTGATGCAGAAGCGAAGTAACAAGCAAACATGCACCGAGAGCCCTCCGGTCCACACATGCATTTTATTTCTCCACAGAACCCTCTGACCCTAGGAAGTGGGCTGGCCAGCGGTCTCCCCTCTACAAGAAACCAAGGCCGAAATTGCCACGGTGGCTTGCCCACGGTCCCATTGCTGGTGGGGGCCCAAATCCAGGCTCCCAGCGCCCACCCCGGTGCCCCGTCCGTGGTGCGAGGCTGCGCCTGCGGGCTTGGGTGCTGAGCAGGGCACTGCCAGGGTGGTGCGTCCAGCACTGGGTGGAACTGGTCAAGCAGAAACCCCCAGGAGTGGCCCAGAAAAGAGCCCAGGGCCCTGGCACTGGGAACCCTTACTTGTTCTCACCTCACGTTGAAAAACAATACAGATGGGCACGAGGGCAGGCAAACAATAATTCCACCATTCAAAGATAAGCATTTTAAACATTTTAGTGCACCAAAGTATCATCCTTGCAGCTATTTCCTGTTTTGATACCTTTCCTCACAGAAATGGGACTCCGCTCTCCTGCCCTGTTGTAACTTCGCATTCTGTGTATTGTGAATATTGTTCTGTGTCAGGCACACTTCAACGGCATTTTTCTCATGTTGTTAAAAATGTGTGTGTATGTATGTTTTATGATTACAGAAATAATCATAGAATTATATGCTTGTTGTAAACTATTCTAATTCAAATAGTGCAGAAATGGGTAGCAAAGGAAGTCAACGTTTTACTTCATCCCACCCTTGGGACATAAGCAGTATTACTAAATTTTGTATTTCCTATTCGTCCTTTTCGACGCACCGACCAGACGTGACAGACTTACGTGCACATAGAAACTCTCTGCACACGGTGGGCTCGTAGACTGTTGTACACTTTGTGTCTCCCCTTCCTGTAACGTGGGCACCTCCTCCTCCCTGGACGTGGGGCTCTCAGGCATCTTGGCTCCAGTCCGGGGGCAGAGGAGGGTCTCACGGGACCCGAGAAGGAAGCAGTAGCCCCCGGGAGCCAGTTACAGCATTTGGACTGAAAACCCTCTGAGGGGAGGGAGACGGCAGCCCGGGCGGCCACTTGGCATTCGTCAGGCACCCGCCCACCCCTCCTCAGGGCCGCTGGCAGGAGGGGCCCCATGGCACCAGGTGGCTCCCTGCCACCCTCACCGAGCGCTCTGTGCCTCCCCAGGTGTGTGTAATCTCACGAGTGCCCTGATCCCTGCCTCAGAGGAAGAACACGACTCCAGAGCGGTGAGTTGAGCTCTTGGGATGTTTTGTGGGTTTGGCGTTGTTCCTGACGGGAAGCCGGTGGGCCTACATTTGGTCCACACCCACGGGGAGAGCCAGCTTGTCCGGTGGGCCCACGGGCCTTCTCTTTGGTCACCTGAAATCAAGCAGTGTTGTGCCAGCCTGGACGGCATCGAGGTGTGTCTGGAGAGGCGCTGACTGAAGGCTGGGAGGGACCCAGGTCAAGAGGAGGGTCGGTCCGGTGCTTCTCCCTGAGGACACACATGCTTAAGGAGCTCCTGGCGTGTGGACTAGGATTCCCGAATGTTCATCCGGGCAGTAGAGGCTTCCTGGGAACCCGAAGAGCACCTTCGCGTCCCCTACTCCTGCCTCCTGCCACGGCCGGGTGGCTGCCTGCCGCCCACACACAGCCTACGAATTCCCTGCGAAAAGGGAGGCAGAACTATGCAACTAGAAACGTTAAAGACTCCAGTCCTCCCCGGAGGCTTTTCCCCACGATCATCTGGGAGTGGGCAGAGCGTCAGGAAAGGGAGGCCTCTGAAGAGCAGGGCGGCTGTGGGAGGCATTCAGGTCAAGGGTGAGGGGGTGCATTTCCTGGAGAGCATGCTGCTCTGATGAGAGACGACAGGTTCGTGGAGCCGGTTCCCTCCTAATAGGTTAAAATGACCCGCTCAGAGAAATCAGGGAGAAGGCAATACACGCAGGCTGCCATCTCTCTGCGGTAGTGGGCAGAATGATGACCACCTCCCACCCCCCGAGGTCCGTGTCCTAATTCCTGGGACCTGTCACTATGTCACCTTTACGTGGGGGAAGGGGACCTTGCACAAGTGACTAAATGAAGGACATTGGGATGGGGGGAGTATCCTGGGTTATCCAGGTGGGCCCAGCATAAGCACGAGGGTCAACAGAAGGAAGGGAGGTGAGTGCGAGTTGGAGAAGGAGACGGTCTCCTTCCGGGAGAAGAAGAGGTCACTGGGGCAGGGCAGCCATGAGCAAGGAATGCAGGCGGCCCCTGGAAGCCGGGGAAGGCGAGGCACTGGTCTCCCCTAACACTTGCAGAGCGAACACGGCTCTGTGACACCTCGATTTCAGACCTCCGGCCTCCAGAACTGTAAGAGAGCGCGTCTGTGTGGCCTTAAGCCGCTAAGTTTGTGGCCATTTGTTACCACCACCACTGAGAAAACTAATATGCTGCTTGACAGAGAAGAGGAATGGGAAGGTATTGTCCATTTTTGCTTATAAACTTCTCTTGTACGTATTGTAGACGACAGTCTCCTCGGGAGGAATGCTGGTTCAGACACTGAATCCCAATGACCTAAGTGAGGAAGGACGGCACTTAATGGAACTATGGTCTGTGCATAAAACAAAGTAAGTGGCGTGGCTTCCTTAAGACTGCATTTTATGGAGTATTGCTTGGTGAGCAAAAAGAATGAAATCTTGCCATTTGCAACAACGTGGATGGAACTAGAGGGTATTATGCTAAGCGAATGAGTCAGAGAAAGACAAATATGACTTTACTCATATGTGGAATTGAAGAAACAAAACAAATGAACATAAGGGAGGGGAAGCAAAATATGAAAACAGGGAGGGGGACAGACCATAAGAGACTCTTAAATACAGAGAACAAACTGAGGGTTGCTGGAGGGGTGGTGGGTGGGGGGATGGGCTAAATGAGTAAGGGGCATTAAGGAGGACACTTGTTGGGATGAGCACTGGGTATCATATGTAGGGGATGAGGCACTGGGTTCTACTCCTGAAATCATTCTTACACTAGATGCTAACTTGGATGAAAATTTTTAAAAAAGACTGCATTTTATTAATGTGCCACACGGGCCCTTTTCCACAACAGGTTTATTGTAGAATGTACATTGATTCGGATCCTAGTAGTTGACGGCAGGCCCTGCAAAGTTCCTGGCACAGCGGGAGTCCTCTTCGTGAGGGGCCAGGCGTGGCCGTGCTCAGACCAGGGAGGACCTTCATCGTGCTCCTGGGAGAAGCCACAGAGGCTGCCAGCTCTCTTCTCAGTGTTTCTCAGGCCCACAGAAGAGTTGCCGAGGGCTGGCGACCATCCGAACAGGAAGGAGCCTGGCAGAGGCGTCCCCGCCCCGCACGGCTCAGAGAGAGTAAGGATGGTGAGAGGTCACTCCTCCCTCCTGTGGGCAGCCCTTGGCTCACCGGCCACAGATGTCACAGCAGTGACTGGGTTCCCTGTGCTCGCTTTGGAGGGCGTGCATGTTCAGTTCTGGAGCAATGAAAGGCAAGGGTCCAGATCTCTTACCTGATCTTAACAGAAACTACAGTCATACCACCGTATCTCAGCGTGTGACAGCTATTTCGAAAAGCCCCATCTGTAACTTCCACGTTGACATTCTTGCCCTTAAACTCAACTGGGGGGGCTCCCTCATTGTCTGTGAAGCTGCCGGCACCCGTCAGCTCCCCTGTCATTGGTGCTGTCTGTCTCTGAAGGCCTCCCTGCCCAGTGCTCCCCCACTCCACCTCTGTCCTCCGCGTGCCCCGAGTATGTCCCGCTTTTGCTCGCTGATCTGCGGACCGTTGCTGGTGGATTACTTCTCAGGCCTCGAAATCCTGATGTTTCAAAGAGCCATACTTCTTGCCAGTTTTCCCAGGGGGCACGGGAATAAACCAGTCTCTCATTACAAAAGAGGCCCGGATGGAGTTCTTTGCGAAGCATAAGCAAGCTGCCCTGGGATTGGGCAACAGCGGAGATACAGCTGAGGCTCCTGTGCAGGGTGTGCTCTCCAGGCATGTCCAGCGTGTGGCCCACGCTCTAAGATGGGAGTTAACTCACATATTAGTGGGCAGCCCGTTCGGTGCCAGCCTGTGCCGGGGGCCTGAGGTCCCATAGCCAGCAGGGCAGATCCTGCCCTCACCCAGCCTAGGTACAGCGAGGGCTAGAGTGGCATGACCCCCTTGGGAAAGGGGCAGATCTGGGCACTAATTTCACAGGGAGGGGCTCGGGAGGCCCAGGCAGCGTGCAGCATGACTTCCTTCATTGTCATGGTCACTCTCTTATGCTCCTTCCACCTCCTGAGGGGGGGCCAGGGTGCAGCCCTGGTTTCCAGGGAGGCGTCCATAAAGAGCTGATCAGGAGGACTGGGAAGCGACATCTGTGCACACTGCTGTCCCACACGAGGCTTGTGGGACGAGCGCCTGCAGCCGGCTCCCTTGCCTCACACCTGAGGGCGCCTTCTCTCTCCAGTCTCCCTGGTCCAGAGGCGGCGGAGGGTTCTGAGCGGGGGACCCGAGGGCACCTGGCTCCATTGCTCATCGTGCCAGGAAGGTCGCAGCCTTTAACTTCCGTGCAGAGCAGCCACAGGATTGACTCTCCCCAGGAACGACCTAAAACCAGAGTAAAGAGGACTAGGGAATTGCTTTAAGAGGGGCACATTGGGACTAGAAAGGAAGAAGCCTTGTCCTCAGAGGCAGTGCTTTGGTCTCCAGTTTGCATTGGGCGTGGCTGAGGGGGGCAGTGCTGGAGTCGGGGGGACCACTGGGGGGCCCCTCCTCCACGAGCTGTCCTGACTCCGGCAGCCTGGTGACAGAGGGGGCTGGTAAACGCTGGCTTTCCCGTGTCAGAGAGGCATGAACCGGGGCCGAGGGAAGTTGATGGGAGACCGATGGGGACCTGGGGACAGGCCCAGGCCCCCGCACCCCCACCCAGGTTTCTAGACATGGCGAGTGTGCAAAGGTAAGTAATAATCACTAAGGAGACAACTGGAATTATCTGGAAGCATGTTGGAACAGAAGGCGAGCACAGCTCTCTTCGGGATCTGCCCTTCCCAACTTTTATGAGGAGCTCTCGGGAAAGACCTCCTAAAACAAGGGAACTAAACCCAGCAGCAGACACCCCCATACACCCGAGGTGCCAAGGGCCACTCCCAGTGCCACCTGGGTACGATGCGTGTGTCCTCACGGCCCCCAGGGGATGGGCACCGCTGTCACCCCGTTTACAGGGGGGAACCAAGCACAGAGGCTGCCGGCCCAGCCGGGCCCGGCCACAGCGTCTGGGAAGCACGCTCTCGAACACCGCTGCCCCCTCTCCGAGAGCCGGTTTGTTAGAAGCCTAATTTGGATACACATCCTTGGAGTCAGTCCTAAGAAATAATTAAAGATCTGGGAAACGAGGCTGCTCGTCGCAGCACTAGTGAGAGAGGGAGGTGATAAATTATGGAACACCTGTACAAGAAATCTGTTCAAACCTGAAAACCCTGCCGTAGATAAGTGTCTGTGGGAGACGAAAACTGTCTGCACCGTATCATTAAATGAAGAGATCCGGTTCCAAAACCGTGCATGCCTTGTGATCCGATTCTTCCTATACCCGCGCGGCCGTAGAAGGAGACGTGAGTTGGTGCTGGGGAGCGTGCTGCAGAACCCTGGCTCGGAGACCTGGCCCAGATTAGCCCTCTGATGCACAGACCCGAGGAGGCTCTGAATATCCTGTGACGAATGCCCAGGGGATGTTCTCAGGGAAGCACACGCCCCAGGAGCGACTCAGGCCAGGAATGCTGGGAGAGCGGCTTCTCGGTTCTTCTCCCTTCCTGAGGGAGACGTGCTTGGCTCTGCCTGACCGAGGTGAGCGCCATCAGGCCGCGGAGGGCCCCCTGCCCCTTGGTGCTCTGGGCGCATCATCCGGACACCTCCACCGTCAGCCTGTGTGCTTACAAAATCTCCGCCAGGAAGCCCACCGCCCGGATCTGTGTGCCTGGCCCACAGGTCACGGAGCGACGACCAGGCCTCTTGGGTTCAGGCAGCCCGGCTGTGGCCCTGGAGACCCGAGGGAGGGCTGGACAGGGGGACTGAGCACATGGACGCCTGTCCTCCACGAGCACTGCAACAGAAGGCGCCAGATTCCTTCTTGCTCTTCGGTATTTCCTCATTTTACCATAATAAACAAGTAAGTACTGCTTCTGTAAAAAAGAAGAAAAAAGCTTATTTTTAATTTAAAAAAATGAGAGCCCTACAGGACACGATCCTTTCTAGCTCTGACATCCTCTGATCTCATTACAGCTCTTGAAGGTTTACTCTGGTTTCTTTTCTTTCCTTGGCTTCCCAGGAGAACGCTTTTGTTTCCCAGTGTGCTCACTGTAGAGACGCTGTGTTCCCGGAGGCCCGTGGGCAAATGGGCCGCCGCCTGCAGCCGGCAGTGGGGCCCCGGGGAGGTGACGCTGGGTGAGGAACCTGTGTGTAGCCAAGGGCCAGGGTGGGGAGGGAGGACGCGGCCGAGCAGCTTGGCAGAGGCAGTAAAGTTCCTTCGCTCTTACCGTGTTCCTCCCTGAAAAGAAGAAAACACTTCAGCAATTCAAGAAGCCACCAACCAGGATACTCTGAGAGGCCAGACTCATTCGAGCCAGACAGCCGACCCGGGAGGCGGGAGTCTGAGCGTTCGAGCGGCCTCAGCCTCAGCGCGGCCCTCACGCCGTTGGAAGGAGACCCGGGTCTAGCATGCAGAGGGAAGGGGGGCTGTGCAGGGGATTTCGCTCCCACGGGATGGGCTGGGACGGGTGCCCATGTCCCAGGGCCCGGAGGGCACAGGACCCGACACGCTCGCAGGCTCTGGCGGGCAGCACTTTCCACCCAGGCCGAGGGGCGACCCCTCAGGGCCTAACAAGAAGGTCTGGAAGCCGAGCAGCTTGGCTGAGTGCTGTTTTGAAGGGGAAAGAGAGCAGTTCCCGATCACAGTCCTTTGTGTTACTAGCGGTACTGGTATTAAAAGGAGGCCAGCCATCCACAGTCTCTTCACTTGAGAATGCCATCCTAATCTCCTCGTGTCTCTGTCCCTTTCTTCTCGAGGCCGTGCACCGGGCTCCAGGACGGCGTGCTGTGGCCGCCCCGCCCCTGCGACCCCGCACACCTCAGCACAGGGTCTGGGAAGGCGGCCCACGCCCTCTCTCTCTAACCACAGACTGGGGCCTCTCCATGTGGAGCCTCCCCTCCATGAAACTCAGGGTAGGGTGGGACTGTCCTCTTTCCCCATGAGTGTCCCCAGGCTTCACCGGTGAGACGGGTCCCTGGCCTGTCGGGGTGAGTTTTGTAAAGTGCCTCAACCAGATTTTACACCCCCCGTTTTTTTCCCCGTCTTTCTGAACTCAGGGGGTCCCTGGAAGACGGAAGTCCTCAGGTTGTGATCAGGGTCATCAAAGTCCTAGGCAAGGCCATGCCCTCCCTGGGTAAAGGCGATCCCAACCGGGGAGGTGGAAGGTCACCTGGGAAGCTGACCGAACCCCGGGGAACGGGATCCCTCCATAGCAGCAACGCGAAGCACGTTGGCCGTGACTCGGCTTTTCTATTTCTGGAGGCGGTTATCTGTTGGGGTTTTGTTCTCTAGCTGGGCAGAGTCCCAAGGGACAAGCTCCGGGAGAGCAGGAGCTGGGAGGAGGTGGCCAGGAAACACTTGAGCTCCGGGAGGAAGCCGCATCTTCTCTCTGGCTCTCTCTCCATCACGGATAACCACTCTTGAGCCCTCGTGAGGCTCTCGGTGACCCTGTGGCCGTGAGGATGGCTGCACTTCTCCCCTGGCTACCGCCTGCCTGCCCGGTTCCCGAACACCTCACACTCCTGCCGTGGGCAGGCCCCACCCAGCCGCACCCCTGCCCCAAGGCCCTCCCTCAGCCCCCAATGTCTGTGTCAGGCAAACTCCCCTTGACTCCTTGTTCTCCCCTGCTGGGTCTCCCTGCTGTATGTAGCACGTCAGGACATTCCTCCGTGTGGACCCCTGAGGGCTGGGGCGGCACTTGTGGGCCCCTGGCAGGGGTCGGTGACACGACCCATCTGGGGCCCTTGCAGCCACAGGCAGAGGCCAGTCACGAAGCTGCCGTTCTCACAGCTTGGTTTCTCCCTCACTTTTAGCTCAGAAATCGGTTCCCACATACTTGCCCTCTTGCCAGACCATCCTCCTCATCGACTGAAGAGAGGAAACTAATAGAAATCCTGAAGAGCTGGCTCAGAGATCTAAGGAAGCCAGACCAGAGTCAACTCAGGGCCAGGGAAGGCAGGCACCAAGGGCCGGTGGGCGGACTCCACTTCTTCCCCCTGGCGACGAGGAACTTAGGGAGACTGGGAACTTTAATTTTAAAATAAATATGACCGGGGCCAGGAACAAGCCAACCTTCACCTTCAGCAGCAGGTATTCCCCCCCTGTGCAAATTTCTCCTTGATTTGAAATTTTGGTTTTCTTAAAAATTCTGTGTTTAAGATCACCCTGCATTGTTGGTTTGAGGGAAGCAGGGCGGGAAGAGGGAGACGTGCTAATGGGCTGTGCACCTCCGTACCCCAGGAGAGGGCTCCACCCTGCCTCCATCGTGTGCAGCCCCTTTGTGGCCCTAGGCTCAAAGCATGATATGGGATAGCACATATTGACATGAACAAATTACATGAGGCCAGTTTACATTTGCTTAAGATTAGGAGTGGCTTCAGTAATGCACGTGGCAGAGAGCCCGGGTGGTTTAGTTGGTTAAGTGTCCGACTTTGGATCAGGTCACGATCTTATGGTTCGTGGGTTCAAGCCCCACGTCGGGATCTGTGCTGACAGCTCGGAGCCTGGAGCTTGCTTTGGACTCTGTGCCCCCTCTCTGCCCCTCCCCTGCTTGCACGCTCTCTCTCTCTCTCAAAAATAAACATTAAAAAAATATTACGTACCTGGCATTCTAGTGCTAGTTTGAAAAACTTCTGTGTTACCCCATTTTACCTCCTAATGACTGCAAAGTTGTAACAACATCAATAAACACATATAGAAATATCTACATATGTTCTTGGTGTTCAAGGCAAAATAACCCTCACTCATCATTCATAGAGGAGGAAAACCCAAGTAGACGGTTCCTCAGAGGTGCTCAGATCCAGGCTATCAGCCAAGGCACCCCAGGAAGGGGTTTTCTGGGTGCGCCTGCCCGGAAGGTCAGCGAGTGTCGGCTCCATTTGCATCCGTCCTTTTCCGAAGAAAACGGGGTGGGCGGAGTGGACGGTACTTCTGGAGTGCAGGGTGTGGGTGGGTTGTCACAAAGGGGCCAGGAGGGAGAGGGGCCACCAGTCACAGGGCCTTGGTGTGAAGGGCAGTCCAGCGACCCCACCCACTGTTCAGTGCCACGCAAGCCATTGTTTTCTTCCCACCTCTCTTCCGATCCATAAAATTGGCTTCCTGAGTTTTTAGCCCTGAAGTCCTTTCTCCTCAGTTGGAAAGTTTCAATACAGTTAAAGCAGACTTACGTGAAAGATAAGAAAAGAAAAAGGACTACGCGGCCACAGCCCATTTGCTGTGCAGAGCCTGGGGTAAACGGTGGCTCACCTTGGTTTCCAGACTGTGGCTCTCCCTAGGTCTGGACAGCCAGGTGCAGGAATGGCCCAGAGACTTCCCTTCCCTCCCACGGTTAGCACCAAAGCGGGGCTGTTGGGATGCATGTGGCCGCGCGTCTCAGCTTGACGACAACAATGAGGGACCACAGATGCGGGCAGGTTTCCACAGAGATTTATTTTAAACCGTGGAGGCAACTTTGCATTGAGAGTCTCTTACATTGGTAATGGCTACAGGCATGTTTCAGTCAGGGGGAACACAGTGGGAAAGTGAGCAGAGTTGAAAAACATTCACAACATCCAGCAGCATTTGAACAGAGAACGGGATACAGACATTTTGACATGGTAAGAAATTCTTGCTCCGTCTCACCGGACCAGTCAGGAAGTCAAGGTCAAGCCTGTCCGGTCTGGTTGGCGGACTCTACCGGCAGACAGCATGGCCATGCCGGAGGGTTCTGCTGGAACCACACGTGAGAGATCGGTTCCAGCCTCGGGCTCATTACCTTCTCAGCCTGACCCCTTGGGGAATCTCATTTCAGAAAGAAAGAAAAAGACACCCGAAAAGTGACGTGCCTGCTGCGGCCAGGTGCGGAGGTGGCCACAGACTGACGGCGTGCAGGATGGCAGAGTCCATTTCCCTGGTTATGAAGAGTGGGAGGCAGGCACGAACGTGGAGCTAGCACCTTCCCTGTTGTCCAGTTAGTAACAGTTTTTGTCCTTTTCATATAAAGATTTTCTTTTGCAAAATGACAGTACGTGAAAAAAAGTCATTAAAAAAGCAAGGCAAATGGCGTCAAACACAAATATATCAAGAGTACCATGGTTACCAGTGACACAAGTGTTTGGTCTATACCTCATACGGGTGGATGCTACTGACCTAAGGCTGCCATCTACCTGGATGGGAAAAAGAAAAGTGTAGACAAATGAAATACTTTTTTCAAACCATTTTCCCTTTTTGTAGTACAGTTCGCCCTCTTCTGATTCCCAGAGAACCGAGGGAGAAAGGTTATCAAGGTCAGATCCTAAATCTAATGTCAAAACTAACTTGCGGTTCCCTGACACCGTCTCTCCCAAGAAAGTCAGATACGCTTCTTAAGTCACAAAGGTGGACAGTTTGAGGTATCTATTTTTAATGAGATGGTACCATGATCAAGTTCCACCTTCTTTCTCTTCTTCAGACCTCTAGATGGAAACACGCAGTAAGCAGTTTATGTGATGTGACGGAAGACAAAGACATTCCTATGTCAGCCACTAGTCAAACAGTAAACAACATAAATGGAATCACAGGATCGCAGGACTGGAAGGGGTCTTAAGGACGATCATCAAATTCGATCCCTACTCCAGGCTTCAGCCTCCCTCCCACTTTGCCGACAAGGGGCTGTCTACTGGCTGTGCAAACATTTCCTGGCACGGGGAACACAGGGAGGAATCCCACTCCAGTATTGGGCAGATCTAATTTCTGAAGACTGCTTTTGGGTGTTAGGCCTAAATAGGTTTCTCAGTGGAAGGGATAATGTTCACGGGCAAATTTACAAACTAAAAACCCCAAGGGTTGGTATGTATGTAATTCTTGGTTGTAAACTTGAGCAGAAGTTGAAAAATGAACACGGGTACCCTGAATTAAGTTACGGACACACGATACCTGGCTAGTGCAAGACAAAGGCGAACGGATGCAGTGGCAAGAACTAGAAAGTGCCGAGCCCCACGGCAGAATGTTGGGGTGCCCTGGCTGGGCAGGGCCGGGTATCTGAGGTGGGGGCTGCCTGAGCCCTTTTCACAGTCTCTGAATTGAGGAAAATGTTCCCTTCCACTTGGCAGTGCCACTAGGTGGAGGATTTATCACATTTGCCACACTGTACTGAGACGACCCATTACTTGCGAGAACGATTTAAGGCCAACAGGGAAATCGAGGGCAGCCGCCTGCGTACGCACCGACGGGCTTGGCCACAGTTGTCTAGAACAGTCTCCCCCTGCCCCAGGCAAGCTCTTTCCTTTCTCAGAGGGGAGCAGCCGAGACTGGCCCACCTGCGCAATAAGGGAACTAGCAGGCAAGTTCTCCCAGGCCGAGTCCATGCATGCAGCGGTCTCCAGCTCCACCTCACGGCCTCCAGGACGGGGCTGTGCCTCCAGAAACTTCAAAAATTAATTACCAAGGGCCATTTTAACATAACAATCCCAGGTATTTCTAAAGGAAAAACAAACAAACTTTTTTTTTTTTTTTTTCATTTTTTTTTTTCCACGTTTATTTATTTTTAGGACAGAGAGAGACAGAGCATGAATGGGGGAGGGGCAGAGAGAGAGGGAGACACAGAATCGGAAACAGGCTCCAGGCTCTGAGCCATCAGCCCAGAGCCCGACGCGGGGCTCGAACTCACGGACTGTGAGATCGTGACCTGGCTGAAGTCGGACACTTAACCGACTGCGCCACCCAGGCGCCCCAAAACAAACAAACTTTGATACTAGCCTCAGCTGCAGGAAAACTTGACTCTCAAACTCTGAGTGAACCCCTCCTGGAGAACTGTGTGCGGCCTCCCTCCCGTAATGTGCGGCCCGCCCGTAATGACAAGAGCTCGGGCCCCAGGACTGCCGCTTGAGCGTGCGATTATTCTCCGGCAACTCCAAACCACTTGTGGCCTCTGCGTACCAGGCTGATGCCAGATCGTAGGCATTTGTTTCTGTTTCTGCAGCCAACAGGTCACTTCCCGACTCCACTAACCCCACCTCCACCTTTAACCGGCTCAGAAACCCTTTCTGCTGGGGGAGGGGCACCCTGCGCAGAACTCCCCGGGGGGACCTCAAGCATGCTCCTTTCACTGAATGAACTACATGGGACTGAAATGACCCATCTGCTCCCCCGTGTGGCCTCTGCCCAGGCCAGGAAGTGGACCCCGGCACCCCAGGGCCTGGTTCAAAGCCCTCGTATGTGGTGGACACTCAACAGATGGCTCAAGTGGGCTACGATCTCTAGGAGCACCTAGAGAACTCTGTGCTTCCCAGTCAACTTGCTAGATACCCACTTTCAGTTAAAATTTACTATTATTTTATTTATTTTTATTAAAAAAAAATTTTAAATGTTTATTTTTGAGAGAGACACAGAGCGCAAGCAGGGAAGGGGCAGAGAGAGAGACACAGAATCCGAAGCAGGCTCCAGGCTCTGAGCTGTCAGCACAGAGCCTGACTTGGGGTTCGAACCCATGAGCCGTGAGATCATGACCTGAGCCGAAGTCGGATGCATAACCGACTGAGCCACGCAGGCGCCCCAAAATTTACCATTATTTTAAAGGAGAGAAAAAGAAGAGTGTTTGGGCAAAGTGCTTTCTTTTACTTTAAAATATATATCTTAGGGAAGGAGATCGCTCACATACAATTAAACAATGAAAAGGCAAAAGCAAAGGAATCTCATTTAATGAATATTTGTGGCCAGTAACTTTGGTACACAGTTTAGAGCTATCCCTTTACTTAAAAGTCAAAATCCAGGCTTTAAAAATTGATTTTTAAGCAAAAGTAAATTATGCTTTTTAAAAATGAATCTGGGGCACCTGGGTAGCTCAGTCAGTTGGGCTCAGGTCATGATGTCGTGGTTCATGAGTTCGAGGCCCATGTCCGGCTGTGTGCTGACTGACAGCTCAGAGCCTGGAGCCTGCTTCGGATTCTGTGTGTCTGTCTCTCTGTCCCTCTCCCACTTGCACTCTGTCTCTTTCTCTCAAAGATAAATAAACATTAAAAAAAAAAAAAAAAAAAAAAGAATCCCAAACCATGAAAAGGTGATCACGTTCCCTAAGAAAGACTGACTCAAGGCTAGCCTTCAGACAAAAGGGAAGATGAATTTTCAACACCCTTGGATTTCCACTTGGATTTGGCTGCTGGGGTGGTCCACGGAGAAGAGCGCCAGAATGAGTTTATTCTGATCAAGACCAGCAATAGTTGCCTCGTTGAGTAGTACCCATCCACTCGTAAACAAGGCTGGAGCCAAAAGAAGTGTCAGGTTCACCTATAAGAGCATCAAATCTGGTTCCCAAGAGCTGCTTGGAAGTCACTCCTCCTAGTCATGCCATTACTAGTTAAGGTCCAAAAGCAACTGTTCCTCAAAAACTCTTCTTTTAGGTTCTCTTGTTTACACCTCAGCTGTATCCAACTGCCTGGTGTGACTACATGTTTTCTGCTTGGAACATTCTAGATCTCTGAAGATCCCTTCCAGTTTTGTGATTTTATGATTCCTTGAATAATTCAAACAACCAAATGAGAAACACGTCATTGACTGACCGCATATAAAAAGACATGCAATTCCAAGTGCTTAATTTAAAACGACTTTCGCTACTGTGGACACAAACCCAGGCAGCTAGAGGTTCCAGTAACATTTCTTTGGAGAAACTGAGAGCAGGTGATTGGTTTTATCCTACCAAACGAAGAATAAGTCTGTGCATGACATGTGTGCAGTTTTGCCAGTTTCAGGTAAGGCATCACTTGCCGGAACTGGTCAAGTAACAGAGCAAAAACATATGTAAAGTGCAATTCCAATAGGGCAAAACAAGAACTATGACAGTTAACCTGGACAGGAGCAGAGCCAAGTGCTGGTGCCAGCCTTCAGTCCTAATGGGTGAAGCCTTCAGCCACAAAATGCTTGGAAGACACGCACCACCCGCGTCTCTCTCTCCATGAGTCACAAAAATGGCGGAGGCACTCAATGTAAAACTCAAAGAATTCACAGTATCACGAACACGCACAGTTGGTTTGCTAAGCGCTTCTCACCAAATTCAAGCACCCACACAGACGAGGAAAAAGGAAAAGGCGGAGCAGCGGATGCCACGATACATCTGTGGTTTCCGATCGCGACTCTCATCGGTGGGGTGTCGAGTGGTTTCGACCTCCGAGTGGCTCTGAGGGCTGGGGTCCCGCCGTGCTGGGAGGGAGATGGCTGCAGTGAAGTGCAGGGTCACCAGGGGGACCGCGGTATACACTCGTGACCCCTTAGGGGCAGGCAGCTTCCCCGGTGGGGTGTGAGCTCGTCTAGACCTAACTCACATCCACGTCAGGCTTGAGGGGCACTGGTCTACCGCTTCCCTAACACTTCTCCCTCTCCGTTATACAGGCCACGCTCCAAAACCCAGGAAGGGAAAACAGATTAATTTCTATTACTCATTTCCAACACATGGTTCTCTATCATGTGCAACTTAGTAAGCGGCTCCAAGTTCTCGTAGTAGACTATAATATAGATATTTGAATATTTGAATTCCCTTTTTAAAGCTCTCTCACAATCATGCAGAAAAGACTCGGATTAGTTATAACAGGCAACTAACTGATGGTAAGCAAGGGTCATGTGGAAGGGGACAGTGACGTGACCGGTGGTAACCGCTTCCGTGGGCGTGTGTGCACGCGCATGCGCACGTGCAACCTTAGCGTTTGGGCACGTGAGCTCATCCGGTCTGAGGTCTCGGGTGATGGCCGCCATTACTCTGGCTGCACGGGGCGTGCGCACTAGTCCTACCTCCCAGCGCTGCAGCAGCGGACCCTCTCTAGGAAGCCCCCCTCCCCGGTCGTACACGGGCCAGTGTCAGGGGTCTTCAGAGAATGGGAGTACGGCAGCCACGTAAGGCTGGTAGTACTTTTCCTGGTTGGAAAGAAGAGCAATGAATAGTCCCCGAGGGGCAAAAAAATGGCTTCCCCTGAAGCGAAAGAAAAATCAGGAGCAGTTCAAATACTACCACCAAAAAACTGTCAAATCAGGAATGCACAAGCTAATATGGATAGTGAAGGGCAAGTCATTGGCCTGTTTATCGGCGAGGCTTGATTTAAACTGGTGATCTCAAGACTTAGTGATCCCCGGCCGCCCCTGCCAGGGGAGGGTGACGAGGCGGTACATGTAAAGCGCGAACAACGGGGCAGGCTCATCGTGCATGCCTGCTGCTAACGCAGTCTGGCTTTACAGGTGAAAATAAGATTCCTAAAAGGGACTTCAATGGCCTGAGGTGAGTCACTACACATAAGAGTATTTCACTTCATCAAGTCTGTCTGGATTCCCTTCAACCGAGAGCTCTTCAGGTTCATTTTCTAAGCTCCCCACCCACTTTTTAAAAAATTTTTAACATTCCCAACCAGAACACAGTATGAGCTGTACGACTCGGTACCTTTTACGTCTCAGATCACACAGGTTTAGTACGAAAGTGTGCACAGTGTTCTGAAATACATTAAGATCAAAATCTTTAAATATCTAGTTTTTAAAGGGGAAGAGAATACAGATGGTGAGTAGAGCAGGATACGATCTCGCAGTAACGAACACATTCAAATTCAGAGGTGCAGCGTGGAAAAACACATCTTACAGATGCTTTCCCCCCCCCCCCCGAAGGTCACGGGTTTTTGTTTTGTTGTGTTGTGTTTGTTTTGAATATTGTGAGCGAGGAAGAGCTATGTGAATAAAGCCAAAACAGAAAAGGCTCAGACAGCTCCAAATGAATTAGAAATGACCCAGGCACTGTGAGTTGAAGCTCTGAGTTACAATCACCCACCTCTGTGGGGACGGTGGTTGGGAGCAGCTTTCTCACAGCCTTTTTGTAAGGTGGGAAAGACGGAGACACGGAGGCAGAAGCACAAGGTCATGTCTACTCAGAACATGAGCGAGTGAGACGTGTCAAAGGGATAACTCTTCACGTGATTCAAGAAGTCGGTTGGAAAACCCACATGAATGGTTTCCCAGCTCTCTCTGTTGAAGAGGATTTCTGTGAAAGCGGAAACGCTGAGAAGAAAGAGCGTAAATATAAACACACTGGCAAAGAGCCGATGAAGCGGAGAGTAGGTAACAGAAGAAAAAGACGCTGACCACAGAATATGTGCCGGAAGTGAAGAAAACATGGAAACGACTTTATAATGACCAAAAATACCCTGAACAGATGCCTCCGTCATTTCTCCAACACGCAAAGCAACAACTAAAACGAAGTGTTGAAAAATGTAAAAATTAAACACCCCACACAAAGTTTTCGGTATGCTCAAAACAATGTAGCACAGCCAGACCGTATAAACCATTTGCTAAAAAAATATCTTCTTTTATATCGTATGAACGCGTTGAAAGTCTCCCTCGCCAGCGTTCACTCACGAGCTCACCCCTGTACGCGTTGCTACCCCGTCAGCTCAGCCCCGCTCTGCAGTTTCTCTCGAACTCTCACACGTCCGCTTGCAGCTCCAGTAATGATGTGGATTAGAACAACCGTTTCTTGAGTAAATACTATCTTTGTGATGCCTGCAGTGTCATCAAGACACGACTGGGGTCATATCCCACAACTGTGAAAAGGAAAAGAAAACATCTGATGAATTAAAAATTCAATTGTGCTAAGGATAAACAGTCCCCATCGAATGCAAGCGAACGTTTTGACAAGCAACTAGGAGCTATGCTAACGTGCTTTCTAAATCTATTAAGTAGTATTTTGCCATGAAAATGTTTCACGTAAACTTTAAAACCGTGGCTGTGGGGAATTTCAATCCAGCCAGTGGAGAATAAGGCAGATCAGATTCACTTAAGGGGCAAGGGAACAGACGTGTGTTAGGCACCCAATGGGCGCCAGGGATGTGCTGTGTCCTTCCTGTATCTTCCCTCATTCAGTCTTCTCAAGGTCCTCTAAGATGTCTCATTTTCAAAAATGAAGGAACCAAGGCTCCCAGACTTGACTTCTAACTTGCTCCAAGTCACAGAGGCCTAGTGGCTTCGAAGGGGGTTATTGTAGCCACCGCATCCTGTGGCCGCCTCCCAGAAGGGCCCAGAGTGGGCCGGTGTGCCAGGCGACCCTGTGCCTGTTTGTCAGGGGTGGCGCAGCTGTGGCCCCTCCTGTCCTGGGCCTCTGCTGTAGTACCAAATCCATGCGGTCCAGCACAGTCCTCAGAGAGGCCCTGGAGGAATGCTTCTGGATTAATTGATCTCACGGGGGAAAGAGCTCGTTTACTTCTTGTTGGCTTACCTGAGTCCTTCCTTTCCTTCAATGCTCGGCTCAAACCCCACCACCTTCCTGAAGCCATCTCCAGCAGCCCCATCCCCCTCCACTGAATTCTTCAGGTAATTCTTGCCTGTATCACTCTTTTGGCTGCTGAACACATGACCTATTAGTAACTGTCAAAAAGACAGAGTACGTCCCCAGTAGACTACCCGCTGCCTGCAGCCAAGAGCCACGTCCGATTTTGGTGTGTGAAGCCCGTGTCCTGGCGTGGGGCCTGGCACGTAATGGGTTCTCAAAAACACTCACCACTGAGAGTAACCTTGTGAGCAGACCTCACACCGTCTTGGGGCTCCGGTATATTTACATAGGGCCAAAGATGGAAAGCTTCTAAAATGAGATGGCATCCTACCTTAATAACCTTGTCAGTTCCAGAAGTCAGTAACCATCCTCTGGTTGCATCGAAATGCACATGCACAATGTTATGTTTACTGTCATGGAAGGTAGCCGTGGGTGCACGTCTAGAAGGAGCAAAGTAAGTTTCCGAGAGTGAAAAGTAGTGACACATGAATGAAAGAGACCTAAGGTGTCATTAAGCTCTAATTTGCAGCCAAATGGCTAAGACTGCTTCACATTATTTATTATTTTTTAATGTTTATTTCTGAGAGAGAGAGAGAGCCAGATTATAAGCAGGGGGAGGGGCAGAGAGAGAGGGAGACACAGAATCCAAAGCAGGCTCTAGGCTCTGAGCTGAGCTGTCAGCACAGAGCCCAATGCAGTGCTCGCACTCATGGACCACGAGATCATGACCTAGCTGAAGTTGGACGCTCAACCAAATAAGCCACACAGGTGCCCCTATTTTTAAATTTTTTTTTTAAATTTTATTTTTAAGTAAAGTCTGTACCCAACATGCGGCCCCAACTCACAACCCCTAGGTCAAGAGTTGCATGCTCTACCGACTGAGCCAGCCAGGTGCCCCAAGACTTACTCACTTTAAAATTACTCTTTATATCTACTGTTAGTCCCTGGGAACCTGTTGATGATTTTTTTTCTTAAGGTGCAACGATTCTTGTCTTCTCCAGAATGGGAAAGAGATGATGACATTTCCCAAAGTCTTACGGATTACTTGTTGCTCTGATAGAGCCTATGAAAATCTCTATTGATGCTTTTGACAAATCTTAAAACAAACGCCTCAATGCTTTTGCTAAGTCTCAGAAGAACTTGCTGGTACCTGTGCCTATTAAAAACAAAAAGCACACCTGTTACAAAGCCTAAGATACTATTACCATTCTAACTGAAGGGCTGCCTAATCTATTTCCTTGTGTTCCTGGTGTTAACTCGCAGGCTTCTTAGTTTTTCTATGGTGTTCTAACTCTTTAACCGGTAAAACAACCTATCAACAAACATCATTATTTGTTTTGTATTTTTTCATCTGAGCTTTTTTTTTTTTTTTTTTTTTTTTGGTAAGAAGTCTTGTCAACTGCCTAGGTTGTCTAGAGGCAAAGCAGAAGAGGCAGGACAAACGGTGACATGGGGAGGAGGGGGAAGGAGGGACATAGGGAAGGAGACGGCTGTCCTCTCCTCGTGTTTCAAGGGGGCCCACTCTGCAGTGGGCTCTCTGAAGACGGCTGTTACCTGTAGCTAAGTCTGCAGCACAGATCTTGAGTATTCTAAAACGGTCACTTTCAAATATTTAGAATTCAAGATTTAGGTTCAATGTGCTGTTGCCTAGGCTATCTGGGTCTGTGTCTTTATCTATTAAATGAAGAATTAATTTAGAATATCTCTAAAGTTTCTTGCAGCTCTCTAATGAAAAAGAACTCTCTTATGAATTCCATCACATATGATGAGTGGAAAATAATCAATGAATATAAATGCTTATTGATGCAAGGGCATCTTAATTTATATTTGATATGGATAAATAAGAAGGAAAAAACACGTAAGTTAGGGTTATCTGTAAGAGAATGCTTTGGTTTATTAATTGCCAAGAATTTCCTTTAAATGCTGACTTCCTCCGGTGCATCTTAAATGTGTTTCTATCTACGTGCCTCTTACAAGACACCTATCTTATACTTAAAATGATTCTACTGTAGACAAGGTACGGGAGTAGGTGGGGGAGAATCGGGCAGGTAAGTTCCTCAGGAGAGCGTGCCGTCATCCATTATATAAGGGGAACGTGTTGCAAAGCATTCTGTTTACTCCTGGGGCACTTTGGAAGTAGCGGCATTCAAGGGGTAACACAGATGTGCCCCTCCACGTACACATCCCAACGCTGACGTGCAGTAACCTAAGGTCCGAGGATATTGGGCAAGACCAACAAGCAAGACTGAGTAGCCGCACGGCCGGCAGTCCTGGCCTCTTAGGTAAAGTGGCTTAGCGATTCTGGAGAAGACGCCAACTTCTGGAGCCTGTGGGCTGATTCAGCTCCTGTAAAGATAGCAGCTTGGGCTAGAAAGTGAAGCTTGGGCTCCTACACTCCTGAGCAACCCTTAAGGAAATAAACAGATAGAAGGGTTTGCTGGAAGAACATCTGTTTGCAGTGCACATGTCCTTGGGGGTGGAGAAAAGCACAGAAGACATGAATTCTTCATGTGTACTCCCTTTTCCTGTCTCGTAAGAGAACACGCATCTCTTGGAAGGAAGGAGGGCTTTACCCACTTGCCATGGTCTATATTCTATAAATTTTTTTAAGTTTATTTATTTATTTAGAGAGGAGGAGGGGGTAAGCATGAGAGAGAGGGGGAGAGAGAGAATCCCAAGCAGTGAGGCTCAATCCAATGAACCGTTAGGTCATCACCTGAGCCAAAACAAGGACACTTAACCACTGAGCCACCCAGGCACCCCGCCATGGTCTCTATTCTAAACCAGCAGGAACGAGGACACCGTTGGTCACGGCTGAGGTGCCGAGGGCAGCTTCCCAGATCACATTCTCTCTTTCACCCTGACAGCCCTGCGCATTGCTGGAACTCACTCTTCATCGGTGATGGCCTCGTGGCAGCTGTCACAGACCCTCACTTCAAACTCGAAGCCCATCAGGGGGATGGAGGAGCGCTTGGAGCTGCACTTGCCGCAGACGGCCTTCCCACACTTGCGGCAGTGGTGCTGGTGGGAGAGAGAGCGCACTCTTGCTGTGGCTCCCACGCCTCTGCCTTACCAGGCTCAGGCGTGGTCAACAGCATTCAGGGGAGGATGTTAAACAAGAGCGCCCAGGAAACTGAAGGAACACACCAGGCGTGTTCTCTTCGGGGCTCTTTATTCAAAGGAAAGCTGCTGGAAAGACATCTGCTCATGCCACCGCACCCGCCCCTTCCCCCACCCCTACCACAGCCCCCTTTCGCCCATTCTCGGTCCTTCCCAGCCATCATTAGTATGAACTCCACAGATTATGCTGCTGGATGAAGGAGAACATGAGTGAAGCCCAATTCATGCTCAGGCCACGCTCAGGCTGGGTGACTAACACTGATTTCCTTGGGGAGGACCAAATCCAACCTCGAATCAGACTGAAAATGCTCTATTATTATGAGTAGATCTAAATGATGAAAACTAAGATGGCAGGAGAGAAAGTGAAATTATTAAGAAGAAATAAACACCACTTACATAATTTCATGGTTTGGTACCACTATGAGATAAGCATGACCCCTCTAATTTTACGATGTGTTTCGGTAGACGCCACTAGAATTCTAAAATCACATCCCTTAACTACTTGGAACAAGGCACTACAGAAGCTGAACCCAGAAGGAATGAGCTGCAGTCGATAAGGGAATAAATTCATGTGCAGTCACAAAGTGGCTGCAGGGTTATAACTGACCCCCCCGCCCCCCGCACCGTCCCCGCCAACTTCTGCCCAGGGTGCTGGTTCTTCTAAGATCACAGGTGAAGTTATTTCCGCTCTATTACATTCTGATGAGGGATCTGTATCACCCACCTGTCTTAGGCCAATTTTCTTACTGTCCCACATTTGCTTGAAGTTCCAGAAGAAAGGCTGATCACATTTTTGGCAGGAGTCGCTGTCCAACCATTCAGGGGTCTTGTGAAATAAAGCACACGCAACAGGACACAGTGAGGAGCAGTGAGGACAATGAACGATTAACACCGATGAAAGTTACAGAATCAAGATGTGTTTACAAGAAACAGAGGTATGATTGCTCAGTTAGTCATTGAAAAAATATTCACTGAAGGCCTATTGTGCGTCGAGCCCTGGGGGACGTAGTGGTGAATTAAAAGAATCTCTGTCATCATGGAGGACTACACAAGAAAATATTATGAATGTCAATTACTTAAATAAGTGAAAGTGCTAAGGCCTGAGAAGGCGACGCAGAGTACCATGAGAGCGGAACAGCACAGGCTGGGGCTCAGGCGCATTCAGGGATGGCTGGGGCCACGCCACACAGAGTTCTGAGAGCCATGGTGACTTTAGCACATATTCTCAGATCGTATATCTGCTCTGGCTGTATATAATTATGTGTAACTGCACATGACACATACACACAGCTACCTGTGTGGGAAGGATACAATGTGGCCTCAGTGGGTACTCAGGGAAGCTGCATGTCCACCTTCCGCTCACGGCAGGGCCCAGCAAGGGTGCAGGCTTTGCTCTCTGCCTCATGGACCACATACTATTCCGCCTCCCAGCAAGGGTGCAGGCTTTGCTCTCTGCCTCATGGACCACATACTATTCCGCCTCCCAGCAAGGGTGCAGGCTTTGCTCTCTGCCTCATGGACCACATACTATTCCGCCTCTGTTCGCTATTTCCCAACCCCATCACGAGTACTCGAAACTGTTTCAAATGAGTTTAAAAGACGTATTAAGCTTAAAGTTACTCCTTAGCAAATCTTTACGGATTATGCAAATGGTGACTCTACATCTGTTTCTAGAGTTCCATGTTCAACTCTGTACATTTCATCATTTGGCAGAGAGACTGATCTCTTTCCACCTATCACTGAACCCAAGGAAACTGGACAAATATATCCAACTCCAGGGTTTCTCAAAAATGAATTCCAGGAAACCCCAATGTGACTCGCAGGCCACTTACTATATAAAAGAAGCCTGAGATCAAACAAGTTTCAGAAATGTGGCAAACAACAGCCTGCCCCCTCTCTCTACGAGATTCAACAGACAGCAGCATAGCCAAGGCTCGGAAAGGCTTTTGTCTGTTGATGTAATCCTTTTCCAAAGAAGACCTGTTATGGAACAGATTTGGGGGGTTAGCCTATTCTCCCACCTCCAAGCAGAAATGAACCTAAAGCTATACACACTGTCTCAAAAAAGAAAAGTAAAAAGATGACATTTTAGGAGTTCCAATTCTTGGTTTATTTATTTTAGCAAAACCAAAGAGTTATTAGGAAGTAAGCCTTGATTTGCTTTGTAATTTGCATGCTCTAATCAGTTTAAAGACAGATTTGACAAAGTAATACAAAGTTTTCAGGCAAAAACATTTTATCCCTGAAAGACTTATCTATGTTGTGATTTTTCAAAACACTTATGATGCAGGAAAATTCACAAAAGAGTCACATACACACACTACTGCATCTTTTGTAAGGAAGCATACAGGTTTAGGACATGTATCAAATGCGTCACAGTGGGTGTCTATGAGGGGGAAATGGGAGTAAGGATCAGGAAAAGGGAACAAAATCAGCATGTGTGGTATGATTCCATTTTTTATCCACCCCCCCCCCCGCCCCCGCAATGCTTATACATGTGTTTTTGCAGAGCAAACTATAAGGAAGGACTTTTGCCAACATGTTACGGGTGATATTTCTGGGGTGGGTGACATGTTTTCTATTTGTTAATGAGCACTCTGTGATTTTTCTACAAAGAACATGTATTGTATATACGTCTAAAAAATGATAACGATTCTTGACAAAACGGGTTTCACGAACAAGAGAAACACAGGTTTAGCCTATGAGATGTCAACTCGATGTGTGCTCAGCCACTCAGTCTCCCTCTGCTCCCCAACGCCAATCACCTCTGACTGCTTCTACTGCTCACAAGCATAGGGTGGCTTCTCTTGTTCACCTGGTCTTTACTTGTGGTGTTTCCTGTTCTGGTCGGAGCACATCCGGGCCCCATCAATCTTTCATTTCAGCGCCATGTCCTTGCACAAACTCTCTGCTGAGAAAGCCAACAATGGTAACGCCCCTTCATAAATACCCGGCACTAATGTTCTATCTTACAGCAACTACGATCGAATCCTTCATACCATTTAATAACAGAAAAGACCCACATGTCTTTTCTTCCAGGAAGTCAGCCAGCACAGGGACTGCTTCCTTACAAGTCTCCAGCCTCCTGAGTTAAGCACCCTGCATAACATTTGCCAGGACCCAGAAGCTCCACAGATACATCTCAGGTCTTTACATTTCTAAAAGATGACCCTTGCAAAAAATGGCTGGAACTATCACTCAAAGAAGAAGATTCAAAACAGTCAGCAAGTACCAAGTGTCCCTTTGATATCCGCATGTCAAAGGGTGTAACTTAAGCAAGATGACTCAAAGGACAGCCCATCAACCACCTGGTTTCATCTCTGGAAACCACATCATTATCCTCTTTGGGGCCTCTGTCCATCAAGGGTGGAGGCTGCATGCACTGAGGGAAAAGAGCCCGGTGGCTCCCCCTCTCCTGGTCTGGTCAGTTAGGCCTGGGAAGAAGTCAGGACAGACTAGGTGTGACCGTCCCTCACCCAAAGCAGGCTACAGCACAGAATCCACAGTCACATGGACGGCCTGGCTGGCGTGGTCACCACACACTGCACCGATTTCCCTGCTGTTACACTGAAGGGGCCAAGCGGTGCTTTCAAAAGCCATATTCTACAATTCCCCACTTCCAAAGCGTAATGATCATTTTAATTAGTTACTAATAGAACTCCCATGGATTTATGGTTTGGGCAAGTCAGGCTTTAATCTTCTTAAGCATTTAATTACTGGCATTTGAAAGGCATTACATTGTGGATAATAGCAACCACTCTCTTGAAAGGAGATTGGGGTGAGGGCGTGGAAAGAAGTTGGGAAATTGCTTTTGTCTTTTTAAAGTGTTGCTTTTCTAAGTCTTGCACCCTGCAAAGAAATAAATTAGAAGAATATACACTGTCAGAGGGAAAGTTCACCCCGCGTAGTTCTAGGGAAATGAGAAAATGGTTAACTTCAAAGTCCTTGTCAAAGGGGATATTCAGTAAACAGATCAGTTGTTAAGATGCTCAAAGATGAAAAAAGAAAACTCATAAAGAAAGAATCCTATGATAAAACTTAAATGTATGCTTAAAAATGACAAAGTATATATTTATATCTGGAGAATGGTTAAAAGCACAAAAATAGTTATTTCTGATATTTCTACTAATATCAAACTAAAAAGACTCTGACTTCATCAAGTACCATTTCTCACACATTAGCCACCGTTCTCTAACATAAAGCACATGAGTTTTCTATGCTCCTAGGGCACTTTAGGGAGTAATCGCCTGAAAATAGATGGTTCCCTTTTCCCACCTGAACTTTGGTTATGAATGGAGCAACAGATTCAAAGTCTGAACAGCTTAGTCTCGGTCAAAATTCTTATGAAATCTCTATTGCATGAATGTTACATGCCAATTTGTGAGGGGTAAAAAAAATGGAATTTCCTTTTGTACGGAAAAAAATTTTTTAAGGTTTACTTGGTTTTGAGAGACAGAGAGAGACAGAACCTGAGTGGGGAAGGGGCAGAGAGAGAGGGAGACACAGAGTCCGAAGCAGGCTCCAGGCTCTGAGCTGTCAGCACAGAGCCCGACACGGGGCGTGAACCCACAAACTGTGAGATCACAACCTGAGCCAAAGTCGGACACTCAACCGACTGAGCCACCTAGGCGCCCCCAAAAATTTTTTATTCTCTGACATAACATGTCTTATTTCACAGTTTAATCATAAAATAAAGCAGAAATGAGCAGAAGGGGAAGCTGAGGCATTCCTCGGCAGACCCAGAACCGCACAGCCCAGCCCAGCGGCCATGGAGTGGTCCTGTGACCTGCTGTGACACATACCTCCTGCCTCTCCACGTCCATGTTCCAGACCACAATCCCACCGTCACCACCGCAGGAGATGAGCTGCCGTGTGTGCTGCGCATAGGAAAGGGCCTGGACTTTGTCACTGCAAAAGAAAGCAAAAGTCAGTGACAGTTCTGGAGAGCAAATGAAAGCCCTAAAGGCAAGAAGCCCAGCAAAGTCAATCAGTGCGCATGCTCACCCTTGAGCCCCAAGCACAGGTCTTAGATATCAGATGGAATCAAAATATTTAAGATGCTGAGGCCCAGGAAGACAGAGTTTTTGTCAGTTACCAACACTTAAGGGAAAAAGCTGATTGGTGAACTCAGTGTAAGATAGTACTATCCCTTTCCTTAATTGATTTATTATATATAAAATCTGTGGCACATGTCTGTGCTGTATTTGTTCTAAAGTCATGATTTTACCTTTTAAAAAAAAATTTACTTTAGAGAGTGCGTGAGGCGGGGAGAAGGACAGAGGGGGAGAGAGAGAGGGAGAGAGAGAGAGAGAGAGAGAGAGAGAGAGAGAGAGAGAGAGAGAGAGAATCTTCAGTAGGCTCCACGCTCAGTGTGGAGCTGGACACAGGGCTCAGTCCCACCACCCTGGGATCACAACCTGAGCTGACATCAAGAGTTGGATGTTCAACCGACTGAGCTACCCAGGTGCCCCTGATTTTACCTTTTATAAGAAAAGTATCTTTTTTTAATGTTGATTTTTGAAGGAGAGAGACATAGAGTGCAAGTGTGGGAGGGGCAGAGAGAGAGGGAGACACAGAATCTGAAGCAGGCCCCAGGCTCCCAGCAGAGAGCCCAGTGTAGGGCTTGAACTCATGAACTGTGAGATCATGACCCAAGCCAGAGTTGGATGCATAACCGACTAAGTCACCCAGGCACCCCCCCCCCCCAAAAGTATCCTTTAAGAGTACTGGAGGTCATTCATCGGAATGCCCACTGCATTCCTGCCAGATCGAGGTAAACCATGTTGCCTGAGGTGTGAGGCACATCATGGTGGCTTAAGCCAAAGGGTGCCATTTCTTGGCTTCCAGAGTGAAACCAAAGCAGGAATAGACTTGAGTTTTGCTGACTATCTATTTTCTCTAGTTTTCATTTCCTCTCTACTCATTTTGTGTTTTATTTTTCTTTCTAGTTCATACATGGCTGATGAATTATTCCTTCTTGGGGAGAGCCAAGACCAGTTCTGTGGTCTGACAATTTGAGCATCACTAACAAAAGGTTATATACGTTATTCTCCATTGGGTGAGGGAATAGGAAACTGGCTCCTTGGTTGTTTCTGATTATGTTTCTATGTTGAGCTCAAATCAATTAAGGATTCTGTGCCCACTGGGAAGGAGAACAACTCCTTGAAATCTGGACTGGGTTTTTTTTTTGTGTGCTTTCGTGTTTCCTTTTGCCCTGCAGCTGAAGTTGTGGAACAGATGCTGTTAAAGCCCCGTGTGTCTGCGTCTACACTTCAGTAAGGCTGTCCCTCTCGTATATGGAGTGCTATTGTATTTCCAGAGGGTGTCAATAACTTAGATTACAGTATTATTTCTTTTTTCTTGTTTTAATTTCTTTTTTTTAGATCATAGTACTTCTTAAATTATAAGAACTTGTTCTATTTGGCTTATAAAGAGAAACAAATGTTTATAGAAATTCATTCTTCCTAAACTTAACAGAAAAAAAGGAAATTGGGCCTCTAAAACTTTAAGTTTACTAGACTTAAAAATTCTTTTACACAAAATACTAACTCAATAACATTTTAAGAACCTAAGTTCAGAGAATTGAGGCTAATTCTTTGGCAAGTGAGACTAGTATGGTTACATTTTAAAACACAGCTAGTCTTTTTCTAATTTATCAGTGTTAAGTATAACACAAGTGTACAACTTATTTTAATGGGGTTGATTTCTTATAAGTGTATATAGGATAACTGGTCAAACAAGCGAATATGATGCCTATATAATGCTTAAGACTATTAAAAATATAAATTCGTGTTGAATGCAACTGAATTAAGTGTTTTGATAAAGTTTCTCTATAACTAGCAATTATGTGTTATGGCACATCAACTTACAGATAATCCCTAAGATCTTTAGGTGACTTAAAATGGATTACTATTAGGTTGAACTAATTGACAAATAATCGTTGGATACCCACTTAGATAATTTCCAAGTAAGTCAGAATACTGAAACTTTGATTACAAAGCATAATATTAAGCTTATATATACTTCCTTTTTATTTTGTACATCCTAGACAGGTTGCAACTTAGGTGAGTCACCAATGAACACGTCCACGTGTGCCACCTTAAGGAGACATAAAAGTGGCATATGTTCCAAGAGAAATTTCTGTGGTGTGCGCTCCTGAGCTTTGCTGTTCTGCTCGGATGCTTGTATGTGACAGCTTTCAATTATCCACATCCTCCCTCCTCCCAATTTTCTCTAGGAGATATACACTAGTTACTTTGGTTAATTATTATAATTAAAATGGATGGTTGAGACTATGCCAGGGGCAGTAATGGAAACAAGATATGACGATGTGTGGGCTTTTGTTTTTCAAAGAGAAAACAGAACAGTTTTGTCTTAAAGCAATGGTTCTCGAAGTTTTTTGTCTCAGGACCCCTTTGCACTCTTAAAACTTATTTGAGGACACTAAAGAGCTTTGGTTTAAATAAGTGATAACTATCAATATTTATTGTATTTGAAGTCAGAATTGAGAATTAAAAAAAAATATCGATTCATTTGGAATTAGCAACGAATCCATTCCATCTTAATATAAATAACATATATTTGATGAAAATTAACTGTACTTCCCAAAGTGACAAATTTTGATGACAAAAATAGCACTGTTGAACATTTCTGCAACTCTTTCTAAATAGTATGTGGCTTTACAGGAGCAAGCCAGATAAACATCTCTTTCTGCATTTATTCTGATGCCACTCGTCATGCAGCCTCTGGAAAACTCCATTGTACATTTTTGAGAGAATATGGATGAATAAGGCAGTTCTAAAGTAAAGTATAAATGTGTTCCAGAATATGAGAAAGAAAAATGAAGGATAAAACTTGGAATGTGAATTTTATTTGCTTTGGTTTATAATACTTGAGTCTGAAAAAAGAGCAATAAAATGCATTAAAATCTTGGCGTAGTTCCCTCAGTTTTGATGGCCTGCTTCCTTGCCTTACTGATTAATGCCTTTGACTACAATGCAAAAGGATATTTTTTACCTTCTATAGAATCTGCCTAGCTAGCAAAGATTTTGTGTGTCACCACAATTATTTTCAGAGCTTTATGTTGACTTGGTTAAAGTCCCAGAAACATCTCTGACAACTCTTTTGATTTTGCCTTCCCAGACTGTACCCTGTCTTTTGAAAAAATAAAATAAAAAATTTGGGATACTTTTTATACCTACAGCTATCTTTGAGATTTCCTGGAGGGATCCTTGAGAATTGTAAAGATGTGTTCCTTTGCCTCATAAAAAGAGAGATGCTATAAATAACTGTATTCGTTTGCTATGTTGCTATTTTAAGAGTTTCATGGGACGAGTTGTCAGATCACAAGAGATGCTCAGTCTTCCCTAGGTCAAGTCAGTATAGATAGATGTTATTAATATATAAGTATTTCTAAGGTTGCATATTTTATGGGAGGACCCTGGAGATTAATCAGAGCTCTCATTGTCTATAATATGTTTTCCCCTCTGGGGAAATAATGATCAAAACTCTTGGGAAACACTTATGTAGGCTATCTCAATAGAGAATTTTATTCTCCTCCCTTATGATATTATCTGTCACAGTAAAAAAAAAACAAAAACCTAACCATTAAAGTCTCTATAATCTATAGATAACTTTTGTTTCACTCTGATGCTTGCCTGAGGGCTCTGTTATAAGCTACAGTCCAGAAAGGAGAATCTCGAGAGTTTCACAGAAAAGGACGACATGTACCAGGTATTTTAAAATATTGCTATTTCAAAGAACAGACTCTCAGGCAAAGGTTACAGAGCTGACACGGCTTAGACAATTTGTAAGCTGTGCTAGTGGACCAAGTCTGGATTTCCTTGGATTTCTGGACTCTTTTTAGTCTGGCTGCAGATGGCTTCATGAATGCAGACTACTAAAGCAAGAACCAGCAGAACAAGAATTAATTACACAGGACTGAATGAACTGAAGAGGGACATTTTACTGTGGTTATATGTCTGGAATATTGTTAAATGTTCTTTGGATCTATGAGGCTGCCTTTTCTCTTACTTTTTACCCTACGTCTAACCTACAATCTTGTAAACTCTGCTTTTATAAGCTAAAGAAACATTTAAACATGACATCCAGTTTTCAATGATTCCCCCGGAATTAAAACAGTAATACTGGATCCCCTTAAATTTAATGGCAATATATTTATTTTGTAGGTTCAGTTAGCCTCCATCCAAAGGATATGACTTGGCAACCAGGTCTTTACCTGGAGTGTCATATTAGAGAACGATGCTCATCGAATCAGATATGACTAGCCACTTGAACTTATGGCGCCAATGCTTATAAAGTCTTCCCAGGAAAACTGGCCTAGTACTGGCTTTGCAGGGTCCTGGCCTTACAGATAGTAAGGAAACTACCAGGCCAGGGACCTGGCAAACGTTGGCAACCTCGAGGAAGTCAACCAAAGCTGTAAATACCACAGGTGAAATATGGTGCAGAATCTTTTGGGCTAGCTTTCCTAATCTTGGTACAGCCAATAACAGAGGCTTTGAAAAGCCCAATCCAAGATTCCTTATAAAAACTTGCAGGCAGAAGTTAATTCTGCAGGCTTGATAGTTATTGTTTAATACTCTTTGGCTCTATTATTTGCAAAGCAAACCAAGAAGACCTATATGGCTAATTAACACTTTCACCGTACAATGTAAATAATTAGGCCAAACCTTATGAGACCAACCTTTTGTGATTGAGAATAATCTTTGAGATTATTATGATTATAGGAGGGGTGGGGGAAGAACTATCAGGCAGACTGTGAAGGAATGAAATGGGCAAAAAGAAATTACTGGTATCTTCAAATGAAATATCAGGTAATACCTAGCATACCTTTTGGGGTTGTCTGATTCTGTAGGGGTCTGCATCTTTCAGTACCATTAACTTTGCTATTTTATAACTCTGTAAGTTACACGAACCTGGTATTATTGCAAATGAACCTTTCCAGTGATGATATAACTAATCCCCCTGCCCTCCCCCTCCCACAGAAGAAGCCAATTGTGAATCCACCTACAAATTCATTTCAGTTCTCCATTGTCTATGCATACGTCTGTTCTTTGGGTTTTCCTTTGAACTGGTGTAACATCTTACTAGTCCCTTTAGTAATTAATGACTAATATAACATTTTCACTGGGTATTTGTTAACAAAAGAGTCAATTGTTTTCTGTCTCTCTTGGCTGCTACTTCACACATTTTAAAGTATGGAGCGCCACCATTCTGACATTCAAGGGCAAGAAGGAAAATCTATCTACTTGAACAGACTCGTAACCCGGTGATTTGAACTACATTTCATTTGTTAAGGCATCTTGATACACATCAGTGATCTTGTAAAACCAAAATAAGCTACAGAAGGAACTGCTTTGCCACTCATAGCTGGCAGCAACATTCAGCAACCAATACATAATTTATGGGACTCCAATACTGTTAATATTCCAACACAGATGAGTGGAACACAGTGATGAATGCTGGATTCCAAGCTTTGTAATAAAGCTGCTCAGGGACTTCTTGATTTAAGGATTCACAATCTAACCACCTTGCAGTTAAAAACGAGGTAAGGGAACATCCCCAGGTTCACAGATTGAGGGTTATAAAGAACAAAAGATACCTTCTTCTTACATTCATGTTTCATCTGACATCAGTGTAGCATTTATACTGGAAAGCATTTCAAAACTGGTTATCATTCCACGGGTGAGAGCTCCAAGTCCTGCATTGCAAATGCTCTTACCGGTGCACAAAAGCCTCACTTTTCACAACTACCAGGATCTGCCAGCTACAAAGACTACACTTACTGGCAATGGCCTCATTTCCCTTCTCACCAGCCCTAGAGGGAACACAGGCCTTAGTAGGCCTAGCTACATAATTTGGGGGGTGGGGGGGGGAGCGTCATGCACAATGAAAATGCAGGGCCCCTTGCTAAAAATGTACTAACAATGACAAGATGGTGACAGCAGGACATTAACCCAAGCATGGGGCCCATCCAAGCATGGGGCCCTGTGTGACTGCACAGGTAGCATGCCCCTGAGGCCGGTGCTGTGTCTGATGCTTGTTAAGGAAAAAGGGTAGAGAAGCCTTTATTCTTTTTATTCAAACAGATTTTCAGACATAAGGTAACATCTGCTCAAATGTCAACTTAGGTCCTCTTCTACATCCTAAGAGTAGTACAGCAGCTTTCATTTCTTTGATGAAAAGTCCTAGATTACTTGGTGCAAATCTAATCAGTCATGCACCTGCTCCCAGAGAACTCACTCTCTTATATTCAGAGCCCCCACATTCATAAGTCTCCCAAACCTCCAAGGACCAGAAAAGGCTCGTGAGTAATCCACACATGTGAGGTCCCCCGGATAACAGATACTTGGGGCCATCTCACACCAAAGGGACCCTGGATGGATCTGCCTCCCTGGGAATCCTTGGATCACAGCCAGCCTGAACCGGAACATAGGATCCTACTGGGAGTGCTGGTTCGAGATTGGCAACATTTGGCTGTTTACCGGCTAAGACGGAAGATCAGAGCAGCCGCTGCCCTTCTATCCGCCTGCAAGTTCCTGAAAACACTGTACTGAGTTCATGCAGTTCTGTTTTGGGTAACCTCCTGATCCTCAGAACAATGAGAACACATTCATCTCCTAAGATCCAAATCAACAGTGACTCCCTCCACTGAGGCTTCCCATTTTTCAGTACAACTGGCAAACTGTCCCACCTCGTCCCCATTCTCATGCCTCTATAGCACCATTTAGGCAGTGGGTGTTGCCATAGTGCCCTTCATATCCGAAGTGTCTGCTATAAAGTCTGGTATATAGACAGAGATCAGTAAACTTCTGTTGAGTGTAATATAAATTGAGGGAGTAGGTACATGTGGCAATACTTCCACTTAAAATGCTATGTTCAGAGAGAAATACAAATCCTATCCAAAAGCTTGATTTACAAATTACTATAATTTTTATTCACAAGAATATTCTTTTTTTTTTTTTTTTTAAATTTTTTTTTCAACGTTTATTTATTTTTGGGACAGAGAGAGACAGAGCATGAATGGGGGAGGGGCAGAGAGAGAGGGAGACACAGAATCGGAAGCAGGCTCCAGACTCCGAGCCATCAGCCCAGAGCCCGACGCGGGGCTCGAACTCCCGGACCGCGAGATCGTGACCTGGCTGAAGTCGGAGGCTTAACCGACTGCGCCACCCAGGCGCCCCATTCACAAGAATATTCTTAACACCTGTCACTTACTGTCCCTTACTCTTGTGCTGATTATTTTACATGCATTATATCATTTATGGTTTTTGACAACCTTTGAGGGTTTTCCTTTCCAATATTATCCTTACTTTAGAGATGAGGAAACTGAGGATCGGAGAGATAGAGAGCCCTGCTTAGAGCCAGAAGGGCTGGCTCAAAAGCAGCCTGGCCTGATCCAGAGGCCAGCAATTAATGACCACACCACGGAGCACCACCCCTCGGATAAGATTCCACTCTCCATGAAAACCCTAATTTCGAATTCTTTGATCTATTATGCATTAGCTAAGTGAGAAATAGAAAAAAAATCTCTTCCCCTGTATCCTAATAATTCTCCAGTGATACAATGAGAAATGCTCCTAAATCTGAGATTCGCAAAGAGAGAAACCTTGCTCTCTTGACCCTTGCTCTCCTTCCCCAAACCCAGGAAAGGATGAATGTGAGAATTCTACTTCCTTTCCTAACTTGACAGGCAATTTACCTGATAAAGAGGGAAAGGTACAAATTCTCCCGATGGATATTTATCGACGAATAGCCCCTCTCTTTTAAAAAAAAATTTTTTTTTAATGTTCATTTATTTTTGACAGACAGACACAGAGTGTGAGCGGGGTAGAGGCAGAGAGAGACACACAGAATCTGAAGCAGGCTCCAGGCTCTGAGCTGTCAGCACAGAGCCTGATGCGGGGCTCGAACTCATGAACCGTGACATCATGATCTGAGCTGGAGGCTTAACTGACTGAGCCACCCAGATGCCCCACTGACTAGTCCGTCCCTTTCTTTACCAAAAGGCTTTGAAGATGCTTGTAGCAAAAGTCTTATACATGCTAAGAGTCGGAAGAGAAAAACCAAGAGCTGGGACTATGGAAAAAGGAAGCAAATACACAGGCCATGTGTGCCAACAGCCGGGGCTGTGACCACGTCCCCCGTAACCGAAGATCCCAGTCTTGGTGGAGGGTTCCATCCCAAAAAGTTCATCTGTGCTTTAAATCGAGTTACCGTTAAACTAAATTGCCACAAAGTCTTAAAAGACTGAGAAAAATACTGCTAGAAAGGAAAATTATGGTCATAAAGTTGGTCATGAAATGACAGGTATTATCTAAGAATAAAAAAGGATCTAAAAAGCCCAAGTATCGTTATTAGGTTTGACACGGTGGGCATGGGACAATAAATGTCCAGGCTTATGCTCCTATAATATCCATCCAACTGGTAACGGATACTTCAGAAACATAACTGGTCCCTGAAACTGGAACCTTTTCTTTGCCTTTCCTTCCACAGAGCTAGCACACAATCATGGTCCACTTGCTACAGGGAATAAAAATACCAAAATGTTTCAAATGCAGAGAATATTGTATAGAAGTATACTTTCTTAGCTTTTTTCCCTTGGACTTGGAAACATTTCAGTTACTCTAGTGCTAAAGCTCTCTCTGCTTTGATGGGTTTTTCACACACCAGATCAAATTAGTTGCACAAATGTCTTATTTCTGCTGAAGGATGCAATGAAGCCACAGGACCCAGGACAGAAGACCCGTAAAGCTGCCCCTTCACATCGGGGTCGGATATTCCCACAAAAGGGGAAGGTGGTCTTTCCACTCCTCTGGGGCTCTCTGGTCGGGTCGGCTCTGCCCAGTTCCCAAGCTCACCAACTCGGTGCCTGATTTGGAACTCTGACCACCCAGAGTCTCCCTGAGGGGAAGGTGGGAACATAAGGAATTGTAGGACAGCTAGGGGCAGCCTCGGGCCCCACGAAGAAACTCTTTGGCCTCTAGAGTGGAAAAGAGACCAAAAAAACATCATGGAGCACAGAAGGGGCCATCTGTTAGTCAATGCTCATTTCTCTGCCCCAGTACCTAGTATAGTGCAGGATGCAAAGAAGGCTCTAAGTAGCTTTCTTGGACTGAAAGAAGGTTTGAGAGACCCAAGCTACCAGCTGGAGGCTTTGAGGGTGGTAGCTCAATATTCTCATCTAAAAAAATGACATCGGGCTTCCCTCTTACATATCCAGGGTTCTTGGAAGATTACACTGAGGTCCCTGTGTGTTTCAGAAGCTCTCTGGCAAAATACTAAGCTCCATTCAAAGACAAGAATCACTGAACACCAACCCAGTGGCCAATTTTCAGGACAAAGCAATGGTGGCTGTGTGGCGCTATGCTCCCCTTCCTGCCTGCTGCCCTGGCCCCTTTCCTTCCGCCACCTTCTGTGAGTCCCAACCTCCCATTTCCAGCAGCTCTGGTGTCTTCCCCGTCCTCACCTCGGGCACTCAAACCCAGGGTTAACACCAACTGATGCTGAGGAAGTTCATCTCTCCAAGCTGTGTGACACCAGGTGGCCCCTCCCAGGCTAAGGCCCGGTGATGGTGACCACAGAGTTCACGTCATTCCTTTCTCAGCTTGAGATAAATAAAGCCCCAGGCAAAGGCCTACGGCCATTATTCCTGTTTAAAGCCAGGGCTGACCAGTGGCTCCTGATCTCACCAGCCTGCCGGCCCACTAGGTTCTAAGGGTACAGAGTAACAGGATGGACTCCCAAGTATGGTCTGTTCCATTTTCTAAAAGGTCAGGTCTGCATTCCTTAGAAACGAGAATACCTATTAGCCCAGGTTCCATTTTTCTGGGACTGAGAGACTGTATCTCAACTTCATAGCTTTTCCTTTCTTACCAAACTCTAGGCGCAAGTTTTCCAGAACAGTTTGCACGAGGGCACTCGGCACCCAGTGACGCTGGTGTTGAGCACTCTCATACTTTACCGCCCTGAGGACGGGTCATGCCAGATTGCCTGCAGTCTTTATTAACCACGGTGCAAAAATGAAACTAGTTATGAGTTCATCTGAGTCAGACCAACAAATATTACTGCTCTTCATTCAAAACTGGCGTTTTATTTCTCTGAGACAGCCTGAGGTGGCAGAATTACCTGGCAGAGTGGATAATAACTGAGCATTACTAAACAGGACTGTGTTTGCCTTCTCCTTTTCTTCACTTACACGGATGAGGTCAACTCCTTTCATATGATACTGATGTATGTCCCCTTGCCATGGAGATAAGCACAAGGGAACGATTCCTCTTAATGAGCTGATGATGAGGTCCGAGTGGCCCCACAAGCCAGACATGGCCCCAGACAATGGGTCTGTTCTCAAATGTGGGAAAGGAGGCCTAATCAGTAGCTCTCTAAGACTAAATTCTAACACTGAAATAATGACTTGTGCAGGGGCCTTCCAAAATTCAATCAGTAATAATCCCAACTGCAAAATTTAACTACTTAGGGGAACATTTTAAAACGAGTGCTTCCGGGCAGATTTACAAAAAGAGCTAATGTTGGTTAACACCAGTCAGTTCCTGGGAGCCCCACTAACATTTGTTTACAGATGTCTAGAGTCACTGCTAACATCACTGTGGAAACTTTCCAAGTTAAAAACAATTCAGACGAGCTTAGAGCTTTGAAGCAAATCGACGGTTCTTTTCCGCACACGGCCAGTATGTGCCCCCGGGGCCTGTGGGCAGCCATTAGAGTGTGGTCTGAGGGCCACCAGGAGAGCTGCCTGGGAGGCTGCGAACAACAGAGGTGCCTCAGCTCCACATTGGTGACCGGAATCTCCAAAGACAGGGGCCAGGAATCTACATGAAAAAAAATTCCTTAGTGACTCTCAGCACACGGCAAAGAGTCTGCTCCAAGGAAACGCAAAGCTGCCTTTGCTTTTCCTCTCGGCCCGTGGAATCGTCCCTCAAGGAAGAAGAGGGCCTGATAGGAATCAAAGCGAGTCTTCAATAAATATGTGGTGAAGTACAAAATCTATTGTGTAAGAATATTATCTCTCCCCTCTTCCTCAAGCTGCCGGGAGTCCTGGCACCACATCTGAACTCAATTACAGAAATTCTGTAGGCCTCCATGGCTTCTATTTTTAAGCTTTTTTTTTTTCCTCTCTCTCTAATTTTTACTCTTAGGTCTCCCTGGTTCTCACTTTTACCTTTTATTTGTTTGCTGCCATTATTTTACTTCGCGGTTTTTGTAGGCACTGTCAAGTCCTCTATGGAATTAAACAAGGTGACATGTAAATAAATAAACATACTTAGGTACGGATACAATTCAAAGTGGCCATTAGTTGAGTGCCTGCCGGGTTCCTTCCCATGCGAAGATCCTGCCACAGAGACTGGAGCACACGCCTTTGTTCTAGGCTTTCAGAAGGGAATCTTTTCTCAGAGTTTTTAGTAAAAGCACCAGCAGCCTTACTTGTGTCCTTGGAGCTCGATGGCTGTTCCTTTCCTCCCGCCGATGTCCCACATGATAACGGAGTGGTCGGAGCTGCCGGAGAACAACACTCGCTGGACAGGGTCCCAACAGAGAGCAGTCACCCCACCTGAGAGAACAGACACAGCGGGACATTCGTCACCAGGCAACAACAGCATTCACCAATAAATGAGAATGCCAAGGCGTTAGGATCTAGTGTAGTTCTTCTGCTTAGAGAACACACAAGTAAGTCCCCGAAGAGAAAAAAAACGGACTCCCAGAGTAAAAGCCCTGCCCTTTCAGCATTTTTCCCCAAAACTTAATATACCATAAAATCAATTATATAAAAACCAAAGGAAATGAAAAAGGCAATTAATTGACAGACAAGAGACGTAATTCGAAGAATGGAAAATATCACACTACTTGGAAGTATTAACCATATTTCCTTGACTCCTGTCTACCTCCCACCCTGACAATAACAGATGAGAAGTAAATGGAGTTTTCAATAGCTTAGTTGGATTCTTTACTTTTTAAAAAAATTTTTTTAATATTTATTTTCAAGAGAGAGAGTGAGACAGAACGTGAGCAGGGGAAGGGCAGAGAGAGAGAGGGAGACACAGAATCGGAAGCAGGCTCCAGGCTCTGAGCTGTCGGCACAGAGCCTGACGCGGGGCTCGAACCACAAACCGTGAGAACCTGACCCGAGCCAAAGTCGGACGCCCAACCGACTGAGCCACCCCGGAGCCCCAGATTCTTCATCCTTCAGCACAGATATAATTAGACTACAACATCGGAATTTAAAATTTATTTCCTCTCTTTGGGAATTTAAATTTACAGATTTGGGGCACATCATGCACATCCCTAAGGGTCAATTTCCTCGACTGTAAATGGGGATAATGGGGCTACATCCGAACATCTGCATGCAACTAATGATAATATCAACCTGGCCGTTACCTACTTCATAGGTTGTGGTGATAATGAGGTTGGATCCGTTACATAGGACCCCTCTGTAAACTGTAGCGTGAGGTACACACACGCTGATTATTAGCATTACTCTACCGGTGCGGCAATGAAATATTATGACAGATCTTTCTCTGGCAGTCCCCTTATAAATCAAACTCCTGCATGATGAGAACAATATTAACTTTTTCCACATAATATGGGCACAAAGCCTACAAACACTTAAGAATGTGAGAAGTACTCATTTTTTTACATTATTGAAAAATATTATATTCTGAAAAGAACAGAAAATACCATCTTGCTTCTTCAAATCTGCCTTTTTCTTATTTAGATTATCAATTTGTTCTAACAAAGCGCTGCACTTTAAAAGCTTTTAGGAAAGTTTCTTTCACATAACATTCTCAGAAGGTTGTTGTTGTTTTTTTTTTCCTCCCCAAGATCAAAAGGGAAAAAAAATCCCACTATTCTGGCTTACGTTTAATAGCTTCTCCCTATACCTGTGTAACATTCTGCTGGCACGAAGGAGTAAACACCCCAACCCACCAGTGTACCTGCAGGGGCCCCCCCCGACACTCCCATCTCCTCCCCCACCACCACATAACAGCTCGGAGCACGGGCCAGCAGCAGACAGGCTCTGGGGTTGTCTCTTGAATGAATGAAGGAGCAGATGAATGAAAACACATGAATCTTTTTTTCACCCACCATCCTTGTTACTTGGAACTCCTCTACCAGACTCACTGACCCTTCAAAAGTTAAATATTGCTTCTCCTTTTATACAACTCCTCTTGGTTTCCTGCTGTTGAACTCCATGCTTACAGCAGTCCCTCCTTGTCCATGGTTTCACTTCCCGGGGTTTCAGGTACCCGTGGACAACTGTGGTCCGGAAGTAGATAATCGTTCTTCTGCGGGACCCTCGGATGGTGAGCGGTAGCCTAACGCTATGCCATCCATCTCACGTGATCTCACTGCAAAGGCATCTGATCATCTCCCCTCGTCACAGGAAGAAGGGGGAAGCACAGTACAAGAAGATGCTTTCAGAGGCAGGCCACGTTCGCATAACTTTCATTACAGTGTATGTAAACACGGTATATCTAGGGTTCAGTAGTATCTGTAGTTTCAGGCATCCACTGCGGGGTCCTGGAACTTGTCCCCCACAGATTTGGGGGGGCTGCACTGTACTTTTTAAATTTAACCATGCTTCAGTAATTTCAGGATATTCCATCCTGCAAAACATGTTATTTATTCCCACACGGTACCCAATGGCTTACTTTGTTAAATACCTGTGGCAGAGTCAGCTAATCGTCCACCTAGATCCATACTTCCCCTTCCATATATGGAGTGCTCCCTGGAAAGCCGCTGTCCTGCAGGGACCGCATTTACGGGGCCCTCTTGCATCTAGGGGGCATGTGACCAGTTCTCAGCAACAGAATCCAGAAAGTAATCTGCGTTCCTTCCAGACCAGAGCAGTCCCTTTTTCACTTTCTCTTTGTACTTCCTCCTTGAGGACTCCAAGACCCCAGGGCATGGAGAAACTACATTCTAGAAGGAGCCAGAGTCCCTGAATCACCACATGGAATAGAGCTGTAAATCCACAACCAGACTGAACCAGAATGAACAAAAACAGAATGAACAAAAACAACCACACTGAGTTGTCACAAGAGTGACAAACTTCTGCTACACGAAGCCACTGGAATGTTAGAAATTATTTGTTAGAGCCTTTTTTTTTTTTTTAAGTAGGCTTCAAACCCAGCATGGAGCCCAGCGTGGGGCTTGAACTAATAACCCTGAGATCAAGACCTGAGCTAAGATCAAGAGTCAGACGCTCAACCAACTGAGCTACCCAGGTGCCTAGCATTAGGTATTATAATGCCATATATGTAATAAGGCTGGCCCAAGAGGAAGGTGAGAGTCACCAAAAGCTTCATAAATCAGGCAAATAAAAAGAAGTTACTACCTTAGGCTGTTAATCTTGATGCCTTATGTTTCACCAGAATTGGAGAAGACCTCAGGTGGGGAACTATTCCATCAGCCTCCAAAGCAATCCACTATAAACTCTAAATTGTTTTTTTCCAAAGATACCTAAAGTCTAAGCACTTCTGCCACCTCTAATACTACCATCCTTGCATAAGAGCCACTATCAAAATTCTTTCCTAGAAAATTAAAAAGCATGACACATATTTTGTTGGAAAGCCTTCGGGGGAAAAAGACACTCTCACGTATCACTGATGAGAACGCAAACCAGTACAATGGGGAAGGCTGTATCCAACAAGCCATACCTGTGCTTAGCTTTTACTCTCACTTTCAGGAGTTTATCGTGAAGATATTGTCCCCATCCCCACCAAGTAATACATAGATACATATGCACAAGGAGAATGCTCATATAAGAGAGTGGGTGAATTAACTATGGTACATCCACACAGTATTACGCAGCTATGAGAAAGAATGAACAGAATCATTTAGGTGGATAGAAAGGGATTTCCAGGATACACTGTAAAGTGTAAAAGGCAACGTGCCAAAGAACAGCTATATTGCACTACCTTTCATCTAAGAAAAAAGGGGAAATAAATGAATGAGATGTGTTAACTTCAGCAGGTGCTTGGGCACAGCAATGGAGAAGGGGTGAAGCAGACTGGCACTTTCCTGAGTGTACTTTTTGTTTGGTTCTGGGTTTTGGAATCATATTGTTTCACATACTCAAAAATAGGTAAATAAAATTAACAAGGAGTGTGTTGACAGGGCAGGGTGTGGACCCCAAACAGAATATAAACAGGAACAAGTGAACCTAACTGTATTACAAATGAATGATACAATAACCACACTAAAGGCGGGAGGGGGCGAGCTGACAAAAGTAACTTTGGAAAATAGTAATTTGACTACACAGTCGAAGCAAAATATAAGATTTGTACACAAATACAGTACTTTAGTTAGTAGGTTTGTACATGAGTTATAGGTTAGCAATTCTGAACCTATTCTGTATTTTAGGATTGAACAAGTAAATACACCGAGGATAATGAGAGTTGACTTTCTCACTCATAATAGGAGTTACAGTTGGGGGGAGGTTAGAATAAACTCTTTGGTGTTAGAATGGAATTGGAAGTATCCGTATGACATCACATAAAAGTTACAGAAATCCTTACAGATGTGTGAGTGCACACATATTTTCTAGCTCTGTCTATTGAGGGCCCAGAAGCAATGATCCCTCCACCCTGCCATTAACAGTGAGCACACATGGCACCCTGAGTTTGGCTTCTAGAAGTATCCCCTCATACTATCTATTCTTCAATGAAAGAAACGAGGCTGTATGAATGTTAATTCTAGGGCCGAGGCAGGTAGTACACAACATGAGTCAGAAATATCAAGACGTGGTTATCAAAAAGCAAAGGGACAGGTCAAAGGGTCAGAAACACCACCATGAAGAAGCCAGTGTTCCACTGGTCAAATCTGGGACAATGTGAGCAAGAAAATAAATCAATGGTGGTAATGAATCCTCACACACAGAAATAATTAAGAACTCGTGAGCCCATACTGGTATAAACAATTTAAAAAATAAATAAATAAATGGGGGAGAAATGAAAGCTTTTCCTTACCATAAAATTCCAACCAAAAAGTGTCGAAGAGAAAAGGACTAGAAAAAGCACAATCTAGCAAGCACCACAGTCATGACTGTTGCTGGTAAGAGTCACCAGTGGATAGTAAAATTACTGGGCAGAAATATGATGAGAAATAGTATTTACACGGCTTCAAAATATTTCCTCCTAAAATAGTTATGAATTACAAAGGGTGACTACGGTGGGGAAACTTGGCACGCACTACCTTAACCAAATAATCAAAGTTAACATCACCAGAAAGAGGACAAATCAACATCATGCGCCTCTTGTATACGATCCACTGTGAAGGACATAACATCACTTCCATGGTATTCACATAAAAAATGCATAACCTGAATTTAACCACGAGGAAACATCAAATGGAGGGACATTCTACAAGGGAGGGACATTCTGGCTAGAATGCCAAGAATGACCTCAAAATGCCAAGGTCATGACAGAAAAAGGAAGACTCAGAACTGTTCCGTGTTCAAGGGAACTAAAGAGACATAAGGAAATGCAGCATGTGGTCCTGATCAGACTGTGAACCAGGAAAAGGCAATTAGTGGGATAACTGGAGAGATGTGAGTAAGGTCTGTAGATTAGGGAACAGGACTCTGTCAACGTTAACTTCCTGATTTTGGTATCTGTGCTGTAGTTTTCAAAGATGTTAACATCCGTGGAATCTGGGTGAAGGATGTACAGAACTCTCTGCACTGTTCTGCAGCTCCTTTAAAGTCTGAAATTATTTCCAAATGAAAAGTTAAAAAAGCCCCAAACTATAAGACTGTGTGAACGGCCTCCTACACAGGTTCCTCGCTTCTACTCCTGTTTCTGTAGTCTGCCCTCCACACAGCAGCTGAAGCGACCACCGAAGAACACAGAGCAGATTATGACACCTCTTGCTCTAATCCCTCCGATGGTTCCCCATCCCGTTCAGAGTAAAATGCAAAGTTCCTCTCTGTGGCCTTTCAAGACCCTGTACGATCTAGCTCCTGCCCCTACTGTGAAGCTTCCCCCGTCCCCACCCCGCCCCCGCCCCCGGCTCTGCTCTAATCACACTGGATGCCCCTTCATCATGCTAGGTTCATTCCCACTTCTAGCTCTTTGCACTTTGTTGCCTCTGCCTGTGATTCTCTTCCTCCAGATTATCACTGGTGCATGCCCTCACTTCACAAAGATCCCTGTTCAGATGCCACCTCTTTACAGAGACCGTCCTTGGTCACTCTTACCACTCTCCTCTTTATGGTTTTATTTTTTTCTTCAGAACACATAGTTATTGTCTACTGCCCCCACAGAATATAAGCTCTTGGAGGGCCAGGGTTTGGCTTGTTCACCACAGTGTCTCCAGGATCTAGAATTCTGTTCAGCTTACGGGAGACACTCAATAAACACAGACAAGTGAGCAAATGATTGAAGTAAGTACATGAATGTTCTTTGCCTTGTTCCTAGCACCTGGAACAGGCAAGTGGCATCTCTTTTCCTAGTTGACCAATGTTGTCTGTGTGACAGCCTTTATTCTACTTCTCACATCTTTTAGGTCAGTGAATGCTCATCTCAAGGAGACGCTCTGGAGATGGTCTTACTTGACTGGTTAAGCCACTGGGGACAGAAAAGGGAATGATGACTAATGTATTTTTTTCCTCTCCTTAGTTTGTGTCCCCCCCCCCCACCCCAGATTCCTATGTTGTAACCTAATCCTCGATATTCTGAGGTGATTAAGTCATAAGGGTGTAGCCCCCATGACTGAGGTTGGTGCCCTTATGAAAGTGAATCCAGAGAGCTCCTCAGTCCCTTCTGTCACGTGAGCTTATAGTGAGAAAGCAGCCATCTATAAACCAGGAAGTGGTCTCACTAGACATTCAATCAGCCAGCGCCTTGATCTTGGACTTCCCAGTTCCTAGAACAAATATCTATTGTTTCTAACCCACCCAGCCTATGATAGCCTGTTAGGGCAGCCTGAATAGACTAAGACAACATATTAAGTGGGTAGGTTCTTTAAAGCATCATATCAGATTTAAATAATGGTGGGCACTAGTAAAAAGAATAGTTAGAAAGGCTTATTTGACATAATTAAAGACTTAATTGGGTGGGCTGTTCATCCTGTTCAGAATAAACATGGAAAATCTTAAAAAAAGGCTTACCATGGGGGCGCCTGGGTGGCTCAGTCGGTTAAGCGGCCGACTTCGGCTCAGGTCATGATCTCATGGTCCGTGAGTTCGAGCCCCGCATCGGGCTCTGTGCTGATGGCTCAGAGCCTGGAGCCTGTTTCAGATTCTGTGTCTCCCTCTCTCTCTGACCCTCCCCCGTTCACGCTCTGTCTCTCCCTGTCTCAAAAATAAATAAAAAACGCTAAAAAAAAAAAAATTTTGAAAAAAAAAAAAAAGACGTACCATGTGCCAAGTGACGGATCCCTCTCAACTCCCTACCAGTACACACCCACATCTATAAGCACCGCACCATGAGAAGCAGGCCTTCTTTGTTGGTGACTATGGGATGAGGATGGTTTATGGTGAAGCAATAGGAAGTTTAGATGTGGTTAGTATAAGCGCACAGGCTCTGGAACCAGATCCTAGGCTCAACTCCTACTAGGTAAGTGACTTTGGGCAAATTATTTAATGTCTTTGTGCCTCAGAAACCTCATCTGTACAACAGGGTTGACAATAATTTTGTTGAGATTAAATGAGTTAACATACACATCAACATATAGAATAGTGCCTAGCACATGGGGAGCGCTCAGTAAGTGTTAGCTATGATTATAGTGCAGGAGACCCCATCTATACCATCTGTGACAGTGTCCTCTGTTTAGTCAGCCTTGAGGCAGTCATCAGCCTGTTCCCAAACTATCCCAGCCATCAGGAGATCAATTCAAGTTTTAAAAACAAGACCAATCTCTAGTTTTTTCCACATTACATCAGGCTGTAAGGGGCCAGAGCCGGGAAGGGGAGTTCCTGGTAACCCAGAGTCAGGAAGAGAAAAATCAATGACAGGTTCAAGAAAGTCAAAGTCAGGGTATATTTATCACCCCCTAGGGCTCAGAGTATTACACCACCCTTCAGTAAGAGTGGAAAAGATGGAAGAAAAATCTTCAAGATGGGAAGTAGGATGGGGCTGGGAGAAAAACAAATAAATTTTGAGGTCCCTCCCAGCTCTACGTACATGTCCTAACAATGGGGTCTCCTGGATGTTGGCTTATAAATTGCAAACCACAATTTCAAACCAGTGCACTCACAGCACTCATTTCAAACCAATGCAACCAGCATCTACTGAGCATCTTCTACACGGCAGATACCACGCTAGGCTCTGAGGATATAATGAAATCAAGAAGTCTCAGACCCTACTGGACCAACACAAACACAGCAGAAGATGATGGGATTCATTCTGAGAAGAAGGGCGCATGCTCTGTTTGGTGAAACCATTCTCTCATGGGACCTGTGGCTACTCCTCTGCCTGGAGGGCCCATCAGACCTTTCATCACCCTAAGTAAACTCTCTCTTCAAGGTGCAGCTCAGGTGACTTCTGCAGGAAGCCTTCCTCAACGCTCTCCATCTATGCGAGGTCCCCACCTCTGGGTGTGGTTTCTAGCCCTATACTCACCCACCACGTTGAACCTTGTCAGATTATAAATCTGTCCCCATGGTAAATTTTACTCTGTATCTTTGTATTCAAGCATAGTGTGCAGTGACTGGTACACAGTAGGTGCTTAATAAACGGGTAAGCACCTGGCCGGTTGAATCGGATGGCAGAGAGGAGTGAGAGACAATGAACAAAACCAGTAAGCCATCACTACAGAGGTGCCCTGCAGGGCTTTGGGGTAGGGGTCGGTGGGGAGGCAGCACGCTAAGTCACAGGGGGGCACAGAAGGGTGGAGAGGAGAGCTGCTGACCTACTGGACTCTTCCTTCCCAGCAGTCTTCCCAGCAGACAGCTTCCTGACGAACAGTCCTTCCTCCAGATGCGTCCGGCAGCACAGAAAGGCAACGGCTGTTAGCGAGCCTGCCTTCCAGAACAGTACAGACACGCACCTGTGTGCAGTCCACACCCAGGGCACCTTCCTCACCTTCCATATCTAGGTCGGAGTGCGAGGGCCAGGGGCCACAGCAATTGTGGGTTTTCCGGGTTTATGATATTTGAAATGACAGTCATTTCGTCTGACTTCGCTTCAGACTCCATCTTTCTGCCCCCTCATTTCATGGTGTGTTTCTCCCTGCCTGTGACCTTCACAATACATGGCTGACAGAGCAATTTCTATCATAAATGAATTTATTCTCAAAAATAAAGGTTTTTGTCATTATAAAATTTATCTATACTATTACATTTTCTCATAAACATAGGTTTTAATGGTTGCATAATACCCCACACAGGGATGTGCCTTATTTCACTTACCATTACATTTTTCTCAACTTTTAACTATTCTAAATTTCGCCAAGCTGAAAATTTTTATTTGTAAAGCTTTGTTCATGTTTCTACTGAATTAGAAGAGATTCCCAAACATGAAACTGGATCAAAGAGTATCAGCATTTTTAGAAATTTAATACGTGTTACCAAAATGCACAGCCCAACTAATTTCTAAGAGACTTTTACAACAGATCTTGCAAAAGCTACAGACTACACGGAGTGCTGCAAAGTCAGGGCTGGAAACTGCCAGATCTGTCTTTACGAGTGCGATATGGCACCTCGCCCGGAACGTTCCAGCCTACCCTGCAGGGTGAGGAAGGGGAACAGCCTCCCTGTAACTACACAAGAGCCACCTGAGTCTCCAACCGCAAGGCCTCTTGAATAAAATATCTGACCTTTCACTTACTACATTCTGCAGTTACTCGGGCTGAAGCGAGGGATGTTTCTGTAAAGCTGAATGTGCTCTACCTCTTAGACTATGCTTTCCTCCTGACATCCACAAAAGGACATCCAGCTGTCCCCTTGCCACCACTCCTGGGGCATCCCTGTCATCAGAATACTCCACCACCCTTCAGCCAGAGTGGAAAAAATGGAAGGAAGATGTTTAGCTCCAAGCACGGTGCTCTCTCCTCAAACTGCTCTAAACTCTAGCATTCCTGTTTCAGCAAATGGCATCACTATCCACCCAAATGCTCCAGATGGAAACCTGGGAGCCACTCCCACCCCAAATGCCAAGTGCTGCGGACTCCCAATCTCCTAAAACAATCTTGAATCCCTCCTCTTCTCCCCACACCCTCCACCACCTCCCAGTCCAAACAGGTGGGACTCCAACCCTAGCCTTCCTTCCAAATGGTTTTGGCACATCCATTCTCACCCCCACCCAACCACCGCCACTGCTGCCACAGGGATTTCCTAAAATGGAAACCATGCTACCACCCTGCTTACTTCATCACTGGTTTCCCACTGCCTGAGAACATTGTCCGAAGTTGTTAATATCGCCTGTACGTTCAACCTGTACTCTGCGCCCCTGACTCTCCACACCGCCCGTGCGACTCCATACGTTGTTCACGCTTTCCCACTCTGGGCTTTGCATGCGCTTCACACACCTGGAGTCTAGACCAGTCTCACCACCTGGATGACAAGTCTTTCTCCTTATAGTATCATTTATTCATTTTTTTAAATTTTTATTTATTCATTTTTTATTTTTGAGAGAGAGGGGGGCAAGTGAGCAAGGGGCAGAGAAAGAGAGAGAGAGAGAGAGAGAGAGAGAGAGAGAGAGAGAACCTGGCTCACCTGGGGCTTATGTAGAGAACCTGGCTCACCTGGGGCTTGTGTTTTACCCAAAGCGGAGCTCGTGCTCAACCAAGGTAGGGCTCCTGTTCCCCCACTATGGGGCTCATGCTCACCCGATGAGGGGCTCAAGCTCACCTGAAGCAGGATTCGAGCTCACCCAAAGTGGGGTTCGAGCTCACCCAAAAGCGGGGCTCAAACTCATGAACCATGAGATCATGACCTGATCCAGAGTCATGCCTAACGACTGAGCTACCCAGGCGCCCTCCTTACGGATCCTTTAAACACGACTTCCTCGGCAGTCTCCCCTTAGCTCTCTGGATAGGGGGTCCCTCTTGTTATTTACTCCCAATGCAAGTGCTATGAGTGGCACTGGGGGCTCACAGTACTTGCGGCCCTCATAACATCCTGATGGACTACCTGAATTTATTGCTTTAACGACTGGATTCCATGACTAGAAGTTGAATAAGCAAGCATTATTTGTCTGATTCACCCCTATACCCCAGCCCTCATCATGCAGAGAGCTAATAATTTGGCTGACTCGGTGAAAATCCGTGTCTGCTGGATGTGGAAGTCTTCACTGTAAATGAAAATCAAGTTTTCAACTTAACGATCTGAACCTGCATGTTGGCACTGAACCATGCCTCTCCATGTTTTCATTATTTTGGTTATAGTTATACTGTTACTTTCAATAATTCCCCTAACGGTTAACAAATTTATTTAATTTATTCAATGTGTTTAATTTTTTGTTAAGTAGTATGCTTTGGCAATTTATGTTCGGCCCCTCCTATTTCCAATATGTTCATACTAACCAAAATAATTCTTAGAAGGAAAAGAAAAAAAACGAATTTATTGATACTATGAATTTCCAGTGGTTAAAATCTCATTTTTCCCCTCTGTGTTCAAGTCAGTGTATGACTTTTTGGTAGAAATACATTCTAATTTCTGCATAAATAGCAAAGATCTATGTTACTTGGCATTTACTTCCAGAAATAAAACCAGCAGAGGGAGCAAAGGAACATAAAACTAGTTTCCTAGGTCCCCGCGGATTAGTAAATGCTATGCTGGCCTCCGGGTATGACTATTAGGCCAATTCCATCACTACCCCACATTTTTATATGACTTTCTGTACTATAACACAGAGTGATGGGTGAAGGACTATAACTCTGTATTACAGACCAAAGACAGTCTGCTTCTGAGTTTGGATCTGGACTGATAAGACCCCTGAGATCATTCTTCAATGTATCTGGGTTAATCCTAAAGTCTTTGTTTTGGGGGTGAGGGAATGAGGAGATTAACTAATCCATATAAACCCCTTTTTCCAGAGTTGTGTCTGGCTGAGTTTGGGACTTCCCAGGGCCCAGAACGGGCTTACTGCATAGGAAGAGCTCGACAATACGCTTGCATCATCATGGAATCTCTTAGACATCCCTGCTCTGGCTACAAATGAATGAGATGTGCTGTAGCCGGAGCGGACTGACGACTGTCTAGGGATAATAACAATACGTTGAATATGTGACCTGCAACATTTGCCTTCGTGTTAGTTAGTAACTTTCCTGGGCCACATCCAGTCCTCAAAGATATTTCATGGTAAAGTCATATGAGAATGCTCTAAACTCTTTGAGAAAGATAAGGCATAATGCCAAGGTAACATTCTGTACTAGAACTAACCCGGAAGACAGGAAACCCACGGGCCACATCCGGCTCCCCACACACCAGTAAGCAGCAGCTACTTACCCCTTTTCTGGCCTGGAGGCAGCCACGGAGAACTCAGCACAGTTATCAGCCGTACAGTGAAGGGCTGAGTACCAAAGAGCCAGGCTGCAAGCCACCTCGGCCTGAACCAGGTCTGGGAACTACCCAGTGTGGTCAGCAGGCCCGCTGAGCTCACCACCTGAACTTCACCTTCGGCCCACCCATTCTTGGCTTTCCCATCACTCCTGCCACATTCTGAGGGACAGTTTCCTACCATTCTGCTGCCAGAACAATCTTTTAACTTCTGACCAGGCTAACGTCCTTGCCTAAAACTCTCTTATGGTTTCTCACTGCCGTCAGGCTAGTGCCTCGGTGATCCGAACGGACGCTCGCTTCCTTTCTGGCTGCCTGCCGCCTGCTAGTCGGTGTGCCCACCAACGGCAGTTACCAGAGTTCCCAAGACAGCACGCTCTCGCAAATCTCCATGCCTTGGACTTCGCTGGTTTTCTCTGCCTAGAGTGTCCTTCTCACTTCTTTTTCATGAACTCAACGCTTACTCCTTCCCAAAGATCTTAGGTCAGGCAACACCTCCCCCGGGAAGGCCTTCCTGACAGACTCCCACTCCTGTCCCAGTGACGTGGCCACTCTGTGTTCTTTGAAGTGCCCAGTGCCCGCCTCCCCCTGCCCCCGCCACCAAGCGCTGTGACCACTGTTTAGCACCCACGTCCCTCACTGTGTAAAAAATGTGAGGAAAGGACTGTACCTTTTATGTCTATGACGGGGGTAGTGGCTGAGATCGACCAGGGAGAGCACGCAGTGTAAAGAGACCAGGGTCCAGGGCAGAGCTCACAAAAAAGATCACTAAGGACAGGAGAAAGACAGGCCAGAGAAGCACAGGAAAACCGGGTGCGAACGCGTCACAGGAGCCCAAGGAGGGCGGCCACAGGCAAGAAGAAGGGCCACAATGTAAAGCGCTGCCGACAGGTTCATGGTGACATGGCTCAAAACACGTCCCCTGGATTCAGCAGCCAGCAGGTCACCGGCCACCTTGGGGACAGGAGCGTCAGAGGAGCGAGAGATGGAGCCAAACTGCAGGTGGATGGAAGGGAAATGAGAGGTGAAGAACTGGAAGCGGCTGGAAGACGATATTCTTTTAAGACACCCCGCCGTCTGCTACAACAGAAAGACATCACGCCGAGTGAAAGAAGCCGGTCACCAAACAACGCCTGGTGTACGAGTCCCCTCTGCGAGGGACCCAGAGCAGGCACACTCAGAGACAGAGAGCGGGATGGTGGCTGCCAGGGGCTGGGGGAGGGGCAACGACGGGTGCGCGGTCAGTGGGGTCAGAGTTTCAGTTTTACGAGACAGGGCATGTTGTGTGGACGGATGGTGGTGATATGAATGTCCTCAACGTCACTGCGCTGTATTCTTAAGAGTGATTAAAATGGTGAATTTTAGATGAGGTACAGTTCACCGTAATTTAGAAAAAGGAAAAAGCAGCACTGCTGTTAAGAGAGTAGGACGGACGTTGCTACAACAGGATACGGGGTCGAGAGGGTTTTGTTTGTCCAACAGAAAGGCAAGACATTTGAGCATGTTAATAAATTGAGAAGGGTGAGCTGGTCAAAAGGGAGACACGGGGAACAGTTTTTGATGTGGAGAGCCCGAGAGCAAGAGATAAGGAGGAGGCAGAAGAAGTTTGTTGGAGAGGAACACAGGGTGCGCAAGAAAACAGTTTTAAAGCCTCTATTGGCTAACCTCTATTTTTCTTTGAAGGCGGAGTCTGGGGAGGGAGAGGGGACTCGGGTGGGGTGGGGAGTGGTGAGGGTCTGGAGGAGTGGAGGGGAGTCCTGAGGACCTGCAAGGGACCGTGTGCAGGGACTGAGGCGACTCTGGCAGCTGGACTGGAATGCTGAATGTGCAGTGGGGAAGAAGGCCCCGGGCTCAGAGCGTGACCTTGCAGCAGCCCCAGGGGCTGAGTGCACAGGAGGGCTGGAGAGGGTGTGAATGGCAGACGTGTTCTTCAGGGAAGAACGAGGGCGCCTGACCAGAGAACGCTGGGCGCCTAGTGGCTGACACCCCTCTGGAAAGGGAGAGAAGATGGGGCGCAGACACTGGCCAACAAGGACAAGAGCGAATGGCCAGCAGGGACCGACTGGCCACGAGGGCAAGAGTAAGGGGAGCTGGAGGAAGGGTTCAGAGAAGCGAAAGATTAGGAGACTGAAGTCAGCAGTGACACATAGCAGTTTAAGGTTCCTGATGTGGGACAGTTCTGGGTCCCTACCAGGCCAGGCTTAGCCAGGGTGGAGGTGGCTAAAAAGAGAAATACAATCAGGAAAGACCTGGGTCCTATCCACAGCAGATGCTTCTATGTGTTCTTCTTCCCAGAAAACATAGATAATTATCTTTTATGACTCTTTTCCCCTGGCTTCAATTTCCTCTTTACTGCATTCTTTTTTTCCCCTTGAGGAAATTCCTTATGATCTAGGTACTATCCCATTTTACATCTTCATTCACCTACTTCTGTTCTTATATGCCATCTGAACTCAATAAGAACCCTGTTCTGTACTAAATCATGGGTTGGTAATCTGTGGGAGACATAAAAGCCCATTAAGAGCCACGAAAACAGGCAGTGACTCACTTCCCAGGGTCAACATCGCAGATTAAAAATACCAGTAAAAACTAATCGTCATCATCTATTCAAGTCTTTCAAAGGCTAAGCATGGATATTTTGTACTACCTGACTTAAAAGATCCTGAACAGATCCTGAGCCCTTCCCCAACAAAGAAATCCGAAATAATAAAGGGAGTCTTGGGTTTTACACTGAGAAGAGCCCAGAAGGAAGTTAAAACCGAACCCGTGCCTTTTTATGCAGCCTAGCTAGCCCCAATGACCATATTTTTTATTTTACTGGACTTAGAAACGGGCATGTCTGTCTTGCACGCCATCTTCTCGCTCCAAGAAGGGCAAGGACAGACTGAGGCAGCTGTCTTTTTGGCCTTCCTGAGGTTTATGCAGTTGTCACATGGTCTCAAAACAATGTCTCATCAGCATATGCCAACACTGGCTTTCTCCAGGGCAATGTGACATAGAACCAACTCACCAACACTCTGGAAATAGACTTGTTCCTCCTTTGTTTGCACTGGTGTAGAAAATTTTGGACATAACATCTTACTGAACCATTGTGGAATCAGTTCAACGTATCCCTTGTATCTGTGTGCATGCTATACTTTGTCACTTTGACAACACAGCATCTGAAGGCCAGAACACGCAGCAGGTGATAGATAGGTCACTGTGAGAGCAGGCACATGGAGATTTTGCTTTCAATCCCACCTGTATGTCCTCTGAACGTTGTGACCAGGGTGCAGTTGTCTTGCTCCAGTTTGAGGATGGTTACTTGTCCCGACTGGTCACCAATAAACACATGCCGGGTTTCAACGTCAAATCTATCATGTAAGCATTAAGGATCATTTCTCAAAATTGAATGGAGGGATTTACAAAAATAAATAAATAACCAAACAAATCAAGAAACGTGCAAATCCCATATGAACAAAGCTTGGACGTAACGCTGAAAGATACAAAAGCAGGCATAACAGAGTGAAAGACACAATATTATTGGACAGTAAGACTTAACACGATAAACATGTCATTTCTCATAATACGAATTTGCAAACTTAATATAATCTCTATAGAAATATCAACATAAGCTTTTTTCCCTAGAACTAGGGAAGTTTAAGTTCATATAAAAAATAAGTAAACAAGAAATGCCAGGAATATTCTAAAAATAAAAGCAATACGGTATTTGATAGGGGAGATTAGCCCTACCACGTATTAGAACACGTTACACAGTCTTTTTAAGTGCAAGTGTGGTATTGGTGCATAAATAGACAAACAGACCCATGGAACAAAATGGCAAGTCTACAAATAGACCCCAAAGTATACAGAAATGTAGTACATGTCTGATAAGGGTGGCTCTTCAAGGAATAAGGAAAAGATGGGTTAAAAAAAACAAAAGCATTGACATAAACTGGATAGTCATTTGGAAAACAAAACAGGATCCGTAGTTCACATTCTATATTAGGATAAACTACAAATGGATGAAGGATCTAAATGTAAACAATGAAAAATGTAAGTTCGAGATGAGAGAGCTCCTTTCTAACCTTGGAGTGGGAAAAGCTACTACTCAAAAACACAAACAACAAAACAAACACCATCAGCAAAGCCAAATGACAAGCTGGAAAAAATATTTGCAACTTATGTCACAAAAGGCCCAAATCTCTAACATAAAAAGAACAAACCACAAACCTAATAGGAAAGCGGGCAAAATATATGAACACATAGTTCCAGAAGACATGAAAATGAAAACGGGGCTGTGCAAGAGAGGCCTGACTGTCAGCCTCTGAAAGGCTGCTCACAAGGCTGGCAAGGTATCTGGCAACTGGTTTTCAGGGGGGTCCCACCATTAACAGACAAGAGTGGTTCACTGTGCCTGAACCGTGATGATACGGTTTTTGCCAAATACCTGCTTTCCTTTTCAGTCTGTAATTTTGGTACATGTCAGAAAGAGGCTGCCTACGTGACCAGTCTCTAGTAAAAACCTAAGGCGCTGAGTGTCTAGTGAGCTTCCTGGGTTGATAAAACCACTCAACCCTCCTTCTAGAGATCTATCCCAGAGATACACTCGGGCCAAAGTACAAAATGCATGCCTGAGGTTATTCACTCCACGTTATTTTAACAGCTAAAGTTTGAAAACAACAAAAAATTCCATCAAAAGGGGATTTACTGAACTAACTATGATATAAGCAAGCGATAGAGTCCTATCCAGCTAGGGGAAAAAAAGATCTCCATACCATAAGCAAACAGACATGGAGGAATTTCTGGGATACATTATTAAGTGGGGGAAGAAAAGCCACGGTATGTAAGTTTATAAGCTACACAATCTTTGTGTAAGAAAGGGAGAGAAATAGAAATATATGAGTGTGTCGTGTGTGTGTGTGTGTGCGTGCGTGTGCTCATTTCACAAAAGGAAGCTCTGGAAGGACAAATCAAGATCTGACACACATGGCTGCCTATGGAGGAGGGAGGAACAAGGTGAGGAGACAGGGCTGGTGGTGAGTCTTCTCTCATCATAGTTTGCATTCTGGAATCAAGTCATTATTTCACATATTAAAAATATGCATAAGATTAAAAGAAAAAATCCCCCATATTGATGACAAAGCATAAATGAAGGAACCTAACTATCAAGTTGGTGACATAACCACAGTTAACGGAATTATTTCAAGTGACTTTAGAACACAGCATTTCAACTGTACATCCTTGGGGGGAATGTACTCCAAAGACAAAGAGAACTGCAAAGAAGTCTAAAATCTCACTCAGTTGTCTTGTAACTATAATACTTCTATAATTAGTATTTTGAAACAGCTTAAAAATATACCATTGGATAAAGCAAAAACAAGTTCATGTTTTAGGAACGAAAATGTTCAGTCCAAGATAAAAGAATCAAGTACAAAAGTGAGGTAAAAACCTTATAATGCTACATTTGGATTAGAACCGTTATATGAACTGATGATTCACTTTCTTTTCAAGAACACACACACCTATATTTCCTAGTTATCTCTGAGTCCTATTCCTCACTAAAAGAAATGGCTGATTCAGGATTGGGACAAGAAGGTACAAGAAGAGCTTAAGACATGCTGTGCCAAAAAAGGAAGCCACCAAAGGCAAGCGGAGCTGTATCAAAAGACGCTGGAGCCAATATGATGGGGCTCTTACTGGCCAAAGACAGATTAACATTAGCATCGAAGAAGGCAAGTTATTGAAATTGACTGAATATATTATTTTTAGAAACCTTAAGAGTTTATAATAATGCTCAAAAAGAAAAAAAAAAGACACCTATTGGAGGTAACCTGGGCACTGACTCTCTCCTCTGAAAATGAGCAATTAAAGAGAAACAATTCCGCATTTGTTGCTTTTTCCATATTAATTGTATCTCAGGGTAAGCAATTAGCCCCAGCTAATGAGGCAAAGTTCTACTTTACTTATCTTTTTTAATGTATATACACTTATTTGGGGTGGGGGGAGAACTCAAGCATACATGGGAGGGAGGGGCAGACAGAGAGGAGAGAGAGAATACCAAGCAGATGCGGGGCTCGATCTCATGAACCGGGATACCACGACCTGAGCCAAAATCACGAGTCAGGCGCTTGGGGCGCCTGGGTGGCTCAGTTGGTTAAGCATCCAACTATCGATTTCGGCTGAGGTCATGATCTCACGGTTCGGTTCGTGAGTTCGAGCCCTGCATCGGGCTCTGCACTAACAGTGCAGAGCCTGCTTGAGATTCTCTCTTTTCCTCTATCTATGCCCCTCCCCTGCTCTCACTCTCTCTCAAAATAAATAAATTAATTTTTTTAAAAAAGTCAGACACTTAACCGACTGAGCCACTCAGATGCCCTGAAAAGTTGTACTTTATAGAAGAATTCCAACAAATACACGTGGAAAAAATTATAGGATTACAAAAATCGCCACTTTGCAGCCCTAATGAAAGGTCTGGTCCAGGCGAAGATCAGCAACTAAAACCACTGAATGAAAGGCTGGTGTGCGCCGCAGGGACCTGGCGGTCACCACCTGAATCACTGATCAACTCAGCATCACTGGAAGGGTGACAACCCTGTGCTATGGGCTTCCTGCTGTGAAGCAACACGAACCATACAGCACAAGGACCAAGTGTTCTTAGCAGGAGCTGAATCTGAACTGAGTCAAGATTTTAGAGGCGGGTCTCAGTTTACAGAAAAATACGGGAGACGCACAGGTAGGAGAACAAGGGAAATGACATCACGAGACACCAGAGGCCACTTTAGAATGCGGGGCTATCTACAGGAACACAGGCTCCGTACTCCAACAAGTCACAGTGGCATCAAAAAAAAAAAAAAGAAAAAAAAAGTGAAGGGAGGAGATCACTGCCCTAGATTGAGAGATTTAGGATATGAAAACCACAGCCAACATGTGAACTTTGTCTGGACCCGATTTTAAACTAATCCGCTGCAAAAAGCCATTTATGAAACAGTAAGTGAAATGTGAAAATGGATTATTCTACAATGTCAAGTAGTAGTTATAAATTTTTAGGAGTAGTAACAGCATTGTGATTATGGAAAAATTCCACATTTTTAAAGCGGGGTACAATGAAGTACCTAAGGATGCAATGACATACGGTCTGCAATTTGTTTTAAAACACTCCAGCAAAAAGGGAGAGAAAGCCAAAATGATAGAAGAATCAACACCGGGTCTGATGAATACGTGAGTTTCCATGATATTCTCTCCTCCCAGTTGGTACACGTTTTGAAAATTTTCATAATAAAACACTTGTTTTAAAAGTGAAGAACAAGGCATCACAAATTCCCTCAGGCTCAAGAACAACAGAGAAATGTTATGCTCTCCAAACAAGCGGTCAGATACATGCAAAACAATACTAAGATATATACGGAATAAGATCACCTTACATTTACCTTAATTATAAGAACACAGATGAAAAAACAATCTTTATGATGGCACGTAAATAATAGGATGCTTTGTAAAGAAATTCAACAAAAGCCATTTGAAAGAGGGTCGAAATAAATTATAGTACAACCTGAAAGCCAGAGTGATTGGCATTACGTATGATATGAGGATATACAAAAATCAAGATAATCTTAACAGCTTTCCAGCACTCTTGCCCTGAACAAATCTAAGAGACTACTTGGTGAAAAGACCTTGTACTGTACAGGCAGACATCTTGGAAATATCTCCAACATGCATAGAATCTTAAAATGAAAAGTACCTGAATTATTTCTGTGGAAGTGTGATAAATGTGATCAAACATGGTCAAATGACAAGACTGAAAGGCAAGGCCAGATAAAGTATTCACAAATTTAAATACCAGCAAGGGAAGGGTGGAAGGAAAACGGTTCTATTTCCTAACATCAACCTGCCATGTGACCTTTGGGAAATACCTCCATTCCACCGTTATTTAGTAGTGCAGATGGCTAGCCGAGTTCTAACACCCAAGTTCTACTCCTGGTTCTTCCAGGTAACAGTTACGTGACCTGGAGAATGTCCCTTAGCCTTTCTTCCTTTTTTTTTTTTTAATTTTTAAAAAATGTTTATTTATTTATTTATTTATTTATTTTTAAATTTTTTTTCCCAACGTTTATTTATTTTTGGGACAGAGAGAGACAGAGCATGAACAGGGGAGGGGCAGAGAGAGAGGGAGACACAGAGTCGGAAACAGGCTCCAGGCTCTGAGCCATCAGCCCAGAGCCTGACGCGGGGCTCGAACTCCCGGACCGCGAGATCGTGACCTGGCTGAAGTCGGACGCTTAACCGACTGCGCCACCCAGGCGCCCCAAAAAATGTTTATTTATTTTTGAGAGAAAGAGAGAACACAAGCTGGGGGAGGGGCAGAGAGCTAGAGAGAGTGAGGATCTGAAACAATCTCCATACACCATCAGTGCAGAGACTGACGTGGGGCTCGAACTCACAAACCATGAGATCGTGACCTGAGCCGAAGTGGAAGTCAGACGCTTAACCAACTGAGCCACCCAGGCACTCCTAGAGAAAGTCCTTAACCTTTCTGAGCCTTGGTTTCTACACTGTGAAAATTGAGAATTCAGTCTTTTTGATTTTACTTCTAATTGTTGTTTTGAGAGTGAGCAAAGTAACGTTATATAGAAGCACTATAAAACTCTCGGGGACTGCAACTGTAAGATATTTTCTTCTTTTTCCTCTCCTTTCCTCTCTCCTCTCTTCCTTTTGATTCTTGTTAGTATTATACCTCACTTGATATTTGAAGCTTCAGATCTCTAGCCAAAGAAACCAAAGATTTGAGGTTAATCAGAAACTGATCATTCAATTTTTGAGCCATCAGTCTCTTTGTCTTCCTTTATTTCTCAATTTGAATTTTGGTTATTTTCACTGCATGATTACATCTCCCCTATGAGGCCTGAAAGAAGAGAGAAAAGGCTGAATTCAACCTGACTTCTATCACTTGCTGACTTGGATAAGTGACTTTTTGAGGTGAAAATTAGGAGACAGGTTACTTTGGGGAAGTTCCTTATATATGCCACCGGGGTCCACTAGGCAGAGAAATCAGGGTACTCATACTATTCCGAACATTCTATGGTGTTTCAGCAGATCTCCTTCCTTCCCTTCAGAAACTGTAAGTATGGAAGGTGGAAGAAAGAAGAGGGAAGAGGTGGGGTGGAGGGTTCCCATGAAAAAAATGTGTTTAAAAACTGGATTTTAATGTGAACTCCAACACTGTACGAGCATGTTAACACTGTTAACAATCTGTACACAAGGCAGCTCCTAGAAAAAACCCTCCGGCCTTGGGAAAGTTACAAGTTTCCTATAGGAGAGCCTTTGGCAAAAGCAGTGCTGTTATGCCATCAGTGAGCAGCACTGGAAAAATCTCAGGGATGTATGTGTTCCCAGGAACAAGGGCGGGCACCGTGGCTCCAAAATTGGAGCTAGCGAGGCAGAGCTGTGGAGGTGAGGGAATCTTCTGGAAGAACCTGTCTGTCTGTAGTACTGCATTTCCCCTCTACCTGCAAGATTGGACAAGATGGTCATTTACCTCGGGAAATGAACCCAGAGGCTTTTACACACATACAAAGTCTTCTGATATCAAATCATATGTGTTTTTGTTTTGTTTTGTTTTGTTTTGTTTTGTTTTGTTTTTTGCTTAGTAAGCCACATGGTGTGGCTAAAGGAAACAGCTGAAAAATGACGATGGCTTCTGGAGATGCCTGAAGAGAAGAGTCCAAGACTGCCACAGTCAGGAGACTTTTAATTCTGGGCATCTGTGTCTTGTTTTTCAATTCCAAATAGTCTAAAAAGTCAACTTCCTAAGGGCAAGATCTGTACTTTTTCTATATTTTTTGGCTTGGTTAAGTGATATAGAAGATGTATCTCTAGGCTGGGCTAGTGAGATAGAAGCCAGCATTTTTTTTTTAAAGAGATTTCTTTTTAATGTTTATTTTACTTTTGCGAGTCAGAGAGAGAGAGAGAGAGAGAGAGAGAGAGAGAGAGAACAAGAGGGGGAGAGGCAGAAAGAGAGGGAGACACAGAATCCAAAGCAGGCTCCAGGCTCTGAGCTGTCAGCACAGAGCCCAATGTGGGGCTCGAACCCATGAACCATGAGATCATGACCTGAGCTGAAGTCGGACGCTTAACCGACTGAGCCACCCAGGTGTCCCGAAGTCAGCATATTAAGAACAAATTACACTGATGCTATTCATTCTGTTCTCAAATGTATCATGGGAAGAAACAAAACAAAACAGCTGCCTAAGGCAGAAGCCTCACATTCTGGTGATTTTCTGACATACTAGCCAGGTGTCTGCAGATAAGGCATGTGACCCTTTCTGGGCTTCACCTGTAAAACCAGGAGTTGGCCAGGATGACCTCTAAGGACCTTTCCAATTCGAACACTGTAAGAGATCTACTGACATAAGAGTGCACGTACTTCAATTCAAGCATTATGCTCGTCTCAACTGGCCTTTAGAAAGCAAACTTCAGACTTTCTTTCCTTAACAGGTGGGACCACCCTCTCGAAGATGAGTTGATCCTGCCTTCTGTTCCTTATCACCCTTGTTTCTGGCCTGCTTGGTGACCTGCCACATTTACAACCTTCCTCCATGGCCATTCTTAGTTTCTTCATCTTGCTCTTCCAGTGAGGAAAATCAGAGAGAAAAACAGGAATGACATTAGCCGCCCCCCCCCCCCCCACACACACACCCAAATACAGCTACTGAGGCACATCTGCGAGGAGACAGAAACTACTCTGTGAGACTGTTGACAATCACGGACCAGGCATTTTATAAATACGAGATGAACATCTGAGAGTAAGTCTTGCTATTTCTTCCTGCTTTTGCTGACAAGTGATCTGTTTCCATCTACCTCCTCACTCGTCACAGGGTGGAGAGTGATGCTTTGCTTTTTAAACTAAGAAGCCGGGGGCCCTTTACTCCTTCCATGGTAGCATCACCCACACAGGCTTCAGACTCATCAAGCCCGTGCTTGCTGGAGCCCAGTGAGCCAGACATGGGGATTTCCCGGCATTTACAGGTACTCACACTGAGCACATGGGCCCTGGAGACTCAGGAGATAAGAATTAGTATCATTCTACATACCCTGGAATAAAGTCTGTACCATTACCGTGTAGATACCAGCTAACCCACTCTGGTCCTGGCATGGTAGCTCCCCCATGAATATCTAAAAACAATAAATAGGAATCCTGTGGTTCTTTACAACCTTAATATCTATGTGTAAATTACTTCTGTATGCAGAGAAGGAAAAGGCTGTTATTTCAGTGATGGTTTTATCTCCATGTTCCAGAATCCTTTCTGACAGCTGAGGCTCCTAAATCCGGGCCGTGTCCTGTCTGGATGTCAGACCTGCGTCATAGTCACTCCACAACCCTGCTCCGCAGGACCTGTTATTTGCGGGGAAATCACCTCATTTTAATCCACCTCCGTGAGGACCCTTGATGATTTGCATATTGGTTAAGTCAGTGAGAATCTTAATCCACAGGGCAACGCAGCAAATGCAAAACTTTCAAGTTGCACATACCCAAGCTTTTCATGAAAGAAAGGAGTCAACAGCTAAGGTCCAACCAAGGGATTTTTGTCCAGCAAAGGATACTGCAGGCCCGAGGCCACGGCACTGGTTCGATACCCTCCGAGGCGCTGCCCACTCTCGGAGCAGTGCCAGGCAAATTGCTTGTCCTGCCCAGTGCTCAGCACCCACTCCAGCTCCAGGACGAACAGGATCATCGTCACTCTGCTCTGATGTGCTGAAAAACCAAGAGATACGAAAATAACCCATGAAGCATCATAAAGGAGACTGAGGAAGCATGGTGCACAGAGATCCATCATTGTCTTCTCCCCATCCCAGAGGAGGCTGGACAGTATGACAGCCATTGCACACACACCAGAACGGTGGTTCTCACCAGGAGCGCAGGCCCACCACTGTGGAGGGGCATGCTTGAGTTGTTAGACGGTCTTGTATAAACTATCCATTTCCTCCCATTGCTCTCTTTCTTTCCTACCTACACCAACCAAAAGTTTCCTACCACCCAGACCCCCATTACCAAAGGGTCTGGGTCATCTCTCTCAGACATTAAGTTAGGGCTGCTTAGCTGGAGAATGCCAGAACGTGGCACAATGGGACCACAAAACAATAGAACGTGTTAGCAATGATGTTCTTATGATAAAGTCACCAGGGTGAGTTTATGTAAGCTTAAAAAAAGTAAAGAACATTACTGTTCTCCTTTTGATGAAGTATGGCTTCTTAAACCCACAACAAAGTTCTAGATGAATTTTCTATAAGAAATCAAATGCTGGAAAGGAGGACAGAATTATTCCCAAGTGCCATGTAAAAGAGAATGAAATATCCCTGATGTCAAAGTACACATACATGTGATAATGAGGGCAAATCTCCCAGGATTGCTCATTATACAGAGGCAACACCGCCACAGAATAACTGCATCACAGTCAGAAGCAACTGTTCATGTCATCTACTCATCTCCCTATTTTACATGTGGGTAAACTGAGGCACAACGAAGTCGAGTAGTTCGGCCAAGATCTCACGGCTTCTCAATTATTGAATAAAATCAATAAAAATTTGCTTTCTTCTTATCCAATTCCAGAGGGTGAGGTAGAGGGGGTCCATGGCCACTGAACAGAACTGACTGGAATAACCAAAGATTGATATCCGGGAACCCGGACCGCCCTAGGCTCTGTGCCCAGGAGCCGGCAGTCTGGTGGGAAAATGCAGACCCATCATGAAAGTGATGACGTGATGGAGAAAACATCAGTTTTCCATTTCGATCATGAAAATAAAGTTAGTATGGATGGATCAATGCAGCTCTATTGGCAAGAACAGTACGACCTGCCAATTTCTGAGTTACTAACAAATGCCAAACACTTAAATACAGTAAAACCTTGGATTGCGAGTAACTTGTGCTGCAAGTGTTCTGTAAGACAAGCAAACGTTTCTAATAAATTTTAATTTGATAAACAAGCGATGCCTTGCAATGCGAGTAGTATGTGATGCTAAACATCCCGTGATCACAACTGAGCCAATGGTTCTTAGTGGTTCTTCTCTCTCTCTCTCTCTCTCTCTCTCTCTCTCTCTCTCTCTCTGTCTCTCTCGCTTAGAGATTGTGGGTGGTCATCTCCCATGCATGGATGCTCAGTCTCAGGCCCCATTGTTTGGCAGAAATCAGTGATTTTTTAGAATTTTGGAAGGTGCCCACAACTGGTACTTTTTTTTTTTGTCACTTCAAAGCACCTGTGGATAGTCCTTTGCTTTTCCACGTAAGAGTAACCTTAGGAATGCTTTGCTTCATTCTAGGTCAGGCTGCCTGCAGATATAGACCCTTCCCTCTGCTGCCTTATTGCCAGTTACATTAAATACAGTATATGACGAGAGTTTATTAATACTGTACTGTAGTCAACATCCATGTGAGCATATACAATGGCCCCCATGCAGAAAAAGGTTGAAAACAAAAGCAGTAAGAAGATGATTATGGTAGAAGTTAAGAAGGAAATCATCAAGAAGTGTGAACAAGGTATGCGAGTGGTTGAGACTGAAATACTTTATAAGAAGTTTACGTCTGCATCTCATCTGCAGAAGAGAAGGAGAAAAAAGTAGAGGAATCCCTCACTTCAAATGAGATTAGGGAGATGTGTAAAATGTGGAAAACAGTGCAAAATTTTGTAGAAAAGCACCACCCAAATAAGGCAGTACGAGAGATGAATCTATTTAATGACAATGCAATGTCACATTTCCGTGAAATCCTCAAAAGGAGGCAAAATCAAGTGTCATTGGATAGGTTCCTTGTTAAAGTTGCACAAAAAGAAGATTCCATTGAGCCAATAGACAGGAGTGATTCCATTAGTGATGGTGAAAGTCGTCCTACACAATAACCCTCCTCTCTCGTCTCCCTCACACCAGCCACAAAGGTTTTCAAAGAGAAGTGTGGGTTAATTTGTCTGTTTTTCTTTATATTTTGTATTTATTATTTTGTATTATGTTACAGTACTGTAATCATTTTATATGATTATTTTTGGGTGTGGAACAAATCATCTGAGTTTCTATTACTTCCTATGGGAAAATTCACTTTGAATATACAAGTGTTTTGGATTACAAGCATGTTTCCGGAACGAACTACGCTCACAAACTAAGGTTTTACCGTATGTTCTTTCATTTAGTCTCTGAAATGATCCTACAAAGGTGGGTGGTTTCCCCATTTTACAGACATAACCTGGCCTTGGCAGGATGGCCCTTTCAGAATGGCCAACAAACCAATGGCTACCACAAAGAGTACCCACAGGACAGCCATTCCACCAAATGCCTGGTATTTTTAAATCCAATACTTAAAACATAGAGAATCTAACAGGGCATGGCAGGGGTACAGAGGCAATAACCCTATGACTTCTCTACACTAAATACCTGCCTGTCAGAGTATCAGCCACCCTCGAGATCAAAATGTTGTCTCTAACTTAAAAGATATGACTTCTTGGAGAAACTCCTGAAGATCTTGTCATCAGATGTCTAAATCAAGGTCCACCAATGATAGAATAAAAATGAACTTTCTAATGGCCCAAGTTTCACAAGTCTATTTCAGGGAGAAAGTGGCCCCCAGTGAGTGTCCCTTTTTCTCATCCCTTTCTAAGTCCAAGGAGATGACAGCAGCCCAGAAGACAAGGGGCTTTAAAACATCTGGGCTGCCATTATGTGAGAGGAAGAGACAGCGGCTCAAAAAGGTCAAGTCACTTGCTCAAATCTGTGCAACCAACGAGTGATGAAACTAAGGCTAAAACCATCAGCTCTCTGCCATAGTTGATTCTCTCTCTCTCTCTTTCAGGCTGCCTATGTCTACTGAAAACACCAAACACAAAACAAACCCCAAAACTCAGAGCACATATTCCTTCTAAGGTGACAGAATTCTTTCATTCAAAAAGAAATCCTTCAAAGGTACATACATATTACTAAGCTTCAGAAACCTGGGCTTGAAGTCCAGTTATACTTTTTGAATAGGAATGCTGAGAGACCACATCCTTGCCTTGATCTTGATCATAGGGAGAAAGCATCTCGTTTCTCATGATTAAGTACACTGTTAGCTGTAGGTCTTTGTAGACGCTTCTTTATCAGGGTGAGGAAGTTTGCCTCTACTCGTAGTTTGCTCAGAGTTTTTATCGTGAATGAGTGCCAGGGTTTATCAAATGCTTTGTCTGCACCAATGGATATGATCATATCATTTTACTTCTTTAGACTTTTGATGTGATGGGTTACACTAATTATCAAATGTTAAACCAGCTTTGCATATCTAAATATATCCCCTTGGTCATGGGTATGTAATTCTTTCTAACTATTGTTGGATTTGCTAGAATTCTTAAAAGGATTTTAACATCTAAGTTCATGAGAGATACTGGTCTATAGTTTTCCCTTCTTGTACTGTCTTTGGTTTTGGTATCACTGCTTTTTTTTCTTTTAATGTTTGTTGAGGTAAAATTCATCATTTAAGCCATTTTAGAGTATATAATATTCAGTGGTTTCCGGTATATTCACAATGTTGTACAATCATCATGAAAAAATGTTCTATTTATAGAATGTGTCCATCACTCCCAAAAGAAACCCAAACCCCCAACTCCCCTTTCCCCTACCCCCTATCACTGGCAACCACTAATTACTTTCTGTCTCGATGGATTCCTCTATTTTTGACATGTCATATGATTGCGTTCAAAAAGTGTGGTCCTTTGTATCTAGTTTCTTTTACTTAGCATGTTTTCAAGGTTCATCCACGTTGCACATTTATCAGTACTTCAATCCTTTTTTGTGGCCAAATAATAGTTCATCTTACTGATATACCACATTTTGTTTATCCATTCACCATTCATGGCCATTTAGTCTGTTTCCACTTTTTAGCTGTTGTAAATCATACTGTCATGCACAATGGTATGCAAATGTTTGAATTCCTGCTTCTATTTCTTCTGGATATAAACTGGAATAATCCTCACTTGGTCATGATGTACTATCCTATACTGTTGAATTTGATTTGCTAAAATTTTATTTATATTTTTTGCATCTGTTTTCATGGAGAACACCAGCCTGTATATTTCTTTTCTTGTACTGTCTTTGTCTAGTTTTAGTATCATGTAATGCTGATTTCAAAAATCAGTTGGAAAGTCTTTTTCTGAAAGTTTGTGCAGAGTTTGTATTGTTTCTTTCTTAAATGTTTGATAAAAAAAAAAAAGCCTAGGGTTTTCTCTGTGGGAAGGTTTTAATTATAAAGTAGATTTTTTAGTAGATATAGGGCTATTAGGGTTTTATATTTCTTCTTGAGGGAACTTTTGTCATTTTTACCTTTCAAAGATTTGTTCATTTAAGTTGTCAAATTTATTAGCATAAAGTTGTTCGTAATATTCATTATTAACCTTAAATATTCCTACAATCTCTAATAGTTTCACTTCCCTTATTCCTGATATTGGTAACTTGCATCTTCTCTCTTTTTTTTTTTTCTTCTGATAAGTCTGGCAGAGGTTTGTCACTTATATTCATCTCAACAAACAAGCAAAAACAATAGCTTTTGGTGTTATTGATATTTCTCTATTTTCTGTTTTCCCTTTCATGAACTTCTGCTATGATCTTCTGCATAGCTTATGTTTCCATCTGTTTTCTTTCTGGTTTCTTGATGTAGAAACTAAGGTCACTGATTTGAGACCTTTCTTCTCTTCTAACATAGATGTTTAGTGCTATAAATTTCCCCTTAAGGACTGCTTTAGCAGCATCCCATAAATTTTGATATGTTGTTTCCATTCCGATTTCTTCTTTGATCCATGGATTATTTTAGATGACCCATGGTTATTTAGCTTCCTAATATTTGGGGATTTCCCAAAGATATTTCTGTTATTGACTCCTGCTTCAATACCATTTTGATCAGAGAACTCATCTTGCATGACCTGAATTCTCCCAAATTTATTGAGACTCATTTTATGGCCCAGAATGTAGTCTACCTTGATAAATGTTCTGTACGCAGTTGAAAATAATGTATCTTCTGTTCTAGGTGAATGGAATGTTCTACAGATATCAATGAGAGTAATTTGGCTGTGTACTGTTCAAACCTTTTATACCTCATTGATTTTCTGCCTACTTATTCTGTCAATTATTGATCTATTCAATTATTAAGAGAGGAATATTCAAATTTCTGAGTACAACGGAGAATGTGTCTATTTCTCTTCTTGAAGTTTCATCAGATTTTGCTTCATGTATTTCAAAGCTATGTTTATTAAGTGCATAAACATTTAGGATTGTTATGTCCTCCTGATGGACTAACCCCTTAGTCATTTTGAAATAACCTCTGGTAATACAACCTTTTATCCCTCGTAATATTCTTCTCTCTTAAGTCTACTTCGACTAATATTAACATAGGCACTCCAACCTTCTTTTGACTAGTCTTTGCATGGTATATATTTTGCTATCCCTTTATTTGTAACTTCTTTAGGTCTTTATATTTAAAGTGCATTTCTCCTAGGTGATATATATTTAGGGCCTCCTTTTTTCACTCAATCTGACAGCCTCTGCCTTTTAATTGGCCTTAGACCACACACGTTTAATTTGACTATTGAGAACTGTTAGGTTTAACTCTATCACTTTGCTATTTGTTTTCTATTTTCCCATATGTTCTTTTTCCCTTTTCTTCCTTTTTTAGGGGGGATGGAGGGGAATGAGAATGAGAACTGAGAATGATTTTTATGATTCCATTTTATCTCCTTGGTCGCCTTATTAGTCGTAACTTTCTGATTTGTTATTTTATGGTTGCTTTAGGGCCGGCAGTATACATCTTTAACTTACAGTCTTCCTTCAAGTGATTCCATATCACCTCATGTGTAGTATCAGAATCTTACAATAGTATACTTCCATTTCTCCCCACTTCTTGGTTTTTGTGTTACTGTTGTCAAACATTTTAATTTCACATGTTATGATCCTCATGCTACTTTGTTATTATTTTTATTTAATAGTAAGTCATCTTTCAACAAGCTGTAAATAATAGGAAAAACTCTCATAGTGATCTGCTTGGTGCTCTTCATTCTTTTGTGTGTTCTTCATTCCCTATTGTCCTTTGGCATCATTTTCTTCCCTCTTGAAGGACTTCCTTCTTTTAGTGCAGGTCTGTGAATTCTCTCTGTTTTTTTATGCCTGAAAAAATTATAGTTCACCTCCCTTTTGATATCTGTTAATATTTACTCATAGTGGATTTTAACTTTTATTTGTTAATAACTGTGATTTAACTGTTATTTAACTATTATTTTATTTTTATTATTATGAACGTATCTTAAGCAGGGCTTGTTTTTGCTGCAGGATCTTTGTGTGACTTGTCTTGCTGAAGAGAGCTTTTGAATTTATTTCTAGCAGGTATCACAAGGACACCGTTGGCTCAGGACCAATTTTTATGTTAAATTCTTAATGCTGCCTCTAGCCCTACATGTATGATTTAAATTTGTACTCTAAATCCAAAATTTTAGGTTGCAATTTTCATTTATCCGGAAGCCTTTTCCCCCTCTCTATATATCATTTTATATGTAAATATCAGTTGCAATTTCCCATCTCACTCAAGCCCTAGGCTTTCTCTTCCATCCCTAAGTGAATGTTCATATAAAAGCTTCAAGCTATTAGAAGTTCTGTTTTTCTCCCCAAGACAGCTGCATGTCAGGTACGGTATACTATCACTTTGAGTTTTCGTTCTTTTCTTTGCTTCTGGTACGTGGGACTTTCCCTCTTGTTTCTCTCACGGGCCTAGTATTACATTAAAAAAAGATTTAATGACAACTGGGATTTCAAAATATCTTGATAAGCTGAGATGATGGACTAAATAAAATGAGATGATGAATAACAGAATGTGAAGTCCAGCATTTAGGCTAAAAACAAAACAAAACTACTCCCTCCCCCCCTCCCCAAAAAAGCAATAGCTTCACAAGTACAGGCGATGTAGCCTAGTAACAACATAAGTGAGAACCATTAAAGAATTTGAGCTGCTCCACAAAAGCCCACAGTGTAAAGTGGCTATCAGAAAGTTCACCCTTTATAGAACAGGACCGGGACAGCAAGGAAATACCATTTTGTGGTTATCACATTACATGTATGTATTGGTTATCTGTATGTATTGGTCTGTATGTATTGTGTAACAAATTACACCAAAACTTAGTGGGTTAACACAGTAGACGTTTCTTATCTCGGAGTTTCTGTGGATCAGAAATCTTGGTGCAGCCTAGCTTGGTACTACCGCTGCTAAAACATGTCTCACGGGATAACATCAAGGTATGGGATGGGGCTATAGTCTCATCTGAAAGACTGACAGAGGGAGGACCTGCTTCCAAGCTCTCTCATATAAGTGTCTACTGGATTCAGTTCCTCACAGGCTGTTGAACTAACTGAAGGCTTCAGTTCCTTACCAGCTGTTGATGTGGCCTCCCTTAGTTCCTTACCACATAGACTTCTCCACAAAGTAGCTCACAAGATGGCAACTGGCTTCCACGAGAACCAGCAAGAGCAGGAGAAGGCAAGCAAGAAGGACTAGTCTCTGTCACCTAATATTAGAAGTGATATCTATCATTTGCCATATTTCAGGTCCAGTCTACGCTCAAGGGGAGTCTATGCTCAAGGGCATGAATACCAGGAGACAAGGATCATTAGGAACCATCTTAAAGGCTGCCTACCACAATGTGTCACATTTTAAATGGTCCCAAAGGTACAATATGATATCCCAAGACAACTGTGACCAAGAGAATTAAAAAAAAAATTTTCAAGAACAAAAATTCAGGCCATGTAAAGGAGAATGTAAAATGTTTAGGCTAAAAAAGAGAAGGGATAAAAGGAGGAGAGGAGGGGACCAGGGTACGCTTGTAGGCAGGTACTATACATGTCTTATTCACTATTAAAATCCTCAGTTACTGGAACACATTAGGTATTCAGTGAATACTTGGTAAGTGCTATGTGAAAAAAAATTAAAGAATAAATCCATAGGGAAATGAATTTTGGCTCAAAATCCAGAAATAAGGAACTTAACGCTTAGAATTTTATAAAATCAGGACAGGTTGCTAGGTATGTCTCTGGAGGTATCAAAAGAGAGGCTGGATGATCATGCAGGATGAATGAAGTCAAGAAGTGTGGATGAAATAACCTCTAAGTGTTAAAAGATCCACCTCTAATGTTCTGATCCCATGACACTATTGGTCTGGATAAATAAACCATTACTGAAAATGGCTCCTGATCCATATTCTGGCCATAGCCTATGGTATACTGCCAATGTTGAAGACACAATAAAACCATAATTCCTTCCCCTTAGACAACATGAACCCTCTAAGCCTTTTAAAATATTTAGCCAAAAAAGAAATGAGTCCCATGTGAAACAGCTCACTCCTGACACTGGCCCCACTCTCCATGCTGCTGCACTGCTTTGCAGCAGTGCGGTGTAGTAGAGACAAAGGACAAAGGCTGGGGGTTCTGGAATCACAATGACCTGGTCTGGCTCTGCACTTTACCAGCTATAGGACCATAGGCCAAGTCATTCAAGTCATTCAACTTCATTAGGCCTCTCTTTCTCTTTCTCTTTCTCTCTTTTTCTTTCTTTCTTTCTTTCTTTCTTTCTTTCTTTCTTTCTTTCTTTCTTTCTTTCTTTCTTTCTTTTTCTTTCCTTCCTTCCTTCCTTCCTTCCTTCCTTCCTTCCTTCCTTCCTTCCTTCCTTCCCTTCTTTCCTTCTTTCTTAATATGAAATTTATTGTCAGATTGGTTTCCATACAACACCCAGTGCTCATCCCAACAGGTGCCCTCCTCAATGCCCATCACCCACTTTCCCCTCCCTCCCACCCCCCATCAACCCTCAGTTTATTCTCAGTGTTTTAAAGAGTCTCTTATGGTTTGCCTCCCTCCCTCTCTAACTTTTGTTTTCCCCTTCCCCTCCCCCATGGTCTTCTGTTAAGTTTCTCAGGATCCACATAAGAGTGAAAACATATGGTATCTGTCTTTCTCTGTATGACTTATTTCACTTAGCAGAACACTCTCCAGTTCCATCCACGTTGCTACAAAAGGCCATATTTCATTCTTTCTCTTGCCACGTAGAATTCCATTGTGTATATAAACCACAATTTCTTTATCCATTCATCAGTTGATGGACATTTAGGGTCTTTCTATAATTTGGTTATTGTTGCAAGTGCTGCTATAAACATTGGGGTACAAGTGCCCCTATGCATCAGCACTCCTATATCCCTTGGGTAAATTCCTAGCAGTGCTATTGCTGGGTGATAGGGTAGATCTATTTTTAATTTTTTGAGGAACCTAAAGACTAGGACAATATTCACCTCAAAGGATTGCTTTGTTTTGTTCCCCATGAATATTGTAAAGTGAAGCCATCAAGAAACATTTCAAAGTCTAGGTAAAAACACCATTCTCTCATTCCTACCTTGATAGTTTTTCACAGGAGTCATCTTGTTATAATCTTCTGATAAAATAAATTCCTGCAAAAGAGAAGAAAAATATCAAGCAAAAAGAAATTCTTTAAGGGAATAATTATGTTTTGATAAAACTAGATGGTATAAAGAAACATAAGCACAGAATTACATCTAACATTAGTATTTTGCCAATCAACTCAGCATTTTTGTATGCCTTTAAAAGTAGCAATCATAATTATGATCCAATGTAGTTATAACTGTTATCTTTTAATGCTGAAGTTCATTTTTTTTCTTTTTTTTACTTATGTGTGAGAAGAAAACTGGATCAAGTTCAGAGTCTTGACACTAGTCAATTTTGAAGATTACCCTGATTCCAAGTACTTTTCTCTCAATAGTGCCACAGCTGAAGATCTGCAGGGCTCTGGCCAGTGAGCAAAGAGATGCCAATCTTGTAGTAGAGAGACAAATCGGGTATTTTAAAGATTCTGTTTCTAATATCAGTAACTTATTTTTCCTCACAACAAGCTTCTCAAGGCTGCATCTGATTCGTGCCCATATCCCTATGGTACATGGCACAGTGTCTTGGTGCAGTAAGAAATCAATAAATATCCATCAAACAGATACGTGAAAGGCATCTCCCCAATCTGACGAGATTAATCTGGAGATCAAATTTACTCAAAAATAGTTTCTATACAACACACTGAATACACTCTTTGTGAGGACACCTAAAACACAAGTGGGTGAGTGTGTGTGTGTGTGTGTGTGTGTGTGTGTGTGTACACACTTCACCTAAGCATCTACATATACAATGACCTATATGTAGAAACCAATCAAGTGTTTATAAGCCTCAGCCAGGTTTTGAGTCTTTCAAATGCAAATACCCATATACTCTTAAAGAGTAAGTTGTCAAACATAAGGAAAGCTGCAAAGAATAATAAATTGATGCCTTCGTCTGAGCTTAGAAACAGAACAATGAATCTGTTCAAAACATTTGGAGGATTCCAGAATCTTCTCTTGATGACTTAAAGAAAGGTGTGTGGGCGGACAGATGTATAAACTCCTTAATTGCTATCTGGGTATTTACTGAGTCGATACAGTGTAACTTTTTAGAAGAAAATATTATTTTATTGTCTTTGTGATAGACGCCACAAAGGTAAGCATGAGGTGACAGATATGACAGAATACAGGACGTATCAAAATTCCTTTGAGTGTTCACTTTTCTACCCTATCCCTCCTTAAGAAGTTTAGCTACAAAATGGATTTTCTTCACCATGATTTTCTAAGTAAAAACATTATTCAACTTGTCACTTTTTAATTCCTATCAGTTATTCCTTCAAGAAGTAGCACTCTACTCATTTCTCATTTCTGAAGAGTCAGACTCACAATGGAAGAGAGGAGGCTAAGTAGTAAAGTCGTTCTCCCGTGAGAAGCTAACGGTGGGGGTAAGGAAGGTGGGTACACGTCTACGCAGCAATTCTCAACCGCCCTCCATCACAACCAAGAGTAGCTTGCTCCTGAGCCTCCTGCTTTAGAGGGCCCCAAGTTTCCTCACACACACACTAAATAGATTTATTAAAGACCATCATGATCTAGGCAAGTGTTTACTAAGTTCATAGAGCTCATGTGTTACTTTGATTATACTGAAATGGTTCTCCGGTTTGAGCCAAAGGTAACTCCATTCCTTTCGCAACAAGGCAGGATATAAAATGAAACCCACTTGATGCAGATCTGTATTTAGAATCAACATATTAGAATCAGCATACACAACACAATTACCAGTTCACTTAATTTTTTTTTTTTTTTTACAATTTTTACAATTGCCAGTAAACTTAATTTTTTGTTCATTTGTTTTTCTTATGAAAATAGCAACACACAATCGTGGAGAAAATTTGCGAGATTTTGTCAGCCTTCTTTCATTTTTTTTTTTTGATCAAAGAAACAGCCTATTTTATTTTTTGATGTTTATTTTTGAGAGAGAGAGAAAGAGTGTGAGTGCAGGAGGGGCAGAGAGAGAGGGAGACACAGAATCTGAACCAGGCTCCAGACTCTGAGCTGTCAGCCCAGAGCCTGACACGGGGCTCGAACCCACCAACTGTGAGATCATGACCTGAGCCAAAGTTGGACGCCTAACTGACTGAGCCGCCCAGGAGCCCCGAGAGAGAATCTTAAACAGGCTCCACGTTCAGCGTGGAGCCCTACATGGGGCTCCATCCTACAACTCTGGGATCATGATTTGGGCCAAAATCAAGAATTGGAAGCTCAACTGACAGCCACCCAGACACCCCGTCAAGTTGACTTTTTAAAAGATTTTATCTATTAACACTCACTAACAATATAATATGCAAGTATGGCTGTGGCTTAGATTATTTTCTTAGGTTTGCCCAACCAAAGCTCAGTAGATCAACGATGTACACATTAAAAAAAATGTTTTATTCATCCTTCTATTTTCCCCTCTTTACATTTATTGACCACATATCTATCATCCTAACTTTTTTCTCAGATACTTACTTTTTTTAGAGCGTTTGTAAATTCACAGCAAAATTGAGAGGAAGGTATGGAGATTTCTCACATACTCCCTGCTCCCCTCCAAATAACATTCCAGCTCCAAATAACATTCCATACTCCAGCTCCCCCATTAACATCCCACACCAGAGTGGTACATTTATGATAACTGATGAATCTATATTGACACATCATTATCACCATCCAAAGTCCACAGTGAACCCTGCCGTAAGGTTCACTCTTAGTATTGTAAATCCTGTGATCTTTGATAAATGTATACTGACATGTGTCCACTATTTGAGTGTCATGCTGAGTTATTTCCACTGCCCTAAAAATCCCCTGTGCTCTGTCTATTCATCCTTTCTCTTCCCACCCAATCCCTGGCACCACTGATCTTTTCACAGTCTCCAAAGATTCATCCTTTCCAGACTGTCACACAGTTTGAATCATACAGTATGCAGCCTTTTCAAATTGGTTTCTTTTACTGAGTAGTATGCACTTAAGTCTCCTCCATGTGTTTTTATGGCCTGATAGCTCATTTCTTTCTAGCACTGAATAATCTTCCATTGACTGGCTGTACCACAGTTTATTTATCCTTTCATGTACAGAAGGACATGTTGGTTGCCTCTAAATTTTGTTAATCATCGATAAAGCTGCTATATACATCCGTGTGCAAGTTTTTGTGTGGACGTAAGTCTTCCATTCCTTTGGATAAATAGTAAGGATTGCTGGGCTGTATGGTAAGAGTGTGTTTAGTTTTAGAAGAACGACCAAACTGTTTTCCCAAGAGGCTGTACCATTGTGCATTTCCATTAGCGATGCAGGAGAGCTCCTGCTGTTCCACATCGTTGGAATCATTTGGTGCTATCAGTGCTCTGGATTGTGGCCGCTCCAACAGCTGTGGTGGTATCTAATTTTAATTTGCCTTTCTCTGATGACACAGGAAGTGGAGCATCTTTCATACGCCTTGCCGTCTGTAGATCTTCTTTGGTGAGGTGTCCGTTAAGGTCTTTGGCTCATTGTTCATCTCTTATTGTTGAGTTTTAGTTCTTCATATATTTTGGATAACTCCTTTTATCAAACATATCTTCTGCAAATATTTTCTCCCATTCTGTGGCTTGTCTTTTTATTCCCTTGGCAGTGTGTTTTGCAGCAAAGAAATGTTTCATTTTAATGAAGCATAGTTTATCAATTCTTGCTTTCATGGATCATACCTAAGGCATAATACCTGAAAAGTCATCACCAGGGGCGCCTGGGTGGCTCAGTCAGTTGAGCGTCTGACTTCAACTCAGGTCACGATCTCACAGCTCGTGGGTTAGAGCCCCACATCAGGCTCTGTACTGACAGCTCAGAGGCTGGAGCCTGCTTCAGATTTTGTGTCTCCATCTCTCTCTGCCCATGCCCGCTCACATTCTGTCTCTCTCAAAAATAAACAAACATTAAAAATAAAAAAAAAAAAAAAGTCATCACCAAACTCAAAGTCATCTGAACTCTCTCCTATGTTACCTTCCAGGAGTTTTACGGTTTTGCATTTTGCATTTAGGGTCTGTGATCTATTCTGAGTTAGTTTTTGTAAAGGGTATAAGGTCTGTGTCTCTAACTGTTTTTCACACGTGGATATCCAGTTGTTCCAGCAAGATTTGTTGAAAAGACTATACTTTTTTTCTCCATTGTATTGCCTTTGCTCCTCAGTTGACTTTATTTATGAGGGTCTATTTCTGAGATCTTTATTCTGCTCCACTGACCTATTGTCTGTCCTTCCACCCACACTATCTTGATTACTAAGCTGTATAGTAAGTCTTAAAGATAGGCAGTGTCAATCCCCCAACTTTGTTCTTCTCCAATATCGTGCTGGCTATTCTGGGTCTTTTTCCTCTCCATATAAACTTTAGAATCCGTTTGTCGATATCTATAAAATAACTGGTTGGGATTTTGGTTGGCACTGCACTGAATGGATGGATCAAGTTGGGAAGAACTGACATCTTGACAATATTGAGTCTTCCTATCTGCAAACATGGATCTCCCTCCATTTATTTCAGTTTTTTAAAAATTTTACTCATCAGAGTTTTGTGGTTCACCTCATATAGACCTGGTACATATTTTGTTAGATGTATACCAAAGTATTTCATTTTGGGGGGTGCTAATGTAAATGGTACTGTTTTTAATTTCAAATTCCATTCCAAGACCCTCATTGTTCATTACCGGTATATAATAAACAACTGACCTTCATATATTAACTTTGCATCCTGCAGCTTTAATATAATTGTTTATTAGTTCCAGGAGGTTTTTTGGTCAATTTTTTTGTCAACATTTCTTAGATTTTTCTACATAGGCAATCACGCCATCTACAAAGAGTTTTATTTTTTTCTTCCCAATCAGTATATCTTTTATTTTCTTTTTCTTATCTTATTGCATCAGCTAGAACTTCCAGTACAACACTGAAAAAGAATGGCGAGGGGGTCATCCTTGCCTTAAGCCTGATTTTAGTGGGAAAGCTTCTGATTTCTCCCCATACCTAATTGTTTTTAATGTTCACTGTAACAGATCAAACAACTCTGTTATGTGTAAGTAAAAAGTCAGTAATTATCTCCACCTTCTATCTCATCCCTTTAAGGAAACCAGAGTTAATAGTCTGGTATCTCCTTTTACATCTTTCTTTCTCTTTTACCTTTATGTCAACACATGTAAATACATATACATATAGGGCTTTTTGTTTGTTTTATTCCACAAACATAGGGTCACACAATAGACATTACTTTACAATTTGCTGTTTTCGTTTATAATACATCAGAGCTATCTTTCCAGGGCAAAACACTTGGTTCTAATTTATTCTTTCTGGTGGCTGTCTAGTACTCCAAAACATGAATACGCCATACTTTATTCATGTACTCCCTGTTAAATGGACATTCTATTTGTCTTCTATATATTACTATTGTAATAATACAGCAAGAAATGCCTTTGCATGTATAAACATATGAATTAATGTACATGTTGAAAAGATTGCTGGCTCAAAGATTATAAACACTTAATATATTTTTTAAATTTTTTTAATGTTTATTTATTTTTGAGAGAGACAGAGACAGAATCCAAGTGGGCTGGGGCAGAGAGAGAGGGAGGCACAGAATCTGAAGCAGGATCCAGGCTCCGAGCTGTCAGCACAGAGACTGACGTGGGGCTCGAACTCACAAGCTGTGAGATCATGACCTGAGCTGAAGTCGGACGCTCAACCGACTGAGCCATGCAGGCGCCCCATAAACATTTAATAATTTAATAAACTCTGCCAGATCTCACTTTCCGGAAGTATGCAGCATTTCAGTTCCCTGCCATCTGACCCTCATACGATAGCCTATTTCCCCATATGTAATCAGCAGTGGATATTACTCATCTTTTCAATTTTTTGCCAAACTGATGTCCAAAAAAATATAACTCACTATGGTTTAATATGCATTGTCCTAACTGCTTATGAGCTAGAGTACTTTTTATGTTTATTTGCCATATTCATTTCTTGTTCTGTGAATTTCCTCCTTAAATCCTACCACAGCTTAGTTTCTTAAAAAGGAGGACGTGAGGCAAAACTTAAGTGCTACTGCTTTATTTGCAGGTGCAATATCAGCAGTGTGAGTGAAGGAAAAGCAAAGAGAAGCAGAGAAAGTTAGGTGGTCCGTCACCAAGCTGGCCTATGTTTCATGAAGAGGCCCAGTTGGTCCTCTAGCATACAGGAAGTCTCTGGCAGAGTTTAAACATCAGGCTTACATGCTGGAGGAATCTGTTGGAGGAAGGGATGGAGAGGGAATTTATCTGCCAGCTCTCTTCTCCCCTGCTTTAAATTTTGATCATAACTTAGCTTCCCCTCCTTTTCTGGAATATTATACTATCTAGCCTTTTTAAGAGCCACTGGGGAAGACAGATGTAAGTGCTGTGCTTCATACAACTCAGAAAGCTGCTGAGGAAACAGATAGCTATTTTCCTTAGGTTTTCATTTAAAGACAGCAAAGCACAGTGGTTAGGTTAAGAGCTTGGGTACTGGAGGCAAACTGTCTGGTTTGAATCCTGGCTAAAACACATACTAGTTATATGATCTTGGACAAGCCGCTCAGGACCTCTTTAACAGTAATAAGGAGAGTCATAAGACTGTGGTGAGGATTTGGTTAATATTTATAAAGCATTTAAAGCAGTGCCGGGCATACAGTAAGTACTCTATGAGAGTTAGATAAAATAAATAAATGCTACCTTTGTGAAATGAATTAAGGAGTCTTCCCTTAAAAAACAAAAACAAAAAACTTCTGGGGTACCTGGGTGGCTCAGTAGGTTAAGCATCCGACTTTGGCTCAAGTCACGATCTTACGGTTTGTGGGTTCGAGCCCCGTGTGAGTCTCTGTGCTGACAGCTCAGAGTCTGAATGAAGACTGTCTCCTTTCCTCTCTGCCCCTCTCCTGCTCACACATTCTCTCTCTCTCAAAAATAAATAAACAGAAAAAAAATTTAAAAAACTTCTGGAATATACTGAACAACTTAATAGAAGAACTAGAGAGAATTTTGCTATAAAATACTAAATGCCTGGTTCTTTTTTTAAATAGCAGCTCTTTAATAACTTTCCTATTTTCTCTTACAGTTATGGGTCTCATAAGGTTTCTTATTTCTCTTCGGGTCAAATTTATTAATTTATATTTTATTAAAAAATCATCCACTTCCTTGAAGAGTTAAAGTATATTACCATGGAACTAATATAACATTGTCCTCTGATGCTTTTTTAACCCTCTTTCATAGAAAAGCAGTTCTACTACAAACATTAGTTTGTTTCAACATGATTGGTAAATTAGGGAAACAATTTGAGCATAGCTCAAATTTCATGTCACTTTTGCAAAATTTTGTCCAGAAACACTAGATGAGCCCAAAAAGCTGAACCAAGCTATGTAGGAATACATAAAACAGAGACACACAGATCTCCAACATCTACCCGCTACTTCAGTGTACCAACCCTTGAGAGCCACATCTATCTACATCTGGTGTTAAAACTTGGCCTTCTGACTTCAGATAACCTCCGCCTACCACTTCAAATAAGTCACAAGCTGCAATCCTTCCGAGGCACACTTCCACAAAACTTCAGGGCTTTTTCAAGATAAAGTACCACAGTTATCGTAATGTTTATGTATTCCCTCATTTAGCACGTCGAAAACTATGCTACATTTTTACGAGTGTCCCATCTTTATTTTTTATGTATCACTAAGTTGTGGTTTTTTTCTTTTTAAACAATGTTTTTGAGTATTGTGCTCCTAAATTCATTTTCCTTAAGACTTTTATGGCTTTTATTGCAATTCTATATAGCACAGTGATTTTTAAAAACGCACATTGCATTATGGCAGAACTAAGTAGCCATATATATATATATATATATATATATATATACACATATATACACACACACACAAAATGTTACATCTCTTTCTTCATGCTTCAAATTATATACTTTTTATTTCTTGTTTTCTTTAATGAGATGTGCCAAGAAATTTATCTATTTTATCAGTACTTTCTAAAACCCAGCTTTTGGGGTGCTTGGGTGGCTCAGTCAGTTGGGTGTCCAACTTCAGCTCAGGTCATGATCTCGCAGTTGGTGGGTTTGAGCCCCACATCGGGCTCTGTTCTGACAGCTCAGAGCCTGGAGCCTGCTTCAAATTCTGTGTCTCCTCCTCTCTGTCCCTCCCATACTCATGCTCTGTTTCTGTCTCTCAGTAATAAATAAATGTTAAAAGATTGTTTAAATAAAATAAAAATAAAAATAAAACCCAGCTTTTGGCTTCATTTACTGTCCTTTTGTTTTCTCTATCTTTAATTTCAGAACTCATTTTTAGAATTCTCTCTTCCAACCTTCTTTTGGTTTATTTTATCACTTTTGGGTAACTTAAGTTAAATGCTTAGGTTCACATGTGTAAATTTTTATTTTAAAGTAATAATATTTTAAGGTAAAATTCTCTAATGCAGATTTGACTGTATTCCATAAGTTTATATACAAAGTGGTTCTCATTTAAAGCAATTTCTGCATTTTATGTATTTCAGGAATATATTGTTTATAGTTTACTTCCTCTTTAAATGAATAAATTACTTAGAAAAATGCTTACTTAATAAGCAGTTATATTTATGGCTATCTTTTTGTTGCTACTTTCTAGCTTTATTGGTTTATATTCAGAAAACAGTATCTTTACTTTTTAAAAAAAAATTTTTTTAACGTTTATTTATTTTTGAGACAGAGAGAGACAAAGCATGAACGGGGGAGGGTCAGAGAGAGGGAGACACAGAATCTGAAACAGGCTCCAGGCTCTGAGCTATCAGCACAGAACCCGACGCGGGGCTCCAACTCACGGACCGCGAGATCGTGACCTGGGCCGAAGTCGGCCGCTTAACCAACTGAGCCACCCAGGCGCCCCTTTACTTTTTGGAATTTACTAAGATTTTCCTTTTCATCAAGATATTCTGTAAATGTTCTGTAGATATAAGAAAAAATGCAACTTTTTTCTAATGTTTTTTTTTTTTTTTTCTGGGGGGTGGGGGGCAGAGGGACAGAGAGAGAAGGAGACAGAATCTGAAGCAGACTCCAGGGTCTGAGCTGGTAGCACAGAGCCTGATGCAGGGCTTGAATCCACAAACAGTGAGATCATGAGCCGAAGTCAGTGGCCTAACCAACTGAGCCACCCAGGCGTCCTACAAAAAAAATGCAGCTTATCCAAAGTTCTAGATCTACTTGTATACCTATTCAATGAAATGATGATAGTTTTCAAATATTCTATAGTTTCATTTTTTTTTTGCCTACTTGAATTTCACATTCAGAAATAGATGTACTAAAGAAATGTACTTTTTATTTTTAGAAATGTGCTTCATTTTAAATGTTTATTATTCTGATTATAAAAGTAATATGATACAGATAAAATTTTAAAATGGAATACTATCAGGAAGGAAAATTAAGTCTATAGTTCTGTCAAACAGTGCTAATTACTGTTAATATTTTGATGATTTTGCTTTTCCAACTTTTCTCATATACATAAAAACACATTAAATTGGAACAGTATACCACTGATGCTGTTTTATAGCTCTCCTTTTTAACATTATCACATGAACATCAAATATTTTTTGAAAATACATGTTTAATGGCTACTTAATATTCCAATGGAAGGCTACACATAAGATGTTACCCAATTAATCCCTATTACATTTCTAAGACACCAATGTTTTTATTATAAAAATGATTATTAAAATAATATTTATTATTATAAACAATCTTTTTTATGCTTATTTTCTTTGGATGGTTTTCTAGAAACAGAGTTACTGATATAAAAGTACAGATACTTCTCAAGCTCTATTACACATGATCAATACTTTTTCTAAATAGTTAATTCCTGGGGCGCCTGGGTGGCGCAGTCGGTTAAGCGTCCGACTTCAGCCAGGTCACGATCTCGCGGTCCGTGAGTTCGAGCCCCGCGTCGGGCTCTGGGCTGATGGCTCGGAGCCTGGAGCCTGTTTCCGATTCTGTGTCTCCCTCTCTCTCTGCCCCTCCCCCGTTCGTGCTCTGTCTCTCTCTGTCCCAAAAATAAATAAACGTTGAAAAAAAAAAATTAAAAAAAAAATAGTTAATGCCTGTTTATGTCCCCTCTATCAATGCACAAGACAGCCTATTTTATTCAATGCTGGCTGACATGTATATAATAAAGTCAATGTTATGTAGGTAAAAATAAATTTTAAAAAATTTCACACATTAAAATGTCTATTAGCCCTTAGTATTTCCTTTTATGACTTTTCTGCTAGTTATAGAATTTTAGTGCTTTTCTTATCTATTTGTATATGCTTCTCATTTATTGAAGATATTATCCTTCTGGTCATATTTTAAGCAACAATTTATTATTTTCATTGAAATTGCATCTATCTTTTTTTTACACCAAGAAATTTTGAATTTTATGCAAGTGTTATATTTGCCTTTGTGACTTGCATTGTTTTACGCTTACACATTCTTCCTGATAGAGACTGTTTATAAATGTCTACTCTATTTACTTCTAGTTTTTTGCTTTTCTTTTTTTAAGGCTTTACTTTGCACATCAAAGCTGCTTGTAAGACATGAGAAAAGGATTAAAATCGATCTTTTTCTTAAAAGCAAGCCATTTATTTAATAACTTCTCCCATCCATGACTAACTTGTGATGTCTTCTTTCCCATATTCAATGTTCTTACATATAATTGGGTCCATTTGGGAGTTATCTAACGCTGTTCTGTTGACCTCCTATTGTCTTCTTGGGTCAAAATGAAAATGATTTAATTACTGCAGATATAAAATCTGTGTTAACATAGAGGCTATGTGTCTCCTAATTTCTATTCTTAAAAAGAAATGTAGCTCAATGATCATAAGAATAATCTTTTTATATAACAAGAAAGATCACATTAAGAATTCTGATTGGGGGGCGCCTGGGTGGCGCAGTCGGTTAAGCGTCCGACTTCAGCCAGGTCACGATCTCGCGGTCCGCGAGTTCGAGCCCCGCGTCGGGCTCTGGGCTGATGGCTCGGAGCCTGGAGCTTGTTTCCGATTCTGTGTCTCCCTCTCTCTCTGCCCCTCCCCCGTTCATGCTCTGTCTCTCTCTGTCCCAAAAATAAATAAACGTTGAAAAAAAAAAAAAAAAAAGAATTCTGATTGGAATTGCAATAAATCTTCTAAACTCAGGAAGAGAAGAACTGACCTTTAAAAGCCTTTTTTAATGTACATTAGCAAATTTTTATAATTTTCTTTCACTAAATTTCCTATTTCTTTTTGAGATCACTTTTAAGAGTTCTGTTGTTAACTTCTGTGAATGGGATTGTTTCCCATTACTTGGTAGACTCTGAGTGAAAAAAGACAGATTCATAGGTGGTGGTTTTGGACTAAAACTGAAAAATAGTGATATCACAGTTCTTGAAGACACACTGTGGATCCACTAAAATTCTTGATTTGTGGTAGTTATAGTGAGGCGATCAATATAGGATAGAGTACTTGGTTAAATGGGACGTTTAGCACAGTCGTAACTCCAAAGGCAGAGTGAAGCACCATTCTACTCCTAAGTTTTAGAAGGAAAGGAAAAAAGGCATGTTTCAGGTCAAATTAAAGAAAGAGGAAAAAAATGGCAAGACTGGTTAAGTTCCAATGTTATGGGATGTTGCTAACGGCAAGTGCTTTGGGCTGAGGATGCAGCAAAGAATAACAACGGAAAATGCTATTAAGCTTCTTTGTGCATTTGTGAACTCTTTTCTACTCCTCCTTATCTCCTCGAATCCCTATGAAAACCAGGTCTTCCATAATTAATCAATCAGAAGGTAGTATTACTTTATTTGGGCAACATCATACTGCAAAGAAAAGTTGCCAGCATGCCCTGTCATTAAAGAATGTACACGAAGGCTCATGCTTGTGTATACACATGCCATTCTCAACCCTCCTGTGACATGTTTCACAAGAATGGTGATTACATTCTATTGGCTTACAAAAATGTATCTGTCAAGTAGATACCATGGCTCTTGTTTGGTTACAGAGGTCATCTCACCTGAGTCAGGTCATTACTTAGCTCTTTGTCAGTCTAAATTAGAGGTCAACAGACAGTACTTTGTATTTTCACTAAAAGGAAACGTGTGGGTTTTCTAGTCATCCTTAGACTCCTACATATCACAAGTTCCCAGGGATGCCCTGGATTCTCCTGTGAAATGCAGGCAGTGACGGAAGAGCAGACTATAATCCATGGTGCTGTGAGGCAGCTTTCGGTTCCACCCAAGGTACCAGGCATGACAGGGGCACAGTAAGGCCCACGTGCTGGAAGAAACTAAAGCATCTACATCCCCTGCAGTGATACCCAAACTTCACATACATTTCAAGGCAGTGGCCCCCACCCTGGGCCAAGTACATTTCCTAACCAGTTTCCTACCTACCTCCCTGCCTCCCTTCTTCCCTCCCTCACTCCTTTCCTTCCTTCCTTCCTTCTCTCTCCCCCCCCCACCCCAAAGTAATGTTCAACCACTGCAAAATATAAGAACTTCTTAGCAATCAATAATAATTAGGCTAGAAGGCAATGAGCTTGGCTCCTCTGCTATTCCCACAGTCACCCTAACCCTTCAGTACGAGTTTACAGTAAAGGAGTGCTACACAGCTTCAAAGCATGGCCTACCTGCTCACCTATGAAGTGTTAAGGTGCAATGAAATAGATTCTAAAAAATTCTACTAATAGAACCATGGTACCTTATACATAGTTGATATATATATATAAATAATATATATATATAAATAATATATATATATATATATATATATATATATAAAATATTTTAGTTTCTTGCTAATTGAAAGTTTGCCAATGATTCATTTCTTAATACACAGCATTACTTTAGGGAACAGAAATATATTCTAAAATTAGATTATTAGCTACTGATTCCTTGTTTTGCCTGTTGTGTATCAGAGCATATAAACTGATTTAATGCTTGATAAATCTAATTTTTATAAAGAAAACTGAATCAGAGTCTCTGTATAGGTTTTCCTCTCAGAAAAAATACATCTCAAACCAACCAGCGAGGTCATACAGAAAATAAACAGGAACTCTTAACTTAGCCCAAATGTGGTAAGAATAAAAGAAGAAATAGTGTCATCTCCTTAACTATCCAGTAAAAGTATCACAAAGTAGACAGCTTTGAGGTACTCATGTGTGTGTCCATGCAAAACCATTACTGAAGAGAGGAGGTAAAGAGCTTCATGAACACAGAGATACAACATTCCTGGTTGGGAGCACAGGTGTCTTCTTTCTGCGTTTGCCTCCATAAAAGAGATTGATTTGGGAATACAATCTGGGGCAGCCGCCGTGGAAGACAGTATGAAGGTTCCTCAAAAACTTAAAATTAGAACTACCCTATGATCCAGTAATTGCCCTACTGGATATTTACCCAAAGAATACAAAAACACTAATTTGAAAGGATACATGCACCTCTGTGTTTATTGCAGCATTGTTTACAATAGACAAATTATGGAAGCAGTCCTCCACCAATAGATAAATAGATACAGAGATGGTACACACACACACACACACACACACACACACACACACACACACTCTGGAATACTATTCAACCACGAAAAAAAATGAAATCTGACCATTTGAAACAATATGGATGGATCTAGAGGGTATATAACAAGAAACAAAACAAAGGGGGAAAAAAGACAAACCAAAATACAGATGTCTAACTATAGAGAACAAACAGATGGTTATCAGAGAGGAGGTGGGTGGGGGGATGGGTGAAATAGGTGAAAGGGATTAAAAGTACACTTATCTTGATGAACACGAATATAAGGAATTGCTGAATCACTATTTGGACACCTGAAACTAACGCAACGCAATATGTTAACTACACTAGAACTAAAAGAAAAGGGGGCACCCAAGTGGCTCAGTTGGTTAAGCATCTGACTTCAGCTCAGGTCACGATCTCACGGTTTGTGAGTTCAAGCCCTACATCAGGTTCTCTGCTCTCATCACAGAGCCCGCTTCAGATTCTCTGTCCTCCTCTCTGCCCCTCCCCCCTCTCCTCCCCAGGCACATGTGCACTCTCCCTCTCCCTAACATTTAAAAAATTAATAAAAAAAAAAAAAGAAACAGAAGGTAAAAAAGATATCTAGTCTGCCATACTGCTGGCAATGAAGTTTATAAAACCCAAAAAGCAAGTTGCTCACAAATTTTAGTAACTTCTGAAGATTAAATACTAAACATGGGAAAAAAAGAGAAAGTGACTTAAAGCTGAAACCTTCCTGGAAGGCCCAATATTGGTAAACTTCTCATTTTATATTTCCATATAAAATCTATTTCTGCATCTGCTTTAGAAATGTTCAGGATATTGTCAAATATATTACTTAGAGTCTCAATTATCAATTTACATGAAGGTGACTGATTTTTTTAAGTTGTGGTAAAAAGTGTATAACATTAAATTTATCATCTTAATCATTTTAAAGCATACGGTTCAGTAGTGTTAAGTATATTCACATTGTTGTGGAATAGATCTCTAGAATCTTCTTCATCTTGCAGAACCAAAACTTTATACCCGTTAAACACTAACTTCCCCCCACCACCTCCCACACACCCCTGGCTTCCTCGGTAACTACCCTTCTGGTTTTTGTTTCTTTGATTTTGTTTCTGTTTCTGCGATAGCTTAGATATTTCATATGACCAGAATAACACAGTATTAGTTCTTTTGTGACTGGATTATTTCACTTAGCATAACGTCCTCAAGGTTCACCAATACAGCATGTGACAGAATCTCCCTTTTTAGGGCTACATAATATTTCCTTGTGTGTTTGTATCACATTTTCTTCATCCACCTTTCAATGGACATCTGGGTGGCTTTCACCACTTGGTTATTGTAAATAATGCTGCAATGAACGTAAGTGTGCAAATGTCTCCTGCAGATCCTGTTTTGAATTCTTTGGGGGTATATACTCATAAGGGAGATTGCTGGATCACTTAGTGAGTCTATTTTTAACTTTTTAAGGACCTTCATACAAGAAAGGGTGACTGATTTTAAGTTCAGTGTTAGAAAACCACGACTACCTTTCAAGTTGCCTTCTTTTTTATCGTACAGTTTCAGAATTAACAATGTCTCCTCTTTACCGCGGCTGTCAGGTAGTACAGAATCAAAGTCAAGTCTTACACAAACTGTGCTCGCCCTTATCATCTTCATGCATGTGTTACTCTAGGTTCCATTCAGCCTCTTTTGGTTGGCAGAAACTCAAGTCAGCAAAGAAGAGAGGATTTATGGCACAGAGTCAAAGGCCATAAAGGGAAACCTACAGGCCACTAAAGCTGCACTTGCCACCCTCTGTGTCTCTCTTGCAGGCTCAGGGCTTCTCCCCTGGTATCTCTGTGTCTTGTTTCTCCAAGTGCAATCGATTATCCTTCTCAACCACACAGTCTCTCCTGACAACTCAGCTCCTGTTCCCTCATGATTGGAGCTTGCGTGGAGCCATCAGGGCCTCTCCAAGCCCCTGTCTATTAACATGACCTTTCAGCCTCACTTCCCACTCACTGGCTTGCTGTCTTAGTACTTTCAGGTTCAAATTCAAGACAGGAATCTGAGCGGACTACATATCTTTTCTCACTTGGACCCCACTCTGTCCACACAAGCCCCTACCCGGTCTTTGGGCCAAGTGTCCACTCTCAGTCCCATCAGTTAATACTAAAAGAAAATGGGGTTACGGGCTGTAAAACATGGCCACCTCCATCTTTTCACGAGGGCCCACACGGGACCGTTCCTTCACCACAGAAGAGGTTGAGCATAGGCAGACACCATGTAGGACATATTTATCTGGCCCAACTTCACATGACCACGACATGTAAAACACACACACTCTAAGATTCTATGTCTCTCACTTATGGCTATCTCCACATTTCGGTGCGCGCGCGCACACACACACACACACAAATCTATATTCTCTGCTCTTGATTCCAGTTTTTATTTTCACTTTCACTTTTAGTTTATTATGTATATTCTTGCAAGCCTCCATGAAAACTTTCTGCAATCAGGTGGGACATATAACAAAGAAAACCCACAATGATAGACAAAATCAACTTAATTTTACAGAAGCTGATCCTATTTTGAAGGCCATTTTTATACTATAAAATTGCAGGGTTTTGAAATTATTGAGAAATTTAGAATTTTGAAAAGAAATTCCAGGATAGTAGTGACTTCGGCTCAAATATTTAAATGGGGTGGCGGAGGGAGGAAAAACCTCATTTCCTAATTGTTTATAGAAGGCAAAAGGTCAAGATGCCGGCTCTTCCCACGGTTTCTGGCTGTTCTTTCCCGTCTATGAAAGGAAGGAGGTCATTAGTCCATGGGGTGAGGACGAAGGAGTCTCCACCTTACCCATGGCGATCTCATTTGGCTTCTCTCTACCAATATATCTCATGCTCTCTCCGGACTTGCTTTATTTTTCCTTCACACACAAGATCACAAAACCTGAAATCCCATAAGGATGATGCTGTGACCCCCAAAGATTCTTATGTTCTTACTTATGACTGTCTCCACACTTTAGCAATCAGTGACTTGAAATATGTACTTCCTTGTCATCCTTTTGTTTAAATTAGCAGTTCTCAAACTCTCTGGTTCCCTTGACTCTTAAAAGTTATTAAGGACTCCATGGGTTGTATCTACTGATATTTATCAAAATAGAAATTAAAACTGAGAAAATTTTAAAATATTAATTCGTTAAAATAACAATAACAGATATAGGACAGATTCATACAAATCACATTCTTTACTAAAATATCTGTATTTTACAAAACAAAAAATTCAGTGGGAAGAGTGACACGGCTTTCCATTTTTGCAAATCTCATTAACAGAGGACAGCTGAATCTTCATACCTGCGTTTGCATTCAGTCTGTACACATACTAGAAAATGAGAGTGAAACCAGCAAATAGCATCTTGCTATTATTATGAAAATAGCTTTGACCTCATGGACCACAGCTTGAGAATGACTGCTTCAGTGTCTGACCTGACTTTTGGTTTTGACTAACCTCATTTCAGATTCTGCCGATCTGCCTGCAGAATTCAAAGAATTATTCCTGTTTGTTGATAAATTATGAAAAGAGGCTTGTCTGGCTACATGGAAGAATTGTGGAGAATGAAACATCCTCTCTACCCAGGAACTAGAAGAGTAGGTGCCTTTTCATCCTCCTCTCAAATTGCCTAATGACCCTAATCTCTTCTGACCACATGTATTTTAAGAAGTTGTGGGGAAGGAATACTTCTGCTGCAAACTCCCAGCTTCAGCTCCAAACTCTGTTAGAAACCCCGAGTCATATTTCTAAGAAGACTGACATGTGTCACAATATGGAAGCAAGAGAAAAGATAACTCAGGTTCACATAATAGCAGCTTTTAGCCTCTCTAGATTCAAAATATCACCTACAACAAAACCAAATTGAGGCCTACAAATTCTTCCTATCAACTCTCATTCAAATTCAGGTTTACACACAAAACACACAAAGGCCATTTCAAGGTTTTTCCACACATTAACCACAGGGCTGGCTGCTTCCTCTCCAGGTTTGCCTGGGTGGTTACTGGTTTACCTGTACCCATCTTTCTTCACATGGATGGTAACTCATTTTTGTGCTTTCCTACCCCGAGTCTTCCAACACCGAATGCAAGTAACCAGATACTGTCGGTTTCAATCATATCTCTCCCAAAAGAATGGCAGGGAGAAGGTAAAAGAAAAAAGATAAACAGGTTTGAATGTAATGACTTTCAAGACCGCCTCTGGCAAATTTCAGAACCTTAAGGACAAGCGCTCTTGGAAGTTATTCAACGAATGGGGAATATCCTCTCAAGGCCAAAACCTGAAGCCAGAACACTAATGTGTTACACGAAGAAAGCTGCCAAAGTATTCTCAGCCCCCAATACCCTTCACGGAGGGGAACAGAGATCACAGATTTTCAGTTAACAGCTCTACACAACGAAAGTTCTGCTGTAACATTAAATGGCAAATTACTTGAGAGATCAGTTTACACAACGCCTAGTTGCTCAAACTTATTTTTTAAACAAAAAGAGCCTCAGAAATTTTGACCAAATTATTCTGAACAAAAAAGCTGCCACCTGCTGAATCGAAAACTGTTTATAGGTGATGTCGTGAAATTTAGCCTGCTAGTCAAGGCCGGCAACTACTGTTCCTACTTAGGAAAGCAGCTAGACGTTTGGATCTTTGGTTGTTTTGTTTCAGATTTCCTGGAATTCTAGAGTTTCTAAGGGGTCCCAGAGATTGCCTAGCACAGCGACTCATTCTTTAGATTAACTGAAGTCCTGAGATCCTAAGGGACTTGTCCAAGGTCATAGGCGTACTTGACTGCAAAGCCCAAGGTTAAAACATGGGTCTCTCTCTTGTTTTTTCTTTTTTTTTTTCATCTACTGATCTCTTGATTCACACAAACCTCAACGAGCCTCTTCAAAAGGATACTGAAACCCAGGCAAATGTCTCACTGAATTGCTCTGAGCAAAGGAAAACATTCTACTGCAAATTCCGAAATCACCTGGTTCTTCAGAGAATCCACATAACAGTACATTACAACAAACATGAAAGAAAGTTGAACACCAAGTACCACTAACGACCCTGTCATTACTCCATTACCTGAGTGTGACACCTGGAGGCAAGACTAACTGGTATGCCAGGGACACCCATCCTGTAGATGCCAGCCGTCCCCAGCACCGGCTAACTTAACAGTGGCTGAAAATGAGCGTGGCCTAGGACTGATCTCTGCCAACCACCCCTTCCCTCCACTCCATTTCTCCTACACATTTACTCATCAGATCCTTACCATCCCTCTTGAACCCATGCCCTTTCCAATCCAACTCCTAGTAAACCACCTTTGTCCTCGACGGGGCCACACCACACCTTGTTCCCTACCCTTCTGGTCTGGTTCTCTTTTCCCAGGAAACAGTTCCCTTTCTCCAAACTCCATCACTTTTTAAACCTATCCTTCCAGGCAAGGTTGAATGGTGTGTGTTCACAAGGCAGAACGGGCCTTTCACTTGCTGAAATTCAGGAGACTGTGCAGATCTTTCATGCTATTATTGTTCACCGTCTGCATTAAATTAAAGCTATGATCACATTATTTTATCTTATAGATTTTAAGTGGAAAGGAATGGAGTTTCTGTTTTCTTAATACCTTGTCTCCCATAGACGAGCATTTCTGTCAAAAACGTATAAAAGCAAATCAATATTTATAAACAAACATTTCTTGTTTTTTTTTTTTAAGTCCTTGCCTATTTACTTATTATTTAATTTTAAAGAGAAAGAGCATGGGCAGGGGAGAGAGGCAGAGGAAGAAAGAGAGAGAATCTCAAGCAAGTCCCACTCTCAGCATGGAGCCTGACACAGGGCTCGATCCCACGACCCTGGGATCATGAGCCGAAATCAAGAGTCAGATGTGAGCCACCCAGCGCCCCTCATTTGTTTGTTTGTTTGTTTGTTTGTTTTTTAAATATCAAGTCAAGATTTAATTGTACTAATATTATAAACACCCCTTACTCAAGGCCTTCCCACTGTCAGTGCTTCCGTCTTAAACATTCTTTTCCCAGATTTCAGTATGATTCACCACTCCAACCTTCAAGGTCTCTGCTCAAGTTACACCTTCTCAAGGTAGCTTAACATGTCCAGCCTTTTGAAAACTGCAACCTCTCTCCTCTACCTCACCCTCACATTCCCAATCCCCCTTACTCTGCTCTGTTTTTCCCATAGCATCTATCACCTTCTAACATACATAAATTATTATATTTTTGGTTTACTAAATGCAACATACACAAGGAGAGGGACTGAGGGTGGGGGTGGTGGTGGTCATTAATATATCTCAAACACTGAGAACCCTCGCTGGCACATAGAAGCGACTCAACAGATATTTTTTAAATGTAATTTTTTTAATGTTTATTTTTTGAAGGAGAGAGAGAGCACGTGAGCAGGGGAGGGGCAGAGAGAGAGGGAGACACAGAATCTGAAGCAGGCTCTAGGTTCTGAGCTGTCAGCACAGAGCCCAATGCGGGGCGCGAACTCACGATCCGCGAGATCAGGACCTGAGCCGAAGTCGGATGCTTAATCGACTGAGACACCCAGGTGCCCCTCAATAGGCTTTTTTTTTTTTTAAAGAATTGAATGAAAAAAAGAAAATGTTATTTTAAGGAAATTTTAAGTTATTTTAAGTAAAATGTTATTTTAAGCTCATGATTAATACTTTTGAAGTGTGTGGAAATCATAATATGTAATATGCTCTATGTATAATATTTTTTAGTAATGGCTGCAGCAAATATGCCTACCTACAGTAGGTTTGAATAAAAATATGTACCATCATTGGACATCCAAATAATTTGTCAAAAAAGAAAGAGAGCCTAATTGCCAAGCTATTACTTTCTGTAATCAATGCCAAATACACTTTTAACTCAAATCTCACGACTAATCAATGTTTTACTTCCTAGGTCAATAGGAAAACACAAAATGTATTGCTCTTTTTAAAACCTGAGGTGTAACTGACATAACATTATATTAGTTTCAGGTGTACAACGTAAGATCAATATTTGTATATACTGTGATGTGTTGCTTTACACAGTTAACTGGTTCTAATCATGGTCTCTGTGCTAAAATGTTAAATGACCTTCTTCTGGATTTAAATTCACAAATTTTCAACCTGAACATTATTCAAACCAATAAAAATGAAGATAGCAAAGTAATAAGCAAAAACAGAAAGCAAATATTACAAATAAAAAAAACAACAACCCAGTTTCACTAGCCCCCAAAAAGGTGCTCACAAGAAACAAACTGGTTTAAAAACTATGATTTTAAAAACTTATCTTTAAATTTAGATGGCAAATAATTATGTAACAAATCATACTTTTTAATTTCAAATAAAATTATTAGCCTTATCAAAAAGTAAGCTAAAGTTCATCTCTTCTGGAAATGAATAGAATTTTTACTGTAAAAGTAATAATTACCATTTATTAAGTCTTTTATATAAATGATCTCTTGTAATCCTCATAAAAATCCCAAGAGGCACATATCAATATTCCCAATCTACACTGAGTAAATTAAGGCCTGTGTAAAGTCAACCAACTTGCCCAAAATTATCCAGCTAAAAAACTTTAGAGCCAGGATTCAGATGCAGATTTCTCTGGAAGCAAAGTTCACACCTCAACCACCAGGACACCCGCCCCTGATATTTGCCCCTGATGCATGAAGGCAAAGTGTGCTGACAGTGGTCTCTACCAGGATCTATGAATAAGCCCTACCTGAGGCAGTGAGGAGAGTACACTCGCTCCCTCCACAGCAAAGAGCTGACAGGAAACAAGGGCTTCTAGAAGGCCTACTAGACCGTAAGAATGAAAGGGAAAGGACCAAGAACTTCTGGTGAAACACAGATGAAACTGATTGGTTTTGGGGTGCCTGGGTGGCTCAGTCAGTTAAGTGTCCTACTGCAGCTCAGGTCATATTCTGATGGCTTGTGAGTTTGAGCCTCCATCAGGCTCTGTGCTGACAGCTCAGAGCCTGGAGCCTGTTGTGGATTCTGTCTCCATCTCTCTCCGCCCCGACCCTGCTCATGCTCTGTCTCTCTCTCTAAAAAATAAATAAACATTAAAAAAAAAAATTAAAGGGGCGCCTGGGTGGCGCAGTCGGTTAAGCGTCCGACTTCAGCCAGGTCACGATCTCGCGGTCCGTGAGTTCGAGCCCCGCGTCAGGCTCCGGGCTGATGGCTCGGAGCCTGGAGCCTGTTTCCGATTCTGTGTCTCCCTCTCACTCTGCCCCTCCCCCGTTCATGCTCTGTCTCTCTCTGTCCCAAAAATAAAAATAAACATTGAAAAAAAAAAAAATTTTAAAAAAAAAAAAAAATTAAAAAAAAAAAACTGGAAACTTCCTCTGGAAACTACTACTGAGGTTCCAATTTATGTGAGACTCTCTACTGGGTACTGGAAATGGCCATGCAAATAATATGTTTGCTGCCTTCAAGTTGCTCAGGCAATGGAGGTTAAGAAAACAAGGAAATTAGCATTTATAAAATATCTCTTATTTACCAGACACTTTCAGGAACTCTATGTGTTATTTCATTTGATACACAATCATATACATGACACATACAGTGATACGTAAACTAGTACGTATCACTAAATACTAAAGTAAAAATTTGAACTAAGTGCTATGAGAACCCTTAAGAACCTTTTAACCCTGCCCTGGAGGATAGCAGGCTTCTCATAAGAATGGGTTTGGGGCTTTAAGTCAATTCTTAAAGGCAGGAAAGGGGCATCTGAGTGGATTAGTCAGTTATGCGTCTGACTCTTGGTTTCGGCTCAGGTCATGATCTCACGGTTTCATGAGTTCAAGCCCCACATCAGGCTCTGTGCTGACAGTGTGAAGCCTGCTTGGGATGCCAAGCAGTAAATGCCAATTTACTAAAGGGAAAAGGAGAAAGAGCATATGCTGGGGAAAAGGCAATGCTTTTTATTTAGAATACGCTAAACCAGAGGTGTCCTAGAGACTCCCAGGTAGGGATGCCAAGGGCATCAAGAGTCAGAGGTCAGGCTCAGGAGGACAGAATGGGCCCTGGTCTTGAGAACCAAAGATGTAGGGATTACCAGGCTGTAGGAGTAGAACACAAAGAAAGAGAAAGAGCACAAGGCAGGGCCCCAGAAGTGCTGACATCTTGGGCTCTACCAGAGAAAGGAAGAGCCAGTAGGAAAATCTAGACAGAACTCAAGGTTGACTAAATTTAAAATATCATACCAAATACCCAACCATGAAACCACGCAATCCACTGAAAGGCACCTGTCCAGCTCTTTTCCCTCCTATCCATGGTAGACAAGCTCTTGGCAGAAAAACCTGCCCTGTTGTGACTTCTCCCCATTCCAGGAAACCAGCTGGACCTGAGTTACTGCTGAGGATGGAAAAACAGTACTGTTCTATGTGTCAATATGGTTAGCAGTCTTTTTGCCACCGTGTAATTTGTTTCAATGAGCTTAAGGTCTCATACTGATTTTCCTATATATTTTTAATTTTTTTAATGTTTTTTTATTTTTGAAACAGAGAGACAGAGCATTACCAGGGGAGAGAAAGAGAGAGAAGGAGACACGGAATGCAAAGCAGGCTCTAGGCTCTGAGCTCTCAGCACAGAGCCCGACACGGGACTTGAACTCATGACCTGCAAGATCATGACCTGAGCTGAAGTCGGCCGCTTAAGTGACTGAGCCACCCAGGTGCCCCACTGATCATTATCTTCTGACACTAAACTAGTATATATAAAAATACAACATTCACTGATAACTGAGAGAAGAATTATTCCCCCATCCGTGAGGAGGCAGAACTGGAGACAAGTGGAATACAGAGCCTACATTCAAGGTGTAATGCCATAGGAGCAGCAAATAAACAGGGAGGGGCACAAACAAAAACTCCTCCAGGCTACCACTACCCTGAGTCACTGGAGTAAAACAAAGAAACACAGCCCTGCACTGAACCCCCACTGAACCCCAGGGACCAGGGCATACCTAATGCCACTCCCCTCTCCGCTGTCATAAGCTTCGAGCCAGCATGCAGGCAGCCTGTTTTCAAGAGTGTCTCAGATCACTGTGTGGGTGCAGTAGCACCAGGTGATAGCAATCCAGGGACAGTAAGGGCTATAAAAGAATAACTGCTTCTTTCACATATCTCGGCTCTAGTGAGTTCTCAAGCTTTATAGCAAAAGCATAAATGTCAGATGGCTCTTTGGGGGGCCGGTTTCATGACCGCTGTTGTCAAGGAACTTTAGGAGGAATGCCTTCAAAGGTGATTTATGTGGAAATGCCACATTGGTCCCTCTGGGCTCTGAACTTTGCCATCTAAATATCAGTGACATGAGAACCATGGCCCAGCTCTATAGTTTATATAAAAGATTAACTCTAAGTGAAAATCAGCACAATATTCGTGCACACAGAAAATATTCTCATATGCCTGGATGGAAATGGTTAAGAAAAGATTCATGAAACAAGACTGATTCCCAGTGTTGTAAAAATCTGCAGGACCACAGACAGCTGCCTGGACATGGGTCTATAAAACTCAGACTCCTAAATGAATAGAAAGTGACAGAGCCCTGATGGCTGGTAGCACCCCCTCCTCCCACACTTCTTCGTCTACTAGAGTGAGGGTGTCTCTTGTGATAAGAAATTTGCCATACCTTCTCCAAATATCATTCAGAGCATCTTCAGTAATCTGCACACCTCTCTGAGTTTAACCTTTTCCTGGGTGATGAAGGTTAAAATGGCAACAACTTAGATGAGAAATTTTTTGGCAGAAAAATTAGTACTTGAGAATCCCTGTTTTTTTGCAAATCACTGGTGAATTACTGTGGTGAGGCAGCAAAGATCAAAGATAGGACCAGAAATAAGTTGAACCATCCTATGGAGGATGCCACCATTAAGATGCTTCCTCCCCTTAGAACTGGCCTGCGAAATCCACATGACATGGACTTTCACCAAGTCTTCCCAGTGAAGAAGGAATTTTCCTTCTTGGAAATTTGGAAGTCTTGGAAAATTTCTGTTTTCCAATGGAAGATGCTATTGCTGCTAATGACAACGATGTGGAAAGTAGCCAATATCATGAAGCACTTGATATGCATGGGCACTGTTCGAAGTGCTTTATGTCTACTATGTCAGATAATCCTCACAACTCTGTAAAACAGTTATATTCTCCCCATTTTGCAGATGAGGAAACTGAAGCACAGAGAGTACAGCAACTTGTCCAGGATGACACAACTTGTGGGGAGATGTGATTGAATTAGAGCTGTGATTAAATTCAGGCAGTCTGATTCCAGTGCCTATGATCTTAACCTCTATATACTGTCAATGCAACAGACGACACTAATTAGCTCACTCATTAATTTCTCTGCAAATATTTACAGAGCACTTACAATTCATGGGCACTGCGCTGAGTGTCAAGGATGTAACAAAGAGTCAAGCAGATACAGTCACTGCCTTGTGGAGCTTATGCTGACTATTCATATTAATCAAGTAATCACACAAACAAGTATAAAATGGCAACTATGACAGTTGCTACAGAGGAGGGGCACTCAGTGCTATGAATACCTATAATCCAGTAATATGAACTATTGGAAGATCAAGGAAGACCTCCCCAAGGCAATGAAACTGAAACTGAGACCTGACGGATGAGCATTAAGTGGACAAGGAGAAAGGAAGCTCATTCAAGGCAGAGGCTCCATGAAAGGAAGGAAGCTGGTGAGCATAAGCAACCAAAAGTGGCCAAGGCTGAAACTCCAGAAGGGACAGCACGGAGCAAAAGGAGGATGTGGAGAATGGGACCCTGCCGGGTCACACGGGCCAAGTGAGGACTCTGGGCCTGTGTACTACGAGCAAGGGAAAGCCACTAACGTATTTGGCAGGGGATATGACAAGATCAAACATGTATTTTGAAAAGATTTTTCTAGGTCCAATATGGAAAACAGACTGGAGGAGGTAGAACGGACATGGGATGATCAGTGAGGAGGTCAACTGGGGGGTCCAAAGAGGCGAGATAAGCAGGGTGATGGGGTGGGGGAGGGTTGATAACAATGATGGTGATGATGTAGTGGAAGCTGAGAGGTATTTAGGAGGTAAAAACCAGTAAGTGATGGACTGGGCAGAGTCAAGTGAGAGTCAAGCAAAGAGGAGGGAGGATGACTCCAAAGAGACCTGGCTCACACAACCGAGTGGACAGTGGTTACACTCACAGACACAGGGAATGCTGAGAAAGACCAGATATGTATGGAGGCACAGGAGTCCGATTTTGGACCCGGTGAATTGGAGGTTCCTTTGAGATATTCAATAGGAAATATGAAGGAGTGGGAATGTCAGACAAAAGGTCGGAACAGAGATAAAAAGGTTGAGAGTTATTGTCACATGGGTAGCAAACGATGCCATGACATAGGCAAGGCATCCCAGAGAGGGAAGAAATGAGAGCCTAGAAGCAACACTGAACCAAAGCTGGCCAGAGGACATCCTAGGATGAGAACAGAGACAAAACAGAAAGTAGGAGGAAAACCAGGAAAGTGCTGCTGTGGATGTACACGGAGACTACTTCAGGAAGAAACAGCAGGGCGAACTGCTGCAGGCAGGTCAGACATGATGACGACTTAAAAATGTCAGCTGGACAGGGGCGCCTGGGTGGCTCAGTTGGTTAAGCATCCATCTCTTGGTTTCGGCTCAGGTCATGATCTCACAGTTCATGAGTTCGAGCCCCAGGTCGGGCTCTGTGCTGTCAGCGCGGAGCTTGCTTGGGATTCTCTCTCTCTCACGTCAACAAATAAATTTGAAAAAAACATTTTTTTTTTAATTGTCCGTTGGATAGATCCACGAGATCTTTTCTAACCATTGCCAGAGTTGTTTGGGTAACATGATGAATCTGACAGCCAGACTGTAGGGGTCTGAGTGGAGAGGGGAAATGAGGAAATGCAGGAAGGCACAACAGACAACTCTTGTGAGAAGTGTGATTATAAGGAGAGAAGAGAGACAGAACATTTGGTGAACAGGGAAGAGAGCTGTGATGTCTATGTCTATGTTTTTCATTAAAAACAAATGGACAGACAAACAAAAGCAAACCTTAAGTGTGTTTAAAAACCAGTGAGAAGGATCCAGGGAGGAGGGAGAGGTTATTGAGACAGAAGACTAACAGAAAGTTACTTGGAATGCATTACGCTCATCAATTCCTAGCCATTGCCTTTCTGAAACACAGATATACCCCTTGATGTGGCCGATATAAGAAGATGACCACCCTCTGAAATAGTAATACAATGTCCTCGTAAGGCCATCCTTTGTGGCAGATAACTCCTGGAGATAGTGTAAAATGATTTCAATCTACCATGTACTCTTACTGGGGCTCCTCAGTACCCGATTTAAAATACAGGGCAATCTGGGTGTTCTTACAGATATCCACGCTACAGGATCAGTTTCAAGGTGGAACCAAGGAGACCTTCAGAAATTTGTTATCGCAATGGAGAGGCCACAAAAGATCTTGGGGCCAAGAATGCTCTTGTCATCTGCAGTCACTACCACTTGACAAAGTTTTGCGATAACACAGGCACTGGACAAAAGATGATAGGATTACAAGTACAGTGACATAACTGGAGGAGAGAAGCTGGTCCTTGAGACATTCTAAGAAGGTCTGTGATCCACACAAATACTGACAACATAGTAACTCCCACAACAACAGTAAGTAGATTCTTTGACAAAACCATCTTCAGTGAATTATACTGTACGAATACATACTAAGGAACTGGAATGTCAGCACCCCAGGACTCTTCCTTCAAGCTAAGCAGGAAAAAAGTTAACTCTGTAAGTACAAAACTTGGAAGGCACCAGGATCTCCCCGGCAGGAGTGGCCCAACTGTATACTCCACTTGGGTACAGCTGAAATATTTTATTCATAGGCTACCTGTCATCACTGTAGAACATGACCTCACCTTTTGGGTTTGATCCCCGTAGGCTCATTACAACCCACAGTAATAAACAACTCATCCAAAATATCTCATTACATTAAAGGCTCAAATTCTTTTTTTTTTTTCCTCATCTTTTTAGCAGTGGCCAGATGCGTGAAATAACACAATCTCCCAATTCATTAATGACCATCCTAGAGCAATTCCTTGGTCTTTCTTAGTTGTATGAAAAAAAAAAAAAATTAGCCTGGTATCATGAGAAAAAAACCTGTCCAGAATCAGGGAAACCCTAGCTCTGCGACCACTATCTTAACATGTGACCTATCAATATGTCACTTAATCTAGGGGAGGGTGGCATGAGATGTAGAAGAATGAAGGTCCCTTTCAATTCTAATATTTTCTTATCTCCTCCAAGGGGATTTTGAATCATCTTCTTTTAATATCTTTGGATGCCTCTTCCTGAAGGCATCATATTGCAAATCTACAGAACTGTTTCCTAATCAACTGTTAGAACACCGTTAGAGAAATACTGTACATACAATCTCATCAGGTATCTTGAGTTGAACAGTGTCTTCCCCAAATTCATGGCCACCTAGAACCTCAGAATGTGACCTTACTTGGAACAAAGGTCTTTGCAGATGTAATTAGTTAAGATGAGATCATACGGGATTCGGGTGAGCTCTTAATCCAATGACTGGTGTCCTTATAAGAAGGACACATGTAAATACAGAGACACAGAGGAAGGGGACGTGAAGATGGAGGCAGGGATTGCAGTGACACATCTATGACCCAAGGAACAGTGAGGATTTCCAGCAACCACCAGAAACTAGGGAAAAACAAAAAAGGATTCTCTCCTCGAACCTCCAGAAGAAGCCCTGTCAACACCTTGATGGTGGACCTTTTGTCTCTAGAACTGTGAGAAAATAAATTCTGTTGTTAGAACAGCCTTAGGAAAGTAAAACACCAGGTACTGATACCCCGCAACTGGTAATGACTCCTCTTGCTCTCATGGCAAATACACGAGGACTAGTAAGGTGCTACCACACCTCAGACCATCTGAAAGTGGTAAAACTGAACTTGGGGAGTTCAAGATCCTGGTTTCAGATGACAAAAACAGCTCTGATGACTCTTCGGTTTCCTTCCAGTGGATGCCAAGTATTACACTTTCAAAAAGGTAATTGCTCCTTTTATTTGAAAAAAGTAATATCCTCTCTCGCAGAAACTACATTCCTCTCCCTTGAAGCTACTGGCCTTCTGGAAGGGGACACTTTTTGCTTCCCTGTGGCAACAAGACTCCTTGCTTCAGTGATTACTGTGACCTGTTATCCAGATTCCCTATCTATGAGATTCTGCCAAGCCCTACACCACACACCATGTGAAGCAGTTTCAGAATATACCATCTAGGGAATAAATACTGGTGACCACAGAGCAATGCTCTTGTAAAGCTGTTAATTTAATCGGTAGGATAGGAGTCTGTAAATAATAGGAAATGATGTGAGAAGGCATCTCCTTCAACAATCCCAAAAGTTCAACAGGGCCCTAATCTTGGTGGAAAAATGAGGCAATGCCAGATTTATGAACAGCACATTTTTGGGGGCTCACAAACTGTCAAGAACATGTTATGTGTCTGCTTAGGTTTCTTAGTGGTTTGCTTATTGCATCTCTGTTTACGAACTTCAAGAAGCAGAGTATGGACATCAAATTCTTCTATACGCCCCAAGTAGTCATGTAAAGAGGATTCGCTCGCACTGTGTCAGCCGTTGAGACCAATTTACCTTGCTGGTTACGTGGCCGGCTTTGGTGTTAGCATCCTGATGACCTAAATCGAAATGCCTTTCTTCCTTCATTCGACATTTTACAAAGCGACATTTTACAGTGGTCTAGCAACTCTGTGAGGACACAGACTGAAGCTGACGTGGGCTCTGACTTCAGGCAGTTCACAGTCTAGTGAAGGACACAGTCTCACCAACAAATGAGACAACATGCCCAAGGGCACTCAGGAAATGGAAATACAGTCGCCTACTGGGGAAGAACTGGGAAAGCCTTCAGCAGGAATTCTTTATGGACACAGAAGTGGCTCCGGGGCAGCGGTGTGGGATGAGGAGAAAGCCCAGGCTTCACAGGCACACACAGTTCCCAGCTCTGCTGAGCGCTGCTTCCTGGCTAAGTAAGCTGGAGAAGGCGTCTGAACTCTCCAGGCCTCGGTGTCCTTATCTGAGGAGCGTCCCCCCTCCGATTACTGTGCTACTGGGATGAGGCGACGTATGGAAGGCGGAGTGCCTGGGACACAGTGGATGCTCCATTCGTGTTGGGTTCTCTTTCCCTTTTCATTCCCTCGAGCAACCATGGGAACTAGCAGTAATACGTACTACGGGAACATCATAACCACAAGAACTACCAAAACAACAGCAACAAATCCATACGTGGTCGGTATCGTGTTTTTTGTACAATAATCACTATCTTGAATGCTACTCGTTATACAGATCAATCTTTTCTTCTCATCCGAAACTTACCATAAACACATATATGAAAACACTCTTCAGAGAACAGAGATTTATCATTTAGGGGCTTTGTCCAAAAACAAACAAACAAACAAACAAACAAACAACCTTCAATAAGTACGCATTTATCTGGCAAGATTTCAATAAAAACTCCGGCTGAAGCAGATAGTATATGTATTTCCCCAAACTGGCATATATACTTGGCTATGACTACAGCCATTATTCAGTAGGGTCGGTGAGCATCAGCTCAAGGAAGACCTTTCATTTCTGCGTGGATGTTTCCTCAGCCGCTATCCTCTCTGAATACCTTAGAGAGTCTTCCAGTGGTGCTGGAGGGAGAGCTTCCCCGTTAGGGTTCCAGCGTCTTCATAATTTAACCACCCACCCTGAGCCAGGGCCTTCACGACCAAACCCTATCCACCTTGTATACCTTATACTCCACTCCTCAGACTGGGTCACTTCTGTCCAAACATTCCCTGCCCTCTCTTACTGCCATGTTTTTGCCTCCTATGCCATTCACCTTGCCTGAAGTACCTTACCTTCCGATCTTCAGACAATGAAATCCTAGCCCAGTTCCTAAACCCAGCTCACATCCAGTCTCCACAGAGCTGACCTGGACCATTACCTCCCACCCTCTCCTGACCTCACTATCCTCACAACATCACACTCACTGGTGTCCCACTGCTGGGCTGTTTTTGGTTTTTTTTTTTTATTCTGTTACTTATTCCATACCTTCACTCTTCATTTTTTCCCAACCAAATAAGCTTTTTGAGACTAGGAGCCACAGGTTAGAATCGAGCATAATTCTTTCACACATTATTGATATTAAAATTTATTTGTGGGTCGGCTAGAATACTTGAGGCACTGTAATGAAAAATTTCAAAGTCCTACTTCAGCACTTAAAGCGGTTTGCACAATATGACTGACTTCTTTTGACATTAAAACAGATGACATTTCTGAAAACTCAAGATGAATTAAACTATCGGCATAACATTTTCCCCTGCAGAAGGAAATTCCGTTGCAACAAATATTTTGAAAGCAACAGAATTATACAAATAAAGTACCTCAGACTTTAAGCAGGTACTTATTACAGCCAGCTATATTAAATAATGTTTGTACGCTAGTCAACAACTTATTTAACAAATTATTCATCGAGTCCCTAATTTGTACAAGGAACCATACCGAGAGCCTCTGGGACGGGAGAGGAATAAAAGACAGGCCAAGTCCTCAACACTCAACACTTTAACGGAGAAGACAGACTTTAAAACTTTTATAAAACAAGGTGAAAAGAGCACTACGATATAGCTAACCTGCTGAGTAATGTGTGCGATTAATTTCACTTGGTGGGGCTTAGGAACCATCCGTCAAAACAAAACAAAACCAAAAAAGGAAAAGAGGACACTGGAACGAGGCACTGAGAGATAACTGGGACTCTGTAGACCAAGATGGCAGAAAGGGGGGTCCGGGTTGTAAGATTAGCAAGAGCAAAATGGACAGACATGGAAACACACCCTCAACCATCCTTGCTTCTCTCAGTTGGTGATGTAACCTGCTACCTCATGAGAAGTCGAAATGGCCCTTCCTCTCCTGTATCTCCCAACTGTGTCTGCCTTCTGCTCTCTCTCGACAGCTTCCTCACTCTTCACCAAAGCTAAATTCTCCTAGTCGTTCAGGCCCCTCCGGCTGCTGTCTAATGTCTCATCTTGTTGCAGGCTCACCCTCCCTCTCCTTCCCTTTGTGGACAAATGTCTGAAAGAATGGTCTCCATTGTCTCTACTCCATTTCTTTTTTTTTTTTTAATTTTTTTTTTTTAACGTTTTATTTATTTTTGACCCAGGGAGAGACAGAGCATGAACAGGGGAGGGTCAGAGAGAGGGAGACACAGAATCTGAAATAGGCTCCAGGCTCTGAGCTGTCAGCACAGAGCCCGACGCGGGGCTCGAACTCACAGACCACGAGATCATGACCTGAGCCGAAGTCGGCCGCTTAACCGACGGAGCCACCCAGGCGCCCCTGTCTCTACTCCATTTCTAATTCACTCAGTTACATAAGGTTAACTGCCTCTTGAATCTTTTTTACCCAGTAAAATAAAGACAAACAAGGGTATGCTTTCTGATTTCCTCCTTTGTTTTAAAATAAGTTAACCAATAATAATAATAATAATAATAATAATAATAAGTTAACCAATATTTTTAAAAAACTTATTTGCTATATTCAGGAAACAGAGAATGTATAGTCTCTGCATAGGATTTCTCATGTCCAGAAGGTAAACTATTATGCAGCTGAGACTCTGTGTAAGTATTTTCAGTGAAGAAGCTGTTATTGTCATGACCTGAAACAATCCCTTCTCTCCATGTGCCTTTCCCTAACTCAGCTCTTCACGGTTCTGCCGATGAGAATAGGTAGGGTAGACAACTCCTCCTCTTCAAAAGCATAAAACAGGCACTTTTAAGGAAATGATGTCATACTAGCTGGGTCCTCCATCTTTTCTAGAAGATCGGGGTACGGTAAGGTTTGGTTATCTCCACGCCGTACTGACACACCTACAGAGGCAGCCCAGTCTGGCCCCTGATTTATGTTCTGCTTCACTGGCAGTTTCATTTACTAAAGGAATAATGGCTGAGGTGGTCTCGCCTCTTATATACGATAAATAGCCAGAACTCTCCATAACTTACTTTGCTCACCTTTCTTGCCTTCAAAGCCAAATTTATCGGCACCCATTAGCCACCTACACGGATTTCAAACAATGCAAAGACTCACCCATATGTTATATACATGTCCGTCTTCATGGACAGTGAGTGTTACATACACTAGTCCATGAACTGTTGGACAATATATAGATCTGAGCTCCTCTTTGCAGATTTCCTTTGTAGTGAACACTTCAGTTCACTGAACAATCCAGTTACCCCCCACTTCATCTTTTAAAAATAAATTTATCCCCCACATACCCCACTTTTTAAAAATAACTCTCCTTAAAGCAGACGAAGTTCTGTAGCATGCACTTCTCTTCTGTCCTCCTACAGAACAGTTTACAGACCTAGCAAATGCATTGGATATGATAGAAATTCCGTAAAATATTTGTCAACAGGAAGCTTTATGTTTAACAATATTGCTAAAATTTCCATACAGGTCACCGAACAAATGTTCTGACGAAGACCAAATGGAAAATTTCAGGCCCACCTCTTCAGACCCCTTGTAAGAATCAGGTTAAGATTACAGATGGAAACCCACATTCCATATGTCTAAATATTTAAAAGTTATGTATCAAGTTAAACTATTAAATAAAATATGGTCTCTTCCTCCAATCTTGACAAATATACCTTAAACCACCTGGAGGTACAGGAACGAATTCAGAATTTTTAGACTCCTTGAAGTTTTACAATATAGTACAAGCTCTAAGCTGTCTGGGGTCAGGAAAATGCCAGTGTGGGTACTCAGAACATGGGGGTGGGTGGAGTGAGGGCATAAGCTGAACACACACCCTTGATCCCTCAGGTCCTTCATCCTATGGGGAAATGTGGCCAGAATAGGCTCCTCTAATTCACAGGTCCTAAAGCAGAGCCTCTCTTGCTGGGACTGAAGGAAATACTGGGTAATTTACCAAACTGGAGAGTTTACCAGATCAGTCTTGTTACACTTAGTTAATACACTAGCTGAAACTAAACATATAAAAAGATGATAAAGTAAGTAGTAAAGCCTGAAATTCCAATCCCTAATCACTTCAGCTCCCTCAAGCTCTATAATAAAAGAGTCTAATATTTATCTCAATCTACCCTACAGCCTAATGTAGATTCTGTGCCTTCTTTACAAATTTATACAGTTGACAGAACTCCATTCACACACTAGAGGGAGTTAAGACAAGAGGGAGCAAAAGAAGAGAGCAAGGAGAAAAACATCAAGTATCAAAGATCAGACATGCAGGTCTAAGAAGACATTTCCCTTGTGCTGTCACTTGTCTGAGGAAGCATATGACACCATGATTAACCATCTGATCAAAGCCGTGAGTATCACAGGCTGCTGTCACTAGCACACAGATTCATGTAGTTCATTCACTGGCCTCATAAAGCTCCTATTCTAGCCACTGTGTCCACGGGAAGGCAAGCTCAACCTTGTCAACGTTCCAACTGAGACTCACACGGACTCTCCCTACACCTTGCCGTAATCTGCCGCGCTGCACTTTCCACTTCACTTCGCAAGAACATTAATTTGTTAATTTGCAAAAAACTAACAAATAACTCTCATCACAATACATATATACGCACTCCACAAGAAGGGAAGTATTTCAACTGGAAATCTTATTTATGTGTACTTACTGAGATTGTACCATTGTCTAGACCTATGGACAGTCTTCTTGTTTCCGGGTTAAAAGACATGCATGAACATGGAGCTGAAAGAAATGAACATGTTGATGAAATTAACAAAATGATGATTCTCATCGATTCAGGAGCGACTAACTAGCTAAAAGCGTGTGGCTATTTTTTCCCCACGATTTCCTGAAAAACAGTTCATTTAACGCCCACTCACCGAAAAATAAAAACAGTAATTTTACACCAACCCCCAGTTTTTGAGTTATCCTTTTAATGAATGTAACAAGTAAGATGCTCTCAAACTGGACTAGTTCCAATGGGCTTAGTCTCGGCTGTTCTGTCAGTATCGAGTCTAAGTTTGCTTGACTAGGTTACCAATATTTTGTACTGTGTACTCCCTCTGTTACCCGTCTATCTCTTCCACTCACACCCTATCTTTAATAGAAACAACCTCAACCAGGGGTAAAAAAAGAGATCTTATAATTCCCTCCTCCCCCCCCCCCCCACCACATATACACACTAGTATAAAAGTCTATTTTTTGATTTAGAATTGACTCAGGGCATGTGGACTAACAGAAGTTTTTTACTCTCAGCATTCAAGGCAGCTAACTGAAAAAAGACTGAGGATCTGTCTCAATTTAAGAGAGAACCAACTGGACACAGGGCCAGGCTCTGTAGAAAAGAAATCCGGTCTGGACAGGGCCTCCCTGTGCTGCAAAATTGGCTACTACCTGAGTATACCTGAGCCCAAGTAAACTAAGCATACTTGGAAGCCAATGTGGCCAAGAAGTGCTTGCTCAACAGTCGGCATCCGGGTTCCTACACTGGCTCATAAGAATAGGGCCTGTTGACAATTTATCCTACACTGAAATCGCTGTTGTGCAAATGAGTCCAACACCAATTCTTAAATTTCTCCCCGACCTTCACAGTGGCCCTGCTCATCATCAAATCGTATTCAGCCTCAAATATTTTTATTCCTACTTTTTACAGTTACGGTTAGACGTCGTACTCAAGGTCACACAGGGAAAAAAAGTTGGAGAAGGTTCAAAGACATAATTCATATACACAGTCCCATTTTGAAATATGTAACTTAGATTATCTCGAAACTAAATTCTAAAAGAATTTCAAGTTCTACTAACAGAGCTACTTCATGAACACATCACTTAGTAACATTTTTTTCGTTCTCTATAAAAGGACCCTGAACAACAGAAAAGATCTTCCAAACTACAAGTATTTATTTTCTAGTTTTTAATGATATGTTCAGAAAATAGAAACACAAAAAATCATCCCCACACACACAACCTCCACCAGTACAACAGAGAATCTTCTCTCTGATTAGCCACAAAATTAAACTAGATTCCCAAAAGTACACTGCTGAAAAAAGTAGTCAAATGATATTTAATGTGCTGCCCTAGGAAAGTCATCCTTACTCGCCCATGGCCCGTGAAATATGTTGGCACAATTTCTAGACAGGTGCTAACATGCCAGGTCTTACAGCCTGTAACATGCGTGCAGAATTAAAATCTAATGATTTCATGGGAAATCATCATGTTAGCTGAAAAGAACAACAAAAAAATATATGTTGTTACTACAACTACATAAAGTACATAGACACCTAAAAACATACATGGAAAAATGAAACGGCTTTTGTGTTTGTGTGACAAGTTCATTTTTTAAAAAATATTTTCAATGTTTATTTTTGAGAGAGAGAGAAAAAAGAATGAGTGGGGGAGGGGCAGAAAGAGAAGGAGTCACAAAACCCAAAGCAGGCTCCAGGCTCTGAGCTGTCAGCACAGAGCCCAAGGTGGGGCTCAAACTCACGAACGGCGAGATCATGACCTGAGCTGAAGCCGGATACTTAACCAACTGAGCCACCCAGGCACCCCCAAATTCATTTCTATAATATTGTCTTTAATCTTATTATTTCGCTATTCCTCTTGAAAGTTTTAAATATCTAATGGCTTATTAAGATACGGGCATGAACATATGAAGCAAAACTTAATTGCAGCCCAAAGGGCTATATACACTAGTCAAGAATAACCTCATCACTTAGCTGCCCGCCTGACCATAGAAAAGTCTTATCTGTGTGATTTCCTCCAAAGTTCGTATCTAGTTATGGAACAGTTAGAAAACCCACTGATCTCTGAATGTGATTTAAAAGACTTTTTAACAGCACTGCACAGGCTACCCTGACATCTACATTGCTATTTCTTTATTCCTGGATTTCTTATCCCCTTTACTAAATTTCTTGTTATTCTTTTTTTTTTTTTTTAGTGTTTATTTTGGGGGGAGAGTGCAAGCAGGGGAGATCATGACCTGAGCCGAGATCAAGACTGAGCCACCCAGGTGCCCCTTGTTATTCTTTTAATGAGAATTTAGAATGCTTACTATGTTCCAGGCATATGATACAATTATATATAAGGTATCAGAGCTGTCATCAAGGAATTTATAGACTGTGACACCAACCATGTATAGGAACTGTTAAACCCATCCCAATGTCACCACTATGGTCCAAATCACTTTATGTTCACAGTAAGAAACACCACCAGAATTCAAAAGGAAAAGACCTTTCTCATAAAGTCCCATAAACAAAATAAATTTAGAAATCCTGCTGTTCTAGAACCCATATGCTTGAACCCAAGATGGTTCTAGACAGCGGAATGCCAGAGCTAACGAGCACTAGCTTCTGGGTGCCCCCCCAAAGACAAAACCACTTCTTCGAGGCGGGCATTATTGGTAAAACACCAAGCAGACCTGTGGGAGGGCAAGGGGAGTGTTTACGGAAAGACTTTTGGCAGGTGAACCTTATGATGCTCCTCAAACCATTTCCGAACTGTGATACTCTCACAGCAAAAGGCCCTGGGTTGATTACCCATAGGCCCTGGCAGGACCAAGGAGGCAGGGAGTGAACTGAAAAGAATACTGATGGCTATATTTGTTGTGACAATAAATGTCTTTCCTTTTGGGAAACGGGGGGAGTACACAGATTGACACAGATATCCTTCTAACTTCAACTCACCAGAGATTAACAAAAAAAGCAACCTCTGAAAGACTGGTGTTACGACCCATTCAAAATGGGCTCTTATCCAGGTCACGATCTCGCGGTCCGTGAGTTCGAGCCCCGCGTCAGGCTCTGGGCTGATGGCTCAGAGCCTGGAGCCTGTTTCCGATTCTGTGTCTCCCTCTCTCTCTGCCCCTCCCCCGTTCATGCTCTGTCTCTCTCTGTCCCAAAAATAAATAAACGTTGGAAAAAAAAAAATTAAAAAAAAAAAAATGGGCTCTTATCCATGCAAGGAAATATCAAAGGGGCAAAATTGTCTGGGGAAGGATAATAAGACACAGTAAATTCTGGCCAAATGGTAAAAGGAATCCCCCAGCAGGAAGAATTAGGAAGACACAAATAAAATATGATTTAAGGGGCGCCTGGGTGGCGCAGTCGGTTGAGCGTCCGACTTCAGCCAGGTCACGATCTCGCGGTCCGTGAGTTCGAGCCCCGCGTCGGGCTCTGTGCTGACTGCTCAGAGCCTGGAGCCTGTTTCCGATTCTGTGTCTCCCTCTCTCTCTGCCCCTCCCCCGTTCATGCTCTGTCTCTCTCTGTCCCAAAAATAAATAAACGTTGAAAAAAAAAATTTTTTTAAAATAAAATAAAATATGATTTAAGCACAATATTTGTAGCTGGGTTGCAAAAATGTGATGTTTCACAAATAAGAATTCAGCTTTAAATGATGTGAAACTAATAATTCATAAGTCAATAAGGAAATAATTGCTCTATCTGATGGTTGAAAGTTGAGGTCAGAGACGAAATGGCCGAGAGACTTCTATAAGACCACCTTGCACTGGCTTTCTCCAAAGGCTCAGTGAAATGTCTGACCAGACCCATAAAATTAAAATACAGTCCCTCCACTGACCACCTCCATCAAAACTGCATCCTCGAACTCTAGATGAGATAAACACACCATGATACAAGACATGAAGATATATTTACTTCCTCCACCTTTAAGTGTTTCCCCACGAGAAAGGATAACCACACTTCGTAAGCTTTGTGGGGTGACCCCCCATCTGCCAAGGCCTCCCATATACATCATCTGTATGTGGTTTGCCTGGGACTGCTCCCACACAAACCCAGTAAGTGAAAATCAAGGCCTTGCCACTGGTCTGTTGATGTTCTATCGTTAGCTTCCTATTTTTTCCCCCACGTTTCTTAAAACCTAAGGGAAAAAAATGCCCACAATTTATTTCTCAATAAAATAGTACAAGAATTCATTTCCATGCTATCTGATTAAGACTTGCCACCCCTCTTTGCTGTTTCAGACTGAGGACAGACAGAAGAAGTGTATTTGGCAGAATTTTAGGAAGCAAGATAATAAAAGGTACAAAGAAGATGGAAAAGAAATTTGTGCAGGCCTGTGAGTACTGAAAAATAATAATCTCTTATGTAAGTACCAGGACTTTAGACCTTGATGGCTTGTTAATACCTTATTTTAAAAATTAAACACTTTCATAATATCGAGCATTTTTAAAATGAAATCTTTGTAATTTCAGGCAGGTAGTCAGCTTAAGGTTTAGGGAAAACTAAAATAAAGAGAAACCCCAGTCTGGGTGATTATATTAATGACCATACAATTTGAAGGAGGAAAAGCTCAAGAGATATAAGCCCTAGACAAAGGAAACTCAAGAATCCCACATCAACCTCAACAGAGTCAGTAATTAAGTGGATTACGGAGAAACTGGCTACTTGTATTTCTAATACTTTTACCCCTCAAGTGGTCTCAAAAAGTATATTTATGGCTCCTACTTTTTAAAAGGAGTATATATAGTTGAGAGAAGGCATTCTCAAAATACTCCTACTGGGGGGAAAGTTACCTATTTTCTGTTATTTATACCTAGAACTCCTTCATTTTGTGGCTGATTTATTTTCTGTCCTTTGCTTATTGGTTGACCTTTGCTCAAATAAACACAAGTTTCTCTGAAGGTTGAGCTGCGGATTTCCAGCACACCGAGCGCTGTACAACGGCAAAGGCACTGCTCGTCAGCCCGCACTGATCTTCACGGGATGTTCCAGTGGTCACTTGGAAACTAAACAAACAGCGGCGCTTCCGTGAGCAGAACTTCAGGTGTTAAACACACCCTGATCAAGTCAGATATCGGGATCCTCCAATAAGAGGACTTCCAGGAGCACCCCACCACTGCACAGCAGAGATCTCACCCACAGACACGATCTCCTTCAGTACTGGTTGTCACAACTCAGTATTTATTAGGTTTATAATGCTCAACCGTGTTTTACTTAATATATTAAGAACACGTAGATGTAGGACTTCAACTGCCTAGCATTAAAAAGCATTTTTCATTTCAATCAACTATTTTAGGCACTCTACTAAAATTAAACCACTTGTTTTCTTTTAATTTAGTCTGGGTAACATCAGCAAAATCACAGTGACTTATCAGTGGTCATTTTTTCTCTCCGACAAGTTTTAAGTTATCACTACAAGTTTAAGATCTAAGTACAGTAAATTTTAAAATACTCTGCCATATGAAAATCAAACAAGAGTATGCTAAGTAAATGTTATAATTATTCAGATTAATTGACATCTGTTATCTTTAGCTTAGATAATCCACATTTTCATTTCCATTAAAAATCAGAAGTTCCTTAAGCACATTTTCTTCTTAGTAAGTACAGAACTAAAATATCAGATTACACAATTATTTTTGAAAATGTAAATAGTAAAAACAGTAAACTGGCTTTACATGTGGTTCTATAATATAACCTATACCGAAAGAAACGAAGAAAGGAACCAAGGAGTAAATTGAAATAAGGTATAAAATATTAGGATGAGCATTCCCAATTATACCCAAATCCCCTAGCCCACCAAGAAAGTCCCTTGATGGAGTTAAAGATGTTGTCTAAAAGTCACCAAAATAATCACTACCTGATAAAAACAGAACTTCATTATTTTAAATTCATTATTTTAAATACCTTTCAACCACTAATCTATCCATATGGGTTTGGCCCCAAAACTCTAATAAACCCAGAAGACGTGGGACAACGCACAACGAGCTCCATACAAAGTCTTAAATTACAGAAAGTTCTCCTTTGACCAATGGGCAAATGGACATTTGCAATATACATACAAAATAAGTCATTTCCATCCTAGGTATAAAGCATATGAACATATTAATCATTCTAATTTTCTACAGCCTCAATTTCAAGTTATCTGTCGCTGTAGGACTGAAGTCCCAACACACAGGAAAAGGAAGCCAATCCAGCCACAACCTCACAAATCCCCATTGGGTTAAGATCAGCAATAACAGTATATATATTGCTAAATACCAAGAACCTGAAAGTGCAAATTACTTATTTAATACATCTCATAACCAAAAATGTTTTTGCAAATCTGAGATCAAAGCTAATGACAGTGTATTCAACGGGCTTCAGAGTAGAGAAAAATGTAAAGGACTTGCCTGAAGTGACTCAGCAAATTGGTATCAAAAACGAAAATCAAATTCCAGTTTCCCACCCTGGCAGAGGTTCTAACCTACAAGCTATTTTGAAAACATTAAAAAAAAAAAATACATATTTTTGGGTGAATTTAAGGTAAACAGTATGTCTATGTCCAAACGTCATCTATTTGTTTTAACTAATAAGATAATTCATTTAATGCATTCCCCACCTCATTTCACAAAGAATTTGAAGAGACTTTAAAAGTAGATACAATAAAACCAAATCATAGAAATAAGCAAAAAGTCATGACAAGGAAAACAGGTGTAAGAACAGAAAGAAAATTGGAATAAAGATCTGTTGGCAAACGATAGGTTCCATGTGTCACATTATCCACAAGGACCATGAATCGGGTCCTTAGAGCTGTCCCTCCCAACCTTTTTCACCTCACGATATACAGAAAACTAGATCTGAACAGCCACTGGAATAAATGGAAGAGATTCCTAGAGCCCAGACGACTGGATTTCCCCTGCGCAGCTAAGGAGACCAGTTCTCAGGGTCTGTAATCCATTTGGATGATCCCAACATGATGCAGCACATGGGCTGGTAATTTCTGTCTTAGAGAAAGCAAAGGGTTTCTGGCCCTCTTAGCGCTTCTTCAAAGGAGCACTGAGCATTACAGTAGACAATTTCTTCAAAAACAGCCATAAAGCATTGCATATATGCACACACCAGTGCGAGCCGAGGGCATGTAGAATGAAGGCATTTCTGCAGAGGGCTAACACAAAGTGGGAAAACTGTATCAATGAACAATCAGACTGAGGGGGCCCCACCCAGCACAACTCCAGATTGGGCAAATGCCATCCTGCCACGCCAAGGCAGAGAGCTGGAAAAATAGGTCATTTTATTTCCGTGTTAGGTGTGCCTTTTATTTGTATTTATCTTTGATAAACTGTTTTGCTTTGGGGACAAATTCATAAACGCTTAGGAGCCAAAGTAAATTTCATCTGCCCTGGCAACTATAGAACCCACAGAGGTTTCCAATTGTCCAACACACCCTCAGTCCTGAGGCTCTGGGCCTCTCAACCTCCTATTCACCACATCTTTGGCAGTTGAACTGCTTTACCTATTCTGCATGCCCAAGGGGGAAAGCTGGCAATAGAGGCTCAGACACGATACCCAATACTTTAATCGAGTAAGCGAAATCTCAAACACCTGCCACTTTGGCTCCTGTTTGAGATTTCTCTCCTCCACCCCTCTGTCTGACCCCATGAATGGCAAACCTAGTTAAAAAAGTAAATCTAAAATAACTCAACCATGAAAATGGGAATACCTATGCTTTTCATTCTTTGTTTTGTTTTTCCTGCTGTAGAGAGATGCAAAGGCAGGGGTTGAAATGGTATCTACTAGAAGCCTGGAACAGATAATCACTAATGGCTACAACTGAAACCTCAACTCTACACCCTCAGAAAGGCCCCTCTCTCGTTTCCAAGCTCAAGCAGGTCCCAGTTGGGCACAGTGTAATTTGATCTTGTCACAGGCAATAAGCAGCTATTACAGGAGATACATCAAGAGGATGTTATTTTCTGGAAGAATATTAGATAAGGAAAGGCTCTTATTTCTCACTCATCCATAAAAATCGGCACATAGGAAACTACACAACAAGTCACCAGTCACCCCAAATTCTCTAGAGATGGCAGGGTTTTAAATGGACTTTCTTCTGGGAACCTTTGTGAGCATGTTTCCATTACACCTGCTTCTTGTGACAACACTCACCACACAGCATGAGTGGGGCTTATTTTAGGTCTGCCTTCCCCACTGTACACACCATGAAGACAGGAATCATCTGCCCTATCTCGCCACTATATTCTTGGGACATTGCACAGTGTTTAGTACTGCAGAAACATTTAAAATTTGTTGAATAAACTGTCCAAAGAAATTAAATGGAATAAATATTCCTTTCTGCTTTTTTTCTTTACTCACCCTCACTTTTCGCAGACAATCTGCAGCTCAGCACCACAGTGGCACCAATCGGGACACGGCTCAGTCCTTTCTCTTTAAAGATCATAGAGATCCAGGAGAAACTGAACGGACAGGAATTGGGAGGTATACAATCTGGGCTAGGCTGAGTTAGATACTTGCAGTTAGGAGTGACGGAAACCCACTGGAGTGAAAGGAAGCACTAATGAATGTATCCAGTAAAAGAGGGAATCTCTTGAACTCAAAGGCAGAAGCAGAGCCAGGGTTCTGGAGGGGAGGAGGAGAAAAGCCTCAGGCATCATCTGTTTAGGCTTCTCTCCCTCTTGAGCCAAGTGGTCCTTCCTCCCTGATTCGGACTTCCTTCTAAGCGGATCAGCTTTCACTGTTTCTTTACTCACAGCTATAAGGTCTACATATTCCCAGCTCAAGGGACCAGCCAAGGCTGAAACTTAGCATTTCCTACTCCAAATTCTAAATTCTGGGAAAATCAGGTTGGCTCAGGAGCAAACAGCCTTAACCAGGCAAGTCTGGCCTCTCCTCATTCCCTCCTAAAGGGGAAGTCAGAGCTTCTCAGAAAAGATTGGGTCTGAGGACACCCCCAAAGCACGATGTGCCTGCTCCTTACCCTTCCCTTGTGTACCACTCCCCCAAGTTCATCCAGCCTTATCATAAATCCCTGCCTTTCAGGCTCTCTCCCAACCATCAAACTCTGCCTTCACTATTCATTCTTTTTCATCCAATGCCTTCCCCTTCTTCCCACCCATTAAACTTCAAATTCCTCTCACTGCTACAAAACAGTACTATCCTACCCGGAACATGACAAATACTATATTAAATTTTAATAAATGAAATAAACAAGTAAGCCATATATTACATGTAAAGATATTTTCTCTATGTTTTCTTCTGGATTTGGAATACTACTTATTATATGCCACTATAAACACATTATATGGTCATATGTGCCTTGTGATGTCCATGTCATAACCTCCAGACATACTGTATCTTTTTACTTATTTTGTAACTAATACCACATAACCATTATTTAAGGACAAAACTAAGTAATCTCTTAACATAACACCTTTCAATAGGAAGAACTGAAAAACAAACCTTTGGAAATTCAAAGCTATTTCAGGTTTTCTAAGTGTCCAAAAATATAGCATAATTCCTTATGCAACAAGATTCTGCCTCTCTCAAGTTAAATAAAACTGACTCTTGCTCAAATATTAGTTACTATGTTATCTAAATACATTCAACTCCTAGGAACATAAAAGCCAATTTCTGATCAATTGTGAAGAACATATCGTTCTTTTTACTTCTCCACAGTAGTGGAGTTATCCAACAATGAAAGATTATGGAAATCATCTTGACCATATGCACCTTAATTATCTGCAAACCCTGGCAACTAGCTCAGTGGCCTGGATACAGCAGGGGCACAATAAATATTTGATCCACTAGAATGTGTACTTATATCTAAGTATGTAGAAATCAATACTATACATGCATGAGGCTTTTTGTATGTGCTCACAGAATCATGTGTAAAATAGATCAGCATGTTGGCTAAAATGTCAGAAGACACTCTTCTCAATGCACTTTAAAGTGCATTCAAATTGCCTAGGGATATCATTAAAAATGCGGATTCCGAGTCTATAGATCTAGCATGGTACCCAATACTTGTATTTTTGGTAGGTTCTAGGGTGACCTTAATGCTGCTGGTTCACACACATTTTAATAGCAAGGTAATGCCCTTTCCACTCCCTTTGTGGAAGGCCACAGGCAAAATACACAAATAACGAAAGGGTCCTCTTTCTGAATCTCAAAGACTGTGTTCAGTCACTAGGAATATGTATGATAATGTTCTCAGGGACTTATCTGTATTATCAGATTCAAGTCTTCAATAAGTATTGATGTACTGAGCACTTTTGCCAGGTGTAGGAGCCACAGCAGCCTTTAGTCATTCACACAGCTGAATAAACGATAGAAAAGCAACTGGAGGCATCTCTGTATTCTCAGTGACATTCAAATAAAGACAGCATCACAGAATGACAGCAAAACGGGTTTAGATGTGTGTATAGGGAAGGGGGCGCATAAGCAATTGCTTAGGATCCTGTCTCCATGAGGTTCCTACTCAAGTTCATCTCAAGAAGATTCCTTGCTTACCATCCCTGAGCCCTCATCTTTCTGCCCAGGTCTGACTCTCCTCTGTCTTCATAGTCAAGGTAGTAACAGATCTCTAGAGTCAACTTCAACTTGCTGGACTACAGACCTTCCCCACTCCTCCAGTTAGATACCGTGTCAGGTTTGATGAAAAGGGAAGATCGTAGAAAAGACTGGTTATACCACTCAAAGATCAGAAAAAACAATCAATCAGAGAATTCCTTTCCCTTTCCTTCTGCCTGAGCCCTCGTCACTGCCACCGCTTAAAGAGGAAGTTCACCTAGGCCCTTTGCTGCATAAATGCTGTCTGCTGGAGGCTCAACAGGTTAAGGGGCAAATACAAGTCCTCAGAACCACAAGAAGTTTCTTCTTCCCTCATGCAGGACTGACCACTTGGTTCAGCTTTGTGGTTATCACTTGTTTGTTATAAAATTCTAAAGCCACACAAAACCTCAAAGATAATTTGAAAATCACAGAAACCCATTATATTCTTAATAATTCATTTGTTCATAAACAAGCAAAATAGCTATTTAAGTTATTACAGCATTCTTTTGCCAAAGGCATAAACTTAATCACATCTATAATTCAGCATGAATTTATTCCGGTTGTACACCGTGGCACATACTTCTCAAACTGGGGTACCTGTATCCAGGGACAGGGTACACGCTGTAGCAAGCCGGAGGGGACACAGGCCCAAAGGACAAACCTGAGGGATTTTTCTAGGGTGTCAGTTTTAATTAAGATTTGAAGGAGAGTCAGGGAAACGTTGAATAATATAACTAATAACGAAATTAAATAACTATTTTATACTCAAATAAACATGGAATAGGATCCCCAAACCTCATCACTTTTTAAAGACAAAATGCCAGGCTAAAAAGACATTTCCTATTTAGAAGTGCTAGCTATTCTGTAGAACTTCTGCCAGCACACAAGTCTAAGAATCAAATCTACGGATGTTTTATAATATATTTAAAGATTAGCTATTTATCGGCACAAGGACGTATTTTGCATATAAAATCTTGAGGACATGAGGCTGACTTCTACTTAGAATGTTTCAATTGTAAGCAAGCCCTTCTGGGTACCAAATGGTCAATGCTGAATGTCTTGTATTTGAATGAATAATATAACAATAGTACAAGAACAAATTTACTTCACAAAGGTAATCACCAGGCAAAATTTTAAATGTCGAAGGAAGAACTCCACAAGAAAGTGAAACAAAAAGTTGGAAAGGAGGGAGACAGCTGTAATCAGAAAGCCGATGTCCTATAGCCCGTCTTCCATTAATCTTATTCAGAAACTATGAATATATGGTCAATTTCAGAACAATTTTCTTATTTTACATACTGAGAGCTAAAATGATTTAATATGGTACTTTCCATCATAAGGTTAATCTCAACCCTCAGACATCCCCACTCAAGAAGGAAACACAGAGAAGGCAATCTGGAAAGGAAGTGGTCCATGTCTAATTTCTAAAGACAGAGATCCAGATACTTACAAGGCATCATATGGTATATGCTTGGCCAATATTGTCCACTGTCTCTCTTTAGCCATACACGAACGGTCCTACAAAAGAAAAAAAAAAGTGTATGTTAAATCACAGCATTGTTAGTCATGGGAAAATGTTCATTGATAGAAACCAAACCTCTTAACTTTAATTATATATATCTTAACTATATATGTTATATATACATACAGATCTTAACTATATATATACTGCATATACACATATATGTGTAAGCATACCATTTATGCCTCTCTATAGATCCTATATTTCTTAAATGTAAGACTTGTGTACACTTAGAATTACATACACCTTTGTGAATATTGTCCTCATATATGTCTATATACACACATGCGATAGCAAAGGTGCTTGAAAATTACTATTTTTGTTGTTGTTTTGCCTCTCCTAGTATGTGACCTCTGCCGTAGTCTGTTGGAAGCATTCATCTGTCTGAGAAGTTATTAGGTTTAACTAGTGAAGAAAGTGTGAGGAGATAAAATGAAGAATCTGACATACACAGAAGGATTACATAGTAAGTGCTTTGTCTTACTGTAGTGCCAGGCCATTATCCTGAGTGAAGGTTTCTCCAAACACGGTCAGGTAATGATAAACTCTGAGACTCAGATTCCTGAGCTAGAGGGCTGGCCCACCGTGAAACAAGGGAGATTCTGCAGCAAAGGCTGTGGATTAAGTTCCAGGCCAGCAGGCCAGATACAGACATGGCAGATGCCCGGGAGAGCTCAGAGAGAAGGAGCCAAAGAGAAAATGAACCAGTGAGGGAGCACCACTAGGTTCTTACCAACCAGAAAGGCCCCACCATAAGTTACACCAGCCATGACATCATCGGCACATGCCAGCCAGGCAAACACAACTAGAAGGTAATAGGACACTCTTCTAGAAACCAGAGGAAGTAGCAGAACTCGAACTAAGGGGAAAAAGCAGTTCCCCACTGCCAGAATATCATATAGGCCATACCTCTCACCCCACACACTTAAATCATCCCAGGGAAAAAAGCAAAGACTGAGCAATTTTATCTTACATATTTCAGTCATCATACTAGACTAAGTTTTAAATTGTAGGGGCGCCTGGGTGGCGCAGTCGGTTAAGCGTCCGACTTCAGCCAGGTCACGATCTCGCGGTCCGTGAGTTCGAGCCCCGCGTCGGGCTCTGGGCTGATGGCTCAGAGCCTGGAGCCTGTTTCCGATTCTGTGTCTCCCTCTCTCTCTGCCCCTCCCCCGTTCATGCTCTGTCTCTCTCTGTCCCAAAAATAAATAAACATTGAAAAAAAAAAATTTAAATTGTATTGGATTTTTTTCCCTAATCAATGGGTCTCCCACCAAATGGAGTAGCAGGACAAAAAACCAGACCAACTACAGACACAATAAAGAAATGCCATTTTCTCAGCCACAAGATACAATGTAGTAATATACAGTGACACAGCTATATATATATAGATGCAAAATTTCATCTTTTGGGCCAACTATCCTAATTTATGAGATGGGCAGATATAATGGTAAATAACTTATGAAAAGTAATTCAATATATACACTAAATACCTATCAGTTTCACTTAAACAAAAAATTTTTTAAATATGCTAGTACAACATTTTAATATGGACATTATTATCTCAACAAAAATAAATAGGTGACATCACCAAAAAGGGCAGAGTAGGAAGCTCCAGGAATCAGTCCCTAAACCAAATCAACTACTGAGCTGGCAAGAACTATTTAAAACTCTGGGGTCCAGCTAGATACTTGCAGCATCTGAAAAATGCTTGATGAAGAAAGAAGCTGGTATATATCAGTGAATTTCACATTTTACTAGCAGCTGCCACCATGCATTCCTCATCCCTAGAGAAGGCAGCTGTGGCAACAGTGGCCCATACTCACAGAATGGCTTGCTGGTACCAAGGTAGGAACCCATCCTCCAACACTGGGGATGTGTGTTCGGATCTGCCTGATGGTCCACTGAGAGAGGAGGGAGAGACTGGCCACTGTTTCAAACCCCTAAGGCTGAAGGGCTTCCCAGGCAATGCCTGTCAAAGGAATTTAAAGAGACAAAGACCCCTTTTTTCTTTATTAAGTCCAGGCATTGGAAGAAATCACAGGTTGACCTCAGAGATAACAGAACAGAGACTTTAATGATCACATACAATAAGGAATACAGTCTTTGCAAAAATAATGTGTTAAAGTCACTAAACAGAAAACTGCAACATTCCAAAGTAACAACAGCAATCTCTGGAGAGGAGGGAGAATGTGATTTTCAGAGTTACTATATTATACTGTCTAAAATAATCAATTCTCAAGAAAATAGTACAAAGTATACAAAAAAACAGGAAATGGCCTTTTCGTAGGGAAAAAAAAAGTGACAAAAACCAATGAAGAAATCCAACACTGATTGGTCCTATCAGACAAAAACTTTAACTATCTAGGGGCACCTAGGTGGCTCAGTCAGTTAAGTGTCCAATTCTTGATTTTGGCTCAAGTCGTGACCTCGCAGTCATGAGACCGAGCCCCATGTTGGACTCTGTGCTGAGTGTGGATCCTGCTTGGGATTCTCTCTCTCCCTCTCTCTCTCTGCTCCTCCACTGCTTGCACTCACTCCCCCCCAGCAAAAACAACAACAACAACAACAACAAAAAACAACCTTTAAATTAACTATCTATATGCCCAAAGGCCCAAAGGGAAACCATAAATAAAGAACTAAGGGAAATCAGAATAAGGATGTATGAACAAGTAGGGCATCTGAATAGAAGACTGAATTTATATAAAAGAGAATCAAATAGAAATTTTGGAGCTGAAATGAAAAACTCACTAGAGAGGCTCAACAGGAAGTCTGAAGACAGAAGAATCAGCAAACTTCAAGATAGGATGCTTAAAATTATCTAGTCTCCTCCCAGTCTCAGGAGAAGAAAGAAAGAAGAATGAAGAAAAAGCAAACAGAACCTAAGGGACCTGTGGGACACTACTGAGTATACCCACATATATACTATGAGAAGGAGAAGAAAAAGACAAAGAGGTAGAAAAATATTTGATGAAAAATGGCTGAAAATTTCCCTAATTTGATGAAAGGTATGAATTTATATATCCAAAAAGCTCAATGAACTCCAGGACAGATGAACTCAAAGCAATTCACAAGAGACACATAATAATCAAACTGCTGAAAGTCAGAAAGGAAATCTTAAAAGCAGCAAGATTTTTTCATCAAAAGGCTCAGAGATCAGAAGGCAGTGAGATGATAATGTGCTAAAAGAAAAGAACTGTAAACCAAGAATTCTCTATCTGGCTAAACTATTCTTCAAAAATAAAGGAGAAATTAAGACATTTCCAGATAATCAAAGCTAATGAAGCTCATTACTAGTAGACCTTTACTACAATAAATACTAAAAAGAATTATTCAGACTAAAACAAAAAGACAATAGACAGTACTTGAAGACATACAGAGAAACTAAGATCACTGGTAAAGGCAATTACACAGGTGAATATAAAAGCTAGTATTATTGTGTGTCTTGTTTGTAACTTTTCTTTTTGTTTCCTGTGTGAATAAGTCACGAATTTTAGCCTATATTAATGGGTGCAAAACATGAGAGTATAATTTGTGACCATAACAAGAAAAGAGGGATACACAACTGATCAGGAGTAGAGTTAATGTGTACTATTGAAATTAAGTTGTTATAAATTCAGACTACATTGTTATAAATTTAGGATGTTAAAAATCCCTTTGGCAACCACTAATAAATAACTTAAAAACATACATCAAAGAAAAGAAAGAAATCAAAATGGTACACAAGAAAAAAATCAATCAAACATAGAAGAAGGAGACAGTGGGGGACTTGAGCAACAAAAAGGATGTGATACATACACAAAAAGCAAAATGGCAGAAATTCTTCCTTATCAGTAATTATTTCAAATGTAAGTGAATTAACCTACAAATTAAAAGACAGGTAACGGCAGAATGGAGTAAAAAGACATGGTCCCACTTTATGCTGCTTAAAGGAGACTCACTTTAGACCCCCAAACATAAATAAGTTAAAAGTAAAAGGATGGAAAAAAGATATTCTATAGAAATAGAAACCAAAAGACAGCCAGGATAGCTATGCTAGCAACATGCAAAATATATTTTTAAGTCAAAAACTTCTATAAGAAATAAAGAAGGACATTATATATTGACAAAGGATCAATTCATCACAAAGGCATAACAGTTGTAAATACATATGCACCAAACATATCAAACGCTGGCAAAATTGAAAGGAGAACTAGATAGTTCTACAATAATAGTTGGGGACTTCAATATACCACTTTCAATAATAGATGGAATACCTAGACAAAAGATGAAAAAGAAATTAGAGAATTTAAACAACACTATAAACCAACTAGACCTAACAAATATAAAGAACACTCCAACCAACAACAGCAGAACACAGTTTCTTCTTAAGTACACATGGAACATTCCTCAGGACAGACCACATGTTAGGCCATAAGACAATTGTCAATATATTTTAATAGACTGAAATCATACAAAGTATCTTCTCCAACCACAATGAAATGAAACTAAAATCAATAAGAGAAGAAAACTGGAAAAAAAATCACAAATATGGGGAAATTAAACAACATAACCTTAAACAACCAATGGATCAAAGAAGAATCACTAGGAAAATCAGAAAACACTCTGAAATGAATAAAAATTAAAATGCAACATAATAAAACTTATGAGAGGCAGCAAAAGCAGTACACAGAGGGTAAGTTACAGCTCTAAATGCCTACTTTAAAACAGAAGAAAGAGTTCAAATCAACAACCTCACTTTATACTTTATGGGACTAAAAAAACAAAAGCAAACTAAACCCAAAGCCAGCACAGGTAGAAGTATATAATAAAGATCAGAACAAAAAACAAAATAAGAGATTAGAAAACCAAAGAGAGAATCAGTGAAACTAAAAGATAATTCTTTGAAAAGATCACCAAAATTAAGAACTAATCACAAAAAACAAAGAATGTAAATAATTAAAATCAGAAATAAAAGTGGGAATGTTACTACCTAAAAGAAATGAAAGAGATTATAAGAGAATATTATGAACAACTGCAGGCCAGTAAATTTGATAATCAAGATTAAATGGAAAAAAATCCCCAGAAACACACAATCTACCAAAACTAACCCAAAAGAAATAATCTCAACAGACCTGTAACAAGTCAAGAGATTGAATCGGTAATCAAAAATAATACTGCAGGACCAGATGGTTTCACTGAATTCAACCAAACATTTAAAGAATGAACAAAAATCCTATTCAATCTTCCAAAAAATAAAGAGGAAGGACTACTCACTTCCTAACATTTTATAAGGCCAGCATTATCTGATACTAAAGTCAAAGATACCACAAGAAAATAACAGTCTCACATCCCTCATGAATATAGATGAAAAAAGTCTAGCAAAACAAATCCAACAGCACATCAAAAGGATTGTATATCATCACCAAATGGAATCTGTCAGAAGAATGCAAGGGCAGCTCAACATAAGAATGTCAATCAACGTAATGCAGCACATTAACAGAATGAAGGGGGGGGGAACCACAGATGATTATCTCAACAAACACAGAAAAGCACATGATGAAATTCAACAACCTCTCATGGTAAATAACACACTCAGCAAACAAGGAATAAAAAGAAATTTTCTTAATCCAATAAAAGGTACTCTTTAAAAATTCACAGCTAGGGGCGCCTGGGTGGCGCAGTCGGTTAAGCGTCCGACTTCAGCCAGGTCACGATCTCGCGGTCCGTGAGTTCGAGCCCCGCATCGGGCTCTGGGCTGATGGCTCAGAGCCTGGAGCCTGTTTCCGATTCTGTGTCTCCCTCTCTCTCTGCCCCTCCCCCGTTCATGCTCTGTCTCTCTCTGTCCCAAAAATAAATAAACGTTGAAAAAAAAAATTTAAAAAAAAAAAAAAAAAATTCACAGCTAACATCATATTCAATGGTAAAGACTGAAAACTTTCTCCCTAAAATCAAGTACAAGACAAGAACGACCGCTTTCACCATTGCTATTATACATTACTGGAAACCCTGGCCAAAGTAATTAGGCAAATAGAAGAAATACAAGGCATCCAAATTGGAAAGGAAGAAGTAAAACTATCTGTATTTGTAAATGATATGATTCTGCCTACAGAAAATCCCAATATATCCACAAAAGCACTACTAAAGCTAATAAACAAGTTCAGCAAAATTGCCAGGTACAAGATCAACACACAAAAATCAGTTGTGTTTCTATACCAGCAACAAGCAATGTGAAAACAAAATTAAGGAAACAATCCATTTTTAATAGCACCCAAAAGAATAAAACCCCTAGGAATATATTTAACCAAGGAGGTGAAAGACTTGTACAGTGACAACTACAAACATTGCTGAAAGAAATTAAAGAAGATACAGATAAATGGGAAGACATCCCATGTTCATCGACTGGAAGACTGGATATTTATGACAATACTCCCAAAAGCAATCTACAGACTTAAGGCAATAGTCTCTTCAATAAATGGTGCAAGGACAACTAGACAACCACATTCAGAGAAATGAAGTTGGACCCCAGTTTCACTCCATACACAAAAATTAACTCAGGATGGATTAATGACCTAAATATTACAGCTAAAACTAAAACTATTAGAGGAGAACACAAAGTTAAATATTCATGACCTTGCATTCAACAATGGATTCTTGAATTGGACACCACATCCAAGCACAAAAAATAAGTTAGACCTCATAAAAATTCAAAACTTTTGTGCAATGAGGGACATCATCAAGACAGTGGGAGAAAATGTTTGCAAATCATACAGATGATGGAGGTTTAGTGCCCATACTATGTAAGAAACTCTTTCAACTTAACAATAACAACAACAAAATGACAACCCAATTAAAGGGTGGACAAAGGACTTTAGTGGATACTTACCCAAAAACAAATAAATGGCCAACAAGCATATGAAAAGATGCTCAACATCACCAGTCAACAGGAAATGCAAATCAAAACCATATTAAGATACCATTTGAGGGGCGCCTGGGTGGCTCAGTCGGTTGAGCGCCGACTTCGGCTCAGGTCACGATCTCGCGGTCCGTGAGTTCAAGCCCCGCATCGGGCTCTGTGCTGACAGCTCAGAGCCTGGAGCCTGTTTCAGATTCTGTGTCTCCCTCTCTCTGACCCTCCCCCGTTCATGCTCCGTCTCTCTCTGTCTCAAAAATAAATAAACGTTAAAAAAAAAAAAAATTAAAAAAAAAAAAAGATACCATTTGACAGTCACTAGGAAGGCTATTTTATATATATAAAAAGTATACATAAATAAATAATAAAAAGTATATATAAATAAATATATATATAAAGTAAATGTTCTAGAGGCTGTAGTGGAATAGGAACCCTCATCCATTGCCAATAGGAATATAAAATGATGCAGCCACTGTTGAAAATAGCCTGGCAGTTTCTCAAAAAGTTAAACAGAAACCATATGATCTACTAAATCTCTTAGGTATATACTCCAAAGAATTGAAAACAGGTATGCAAACAGATACATGTTCATGTATGTTCACAACAGCACAATTCTTGCCTTTGCAACAACAAGGATGGATCGAGAGGGTAATGCTAGGGGACGGAAGTCAGCTTGAGAAAGACAGATACCATATGATTTCACTATACGTGGAATTTAAGAAATAAAACACTTGAACAAAGAAAAAAAAGAGACAAACAAGAAAAGAGACTCTTAAATACAGAGAACAAGGAGCACCGGTTGGCTCAGATGGAAGAGCATATGTATGACTCTGGATCTCGGGGCTGTGAGTTCAAGTTCCACCCTGGGTGTAGAGATTAGTTAAAAAAAACAAAATCTTTATTAAAAAAAACACAAAACAAAAAACAGAACAAACTGGTGATTGCCAGAAGGGAGGTGGGTGGGGACTGGTTAAATAAAGGTTGAAGGGGATTAAGAGTACACTTATGATGAGCACTGAGTAATGTATAACTGTTGAATCACTGCATTATACACCTGAAACTAATATAGCACTCTGTGTTAATTATACTGGAATCTAAAAAATAACAATAAATAAAATAACAGCACAATTCACAACAGCCAATAGGTGCAAACAACTCAAATGTCTACCAGCAGATGAATGAACAAATTACATACATATACTAGAATATTTTCAGTCAACAAAAGGAATGAAGTACTCATACATGCGAAACTTGTATGAACGTCAAAAACATTATGCTAAGCAAAACACTGTACACTTTAAAGTGGTTAACTGTGTGTATGCGAATTTCACGATAAAAATTTAAAAATAATCAATACAGACTTTGCCTGGAGTTGCAACCACATTCGACAGGAGACAAGATTGAGGACGGAAGCAGATGTGCTGAGGACAGCAGGGCTGAAGGTGGAAAGGGCCTGGCCTCATAATACCTCAATAATACCCCTGATCCACCAACTTTTTAGACCGACTTTAGACTTGCTTGTGAGATAATTTCCTTTATTTTTACCTTAAGCCACTGTTAGATGGATTTTGTTACCAGGATCTGAATACATGTTAACAGACAGAGAAGACGAAGGAAAGAAATGTCTCTTCTTAGGTTTGGGGTTTGTCCCACTACATGATGGTGTGGTCATTCACGGGGATGAGGAACAGTGGAGAAGGGCAGGACATGGGGTGAGAATCATGAGCTCGATTTTGAACATTTGAATCAGAGGTGTCTTTGAGTTAGCCAAGAGCTCCTAGTTAGTGAAAATGAGAATTATAATTCAAACCTATGGTATGAAGTGGTTGCAAAGATTAAACATAAGGTCTGTGACATGGTGCTTAGCACAGAACAGGCCTTCAGTAATTGCCAACAATTATTATTATTGTCATTAATATCACCATTTTTTTAAATGTGCTAATCCACCACAGCTTGGGAGAGTTCAAGATCCAAAACGGTTCCTGCTTTGCCAACATACTGAATATTTGAATCCTTGATGTAAGGGATTTTTCGCTCAATTTACAAAGATATCCTGTAAATTATTTATCCAGTCCTTTATGCCCTGCTTTAACATGTACTGGGTATCTGCTATGTGCCAGGCATCGTGCAGGAGCTCCAGACAACTTAACATTATCATGACAGTGGTGAATGATAAGGGCTACAAGGTATTTTATATCCATGCAAGCAATGTAGGAAAGGTATCTCATCCACATGGAGAAACGAGGCAGGCTCAGGAAGGGCTGACTCGGGAGGTGGCCATATCTATTACTCCATTTATTTCCTTCACTGCCCTGGCCACAATCTGTTATTTGACTTACCTACTCATAGATGTGTTTATTATCTGAAAAATAAAAATAAGAAACTAAGCATGACAACGCGCACTATGATCTTGCTCACCACCATCTATCTACCTGGAGGCTGCCAGAGCGCGTTGCACATGGCAAATATGGGATAAATATTCACTGGATGAATGAAAACAGGTGAGTCCGAGGCGACAGAGACTGTTGGTTGTCCAGTAGATTCATTCTCCTCTTCTTCCTTAGAAGCTCCCCTAGTGACCCGATGGGCAGAGCACAAAGGCCAAAATGGAAGGCAACAGACCTCAAGCTAGACAAGATGCTTGGCAGAGGTTATTTGCCACGGATACTACTATAAGCGAACAAAAAAGTCTACTGGGCTTTTCAGGGGACCGTTTTGCCCACAACATTCCAAATGTGGCCTCCCAACAATCCCACAAGGTAGGTATGGTTATGAATCTCATGTCACAGAGGAGGGCTCTGAAGCACAGAGAGCCCCCAGGTTATACAGAGCCACAATCTGAACCCACACAGTCTAACCTCAGAGGCTGCTCTCTCTCAACCACTGCACTGGTGGCAAACCTGTTCCCAATACGGGAGGGGCAGGAAGGCAGAAAAACAGCAAGTTTCATTTTCAACAAACTGAATTTAAAATAACTGGAGATGAGAAAGTAGCAATAAAATAAATAAAGTAACTATAGATGCGGAGCAGTTTCTTATGTGAGGATTAGAGCTGAAGGTAGCACCGAAGCCATGCGCACACAGGTTGTAACACTACCGTGATGTTAGTGCAATCGATGCTCCTAGTTTTCCAGGTGCATAAATTATAAGGTTATGTAGATATGTATGTATGTATGTGTCCACAGATAAATGTTTAAGTAACAGTGATTCTAAAAATCCGGTAAAAAAAAAAAAAAAGGTACACATCAATACAGCTAATACAGGTTTGTTTAAAGATTTTTAAAGCAGCTGTGTAGGTCAAAAGGGTGGCAGGCTAAAATTAGTTTTGACTCTAATTATAGAGACAAGCATTTTCACATAAACAACAGCCCCCCCCACCAAGCCCTTTGCGTATACATTTAATCCTTACGATAGCTCTATGAAACAGAAATCATCCTTTAGAGATGAGAGGGTCCACAGAATTTAAGTTTGCCTGAACCAATAACCTGCAGTTATTTTAAATTCTGTGCTCTCTTCACTAAACATACTGCCTTCCTTATACCAACATGTATTAAGGGCAATTGAGAACCCTTAGAGTCAAAAATAAAATTCTATAAAAATATGTGTTCCCTTATCTGTAGAGATATAATAATAGTTAAAAAAATAAAAAAGACACTACATCCTAGACATCCTAGAGGTCAAAAGTAACAGTGGGATAGCCAGGACTTTCCTAGAGAAATGTAAGTTGCACTATACAAAGCCTGCAAGAACTAATGTTTTGCAAATTATATTTTAAAAGCAACACAAAAAGCTTTTAATAGTAAGTATAAAACTTTTTCCTTGGAAAAAATTTCAAGAAAAAAAAAAACAGCTGTGATTAAGAGTCATGGTTAAGCCAGTAGAGGTCAGTGTATTGGAGAAAATGGATGCCCCTGCTGGAAGGCAGGAAAACGGAATTCACCCCCCACACAAAGTCCTGGCCTCCCGGGAACCCAACAGAGCCACACACTTTGCACTGTCCTCCTCACTGGGTCCTGTAGTCTTCTCTCCCCCGAGCTCTCAACAAAGGCAGAAACAGACACCAAGACAGTTGGGAGAGAGAATCAATTCTCATTTCAAAAATATTAAGACAAGATCTCTCCAGTGGGCCTCAGTCAGTTTAGCAGCTGGGCTATTTTGAAAACAGCATAATCTTATTCTACATTGGACACAGCTGACCACATTTCAACAGGTAAAAGTCACTTTTAAATGTTAGTCTTAAATATTATTTATTCCTTAAACCTAAAAAGGTTCTTTTTTTTCCTTTTCATTTTTAAGGTGAAAACAGAGGGTAGGCAAATTGTAGTATTTCTCAAACTGCACCACGATCAGTGCACCAGCTTGCTCCTTGACTGAGCTCTAAACACAATCAGAGAAGGAATCGCGTTTTCTCATACTTGGCACCTGCCCAGGGCAAGCTCCACTGCCGGGCCCCAAAGTGGTGCTCATCGTTTGTAACAGACCAAAAGGATCAGTCAAAAGTTCCTCTCTACAGCCACCCACCCCCGACCGGTCCACTGTCAGGAAGTTCTCTGATCGCATCTGCAGAGACCTTGCGCAGAAGGCAGCAAAGAGGCTGAGCTCACGCTGAGAAATCTGTACACAGTGCTGGGTGGGATGATGAGGAAGGAACTGCAAATCCTTCATTTTACAGGGCCAGTGTCTAGCATTACCCTAAAGAAATGAGACATGCAAGGGCCTTCCGACCCTACCTCCCAACCCACTCCAACTCCCTCCAAAGAACTGAACCCAGTGCCCGCCTCCACTCCCACCTTAACTAGGACGGGTGTGACCTCCTCACAGGCAGCCCTCCCGAGTAGCCAATGCGACCACACAGAGGGATCAAACTTTCAAACAAGCAAGGAAGTCAAATGCTCCCTTTATGAGATTCCTGAATTTCAGTTTGTACTTGACTTTCTTGTTTCAAACTGTGCTGATACACACAAGCTGGCAATAGAGTGTAGTAATACACAGGTGCTGAACTGTGTGTGTGTGTGTGTGTGTGTGTGTGTGTGTGTGTGCGCGCACGTAAGTAGCCGAGCACCACACCAGTTCCACTCCCACCCCCATCCTATCCAGGAAAAATATACCCTTTGTTCTAAATTCTAGTGGTCTTTATGAGTCCACTTATACTGATGGAGACAATGAACTGCGGGGACTGGAACAAGTTGGACTTCCCAAGACGAGTAAAATCTAGAAGTTAGGAATTCTGCCCCACTGCCTCACAAGTGCGTTTATATACGTGTGTGTGTGTGTGTGTGTGTGTGTGTGTGTGTATATTTGATCATTGACTTGTTGATCACTGATTCATTCACAGACATTTATTAAACACCTACTAAGCACAAGCACGTGAACCACACTGGAACCACAAGACAAACAAGCACCACCTCTGTTCTCAAAACTCACCCCCCGCTGCAGGCGACAGGTAGCAGAACATGACCACTTGGCAAGGTAGGAGAGGCCGATGCTATTAAAGAAACATGTGCAGTGGGGGATGCATCTAACTCGGAAATGGAGCCTGGGTTAGGAGATGTTAGAGAAGGCCTCCCAGAGATGACGGTGTCCGAAATGCAGGATGAGGAAGCATTTACCAGAGGAAGGGGGAGAGGGAGCAGGGGCATGTTCCTCATAGCGGGAGCAGCATGTGGAGGCAGGAGCAGGCAGGGAGGGGCAAGGTGGCAGTGACAAGAACCAAGCTGGGCCAAGGAGCAGACAGGAGGCCACACAGGGCTTTGCGGGACACGCTGAGGAATCTGGGATTTACTGTGAGGACAACAGGGAGCCGCTGGAGGCCAAACAGCCAGCCACAAAAATCACAATTTTTTCGTTTGTTTGGGAAAACCTGGAAGAAGCCTGCTTACCCTGAAGTAACCCGTTTGGTTAACCAGTAAACCAGGCAAAAAAGGACGCGGCTCTAGACAAGAGAAGAAGGCAGACTTGAGAGCATCTAGGAAGTGGAAGCATCCGGGTTCCGGGGCTGACTGGGTGTGGCGTGCTGCATGAATGGGTGGTTCATCAGTAAGTGATTTTTTTGTAGAAGGCAATGCTGACTTCATCTTGAACTTGCTGGGTGGGTGTGGAGATGCTCCTGTTAGGACTGTCAAGGAGTGAAGTGCCTGCCTATGTGGAGTCCAGGGGTGAGATCTGAGCTGAGGATCGGGATGTGGGAGTCACCAACAATAAGCAGTAGCTAAGTCCCTGGTGAATAAGAAGAAAATAGGGCCAAAGACAAACCCTGGAATAACACCAACAGTTTAGAGGTGCAGCACTCAGAAAATCCGCAAAGGCCTCAGCGTGGGCCACCACGGATGTGTAACAAAGGCCTTCACCTCTCAGACACAGAACATGTCCTAATTTTTGGTCCAGAAAATAAGGTCATTGTAAACATACCTAAGAACTGAACCAAATTCACAGTGAAAACGTGCCCATAATAAAAAAACTATCTATATAGGTCACTTTTCTGAGAGAAGAGGGAAGATTGGGGGTGGTGACAAACAGTATACCACAGGTTGCTAAGCTACTGAATAAAATAAGACGAGGCGTCTACCCGTGTTGAAATTCAGGCTTTTAAAAATGTGCCCTAGAATGATGCAACCTTCATTAGTTACCATAGCAATGAGCTTCATTTCCCAGGGGACAATTGTTATTTTTGCCACCACTGAAGTAACTTGGGGGGGGGGGTAGTGATGCCGACACCGACTGTGTTTTGAGGACCCTGAATTTTCAGGGAATACTCTTCTAATAGATCACAAAGCGTAACCTCAATACAAACAGAAGGCAGCCCCTAGCGATGGGCAAACTAATAGAAAAACTTGAAGCAAGGGAATGTCACTCAATAACTTTTTGTTGTTTTTACAGCAACTTGTTTCAAGGGGGTAAAAAAAAATGCCTCTAATGCAAATAATGTTGCAGAAATTCTTGGGAAACACACCTAAAAGATTTTTTTAAAAACCATTTCACTATGATTATTTATAATAAAAACAAGCTACCAGCTTCTCGTGATATGCATTTAGATCACATGTAGTGAATAAACCCAATCTTCTACAAATCACTGTGTATCTCTGTATTGAGGATTTCTCCACAGCTAGACAGACTGCTGTGTGGAGTGAATTCAGGCACCTAGGGGTTTAAGACAGAGGGGCTCAAGCTGGGTGCTGTCCAGCATCTGGACCACCCCACCAAGCAGCTCAAGGCCAAGCTTAACCATCCACTACATCAGACCTAAACAACTTTGCTGAATCACAGACACCTGGAGTTTTTTTTTTTCCTCATAGCTGTAGGAACCTAGCAATCTAAGGCTGGAGAATAGGTGTGGCTGTTTTATATTTCAAAACCCGGAGCTTCTAATGGCATTCCTGCTTTAAAATACTAACAGCCATTCTGGTCATTCGCGGTCATGTGCTTCAGCGAGGTATGCTTATTACAGCCATCACCAGAAAGTACTTTAACCAGCTGGGTCCTTTCTCTCAAACCAAAGGTCATGGAAGCCTTCACAATTTAGAATCTTAAACATCACAATTAAGTAGCAGCCATCTTCATTGTTTTTTAAAATCTATAAAATGAAGTCTCAAAATGAGGTTAAATAGCCCCCTATGGCAGGTGAGGAATTATAAACATATACAATATACATGGAATTATAGTCTTTATTAACTAATACTAAGGGTCTTAAGAGAAAGAAACCCCCACAAGGCCTTGATTCTGAGTCATTTCATTACTTTTTTTTTAAGTTTATTTATTTATTTTGAGAGAGAGAGTGAGCAGGGGCGGGGGAGGGGGGCGCAGAGAGACAGAGGGAGAGAGAGAGAATCCCAAAATCCCAAGCAGGCTCTGGGTTATCAGTGCAGAGCCCGATGGAGGGCTCAAACTCATGAATAATGAAACCATGACCTGAGCTGAGATCAAGAGTCAGGACACTTAACCGACGGAGCCACCCAGGTACCCCCTGAGCTATTTCATTACTAATAAGCATTATGCTGGGTCTGCAATTCGTTTCTGTGCATTCTAGCCTTGCTTTGTATATTTTGTTTTCTTAGTTAAACTCTTAGGGGCTAATGTTTAAGCACAGCTTGCTGTCTTTGCATAGCTGTGGGCTTCAGAATTCCCAGACTCCCTCCCTCTCACCTCTCACCTCTCACCGCTGTTACCTGCGTATCTGCTCTCTCATATTAGCATACCTCCCCTGCAAAGCCTTCCAGACTCCTGGGCGGAATGAAGCTCCAGAATCACATCGCATCTCGCCAACGTCAGAACAGTCACATGGCCTGTCAATGCTAGTTAGCAAGTCCATATCTCCCCATCAGGTGAGTTCCTTGAGAACTTCAAAAAATTTTTATTTTTGAATATTTTTACCTTTGACTTTTTATTACCTATAATGCTTTTATTTTGAATAGTACTTAGCACAGGGAAGATGCTTGGAAAAGGTCATATGAATACACAAAAGGAAGGAAAAAGAACAGGAAATAGTAGAGAAAAAAAAGATGAACACACTCCCAGTGCAATGGTGAAGAGTAACCCATAGGGCAGCGCTAGAAAGGCACCAGATCAGAGAGGCTGGATGGGTTCCTGCACATTAGCATCGGCAATGCCATCTGCTCCTCAGCCAGAGTCCCTCACAGGCAAAAGAAACATGAGTACAAGCCTTGAACTGTCAGTCTGAGCAATTCAACACTGCAAGAGTGTTCATCAAATATCACCCACTAGGAGAAACACAGATGGAATCACTAGAGGAACGATGTAGATTTAAATATTGTTCTTGCCTCTATACACAGCAGGAGGGCATGGTCTGTGTCCTCCTACTCACCACTATGTTCCTACAGCCTGTCCAGGGGCAGGCACATGATAAATGCTCAACAAGGACTTAATGAAATAGTAAACTGAAAGAGCAGTGATTCAGAGGATGCCCCTGGCTGCCACTGCTCTGAATCTGTAGACAGATGAACCGCTCTCTTCCAGGGTAGCCACATGCAGCAAAATGGCCAAGAATTTTACACCTTAAAAAACAAAGCAGAGCTGGCAGGAGAGGGCAAATGGGGAGTGACTGTTCAATGGGTATGAGCTTTCCATTTGGGAAATGGATTGTAGGGAAGGTGGCACAACATTGTGAATGTACTTAACGTCAATGGACTGTACTCTTAAAAACAGTTAAGACGGTAAATTTTGTTATGTCAATTTTACCACAATTAAATTTTTTTTTAATTTTTAAAAAAGAAACACAGCCATCTCTCTAAAAGTATACCCTTCATAGAGCTGCAAAAGATGTACCAGTTAGAAGACAGCTGTGGATAGCCTGGCCCTGGAGGGTCAGTAAAGGGCATCCTAGGCTGAGAATCCAAGGAATTCACTTGCCCACCCCAACAGGGTAGGGCAGCAGGTTTCCAACCAGAATTCAAATCCAACTTGGACTCAGGGTTTGGAGGAATTAGACTTGGTATCCTACGAAAAAAAGGAACAAAGGACAGTTTCTGAGCCGTGGGGATGTGGGTAAGTTTACATAACAAAAGGGGATGTTTTCAAAAGATTATGTCGGCAGTAGCAAGCAACTTGGATTAGACAAGATCGAGATTAAAACCTACGAGACCAGTTGAGAGCCTGCTGTAGGGATCAACATGTTAGAACAGAGTGGCGTCAGGGCAGTAAAGAGGAAGAACCAAATCCTAGATACGTTTCTAAGAAGGAATCACAGGGCAGATAAAGAACCAAAGGTAGCTACATTTCCAGTCAAGGAAGCCACGCTGATGACGAAGGAAGATAGTGACAGAGCTCCTACACATATTTGAAAAACAAGGAAAGACCTCACAAAGTCAACTAATTTTTCCGGAAAGAGAAGCTGGAAAATCCCATTGATGTTTAGTAGTGTGACAGAATAAGCATTGAAAGACCTTCTGGATTAAAACAATCAAATGCTGGCTTAAATTGAGTAGAATCTAGTTTTTTCTTTATTGTTGTTATTTTAAAACCTATTTGAAAGTGAAGGATCTGAAGATCCCCAAAACTCGAATAAGGGAGTTTTTAGCAATTTTTTAACTCTTAAGTTTTTAACCTTAAGAGTTTCAGTTGGACCCTATAGATCTTAAGTATCCATTTTAATGCCACACTGGGCATGGGCTATAAGAGAAAAGGTCTAAAACCTAACCAACATGGGGAATCTAATAAGAAACTTTATTTAAGCCAGGATTTCAAAGACCACTTCCTTGGTACAAGGGTTTATAAGAAACAAATTCCCCCCATGCAGAAATGGGACAGTAAGGAACTGTCCAGGTAAAAATAAACAAATCAATCAATGTATCACAAACTGGCCCTCAGGAAAGATATTTATTCTACTTGCGTGATCTGAGAAGCCTCTAATGGAGAATTTAATTTTAAGTGGTCCTAGATTTATGATGTCCTTGGGCAACCATAGAAGCAAAAGCAAACCCAATCTTATCTCAACTTCAGGGAGACCTTAAAAATTTTCTAAAAAGTTCTATGGAAAATGAGTGGATTCAATTTTTAAAAATAACAAAGCCCACCAGGAAACTAGGTATCAGAGAGAGAGAACCAGCAAAAATTAAAGAGCAAAAAGAGACCACCAACAAAGACTTGATACTAAAATCATCAGAAATAGAATATAAAATAACTACATTTAGTGTGTTTCAAGAATAAAACAGAAGGTGGAAAATGAACAGAGATGGGGGTGCCTGTGTGGCTCAATGGGTTAAGTGTCCGACTTCGGCTCAGGTCATGATCTCACAGCTCGTGAGTTTGAGCCCCATGTTGGGCTCTGTGCTGACAGCTCAAAGCCTGGAGCCTGCTTCAGATTCTGTGTCTCCGTTTCTCTCTGCCCCTCCTGTGCTCATGCTCCGTGTGTGCCTCTCAAGAATAAATAAAATTTTTTTTAAAAAGGAAAAAAAAAAAAGAAAAATGAACAGAGTAAGTGGATTGAAAAAAACAACTGAAAATGAAACATATAACACTACTGAAATAAAATTGCAATGGACAAATGGAACAGATTAGATACAATAGAAGAGAGGATTTATAAACTAAAAGACAAATGAAAAACACTCTACAGGACAATCCACACAAAGAACAAGATATGGAAAATATTACAAGTTTAACAACATGAAAGGCAGAGTAAAAAAGACTAGAATGAGAAGATCTAAGATATGTATAACTGGAAGGAACAACATAGAGAATGGGGAAAGAGGCAACAGTTGAGAAATAATGGCTCCGTCTCTGACAGACACTTTGAAATATGTCAACTCTAAGATGAAGATAATCAATGGCAGGAGATTAGCCCGGGTCAGATCAAAAGTTATCATTTTGGGGCACCTGGGTGGCTCAGTCGGTTAAGCATCCAACTTCAGCTCAGGTCATGATTTCCCAGTGCATGGGCTGGAGCCCCGTTGTCAGGCTCTGTGCTGACAGCTCAGAGCCTGGAGCCTGCTTCAGGTTCTATGTCTCCTTTTCTCTCTGCCCCTCCCCCACTCATGCTCTGTCTCACTGTCTCTCAGGGATAAATAAACATTAAAAAAAAAAAAGTGATCATTTTCTTTCCTAGATAACTGACCAGCCTACAACTGTAACTCAGCTAGGCTCCCTCTTCCCCTGATGTCTTAGAACTTCAGACAAAGAAAGTATTCTCTAAGTATGAATGTGGGCCTTGTTAGAGAAAATAGGAATCCAATCATGCATCACTAGATCTTAACCACTTTTCTTTGCTGCCCATGTTCTCGTAAGAAACATGCCATACACATTTTTCAACACCACCTCTTCTAATTCAGTGGTGACTGGAAATGCTCCATGAAGACTATGGACCCAAGTTAGGCAAGACATGATTTGGGAAATAACTTCCACTAATGAAATTAAAGAAAGTAGGGCAGAAAATATAAAGTTCATCCATTTTCCTGCCCTACTCTATTTCTCTTTATCCCTCACAAAACACCCTAAGGTGAGTAAGGCAAAGATATCATCATTCCTAGTGATGTCTGAAGGTGCTAGGAGTCTAGAGGAATTAAACAGTTTGATCAAAGTTCCACAGGAAGATGATGGGAAAAGTCACATCAAAAGCCTACTGTCTTAAGTACATCATATGAACCTTATTTGGATTGTGGTCTGAATAAATCAACCATTAAAAATATATGTTCAAATTAGGGAAATTTGAACATGTTAAATGATATTAAGAAATCATAGTTTATTTAGTTCTGCATAACAGCAGCACTGTGGAATGTGGAACGAGCTAACATTTATACTATTAACAGGTAAAGTGATATAGTAATCTATAATTCATTGAAATTGAATCCCAGAGGGGCGCCTGTCTGGCTCAGTAGGTAGAGTATGTGACTCTTGATCTCAGGGTGGTGAGTTCAAGCCCCACATTGGACGTGGAGCCTACTTAAAAAATAAAAAAATAGAAATAAAAAAATAAAGTGAATCCCAGAACCCCTACCCAACAAAGCATGGAGTGGAGAGATCCATGAAACAAGATTGGCAAAAGGTTGGTCATTGAAGCTGGATAACGGGTACATCATTATTTTCATGTGTTGTATATGTCAGAAATGGTCTGCAATTAATTATTTTTTAAAATCTTGAGGTCTTGACTCATAACAACTGTATATATAACTGCATGTAACAGAAAGGGATAGCCTCCTTTGTAGAGAGAAATCATGAATAGAGAAACAGTAGTGGATACAAAATCAAGTAGTACTAAACAGTTTTGTCATCCAGATGGCAATCTGAATTGGTTTAACATCCTTTGTTGGTATTAATAAATAGTTCACAAATGAAACACTTTTTATTTCTAGAGAATGGATAACAATTTCTGGGTCTCTAAAATGAATGAACAACCTAGAAAAAGCCATGCTTTAAAAGATGTTAACAGCTGAGGCAAATTATCTAGCATATATGTCCAAAAGAAATTGCTACAAACTATCAGAATTATCCCACTAGAAAAATTTTAAAGCTCTCAACACATAATATTCATGTTAAATATTCTCAACACATAAATTACAGTAGCATATGTAAATGGTAAAGGAGACAATAGCATATGGGTTGCTTTGAAGTTAGCAGAGTGGACGAAAATGTCTATTTTCCAGTGCTTAAATATATTTCATTAGGAGATTAAATTCTCCTTACTACTGGAAAACACTACATGGCATAAAAGTATTCAGATTCCATATTAAATAACCTACATTATTTTGAACATCCATCTGCTCTCCTTTATGACAAAAGAGACAAGTATTGAGATTCTAGATGGAATCATAAAAAGCCCTTACATTCTAGCCTATTTTATAAAGTAACTAAGACTAATCGTATTTCTCTCAAATTTTAAATGTATCGGACATGCTTTGTAGTAATACAAAAGAGATATAAAATGGGAAAATCAAAAAGACAATGACACTACATCTTTACTCTGCCAGATCAAATAAACAGAACAGTAGCCCTCTACAATTTTGCTTGATATAAAGTGATGATTTAGCATGAATGGTTGAAAAATCTGTTACCTTGAAAAACCATAATAGACAGATACCCTCTCCTCCTATAATCAACCTTTCTTCCTGTGGGTTTTTGAGATACATAATGTATACTCATGAATGTTAATAAATCCCATAAATCAAAATCACATTAACTTCCCTTCCATATCGAACCTTCTCCATAAGCACCCATAGAATTTCCTTGATGTATCCAAGTACATGGTGTAAAACAATGTAGATGAACCTACAACAACAAAATTTCTTTATGTGTTGAAGAAAAGTCTATTACTAGAAATAATTCACTCTCTCTTGACCTCACTTGGAAAACATGCTTAAATTTAAGCCACACCAACGGTAAAGCTTACACGCACACCCATTAAATGCACAGAGCAGCCTTCTGTTTATTGGTCAACCCTCATTTATATTTTTGTGGGAGAAGTCAAGTAAAAGTAATAGTAGAAACTAAATTATTTTCTAAAATTCTTTTCAGGAATTCATTAACTTCCAGAAAGATTCCAAAATTCCTACAAATCTTGAGCTAAGGCTGACGAACCACAGAGCCCCTCCACCAGAAGCCATTCTGTAAAGCAAGCATGATATGTACATTATTGCTCTACATAATATGCAGCAGTATCGAGTTAATCCCTGCAAAAATAAACGTCCAAAAAGCTTAGCAGTACCCAATATTTTTACTAGCCAGCATTCTCCCAAGAAGTTACATACGTAATAAAATGAATGAAATCAGCATTTTCTGACTCACACAGAGTAGCTTTTCATGAATGGGTACTTAAGTGTGAAGACGGATTAACTCTGATCTCATTTTAATGAGTTTCTCTTTGTCTTTGAGGGACTACTCCGCACAGATGCTCAATCACTCCACTCCGTAGTCATTTCAATCCATCCATTTAAGAGGTTTGAGAATGGTGCTGACCCGCACTTCTGTGGGCATACTAAATGCACCAAAATGTAAAGTCAGACAATAATTTAAATAATGTAAAGTCACCTCTTCTGTCCACTAGATTGCTAATTCCTGTCCAGGACGCCTCTGTGATGTAAATGAAATCTGTCCTGGCTCTGCTATCACGTTGCCTTTGTTACACTCCCACTGACACTCGCAAGAGCCTCCTATCTGGTCTCCTGCCTCCAATCCACTCTTCTCTGATCCCTTCACCCCGCCACTCAGGTACTTCCTAAAATGCAAATTCAACTATGGCTCACATTTAGAGATGTTCAGCCTTTGTGTGGTCTACCAGGTCCTCCACAATCTGACCCATGTGCGCTCCTCTGGCCCCAGCTGCCCGATATTCTACCCAACTACTCTTAGTTCTCTAACTCAGTAATGATCAAACTTGCTTGGAGAAAAACTAAAACTGAAAGGCTGCCATAGGGTTAAATATAGGGTTGCCAGCTTTTTATTGAGCCAAAGAAAAAAACATCTCAAACAAACAAACAAACAAAGAACCCTACAATTTGTTGGCACTTTCATTTTACAAAAAGTTAAGGAGGACATGATCTTAGAATTCTAAAATCTGAATTATAGGGGTGCTGGGTGGCTCGGTCAGTTAAGCGTCTGACTTCGGCTCAGGTCATGATCTCACAGCTCGGTGGGCTTAAGTCCCATGTTGGGCTCTGTGCTGACAGCTCAGAGCCTGGAGCCTGCTTCAGATTCTGTGTGTCCCTCTCTCTCTCCCCCTCCCCTGCTCATGCCCTGTCTCTCTCTGTCTCTCAATAAATAAATAAATAAATAAATAAATAAATAAATAACTCATATTGTCCTTTTTTCTTTTTATTTCACCACACACTGGCGAAAATTCTTGCACCAACTTCTTCAGCAAAAGCCATGCCCTCGCTCATCATACCCTTATAACCCTGCACGCGCTGACTCTCTGATGAAGCATCTGTTTCTCCCCCATCCTCCTTTTTCACTTGCATAACTAGTATTCATCCTACAACACTCACCTTATAGGGCAGTCCTTTTCCAATTTTAGCATTCATAAGAATAACCTGGGGATTGTGTAAGATGCAGATTCTGATTACAAAAATTTTGTCCTATGGTTCCTTCCAGAAGCGTTGCGGTTTGGGGTTTTACATCTAAGTCTATGATCTATTTTGTGTTCATTTTATATACGTATGAGGCATGGGCCAAAGTTCATTTTTTTAATATATGCATGCCCAATTGTTCCAGCATCATTTGTTGAAAAAATAGTCCTTTCTCCACCGAATTTGTCAAAAATCAATTGACCGTGTATATGTGTCAGTCTCTTTGCAGACTCTGCTCTGTTCCACTGATCTGTTTGTTTAGGCCAAGCTATCACACATGTATCTTGAAGGCTCAAGATACAGAGAGCCTTGTGTGCAAATGAGAAAGGACCTGGAATGTACCAGACCTCCTTGATGTTTGCCTATGTTTTCTTTCTCCTGTTGTACTGTATCCAATGTCTTACCAAAGCCTGAGGTAAGTATACTTTGTGAAATCTTGTTGAGTCCTTTCAATCAATTGGCCCTGGGTAACTGCTGCAATGATTTTGCTTTCTGTCATTAAAAAGAGAACACAAGGCCAAAGAACTGGCTGTTTTCCATCTTGCCTAAGTGGGTCAAGGTCAATTCTCTCTTTGTCCTCTCTGCTAGGAATGGCACTTCCCAAGTTATACTCATCATGGCCTTTAGGTCTGCTTTGATGTAACTAGTTAACCATGGCCAAGATAACGAAGATGATTGCAAAATGGAAGATTTTTCAGTCTAAGGCATGTTTACAAACCGGAGTCCGTGAGCCTAAGAGTACACACAGGAATGTGAGCCACAGAAGGCAGATGAAGCTAACACAGTAACCCAAAAATGAGCACAACCCAGCAAAAGCTGAAACCTTTTAGGAAATATCACCAACCGCTCAACGGATAGTTGCTGGGCTTCCTGATACATAAAGGAAGACACAGGTGGACCCCCAGCACATTGTAAAGATCGAAAAACTTCTGGTGGGCATCCCTTCCATTAAGAGTCAAGCTAGATTAAGGCATACGCAGACACTCCCAGAGTCTGAGAAGTTACACTCCAGCACTGCCCAGACATGCAGGCACCGAACAGGAACGGAGAGTGGTGGTGTGGGTAGCGAAGAAAAGCCTCCCTCGCTCCTACGGGCTGAGAAAGTGAGGTGGCGGGGATAGTAGCAGCAGTAGAAGGAATGATAATGGTCAGGGACAGAATGTTCGTGTCCCTCTCAAAATTCGTATGTTGAAATCCTAACCCCCAGTGCGATGGTGTTAGGAGGTGGGGCCTCTGGGAGGTAATGAGCTCATGGAGGCAGCGCCCTCATGAATGGGATTAGTGCCCTTATAACAAGAGACCCCATCTCTCCACCACGTGAGGATACGGTGAGAAGACAGCCATCTAGAAGCCAGGAAGAAGGCTCTCACCCAGAGTCTCCAGGACTGTGAGGAAACCGCCCAATCCATGATAATCTGTTACTGCAACCCATGCTTACTAGGACGCCACCAGAGTGAGGTTTCTTTATAGGAGACACATTGTGTTTTACTGGCTTTCCTTCATTTAATCCTCACAAAAGTTCTAGGAGGGAGATCCGTCTCTCGTTTCCGTTTTAGAAGTAAGGAACTACAATGTGCTCACACTAATCTGCCTGTGGCCCCCAAGCCAGTGAAAGGACGAACCAGGAGGTACTCGAGGCAGCCGGACTCTAACGCCTCGTTCTTACTCACATCTATCTTATTTCTGAAGTTGTCTGAGCACTCTGAGGGAGGAAGAAAGCAGACTGTGAGGACAGAAGGAAAAATGCAGGAAGCTTGCTGAAGTTGTCACTATTTAGATAACAGAAGACAGGAAGCAAAGAAAATGGCCTCCAAGCAGCTACAGCACCTTGCACAGTGCTTCGGGTAGGTCTGGGTTTGATCGCTTCTAACGGGCCTAGAGGGACACGAGACAAACAACATGCGGCTCTGTCATATTCTCTCAGTTACACAGAGCTGCTATTCTTTTTTTTTTGTTTAAGTTTACTTATTTACTTTGAGAGACAGAGAGAGAGAGCGGGGGAGGGGGAGAGAGAGAGTAGGGGGAGGGGAAGGGTGAGAGAGAGAGACAGAGAGAGAGAGAGACAGAGAGAGAGAGAGACAGAGAGAGAGAGAGAGAGAGAGAGAGAGAGAGAGAGAGAGAGAATCCCAAGCAGGTTCCATGCTGTCAGTGTGGAGTCTGATATGGGACTTGAGCCCATGAACCATGAGATCATGACCTGAGCCAAAACCAAGAGTCGGATGCTTAACCGACTGAGCCACCGAGGTGCCCCACAGAGCTGCTATTCCTACAGGCTGGCATGGAAAATAAACGTCACTTCATAATTTCTCTCTCTTCTAATGTCGTTGAAAAGAATTAGGGCTTCCCTACAGGGCAGCTCTCCATATCTCCCTACCTTCTCCTCCAGCTCTATGTCTTGTCAGTGTGGACGAAATCCACTTAATCCAACCATAACACATCCAATCACTTTGATCAGTACACACAAAACGTTTTAGCCAACAAGTTCTCCTTGCTCTACTAAATTTATTCTTGGTACTGAATACCTGAGAAAAATCGGACCCGGATTTCCAGTCTTCAGGTGGTAACAGGTGTTGTAAATTTGCAAAAGTTTAATTGACTCTAATCTGGTTTCATGATACTAAAACTCTGTTTACTAAAAGGCCGAAGTATTACTCCTCCTTCATTTTGAAAAGCATGCACAAAGTATGTATTACAAACCAGAGCTGGTACTAGAAATACAAAGAGAGTATAAATGGGGTCCCAGCCCTCATTAGCCCACAGTCAGGTTTTTTATTCACTCCTTCTCAAAAACACACCTCCAGGGCTTTGCAAGACTACACTATTAGTTCTTGGTGTTGTTATTTACAGAATTAAAACTACATCTCTGCTTGAAAATAAGGGAGAAAGAAGATAATGAAAAAGAGACTCTACAGTTTTTTGATCTCCAGTTTTGAAAGCTGGACTCGAAAATAAAAACATCTGTGTTACATACGGTAGGAGATTTTGAGATATAATAATAATGACTAACATTTAGTGAGCACTTACCCCAAGCAAAGTTCAGTTCTAGTTACCTTCTGAGAATTACTTGATTTAATCTTTACACGGGTCCTATATAGATTGGCACTTTTACTATGTCCATTTTCAAGATGATGAAACTGAGGTACAGAGAGGTAAAGTAATTTACTTAACATCTTAGGAATTAAAGGAGCCAGAATTCAAACCCTGCAGCAGCCTGTCTCCAAACTCCATGCTTTTGACAACTAATCCTGTCACTGAGGAAAGAAAGATTCAAATATCAGAATTCTGTAGCAGGTTAAGCTGACTGACCATTGGAAAAAAAATTTCTCGTCCCAGAAACAGACCCAAGTATACAGAAGAAAGATAAATTATACAATAACTTATCTTATTGTATAATTAATTATTGGTTCCCAAAAAGTGGACCCTTACCTCACACCATTTATTAAAATAAATTTGTTGCTTTAAAGAATTACACGTGAGTACCTGGAACCAGGATGATACAAATGACTCCCTTTGCTCATCGCTTTTTGTGAAAACGACCCAACTGACCCATAAAGAAAATTCTTCACCACCCACTGGGTGCTTAAGAGCCCCATCCACCGACCAGAACCCTTGAGGAGAGTCAGCAGAGGATGGTTTAGAAAAGCCCCCAGTGAGTGGAGAGCCCAATCAGCAGCCAGTCCCTGGGACGTCATTGGCAAAAAACTGCTGCCATTCACCAGTTACTGCGAGCTGGGAGCCCGACGAAGTGCTTCAAGCTGTTAACAAATTTCAAGATTATTATACGCGCCAGTAAGCTGATGTTCAGAGGGTTCAACGAGATGCCCAATGTTGAACAGCTTATAAGAAGCAAAGCCAGGATTGGAACACCATGGCTATCACAGACTGAAGCCTAAACTCTGAAGCATTCACTGCACACAGAGGGCCCAAGTCCACCAGGGTCCCCTCTTCAGATCCTGCGGGCAGTTCCTGAATCAGAGCAGAGGCTGGACCAACGTAGGACAAAGAGCTGTGCTGGAGTTTCTGCCTGGATGCCAGGCCAGGCAGCTATTCAGGGGGAAGGGAAACTACTCCAGGCAGCTTAGAGCTGCCAACCGCAACACAAAAGGGAGACTGTTCCGCAACAAAAGGGGGACTCTGCCCTGCAGCTGTCTCCCACTGCCCACAGCTCCATCCCTACCCCACACAGACTACTAGAACTCTAAGCTGCTGCTGAGAAAGTACAAGAAATCTAACTTTTCCCCTATTTTTGTCTATAATGAAAAGAACTCAACAAGGACCCACACAGTCTCTGACAGAGCGTATTTCAGTTACCGATATGGAACAAACCAGACCTCTCTCGGCAGATGGGACAACAGAGATGCCAGCAAGGGAGCCGGGAGAACTCTGATATTTGAATCTGAATAATCAAGGCAACGGCAAGACACAAGACAAGTTTACAGATTTTAAAACTTACATTTGCAGTAAGATTCCAAAGAACAGCGGATCACTGACGGGAATTTACTAGGATGAAAGGTGAAAAGGAGCAATAGGAAATAGGACTTGAAGGGAAAAAGCAAAACTGCAGGCCTGAAAAACAGAAGCAGTGAAATGCAGACCGGCAATAGCAGAAGCAAAGGAGAGCCTGGCATCGATGTATTCAGTGAGACCTGCCAAAACTCACAGGAAGATCATGAAACATTGGAAGTTACCAGTGAAAGGAAAGCTCCAGAATAACAGGTCCAGAAGCTCAAATGTGTGCATAACAGAAATGTTTGAAAGAGAAAATGAAACGGGAGAGAAATAATGATTCGTGTAAAGGAGAAATAATAATTAAGTAAATAATGGGGAAAAAACCAGAACTTAAAAATGAGTTTTTCCGACTGAAATTACTCACTCAGAGCTTGGCTCTGAATTCATCGTAAGAGATCCATGCATCCCCAAATTTCTGAATGTCGGGAGGGAACTATCCCATAGACAGACATCTGAACCTCCACCAAGATTTGGTAACAACAACAAAAAGGAACATGGATGAAATGGACATTGGGTCTCATCTGCCATACTAACTGTTAAAAGACAGCAGAGTAAGATGTACAGGACCCTGAAGGGAAAAGACTATGGCATAAGGCATCTAAATTGAGCTAAATTATCAATACTATAATCATCATGATAAAGCAGAAGAAATATGTAAGAATACATAAGAAATATAAAAAATAAAAATATACACTATGTAAGAAAAACATACCGTCCATAAATCCTTTCTTGAAAAAAAAAATTCTTTCTTTTTAAGTGTATTTATTTATTTCGGGAGGGGCAGAAGGGCAGAGAAAGAGGGAGAGAGAATCCCAAGCAGGCTCCACACCCTCAGCACAGAGCCCGACTTGGGGCTCAATCCCACCACCCTGGGATCAGGCCCTGAGCCGAAATCAAGAGCCTGACATTGAACTGACTGAGCCACCCAGGCACCCCAGGAAAAGAAAATTCTTCAGGAAGGGAGGACACACAAGCAATTGAAAAAATAAATTAAAGAACTCAAGGGGCACCTGGGTGGCTCAGTCAGTTAAGCATCCCACTCGGTTTCAGCTCAGGTCATGATCTCCCCGTGCTTGAGTTCAAGGCCCACCTCAGGCTCTGCACGAACAGCACGAAGCCTGCTTGGGATTCTCTCTCCCTCTGTCTCTAGCCCTCCCCCACTTGCTCCCTCTTGTCTGTCTCGCAAAATAAATAAACTTACAAAAAAATTTTTCTAAATAAAGAACTCAAGAAAGTAGAACATATACAGCAGCACAGACATATAGAAGTATAAAAGAAATAGCAGTGAACAGTACGGCTAAGAAAACAATGCTAATGGTGTTGAAATTATGATAGGAATGTTCAGCAAGGATGCTTAAAGGGACAAAACGTAAAAAAAAAAAAAAAAAATAGGAACAAACATTTCTAATTGTTTCAACAAAATTTAGGTGGTAAGAGGAAGCAAGGAAGGAAGGAAGGAAGGAAACAATGTGCTGAAGCATTCATGGTTTATGGGAACTGCACAGATACTGTTCCAATGTTAAATAAGTTCACATTTTAAATGTACCCACAATTAGAACACAAATTAGACCTGCAACTCCCAAGTCACAAAAAGAACTGTTTTTCTGCTTTAAAAGAGAGGAAAATCTGACAAAGTAAAAAAGAAAGTATAATAATTTGAAAACCTAACACAAGATGCCAGGGTAAGACCAAACATGCAGTGAATACTAAGGGGTTAAATACCCCTACAAAAGAGGAACATTCACAAATTGGGTAAAAGAGCGAAACCCACCCCCAGGGTTATTAAATGAGGCAACGTTTGCAAAAAAAGTGCCAGGCATATAGTAATTGCTCAAAAAAGTGTATATGAAGAAAGAAATAACATTGTAGGCACTGTGGCAAACCAAACACTTCAAAAAAGAAGAGAGGAAACTTTACCAGTTTAAAATACCAAAATCTCATTAAAATTAAAAAAAAAATGTTTTTAAAGTCTTATGATGAGCTGACAAGAAAATAAAGGAAATCCTCAGAGGTCAAAAACCTTAAAAAAGCATATAATCTTTGACCCAGAAATTCCACTTGCAGAAACTTATTCTACACTCACATGTTACACAAGTAAGGAATCAAGGGATGCCTGGCTGGCTCCCTCGGTACAGTGTGTGACTCTTGATCTCTGGGTTGTGAGTTCAAGCCCCACGTTGGGGGTAGAGATCACTTAAAAAAAAAGAAAAGAAAAAAAAGTAGCAACTGTATGTGATAGGAGAAGAGAAAAGCAGTGTGTGGTCAATTATGGATGATAGGCTCTATGTTCATTGTGTGCAAAAGCCAGGAATCATATACGTGGGAAGAATGCATAAATTCAAGGCAGTTTTCTCAGTTTAGAATGACCTGGGCTGCAGGGGCCCATGGGTGACTCAGTTAAGAGTCTAACTCTCCGACTCTTGATTTTGGTTCAGGTCATGATTCGCAGTTTGTGGGTTTGAGCCCCGTGTTGGGCTCTTTGCTGTCAGCACGGAGCCTGCTTCAGATACTCTGTCCTCCTCTCTCTCTGCTCCTCTCTCTCTCTGTCTCAAAAATAAATAAACATAAAAGAAGAAAAAAAAAGAATGATCTGGGCTGTAAATAACAGAACTGCAACCGCAGTGACGTAAACAATAAGACTCCCAGGCAGACAGTTCCAGGTTGATCAGCGGCTCACATGTATCTTTCATGGCTGAAGCCCCACATTTCCACCTATCCCCTTCGGTGTGCTAGGGACATTATGTTAGGCAAATGCGAGGTTTGTAAGATTGTATCGATAACACCATACTAAAATTGGAGGGGGAAAAGAGCTAAAAGAAACCTGTGTCCCCTGCTCACGCTCCCTGTCTCTCAAAAATAAACAAACATTTAAAGAAATTTAAAAAAAAAAAAATCTGTGAATAGTGGTTGTTCCAACATGGTGGATCACGGGTGGTTTCTTACTGCCTTCTTTCTATGCTTTTTTTGGGCTTTCTGTATTTTTTTTATAAGAATGTAAATACTTGTAATGAACTGAAAAGAGAAAAAGTATGTCTTTCAGATGAACTGACATAGAAATGCTACTGAAGAAAGGGGCTCAATGGCCTCTTGGCCATAATGGCACGGGTACTTTTCTTGTTTTCCAATTAGACTTCTTCCAAATTGACCTGTCACGTGTATGAGTTTTCTAATTCTCCACCACATGCATACTAGTTTTGTATAAAAAGTAAGCTCATGATGTTGTTAATGATTATCCCCTATGTAAGGTGTAACGCTTTACAGAACAGTTCCTTTTCATGGGCCTTTATTTCACGATTACTATTACAGCCTTTATGGATAAACACAGGAAAATTAAAATAGAAAAACAGAGCACGCTGCAGTGAGGAACTTGACACTGTAATCATTCAAGAGCCTTCCCTAAAATCACATTAAATCAGGAAACTTAAATCCATTTTTTGCCAGCAGCATTCTCTTTTCACGTGCCATCTTTCATAAAGATAATATGAAGACAAATTCATGGTTATAATGCATCAATTTCCAAGGGGCTCGATTTCTTTTAGATATTTAATTAACACCAGTAACCATCTGTGCCCTAAATCTACTGTAGACAAAATGAATGTTGAGAGACCAAAGCAGGGCAGAGAAACCTACGCTACCCATTTGGTGTGCTTCAGTGACTTCCTCCTGTTAACCTTCCCCCCACGACGAGGTAGATGGAACAGGGTGAGGGACTTCCCACATGTACAGTTTAATCTATTAACTTCAGAGGCATCTTTCAAGACTAACTTCTCCACAGCTTACACCTAAAAATCTGGATCTCACAACTTCAATTTCAAAACTGAAGGACCCCTGAGAAATAATCTAAGCAAACTCCCCATTTCACACACAAGGAAACTGGGAGTGTACAGCTGAAAATCATCACAATGGATCCCTGTTACAAGCAGAAATGTTCCACTGAGCACACAGAGGTCTTCGGAAGAGGTCTAAACCCTGCAAGCAGTTTTTTTTAAATGTTTATTTACTTATTTGGGGAAAGAGAGAGTGCATGAGCACGGGAGGGGCAGAGAGAGAGAGGGAGAGAGAGAATCCCAAGCTGGCCCTGCACTGTCAGCACAGAGCCCGATGCAGGGCTCAAGCTCACAACTGGGAGATCATGACCTGAGTCAGTATCAAGGGCGGCACGCTTAACCGAATGAGCCACCCAGGCGCCTCTAAACCCTGCAGGAATTTATCCTGCTGCTCAATCTTTAGTTGTGATCCTGTTTGTTAAACGCTGGTCAGTCCGTTTCTAACGCTCTTTTTAGATACCATAAATCTTCAAGTGAGAAAATTCTATTCAGTCCAACATGGTGGGTACACTAAAGCAGCAAAGTGCCATCTGTGGGGCATGAAGTGCCCTGTGAAGTCATTCTCCCTCCTCTTCCCCCTCCACAAGGAATGGAAATTAAGCTCTGCCTTTATGGTTACTGTCGCTGTCTTTACTAATGTGACAAGAGTCACTGAAGAATGTGTAAACGTCAAATTGTAAACAAAAAATTCACTGAAATAAAAATTTTTATTAGGCGTGTTTCATTTTGTTTTAGGCCCTGCCACATTAGTCACGTGAATTATGAAATGCAATATACTCCATTATACAAAGTTAAATAAACTATAAACATCTATGATGTTAATCATCAATCAAAATTAATCGTTGGAGCCACTGGTGGAGAAAGAGGAAGGAGCTATTTAATGAGCTTGGCACGGTAGATGAGGCTTCCTGTATTTTTCTGTGTTGGGATGATCCTTACGAGCCCTCTAGTAAATAGACACGAAAAACTCTGCCGTACAGAGAAGTAAACTGAGGCTCTGGGAGGTGAACTGATCCAAGCCTCGCAGATAACAGGATGGGCATCTCCAAACCCAGTCATCGCTCTACTGCACAAACGTGGCCACAAGTTCCAACAAAGAATGAGAAAAGATGAAGGTCCTACAGTGTGGAATTTACATTCTAAAGACACACTTGGGCCTCACATCCTCACCTATTCAAGAGTTGGAGATCCCAAGTGTAATTCTAAAACATTAGTTCCTCCCTCAAACCCTCGCTGTGAGCTCCCTGATGTGGCAGCAGGCCCTGGTGGCGACTGGGGTGGGGGTGGGGGGCTGGCTCTGGGCCCTCCAACTGTGGTTTCTACTTTATTTCACCTAAATTCTTAGGCAGACTTACTCCTGACTGTGTGAACGCTGTCTGACAACATTAAAACAATCAGACAGAAGTAACTTGCTGGAGTGTGAAGCAGTAAATGCTACATCAGGTGAAAATTCCCTCCGCTGATATCAGTTTCCTTTTCAAAGTCCTGGCTCATCCGTGCCCTGTCAGCATTCCACCCTCAGCCAGGGCTGGCTGTGCTCTGAGCCGCCTAATCTTGGCTGAATTCCACAGGATTTTAGTTGGCCTCAGTAATATTTTTGCTTAGCTCTCAAGTCTGGAGATACTTCTTCTAGAAGTGATTTTCCTTTTTGCTCTGAACTCCTGAAAACCCTCCAGACTGAGGAAGACGTTAATTGACTCGTATTAAGAAGAGGTACCAAATTTTAGTGGTGGTTGCCATGGGCTGCAGTGGAACAATTTTGCTTTGCATGTTAAAATACCTATTTGGGTGGGTTTTTTTAGAAGATTATTACTTTTAAGATCAACAGACACATTTTTTTCTCTGTATTACATAACAGGCTAAAAGCTACGTTCGATTTTTTTTCTCTTTATTACGTAACCGAGGCTAAAAGCTGCATTCGTTCAGCTTTGCAACCAGATTAAACTCAAGAAACGTGAATTTCGCACCCCAAACATTTACACAATCAAGTGCTAGACACATGTGCCCTTAAGAGAGGAGGAAACCACCATATCAATACCAGGGATACGTGTGGTTAAAGTGCTGTTCCGCCAGAATATACTGGACCAGAAACCGCTAAGTAAAGTTGGAATGATCGAAGTATCCAGAACCCTACCACCTCTCACTACCTCTGCGACTGTAGTCCCAGTCAAAGCCACTGCCACTGGTCCTGCTGCAATGGGCTGGCCTCCTAACGGGTCCTCCAGCTGCTGTCCCCACTCACTCCCACCCAGCCCACGGTCGAGTTGCACATAAGTCAGTCGATCCCATTAAACGAGAGTAAACTATACTCCTCTAATCAAAACTCTGCATCAGCGCTCTCCTCCCAGCCACACTGGTCTACACGCTGAGTGTCAGGAATATTCCTGCCACAGGGCCTTTGCACCAGCTACTCCCTCTGCCAGGGAAGCCCTACGGTTAGCCCCTCACCCTTCCAATCTTGGTTCAAACATGGCTCTCTCAGAGAAGACTTCTCACCTTCAGTGACGACTGCCCTGGCCATTCCTTTGCAAACAATGGAAATTTAACCTCCCTCCAACCCATAAATACCTGCAGTCTTGATCCTTTTACCTTGCTCTAGGGTTTTTTCCATGCTGCTCATCTTTACTTATCCATAATAATTACTGTTTATTTCTCCCCACAGGAATATAAGCTCCACTGCGGCAGGATCTTTGCTTTACTAATAATCGTCCCCTGCCTAGAAGAGCACCTGGTAGAGTCAGGAACTCAACTAACATTTGCTGAACACACGATGAATTAAAATAAGCAGAGTGAAAGTGGCCTAATATGGGCACATGAGGACCCAACACACAAGATTCTTGCCACTCCCAGTGATGAATGGAACCGGAAGAGCAAATCAGGAGTCACGACAGTACAAGAGCAATGGCTCACAGTCCTGGGCAACAGAACTATAAATATTCAGGCAAGAGTACTCTAACACAGGGTTAGAGTATCTCGGATGGAATCTGAACTTCTGCTTTTTAGCAAATTCATTCTATCAGAACCCAGCAGTAATCTGTGCACAACAACCCCAAGAAAAGTGTGTGCGTGGAGTAGGTTCGATTAAATGAAATCAATTTTACCACGGAGTGGTTTCCCCCAATCTGATCCTCTCTCTGATCTCTCATCTTTATCACATTATCTCCAAGCAGGGTTCAGTCACTTCAAAGACGGGTCTTGAAAGGAGTATTAGGGGACAGAGGGAGCACCGTCATTTAATTATGTCTCTTTATTCTGTTTCTTTTATCTTAAAAGCTTAGGGGACGGGAGGAGACAGTGAAGAAATTACATCTATAGATTTAAAAAAAAAAAAAAAAAGGATCCAACCCTTAAAAAAGAGCTGCCTGTAATGACTGTCCATTGTGGAAAAGACAAACATGAGATTGATTGAGAGGACAGGAACCACAAAATATCCAGAATTTCTAGAGGGAATGAGAAAAAGCTGGAAATAAGGTCGTTTCCAAACGTTGACAGGATATGCATTCCTACATGCTGACATCTGTTGAGAGGTCTGTACTGTGTAAACACACACACACACACACACACACACACAAATATATCAACTTCTACAACAAAGGCAAATCACAGGTGACTACTAAAAATGGGTGAAGTTGATGCAAGCAGGCTAGGTCCGAGGACCCAGAGCAGGTCCCCCAGGACCAACCAAGAGGATCCTTGGCTTTGCACGGGATGAAAATCAAATGTGAGCCGAAAGGAAGTGAGAGCAGGGTTTACTGAAGACAGAGCAGATACAGACGGAGCCTGTGGGACATTCGGAAAGGAAAAAGGGCACGAGTCTCTGCTTGGGGTCTGGAGTTTTTATTGAGGGCGGTGCTCTGGTGCACGTATCTCTCAGGCATCCAGGAACTGGCCAAACAGGGATGGGGGCTCAGGTGTCTTCCATAAGTCACTTATGCCCTGGAGCCAGGGGTCTTGCTGTCAAGGTGTCTGGAGTCAGTGGTCTTAAAAAGCATTCATGAGACGACCTCTCTTGGACACTCCTTAGATGTTCTCTATTGTTCTGGAAAGACTCCAAAGAAATCATTAACTCCTTTACACGGTGGACATACATGATGGTGTGTGTAAAGTGGGGGTGCAGGTCCTAGGAAGAAGAGAAGCAGGGAAAGAAGTAAAGGGAAAAAACCCAGCTTTTTCTTTCATGGGGTCCCTTCCATTTCCCTATCTCAAAGAGATTTAAAAAACCATTGCACTCTTAGGCAGGATTCCAGGAGCTTGAATCAACTCAATGAATCCTGCTAACAGCTCCTATGAATTAGGTGCTATGACCATGCCCATTTTAGAGATGAGGAAGGCAAGGCTTTCCTGTCATTCTCCCTGCTCCTCCTCCAGCCTCCCTTTCATCTTCCTAATAGAGGGCTTGGTACGTTGCCCACTATCTGTTTTAGCCAGTACTGCCCTGGTTTATGTCTGTCATTCTGGCCTAGGCGGTAACAACACCTACTTTCACTTCTTTTTTTTAATTGTAGGAAGAAAAAACACCTAACATGAAACTTACCATCTTAACCATTTTCAAATTTACCTTTACTTTTAAAAGGGTCCTGGTTTAGACCATAAATTATCTGATCAGCCTTGTCTACTTTAACTTCTCTACGGTAACTCTTTACTTACCTGCCTCCCTGATGGAACTGTGAGCCTTTGGAGAACAAAACTCCAGCAGAGTGCCAGGGAGACAGTGAGTAAATGTTTAATAACTGAACAAATGAATAAAGATGTTATTCTAAAATCCCTCCTTGGTTAATGTTCATTTTACAGAGGGAGCCGGCCCTCTACCAGGTTCAGAATTTGAAACCTGCAAATTATTCCTTACGTATCTGAGACACATAATGTAGCTAGAGAAAGTGCCAGTGGTCTACAGAACGTTGTAAATGTGTGTTGCTGCACAAAAGAACAGTCATTTACCCACCAGTGAGCCGCCACAGGAGACAGTGGCTGCAAGAAAATGTGTGTGGGCTTATAAATATTTGGACAGATTCACAAGCCTGGAATAAAGAACAATAATAAAAAAACAAAAAGGGTCTCAAAACAAAGACAAGAAAGTCAAGTGCTCCACTTAAACACTCTTTTAAAATTCAAATATTATCTTTGGGGATGCGAAGCTCTGCACTGTCAGCATATGGCCTCCTGCAGTGAATCACAGCACAAACATATTCTGAGTTAATCTTGTACCTTTGTGAAGAGGGAAATAAGGACCTCCAATTTCAGTAGAACTTCATAAACCTAAAACGCAGTATTTAATGTGAAGCTAAACAACCCATCCTTCCCTCCCTCCAACCCTCTTCCTCTTTCTCCCCCGCCCCACACACATATACAATGTTCTCTCACTCTGTCTCTGTCTCTCTCTGTCTCTCTCTCTCTCTCTCTCTCTCTCACACACACACACACACACACACACACTCAATGTTCTACATCAACTTAAACTGAACAAAAAGATAAAAACAAAATTGAGAAAAAAGGATAGAGTGTGGTTTCTATTGATTTAAAAACAGAAAATCCCACTACATGACTAACCGGGACAGTTTTATCAACATCATAATACTGAAGTTCTGTTCGGTGTTTTTAACCTGCACCCAAATTTTTAAGTCACTGGTACCACTTGACCACTTCGGAACCAATCTAATCTCTGTATTTCTCCAGATGGCAACTGTCACTTGGGCCCGAGGAAACCCAAAAGGACCGATCTGGCCAGCCATCACATTGCATACTTTAAAACTCACTCAGAGTTGAGGCGGCTGCCACTCTGTTCTTTGTAACTCCAAGACGTGAAGGCCAAAAGATATCTTCAATTCAGTATAGTCTTAATCGCTTTAAAGTCTGCTGTTTCCCAGGTGAACAAGGTCCCTTAATTCTTACAGATGTAATGAAGAGAGTATTTTTGAGCTAGTAGTACACTTGCATTGAACATGACCAGCCCTCAAGCTATCAAAGGTATCTGTTCGCCTGGGCAAGGCCTCTGCGTTTCTGTTCCGGCAGAAATGTAAGAAGGGAGGATGGGATGAGAGGAGAGAGACAAGATTTTGCAGCAGGAATCGCATGCTCTACCCAGAGAAAACATTTTTTTCTAAATCACTTCAACTTTAGTAACACAGGGAAGCCAACAGGACTTGATCATCACGTTTTATACACGAGGAAAGTTCTAACACGAGGGAAGGGAAGTTCTAACCCAACAGGATGAGGAAAAGGGGGCAGGGCCTGGTCCAGAGGGAAGTGGGAAAAGAGGGAAACCCAGAGTCAGGAGAGGAAGTGGGGGAGGTAAGTGTGTCCCACCCCCCCCTCTTGAAAGGTGTGCTCACAGGGTGAAAGAAGGAAGGCCTCTGCCATGCTTCCAGTTTAGGATTCTGGGCACAGACTGCCTCGTGGGCCACACCACGTCGATTTGGTCTGGTCAGTCACATCCAAGTAAACTGTGCTACAGCAAAGTCAGACAGAGCAACGGCTGGAGTTTATCATTTACCTCTGCAGCCCTGACTTTTCTGTTTCCACGAGCCCCAGAAAATCCTGCCTGAATAGGGTGAGACAGAAATGAGCAGTTGCAGATGGGGTGTGCTGGACAGAGGGTCACACGGGAGTGCCCGGTGAGGGGCGACGTGACGCCTCTACAAAGACTGCAGGGGACCAGATCACTAGGCCAAGAGCTGGCTGAAGGATATGGCAGAGGCCCAGAGGGGAAGCATGCCCGTAAGAGCCAAAGTGAAGCGGAGCCTGCCAGGAGCACGACCAGGCATGACCGAGCATGACAAGCAAAACAGGAGTTCCAGCAGCAAGAGCTTTCGGCGGCCGGCTCCAGGGAGGGACGCCCTCGCTCAGCCATCTCCAGTCCAGGCAGCTGCTCCACGGCAGAGCCACGAGGGACCCGGAGGTTACCAGGTGGGTTTACAGATCCCATCCACTCCCCAGCCCACCCGTCCCCTTCACCCAGATGCCACCTTAGCGAGGTCCGTGGAGGAAAAGGAAATCCAAGAATCAGAGCACTTGACATGGGTAAAAGTGAGCATCTACCTAAAGACTACTTAAAGTTGTTGCATCAGACTAATTTCACTGGATTAAGCCATATTTAAGCTGCTTCCCCCATCGACTTCCATACTGGGAAGGGGCCTGTGAGGAAGGTCAGCCCAAATGATTCAAAAATAAGGAATCGTTCTCTCCGCCTGTGGGTCCCGTAAGTCACCACTGTTTCTTCTCGCCCTTACTTCTGACTGCCCACAACACGAGGCAGAGCGAGGAAAACAGTCCCCAGTCCCACTGGAGGGACCTCAGTCCCATTACTTAATTGTGGAAGAACACCTTCTGGAGTTCTTCTTTATTTGCCTGTTGGGAAAGGCAGAAGAAGGCCCAACACAGTTGAGAAAGAAAAGAAAGCCAAAGAAAGAAAATGAGGCACGATTTTTTTCATACTTGGAGCTCCGCAGCTCACCCTTACGGTACATTTTTTAGAGAAGCAAAAGGCATCACATATTTTGTTCACTTCTCTAGCCTTACCAGAGGTGGATAAGCCCCAGCAATCCTGTGACCGCTGCCTGACCAAAGGTTTGTGGCGCTGCTCACTCCCTCCTCAACGCACCCTCTTCCGGCGTTCACAATGGCGACAGGCAGGGAGGCGGCACCCCAAGCCTCCACGCTTTGGCTCTGGCAAGCCTCCCATCTTCTACAACTGTGATGTTCTGTGTTCAGGGGAATTCCAGCAACATTCTGTGAGAACGGGGATTGGTCACGGGCTGACGCCGTCTGCTAACAGTTGAAGGTTTGGGGCACGTCATGAGCCAGAGCAGCAGGCACGTTCCCTTTATACAAGGTAAACAGGCTGCACGCACTCTACCACAGGAGACCCTTCACACGTCCACTGATGATTTCGAGATCCAATCATTAATTGTAAATCACAAAGTTCTCCCGGTTAGAGACCAGCTGGTGCATCTGGACCGAGTCCGCCCATTAAACCCTCCATCCACCTCCACAGGCATTCATACAACTAACGTTAATGACACGCACTGTGGAATCCCACAGTGATACACAGGAGAACGAGATACAGTCCCTGCCCTCAAGAAGCTCAGAAGCTGGCAGCCGAGACGGATTTGCTATTAAAGCAGCATCCTGTCAACTCCTGGTTTACCATCGCTATCACCAGTACTAGAGTCAGAGACCGGCCGTCCATTAGCCTAAAGCAAACTTCTAGTAACGAGGTAACACGTGTCCTAGCACATGCTAGCACACGGCGTGCAGGGAAAACGTCGACCATCTCTCCTGTACTCTCTTTACTGACGCTCTTAAGGAAGTGCTGTCAAACGCAGCACTACCCAGGTGACCCAAGGATAGCAAGACAAAATTCTGTGAAATGTGTAGAGTGCTTATCGCTCGTACTTGAGAGGCAGCCCAAATTTTGGCAGTAAGGTATATTTCGACACCAGCCAAGGTCTGACCATTCTCTTCAGAGGAGTTTGATTTCCACAGCCAGGCCAAGGCTGCTGAATGACTATAGGCAGGTGAAATTCACGGTAAATAGACAAGCACTAGCAGCTTCGTCTTTTCTTTTTTTTTTTTTTAATTTTTTTTTTTAATGTTTTATTTATTTTTGAGAAAGGGAGAGACAGAGCATGAACAGGGGAGGGGCAGAGAGAGAGGGAGACACAGAATCTGAAACAGGCTCCAGGCTCTGAGCTGTCAGCACAGAGCCCGACGTGGGGCTTGAACTCACGGACCATGAGATCATGACCTGAGCCGAAGTCGGCCGCTTAACCAATTGAGCCACCCAGGCGCCCCAACAGCTTCGTCTTTTCTAATCAAGCTTCTTTAAGTAGTGCAAAGACTTAAGAGCGTTTTCTTTTTTTTTTTTTTTTAATTTTTTTTTAACCTTTATTTATTTTTGAGACAGAGAGAGACTGAGCATGAACGGGGGAGGGTCAGAGAGAGAGGGAGACACAGAATCTGAAACAGGCTCCAGGCTCTGAGCTGTCAGCACAGAGCCCGACGCGGGGCTTGAACTCACAGACCGTGAGATCATGACCTGAGCCAAAGTCGGACACCCAACCGACTGAGCCGCCCAGGCGCCCCTTAGGAGCGTTTTCTATCTACCAGCTAGAGAAGTAAGAAAAATAAAACCAATAAATCACACACGTTAGCTTGGAAATTTAAGGCCTGGAATATCAGCCTACTTCTCAAATAAATCAGGCTATGGACACATTTTTTGAAATTTCTGGAGATTCAACCCACCATTTTATTTAAAGTGACAGGAGAGATTTTTCTACTTCCCTCCCTCAAGATCCTGGGAGAAAGATTTGTCTGCCTTGCTCCATCCCAAAGAACTTACGGATGTGAAACGTCTGCTCATGTATGAGATGAGAGGATGGAAAAGAGCTGAGTCCTTCTGGGAAGTAAAAATAAAATCATCCGAGGGAATGGGGCACCTGGGTGGCTCAGTTGGTTGAACTCATGGTTCCTGACTTCGAGCCCCGTGTAGGGCTCTGTGCTGACAGCTCGGAGCCTGGAGCCTGCTTTGGATTCTGTGTCTCCCTCTCTTTCTGCCTCTCCCCTACTCTCACTCTCTGTCTCTCTCAAAAAAAAAAAAGAATAAACGTTAAAAAAATTTTTTTAAATGATTGAGGGAATTGAGGGGAAAGGAAAGAAAGATCAGAGGGAGGAAGAAGAGAGCAACTTTGCTCTATACTACACGACGGGTATCACAATAAAGAAAGAACTCTGCACTTGGACTTTGTGTGCACAGAGGACTGCCAAAAAGACTCCTTTCTGTTGATGGAACATACCTTTCGTGTCAGCCAAACCCAAACAAACATAGCTAAGAGTTACTGCTGTAAATACACCCGTTGGGGTGCCTGGGTGGCTCAGTCGGTTAAGCATCCGACTTCGGCTCAGGTCGTAATCTCACGGTACATGGGTTCGAGCCCCATGTCAGGCTCTATGCTGACAGCTTGGAGCCTGGAGCCTGCCTCAGATTCTGTGTCTCCCTCTCTGCCCCTCCCCTGCTCACACTCTTTCTCTCTCTCTCAAAAATAAATAAAAACGTCTAAAAAACATTTTAAAATACACCCCTGATAGCTACCATAAATAGGAATTTTTTATTAAATAGATTAAAACCTCATTATTTTGGTACGTTTTATAAAAATATACCAAAAGCCCTGCAGGAATTTCCTTTCTAATAAACCCTTTCTTTATAGATATAGTTAGAATAAACAATTGGGGGTGAGGGGATTTTCAAAATACGTAAGAAACACTTTTGTAAAATCTTACCTTAAAAAGAGCTACATACAGAAAAATCTCTTCCACTTCTACAGGTATAAAATAATGACGTGAACCCGACGAACGCCTGCTGATTCAATAAATATGAAAATCATTTCATACAGATTTCTTAAGAAATTCATCTAGTTGATCAGAAATTATTCTCACTGTAAAAATGAAAACGCTTGTAACACTGTTCACTATGTGCCAGGCACTGTTCAAGAAGCTCATCTCACAGTGCTCCGTTAAAGTGCTACGATATCCATTACGGTGCTTACAAATACTAGGGATTCTCCTCCTTCCAAGCACATGGTAGAATGACACCTTGACGCCTCCCAGCCTCCTTAAATTCAGGCACGACCATGGGGCTTGCTTTAACTAACAAAAGTATAAGTGGAAATGACGTGTGTCACTTCTGGGAAGAAGTCTTTTTTTTTTTGAGAGAGAGAGAGAGAGAGAGAGCCAGCATGGGGCTCCATTCCACAACCCTAGCATCATAATCTGAGCTGAAGTCGAGTCAGACGCTCAACCGATGGAGCCACTCTGGCGCCCCAAGAAGTCTTTGAGAGCCAGTGCAGGCTCCGCCGAGCCCCTTTCCGCCACGGTGAGCGGCGATCCCCAAGTTGGTGCGGCCTCTCCTGGCCACCAGCTCTGTTAGCACAGCCCACACACAACTCTCAAGAGTTATGAACCAGGAGAGAGAAATAAACCTTGGTGATGTAAACCTCCAAAATGTGGAGGCTGTCTGTTATTACATTATAATTTAGCCTATCCTGACTCGGACAAGTGGTCGAAAAAACAGCCCTTCTTTCCCAATCGTCGGGTCATTTGAACTGTTAATCTAGGTGGTTTTCTTCTTACACATTATTTGTCCCTCCATCCCTCCCAGAAAACAAGTCATAAAAATCATTATTTGCATTTTAGCATTTTTACAGAATCAGAAATTTATATATTCTTTTTTTTAAATTCTGCTTTTAAAAAAGTTGTTAGCAATTTTTTTTATTTGTTAAAGTTTATTTATATTTTAGAGACAGAGTGCAAGCAGGGTTGGGATAGAGAGAGGGAGACCCAGAATCTGAAGCAGGCTCCAGGCTCTGAGCTGTCAGCACAGAGCCCAATGCGGGGCTCAAACTCAGGAACTATGAGATCACGATCTGAGCTGAAGTCGGACACTTAACCAACTGAGCCAACCAGATGCCCCTTAATTGTTTTTAATGTTTATTTACTTTTGAGAGAGAGAAAGAGAGAGTACAAGCAGAGGAGGGGCAGAGAGAGAGGGAGACACAGAGTCTGAAGCAGGCTCCAGGCTCTGAGGGGTCAGCACAGAGCCTGATGCGGGGCTCAAACTCATGAACCGTGAGATCGTGACCTGAGCTGAAGTCGCGATACAACCAACTGAGCCACCCAGACACTCCAGTCATTAGCAATTTTTTAAAAAAGCAATTCATCCTTGCAAAACACACACACACACACACACACACACACACACACACACACACGTAATTTGCCCTTGCATAAGATTCAAATAATATCTATGTATAAAAAGTGAAAAATCATCACATCTCTTATCCCAATTCTTTCATATGCATAGATCCACTTTTTAAAAGGGAGAGATGTCACAAAAATAATATACATATTAGTTTGCAACTTGACAACTTAACAGTCCACAGACAGCTTTCCAGTTAACAATTGCATTGTGTAGCTATAACATAATTTATTTCACCACATCCCTACTGATGGACATTTGGCTGATTAAACATTTTTATCTAATGGCAAGGCTACAATAAACATCCTTGTAAAATCATACTAATATTTCTGTAAAATTTATCCCAAGAAATGCACCTGCTGAGTCAAAGGGTATGAACATTTTGCATTTTGACAGGTATTGCCAAACTGCCCTCCAAAATGATGGTACTGGGGCACCCAGCTGGCTCAGTTGGTAGAGCACGTGACTCTTGATCTCAGGGTCACGATTTCAAGCCCCATGCTGGGCACAGAGTCTACTTAAAAAAAAAACAAAATGATGGTATCAATTCATACCAATAGTATATGAAAGTGCCTTTTCTCCCTAGATCTTACAAAACTGGATATTATCAAGTTTTGGAAATATCTATCCAGCTGAGATTTTTTAAAATGGTGCTTCAATGCTTAATTTGTATTGCTTTTATTATTTTTTTCCAGCTTGTTTTCACTACCTGTACATTTTCCGCAGAGAAATGTGTGCCTAGCCATGTTTTTTTAATAGGGTTATGTTTTTATTATTTATTTGTAGAGGCTTTTTTATCTATTACAAATATTAAGAACTTAAATCTATGTTGGAAATATTTTCTACAAGTCTTCATTTATGAATGCTGGGGTCCAACACATAGATTTTTTAAAATTAATATGTTTAAATTTGTCAAAATTTCCCATTATAATATCTGGGTTTCAAGAAAAAGTCCTTTAAATTCATTCCAAGCTTAATAGGTTGACTGTGAGAACATTTCCACAAAGAATACAATTAAGCCCGTTTTTTTGGCTCTTCAAATCCACCCTGAACTTACTTTATTCTTTAATATAAATGTGTATATGATGTGTCTCTCTGAATGCTAAGGATTAAATAAGAGAATGCCCCCAAAGCAACCAGCACAGCATCCAGTATGCAATTTTTCAATAAATATTCCTTTATTTTGTCCTCCCGAGTTCCCTGAGTTCAGAGACAACAGACACACAATTCTTTCCAAAATACGTTCCATCAGAACTCCAGCTGTGTTCAGGGTGACCACATGCCCTGCTGAAACAACCATGTTTCCCAGCCTTGTGTATGGCGAGGGGTGGTAGTATGACACAGTTCTGGTTAAGGAGATGTAAGCGGAAGTCACCGGACTGAGCTTCCAGGAAGCTCCTTGGAAGAGAACAGGAGCAGCCGGTTCTGCCTTTTGCCATCTGCCCTCCCCCTTCTTCCTGCCTGGAAGGCAGATGCAATGCTGGCTGGAGGGCAGCCATCTTGAGATTTCAAAGTGACAAGATCACTAAGGTCTTTGATGGTTTTGGCCAATCCTGGAATGCCCACCTCTGTACTTCTCATTAGAAGAGGAAAATAACCCCTTTACTCGTGTGAGACATTAATGAGTCAGGTTTTCCATTAATTGCAGCAGAATATAATATCTAAACTACATGTTGTGGTTCACCCAACATCTTCGCACAGATTTTTAAATATTCTTTCCATTTTCGTGGCTTGAGATGGTCCCTTGAACAGAAGTTATGCTGGTTTGAAGGGCAAGTTCTCCATTCACAGACACATTAATTTAAAGAGGAGAAATCAAATCATTAAGCACTTCAAATGGAAATCCAAGTGCCCCCTAAGGAGAAGTCAGTAATCAGCAACATATGGTGTCACCTGTGTTAATCCTGGCATTAAATCACCCTTATCAGGACACCGCACAGCTCATTTCAGTTGTGAAGTAAAATCTCTGGGATAAAAGATATTTTAAAGAAAAAAAGTCACACCATTGGAGGGCTTTTTAATAATTACACAAGACAGAATGGGTTTTTTTTTTTTTTGCCGTTAATCAATTCCCAAGAATTTAGGCTCATTTTTATTTTTATTTGTTTTCAAGATTTTTTTTTAATGCTTATTTATTTTTGAAAGGGAGTGTGCAAGTGGGGAAAAGGCAGAGAGGGGACACAGAAGATCTGAAGTGAGTTCCGTGCTGACAGGCTGACAGCAGCAAGCCCGATGTGGGGCTTGAACTCATGAACTGTGAGATCATGACCTGAGCCGAAGTCAGCTGCTCAACCAACAGAGCCACCCAGGTGCCCCGGATCGCTTTTAGTTTTAAATGAAATTAAGAATTAAGAAAATATTCCAGTAGGTACCCAGTGAAAGCCCCACCACTGGATTCCCCTGGATCAGGGACAAAAAGAACTAACTGAGGGAATTGTTTAAACACTCTGTTACCGGTAAGTACAGTCTCGAAATGCTGGTCCAATTTTAGCCCTCTCACTTCAGCTAGCCAGCCCTCCAAGCCTGAAGAAGGAGAAAAGGGGCCGAGGGAAGGCAGACTCCACCCCCAACAGCGGTCCTCTCCAGTACAGCAGTCACTTCAACTGGGCAAAGAAGAGGTGGGGGCCATAAACAGTAATCATCTCAGATGACTGGGCGCTAGGCTCAGTCATCTTTGCCACTTCCTCTTATCAGCCACCATTGCTTCCACCAAGAATAACTATCTTCTAAAAAATGCCCAACCCTCCCCCAACAGGTATCTTTTTCATGGCATTCAATATATTTTTTTTACTTTTTTCTTTAATGTTTACTTATTTTAGAGAGAGAGAGACAGAGTGTGAGTGGGGAAGGAGCAGAGAGAGAGGGAGACACAGAATCTAAAGCAAGCTCCAGGCTCTGAGCTGTCAGCACATGGCCTGACACGGGGCTTGAACCCACGAACCGTGAGATCATGACCTAAGCCGAAGTCGGACGCCTAACTGGCTGAGCCACCCAGGTGCCCCCAGCATTCAGTATTTTTGATTAAATTCTTCAACTATGAATAAACTCCCTTACTCACTGTCCAGGACCACTGTCCTGGTCTGCCTCTGTAATAAGAAGCAATGTACCACCTACTACTGGTCACAGTCTCTTCACAGTCTATTATAAGGGGGAGGAGGGAAGAAGATGAAAAGAAAAAGGGGTAGAATGCAGAGAGAAAGTCAACAAAGAATGGTAGTGCAAAGAAAATCATGTACACGATCAACCATAAGCTTTCATATTAGCAAATGTCAGCTTCTGAAGTCAGACATGTAGCCCCTTCTCCCATTCAGTTCAACCGGTTGGTCAGTTACCATCTTAATTCTTTTATAAGTGAGCCTTATCACCTCTCAACATTTAACAAATGTTTGAGATATACATCCACAAACTTAGGCAGAGTTCAACAAACTTCTTGAAATGTATATTCAAAAAACAATTTTAAGAGTGACTTTAATTGTGAAAGGGGCACCTGGGTCAGTTAAGCATCCAGCTCTTGATTTCGGCTCAGGTCATGATCTGAAATTGAGCCCCACTGTCGGGCTCCACGCTGAGCAGGGAGTCTGCTTGGGATTCTGTCTGTCCGTCTCTCTCTGCCCCTCCCCCATGCAAGCACCGTCTCTCTCTCAAAACAGAATAAATATTTTAAAAATTACCGTTAATCTGTAAAGTTTTCATTTATGTCAGCCAAGTTAACAAAAGTAGGTAACCTAAGAATTCCAAAGCCGTATTTGTTACAGGTAATTAATCACCAAATAATTAGGAGGAACTGTCTAGAACATATTTCAAACACAAATAATTGGTAATCCAGTTCCCTCCCAAGAAGAGAGACAGGGATGTTTATAGAGAAACTACACTGGGGAACAAGTAAGGATCAGAATACGTGTTTTAATTCTCCTGACTTCAATAGTGAGTTCACCCTGTAGCGATGATAATTTTAGAGCTCCAAGTCTCAGTCTCCTTGCCTATAAAATGGCAATAATGATACCAATTATTAGTTAGCATGCCTTCAATAGGAATAAGGAAAACTTATTCTCTGGTAACAAGAAGGCAGCACTACGGGAGCCGGAGAGCTGGTTCTTTCCATCTTTTTCTCCCACTACAGAGCCAGCATCCAGCTTATTTTTAGGGTCCCTTTTTTCCTTATTGTCACAAGACTGTTGTAGCAGCTCCAGATGATCAAGTCCAATCACGGCAAAAAGCAGCAGAAAAACAGGGGTTGTCTCTTTCTTGCGCACCCCTTTCAAAAAGGAAGGGAACTTTTCCCACACATGCCCTTACCTCTTATATCACTAGCCTGAACTGGGTCACATGCGTATTCCTAAACTGGTCTCTAGCAAAAGGAATGAACTTACTGTAACAGGCTTAGACTAACTGGGATTTAATCCTGAGTTATGTGACGTAGGGGTGGACACCTGAACAAAATTGGGGTTCAACCAGCCAGAAAAAATAGACAACTGGGCAGATAATCAGCAGAGTCAGGAACCCCTTACTTCATAGTACTGTAGCAACATTCAAACGATAAAATGTGAAAAATCTGTAAAGTATAAAATGCTTTACACAGATGTAGGAGATTATTATTTACTCAAGAAGAATGTTGTGTACTGAGGAAACATAGTTCCCCCGGATCTTTTTTTGTTGTTGTTCCCCAAAATCTTTATGAAGAAATAGATTCACTGAAAATAAAGGATATCCTTTTAAAAAAAATCTCAGCATAGCAAACTATAATGACCACCATTCAAACAATAATAATAAAATGTGAGGTTTTGAACTACTATGAATATATGCGTTTTTCATATATATGCAGATTGGTAAATATCAAGCACCAGCAATGGGTTTTACAGGCAATACATACTTCCATCCTATATTCAACAAATATTTTCTGAGCATCTACTAGCACGTATTATTCCAAACACTGGGGATACTGTAGAGAACAAGGTCAAATCCCTGCCTTGTTGGTGCCTATATAACCACACTTAACTGCATAACTACTTTTGAAGAGAAACATTCTTAATCACCAACATATGTTGAAGTCAAGTTATCAGAATACATGTGATTTTAAATTAATTATAATAAATTTGGGGCGCCTGGGTGGCGCAGTCGGTTAAGCGTCCGACTTCAGCCAGGTCACGATCTCGCGGTCCGTGAGTTCGAGCCCCGCGTCGGGCTCTGGGCTGATGGCTCAGAGCCTGGAGCCTGTTTCCGATTCTGTGTCTCCCTCTCTCTCTGCCCCTCCCCCGTTCATGCTCTGTCTCTCTCTGTCCCAAAAATAAATAAACGTTGAAAAAAAAAATAAAACTTCATAATTATAATAAATTTGATTTTGGTTAATTCTAATTTCCTACACCACCCCAAAATAAAATCATGAATCTGGAAAAAAAAAAAAATTGACAGGTGTCCACCAATAGGAGAAAGGATGTTGCTTTCTTCTCCCAATTCTGGATGAATGCCAAAAAGCAAAACCATGTTTCAGCTATCAGTTCTGAAAATGATATTTGCAAAGGGCTGAGCTAAAATAGCATCAACGTCTATAGTCTAAAAACAATCAAATACACACAGAATACAAATATCAGAGAATCCTGAGAACAATCTACATGTTTTCCATGATGCCCATTAAAAGTAAATTTGACATTATACTTTATACGTTTTACACTGTACATTATACTTTGTTTTTGACATTATACAGGAATGTTATAAGTAAATGTTATATTCACACCAATCCTTACCAAGCAAGATAAATGACATTACTGGATGCAAAGAGGGCTTAGTTGCCTTATTTTTCATATCTGCAAAAATAGAGTTCTATGACACCAAGGAATCACACAAATTAGAAATGGAAATAGGGGCACCTGGGTGGCTCAGTTACTTAAGCGTCTGACATGTGATTTTGGCTCAAGTCATGATCTCATGGTTCGTGGAATTGAGGCCCGGGATGGGCCCTGCACTGATAGCGTGGAGTCTGCTTGGGATTCTCTCTCCCTCTTTCTCTCTCTCAAAAATAAATAAACTTAAAAAAAAGAAATGGGAATGAAATTTGTGTTCTTAAGCAAATATTCATCACCTGTGTTCTAATTAAAAGAATTTTCTCCAGGAATTTCATACAATAAATATATACTACTTCCGCACATTTATTTGAGGGCGGGGGGCTATATTTCCCAAAGAAATAAGTGTTCAGCAGGGCTTTTTAAAGATCTACTTTACTTAACTCTTTAGAGATATTCACTCAAGGCTGTACCAAATTTTCTCTTTTTATTGAGAAAGATACAGGATTTCCTATTTCTGTTTCCAAGTAGAGGGCACCATGAAAGCAATACTGTTAATCGAGCCACTCCCCCGTTCCCATTAGTATGTGCAACACACAAAGTAGCAACAACCAAATGACAAATTTATTACTCTTCCTTAAACTTTGCTTTTTTTCCTACTTCCCAACTCCCTGAAACTTTGTATCCGTACAAATTCCCAATGGAGAGAATCAGATACTTGGCTATTAGGCTAAAGAAAGCCAGATATGTCTGGGGGCAACCTGGAAAACATGATACAACTTTGAATCCGACTCAGAGGACATTCACAGCTTCCACCTGCTTGAGGTAAGGGATGCTCCCTTTCTACCTGCGCATCTGCCGCCCCCACCTCACAAACTAGTCAAATCTTTCTTACAGGAGAAATACGTATTTGCCATTTTTGGTGCTACCCTCTGGGCTTGGGTGTAAGTCAAAAAAAGACAAGAACTACATGCGCCTAGGATTCAATTCCATCTTTGACTAATCAGCTCTGATCAGAAAGGACTCCTTTGGGGAGTCTGCAAGAGAATACACTATGAACCAGACCTTCAGGGCTTGCTCTAAATCAACTTTCCTTAGAATCAATTTAGCTTTTAATGATGAAGATGGGTTGGCCTAACGCACCATATAATGGATGCATATACTTGACATCTGAGCACACTGGGGCAGTCTCTCTGAGTGAATTTCCAAGGTAACAGACAGATGTCTTTTCAAATACCATTTTTTTCGTTTCATCACTTTCATGATATTCTTCCTATTTTCCTATGTTCTTAAACATAAACTAACATGGTTTCTTTTGCTTGTTTTTTTTAAATGTTTTACTTATTTTTGAGAGACAGAGCACGAACAGAGACAGAGAGAGAGGGAGACAGACTCTGAGGCAGGCTCCAGGCTCTGAGCTGTCAGCACAGAGCCCGACACAGGGCTCAAACTCAGGAACCATGAGATCATGACCTGAGCCGAAGTTGGATGCTTAATCGATTGAGCCACCCAGACACCCCACGTGTTTTTTTTTATGCCTTAATTATAGATATCCCAGGACCTACAGTCTTACACAAAGGGTTTCTTGTTCTATCACTAAATGTCCCAAACTCTCACTTTGTTTTTAGTTCAGATATCCACTTCCTGTAAGTTTTCTAAGGTCAACTATCAATTCTTGATTTATTATTACAAACATCCTAAGTAGCTCTTTTCACATTCCTAATATTTTGAGGACCAGCTGACCAAGTTTGTTAGAGTTCTGTCCAAACTATTAGCAGCAAATCAAAGTCAGAACACCGTTTACCTCTTGGGGGTTATGATAAGCGAAGGACACACAAGGTCCTTCTGAGGGGCCAACAGCACTAAATGTCTTGACATGGGTTTCTTTTTAACAGTGCACTTAGCTATAAATTTATGCTTTATGTGCTTTTCTGTAGATTTCCTAATACAGAACTTTAAAAAAGAGTTAAAATAAAGTATTATAGGCAAAGAATTGAAAGGGTAGACACAGTTCCCCACCCCCACTCCAGCATGCACACACGTGGCAACATTCATTCAGGTAGTAATTCAGTTGCTTGCAATTATATCTGTAGACGACAGCCAAAGATATTTGCAGAAGCCACTTCGTTCGGCATTGTTTGTAGCAGAGGAAAAGACAGAGAAACAGGAGAAAACAACATCCAAAAAAACCTGGACACAACCTAAATGTTCCCCAAAAGTGTATGTAAAATAAATTATGGTACTGAATGAAATAAATCACTTTATTCTGGTAAGAACATATCCGAGAATACATTTAATTAAATAAGCAAGTTGCAGAACAAAACATGCATGTCTGATATGATCTTATTTGTACAAAAATGAGAATGAATATGACTATTTCTGAAGAAGTGCAGAGGAAACTATTCACAGGAGTACCCCATACGATACGGGAAGGGTTGATCAAAAATAGGGGATTTTACCTTATACTGTTTGATTCTATTTGAATTCCTAGCCAATAACCATGTTTTTCCTTAAAAGTAAGAAATTTAAATAAAGAAATATATTATTTCCATTTATAGCTGTAACAAATGACTTCAAACTTAAATGCCTTAAAACAACACAAATATATTCTCCTACGGTTCTGGAGGTTGGAAGACCAAAATGAGTTTTAATTAACGAGCTAAAATCATGGTTTCGGCAAAGCAGAGTCCTTCTGGAGGTCCCAAGGGAGAATCTGTTCCTTGCCTCTTCCAGCTTCTAGAAGCTGCCATTCCTTGACTCCTGGCCACATCTCACCAATCGATCTGTGCCTCATCTCCACAGTGCTTCTCCTCTGACTCTCGTCCTCCCGTCTCCCTCTTTTAAAGTTTATTTATTTTGAGACAGACAAGAGACAGCATGAGTGGGTGGGGGGCAGAGAGGGAGACAGAGAATCCCAAGCAGGCTCCACACCAGCAGCACGGAGCCCGACGTGGGCTCAAACCCATGAAACCTCGAGATCATGACCTGAGCTGAGACCAAGAGCCAGATGCTTAACCAACTGAACCACCCAGGCACCCCGCCTCCCTCTTTTAAAGATCCTTACGATTACACTGGGCCCACCCCAATAAGCCAGGATAATCTCCCCATCTCAAGATCATTAACTTAATCACATCTGCAAAGTCCCTTTTACCATGTAAGTCCCCTGCTTGGGGGCCACTGTTGAGCCTACTACAACAAGTATGCGCCAAATTGTTCTTGGAGGATGCTTCCAGGGCCTGAGATGTGGGGGAAGGGGAGTGGGGAAGCACTTTAACTCTTACTCTTCTGTATTATTTTAAATTCTTACATTAAATATGTATTTTTAATTAAAAATCCAATAACCCAATACACATACCGTATTTCATCAGCTCTAAGATGCCACTGATCATAAAACACAGAATTTTATGTATGACTAAGAAAGAATGAAAACACTAAGTTATGATATTCATTGCCACATCATGGTAGATAGTTTGCCAAAATACCCTCAGAAATCCTTCCCATCCCAGCACATCCACCCTTTTGCAATGCGATTTGACTGCTCCTCTCGGCAAGAGGCAGAGTATTTCTCCACTCCTGACTCTGGGCGAGGCCTCGTAACTTGCTCTGGCTGATGGGACATTAGCAACTGTGACTCAGAAGCTGGGAAAGGGCTTGCACACTGGGACTGGCGCTGTCTCCTGATGCTGCCTTTCTGCCATGTGAACAAGTCCAGGCCGGTCCACCAGCCACCAGCCATCTCCTCAAATCCTAGGCAAGGAATGACTGTTGCTGAAAGCCACTAATCCTGACGTCAGAAATACTGAAAGGTGAAAAAAACTGTAACTTCAAGACAATGAAGGATGACGCTGCAGTAAGTTTACTTCAGTATGATATCAGTTATTTAAGTAGGTGTCTAAGGGGTATTTCTAGGAGGAAAGTGTACAAATTAGTAAGCTGAGTTCTTATGCCCCATTTTGACTGCCTAAAGGTTACTTTTGCTTATTTTCTGGTTTTCAGCTACATCTCATATAGTTGAAGTCACTGAATAAGTAAACGCTGGCACTATAGGGATACTGCTTTCTGCAGCAGAGTATTAGAGCAAGATAAATGATCTGGCCTGTTCAATGGGAAAGAAACTAACAACCTCTAGAATTAAATGGTGAAAAATTATTACTTTGCCATGCAGGTAGGTACTGTGAATCATAAATTAAAAGTGACAATGCCAGCAAATATCTCTTCATTTTATCCTATAAAGTATATAATGTTATTTAAAAACTGAAAATACAGTGGCACCATGGGAGTTCTAGCATTTATTACACTTGTTAGTTTTTAATCAAAATGATTCCAAATACAAAACAGGTTCAAGTCACTTCCCACTACAATACTGCATTTGTAAGCACACTGTGGCCTTCTTGGTTCATATCCCACAGATATAAACACGATATATTTCGTTAAAAAACAAAAAGCCCAAAAACAACAGTGCTATAATCAAAGGTGAATTTTTCCGCTTTAAAATCCAGTTGTTGGATTATTACAATAGCCACCATTTATGGAGTGGTTGTTTCCCAAATAACTAGTTTTAATAATACCTGATCTGGGTGCATCCCTGAAGGTAAACGAGCACAGAAAGAACAGCTTTACCCCCAGGCAATTTCTTCACCACAGATACAAACAGTTATATAAATTCTTGGATTATTGATTTACTGCACAGTTACTGAGTGCCAGACGCTGTGCTTAAGGGTAAGGACACAAACACCCCACCAAAAAACTAAAATTCAAAAACCTGAACTTTGAACTGGAGGTATCAGCTGAATTAATGCGTTTTCTCACATCTAAAAACTCCTACCGTGTGCCAACAGCTTTATGTACGACTCCTTCCGTCCTTCAATCCTCACAAACATGACACATTTTAAAAATGACTTCCACCTCTCTGAGAGAATAGGCTAGTAAATGGAGGAGCTGGGATTTCATCCAGACAGGTCTATCTGGCTTTCTTTACCACCCAATACCATCTTTTGCTGTCTCTGCTTTGTGCTTTTTGATTGGAAGTGGGAAGAGAAGAGTAAAGGTTTAAAAGTTTAGGAGGAGGAAAGTTAAAAGGAGGAAAGACAAGAGCAAGCTCACAGAGTAGCAACGAGGAAAAAAAGGCATCCATTTGGAAGCGACTTACCGTGATAAAATGTTGAAAAAGCCCTCTTCCCGGTCCCTTGCAAGACATGTAATTATTAGTCCCCAAAGAAAACATTTAAAATGTCTCCTGCACCTCATGTTTGCTCTCTCAGATGCACCAAATATCCCAGCATCCTCTTAATTGTCCAGTATGGGGTCACCATCCATGCCTTCAACTATTCTGAACTTTGTGAAGTATATTTCTCTAGCAGGCTCTGGGTAATGAGTCCCACAGTATACACAAAAGTAACGCTTTTTCATTTACACCACAATTATTTCCTTGTCATTCCAGATTTCCGACTCGGTGCCCTTTAGCTTTAATAACCCATATTTGGTGAAAACTCTCCATGTTTGTACAATCCACATCCACCGTGATTCTCTTGTTATTCAACACTGAACTTCCACTTTTCAAGGATGGATCCTTAAATAACAAAACTAACATCTACTGAATGTTTACTGCATTTCAGACTCTTTACTAAGTCTGTATATGAATTATATCCCTTAATAAAACCCTTTGAAATAAATTCTAAATTCTATTACCATGCCCAATTAGCACGTATGAAAACAGAGGTCCAGGTAATAGAGAGCCTGTACGTTAATTACACACTAGCAGAGCTAGTATATGGTGACAGTGAACCCACGTCTGACTCCAGTGCCCATACTCCCAATCAATGTGCTATCCTTATGTGGATGGACAACGGCCAACCCCAAATCCAGAATCCACTCCCCTTTAGAAACTTGGTTAGCGTCCATGTCTTTCTGAGATCTTCCCCGACTAACAGGCCTCACTGCAAGCCTCCCCAGCAGCTTCTCTGATCACACTGCTCATCATCTTCCCTTTTCATTCTACCCATTTTCCCTGGGTTCTTGCATCCATTCCCAAGGCTTCAACAACCCCCATTTTTTAGCCTAGGAAACTGAGCCTTAAGTAACTTATCTGCGACCATACAGCTAAGAAATGGGAGAGCAGACTCAAATGTGACACCAGTCCTCGCTCTAACCCCTACACAGTGCTGCCTCCCCAAGCGTAACCTTCCCCAGGAAGCCTGCGGTCCTCCAGTGTGCCCACTGCCAGTGCTTCAGCTCAGGCACCAGCATCATTTAGTTTAACCTTTAACTAGACCTCCCACTTCATGGCCCTGTTTCTCTCCCAAACTGTTCCACAGAAGTTTCTGTGAGGACAGAAACATTCAATAATCTGCCACATGTGGTTTCTGAGGATCTGAAATGCAGCTAGTGCCACGAAGAAAGTTTTCATTTTAATTAATTTAAATTTAAATTTAAATAGTCACATGTGGATAGTGCCTACCATACTGGAAAGCACAGCTCTAAAGGGTCCTCAAGTCTCTCCTGTTCCCAAACCTTGACGTTCATAAGGCTCAGCCACATTTCCTCCACCCCTGCGTTCCAGGAAGTTTTCTGCCACCTCATAATAGACTCCCCTTTCCTTAGGCTTTGGGTGTATCTCTGTTTCATAGCTAAAAGTCAAGACTTACGTGATTCCTAGCTACTAAGAGTCCCTCCATGTGAATTTTTGTTTGATAGAGGGATTGTTTCATTATAGGGATATGTTCTTCAACATACTCAGGGAAGAAACTTTCAGTGGAGGATGTGAAACAGAAACCTGAGAGGACAAAATGACAACAGGAAGGAGGCAACCCTAATATAGCTGCCTTTTCTAACTGGAAACCTCATCAATACATATTATAAATTGGTGTGCATGATTTTCCAAAGAAATTAGTATTTAGAACACAAAGGGCAGACTCCAGCCCAGGTCAATATTTTGCTTGCTCTGTGGAGTTTGTAAAAACAGTTTTCTCACTAACTTTATTATTTATTTATTTATTTAATTTTGAGAGAGAGTGTGTGCGTGCCACGTGTGCAGTGAACGAGGGAAGGGCATGGAGAGAGGGACAGAGAGAGAATCCCAAGCAGGATCCTCGCTCAGCACCCCTGCATGAACTTTAGAAACTGAAAGATGGCAGGGCACCTGGGTGGCTCAGTCGGTTAAGTGTCCGACTCTTAACTTCAGCTCAGGTCATGATCTCGCAGTTTGTGGGATCGAGCCCCACGTCGAGCTCCACTCAGCGAGGAGCCTGCTTGGGATTCTCTCATTCCCACTCTTTCAAAATAAAGAAATTAATTTTTTTAAAAAATTAAAGATGTCACAAAAAAAATCTGGGTTTGCAGTACTTCCTGAAGAATCCAAGGATCTGGAGACACAGGGCCTGAATTCCCACATGGCAAACATTTGCTGGATCTGAGAAGGTGCCGTCCTCTTTCAGGAGGCAAGCACTCCTCACAACCCCCGCCACACCCTCTTGTATCACTGACTCGGAGGTCCGACCTACTTACAACTAATTATTCTCAAAGCATGCTGCTTCCCTCATTTATGTTGCATGCCTTATGCCTATGGCCATGGGACTTGGTGGCCCCTCACGGAGCTTTACAAAAGCATTTTCATCCCCATTATTTCATTTAATTCTCACCACGGTCTTATGAAGAAGGCAGCATTATTCTCCCTGTTTTATAAATTAAGAAGCTGACCCTGAGACAAATGAAGACTAAGTGAGAAAAGCATAATTTCAAGTTAGGCCCTGTAAGTCCTTCTCTCACCCTCTTTATACCATAAGACGTTGCTTGACCGTAGCCCACGAACGATTCCATAATTTAAACTGTGGGGAAATTATTTATATTACAATGTAAAGAAAACATCCTTCGATATCTTTCTCAGAATGTCAGCGAGAAAACGTGGGCAGGTTTGATGACTTGGTTGTTGTAATAAGCCCAACATAAAAGCCATGAGTGTCCCGAGAGAGGTGCTTCCCAACCCCTTACGGCACCCTGACACCTAAAGGTTTTCCCAGCCAGAAGCACACAGCCCAGGGAGTCCAACTGCCCCAGGCCCTCCCGGGCAGCCCTGGGAGCCGAAGACATCACTACCTCACCACACCTACAATTAAACCCCCACAAGGGTACTTCTGCACCAGATATTCTGAATATAAACATTAACAGAAAACATACTTACTACACATTTAGAAAACATACAGTGGTTCAGCATTTACAAATTCTGCCAGCAGTTTGGTATCTGGCATCTAAATGAGAAGAGCAAATGGATGGTTTCAAATGGTTCTAAGAGGCTGTCAAGAATTGGCAAACTTTCTAATATTTCAGATTAATTGACGAACTTCATGGTGGTCCATGGCCAAAGCACTCATACATTAATCATCAAAGTCCCAGGCCTATATTCATTCGCTTAAGAAACACAGGTCCCCACGCCTGGCTGGCTACGTCGGTAGAGCATGCGACTCTTGATCTCGAGGTTGTGAGTTCAAGCCTCATGTTGGGTAGAGATTACTTACAAATAAAAGATCTTTTAAAAAGAAAGAGAAAGAAAGAAGAAAGAAAGAAGAAGAAAGAAAGAAAGAAAGAAAAGAAAAGAAAAGAAAAGAAAGAAAAGAAAGAAGAAAGAAAGAGAGAGAAAGAAAAAGAGAAACACATATACACACACACACAGGTCCCCACATATAAAGATTTAGATTACAGCATTCAGGCCAATCTGGGAATCTATCCCAAGAGGCAAAGGCAGTCCTGTAATATTAGCAGGAAGGACAGAGTTGGGGGGAGGGGAAGAGTTCAAATCAGCTTTGCAGGCTACAAAATTCAAATGGAACCTATCTGGAGACCAAGCTATTCCCAAGCTTAAAGCCAATATTAGTCAAAGCAGTATAGGATAGCTCCCCTAGCCAAGGGCCTCCTATGAGCAATCATCTCCCCATATCCAATTGTGTTAAAGTATTGAAAACAAACACCCTATCCTCCCTTGCAGTTAAGTGGTCTTGTGATAGAGTTATGAGCAGATGCCAAGTTGAAAGCCAAAGAGCTATCTTGAGCCATGAGGCCACTATAGGGAAGAAAGCCACACACTGGAGATGGCAGAGCAAGAAGGCATAAGGACCACCTATCTCCGGATGTTTTGTTATATGAGGAAAACAAGCCTGTACTGGGTTAGGCCTAACTGATAAAGGCCCCATGCAGCCTAAAAGGCCTTCCTCATTCACAGACCCTGCTGTCCATCAATAAACGTGTAGCCCTTTGACAGAAGTCAAAGTCGTATCTATAATGTTGTTTGGGGTCAACAAGTCTTTTTTTTTTTTTTTTAGTGTGAAAAGATTAATACAGTAAGTTTAGTTAACATCCAACATCTTACATAGATACCAAAAAAAAAAAAAAAAAGTTTTTTTTTTCCTTGTGATGAGAACTCTTAGGATTTCCTCTTTTAACAACTTTCACATATACCAGTCACTGTAACCAGTCAATTACTGTCATCGTGCTGTGCATTATATCCCTAGGACTTATTTGTCTTATAACTGCAAGTTTAGACCTTTTGACCACCTTCCTCCAATTTCCCCTCTCCCTACCCCGTGCCTCTGATAACCAGAAACCTGATCCCTTTTTCTATGAGCTCAATTTTTTTTTTCTGGATTCTACATGTAAGTGATACCATACAGTATTTTCTTTCTCTGACTTACTCACTTAGCATGATGCCATCAAAGCCCATCCGTGTTGTCACAAACGGCAGATGTCCTTTTTCATGGCTGAGTAATATTCTACTGTATACAAACACCTTCTTTATTCATCCACTGGTGAACACTTAGGTTGTTTCTGTAACTTGGCTATTGTAAATAATGCTGTGATGAATATGGGGGTGCAGGTACCTTTTCAACATAGTATTTTTGTTTGCTTTGGATATGTTCCCAGAAGTGGAATTGCTAAATTATATGGTAGTACAATTTTTAGTTTTTTGAGGAAACCTCCATCCTGTTTTCCACAGTGGCTGCACCAGTTTACAATTCTACCAACGGAGCACAAGGGTTTCATTTTCTCCTTATTCTTGCCAAGCATTCATTATCTTTTGTCTTTTTTGATGATGGCCATTCTAACAGGCATACAGTAATATCTCAATACATTTTTGATCTGCATTTCCCTGATGATTAGTGATGTTGGGCAACTTTTCATGCACCTGTGAGCCATTCACATATCTTCTTTGGAATAACGTCTCTTCAGGTCCTTCGTCCATTTTTTAATTGGGTGATTTCTTTCACACCTACAATTTTGGCATATTTTGGAATACCAACACTCAGAGCGGTAAAGAAGGGCATCGTAAGGATGTAAAAGGACATCTACCCTCTTTTCTTCTTAATTTGTGTTATCATGTGTTGACTAGTTAGTTGATTTGCTAGCTTTTCCTCTGAAAAACCAAATTCAGCCTTTTGTGATCTCCATGGAGGCTGGTCCCTCTACCCCCCCACTGAGGCCTCTGAGAGGTGGCGTAGCACATTAAGGCTAAACGGAAGGGTTGTAGAGTTCCATGATGCAAGGGCACATCCTCACCCTGCCTCTTCCTGGCAGCATCTGTTCCCTCCTCTCTCAAATGAGAGTAAAATACCAGCTTCATAAAATCACCTTGAGGACTAAACAAGAAAAGGCACATACAGGGCTTAACACAGTGCCTGGCACATGGCATGGACTCAATGAATGTCAGCTATTACTAACTACTATTAATATTCTTGAGGCTTTCCAGCCTTCTCCCTGAAATGGAATACATACTGTGCCCATATGTGCTTAATGTCATTTTTCAAATTTCAGTTTGTTAAAAATATAATGAAATATGTATGTAAGTTCATCCATCAGGGGGGAAAAAGAACTTTCCTTTAGCATGTGTTTCGATTTGGCGTTTAGAAAATATGGTTACCATATGGGGTCTGCTCACTGGTGCTAAAATTTGTCACTATAATAATGGCTTTTGCTCAGCAAACATTCATAGTGAGTACCTACCCATTCTCCACCTTATATCCACTACAAGAAAATAGCAGTCAACATGTCGAATCAGCAAAGGAAGCAATGAGGAGAAAACGGTGCCAGGTGCTATATGAGCAGATTTCAAAGAAAGTCAGGCAATGAAGATCATGAGAAAAGCACGTCGGTGTTCCTTATTCTGCTGCTACTAGAGCAACTACCAACACCACACCAAGCTACAAGGGCATGATCTCACCTTACGCCCACACTGCTCCAGCAGCGGGCACTTGCTGGATTGCGTGCTTTCCATCTCTTATCTGACGCTTGCCCTTTCCCCTCCCCCCTCCACAGGCTGAAGCAGTGATGGCCATAATCTGCAACAGGAGCCCCCGTGTGGTCACAGTCCCAAAGGGAACAGTCTACCATGGCTGGACCAGTAAGTCCCTCCCCAAGGAACCCTGGAACCGGAACTGGCGGCCTGACCTCAATCCCTCTCTCCTTGCTTACCTACACTAGAACGCGTACGCTGCGGGAGCAGATGGCAGCCATATTCTGCCATGTGACTAAGTAAGAAATAGAGACAGCCAGTGTAAGCAAGAGAGAAGAATGGAGCAGACAATGAGAAACTCAGGAGCAACAGGGAGAAGAGACTTCCTGGTTCTCCATAAGCTCCAGTCTTTAGTTCTATTCCTGGAGTCCAAATGCCTCCCTGTCCTCAGATTCTGCAAGATACTTGAGCCTTCTGCCAGGAAACTCCAGAGCTGGTTTCTGTTCACATTACCAAAGCAACCGAAGAGACTGTACCATTATCTATCACCAGAAGACGACTGGTTTCCAGAGTGGTTCCCTCCCTCACTGTGAACCGACACACAACAGAAACGTCTACTGCTCCAATTCTGCCTACTGTGTTCTAAGTTCTGAGCAGAGGCCTTGAAAAACAACACGGTGCTGAGGATCCCAGAGCAGAAGATAAATAGATAAATAATTTTAATGCATGTTAGGAGGTGTTTTAACAAATACACAAAGAGTGTGCTGAGGGAATACAGCTATCAGATCAGGCGGAGGAGGAGGGGAAGCCCCATGCAAACACTGCTAATCGCCAGAGTAGTTCTAGGAGTAGAGTAGTTCTAAGAGTGAAGTTTACAGCTGCGAAAGCAGAAATGCCCAAAGAGATCCATATCAGGGCACGTGTCAGAGAGAGCATGTGCAAATCCCATCAGCTTTCCTTTCACAAAATCGTAAGACCCACAAGTGGGAAGGAGTTTCATTTTTCTCAGGCTAGCCTTCTGAATTTCACAACTGCATGTACTATCACCTTAAAAACAAGTTTAATTGTTTTTTAAATGTAACTGCCAGCATCTAGCTATTTTTACCTGCTATTTTTCGTTCAAATATTCAGAACTTCAGTTATGGTATGGATTAATTAGTACCCACAGGAAATGAACTACCAAATAAGCAACCTTCTCTTTTTTAACCTTAAAACCTTGTTTCTACAATGATTATTAAATTCTCAAATTGTGGCAATCTCCTAGCTAAATTACACTTCAAATAACTAAATGCCATTTTGATCCCAATCTCTCTGCAAATCCATCCAGGATTCATCACCAGCTTTAACCTCACTTTTCCACATAATATGGGCATGGACTAGTAGGCAAGAAAAGCAAAAAAGAGATCAATTCTTGTAAGTAAAAGTTTTGTAAAAGTAGAAATAAGCAATGCTGGGCCCTGAAAATCCTGACTACGACAGCATATTTGAAAGAACAAACTTAATATTTGTGCTATGTAAAAACTGTCCAATGCTTCAAGTTTTCAAGCTCAAGTTCAGTCCTTCAGGCTCAAGAATGGAATTTCCCAGTAATTACTTAGTGGTAGGGCATAAACACACCCCTATTTCAAAACATAAAAATGTCAGTTATAGTCAAAGACACAAAAGGACCATCCTAGTTCCAATGGATCACTGGAAGCTACTCAAAGTAATCTCAAGAAACTAATTTTTTGTTCACTTACCAACAAATCAACAACTTAAAGAGCATGTATAGACCTTCTGAGTTCAGTACTGATACTGATCTATCCCTCCAGATGTATGCACCTCTTAAAGATTCATTTAAGAATTTTAAATTATTAAAGAGTAGAGTAAGTAGTATAGCAAGGCAGCAAGACACAAGGTTAATATACAACAGTCAAATGCTTTATTATATACCAGAAATGAACAAGTGGAACTTGAAATTAAAAACACAGTACCATTTACACTAGTACTGTCAAAAATGAAATACTTAGGTATAAATCTAGCAAAATATATTCAAGAAACTATATGAGGAAAACTACCAATTCTGATGAATGAAATCAAAGAATAACTAATAAATGAGGTGACATTCCACATTCATGGATAGGAAGACTCAATAGTATCAATATTCCCAACTTGATATATATTTTCAATGCAATCCAAATCCCAGTAAGTTATTTTATGGATATTGACAAACCGATTCTAAAGTTTAGATGGAGAGGCAAACAAAGGACCCAGGGTAGTGAACACAATACTGGAAGACAAGAACCAAGTTAGAGGATTGATGCTATCAGACTTCAGGACTTACTATAAAGCTACAGTAATCAAAGTGGTGTGGTATGGGTAAAAGAACAGATAAATTGATCAATGTAACAGAATACAGAACCCAGATACAGACACCCCACAAATACCGTCAATTGATCTTTGACAAAGGAGCAAAGGCAATATAAGGGAGCGAAGATAGCCTCTTCAACAATGGTGCTCAGAAGACTGGCATCCACAAACATGCAAAAGAAAGAATCTAGAGAGAAGATTCACAAAAGTTAGCTCGAAATGGATCATAGACCCAAATGTAAAATGCAAAACTAGAAAACTCTGTTCTGACAGTCCCGAGCCTCCGTTAAGAAGGCCTGCAGAGTACGTATCACTCATGGTGAGCTCCACAGACACTTCCCCCAATAGGGCACCTACTCATGGCCTGCAGGCCAGCTCTTGAGTTCTTATTACAATTGGAAACTACATTTCTGCAATAAACCATTACGGAACTTTGAGGAACAAGATTTATTACTCACAGATTCTGGAGGGTACATGGCATTCCAGAGGGCCACAGTGAGGTCACACGTAGAGAAAGAGAGAGAGAGATCGGACCCAGGCTCTGCCTTTGTCCAAGAGTGATATCTAGGGCTTCATGGGTTCATTCTTTACCGGCTGAGTTAAAACATGAGAGCAAGGGGCACGTGAGTGGCTCAGGCTGTTGAGCAGCTGACTTCAGCTCAGGTCACGAACTCACAGTTCATGAGTTCGAGCTCCACATCGGGCTCCCTGCTGTCAGTGTGGGACCCACTTCCAACCCTCTGTCTCCCCCTCTCTCTGCCTCTCCCCCACTCATGCTCACTCACTCTCTCTCTCTCTCTCAAAAAAAACAAAACAAAAAAACCATGAGACCAAGAATTAGGGCACTGAAAGCGAGAAGTGGGGTCACTCAAGCGGTCACTTACCCAGGTTACCCGGGGCTTTTTGAAAGAAGGACCTTCATGTGTGGGAATGGCCTAGTTCCTTACCTGGTTGTTTTACTAGTAGCTGCATCATACAAGTGGCAACATGTTTACTCAAAATGACTGTCTTTTGAACTGAATGCTTCCACAATCAAAATGTCAGGAACTTACAGTACACTCCCAGAAGATGACATAAGAGAAAATCTAGATGACCTTTGGTATGGTGATCACCTTTTTAGGTACAACACCAAACACACAATCCATGATAGGAATAATTGAGAAGATTTACTTCTTTAAACCTAAAACTTCCACTCAGTGAAAGACAACATCAAGAGAATTAGAAGACAAGCCACAGACCAGGAGAAAATATTTACAAAAGACACATCAATAAAGGACTATTTATCCAAAATATACAAAGAACTCTTAAAACTCAACAGTAAGAAAACAAACAATTCAGTTTAAACAATGGGCCAAAGACCTTAACAGACACCTCACCAACAAGTATCTACAGATGGCAAATAAGCATATGAAAATACACTTCACGTCACGTCATCAGAGAAATGCTCGTGAAAATAACAATGAGATATCACTACACGCCTACCACAATGGCCAAAATCCAGACCACTAACACCACCACATGCTGGTAAGGGTATTCTCATTCACTGCTAGTGAAAATGCAAAATGGTACAGACACTTGGGAAGCCAGTCTGGCAGTTTCTCATAAAACCAAACGTGCATGTGCCACAACACCTACTGTGCTGCTTGGTATTTATCCACAAAAACCAGCACACGGATGTTTATAGAAGCTTTACTGATAACTACCAAAGCCTGGAGGCAACCAAAATGTCCTTTAGTGGGTGAATGGATAAACTGGTATATCCAGACAATGGTGCTAAAAAGGAATGAGCCAGGAAGACATGAAAAGAAAACTAAAATGCATTATTACTAAGTGAAAGAAGTCAATCCGGAAAAAGCAAAACTATGGAGACAATACAAAGATCAGTGATTGGGGGCAAGGGGTAGACAGGACTAACAGGCAGAACATAGAGTATTTTTAGGTCAGTAAAAAGATGGTATTTGGTATTATAATGACGGATATGTCATTATACATCTGTCCAGGGAGTACATAACACCAACAGGGAATCCTAGGTAAACTATGGACTTTGGATGATAATGATGTGTTGGTATAAGTTCATCCTTGGTAAAAATGTAACATTCTGGTGAGTGATGTTCATAATGGGGGAGGCCAGGCATGTGTGAGGGGCAGGGGAATGAAAAAAAAAAAAAAAAAAAAGAGAGAGCAAGGTAGTACATTTTTGAAACGAAAACTAACAAAAGTAAAACCAGAGGGGTGGGGAAAAGATCATACCCAGAGAAACAGGGCAACCCACAGACATTATATATATACTGATAGACAACCCACACATCCCTCTGGAGACTCCTTGCCTGGGCCTCTTCCTCTCCCTTATACTACTTTGAACCTTTTCAGACTGAGTGAACTCTCTTTTCTCAGCTTTTTTCCCTTTTCTGTTCAGATAAAGCTCAAAGATCTACATTGTGCACATCTGATACGCACTGTAACCAAATTCTGAACCAATTTAATCCACCCAACCAGCATGCTAATTCAGCTAACCATTCTGATTAAACATAACTAACCCCTCTAATTTAATTTTACCTTATGGAGAAAAAGTATTCATTCTTCAAAACTGCTTAACCATCTAAGCTTTGGAATATAAAGAGAACTTATGAAGCCATTCAAATATAAATTCAAGTGGTACCTGGGTGGCTCAGTTGTTAAGTGTCCAACTTCAGATCAGGTCATGATCTCATGGTTCATGGGTTTGAGCCCCACGTCGGGCTCTGTGCTGAAAGCTCGGAGCCTGGAGCCGGCTTCAGATTCTGTCTCCCTCTCTCTGCGCCCCTCCCCCGCTCATGCTCTGTCTCTCCGTCTCTCTGTCTCTCTCTCAAGAATAAACATTCAAAAAAATTTTAAATATAGATATAGATTCAAAAATCAGAATATAATAAGTTAGCCATTTCCAACATCCCTTCTCCCGCAAACTAGATTCACCTTAAAATATCAACCAGCTGGTATTTTCCAAAGGCCAGAAATGCCAGTGAGCACTAAAACAGGTTACTATAATCCTAACAGCATGGGATGCTTTTTTCTACTGAGGGTAACTGACTCAAGAAAAATATTAATCCAGATCTGCAAAATAAAAAGCAATAATGTAATTTTACTGGTTTTTTACATTAGAATTTAAATGTATTTAAACTCAAAAATATACATTCATGTTTTGTATTTACGGCCACAGTCCTTCACATTTGTATAGGACCTGACAGTCTATGAAGTATTTTCACATACGGTATGCAAACTATGAAACATCAATTTCAGAAGAGGATCAAAGAGGGTTCCGAACTAGTGTCATGATGCTTGAGCCCTCTTTGCAGAAGCACGGGCATATAAGGAAAGAATGGAATGAACACTAAAGGGAAAGAAGGATTGATTCAAAGACAAAGAAGGGACGAGGAAGAGTTAGAGGCACAAGACAGTTACTGAAGGATTAGAAAAGCAGCCTGGAGGGGCGCCTGGGTGGCTCAGTCGGTAAGCGTCCGACTTCAGCTCAGGTCATGATCTCGAGGTCCGTGGGTTCGGGCCCCGCGTCGGGCTCTGGGCTGATGGCTCGGAGCCTGGAGCCTGCTTCCGATTCTGTGTCTCCCTCTCTCTCTGCCCCTCCCCCATTCATGCTCTGTCTCTCTCTGTCTCAAAAATAAATAAAGGTTAAAAAAAAAAATTAAAAAAAAAAAAAAAAGAAAAGCAGCCTGGAGGAAGGAAGGCAAACCCTAACATTCTTGAGGAATGGCTAGATGGGGCACTTTTAGAAACACCACACCACTGAACCCTCAGAAGTATCCCACAGGGTAGGTGTTCTTTTAATTCCCATTTTACAGCTGCCAAGGATCATCACACAACCAGTAGGTGGCAGAACTGAGAGTCCAACCAGCTTGTCCGGACTTGAGCTCCAAGCGCCAACACTGTTAGGAAGCCTCCAGAGAGGGGATAGGGAGGGATAAATGCCACGCCTGATTCACCAATACCTGCCTTTATTTTATATATTTGCTGTGTATAACATCAGGATCCCTTCAAAAGGGCGTCTTCATGTTTAACGTATGTGCATCCTCCCTCTACCCCCACCTAACTTTCTAGAAATATGGGCTTTCTGGGTATCTTTCCATTTCTTCTACCTCTTCTTCTGAATACCCCAAAAGCTCAAACTACTGACTCCACAATGAGGGCAAGTGTCACCTTACAGATTTAGAGGAAGACAGCAAAGCTGTGTCTCGTGTGCCGTCTCCCCATCAGTGGGCAGCGTGGGCATCCCTCTCGTGGCCTTGCCCGGCTGACCCTAACCAGAAGTGGGCAGAGCAAGGGACCCATAAGAGGAGAATTCGAGGCTTGGCACAGCTACATCTTCCATTTGTCAAGAGAAGCCAGCAATGGAATTTTATGTGGAATCCAGATTTATAAAACTTGGCTACTGATTCAAACTTCCAGAAACATTGCACCAGGTCAACATCTGCCTGAGGGTGAACTCAACCCACTAGCTGCGGCTATAAGGCCCAGGCTTTCAGTTGAAGGCAGCTCAGTTTAGCATTACATCCCTACTTCCAAATATTCCCCATGCACTACGTGGAAGACACAGCCCTTGCCCTCCAGGAGACCAATGGAGACAATGGACACACTGTTTCAGGACAAGATGACAAATGGAAAAAGGAAGAAGCCTGTGGAGGAGCACAGCAGCCACATAGATCTCCTGATCACTGATTTCGAGGGGGCAAGTTTGGGCAGTGGCAATAAAAAAACGAGAGTAACGTTACCCTCTACATCTAGAGAAGAAAGACGAGGGCTCTGAAACATATGAAAGTACACAAAGAAAAATTCAATAGCCCTGCCTTTGTGTCTCCAAGGTGACTCTTAAGTAGGCAAGCCTTAATGGAAACCATAGCAGCAGGAAACGCTTCCCTACTAGAGGCACGGTGGAATCATAAAAAATACAACTGCCTTTTACTCAGCACCATCTATGCTCCCAGTACAACACCAAGTGCTGTGGGAATGTCAGCTCATGTACACCTCCCAACAATTCCAGAAGGAGCCAATTTACAGATGTGGAAACCTGAAACTCTGAAATCCTAAAGTGTGGGAAAGAGCCAATCATCTGAAGCAAAAAAAGATGCCTGTCCTATTAATTCACTGACCTGGCCAGAGAGACTCAGGCTATTGGCCATCAAGACAACGCATTCGCTACAATAATTGAAAGTGTAGAACTAGTATTAAAGAAGCAAAGAGGGCAGCTGGGTGGCTCAGTTGGTTTAAGCCTCCGACTCCAGTTCAGGTTCATGATCTCAAAGCTCAGCTCATGAGTTCGAGCCCTGCATCGGGCTCTTTGATGACAGCTCAGAGCCTAGAGCCTGCTTCTGATTCTGTGTCTCCCTCTCTTCTCCTACTGGCTTGTGCCCTCTCTCTCAAAATAAATAAACAATAAAAAAATTTTTTTAAAAGGATGCATTTATACTGTTGTTTCGGTGACATGTGTGTATGCGTATTTAGAGTCTTGGATAACAATGCTAAATGTTTTTTTACTATGACACGTGGCCAAAAAAGTTTCAAAAGCATTACTCTAGACAACTCAGTCCCTGATATGGGGATCAACAAACTGCCCAGAGCTAAACTCTTCAGTATTTGAAACTAAAAGATTCATCCAGAAGTAGGAATGTAGTGAATCCAGTTTAAGTGAGTATCAGGCACCAATACTAGTATTTCATCCAGGAATAAACAACCGCTGCCCTCAAAGGCTCCAGAAAGCACCGTTTACAGATGTCTCGTGCAACATTTTCCCCCTCTGCGCACCTTCCTCCACTCAAGGTTTTAGGGTGATGTGGCTGCAGACACTTATGCTTGTCTAGTCACTACATGGGCACATCACATAGTCAGTGTCAGAGCTAGGAACTCCTACATGCTCCTTCTGCCAGATGGAATGATGCTCCTTTGCCAGAGTTGGAGTGATGAAATGTCCTGGGAAATGCCCAAGGTCAATGCTGGGTACAGCTGAGATCAGGCCTCCCAGTCCCAGTTCTTTTCCAAGAATCCTTAAATTAAAGACACATGAGAGCACAAAGCAGAACACCCTGCCAAGAGACAAGCAGATGACTTTGTTTTCTTTTCTGGTCTTATTTGCTGTTTCTTATACCTCTGAATAATTTTACTAATGACTAAATGCAGCATTTGGCTGAGGCGATCCCCTGTCCTTTAAAAAAAAAAAAAAAAGTAATGGAATTGCACAAGCAAAGTTATTTTTTCTGTGTCAGGAAATTGTTTAAGTTAATTGTGGCATCTCCTTGGAAGACCTACTGAAATAAAAATAGGGGCCCCTGGGTGGCTCCGTCAGTTAAGCGTCCGACTTTGGGTCAGGTCATGATCTCTCAGTTTGTGAGTTCGAGCTCCACATCAGGCTCTGTGCTGACAGCTCACAGCCTGGAGCCTTATTCGAATTCTGCCTCTCTCTCTCTCTCTCTCTGCCCCTCCCCCACTTGTACTCTGTCTCTCTCTCAAAATAAATAAAATGTAAAAAAAAAAAAAAAGAAATAAAAGTAAACAAGGCATTACTGCTTTGAAGTCCTTCTATTCTGAACCATAGTTAAGAAGAAACCTTGGCTTGATAGCCATTTTCTTTTCAGGTAAGTATATACTGTATATAATTTAGTTTATTGCTATAGATATCAACAGATCACTACTTGAAATAGTCTTAAATCATAATTCATTTACTGATTTCTAAATGCCACTGTGTTTTAACTTCTCCAAAACTGTTAACTTTTTCATGACATCAAGGTGATTCTCAAAAACAAATAGAAAATGTTTCCCTCTCAAAGCCAAATTCAAAGTGAAAACAGAGCCAGGGAAAGATGCTATGCAAGTAAAAGTAGTATTTCCTTTTTTAGCCTCTTCCAGCTACTAACATCCTATGATTTTTACCTGTTTTTCTTTTTCAAAGTACGTTTAGTCACACTTGAGGTATAAGACAGTTAGTTGGTCAGGATTTCACAATCCAAGAATCCCTCATTTTAGGAGCGTGAGAATTTTCCACTGCCCTGCAATATCCAGATGAACGTACCCTGATTAAGACCTTTGAGATCCTGGACAAAATCTAGTTGAACTGCATAAATTAAGTAGGAAATGCAGAACCTTCAGGAGCTCTGGGGTCACTGGAGAGCTAAGCCTCCTTAAACAAGCCTTCCCAATAGTGATCTTTTCTTAAAAAAGTCAATCTGTATTCTGACCTTTCAAGACACAGAGGCAGCCTGTTTCCAGACAGATCTGCTGGCAAAAAGACTGCCTCATGCTCTGAATTCGGCATAAAGGTCTGATTTTCAACAATCACATGGGGTAAATTCCCATTTTGGGACCTTGAAACCAGCAATTATTACTGCCAAGTGAGGAGTCTCAAGTGCAGAGTTGAAAGTTTATTAATTTTATGCCATTAAATAGAGACATGACACACTCAAAAATTAGTGTAGATGGGTTCTAATTTTGCGACTTTATGACCTAACACCTTCACTCTTAAGAACTCCTCAACCTTCAGAACTATGCTTACACTGCGGAAAAACTTTGATTTGCATTTTCAAAGCTATTTTTTTATGCAAGTGTTGTAAAGTACATGGTACATAAAACTCTACTAGGAGCTCAGCTGAACTGAGCCAAGCTGTAAGTATTAGTGAAACAATGGTTTCAACCAGAAATCTGAGACAGCGCGATTTCAGAATGGTAAAAACCAATGATACATCAACCAACAGCATGAGGATTTATAAAATGAAATGAAATTTTAATATATCTTTTCGACAAACAGTCAACTAGTCATGACCACTTAGAATCGAGTAGTTCAGAGTTAAAAAAAAAAAAAAAAAAAAAGTCTTAGAGATTTAAAAAAAAAACAAAATCCAACCCATCTCTTGTCCCAGTCCCTCCCAATCCCATCCCCTGCTACACTGTTCTGGCTGAAAGCAAACTGCTAAATTTCTCTCAAGCTCAACTCAAGTTACTTTGCTCCGGAAACTCACCACCTCTTCAGGCTCATTTCATTCCAAACTGGTGATCCGTCAGTCATTTCTAATTCCTTCAATGAACACACACTGCATTATGCTAGGCACTAGGGACCAGATGTCCTAAAAATCTGACTCCTTCACCATTGGGGGGGGGGTTCTGTCTACCCTTAAGGATTACAGAGAACACTGCTAACTGTGCTGCATAAATTAGTCCTGAATAAAGTTAGAATATCAGGTGGTAGTTCCCCCCACAGTCCCCTCATTACCCTCATCCCCTACAGTGTCCCCTCCCCACAGAGCGTCCTCTCCAACACGCCACCACCACACCCTCAGATCTTTTTATCCAGAAAATAATTTCAAATTCTTGTCCCCAGAGGTTTTAGAAAGTTCCACTCATAGTGACTCCTTTGGAGAAACCAATTTTCCAGATTCCTCAAATCACTCAGAGCTAAGTTCTGAATTCAAGCTGACTGGCTCCTGAATCGACACTCTTAACCAGTCCATTCGAGTGCTTCTCAGTGAATGGGAGTTTTCTTTTCCCCCTCTACCTACAATGCGCTTTCCTCTACCCTCACTTTTTCACATGAACTCCTACTCATCCTACAAGACCCATCTGCAGGAGCACTCCTTTTTTCTAACCACCACGAGCAGAGGAGATTCTGTGGCAAACACAGAGGACACTGTACCTATCTTCGGCACATTTCCTAATACGGAGATAAAAAACGGGACCCCCCGCCCCCGTCCCTAACCCACCACAAAGGTACAGACTCCTAGGGAAAGAACAGCTTCCTATAACAGCCCAATAGCAACTACCTAGAGTTACTGAAACTCTCTATATGAATGCCAAAATTGTTGACTTGTGTTAAAATACGCATATAAAGAAACATACGAACATAAAAGTCTAGATGGGGCTGGGTCCCACCCGGAAAGAGGTCTCTCCTGGCCTTCATCATTGAAGAAGAGGCTGTGTGACCAGACAAGGGAGCCCCTGGTAAGCTGCAGGCTACATGAGTGTTAACCAACATGGAGCTAAGATGCCTTGTAGGAAGCTCCTAAGCAAGGAATGTTAAAATGGCATCTACTCAGAAAAGATAGTTCAGAAAGCAGCTGACTCACGAGGAACCCAAAGTACCAAAGGTAGCTAAGTCCCCCAGAGATAGAATCCGGCTATTCTCAAAGCAAAGATAGACCCAGAAACGGCCAGTGAGTTCCAAGAACAGGTCCTATGTTATGACAGCCCCAGAAATCTAAACTTGAAAATCAGATTTTTATGTATTTCTTACATTCCTTCCTTGGTATCCAGGAAAGTTCCAGACTGTTCTAACTGTGCTAACATGAACGGAGGGTGAGGGTTTTTATCAAAAAACCTGCAGATTTGGCCTGAAGATTAGAATACTATCAGCCCACTACTGACAGCAGCAGTAGCATGAACATGGTAATGCAATGCAAGTGAAAGAATCCTCCAAAAGAAGGTAAAATGCAGGGACAATAAGGGCTGTGGAGTCCAGCCACTCTTTCCCATCTGAAAATTCTCCTTTCAGTACTAAATCTTAGAGGCTGTGGTTTTGTTTTATTATCTTCTAAAACTTACCCCCCACTGAATTGTATCTGCAAACGATCTTGCCATTTCACCCAATGGAGTCTGCACGTGTGTTTGGAACACAACAGAAACTTAAATGTTTGTTGATGGAATGAATGAAGCAACGCGTGGACTTCCAGAGTTTTAAGGTATCCTAAAGACCATCCATCCAGTGCAATCCTTTTCCCACAAGTGTACATTCGTCCACACAGGGCTTTCATAGGTTGTCATAAAAGTCATTCGATAGGGGCGCCTGGGTGGCGCAGTCGGTTAAGCGTCCGACTTCAGCCAGGTCACGATCTCGCGGTCCGTGAGTTCGAGCCCCGCGTCAGGCTCTGGGCTGATGGCTCGGAGCCTGGAGCCTGTTTCCGATTCTGTGTCTCCCTCTCTCTCTGCCCCTCCCCCGTTCATGCTCTGTCTCTCTCTGTCCCAAAAATAAAAACGTTGAAAAAAAAAAAAAAAGTCATTCGATAAATATCAACTAAGTGCCAACAACAGTTAAGACGCTATGCTCCCAGGAACAACAATCAAAATGTTATCAGTCACTGATACACAGCAAATGTCTGGGGGCCTTCCATGGATCAGGCAATTTGCTAGGCCGTAAAGATACTACAACGAGTAAGACACACATAGCACCTTAGGGAAACTATGGAGAAGATGAAGGGACCATAAGTATCTACGATACTGTTTAAAATAGAAAATGTTAAGTGTTTTCAAAGGTTAGATAAGGGCTATCTGGAGTCAAACGTCAAAAAGGGAAACCAGGTTTCAAAAAATTTCCAGGACACTGCCATTCAGGACACGACATTATTTGTGGTTTAACCTTACAGTTCAGGAATGAAAACTATTAGTTTCTAGCTAAAGCAGAATAGCTAAAGGAAATGGCTTTGTAGGTTTTGATGAAAATCAATATTCTATCTTCATAACTTCGGCATTATGTCAAATGGCACTGACAGTGGATTCTGGAAAGAATACAGATCAATTCTCTTCTAATGAAAACAATAATCAAAACTGAGCTCTAAATAACAAAGTTATTGTCACCCATGAGTACAGAAACACAGGTTTGTCAATCTGAATATTAATAAAACACACATAAAGAATAATTCTGGACTGGGGCGCCTGGGTGGCTCCGGCGGTTAAGCGTCCGACTTCGGCTCAGGTCATGATCTCACGGTCTGTGAGTTCAAGCCCCGCGTCGGGCTCTGAGCTGTCAGCACAGAGCCTGGAGCCTGTTTCAGATTCTGTCTCTCTCTCTCTGCCCCTCCCCTGTTCATGCTCTGTCTCTCTCTGTCTCCAAAATAAATAAATGTTAAAAAAAAAATTAAAAAAAAATAAAAGAAAGAATAATTCTGGACTTACGGGTGGGCCTTATTTATTTAGCAGTAACCCTATAATAATAATTCCTATGATTTACCCTATAAACTAAAACATAAAAATTAAGCTACTATATAGCTACACATCACATTTCTTTTGACCTATCCTGAAATGAAATTTATCTTTCAGTTTCTCTCATATATGCTACTTTAGTTCCTCTAAATACCTTGAAATGCATCCCACTAACGCTGTTCCCTTCAAGATAACACACTAACATGGGAAGCAGAAGCCTGAGGACTAGGCCTGCTCACCAGGTTGGGCAGGTAAATTCTCTGGCCTAAATCTTCCCATCCATAAAATGAAGCTATTAGAGCAAATAACCTCCAAGATCCCTTTGAACTCTTAAAAACAGTAACAAAATCAAAAACTGAAAACTTACCTCCACTGCCAAACTATCAATCAAAGCAAAAAGTTTTAAAACTAATATCAAAGGAATAGGGGCACCTGGGTGGCTCAGTCGGTTAAGCGTCCGACTTCGGCTCAGGTCATGATCTCACGGTCTGTAAATTCGAGCCCCGAGTCGGGCTCTGTGCTGACAGCTCAGAGCCTGGAGCCTGCTTCCGATTCTGTGTCTCCCTCTCTCTATTCCCCTCCCCTGCTCATGCTCTGTCTCTCTCTGTCTCAAAAATAAATAAAAACATTTAAAAAAAATTAAAAAAAAAAACTAGTATCAAAGGAACTTAGGTTTAACCAACTTTTTTCCTTCTTTTACTTGATTCAACAAACTTATTCATGAATTTCCTACAGCAATTAGGTTGAGCAGTTCTTCATCCATAGCCGTCATAAACTGGAAAGTGATGTCAAATATATTCCTTTAAAAACAATTCTGCAACAAAAATTTCTAGGTCCAGAAGCAATCTCCTTAATAGAATTTTGCCTCTATCCAAAAATTAAACCCTCATAAACTTCTTTGTGAATGTCAAAGGTTTTTAATCCACGTACTCTACTTCAGAATGTATTTATTCTGTTCAATGCAGACTGCTCGCCTTGGTGTATGTTTACAATTTTTCCCATTAGATCCACATAGGAAATGAATGGAACACCTTTTGTATGGAGTATGATGTAGACAAGTACGTGTCATTAATATACTCATCCTAGTTATACTGAGGAACCTATCATATGAATAGATCTATCAAGCAAATATTTTTGAGACCATACTGTATGCAAAGTGCTGAAATGACTATAAAGACAGTAACAAATACTGTTGCTTTACCCCTGCCTCCAACTGTAATTTTACTGGTCACCAAGAAAATAATTCTCTACCTCAACATAAGAAAATCTAAAAAAAAAAAAAATTAACCTAACTACCGTTTTAAGGAAAAGCCCCTTGTCATATGCCTCTATAGTGTTACATTTTTTAGAATGCTAGTTGGTATTATCGAAGCAATACTTCCAGATAAATACCATAATTACTATAGTCGGGCAGCATTCCTGTGGAAATCAGCTCCATCAGCCTGATTTCGGCATATTAAATGAATTAAGTTAAAGCGAAAATGCTATTGTCTGAAAAACAAGAGAAAATATTAAAGGCAGAACAACTGGCTCCACTTCTGCAAATTAAGCAAAATTAGGCAAAAAGAAAGGAAGCAGGCAAAGGGAAGGAACTCAAGAGCTATTTGCAGCAGGGGTCCCTTGCAAGTTAGTTCTAGGCGCTTCCCCTTGAGCTCGAAGAAATAAGGAGACCAAAGAAGAAAAGGCACCTCTCCTTTCGTTCAGAAGCCCAAAGTTATACTCTTTTCACAACTTGCAATATTCATTGAGTTCAGTGTAAGATGTATGGGAGATCTGGATTCAGTGGGACTGTTCGGGAGAAGGGAGTGGCATTTACTTTTTCAGTCTGGAGCCCTTAAGAACTGTATCAGAGTACTCAAAAACCCTTAGTTATCTAGCAAAGGCTCTCGGAGCATCCTCCCCACGCACACTCCTGCAGGGCTGGGCGGCTCCTCCCTCTCCCCCTTCTGTCCTTAGGGCTGGACCAAGGTCCAGTGGCCGGCGCACCGTTAGTCCAAGGGCCACCCTGGCCCGGCCTGCGCCACCACCCCGGGCAAGGCCAGAGCGCAAGCCGTGTCTGGTCTCCGCTTCCCAGAGCCACGCAGCGGCGGCGGCGCGCAGCTGGACACCAGCATCACCAGGATGCCCATTATAATAAAAACTTGGGGGAGTACGTCTACACTTGCACCGATGTGAAGGCACAGCCCGGGACGCGGGCTCCGGGACCGCCGGCCCGTCCCGCCCCTCCTAGCGGCCGAGGGGCGGCGGTCCGTACCTGTCCTCCGAGACGCTGATGACGCCCTCCTCCTTGGGCACGATCACGGCCATATTCACCACCTCCTGGGACCCCTCGACCCGCTGCAGCAGGATGGGCTTGCGGGTCAGCGGCTTGGGCTGGATCTCCGCCGCCATCGGAGGAGGGGGCGCGCCGGGCGCCGCCGCCGCCAACCGCACCGCGGAGCTGGGCTGAGGAGACCGCTCAGGCACGGGCACAAGCTGAGACAGGGACTCTGGTTGGCCGGAGCGGGACGCCGGGGACCCGCGCTCATAGCCTGGCCGCGCTCCGGGAACGACTCAGCGCTCCCGGCTTCGGGCACCGAAACCACCACGACCCGGGTTGCAAGCCGGCGCCACCACCGGAGGAGGGGGCGGAGAGCTGGGGGGGCGGAGCCGGTAGGGGGCGGGGCCTGCCGCAGGGGGTGGCCGCTGGTGGGCGCGAGGGCGGCGGCACTTCCGGAAGAGTGGTGGAGGAGGTGAGGAAACCTAAAAAAGGAGGCGGACGTTGGCGGCCCAATACGCGTGCGCCAGCCCACCAGCCATTTCCGCCCCGCCCCTACGAATTCCCGAAGCCTCGCAGCACCGCACCTGGAACGCATGCCGCCTTCCATTATCTGCGGTCTCCTAGACTCGCCACCTTCCACCTCCAATCTGTAGTCCCTCCCTTTCTAATCTCCCGTGAACGCGCTTGCCAGAGGCCCCGCCCCCTCCAAATTTATAAAAGGGGGCGGAGTGGAGCGGGGGAATAGTGGGCCTGGACGAGGCCGGAAAGAGAAGAAGCTTGCAGGAAGGAAAGAAGCTGAACTAGTTGGGACGTGACTGGGCGTTCGTAAGGGTTACCTGTTCTGAGCTTCCATAACAATGAGCCTGCCGCGACGGGAGGCCATTTACTGCTCCCAGCATGCACCAGGCCCAGGCTGCCGAGTGGCACCCCAAGGGCTCCTGGGAGTTGTAGTTTTTCGGAGCCTCATCTCCCTTCTGGAATAACCTATTGCCCACTTCTCAGCGCTCCTGAACTGGGGAGCCCGGCACCGACCCAGGCAATTAACTGAGTCGCGGCCCGGACTGATCTCTAAGGAGGAAATGAAGAGCATCCCAGGGCTGAGCAGGTGGTTAAGATTGTTTCCTATAATAGTAGAGCCCGAGGGTGGGGAAAGAAGAGAATCTCTCGTATACGCATTTTTGAGGGAGTTTAGAGCATTATCTGCAGTATCATCTAACTGGTTTTTCTTAAATGACTAAGTTACTAGCCAAGGTTACTTTAGCTACCAGTTAGGGCTATGCCCCCACCACACCCCGGACTTGAACCCAGTCTCCCTCCCCTACTCCTGGCCCTGTCTTCTTTCCATTCGCCAGTAATTCAGCCTTTCTGGCTTGCTCCAGAGACAATGGAGAGAGTTACTGTGATTATTGAATGAATGTTAGGTGCCTGGCGCAGGGCCTGGCATGTGGGGTCGTTCATTATTTGATGACCCTACTAAGCCCTCCCAGAGTTAACAAACTAGCTGAAGAGTGGTCATGTGGTGTGACTGGGCTAGCAAGGGCTCTGGAGGTTAGAAAAATAATATGGCAGAACCCGGCAAAGAAATGACAGGCCTCGTAGAACTGCATTTCTTATGCAGGTTTTTGGCAGCCAAGGACCTGTCTCAAAGCACACAGTGCAACTCTTTACCACCTCCCATCTTTGCAGAAATTCTGTAAGGCACTAGAAAGTGAGACAGGTATTTTCCAGTTTGGGAACCTGGAACAAGGCATTCCACTTCTCTGAGCCTCAGGTTCCCAATCTATTAAGTGGAAGATAATAATACCTACCTTGGGTGTTATGTGAGAGCTACAAAAGACATATTTTAAGTGACTTCATGCACAATAATAGGTCCTTCAGGGTTCCAGGTATTAGGACATGGACATATTTGGGGGACCATTATTCAGCCTACCACAATGGTTTTAAATACTATTCTTATGCTCCTCAACTCCAAACTCATATATCTAATGCCACTCCACTTTGTCAATTAACCATTTAATAGGTGTTCCAAGCATTCCCAAACAGTATCTTCAAATCTGCCACACCATTCACCCAATGGTTAAAAACTGAGTTCCTAAGAGTCATCCTTGATTCTTCTCTTTTCCTCACAACTCCTTTCCAAACCATAAACTCATCAGCTCCGCCTCCAGAGTAGGTCTTGAATTTTCCCACTTATATCACCTCTACCCCAGTCCGAGTACCCCATATGCTCTGGCCTCTACTATCAAAGTAACCTACCTGCTTTCCCTGCTTCTTCTCTTGAACCCTTCCCTCACCCACCCCAAACTCTTTTTATCTATTTAATCTATTTTTATCACAGTGACCAGAGGATTGTGTTTTAAAACATAAGCCAGATCGGGGCGCCTGGGTGGCGCAGTCGGTTAAGCGTCCGACTTCAGCCAGGTCACGATCTCGCGGTCCGGGAGTTCGAGCCCCACGTCAGGCTCTGGGCTGATGGCTCAGAGCCTGGAGCCTGTTTCCGATTCTGTGTCTCCCTCTCTCTCTGCCCCTCCCCGTTCATGCTCTGTCTCTCTCTGTCTTAAAATAAATAAACGTTGGAAAAAAAAAATTAAAACATAAGCCAGATCACATTACTCCCCTGCTTCAAGTCTGTCAGTGGCTTACCATTGCATTTGGGATAATGCTTCTCCAACCTCACCTCTCCTCCTGTTCGATACTCTCTAAGCCTGGCTTAGAAAATCCCAGAAACACCAACCTTCTTCCTGATGGTGGCCTTTGCAGTGGGATACTTGCTTCTCACCACTGAGGCTTCAGTCTAAAGAGTCTACCCTCCCACCTCTAACATACCCCACCTCCTTATAACACTCACTGTCATATCATGCTGTTTTGTTTTCCAGTCCTCACTTCTGCCCCAAATAATCTTTGTTTCTTATTTATTTCTTAGTTCTCCATCTTCTAGAAGAGAAGCACCAGGAGAGAAAGGACCTTACCTGCCTGTTCATCGTTGTATTCCCAGCCCCTAGAATCATAGCTGGCCCATTAGGAGGAATGCTGTAAGTATTTGTCAAATGAATGAGTAGAAAGAAAGACAGGCAAGTCTGAATTTAACTCTTTTCCATTAGAGTGTAATGGAAAGACTGGAATCTGGACCTTACCCTAATTCCTGGGATGGGATGATCCTTGGGAGAATACACAAAACAGGCAGATGGTAATACCAATATGGTAAAGCCAACAGGTGAGTAATTGGTATCCAAGAGAAAGGCTTAGTATGCAATTTCTCCTTCTCTTCCTGGTAGCAGGTACAAGGGTCTCCTCAGCAGCAAGGTTCTGTGGCACTGAAGCCTGGCTGCCCATCAGAATGCCTTGGGAGCTTTTTGAAAATGCAGAGCCCTGGACCCTATCCCTGAACAACTGGATTTGGTTTTCTAGGAGCTTGGTCTGAGAATATGAATTTTTATAAAGCTTCAGGTGATTCTAAAGCAGGTGATCCTTGTTTCTAGTCTAGTCTGGGAAGCCCAGATCTAGGAATCCAACGGGAAGGGTTCAGGAAAAGTGATGAGTGGGTACAGAGGGCTGGGCCTCCAATTATGGGGCACGTCTCCCCCTCCCTTTTCTTCCCCAGCATGAGAAGACTAGCCAGGCTGCTTGTTCTTCCACTGGTAACATCTGTTGTTTCTGATCAGACTAATGCCTTTTGTATGTGTGGTCCATTGAGTAACAGAACACTCACTGCCTGTGACTTTTTGCCCTACTTACCTGTGCCAGAATCAAGCACGAGGCTTTCCCCTTAATCTTCCTCTCACTCCTCTCTAGTCTGGGCAGGCTTGAGCTAACAGTAGGTTTTCATGTATACAAAGGTATTAAGTAAGGTTCATCTAGGTCTCTATATCTGTATCTACATATTTTTTAAATGGACTTTTTTTTTAAGAGCAGTCTTAGGTTCACAGTAAAATTGACTGGAAAGTACAGAGAGTTCCTATATACCCCCTGCCCCCATACATGGATAGTTTTCCCCATGATCCACATCTCCCACCAGACTGGTACATTTGTAACAATCAGTGAACCTGCACTGATACATCTTTACCACCCGAAGTCCATTGTTTTCCCTAGAGTTCACTCTTTGAGTTGTGAGTTCTATGTGTTTAGACCAATGTATAATGACATGTATCCATGATAATAATACCATATAGAATAATTACACTGCCCTAAAAATCCTCTGTGTTCTGCCTATTTGTCCCTCTCTCCCAGGCCCCTGGCAATTACCGATCTTTTTATTGTCCCCATAGTTTTGCCTTTTCCAGAATGTCATATAGTTGGGATTACACAGGGTGTAGACTTTTCAGATTGGCTTCTTTCATTTAGTAACAGGCTTTTAAGTGTCACCCATGCCCTTTCATGGATTGATAGCTCATTTGTTTGTAGTGTTGAGTAATATTCCATTGTCTGTAGGTATCATTGTTTGTTTATCCATTCACCTGCTGAAGGCCATCTTGGATATCCCACTTTTCCGCAATTTTAGATAAAGCTGCTATAAATATCTGTGTTCAGGTTTTTGTGTGGACATAAGTTTCCAATTCCTTTGGGTAAATACCAAAGAGCCCATTTGTTGCATTGTATGGGGAAGAGTATTTTTATTTCTGTAAGAAACTGCCAATCTGTCTTCTAAAGTGGCTGTGCCATTATGAATTCCCACCAGTTAGGTTCATCTATATTTCAGAGGAAATGAATTCTGGAATTTTCTGAAGAGGAACTAGGAAGGCAAGGTAGGATGAAGTAAGAATAGAAACCAGCCTTAGGGAAATGGTGACAAGGTGAAATAGTGGCAGAAAAAAAGAGAAGGAGGAAGGGGGTTTATGTTTCTGTTCCTTCTTTGCTTTGTCTTTATTAATAATATTCATGCCACTGCAGACCCACCCATACCCTAAGCCCTGAATTGAGCTGAAGTGAGAGGCAGGGACTGTGACTGATGATCTGCCCCTAAGCAAACCAAAAGCAGAGGAATCTCAAGTACATTTTGTCAAGAAGAAGTGGGTATACTATTCCTAGAACAAAGTAGCTCTCAAAAAAATGTTTGTTGGATGCAGGCATAAATGAAAACATAAATTCCTCAGTTTACCATTCAAATGTCTTAAATCTATTAGAATCCTTGGTTCAGCTTCAGGAAACTCAGACCTGCTCACAATTCCATAGACACTATCTTCCCTCATTCTTTCTTCTAGAAAATTGGTGCCTGCTGTGTTCCAGGGAATAAGCTAGGTACTAAATATGACTCTTGGATTTAAGGACAGAGCTCAATTTGACCCATGTCTTGATTTCATTATTGGAGGGCCACTGGCTCTGAGCACAGTGAACAGGTAGAGGAGTTGGTGTGAGAAGCTTTTGGTTTTAAAGTAAAGGTCAGGACTATGCTCAGGTTCTGCTGATGTAGTTGGTTCTGCTCTAAATCTTTTTCACAAATAATGTTAAATAGAATGTATGAAGGAATTAAATGGGACCTGTGAGGAATGACTGTTACCCATACAAAATAATGAGATGGGAGGAGGGGTGAAATATATTGCCATCTAGGCAAAATGATTAATCCATGTGGAAGGAATCGGTCTCTAACTCCCATACATAACTACAGTTACTTTACTGAGGAGTGGACATTTTGTATTTTGTGGCAACTTTGGGGGGATACCACATTTTTTCTACATGTGCCTGTTTTGGGTTCCATTTTCCACCTAAAATTATATACACGAGGGAAATAAATGATTCTGTAAACAAAGAATGAGATCATCTGTATCTCAAAGACCTTGATGGAAGGGCATGGTTAATGACCAAAATTCTAATGTTGTCACTGGAGTCCTGGCAGAGTTGTATCTGACACTCTTTGGCTATCTGATGATACTTTTAAAAGTTTCTCATACACTTCAAGGATCAACACAATGCAGCCATCTTCCAGACGAGCCACCTGTAGTATATGCTTAGGCCTCATTGACATGGTTTTAGGAAAAGCATTTCCCCATCCTCAGAATCTATACCATAAGCCCTTTTTAAGCGGAGACAGCTTTCCTCTTCTGTTGAACTACCCCCTGGTATCAAGCCCAGTGCAAAGCATGAAGAGGGAGCTCAGTAATGACAAGTAAGTAGAAAGATTAATTGAATCTTAATGTCTTTGCAGAACAGCTTTCTGGTAAAATGGATCCTAGAAGCATGTTTTTCCTATCAACACAATTTACGTGGCAGCTAATACTGGAGGCCAGAGAGATCGGGACAAGGGTTTGTTACCAAAGATGCCTCCTCTTGAGTAAAATTAGTTGGAATCAGATAAGATACCATGGGGAAAGGGCTTCTGTGCTAACCAAATCAACATTAGCCTTTCTCTTGAACTGCCTTTCTGTTTCAGTGGAAGGGAGAAACCAAAAAAAACCTCAAGCAATAGGGAAAAAGACTGTATTGACAAATAAATAAAATGAGTAAAGAGGGAGGATAGAACAAATTCAAAGTCCTGAAAAGAAACAGAAAGAGGCCAAGATATTAATGATAGCTCTAACAGTGTAACCCAAACTTTGATCACTACGTTAAATCCCTTGAAGTGTTCTGTGGGCTTCTCAAACATACATTTTTATTTCCAGGATATGAAATCCTAAAGAATCTATATCCTTTATCGTCTGTTCACAGATTAAGTATTTTCAAAAAGCTGATTCTCTTTTGAGGTTGGTGCAAAACGGAGCTAAAAGCTGCACCCCTGAGTGGAATGATGAACACCGTGACAATGGGGTGCCGTTCTGCCACTGGCCTCACTGCCCCCGCCTTGCTCTCTCCAAGCCATCCTTCTCATTGCTGCTAGAGCAATCTTTCTAAAACTCATTTTACTCCCTAGCATAGCCTACACCCTCTAAGAGCTTTCTGTGTCTCTAGAATTGAAACTAGACTCATCATCTGGCTCATGCCTACCTCTACAATCCATTTCCCACTTTCTACCCCCTCAACCTCACCTCCAGTGGCACTGCATCAGGTAAAATGCTTTTAGTTGTGAGTAACATGAAATTCTACTTGATCTTTTAAACTATGAAGGGAATACCAGCTTCCACTTACCTGGTCAGAGGTGGGTCAGCTCATTGGCTCCATTTCTGTGGCATCCCCCTCACTCTATGCGACATCCTTATCTGCTGGTTGGCTCTCCTTGAGGTAGCAAAATAGAAACCAGTAGCTCTCAGGTTGACATGCTTTTTTCTTCCATGGGAATGCATCTCTTCTCCTAACCATCAAACCAAAATCCTGGACTTCTTTCTGTTTGGACATATCCAGCCCTGACCTAACATCTCTGAGGAATGCCATGGCTGATTTGCTTAGGCTTGGATGACACACTTCTCTGAGAACCAGCTACAACAAAAGAATGGATTCCACTGACTACCTAAGGCCGATCAAGACCCATCCTTGGAGCTGGGAATAAGGTCAATTATATTCAACCCATGGCTGGGAAATGTGGAGGGAAGGAGAGAACGGATGCAGAATAAGCATCTTCAGAATCCAAATTACTTATGACTCTCTAGGCCTTTCATCCCATGGTATAGCTCTCTTTTCTCTTTCTGAGATATTCTTTCCCCATTTGATCTGTCTGGCAAACTCCTACTCTGCTCTCAACTCCAGACCAAGCATTTCACCCTCTGTAAGATCTTTCAGGCTCCCTCTTCCCAAACAGTGGATTAAGTCCTTCTGTGTACCATTCTTATACCCAGTACAAACTAAATTTATTGCCTTACTCGTTGTTCATGGATTCTTTGTTTGATAGATTTATCTCCCCCCAATAGACAGTTAAGTTCTTGAGTACAGAAACCCTCTTTTTTGTAATCCTTACTTTTGACATTTATAAAATGACCAGAGCATATATGAGTATCCTTTAAATAAATTCTGAGTTTTGTTAATTCTACTAGAGATTGATCACCACCTGTTGATGACCTACTTATGTGCTCTGTGTGGAGGTGTGACCTCCTCTGATGTCTAACCTCAAGAAAGAGATCCTCAAAAAAAGTAAATGGAGCCAGGAGCAAAAGAAACAGAAGGCGAAATGCCTGAGTCACTCTGGTTCTTGGCCTTCTTGGTCCTGGTTGAGAGGGAATCTAGAGGTCCTTGAGTGTCCAAGTCATTATTAGTTTCCAAAAGCACCCTCCAACTATGAAGGCAGTTCAGGCACCAGACAACAGGCTTTCCTATATGAACCTCAAGCTGGAAACCTGGCCAACCAGATTACCTACTTCCATGTTATGTTCCATGCTGTGATAATTTTATTATTCCTAACCAAAAAAGGGAAAGCTTGCTCTAAATAGTATTTCCTTTCACCTTACAGCTCCAAAAAAAGAATACCATCTTTTACCTTTCCTCAACTCCTAGTATCTCTAAGGGGTGGAGCAAAGAATTGAACATTTCCAAAAAAGGAAGTGGAATGATCGTCCTTATCAGCAATTGTTTTTAACACACTTACTTTTGGTAGGGCACAAACACGTGTCACTGAGAAACCTAAGAAGGCCTTGCAAAATTTCAGGGTAGCTAATAATGAATTCACAAATGATAAGTGGTCTGCAAATAATAACATTGATTATAGTAATGCAAGTATTCTGGAGGACCCTGGGATTCAAAAATGAAAAGACATTTGCTGTAGTAGATGCCAGTATCTGTCATTAGAGTCATAAAAGCAGCAGAAGAGAGGCTCTATGACCTAAGTGAAGTCACATATAAATGTAACAGCTAGAGACCATGAATAAGTATATGATAGTGTAGTATAAATTATACATCTGTGATAGCACTGCGGCAACATTATTTGACTGATTACTGAGGGAGTGATCAGTATGGAATGATATTAGTCAGGAAAGGCTCTTGAAGGGGTGAGTCACAGGTTTTCGAACAAGAGGCTGACATGATTTAGTTGGCACTCAAAAAATATTGTCTTAGCAACTCTGTAGAGAATGAACTGAGATGGGAAAGCACAAATCAGGGAGACCAGGTAGGAGGCGGTAATGCAAACGAGGTGATGGGCGCCTGGACTGCCGTGTGGGCTGTGAAATAGAGTTGGAATGGCTTAGAGAAGGCGATGCAGTAGGTTGCATAATAGCGTGGGCCTTGCAGACAAAACTGATTTGGGCACCCATCCTGGTTCCACTGACTGGCTGTGTTACTTGGGTAACTAACCTACCTGCTCTGGGTCTGTTCCTTTATCTGGAAAATGCACTTGCGGGTGCTTGTTGTTTTTGCTGTCCAGTATTTGAACGTCCTTCCTAAGCAAATCTGAGTGAATCCCAATGTAGGGGGAAGACACGCAGGGGAACCTGCTTCTCCCACCAGGCCCTTGCATCTAGGGCATTGATCGGCACATGCTCTGAGTAGGACCAGTTGGTGCCCACCCGCCTGTCTGTCTGTACTGCGGAATAGTGATGCAAAGACACTGCAGTCGGTTTGAGAATCTTTGAGCTCTCCGTGCTGAGATTAGAATCCAGAAGTGTGGTACCTGGCCGGCTCAGTCGTTAGAGCATGTGACTTTTTTTTTTTAATTTTTTTTTAATGTTTATTTATTTTTGAGAGAGAGAGACAGAGCATGAGCAGGAAAGGGGCAGAGAGAGAGGGAGACACAGAATCGGAAGCAGGCTCCAGGCTTCAAGCTGTCAGCGCAGAGCCCGACGCGGGGCTCGAACTCATGAGCCACGAGATCACGACCTGAGCCGAAGTTGGACGCTCAACCGACTGAGCCACCCAGGTGCCCCTAAAGCATGTGACTCTTGATCTCAGGGTTGTGAGTTCAAGCCTCACAGTGGGCATGGAGCTTACTTTAAGAAAAGAAGAAGAATCCAGAGACATGGTGGAACACGTCCTCAGAAATTGTTACTGAGGCAGGATCTCAGTTTCGTGCCCTGCTTCTTCCCTTGGCTCTGCCCTGAACCCAGTCCTCTACCTTCCTATGGGCTGTGTGAGTTGCCCAACACCTCTCCAGTTAATTCCTCTTCTGTTTAAGTTACCTGCCATTTGCTCTCAAGAACCCTGACTAGAACATGACCTCATAGGACTATTTTGAGGATTGAATAAGACGATGTATATAAGGCCTTTAGCCCAGTACTTGTCATGGGTAAACACTTACTGAATCATTGATCTGAGAAACAACAAAGAAAATGACAGAATAGTGACAGACTTGGATACTTGGTTAGTTGTGGGAGAAGAATAAAAAGGAAGAATGGGGAAGGTAACACTAAGTTTACAAACTGTCTTCCACATCCTTATTCTACCTCGAACAAGAATCTAGAAGCCAACAGAAGGATGGTTAGGCGTTAATGGCGAAATACTGACCTCTCAGCATGTCGACTGAGAACAAGGTAGTTTACTCACATGACAAAGTCTAAACTTGTCAGCCTGGCCCGTAAGGCACTTCATAACCCTGTTCAAACCTGCCTTTCCAGCCCTGAAGCTTGCCACTCCCCAAGAAGCATCTGACGCCATACTCAAATCACGCTGCTTGGTGTCCCAAGAACACATCGTGTTATTCTGAGCTCTGCTGCCTCTCACACTCTACTCTCTTTGCCTGAAATGTCCTTCTCATCCTCCTTCAACTTGAACTCATTTAGGACTTGGGTTGCATCTCTTACCCTCAATGAAGCCCTTCCCTAATTCCTTCCAGGCAATGTAACATTTTATTCTGAAGTGCTCTTTTTAAAAAAAACGAAATTCTTTTCCATCATTTTTTAAGTTTATTTATCTTCGAAAGAGAGAGAGGGAGGGCACGCGAGCAGGGGAGGGGCAGAGAGAGAGAGAGGAGACAGAGAATCCCGAGCAGGCTCCCACACTGTCAGTACAGAGCCAGATGTGGGGCTTGAACCCACAAACCACGTGATCATGACCCAAGCCGAAACCAAGAGTAGGATGCTTAACTGACTGAGCCACCCAGATGCCCCTAAAGTGCACTTTGTGTCTCTCTCCTTCACTCCCTTGTGTGGCCCCAGACCCCACGGACTGTGGTTTGGCCCTCCTTGTATCGCCATTGACTGACATTGTCTGGACGCAGCCAGTACTTCACAGGCTCATTGTTGAACAGCCAGAACGTTCCTTTATAATTTGGTTAGAGATAAAAGGGTATGTGTCTAAGACAACGTGATTCGACAATCCACAGACAAAAGTCAGTTTTGTTCATTATGTGTTTATGTATTAAGTAACAAATACAAGTCCTTTTAACTTCCCAGGTCCTGAAGGGCAGAGTTCTGTGTTAACTCACTTTACACCCATTGGGTTTTACCCTAACCAGCAGGACAAGGGACTTGGAATCCTTTTTAGGTGTTGCTTTGATGTAACCAAAGCAGTGTTGCTCGTATGCTGAAGAAGCTGTGGTTGGAGACCCTGAGTGTAAGAGGCCAGCCCAGCAACCTTGGTCAGGTTTTTCTATACTTTGAAGCCCTGATACCTGTGACTTACCCAACTCATCTTTCCTGAATAGGAACGCTAATGAAAATGATTATTTCCATTTGCAGTTCCCCAAGTTAGCTTAAGCACACATTTCCAGAGAAACATAGCCATGAGGCCAAAATTTAGTTTTATCTTCCATTGCCCTCAGAAATTATTCTTCTTTATCTCCTAAAGACATTCTAAGAGATTTCACTTTTTTTTTTAATGTTTATTTATTTTTGAGAGAGAGAGCGTGCACAAGCAGGGGAGGGACAGAGAGAGGGGGAGACCCAGAATCTGAAGCAGGCTCCAGGCTCGGAGCTGTCAGCACAGAGGCCCATTGCGGGGTTCGAACTCATGAACTGTGAGATCATGACCTGAGCCGAAGTCGGATGCTTAACCGACTGAGCCACCCAGGCGCCCCGAGTGATTTCACTTTTAATTTAATTTTTAAATAAATAATGCATTCTGTGGTTCAAAATTCAAAAGTATACAGTGCAAAGTGTGTCCCATCACCTTGCACCCTGGCCATCTGGCTTCTCTCCCTGTGGGCAACCAAAATTATTGCTTTCTCATGCTTTCTTCCCAAGATATTTTATGCACAGAAGGAAATATTTTTCAATTTCCTACTACGTGTTACAGAAAAGTTAAATTAGCACACATTGTTCTGCATCTTACCTTTTAGTCACTAAATGATATATCTTACAGGTCTTCTCGTATCAGTGCCTACATTTTTTCCTGGCCTTTAGGGTTTCTCCCCCCAATCCTTTCTATTTTATGAACAATTCAGCAGCTCTTTTAAACCTCCTTTCAAGGAGCGCCTGGGGGGCTCAGTCGGTTAAGCGTCCCACTCTTGGTTTCGGCATAGGTCGTGATTTCACAGCTCATGATTTCGAGCCCCATGTCAGGCTCTGCGCTGTCAGCCCAGAACCTGCTTGAGATTTCTTTCTTTCCTTCTCTCTCTCTCAATAAATAAATAAACACAAAAAATTTTAAATAAATAAATAAATAAATTTCCTTTCAAACTTCCTAACCAGTCTCTGCCTTCTTTATTCTCAAAAAATGCTGTCTCTCTTAACTCACAGAGGAAACAGAAACCATTAGATAAAGATGCTCTCAATTTCCTGCCACCTGTCTACCTTGTACTTCAGACTCCCTTGGTTCCAAATAGCACATGGTTCTCAGGATATGCACGTGCTCTGGTCTCCACCTCTTTCCGTATGCCATTCCCATTCTTACCATCCTTGATTTGCCCGGGGAGCTTCTGTTAACCTTTGAAATCTGAGTTTGGAAATCATGCCAGAGGGAGTTAATCCACTGATGCGGTGTGGTTCATCTATACCTTGTTCCTCTTCCACTGTTGTGATTATGCTGGTTTGAGATTTGTTTACAAGTCTATGCTCCCATAGGTCCGTGAGCACCTTGAGAACTAATTCATTTCAGGATGCCCAGCACTTAGCACAGAGAGTCTGGTAACAGAAGCTACTCAATAAATATTTGTTAAATAAATGAATAAATAATGTGGAAGCGATCTAAGCCACTCTGTTATGGCAAGTATTTGCAAGACAGTAGAATGAATCTTCAACTTTGCACAGTGTAGCAGTAACAGTGTTGAGCCTGAAATAATTATGAGAACCCATGCTGGTCCACAGAAGCAGGAGACTTCTCTCACGTGTTCATTGCTCTGTCCTCAATGTCTAGAAGAGTGCCTGGCTCTTGAGCGCTAAGAATGAGGCTTTGTGTTATATTTATCCTAATCTACTGAAGACACCCTTTATTTCAAATACTCTGCAAGGAGAAAGCTAGAACCACAGCTAGAACATATCCAGTACCCAGGCACGGGTAAGTTATCAGAAAGCCAGTGAATTAGTTTAAGTTGGACAAACTCAACCAATTGACTTTTACAAACGTATCGTATAGATTAAATGACCACATTTCCCATAGCCTCAGGTTTTTCCAAGTTTAGTGGTAATCACATGCTTCATCTGGGAACTAAAACAAAAACCTCACAGATACTCTTGAGGAGGCAGGGCTCTCGGCTCGTCTTGTATAAACACCAAAGAGCAGTAGCGTGACAATCAGGCACAGGGGCTCTTTGATATAAACTGTGGATACAAAGTGAAGTAAGACCTTTACCCTACCTGGCCTGTCTCCTAAGAGGGCTCTTTCTTCACTGTAGTCCTTTGGTTGCCAGAATGCAGATACTTTACTGCCGTTTCTTCCTTGTCTTCCTGAACAGTAGTAACATGCAGTAATATACATAGTTATAACATACAGTAATGTCAATTCTCTGTCAGTTTATGAAAATAAGATTCTTTCCTCCTGATGCTTCTTTTTTTTAATGTCTATTTATTCTGAGAGAGAGAGAGAGTGAGTGTGAGAGTGGGGGAAGGGCAGAGAGAGAGGGAGAGAAAAATATCCCAAGCAGACTCCACTCTGTCAGTGCATAGCCCGATGCAGGGCTCGAACTCACGAAACCGTGAGATCATGACCTGAGCTGAAATCAAGAGTTGTACGCTCAACTGCCTGAGCCACCCAGGCGCCCCTCATCCTGATGCTTCTGATCAAACACCATGGTGACCCACGGATTGCTTTTAGACCAAGACTGAATCAAAATTTCATGTTTATAACTTTTATTTCCACTGTGTTCAATAAATATTTGTGGACTGACTGAATGAATATTTTGCCATTAATTAGCTCTGTAACCTTGGACAAATTTTATTTACATTTTCTAGGCTTCATTATCCTCATGTATGCAATAAAGTTTGATTGTCATATTTCTCAAACTGTTTTTAATAGTTAAAACCCATTCTTCAAACAAAGTCTTAGAACCCAATATGTAACAGAAAAAAGTGGGGCTACTCCAAATAAAATAGGTTCGGAGACCTTTAGACCCCTTGCTTCACCTTGTCCTTCTCCACCCTTGTTTCTGTTCTGAGCCACTCTGCTGAGCCCCAGGGCTCTGTGAGGTGCCATCTAAAAACATCTCTGCACGTGGGGCACCTGGGTGGCTCAGTTGGTTAAGCATCTGACTTCGACTCAGGTCATGATCTCACGGTCTGTGAGTTCGAGCCCCGCGTCGGGCTCTGTGCTGACAGCTCAGAACCTGGAGCCTGTTTCAGATTCTGTGTCTCCCTCTCTCTCTGGCCCTCCCTCATTCATGCTCTGTCTCTTTCTGTCTCAAAAATAAATAAACGTTTAAAAAAAAAAATCTCTGCACTCAATGATCATATGTTTAACATTGACCCCTGACTTGTAAGGAAACTTATTGTCATTAGGGACCAGAGATTCCCAACCTGCAGCCTCTTAATTCTTAGGGATTAAACAAGGTAAAGCCATTGAGGCAAATTAAAATATAAAGTTTCTTTGCTTTGGAAAGTATTATATCAACTCAACTAATGTCAGTTGATTACTTAATGCCAAGCAGAATTGAAAACTCTATATATCCTTGATAAATTAACAATGAATATGAACATGTTAACAATGAACTACGAACATGGCAACATAATTACATTGCTAACATAATTTTTAGTAGACAAAATTTCTCAATACATTATGAAAATGAGGGGGTGGGGTTAATGAAAAGAATCCCTAGGGAGTGAAAAGGGTGACAATAATGATGATGAATTAATTCCATTTTCTTCCTTCTTGTACAAGTAAAATGAGGCAGGGAAGGGTGGAGTGGCTTGCTGAGGACCTGACAGCTTTGCAGCAGAATCTGCAGCAAAACGCAGCACTTGTAACATCCAGCCCAGTCCTCTTTCCCAGCCATGTTGCATTTCTCTATGAGTTTAGGCTTTACGTGTCTGGGACCACAGTCACACAGCTACAGAAGGATAGAGCATCCTCATTATCTCAGTATTCATGATCTGAATTCGTGAGGTTTGAAGTTGAGTAGGAGAGTAAGAGTCATCATAACCTAGAAATGTTTACTTATCAAATGACGGCTTATGAAACCCACTCAAATATCCAGCTCCATTAAACATGAGCATTGATTCTCCCCTTCGGGATCAGCTCCTTTGTCAGGTCTCCAGCTGATGACTGCATTTTTATACATATTTGACAATATAGTACAAATATAATGCAAATCAACTACAAAGAGAAATTGCACATCTTGCAAAAGCTATAGAATTTTTTGAGATTAATGAAAGAAGGCCCGTGTGCTTAGTCCGTAGTGCAAGAGAGGGAAAGATGTGGGTGATATTGAAGAAGTAGACAAAGGACAGATTAGGGAGGGTCTTGTGGCTCTCGGTGGTTTTCATTTTCATCAGTACTGGGAATTTTGGGGGGCCTTTAAGCAAGGGAAGTGACAATCGGATTTATGTCTAAAATTTTCATTTTGACACTGGCAAATACTGTAAAATATATGACCTTGCAGTTGTATTCCTGTGATTCCATCCCATGGGTGCATCACCACATGTATGAAATGACACGTGTGTGAGGTTTTTATTGTTGCATTTCTTGTAACAGCCAAAAAAGGACCCAGTTGTGATGTGCAGCAGAGGGGGCCTGGTTTAACAATGATGGGATGGCCTGCCGCTGTGGAAACAGACAAAGAAGGTCTCTATGTACTGATATGGAAAGAGTTGTAGGATGTGTTGATAAGTGAAAGAAAGCAAGATATAGAACGGTATAGAACAATGTCTCTGGTAGGCTACCTTTTGTGTAATAAGTTAGAAGATATTTTTGTATATGTTTGCATTTGCCTAAAAAACCCAAGAAGGATTAAAAAAAAGAAAAGAAAAAGAAAAAGACACCAATGGAAATGATTATCATTAGAGGGTCGGGGTGAGAAATGCAGGAATGGTTACAAGACTTCTCTGGGCATATGGTTTTTTGTAGTATGTCGAATTTGGAACCATGGAAATGTAGTACCTCATAAAAATAAATGTACATTTAAAAATCACTCTGGCTGCTCTGTGGAGAGTGGTTGTAGGGACAGAAGAGTAGGAGCTGGGGGTCCATTTAGAAAGCTACTGATGTAGTTCAGGCAAGGGCTGATGGTGGCTAGACCGGAAGGTAGCCGCGGAGGAGGTGAGAAGCAGTTGGCTTGAGGGTACAGAGCTGATGAATTTGTTGATGGATTGGGTATAGCATGTGAAAGAAGAAAAAAGGAATCAAGGATAATTCCTAGATAGTTGTCTAGAGCAGCTAGAGGAGACAAGATGGAGTTGGGGGAGGGAAGCCAAGGAAGAGCCAGAATCAAGAGTTCTCTTTTGGACGTGTTGAGACCATGTTAAGTGGAAAGGTCCACGACCAAAAAGGAATACCTATTCCTTTTTGGAATGAAGTCAGCAGATTCTTCCAAAGATGAGTTCAGCTCCCCTGAGTTCAAATTAAAAGAGTGAGAGACCCTGACAAAATCAATAAAACCCTCAAACAAATGTCCATCTTCATTTCTGTGCTACACAAATCAAATAGACAGGAAAGCATGTCATTTGTGCTTCTTTGGAATTTTATTGGGAAAAAATACTAGGTTAAAAATTCGGAGTCAATCATCTGATTTGTTCTTGGTTCCTAAAGTCAGCCTGTAGTTACCACGATAGCCTACATTTTGTTGAATATAAAGTAAAAGAAATGTAGTTTCATAATTTTTACTTCTTTATTCAAGATAAAGTTCAAATCAAAGATTTTTCACTATTCCATATGAAATGTAAGCGGCCTTCTCAAAGTGGCCTTTCCAGTGTCCTGAACAAAGTGCAAACAAATGTAATTTGGGAAACAAATACAAACTTTTTCTCTTAGACACTAAGTTCACATCTTTGTTAACAGAATGACTTACTACATAACCTGGACTGATAATGGGGCAGGAGGTAGAGAGTAACGATTTTTCCTACTTTACCTCTTGAGGAGGTAGTAAATATTTTTGGGTAAGAAAAAGAACTGCTTTCTGAAGAATCCTACCTTCAACTATTAATTTGTCTTTTGTGTGTTAGCCCTGAGTAGGACAGACTTTGGGAAATGTTCCAACGTTAATGTAAGTCAGGGTGTTACGAGCTGTGCTTGCTGCAATGCCCAGTGTCTCAGAAAGTTCAGGATGCCAAAATAAATTACCACGTGGCTTAAACAACAAACATTTAGTTCTCACGGTTCTGGAGGTTAAAAGTCTCAGCTCAGGGTGTCAGCAAGGTCAGGTTCTGGTAAGAACTGTCTTCGTGGCTCTGTCTTCACATGGCCATTCCTTGGTACCTACAGGGCAGAGAGAGAGAGAGATACCTTGTATATCTCTCTTCTTTTAAGGGCACTAATCCCATCATGGAGGCTCCACCCTCATGACCTAATCTAACCCTAATTACCTCCCAAATGTCTCAATGTCCCATCTCCAAATGCTGACATGTTGGGGATTATAATTTTAACATATGAATTTGGGGGTAGGAGGGACGGGACACAAACATTCCCTCTCTAGCTCTCAGCCCAGAATCCCCTTCAGTTTGGAAACCCTCATACCTCCAGGTGCCTGAAGTGTTGGCTGCTGATAGCTTACAACTAACTGAGTCCTCCCAGGGACTTGCCAGAAGGAAGCCGCCTCCCTCTCGTTTAGGACCCCTCTCCTTGGTAGGCGAGGGATAGCACACTGAGGAGAGAGTACAAAGAGTCAGTCCTCTTGCCTCAATATGGGACAACTTGGATGAGCCCCCCACCCCCTTCCTGAACTTCCCACGAGGGCCAGTGAGCCTCTGTCTTGCTTCCCTCACCCCCTGACAGGCAATATTCCCCAACAGACTTGCTGCACACAAATCTCAGTCTCAGCTTCTGTTTCCTGGGGGATCCAACCAAAAGCACAAGTAGGTCTCATTAACAACATATTCAAATAATAACAACATATTCACATCATCCAGATTTCTCTACATTTGGTGTAGGTCAAGGCACAGCGTAAAAGGCAAACGTGGTGGAGTATGGCACAAACTATTGGACACTCCCCGGGCTTGCTTTCTGCACTTGGCATATATCATCCCCACATTTGCGGAAGAGGAAAACCTCTCGTAGGTCTGTTTGGCACCACATGTTTTTGTCTACCACAGGGAGTAGTCTCTTGGTGCATTATAACTGATTTCAGAATGCATTACAATGAGAGAGAACCAAGTTTTGATCCCATTATGCTAGAATTTATTTGTGTTTCTTAAAGAAGCATGACAACAGTAAGCCAAATTTCGGTCCTAGTATTCTCGGAAAAAATGAAGAGTAAGTAAGAAAATGAAATAGCCAGTCCGGCAGCTCTCCTGGAGAATTCCCCAGCAGGGGTTATGTGGCTCCATCTAAAAAACAGGACTCAGATGCTGAGCTGATTTATCATACACATAAAAATTCCTAGGTCGTAGATTTTTCTAATTCACTTCTGTCATTTTAATTTATTAAGCCTTCATTCAGTTCTCAAGATCCTTTATGACCATTAGTCAGATTTTTAAAATAGCACTGTGCCGGCAGGATTTCACGAAGAATATTCCAGCTCTCCTTTCCCCTCTTGTCACTCCGCCATAGCTCAGCATTTGGAGAAGTCCAGAGGATTTTTTTCATGGTACCAAAGTAGCCTCATTTACATTCAGAGATTTAGTCACAAAGAGAATTTGTCTTCAGGATTCTCTTTTATTTTTTAATGGTAATTTCTCCATTTATTCCCCCCTCAATGTTTGAATTTTGTCATTCTGTATTAAACATCTTGTTATTATGGGGGTGCCTCAGTGGCTCATTCGGTTGGGTGACCGAGTTTGGCTCAGGTCATGGTCTCGTGGTCCATGGGCTTGAGCCCCATGTCAGGCTCTGTGCTAATAGCTCAGAGCCTGGAGCCTCCTTGGGATTCTGTGTCTCCTTCTCTCTCTACCCCTCCCCTGCTTACACTCTGTCTCTCTCTCTCAAAAATAAGTAAACATTAAATTTTTTAAAAATCTTTTTATTATGTAATTATAGAAAAATGAAAAGTGGGATAAATGAAAAAGAAAAATTATCCATAATCTGGCCAGCAGAATAAACCTTGGTAGTTGATTGACATCCAGACCTTTGCCAAAATAGTACATATAGATAGCATTTACAATTTTTACAAGATACATTCATGCCATTTTATAATTTAGCTTACTGATGTATAATAGTGTCCATATCAATAAATAAACCTTTAAAATATTATTTAATAGATGCATAATATTTTATATTATGGAATATATCATAAATATAACCTTACTATTAAACATTTACATTGTTTCCTTTTTTTAACTTTTATAAATAGCGTATCAATGGACTTGCTTGTAAATAAATCCTTGTACTAATAACTGGTTATTTCTCCAGGGCAAATACTTAGAAGTGGGATTTCTGGATCAAGGAGTGGGCACATTTTTAAGATTTTTAAAAACACTTATTGCAAAAATGTTTTAATTTATATTCCCACAAAGAATGGTTGAAAATGTCCTTTCCCTACACCTTTGTCACCCTGAATATCATTCTTTTTCATCTTTCTTAATCTCATAATCTCTTGTTTTTAGTTGCATTTCTTAGATTTCTAGTGAGACTGAATTTTAAAAAAGTGTTTATTGGCCATATAGTTGCTTCTTTTGTGAACTACCTGTTCATGTCCTCTGAATGTAAAATACTGAATTCTATTATTTCCTCTTACTGAATTTTAAGAGCCTATCTATACACGAGCAGACATTTCTCCAGAGAAAACATAAAGATGGCCAACCGACACATGAAAAGAAGCTCAACGTCACTGATCATCAGGGAAATGCAAATCAAAACCACAATGAGACATCATCTCATACCTGTTAGAATGACTAAAATCAAAAACACAAGAAACAAGTGTTGACAAGGAAATGGAGAAAAGGGAACCCTTGTGTACTGTTGGTGGCAATGCAAACTGGTGCAGCCATTGTGGAAAACAGTATAGAGGTTCCTCAAAAAGTTAAAAATAGAATTACCATGTTATCCAGTGCCACTACTGGGTATTTTCCCAAAGAATACAAAAACACTAATGCTAAAAGATATATGCAGCTCTCTATTTGTTGCAGCCTTATTGGCAATAGCCAAAATATGGAAACATATATATACATATAGATGTATATATAACACATATATTTTAAATATATCAAGGAATATATATACGTGTATATACATAACGCACATATAATGTATATATATCACACATACACATTATATATATATATACAATATATATACAATACAATGTGTGTGTGTGTATATATATATATATATATATATCTTTAACCTACCAAATTTGATTACATATATATGTAATCATATATATATATGTAATTTATATATATATATATCTTTAACCTACCAAATTTGATTACAGCAATGAGGTAGGAATCTCTCTTTTTTCCTATTGTTTAGGCAATTGTACCAACATTTATGAAATAATACATCCTTTCCTCTGATTGAAGTGCTATTATTAATTATATTAATATATAATTGTATTAATATATGATAAATTTTTTAATTTAAATCTGCTTCTAGACTTTTTATTCTGACTGCGTGTTCTGTCTGTAAGTCCCATGCCTGTACTGTACTTTTAATCAGTATCATTTTATAATGTATTTTGACATCTGATATGACCCTTATCTCCTTGTGTTTTTTAAAGACCATGTCATCTTTAATGTTTAACTACTCTTCTTTTTTAAAATGTCCATTATTCTCACATATATATTTTTCTATATATATTTTTTAACTTTATTTTCTACAGCAGTTCTAGGTTCACAGCAAAATTAAGAGGAAGGTGCAGAGATTTCCTATATATTCCCTGCTCCCACACATGCACAGCCCCCCTGCCCCCAGTATCAGCCTCCCCCACTGGTTGTACATTGGTTACAGTTGAGGAACCTACACTGACATATTTCTTTCATATATTTTTATACTATATTCAATATAATATATTCCTTCATATGTTTTTTATGCTTATTTTGTCACATTTCCTCTTCCTCTCCCCACCCCCCCCGCCACCCCAAATCCTTTTGGAGTTTCCATTGGGAAACCAAATTTATATGTGAGTTCAGGAAGAAATTACTTTTTACAATATTAAAATATCCAAAAACAGAGTTAATCCTTGCATTTATTTAGGTCTTTGATTATGACCCTCGATCAGGATTTGTAGATTCTTCTCTTAGCCTAGCGTATTTCATGTTAAGTTCATTCTTAATGTTGTTATTGTTAAAGAGGCTATTTTTCATTATATTCTTTGACTTTAACCCAGCCTATTGACTCATTTTAAATTACAGCTTTATTGCCATATTATTCAAATACTCTAAAATTCATCCTTTTAATGTGTACACTCCAGGGCATTTTAGAATATTCACTGGGTTTTGCAAGTATTACCACTGTCCACTTTAGAATATGTTTGTCACCCCAAAAAGAAATCCATGCCTATCAGCAGTCACTCCCCTTTTCCCCTCCCTTGCCCTTCTGTGTCTCTTCATTAGCTGTTTCTAATCTATTTTTTATAATAAAACTGTAATCATAAGTATAGTTTCCTGAGTTCTGTGAGTCATTCCAGTGAACTATCAAATCTAAGGGAGTCATGGAAACACCTGAGTAATAATAGCTAATTAAGCAGAAGTGTAGATGACCTGGAACCTCCGAGGTGCAGGTAAAGTCATACAGGCAGTCTTGTGAGGCTTGTGCCCTTTACCCTATGGGGTCTGCACTCACTCTGGGTGGTTAGTGCCCGCCTTCAATTGCAGTACATCCAATTGTGGCAGAAGCACAACAGACTTCTTTTTGTGTGCTTTTTGACCAATTGTGTGTTGGCTTTGGAGAAAAGTCTACTTAAGTCTGTTGGCCATTTTTAAATTGGGTTGTTTATCTTTTTATTATTGAGTTACTAGAGTTCTTTATATATTCCGAATATCAGATATATGAGATAAATCAGATATATAATTGGTGAATATTTTTTTTCCATTCTGTTTGTCATTTTTTCCCATTCGTGGTGGTATCCTCTGAAGCAACAAAGTTTTAAAGTTTGACGAAGTCCCATTTATCTATTTCTTATTTTGTCATTTGTGCTTTGGGTATTACATCTTAGAAACCATTCATTACCTAACCCAAGATCACAGAGATTTACTCCTACATTTTCTTCTAAGAGTTTTATAGTTTTAGCTGTTGTTTTCAGATCTATGATCCATTTTCAGTTAATTTTGTGTATGGTGTGAGGTAGGGGTCCAACTTCATTATTTTGTCGATGGATATTCAGTTGTCCCAGCACCTAGCTTATTGACTTTTAAATGTTTTGTAACCAGTCACCTGACATTACTTCTAATAGATTTAATGCATTCTTCTATTTTTTTCAAGTAGATAATATTATGTATAAATGATAAATTTGCCTTCTCTTTGACAATATTATGTACTTCTTATTTTGTCTTCTCAGATATTACAAAAATAGTGGTGATCCTCTTACGTGGATCCTGAGAAACTTAACAGAAGACCATTGGGGAGGGGAAGAGAAAAAAAAGAGAGGGAGGGAGCCAAACCATAAGAGACTCTTAAAAACTGAGAATAAACTGAGGGTTGATGGGGGGGTGGGAGGGAGGGGAAAGTGGGTGATGGGCCTTGAGGAGGACACCTGTTGGGATGAGCACTGGGTGTTGTGTGGAAACCAATTTGACAATACATTTCATATTAAAAAAAAATAGTGGTGATCACATCGTCTTTGTATTATTCTTCTCATTAATAGGAGTGTTTCTAGAATTTTGCCACCACTAAGTATGATACTTTGTCCTTATTCAGTAACAAATGCCTTTCAGTATCTGCTGCTATATCTGTATTTTGCTGCTACTGATATAAACTGAGGAAACATGGCCCTGTAAAACTTTTTTAAAATTATGTTTAAGAATATATTGTTATAATTTCTACTTGCACATGGTTTAATATTTACTGGAGGGGAGTGCCTTTAACAGTCATTTTTGTGGAATATTTTCCTACAGTATTTATCCAGAGCAATTTATTTTCCATTAAAAAATAAGGCCTTCTTCATAAATGAAAATATGGTGTTTTTGACTCTATGTGGAAGAGAATGAATGTCTTTTAAATACTGTAGTTTTATTTTAAAAGTAAATCAGTTCATGAATTCGAATGGATAATTCACAAACACTGTTCAGATTTCAAAAGGTACAAAGTAGTACATACTGTAGAATAAAATCCCTTTTTCATTCTTATCCTCTGGCCAGCATGTTCTTTTCCCTGCAAGCAATTCTATTAGAGAGGAGGAAGCAGGATTTTTTTTTATAAAAGAAATACACACACACACACACACACACACACACACACACACACACACAAAATATATGGAATAAATACAAAATATATCAAATGTTTACATGAGAAAAACAATATGCTGAGCAGTCCTAAGGAGTCAGATGGGAGGCAAAGACTTGATGAAGAGTGTGGTCACCAAAAGAGAGAGAAGAAGCTGAGAAAACCGTTTGGTGTTTTTCCGATATTGTCAGTTAACAGTTTATTTAAACTCCAAGTTCCTTTTCTCACCAAGTTACAGCAAGAGATAAATCTGGAATCCCTGCCACATTAACTGCATTAGATATAAATGTCTTCCACCTCAGCTTCCCCGACCTCTGATGGCAAATAAGATAGGAACCACACATTCCTGAGATGCAACCAATCAAGGGTACAAAATGACAAACCAAATTTCTGTACCGAAATGTACTAAGCTTCTTCAGTTAGATGAGAGAAGCTTAAATAAATCGAAATCATGGTACAAAAATAACTTAAAAGCCTTTCCCCAAATAAATTTGTATTGTGTCGTAAACAACCGAACAGTCATTGGACCCGGGGTGTGTGAAGAGGGCGAGCCGGCTGTTTGGTGCGGGCAGGCACCTTGAACCCAGCGGCTGTAATGCAGCCCCAGGATTGATCAAGCTGTGGCCAGCAGAGGGGTTGGGGGAGGAAAAGTGGAGCGTACGAGGTGGGGGGATGGGAGGCATTAGGGGAGGGGGAGGAGCTGATGCAAGCAAACCAAACTCACAAAAGGCTGATTTATAAACAGAAATGCCATTTGTTCATTAACCAGCACAAGGCAACCAGAGGAGTGCTTTATACGTTCTGCAGAAAAACCCAACATGCTGTTCATTGTGCAAAAGAGTATAGTCACTGCTGGGGACCAGGACACTCCCGCCCGCAAATGCGATTCTCTATCCCCTTGCACAGTGTTGGGTGAACCCTCATATATACTATCCTTTGGTCTCTACTTTTTTTTAATTTTTGTCTTTTCATTCCAGTCACATCATTCCTTCAGATAGACCACAGTAAAATCAAGGGGATGGAATTACTCCACAGCGTTACTAGACTGAGTCTCCTGTGGTCTCTCCTCTCTCCTCAATCCTTGGAATGGGCATTTCTGTGGATGGCTGGAAGATAATAGTAACATAATGTGGCGGTCGCCTGCACAGGTTTTTGAGCCCCCTAGCCTCAATTCCACTCCAGGCTGGCCATTTGCCAGCCTTGTGATCTCTCATGGTTATTTCACTTCTCTCCTCCTGGGAAAATGGAAATAACAATACCTGGTTCAGCAAGTCATGGAGAAGGTTAAGTGAGCTAATTCATTTTGAACCCCAGACATGGTGCCTAGCATATGCAGAACACTCAAAAACTGTTAGCCGTTGGTATTGAGGCTACTCCTCTCTACCCCTGTTGATTTGTAGCTGTTTCTGCTCACAGAGAATAAGCTATTTTTAACTCTTTGCCCAGATTAAGGAAAAACAAAAAAAGTCCAATGAGAACAATTTGATTCAGTGAAAATTCTTAAATGCCTTCAGTGTTTCAAAGAAATGCAATTTCTTTGTGTTGCTTTCAGATTTGAATATAGTACAGCCCCAAATACATGGAGAATAGGGGAATAAATAAGTAAAATTTTTAAGGGAGGAATAAATTCATACAAAAAGAGGAAACATCATGTAAAAATGCAATTTGTCATAAACAAGTATTTATGAGTACCCGGTATGTATCCTGTTCTTTCTGCTTCTATCCTTGCCTTTTGTAACTCTATTTGCAACACCGCAACCAAATCATTTTTCAGAGACTAAGTTAGATCATGTCATTTCTCTGTTCAGAATCCTCCAATGGCTTCCCACCTCATTTGAAAGGCCAAAGCGTTCACACTGCCCTGTAAGACCTTATGTAATCTGTTCACCCCCACTTCGCACCCTGTCTCTCCGACTTAACCTCCTCTCCCTTACTTACTCAGTGGACTCTTTGCTGCTCCTTAACTATGCCAGGTACTCCTGCCTCAGGGCCTTTGCACTTGTGGTTTCCTCCACCTGGAATCCTCTTCTTCAAAGTCACATCTCCTTTAAGACCTTCCTCAAATGCCACCTTCCCTGACCCTCCTGTTTAATACTGTAACTTCTCCCCCATTCCCACCACTGTGTAGTCTCCTTTCCTGCCCTGATTTCTCTATGGCATTTCTCTACTTACCGCTTTATTTTGTTTATAATCTATCTTCCCCTCTCCCCGTACCCCGCCCCCCGCCAGTGTAAGAGCCACATCAGGGGTTTTGTGTGTTTTCTTTATTGCTGTATCCTAATCCTCAGCATGGTGATGGCACTCTCCGTGGGGTGAATGAATGATTTCATGAATGGTGCTAGGGGCTTTTACGTATGTCATCTCACTTACATATTTCGGCAAAGATCTGATTTTCATAATAATACATCACTAGATAGTAGCTGTTATTATAATTACATATTTTTATATTCAACAATCGCTGTTTCCTGAAATTAAAACTGGACTGAAAGCATCTTGAAGTTCTTGAAGCCAGAATTTGAGAAACACTGTTTATTTTAACGTGTGGATGTCCTTTAAAGGCATCTTACATAATAAGATGGAGATTCAGAGGAAGAAGTTGTTTTTAACTTCTCTACTCAATATGAACGACATCCTGCTTCTAAATTAAAAGAAATTAAGAATTTTCATGTAAAATTTAAGTTGACCTTTCCTAATTTAGCCTGAATTCCCCGACCCCAAAAAATGATTTTTAAATTTGTCCGAATGGTGCACAACAGCAGAAGTGTGGGCCCGGCTGTCCCTGCTGCTGCCTTGTGGGAGACAGGGCCCTGCCTACTGAATTTCTGGTGTCCGTTACAGTGATGACAGGAAAGAAATGTTTGTAAGAACAAATGTTTGCTTCCAGGCTGCAGCCTAATTTAATAGTGTACTTGAAAAAAGAAAAGCGGATGATTCATTCCAAAACCCCTGGGGAGGGAGGGGTGATTGTAAACCATTTGGAAAAGGGGTGAGAAGGCCTAACGTGAAACTAATGCAGCAAATCTTCAACAACAACCGAAAAAGTCTGGCCTGAACGCGAGGGAATGCTGGGTGTTTTTTCGCAGAATGGTTTCAGCTGGGGGAAGCCTTGTTAGGTTCAAAAGCCTTTTCCCTCTGCTCTGATCTGGGGAGTGGGTGGGAGGTTATAACCAGATTGATTTTTGATAGTTTCAGATAATACTTTGTATTTGGATGAAAGATTACCCTGGAGGTTTTCATACTTGTGGTTTTTCTTAAAGCATTAGATGTGATTGTAATTTTTTTTAGGGGCCACAGCCCTAGGGAAATTTTTATGGAAGAAGGAAGAGACTTTTTTTTTTTTTTAAACAGAAACTAAGATTTAAGGCACATCAGCCATCTAAGTAGGTGGAGTAGACAGCTCTGGGCAAGACCCGAAAACCCCTCCCACCACTTGCTTGTTGATGCCTGAAACGTTGAAAATCAGGAATTCATTTTCTTGGATTAAGATTTCGTCTACTAAAATACCAACAGCCCCACTCAGGATCACATGTTCAACTCTCTGGGCCATTTTCATTCCAATGGTAATGGCCTCACTGACTCCAGATCTAACAGGTTTTCCCAACTCAGTGGGGAGACAGCGAGTGGATCCTTGGCTCTTTGGAGATGAGCCTTACAGGTGTGACGGGGGAGGGAGAGGAGACACCCTTGGAGGAGCGCACCGAAGGTCACCAGAAGGCAAGGAAGCACAGGCAAGAGGATATGAAACCTTTTATGTCAGTAAGACCATTTTCGCTCATTCTTACCCAAGTTTCCCTTCCCTGTGTACTGGCGGAGCATACGGTTGATACGGTAACATAGTCCAAAGAAAGCCGCACACCCGTGTCTCAGGTAACCCTAAACCACAGTTGGGATTATCCGAGCAGCTAATCCCTCAACATTAGCCAAACCACTTGCTTACTTTGACCAATATCTTTTGTTTTCCCTTAACAACCAGAGACGTGCAATGTCTTTACCATTTTAAAATGTATTCTATAAAATGCTTCTGACGTGGGGGAATTAATCTTTCTCCTCCACAGATTTATGAAGGAGTAAATTTGCTGCTGCTGCTGTGTAGAAATGACTCTAGTCCCGAAGTGGCCTGTCAGACTCCATGGGGTTCCATGGTTACCTCAGTGAGATAACAGTGACTTTTTTTTTTTTTTCATTTCTCACCATTTAACTTAGATACTTCCTTTTATGTAACCTGCAAGAACAATTTGGTACCCAGGAAGGGTAAGAAGGAGATTTTATAAAGTTTGGTTTATTATGCCATTTTAAAATAATTTGCAGTAGAGGACACGTCTTTCTTCTTAAAGCTATGTCACAGCTGTTCAAAACAAAACAAAACAAAACAAAACAACCCTCCTCTTGTAAAAATTGCCAGGCTTTTTCATCATCTTCAATTTCTTTACCACAAATTATGAACACATTATGTAGCAGACACTGGGCTAGGCACTAAGGCCCCAGAGCTGTGATCCATCATCCTGACCTCAGATTGCTCAGTCGAGTCAGTGGGAGGAGACAGACAAATTGCCACCTGCTGAGAACATGACAGAAGTTTGCACAGGGCTGCGAAAGGAGCCCCACCCATTCGGGGGGCGGCAGGAAAGCTTTTCAGTGGAACTGTAGTATCTGAGCTGAGAGTTGTAAGGATGTGAATAATGTAGGAATTAATCAGAGGAAGAAGTGTGTGTGTGTGTGTGTGTGTATTGTGGGGGGGTAGGGGGTGGGGAGGGATGGTATTCCAGGCAGAGGAACAGCACATGCAAAGCAACAGTAGAGAGAGAACAGTACCGCCCTGTCTATCTTCACCTCTGTAGGACAGGGCCCAATTCTTAACTCATCACAGGATCTCTGGAGCCTGTCAGACCTGTCATAAGTATTCATAAAAATCTGTTGAACTTCAGTGAATTGAACTGCAAACATTTATTGCTGTTTTCTAGATGTTGGCGATAGGGTAGTGGCTAAAAGAGAAGTTTCTCTTCTCGTGGTGCATTTGTTCTAGGGAGGCATTAGCAGGAGTCAGTATTTGCTAAGAACTTCCTACCTGCCAGGCACTGTCCAAAAGATTTATGTATTCATTTGTTCAATCTTGAAAACAAGACTGTAGTAGGTATTATACTGTTATCGCAATGTGTTACCGTTGAGGACTCAGAGAGGTTAAGAAACTTACCGAAGCCTACCCAGCTTGTGAGTGGCAGAGCTGAAATTCAAAGTTGGGAAGTCTTGGTTTCCAGAGTCAGCCTCAACCTCTACAGTTAGGCCTTCAAAAATTTCAAAGTACCTCTCAGTCTTATTTTTAGAAAATAAGATAAAAAAGAAATTCTAAATGTCCATTCTCCCTCGATCCTTTTTCTCTTTGGCAACCTGAGACTCAATTACTTGGCATAAACACACGAGAAAAATAGACATTTTGAAAAGCAAGAGTAGGGTTAAAATGAAAGATAATATGGTCTTGCAAAAGGTAAAGAGGGGATAATGATCATATCAGATATCAAAATGCAGTTAAAATTATGCTGATTAAAAATAGAGGCATGGTGACTATGGTTAATGGTACTGTATTGTATATGTGAAAGTTGCTGAGAGAGTAGATCTTGAAAGCTCTATCACAAGAAAAAAAAACCCTGTAACTCTGTGTAGTAACGGATGTTAACTAGACTTATTGTGGTGAGCATTTCATAATATATACAAACATCAAGTCATTACATTGTATATCTGAAACTGATACTGTAGTGTTGTACATCAGTTATATCTCAAGAAAAAGAGGAAGAAAAAATATAGCACGTATTCTAAAATTGGAGTGATACAGAGAAGATTAGCATGGTCTCTGCACAAGGATGATATGCAAATTCATGAAGCTTTCTACATTAAAAAAAATGCGTGTATATATATAAGCAACACCCAGGCGTCTCTCATTCTTATCTATTGACCTCCATTCTTTTTTTCTTTAACGTTTATGTATTTTTGAGAGAGAGACAGAGTGTGAATGGGGGAGGGGCAGAGAGAGAGGGAGACACAGAATCTGAAGCAGGCTCCGGGCTCTGAGCCATCAGCACAGAGCCCTCCGCAGGGATGGAACTCATAAGCTGTGAGATCATGACCTGAGCTGAAGTCAGACGCTTAACCGACTGAGCCACCCAGGTGCTTCACATCCGCCTCCATTCATGAAGGTGAAGTTTTGGTGTCCCTGAGAGGCCTCTTGGAATAGACAGGTACATTCATCTCCTTTGCACAAAGTAGGGAAGCATTCCACCTCACTGCCCCCACCCTCCACCTTTGTAATGGGCACTTGGGGGCAGGGCAAATGTTTTTCCGAGAAACCAGGGCATGACGAGGTCTACTGTGGAGTTTGCCATTCATCTGGCCCTCCATCCTAGTGTCATTTTGCTGTTCGTGCTCATGTTTATGCTTCCTTTTGGAGTTTCTTTCCCATATATGTTTGTCCCTAAGAAATAAAACCATTATTGGACCTAGAAAAAAAAGGCCAGGGTAGCTCAGTCGGTTAAGTGTTCAACTCTTGATCTCAGCTCAGCTCTTGATCTCAGGGTTGTGAGTTCAACCAAGGCCCACATTGGGCTCCATGTTGGGTGTGAAACCTACCTTAAAAAAAAGTCATATATTTATGTATATACATATACGTATATATGACATATATGTATATGGTATAAGTATATAGCATAGTATAAACTTGGATTTAGGTACTCCTACTGTCACTTTCCTTCTCTCCCTAGACCTAAGAATTGGGAAGAACAATGAGAAAGAAATGCCTTTTAACTACAAAGAATCTAAACAAATAAATACAAAATCTGCGGCTATGCCCTCCACTCAGTATTTCCTAGGCATTCCAATTACAAAACCAGCTCTCTCACATCAGATCGAGAAGTGAGAGAACTGGATACCATCTTAAGAAAAGTACTGGCAGACTGATTTTTTTTTTTTTATGGGGAGAACTTCAAGATTTTGTGTAAATGAAATAAACATATTTTTATTATTTGATTTGAGCACTAAATTTCATAGATAGGGTGCATTTTACCAACTTGGTAACTGAAAACTATGAAAAACCAAGTTCTTTTGCAGGGTGGAGGGGAGCACCTGGTTCAGTGGGTTGAGCATCTGACTTTGGTGCAGGTCATGGTCTCGAAGTTTGTGAGTTCAAGCCCCACATTGGGCTTGCTGCTGTCAGTGCAGATCCTGCTTGGGATCCTCTGTCCCCCTGTCTCTGCCCCTCCCCCTCTTGTGCTCTCTCAAAAATAAAATAAAATATTTTTTTTTAATTTCTTTTTTTTTTAAGTTTTTAATTTTAATTCCGGTATAGTTAACACACAGTGTTTATATTAGTTTCAGGTGTACAACATAGTAAACTGCATACATCACCCTGTGCCCATCACAAGTGCACTCTTCAATCCCCATCTCTTATTTCACCCATCCCCCCACCCAGCTCCTCTCTGGTAACCATCAGTTTGTTTTCTATAGTTACGGAGTCTGTTTCTTGGTCTCTCTCTCTCTCTCTCTCCCCCTTTGTTAGTTTGTTTTGTTTCTGAAATTCCCAGTATGAGTGAAATCATATGGTATTTGTCTTTCTCTGACTTATTTCACTTAGCCTTATACTCTCTAGCTCCATCATGTCATTGCTAAAGGGAAGATCTCATTTCTTTTTATGGCTGAGTAATATTCCATCGTATATACATACCACATCTTCTTTACCCAGTCATCTATTGATGAACACTTGACTGCTTCCATAATTTGGCTATTGTAAATAGTGCTGCAATAAACATAGGGGTGCGTAAATCCTTTCAATTTAGTGTTTTTGTATTTTGCGGGTAAATACCCAGTAGTGCTGAATTCGTCGGGTAGTCCTGTTTTTAGTTTCTGAGGAAACTCCTTGCTGTTTTCCACAGTGGCTACACCATTTTGCATTCCCACCAACAGTGTGAGAGGGTTCCTTTTTCTCCACAGCCTCGTCAATACTTGTTGCTTCTTGTGGTTTTGATTTGAGCCATAAAAACCAAGTTCTTGAATGCCATGTTATCTTGCCTGATTCTGAGAAAGAGGATCCAGAGTGGAAGTTCTGAACATTGCTCTACCGAACGTCCTGATATTTTAAAATTATAAATTTAATACACTTGAAAGTAATGTAACATTGTATCAACTATACTTGAATAAAAATGTTTTAAATTATAAATTTAACATAAAAATTGTAGATTAAAATAGGTTTATAAAAATTAATTTGTATAACTTTACTATCCTGTGGCCATATTCCTCTCACTTAAAGACTCTAACCTGAAGGTTGATATGCTACTTAGAAAGTTACCTTAACAAGAAAAGAAAGCTGCTAGCAGTCTTACAAAGGAAAGATTAGAAAGGACAAGGCAGTAGTCAGGGGCACAGGGCCAGGTTGGAGATGGAGCAGTAGCCAAGGGACTCAAGAAAAAAACACAAATTCAAGAGATTTAGGAAACAAATGTGATCAAATTTTACTAATTGAGAACAGAATAAAAGAGAAGATTTGAATGAGGAGGTGGGAATAATACTCAGATTTCTGGCTTGTGTGGTTGGATGGATCATTGTGTCACCCAACAAGAGGAGAGCCCAGGAAGTACGGGTTGGGGGAAGGGAGAGAGGAAGACTTTGAATTAGGACATGTTGAATATGATACATCTGTGTGACCACCAAGCAGAAATGTGCAAAAGGGAGCTGCTGTCCTAGGGCTCAGTAGAGCTCTAGGATATCTGGGGTATCTAGGCAAATTTTCAGAGAATCATCAGATTACGGGTGAAGTTGGAGCTATACATTGGATGGGATCACCAAACAAAAGTGTGAACGAAGTGAAGAGAAAAGGTGAGAACAGAGCCCTAGAGAATATAAGCGTTTGAAAGATTGGAAAGAGAAGACTGAAAAGAAATCATCAGAGGTAGGTGGGGAACCAGCAGAGGGTGATGTCACATGTGCCAAAGAAGAGGGAACTTAAGAAAAAGGTGTGGCCAGTGGTCAATGACACAGAGACGGCATGTATGTCAAAGCCTAAGAACTCCATAATGGATTGGGTGATATGGATTTCACCTCTGCCTTCTGCTGAGGGAGCTTCATTATTTAAGTGGGAATGAAAGCCAGATGGAAGTAAAGTAAAGAAAAGGTAAAGTAGTCAATGGGAGAGTAGTAAAGAAGCAGTGAGAGTTTCATGGAGTGATCTTTGAAAAAGGTTGCCTGTGAATGAAAAGAGAAAGTGTTGGTGTAGAAGAGAGAAGGCCTTCTTTTCCCTTTAAAGATAAAAAGCTTGAGCATGTTCATAGATTAAGGGAAGAGAGCAGTGGAGCGAGAAGAATTGAGGATACAGTATAGAATGCATAAATGATAAGACTGAAGCATCAAAGGAAATAAGAAAGATTGGTATCCAAAGTAGTTTTGAGCAAGTGGAGGACCACCCTCTCCAATGAGATGGAAGGAGGGGATGATCAGTGTAAATAAAGATAAGTCTCTAGTTGGGTGGAAGGAGGGTAAGAGATTGAGGGAGTTACATCTAATGATGGTTTGTGGGAAGGGGTCATGAGGAGAGCAGTAAAGGTTTGGAAGCACCATTTAGAAATTTAGGGTGGAATGGGGTTGTTTAAAGACCCATAGGATGACTGCACAGCATCATAGATGATCTGTCTGTGGTTGGAGATCATAAATTTATAGCTGTGCTAATTTGCACCACATATGCTGATTGGTCACAGGGGCAAAGATCAGACTGGAGTTACAACTGGGTTGATCTAGACAATGGAGCCATAAGCCTTTTTTTTTTTTTTTTTTTTTTTTTTTTTTTTTATGGAGCCATAAGACTTTAAAGTCTCCAGGGAAGACAATTGTCTAAGGTCATATAGCCAACAGGAGCAGAGCTAGATTTGAGCATAAGGTTAAGTAGGAAGATAGCATTATCTGAACAGTGAGTCTGGAGTGCTAGTAGGTCAACTCTATTGAGAGGGAGACTATCTAGGTCAACAACGGTCCTTGGAATGAAGACAAAGCCTAAGGTCCAGATGCCAAAGTTTTTGATGGATGTCTCATGATTAAACACTTAATATCTACTGTTCCACTGTTGAGTTAGGCTTTCAACTATCAAGCATCACCTTTTATTCAATCATGTTAAAGATTCTTTTAAAGTATTATTTTTGTATTACAAAATAAAACATATCTATAGAGAAACTAGGAGGAGACAATTTAAAAATTAAATGTAATGCAAATTAAAACAATGAGACACCACTACATACCTATTAGAATGGCCACAGTCCAAAATACTAAGATATAGAGCAACAGGGGCTCTTATTCATTGCTGGCAGGAATGCAAAATGGTACAATTACTTTGGAAGACAGTTGGGCAGTTTCTTATAAAAAGAAACATACTCATACCATACAATCCAGCAGTCTGGCTTGTTGGTGTTTTATCCAAAGGAGTTCAAAATTTATGTCCATCAAAACCTGAATGTAACTATTTACAGCAGCTTTATTTATAATTGCCCAAACTTGGAAATAACCAAGATGATCTGCAGTAGGTGAGTGAATAAATAAACTGTGTTACATCTAGACAATGGACTATTACTCAGTGCTAAAAAGAAATGAGCTGGGGCACCTGGGTGGCTCGGTCGGCTGAGAGTCCAACTTCAGCTCAGGTCATGATCTCAGGGCTCATGAGTTTGAGCCTCACGTCAGGCTCTGTGCTGACAGCTCAGAGCCTGGAGCCTGCTTCAGATCCTGTATCTCCCTCTCTCTATGCCCTTCCCCTGCTCATCCTCTGTTTCTCTCAAAAAGCAAATAAACATTAAAAAAATTAATAATAAATAAATAAAAAGAAATGAGCTCTCAAGCCATGAAAAAACATGGAGGGATCTTAAGTACACATCACTAAGTGAAAGAAGCCAATCTGAAAAGGCTACATTCTGTATGATTCCAACTATTTGACACTGTGGAAAAGGTAAAACTATGGAGACAGTAAAATGATCAGTGGTTGCCAAGGGCTGGGGGAGGGTGGGAAGGGAAAAGGATGAATCGGCAGAGCACAGAGGATTTTTAGGCAAGTGAAAAGACGCTGAATGATACTGTAATGTTGGATACATTTGTCCAAACCCATAGAATGTATAACATACAGCGCCTAGAGTGAACCCTCAGGTAAACTATGGACTTTGGGTGATAATGATGTGTTAATGTAGGTTCATCAGTTGTAACCCATGTACCACTCTGGTGAGTGATGTTGATACCTGGGGGAGCCTATGCGTGTGTGGGTACAAGGGATATGTGGGAAATCTCTGTACATCCCCTTCCATTTTGCTGTGAATCTAAAACTGACCTAAAAAGCTAAACCTTTCTAAAAATTAAATGTATCACCTACCGTCTTGAAAACTAATTTTGTTCTCTTTACATACAAACCTTAATGAATGTGTGGGATTGGGAATCAGGCAGTGGAAAATGAGTGAGGCAGGCGGTCATTGTCAATGAAGAGCTCTGGGGGAGAAATAAGGGTGGGGAGATGGGTACAGCTTGACTTCATTTCCTGAGCACTTTTTTACTTTCTTTTCATGTTTTTTTCGAGGGATAATGAGGGATAAACGTCATCAAGGGATAACTTTTCCAAAGATTTCCTCCAAAAGCTTTTAAGAAAAGTCTGCACACACCTCCTTGGTAGCAGTAGGTGAAAAGCAAAGTGCTACTAATGGTCCACATGTCAGGTGGTAGGTGATCCAGGCCACTTCCCGACGTTAGGGAGACAAGTTATATGCAGAATATGCTTGCTTACCAGGGTCAACCTGTAACCAGACAGTGTTGCCAGAAAGCTAGGCCTTTTTTGGCCAATGAAGAGTTTTCCTGGGCACGTTATAGTTCCTCTGACTGTGTACATGGAGTCAGTTCAGAAAAAAGAGAAACACACCTTACCACACCTTGCCACACCTCAGCATATACCATCCCACACCCCACCACACCTTACTTCATCTCATAACACCTTCCCACACCTCCCCACACTTCAACGTACCACATCTTACCTCACCTCCCCACCACACCACACTCACCAGGAATGCCAGGATGGGCACTTGGAAGAGTGACTTGGGCAGCACGCAGGCAAGCCTCGAAGCCAGCAGCCAGGAAGAGAGTTGCCGCAATAACAGTGACAGCAGTCAAATGCAGACATAAAAAAGGCCATTACAGTACAAGATGCAGGACAAAGTGTATACAGGAGGGAAGGGCCAAAAAGCAGGAGGTACAAACCAAGAAAGGAAGGGGAAAATAGAGAGCCAAAGTCAATTTGTAGGAAAAACAAAACGAAACAAACAACAACAACAACAAAAACCCACAAAACAACTTTATCCTAAGGTCAAGAATGTTCTGGAGCTAGTGGCAGGAACTAATACTGTGCCTCTCTTGGAAGGAGTTCTCCTAAGGCACTACCAAGAAGGACGGTGTAATGTGAGCACATGCACTGCAATGACTTTAATAGTATCTACATCAAAACAACAACCTAAGAGGATAAAACGAGACACGAAGGACTTGGGACTTTAGATCCCATGTATCGTAATTAGGCACATATATTTAATGTAATAAGTTGGCTATAATTCTTTCCATATTATCTTTATTAAATCGTTTTAAGGGAGTCCCTTTTTCCTTATAATTCCTTAAATTCACCCTTTAAGAATGCTAACACAAAATTGCTTGCTTCCGAAATACATGACGGATGTAGATAGATTCTATCAACCTTCTCTGCAATCGCTGATCTGGTTCCAGAGGAGATGAGGTATTTGAATGGACTTACCTCTGCTCCTACAAACCTGGGCAGAGAGAAGAAAGGAGATGGAAACTCAGTGCAGAAATTATTGACAAGAGTATCTTCTGTTGTCAAATGGATATTTGGGGGGAAATCTATTTTGTATTGCCAAACAAATTAGCCAGTGAATTAGGAAAGTGATTCTTAGCTATTGATTTTTGGTTCTGCATTTTCAATTGATATTTGTCACAATTTTTAGAACAATCAAGATTGAGCGCTTACTGTGTGACAGTAATCTCAGACTTTGAAAGCTGCGTTAATTTGGAGATCTAGTGTGACCCTTCCTTTCAAAGGAGACTCAGAGAGGCGACTCCTCATAATGGCAGGAGCAAGACCCAAACCTGAGCCTCCTGGTTTCATCATATCAGTGCTTGATGCTGCTATGGCTGGGTCCCCCCTCAGAAATCAGACTCTGAGACAGATTTGCATGCAGGAAATACGTTGGGAAATAAATGTGCTGGGGGTCAGTCCCTATGGGGGAGTGAAGGACATAGAGTTGGCCAGAGAAAGGCCAACAGAGTTACAACACATTGGGGTGGTCTTACAGGAGAGCTCTAAAGTGGGGATGATCCTTCTGAATGATCCTGACTCAAGGCAAGGGTGGGAGGCCTCTAGTACCCTCTCCTTAATCAGCCAGTCTTTGGATGAAGGTTTTCAGGAAGGAGCATGATCCTGGGGGCATGGCGGTCTTCAGCTGAGGGCAATTGTGAGAAAGACTTGGCTGAAGCCTGTGGGTCACCACTGCTCCCAGTATCTGGGGAAATGAGAGAGCCACAGCGCTCAGCACGGAAGGGCACAGCACAGCCTCCCCTCCCGTCCTGAATGCTAGCTTGGTAACGATGCTTTCACATATGTGGCTTGATTTCTCCCACTAGTTAACAGGATCCTTGTTGACTCTGTGTACGTTTCACCTGACTGTGCATGGAGGCTGTTTAGAAAAAAATAGAGGGCTAGAACCTTGATTTATGTCAGGCTCAAAAGAAGTACAACATGGAGAGTACTGTTAAGACCCCATCAAGAACTCGATAGTATTAATCGGTCGATTAAAATTAGAGAAATCAATTATTATACTAACTGTGGTTTGAAGAGGGGAGCTTTTATAATGACATTTTCCCCCTGAATTAAAGCTATACTTTGAAATTAGGAATGTGATTTATCACATCACAATCATTATAATCTTAATATTAGAAATTCTCTTTGCTTTTTGATTGGTTGCCAACCTACATGATTGAAGCGGGGGGGGGGGGGTTGGGGAGAAGAAATTAGAAACCAACATGTTATGTTAAGATAAAAGAACATGAAGGTAAGCCTGAAGATACTACTTTCATGAAAGGCTTCCCTGTTGTCCTAATTAATTGCACAGAAGCCTAAGAGGGAAAAACCCTGCTAACTTCTAAGTTGGCTTGATATCCTTTTTCATTTGTATCACCAAGGGGTACAAAGTGAATAAATCAATATCCCTGAAGCATACACTTAAAAACGCTCAACTTTTTATCTCCCTAATAGTTTCTTTTTTTTTTTTTCATTAAGAAATAGGATTAAAGAAAATCTTCACATTTAAAGTAGGAGGAAGATTGGAAGTCAGAAGGATATAACACTAAAATATAGGACATTGTGTGTCACTTATTAAAAATGTGGGTTTGTATTGAGTAGTTCAGGCGTTCTCATCCCATCTGGAAGATCGTGTGTGCCAAAGCTGGGTTCAGTGTACTCATAAACCACTGTCCATGTACACAAAATAACTTTGATCTAAGAAAAAGATATCCCCAAGTTTTTACTAGTGTTCCAAACGAGAAGCAAACTTCAAGAACAACAGTAAACAACAGGGGCCCCTGGGTGGCTCAGTCGGTTGAGCGTCCGACTTCGGCTCAGGTGATGATCTTGCGGTCTGTGAGTTCGAGCCCCGCGTCGGGCTCTGGGCTGACGGCTCAGAGCCTGGAGCCTGCTTCGAATTCTGTGTCTCCCTCTCTCTCTGCCCCTCCCCTGCTCACACTCTGTCTGTCTCTCTCTCAAAAGTAAATTAACATTTTCAAAAAATTAAATTAGAAAAAAAAAAAAAGGACAGTAACAAAAGATGAATCCAAACATCACAAATAGCACTGAGGCCTGTAATGAAAGGCTTTTTGTGTCACTAAAACATCCCCTTGGCGGGCCCAGCTGCAGCTGTTACCATTCGGGGAACATTCTCAAAGGGCAGATGTGCCAAAGTATGGCATTGCCCCTTTTCCACGGGGCGGGACATCTCGTCCCAGTTCTAGCCGAAAAGAGTGAGCCCCGGAGCCCTCACCCAGGGAGCAGCCTCGGCTGTGTCGGGGTGACGGGTGTGAAACGAGGGCCCGTCTCTCCTGTCTGAATCATGACTTCTCAAAATGCCAAAGAATCAACGAGGTGGAGCCTCGGCTGAGTTTTAACTTTTTGAGAATATTAAATATGACCCCCCGAAAAGTAACTGTTTGAACATATTAAGTCAGAGCTCAAGATAGTTTTTGAGGAATTTTATGATTGCTTTTTACTCGTGTGAATGGTCTGCTAAACAACCTATGAGCGTGGTGCTCGGTGTTCCGCGTGCCTCCCCGATCACCACTGTGGGCTCCGGGAGCGTGCAGCGATCTGCAGGGACCCTGGCTGGAATTCCAGAAGCAGTGGAATTTCAGAAATGAAATACCATTGCTGGTGTGTGCCCTAGCGATGCTGAAATAAGGCAGATACCCTCACCCCATCTCTCAGAACCGCTGTACCTCATCCTCGTGGTGACGTCGCAGAGAATTTTCTTTTCCTGCTTCTCTTTTCTTCAGTGAGACGTTGATGTGTCCATTGAGTTACCTTCACCCTGGTCCTCAGTGGCTTTCCTTCCTCGGGAGTATGTCCACCTAAAAGCAGGACTGTTCATTTGTAATCTCGCAGTCAAAGGAACCAAGGGATCATCTTGTCTGCAAGTTATTTTGGTGTGATGTAGATGGCTAGGGGCATACCCAGATCTGCCCTCTTCAAAAACAAAACAGAAACCCTTTAAAATAAATAAGAAACCTCTTATAAAAGAATCTGCGAGGGGACCGTTTATTTGATTTGACTGCTCTGGAAACCTTGATCTTCACTCAAACATATCTTGGCCAGGTCTATATTACAATGATAATACCAGAAGGATTTATTGATAAAGGCCACAAAAAGATTTGTTGACAATGAAATTAGTCTCTGGAATTAGAACACTGTATAGAAATATACAATTGGCTTTGTACTGTTTTTTTTTTCCCAAAACAAATTAAAAGGTTTCTGATATCATTCTCCAGATCTTTCTAGAGTGATCTCTTAGGATGGTTTTTAAGAAACGTTTTGCTTTCCAAGCCTCAAATATGTGGTGAGAACCTTCCAGCTTTTTTTGTTGGTGGCGGGGTGGGGGTGACAAATTCAATCAGCAGCATTTTAAATAGCTCTCACGTTGTGCTTGGACCAGACCACAGGTCTGAATGACAGTCTCCTTTCTCTGCATAATATGGTCTCAGGGAATCTTCCTGGTCCCCATTTCCATGCTAATCTGGTTCTTGCTCTCCATCCACCCCTTTGAACTTGATACCTCCGACTGTCGCTCTCTCACCAAGTTCACTGTTGCCAGAGTCCGAGGTTCTTGTTTCTTTTCCTTCTCTCTGGTGCATCTCCCTACCCACTGCAGACTTCACGCACAATTCCATGTGCCACCTTATTCCATCAAAACTGTGACTTCTGTCACTGCCACTTTCCTACATTTTCAGCACTGAGGCCCTACACGTAAACTGGCACAAGAAATTTGCTCCATTGTTTTGCTTACTGTTGCTCACACCGTCTAGTCTGTCCTCCATGGAAGACCCATTGCATTGTGCACAGTTCTTGCTTCCCACCAAAGCCCTTGAAGGTGACCTTCATATTGTTTCTTGCTTCCTACATCTGACCCCCACCCAAGACTTTGTTAACATTTGTGTTGTTTCCCATGGCTGCAGGGGAAAACATGCCTTGATACATTTTATGCTCAGACTGCTACTTCTTCCCTTTGTTGTTGTTTTTTTCAATGTTTGTTTATTTTTGAGAGAGAGAGAGAGCAAGCAGGGGAGGGGCAGAGAGATGGAGACACAGAATCCGAAGCAGGCTCTAGACTCTGAGCTGTCAGCACAGAGCCTGATACGGGGCTCGAACTCACGGACCGCGAGATCATGACCTGAGCCGAAGTTGAGCACTTAACCGACTGAGCCACCCAGGCACCCCACTTCTTCCCTTCGTATATGCTGTTTCCTCTGCCTAAAATGCCCTCCTCTGTCATTGCCTTCCTGAAGAATATGGGCACATGCAAAGTTTCCCCTAATTATTTCCTCCATTAATTACCACCTGTTCTGGGTGATCTTTATACCTTGAAATTACTTCTGTTGGTTCTCAAACTACATAGAAATTATTTGTTTATATGCCTGCTTCTCCACTATACTTAGATTTCTTGACATGAAGTCCTTGGTCATGTTTTGAGCCCCAGTTTCTGGCATAGTACTTAGAACATAATGGGCCCTCATTCATTTATTCATTCTTTAAGCAAATATTAATTGAGGATCTATTATGTTTCTCCTCTCACGGAGCACAGAGGACAGCGGAGGCAGAAATACCTCTGTCGGTTTTTTTTAATTAAAAAAAAATTTTTTTTAAGTAAACTCTACCCACCCCCGACGTGGGGCTTGAATTCATGACCCGGAGATAAAGAGTCACATGCCCTACTGACTGAGCCAGCCAGGTTTTTGATTCTTGTGTTTACTTTGACATTTCTTTCTTAAAAAACAAAGTAAAACAAACCTCCAAACTGTCAGTGACCAGCATTTCCCTGTGTACCTGAGCATGGCTATGTCTTATTTCATCTCACCTTTTGTTTTTTAGTTACAAAAACCTTCTTAGGTCATAGTAATCCAGGCTTTACAAACATATATTACTTTTTAAAAGTTACGGTAAATTTAAGACTGAGGGGGTGCCTGACTGGCTCAGTCAGAGAAGCGTGCGACTCTTGCTCTTGGGGTTGTGAGTTCGAGCCCCATGTTGGGGCTAGAGATTACTTAAATGAATAAATAAAAACTTTAAGACTGAGGCGCATAGTCATTTTTCCTGTGAATTTTGTTTTTAAGTTGTTAAAAAAGTTGTTCTCAGCAGAGCGGGTTTAGGAGACAGTGTACTGTGGTTCCGGGGTAAGGGGCTTATGGGTTTCAGCAAGGTCAGTGTACTGGCCACGACCTCCATCTCCCCTCCCCCAGCCTTCAGTTTCACCATGACAACTGGCCCTGGGCTTAGACCACAATGGCAGCCACTGTGAGAATGCCAGCTTCCTCACGTAGGAAGGAAGCTGTCCGAGTCTGTTTAGCCTATAATGACAATACCAAGTTTTATTTTATCATAGTTGCTAATTAGGAGGCTAGAGAGGTTGCTAGGGGTTGGGGGTGGAGGTGGAATGGATTGGCTATAAATGGGCACGAGAGATCTTATTAGGGTGATAGAAACCTCCAAAAACTGATTTATGGTTATGGCTGCACAACCTGGTAACTTACCAAAACTCATTGAACTGCGCGCTAGAAATGGATGAATCACATGACGTGTAAAATACACATCAGTAAAGAGATACTAAAGAGCAAAGTATACACCACAGCCTCTTTTTTTATGCCTTTTCTTTTTTTTAATTTTTTTACTTGAGTATAGTTGACTTACAATGCTACGTTAGTTCCAGGCGTACAGCAGAGGGATCGGACTTCTCCGTATGTTATGCCGTGGTCGCCACAAGGGCGGCTACCATTTGTCACCACACGATGCTATTACGTGTCATTGACTGTATTCTCTGTGCTGTGCCTTTTATTCCTGCGACGTATTCATTCCTGGATCTCCCACTTCCCTTCATCCATTTTGCCCATCCCCACCCCCACCCCTCCTCCCTCTGGCAACCATCAGTTTGTTTTCTGTAGGTCTGTTTCTGCATTTTTTAAATTCATTCGTTTTGGGGGCGCCTGGGTGGCTCAGTCGGTTAAGCGGCCAACTTCGGCTCCAGTCATGATCTCGCGGTCCGTGGGTTCGAGCACCGTGTCGGGCTCTGTGTTGACAGCTCAGAGCCTGGAGCCTGTTTCGGATTCTGTGTCTCCCTCTCTCTGACTCTCCCCCGTTCATTCTCTGCCTCTCTCTGTCTCAAAAATAAATAAACGTTAAAAAAAATTAAATTCATTTGTTTTGTTTTTTAGATTCCACATAGAAGTGAAATCATATGATATTTGTCTTTCTCAGTCTCACTTATTTCACTTAGCATAATACCTTCCAGGTATGGCAACATGTTGTTGCAAATGGCAAGATCTCATCCTGTCTTGTAATATTCCGCTGTGCACATATGCTGCCTCTTCCTTATCCATTTGTCTATTGGTGGGCACTTGGGCTACTCCCATACCTTGGTTATTGTAAATTATGTTGCACTAAATATAAGGGTGTGTATATCTTTGCAAATTAGTGTTTTTGTTTTCTTTGGATACAACTGTGTTTTTAAGTGCTACCATTGAAATGAAAAAGCAGGGACCCAAAAAGAAAGGCAACAGAGGCTGAACCATAATGAAATGCTACACAAACATTTTTTTTCAGTGAAGGTGGCTACCTGTCTTTCTATTTGGGCTTTCACACTTATTCCACACCTAGTCTAGCCTTAGTATTGAAACACCAAAAATACGGGCACGGGAATGGGGACTGTCTATGGAAAAAAGAAGCAAAGGTGTCTGTACTACTGTTCTCCACTGATGCTGCTCACAGACGCTTAGCGGGGTGACTGTCTCTCAATATGTCTTGAATTGAGCATAGAGCCGTGTCACAGGCAACTTGATTTCATGTATGACCCAGCTAACACCGTATAAGCCACATTGAACAGGAAGGGGGCAGGAACACGGTCGGGTGTTAAGTGAGCAGCATTTGGGTGGAAGTGATGGAGGTGTAAGTCCTCCTAAGGCCAGGCACTGGGGGGTAAAATATGCACGTGTGGGGAGAGGGTATGGAGAAGAGGAACAGCTACACCAGAAGTATACAGGTGGTGCTTTGAAGAGGCAAGGCACTAAATAGTGTGTGCGTGTGTGTGTATAAGAGACAGAGAGAGACGTCAGAGAAAGAGACAGACAGAGAGAGAAGGGTAGAGACCCATCCCTGTGATCACCAGACATCACTAGCTCGTGGTTGTGAAGTAGCCTCATGTGCTCAATATCATCTCCAGAAATGCTCCATGACTTTTTTCTGAGGTGGACACAGCCATATATACATGCGTCAAGACAATGCCCCCCGAGGAGCATGGCTGGCCGCAGCAAACTAGGCTGGTAAAGAAGCAGAGAGCCTCGCCGTCCTTGTTGACCTTCTCTCCTGGGATTTCTTCCTGGACTTTGGTGAATCAGGCCCAGAAGGCGCCATGGAGAGAGGCGGCAACGGGTGAGTGTAGGGAAGAGAGGGGCAGTTCAAGAACTTGGTTAGTATTGGTAAATGTTGAATTTGTATACATTTTTGTTTCATAGAGCACAAAATGTTCTCTTTTAAAAAGTCACCGGAAGGGGCGCCTGGGTGGCTCAGTCAGTTGAGCATCTGAATTTGGCTCAGATCACGATCTCACGATTTGTGGGGTCGAACCCCGCATCGGGCTCTGTGCTGATAAGCTCAGAGCCTGGAGCCCACTTCAGATTCTGTGTCTCTTTTTCTCTTTCTGCCCCTCCTCTGCTTGTGCGTGCTGTCTCTCTCAAAAATAAGTAAACATTAAAAATTGTTTAAAAATTAAAAATAAATGAAAATAACAAGTCAGCAGGAAAAGACTGGCAGTCCTTACCCTGCCTTTCTGCTGGAGATCCTGAACCCAGACCTGCTGGACTGCCTGGCCGCTCACTGCCAGCACCAGGGCTAAAACCTTCATTACTGAAGGCAGTTCTGTGGAAAGGCCTTTTTTGTTTTCTTTTCAGATGTATGTGCTCATATAAGTTTACTGTTACTTTGGGGAAAAAAAAGAAAAAAAAAAAAAAAACACAACTCAGCAGATTAGTCTCAGACCTGGACTTTGGCCTTCTTACGCATACTTTGTTTTCAGCCAATTCCATCTTGGTAAGTGATCATCTTTCATTTCACACGGTGTTTTCCTTCCTATAAATTGCAAGAATGGACCTGAAAAAACAAGCCTAGTTTTTTCATCATACACCTAAATGCACTATTTTAGCGATAGGTGTGTTAGCGAACTGTATACTATCCTTCAGAATTCATGTTCATCTGGAACCTGTCAATGTGACCTTATTTGGAAATAGGGTCTTTGTAGATGTAATCGATGAACATGCAGTCATACTGGATTACAACAGGCCCTAATCCAACAACTGGTGTCTTCATAAGAGGAAGGACAGAGAGGTTCAGACACAGAAACACAGAAAAACACGCATACACGGGAAAAGGCCCAGTGAAGCCAGAAAGAGATTCGAGTGACAAGTAGCTCCAAGCCCGATTGCTGCAACGGCCCGAAGCTGAGACGGGCCCGGGGCCGATTCTCCCTCAGAGGGTCCAGAAGAACCCTGCAGACACCTTGATTTCAGACTTGTGGCCTCTAGAAAGGTGGAAGAACACATTTCTGTTGCTGTAAGCCACCAGTTTGTGGTAATTGGCTACAGCAGCCCCAGGGGAGCCAATAGGGCAGGCATTCCAATGCTTTTGCTTAGTAGCTGCGCTGCCCACACAGCAGCCAAAGAGACTTCGTTACAATGTGAAGCCGTGTCCAAGTGGAGAAGGTGAGGTCAGTAGAATGCTCCGTGAGCTCTGTGTGATCTGCACTGCCCCTCACCTCTCTCCCCTCGTTTCTTCTCTTCTTTGCCATCTCCCCCTGCTTGGTGATTTTCCAAGACACCTCAGACTCTTTGCCTTTCTGTCATTCTGGAATGTTCTTTTGATATACGCATGGCTCCTTCCCTTACCTGCTTCAGGTCTTCATTCCACTGGTACCTTCTTGGTGAGACTTCCCCTAACCTCTCTCTTGAAAATCACTGCTTATTCCCTAGCCCCTTTGCTGCCTTAGTTTTCTTCTTAACACTCACCACTGTGGAGCATACCATATATTTTGCTTACTCATTTCATTTATCACCTGTCCTCCCTAGTAGAAGATCAGCTTTCTGAGGCCAGGGAGTTTTGTCTGTTCCGATTACTGCTGCATCCTCTGCACCGATGTGCTCAACCCACACACAGTTGGTGCTCAATACATATTTGTTGGAAGAGTGCATGCATACGTTGGTGTGCGGGTGTGCTGTCGTGTTCACACACGAAATCACCTAATCTCTGAACACCCTGCGTGTGAAGAACTGCCGTAGCTGGCAGAACTTACATTGCTGTTACCGATTCTGGACGTGCCCCCAAAGTGGACATTCGGCACGCAGGGCGAGGGGCACCTTGTGTTCCCGGTGCCCATGCTGTCTACCTGGAACGCTGTGCCTCCAGAATCCACGTGGTTCTTGGAGGTTAGTGTCTTAGTCTGCTTGGGCTGCAGACTGGGTGGCTTAAACAACAAACATTTAATTTTTTTTTTTTCACAGTTCTGGAGGCTATGAGTCTGAGATCAGGGTGCCAGCATGATCAGGTTCTAGTGAGAGCCCTGTGCCTGGCTTGCAGGTGGCTGCCTTCTTACTGTGTCCTCACGTGGCAGAGAGAGAGACCTCTGGTGTCTCAGACGCCAGTTCTGTGGGATCAGAGCTCCACCCCGATCCCCTCATTTCACCTTAATCACCTCCTCAAAGGCCTTATCTCCAATGCAGCCACATTGGGGTTGGAGATAACTAACTATAGTTACAGAGAGGACTACAGTAGAAAGCTCACAGGGAGCACAAATGGGTCAACTGTGTAGACACCCAGCTTTTATTTATGATCTACGTGGACATATCTTTACGGTGTGGGTTGATTTCGCATGACACACTCTTCAGTTGCAAAGTTGATGTAGGGGCGCCTGGCTGGCTCAATCTGTGGATCCTTTGACTCTTGATCTCGGGGTTGTAAGTTCAAGCCCCACATTGGGTGTACAGATTACTTAAAAAAATCTTTTTAGGGGCGCCTGGGTGGCACAGTCGGTTAAGCGTCCGACTTCAGCCAGGTCACGATCTCGCAGTCCAGGAGTTCGAGCCCCGCATCAGGCTCTGGGCTGATGGCTCAGAGCCTGGAGCCTGTTTCCAATTCTGTGTCTCCCTCTCTCTCTGCCCCTCCCCCGTTCATGCTCTGTCTCCCTCTGTCCCAAAAATAAATAAAAACGTTGAGAAAAAAAAAAATCTTTTTTAAAAAAAAGTTGATGTAACACAAAACTTGAAAAAAAATTTTTTAATATTTTTTTAACATTTATTTATTATTGAGAGACAGACACAGAGCGTGAGCAGGGGAGGGGTAGAGAGAGGGAGAGACACAGAATCCAAGCAGGCTCCAGGCTCCGAGCTATCAGCACAGAGCCGGATGCGGGACTCGAACTCACAAACCGTGAGATCATGACCTGAGTCAGATGCTCAACCGACTGAGCCACCCAAGTGCCCCAAAAACTTGAAAATTTTTTGTAAAAAGTAAAACACACTCCTAATTCCTCTATCTGAACAGATTCGTTTTCCTGTCTCAATTTTATCTTCTAGTCCTCCACATGTTCATCTAGTTTTACATATTTATAATCACAATGTAAATGCCATTTTTATTTTATTTTATTTTATTTTATTTTATTTTATTTTATTTTATTTTATTTTAGAGAGAGAGGGAGAGAAAAAGCATGAGTGGGGGAGGGGCAGAGGGAGAGAGAATCCCAAGCAGGCTCCACACCCATGACCAAGAGATCATGACCTGAGCCGAAAGCAAGTGTTGGATGCTTAACTGACCGAGCCAGCCAGGCGCCCCTGTAAGTGCCATTTCTAAAATACTATCTTTTAATTTAAGGTTTATCAAAAATATTTTTGACACTTCCACAGTCTTCACGATTCTGACTTTTAATGACCACGTAATATGGCATCTTGTTGATGCACTACACTTTTTAAACTCATTTTCCTGTTATAGAAACTTGGATTGCTTCTCAAGTTTGGCTGCTATAGATGGCCCTGTAGTAAAAATCTTTGTGCATATAGATTTTTGCTTCTGTGGAATTAGTTCCTTTGGATAAGTTCCCGGGAGTAGAATTGCTAGGTCAGAGTGACAGAACATCTGTGTGGCTCTTGCCACATATTGCAAGAAATGCAGTTTAAAAATACTATGCGGATATATGTTTATACAGAGAAAATGGATCTTGTTGTAGGAGTATCAGGCTCCCAAGTGCTGGATGCAGTTTCAGTTCATGCCAATGTAAGGAATCTTAGAAATAATCCCCGTTGAAGATAAATATTGGCTGATACAACTTCCAACAAAATTTTAGTCATTTGTTGTGCATACAGGTAAATGGAAATGATATGCTTTCCGTAGGACTTTTGGGGTATTCTCACAACTGTTTACTCTTAAATCAAGTAAAACTATAAATTTACAAATTGATTTGAATGGTTAATCTCCACCCTCTAGATCAACGTATTCCTCATGGTTATTTTAAGAAAAGAGAAATAGCTACTTGCTTTTGTGTCGTGTGGAATCCAAAACCAGATTACATTCCTTGTTCATAATAGGCTGTCAAATATTTGTTGAATGAATTAATGTATAATTGGTCTGCTTATTGCCTATTTTTAATATTTAATACTTAACTCTGACAAAGTTAATAAAAAGGTGCAAATCTTCAGCCTTACAAATGGAATTAAGAAAAATTGAAGTATAAAAAATATCTCTTTTAAGAATAAAACAATTTTTAAAAAGACTAAAACAACAATATTATAGTCCACGATCACTTTTACTACATACAATTTCCTACTCCTCGTTGTTTAATTTTTTATTTTTTATTTTATTTATTTATTTATTTATTTTTTTAACGTTTATTTATTTTTGAGACAGAGAGAGACAGAGCATGAACGGGGGAGGGTCAGAGAGAGGGAGACACAGAATCTGAAACAGGCTCCAGGCTCTGAGCTGTCAGCACAGAGCCTGATGCGGGGCTCGAACTCACGGACCGCGAGATCATGACTTGAGCCGAAGTCGGCCGCTTAACCGACAGAGCCACCCAGGAGCCCCCCCTTGTTGTTTAATTTAACAATTCAAATATATAATAGTTAATATATCATTGTCAGTTGTCAGCTGCCAGAAAATTGTGGAGAACATTTTTTGATTCTTCCCAAATTTACATCCATTTCCATAGCCCTCTGTGTGTTAGATCATTGGCATTTTTTTCCTTTAGAGTTTGAACTCTAAATTGATGGTGAAAATAGGCTTGCACCAGGCACCAACTGTCACTTCTTTGGAAATTTTGATTTGAAATAATCAGTCTTTTGGATTTGAGAAATCAAAAATCTATATAATCTATCTCAAAATACAAATGCTTTCAGCTTTTTGTTTTTACAATGTACATACTTTTAGAATCACGTGTCTTAGACCTCACACTCTGGGGTTATGAATACAATTATTTATAAAGGAAAACATGGGCGGTAAAGGCATCAACCTATAACACCCAAAGGAAAAGTAAGTTTTGGCCTGAAAAGAGAGTCCTTCTGAAGCAGTGGACAAAGCACTGGAGAGGGAGTTGGAAGACCTAGGTCTAATCTAACTCTGTCTTTCGTGGCTGGCTCTGACCAGCCCTCCAGGCCTCCTCTCTGGCCCCGTCAATTCATTTTGCCTGCTCAACCCTGCCCCTATGTCCCACTCGTTGAAGTTTAACGGTCATGCCATGCTTTTGGAAAATATTGCCCTTGCACATGCTGCTGCTTCTACCTGGAATGCCCTTTACTGTCTTCTCTGTCTGGCAAATTCCTGGTCATCCTTCACAGCCAAGTTCAACTGTCACTTGCACAATTAACTTTCCCCTAACATCTAGCAACCTTTCCTCCATTGTAGCCCTCCCACAAACAAACATACAAAAACAAACAAACAAACAAACAAACAAAAACCTGGCCTGGTCACAGAAGAAAACCCACGCATTTTCTTCTCTTAAGAGTACTAGGCATATTGATACAATCATTCAAATGTTTTCTTGAATACCTCACTGTTCTCGACCCTGTGAAACGGTTATGAACATACAGACAAGCCTTCATAGGACTCTTGGCCTATTGAGGATAAACAGAAAATGAACCAAAAAAGTAAGTTGTTTATGAGGTAGATTTAAGGTGATTAGTGCTTATGGAGAAAATAGAGTGGGAAGGGCAATAGAAGTGCCAGGGTACTAGTGAGATGCTTCCAAATCAAAATTGGGTAATCAAGGGAGACTTCAGTGAGAAGGTGACATCCGAACAAAGACTTGAAACAGGTGAGGAAGTGAGCAACGGGGATATCTGATGAAGAGAGCTCCAGGTAGAGGGAACAGCAAGTTCAAAGGTCCTGAAGTAAGAGCTTGCCAGTAATATTTGAGGAACAGCAAGGAAGCTCATATACATGGAACAAAGTAGAAAGAGCAGTAGGGGAGACTAGATAAGAAAGATAATAGTGGGACGACTGGGTGGCTCAGTTGGTTAAGCGTCCAACTTCAGCTCAGGTCACGATCTCACAGTCTGTGAGTTCGAGCCCCGCATCGGGCTCTGTGCTGACAGCTCAGAGCCTGGAGCCTGCTTCAGATTCTGTGTCTCCCTCTCTCTCTGCCCCTTCCCCGCTCATGCTCTGTCTCTCTCTGTCTTAAAAATTAAAAAACAAGGGGCGCCTGGGTGGCGCAGTCGGTTAAGTGTCCGACTTCAGCCAGGTCATGATCTCGCGGTCCGTGAGTTCGGGCCCCGCGTCGGGCTCTGGGCTGATGGCTCAGAGCCTGGAGCCTGTTTCCGATTCTGTGTCTCCCTCTTTCTCTGCCCCTCCCCCGTTCATGCTCTGTCTCTCTCTGTCCCAAAAATAAAATAAACGTTGAAAAAAAAATTAAAAAAATTAAAAAACAAAACAAAACAAACAAAAAAAAACATTAAAAAAAAAGAAAGATAATAGAATGGAGATGGGAGCCCAGATTTTGTGGGGTTTTTGAGGCCACTGTGAGGACTTCAGCTTTAACTAGTAGGGAAACAGGAAGCCATTGGAGGACTTGATCAGAGAACTGATTTCACTTGAGTTACATTTTTAAAGGTTCCTGTGTTTTATAGAATAGGGACTGTTGGGGAAATAAGGCAATAATCCATGCAAGAGAAGATGGTGGACCAGGATTACAGCAGGGGACATGGTAAGTAGTGGATATATGTTCTGGATATATTCTGGATATATGTTGAATGTAGAGCCAATAACATTTCATGATGGATTAAATCACAGAAAGAAACAAGTCAAAGATGACTTCAAGGTTTTTTGGCCTGAGCAACTATGAAGATGGAACTGTTGATGCATTGGGATGATGAAGTTTGTCGAAGGAGCAGATTTGGGGGGGAAGATGAGGAATGTGGTTTTGGAGGTGTTGAGTTTGAGATACTAATTAGCTTTTAAAGCAGAGATGTCAGGTTGTCGATTGGGTGCATGAGTCTGGAGTTTGGGAGAGACATCTGCTGGAGATAGAAATTTTGGAGTCATCAGCATACAGTTGATATTTAAAGCCATGACACTGGGGGCGCCTGGGTGGCTCAGTCGATTGAGCGTCCTGCTTCGGCTCAGGTCATGATCTCACAGTCTGTGAGTTCGAGCCCTGCGTCGGGCTCTGGGCTGACAGCTCAGAGCCTGGAGCCTGCTTCTGATTCTGTGTCTCCCTCTCTCTCTGCCCCTCCCCTGCTCGTGCTCTGCCTCTCTCTGTCTCAAAAATAAATAAAAACATTAAAAAAAAAAAAAAAAGCCATGACACTGAATGAGATCATAAAGGGAGTGGTTGTAGAAAGAAAATAGAAGAGGTCCAAGCCTGAGCCCCAGGGTACTCCAGTGTTAAGTGGCAAAGCATATGGGTCTGTTACAGCATGTTCACATTTTGTTGTAATTGCCTCTATGTGTGTTACACTTCCATTACACTACGATCTCCTTGATGGAAAGGACTGGATCTTACTCATTTTTTAAAACAGCTTTATCTGAGGTACAATTAACCTACCACGACACTCCCCTGTTTTAAGGGTACAGTTCAGTGTTTTTTAGTTCTTACTCATTTTAGTATCTTCATTAACAAGGACATGGTAAGCACTTAATAAACATTTTTTACAACAAATGGTGAATTTTTCAGTGAATTACTAAATGAATGAATGCACGTGATCTTAGATCAGCCCTTTGCATATCTGGATGCACTTCTCTGGGAACAAAATGAGAGTGCTGACAAGAGGATTTTTAATTCTCTTTCTACTTTGAAATGTAAATATCCCAGACATTTGTTTCAGAGGCAAGGAATAAAGCTCAATGAGCTGCTCAGGTTTCCCCAATCACTAGCTTTCATGACATAAAGACATGAAATGTTTTTGGAAACTTTTTAGTGCAACGAGAAATTGGTTTTGACCTTGTTGGGTCAAGTTATAACTATTAAAAGTATTGTTTGACTTCACTATCTCTTCATGAATCAGGCATAAAAGAGAAGAAACTTGGAATCTAGTATTATTTGGTTTATAATAGGCACAGATGTAATATATAGATAAAACACTAGCACAGACAATGAGTGAATGTTAAGTGGAACCATATTGTCACAGGGTTCCTATATTTCAAATTTTAAGTTAATTCAACATTAACTCTAAATAGATTGTGAAAAAGTAAAGATCGTAATTCCTGGAGCAATCACTAAAGAAATAATGCCAAGAGATACAGCTAGAAAGTCAATACAGGAATTAAAATGGAATGCTACCGATAATTGATTAACACAAAAGAAAGTAAGAAAAAAGGAACAGGAACAAAAACAGATGAGACAAATAGAAAGCAGATAGCAAAATGGTAGACCAAAATCCAATCAGACCAAAAATTACATTAAATTTAGATTGAATAAGCACTGTAATAAAAAAACAGAGATTGTGAGACTGAGTCAGATCGGATAAAAAAGCAAGACCCAATCATTTGCTGTCTGTAAGAGTTTCACTTTCATTACTGTCATGTAAGTGGAGTAAAAGCATCTATCTATCTATCTATCTATCTATCTATCTATCTATCTATCTATGTATCTATATGGCCAACTGTAAGCAGAAGAGAGCTAGAGTGTATTAATAAAAGATAAACAGAATTTAAGAAAAAATATAATAAGAGGCAGAGGGGACATTTTATGATAATGTATTATCTATTGTTATGATACAAAATAAATGTAGTGCTTCAAAAATGTGAAGCAAAACTGATAGAAGGGAAGAAAAATAGACAAATGTATAGAGTTGGAGATTTTAATATACTTCTCTCAGTAATTAATAGAACAAACAGCCAAAATAATAAGGATATAAGAAGATCTGAGCAACATATCTGCTATAACCTAATTGACATTTGTAGAACAATACCCTCAACAATTTTGGACTAAAGCATTCTTTTCAAGTACACATGAAATGTTCATCAAGACAGACCATATCCCGGACCATAAAATAAGTCTCAGTAGGTATCAAAAGACTGAAATTGTATGTAGCCTACTGTCTGACCACAACAGAATTAAATGAGAAATAATAACAATAAAACAAATTGGAAAGCACCAAATACTTTAAAATTAAGTAGCACGTATCTAAGTAACCCACGAGTCAAAGAAGAAATCACAAGAGAGAAAAGAAAATATTTTGAACTGAATGACAATGAAAACACAATATTTCAAATTTGTTTTGCTGAAGTAGTACTTAGAGTAAAAGGTATAGTTTTAAGTGTTTATATTAGAAAAGGAGAAAAGGTCTAATATCAATGATACAAGTTTTTACAGCTTTGTAATACTTGAAGTATTACAATACAATAGCTTGAAGTCCATCAATGATATAAGTTTTGACCTTAAGAAATTAGAAAAAGAAGAGCAAATTAAAGTAAGCAGCAGAAAGAAAGAGCAGGAGTGAATGAAACAAAAAATGAAAACAGAGAAGATTAATGGAAGCAGAAGTTAGTTCTTTGAAAAGATCAATGAAAAACCAGAGAAAGTACAAGTTAACAATATCAGGGATAAAAGAATATATACAGTCTACTGGCATTGAAGGATAATAAGGAGATATTATGAACAAGTTACATAAATTTGACAACTTACATGAAACAGACAACTTTCTTGGAAGATAGAATTTACCAAACTAACGTAAGAAGAAATAGAAAATTCAAACTCATACCTACTAAAGAAATTGAATTAGTAATTTAAAACCTTGCCCAGACAGCTTCATTGGTGAATTCTACCAGACATTTAAAGAAGAAATAATATAAATCCTTCAAAAACTATTTGAGGAAACACAGGAGAAAGGAATAATTTCCAAATAAATCATTGTATGAGGCCGATATTAACGGGACACCCAAACCAGGTATAGATGTTACAAAAGAAGAAAACTATAGACCAATATTCCTCACAAGTACGGATGCAAAAATCTTAAACAAAATTTTGGCAGATAAAATTCAGCAGGATATAACAAGGATAATACATCACGAGCAAGATATAAAAATGATAACGTGGGGCATCTGGGTGGCTCAGTCGGTTAAATGTCCAACTCTTAATTTTGGCTCAGGTCATGATCTCATGGTTCCTGAGTTTGAGCCCCTGATTCAGGCTCTGGGCTGACAGTGGGGAACCTACTTGGGATTCTTTCTCTCTCCCTCTGTCTTTGCCCCTCCTTGCTCATGCTTTCTCCCTCAAAATTAATTAATTATTTAAAAAAAATTTTAAATAACACGTTTATTCAAGATGCAAAGTTGGTTAGCCCTTGAACATCCATCAGTGTAACTTATCATATTGAGAGTAAATTTTGATGAAGTCTCTCAGTAAACATAGAATAGAAGGTAACTTTTTCAACCTAATAAAGGACATCTACGAAACAAAACAAAAAGTCTTAAGGCCAAGATCATCCTTTGTGTTGAAAGACTGTACGTTTTCTTCTTAGAACTGGCAATACAACAAGCTTGTCCATTCTTACCATTTCTTTTGGGGGAGGTGGGGGAGCAATTCACATTTTTTTTAAAGTTTATTTATTTATTTTGATGGGGGGAGGGACAGAGAGAGGGAGAGAGAGAATTCTAAGTAGGCTCACACTGTCAGCACAGAGCCCTACGTAGGGCTCAAACTCAAACTGTGAGATCATGACCTGAGCTGAATCCAAGAGCTAGGCGCTTAACTGACTGAGCCACCCAGGCGCCCCATTCTCACCATTTCTATTGAACATTGTGCTAGAGATTCTGGCAGGACAATGAAGCAAAAAAAAAAAAAAAAAAAGGAAAGAGAAACAGAAGGCATGAGGGCATAAAAAATGAAAATGGAGATGTGAAGTTGACTTTATTCACAAATGAAATTACTTTATTTGTAGAAAGTTTTGAAGAGCCAAGAAAAAGAGCTACTAGTACTCATAAGTGCTCAAGACATAGGTTAATATACACAAGTCAATTGTGTTTCTATACAATGGACAATTCGAAAAAATTAGAAAAAAAAGAAAATTAGAATTGTTTATACCATAAAAATGTAATATTATGGAAAATGAAATGTGTACAAAGCCTAAACACTGAAAAATACAAAATAAAATACTACTGAGCGAATTTAAAGATTGAAATAAATGGTGAAATATGCCATGTTTATGGATTAGAAGACTTCATATTTCCAATATGAATGATTGTCAGAATGACTATCATTCAAAATTGATCTATAGGTTCAGTGCAATTCCAATAAAAATTCCAACAGAACTTTTTTGTAAAAATTGGCAAGCTGATTATAAAATGACCAAGAATAGCCAAAACAATTTTGAAAAAAAAATTGGAGATATTACCCTAGTTAAACTCTTACTATAAAGCTACAGTAATCAAGACAGTGTGATTTGTCCTAACAATAGACATATAGATCAACAAAATAGAACAGAGTACAGAAATAGAGATTCACATTTGTGGTCCATTGATTTTCAACAATGGTACAAAGATAATTCAGTGGAAAGGAAAATCTTTTCAACAAACAGTGCTGAAACAACGAGAAATCTATATGAAAAAAAAGAAAACCCAACTCACCTCATACCATCCACAAAAATAAATCAAAATGGATCATAGACATGAATACAAAAGCTAAAACAATAAAGCTTTGGGGAAAAAAAATAGGAGAAAAATCTCTATGACACTGGAATACATTTTTAAAAAGGTGTTTTGATAGGATACAAAAAACCACAACCTACACAGGAAAATAATGATTAATTAGACCTCGTTAAAATTTTTGAAATGAGCTCTTCCAATGACATCTTAAATAATATGAAAATGTAAGCCACCTATTTAGAAGAATATATTTGTAACACATATATCTGACAAAGGAATTGTATTCAGAATACATAAAGAACTTTTGTAACTCAATACTCAAAGGACAAACATAACTCAATTAAAAATGGGCAAAAGATTTGAGTAGACACTTCACAAAAGAAGGTATAAGGGATGGCCAATAATCACATGAAGAGTCATCAGGGAAACACAGATGAGTCATCAGGAAAATGCAAATTCAAATCACAATAAGTACAACTGCACACTCACTAGAAAGACTAAAATTTAAAAGACTAATGTGAAAGTTAATTTTATATGGCGATTTAACTGGATTAGAGGATTCACCTGGTATTTGGCTCAACATTATTTCTGAGTGTGTCTGTAAGGATTTTCCAGATGAGATTAGTGCTTGGACTGATGGATTCTGTGAAATAGACAGCCCTCTTCAGTGTGGGTAGGTATCGTCCAAACCATTAAGGGCCTAACTAGAACAAAAGGTAGGGGAAAGAGGAATTCCCCCCTGTTTTTCTGCCTTATTGCTTCAGTGGGGGCATCTCATCTCATCTCATCTCATCTTCTCTGGCCCAGGGACTGGTATTTACATCATCAGCTCTCTTGATTCTCAGGCCTTCATACTCAGATTGAATTACACCATTAGCTTTCTGGGGTCTCCCATGGCAGATCATGGGACTTCTCAGCCTCTGTAATCACATAAGCCAATTCCTTATAATAAATCTCATTTATAGCCTATTGGTTCTGTTTCTCTGAAGAACCCTGGCTAATACAACTGACAACCCCAACTTTAGGTGGACATGATGAAGCAAATGGTAATTTCTCACAAAATGAAATATGTACTTATCCTATGACCCATCAAGCCTACTCCTAAGTATTTACCCAAAGGGAATGAAAATATATATTTACAAACAGCCGTATGCAAGGATGGTCATAGCAGTTGTATTCATAATAGTCAGAACCCAGAAATAACACACTCATCCATCAGCAGAAGAATGGATAAATACATTGTGATATATCTTTATAAGAAAATACTACTCAATAAAAAAGAAGACTCTTCCAATTCAGGCAACAATGTAGATGAGTCTCAAAAACAGTATGTTGAGTGAAAGAAGCCAGAGTCAAAAAAATACATAGCGTTTGATCCCATTTTCGTGAAATTCTGGGAAAATAATCTACGGTGAGAGAGAGGGCATCAGTGGTTGCTTGGGGATTGGGGGGAAGAGGTGGGAGTGGGGGCAGCTGGGATCTAGCAAGTGTTATGTCACTAACTGTGCGAGCTTGAGAAGGAGCCCTCTTCTCCTTTGTTTCTTCAAGTAGAAAAGATAAGTAAATAGACCCAGGTCATGCATACTAGCTGATCTTCAAGGTCCCTGCCAGCCAGCACTACATTCTTGGTCTCTTCTGTATCCAGGGCCCATAAAAGAATAAAACAAATGAGTGTGTTGGTGGTGTTTGCATTGAATTACTAAAAACTAGCATAATTGTCATAAAGTATTTTTGTCAGAGAAGAAGGGAATAACGATCTAGCATAACTTTTTTTTTGCCAGAGAAAAATATGAATTAATTGTAAAATAGGCCAGAAAAATGAAGGAAGACTTTTGACTGCAGTTGCAGGAGGCCTGTGATTTTGATAGGAAATGCTGAGTAAAGGGTGTGGTAAGTAGCGGAAGGAAATGAAAGTAAAGAAAGAAAGAGAAACACAACATCCAGCAAAATGAGGGCTCTTATCACCATCCAAATTGCTTTCCCGATACAAATTAGGTAACTATAAAAGTGAGAGCCATTTATTTTCCTAGTGAGGTCTTGCTCATAAGCTATTATATGTTATTTATAACAATCAAGTAAATAGACCCCACAATGCACTTAATAAGGGCACTTCGCTAGGCCCTCCTCTGAAGGAACACATTGCCTATTTCATAACAATCCCATGAGAGAGGTACTCGGCTAGTACCTTTCCCTCCCATTTTACAGATGGGGAAACTGAGACACTTGCCGCTACATTACCTTTCTAAAAACTAGACTTCTGAACTTGGAAGCACAGCTGGCTTCAAGGCTTTGGATGAGGGATCATGGGCCTGTAACACCTAACTTGCCCAAGCATGGTGAGGACTAAACATGATAATGTACGTAAATCCCCCGGTGCAGGCTCAGTTCCCTATAATGGCAGTTACTACTTGAAGGAACAATTAATTTTAACTGTGACGATTAGTAAAGTGTCTGGGAAGATGTAAGATTAAGCAGAACCTGAGTGACAAGACTATTCAAGACAAAGGAAATAACTTCAACAAAGTTAATTGTGTGACAGTGGAGGGCGTATTCAGGAACCGTGAAACGAGTGGGTGGCATCAGGTCTGGGGATTGTAGAGGAGACGAGGCCAGAAAGTTTTATTGGGGCTACTCATTGTGCACAGTTAGAGTTGCACAGCTCTTCATATGCAAGAGCAGGGAGACTATAAGCTTTGGTGGGTGGAGAGGATGCTGGGGTTTGACACAATCTTGCCAGTGTCTTAGGAACAGAACTCTAATGACAGCTTAGAGCATGGGCTGAGGTGATGGGCAGAGACTAATCAGGACATTCTTGCAAGGCTGAGATTTAATGAAGGTCAGGTATGGGGCTGCAGAGAAAATGGAACCTTAGGAACACAGTGGTAGGCTCAACCGGGTTCCTGGGTGGGAGACAGTGATGGGGGAGATGCTGGAACTGCGATATTTCCAGGATGTCAAGCATAAGCGGTATGCAGCCCAGTTCTGACTGTGGTCAGGGGCTTCAGTCAAAAGAAGGACTAGGTCTGTATGGAAGGATGGGTTCAATTCAGGACATACTGACACTGATGTCGACAGAACATCCAGTTGGAAATATGGGCCTGGGGCTTGGAAGATGGGTCAGCTAGAGGCAGATGGAGAGTTAGCCCCTTAAAGACCACAGCTGAAACCGCCCAAGTAGATGAAGTCATTGAGGAAGAACTTGCAGCATGAGATAACTACTACCGATACTGCAACCATTACAAGGGTCTTCCTGCGTGCTCGGGAGATCTTGACTGATAGGGCAAAGAGCGTCAGACAAAATATTAAGTCTCGTGTGGGCTGTTATGTGTTCACTGTCACTGATTTTCTCAAGAACACTGTGGGGTAGGAAAAAAGAGAGAGGAAGGACAAACCCTTCTTAAGGTCCCTATTTTCACGGTTTTGGCAGATGAGGAACTAGAAAAGGGAAGAAAGACCAAATTTTGTCAAAGTTACATGAAATCTCCAACAGCCAACTTCTCGCCACCAGACAGATCCTGCCTTCATTATTCCTAAACCCCAGATGAGGGTCTGGAGGCACATGTCCGGAACTGTGTAACAACACAAGGGGTCATTTGGGAACTGCCAAATTCACAGGACAAAAAGCGGTATTCAATTATGGCTTGGGCTGGATTGAGCTGGTCCAGGAAGGGTCTGGGAGAAAAAAAACATGTGTGTTGGGTCTTGAAGGGCAGCGGAGCATGAAGTGGAGAAAAGAGCAGGTGGACATTGCAGGTCGGGGGCCACAGCCTGGAAGGTCAAGCATTTTCTCTTAAATCGTATTTACAACTTTGTGCTCTACAAAATCTCCTACAAACCCATTCTACTTACTGCCAGACTCCCTTTTTTTTTAATTTTTTATTTAAAAAAAATTTTTTTTAACGTTTATTTATTTTTGAGACAGAGAGAGAGCATGAACGGGGGAGGGTCAAAGAGAGAGGGAGACACAGAATCTGAAACAGGCTCCAGGCTCTGAGCTGTCAGCACAGAGCCAGATGCGGGGCTCGAACTCACGTTCTGTGAGATCATGACCTGAGCCGAAGTCGGCCACTTAATGGACTGAGCCACCCAGGCGCCCCTGCCTGGCTCCATGTTTAACTGTAAAATTTCTACTCACTCTGAATGCTGCTGGAACATACTTATCTGTTCATCAGGTTTGGCAAAACAGTGACGTATGATCTTCCTTAAACATCAGCACATCTCAGCTTTTCTTTCAGTTTCCTATTTATTTTCATTCCGACATTTATTTACATACCTGTGATTTTTCAGTGTGAACTCTGTTAATGTCAAATAGTGTTACACTCTGAACTATTGACATTATGCCTGGAGATTTTTAAAGGACAATTAATTCTCAGTTACTTCCACATTAATGGTCTCTGCCCCCCAACTCAGGAGGGACCCTGCAGCAAGGTCATGTCCTAGATGGTAGTGGGCACTGTTCCTTGGCTTCCCAGCACTCATTCGCCCTCCCATTTTTTAAGAGCAGTCCAAATTCCTTGTTGGAAATTACTGGCTTCTTATTACGAGAGTCTCACTGGGACTGTCAAGGAACCCTGTCTTCTACTTGCCAAGAGTAATCACTGACTGAAGTTGGCCAATCAAATTTTATTCTAAGTTCATCTTGAGCAGGGTCACTGAAGGACTGTTAAAAGAAAAAAAAAATTGGAATGGGATTTATTTCAACAGAGATGCTCTGAAGGCATCACTGATTACTTCCTACCACTTAGCTAAACCAGAGCTGTTCTGGTTCTGTCCTTCGTGAGCCTTATTCTTTAGGTCCTTTCTTGATTCTCTGAGCCACCTCATAACTTTCTCATAAATAATATAGTAATAAATAATTATATATATATATATATAATTATATGTAATATATAATAAATAAATAAAAATAAAGGTAAATAAAAAATAACTTAGAGTCACTTTCTATTGTTTAAAAAAGAAGAAGATGAACTAATTTGCTGGCCCTACTAGAAAATCTAGTATTTCCAATTGTCTGCCAAAGTGACCTCCACTGATGTGGGAAATCAGGGGGTGATAAGGATGGACTGGAAGGTATCTGTCTACTCTCCACCCTCCTCCACCTGCTGTCTCCCCCAGAGGATGGTTTGAACAGGACAAAGTGTTCTGGCTCCAGTGTTCTCTGGCTTCCTACTGAGCTTGGTCCTGTCTCCATCTTGAGAGCAAGATGTAGGTGTGAGTTTTCGCAGCTTCCTCATTGAGAGATTGCGTCAGGTTGGCTGCATCCAGCAGTGTGCTGGTAAATGTGTAACAGCTGGCTCCCTGAAAAAAAGGAGGAGGAGGAGTTCTTGTTCGTAGTATTTGCTGATTTCTGTGGCATAGTATTATCATCACAACCTATATGGTTGCCAATGTGACATCACCGAATGCAGAGTTGGGCAAAAATGCTAGCAATCAGCTCCTGTGTGTCCTAGCACACGGCTGGCTGTGTCCCCCAACAGAATAGCATGATTGTTTCTCCTTTAGAGTCCCACCAACTTCTCCCTCCTGTCCTTTTGTGTGCCTGGGGGTGATAATTCTACTGCCTCTAGCTCCGGGCACTTTCCCTAATCTCTGCACACATCTTTGCAAAGGCAAAGTGTCCCCTTGTAAGAAAACCAACCATTCACACACACACACACACACACACACACACAGACATACACACACCCCTTTGAAAGCACCATCGTTTTCATATGGGCATAGGAGTAACAAGCCTCCAAGCTGGCCCCTAAATTTGAATGCTTGATCTACTACTTACAAACAGTGTGACCTGGGTACAGTCACCATCAGCAAATATAAATAATGACAGTACTTACCTCAGAGTGTCGATGTGAGGATTGAATCAGATGGTGTAGGCAATGTGCTCAGAACAGTGTCTGATACTTAATAAGTACTTATGCGAATGAGACATTTGGTTATTAGACATGAATTTAATATCATATCCATATCACAGAGCTATCATTTTGAGACTGCCCTTTTATTGCATCCTATACTTTCCAGTCATGCTTTTCCCTCTTTTTCCCCAAAATTATCACTGTGTAGCTATTGCTCAGCTTAGCTAAATGTACTTGCTTCACTTCCTCAAGGATTTCTCTGATAACTTGAACTGATGCAGCATTTTCTGTTTGCTATAAATTTCCCCACTTACAAGAAAGATTTTTAACATGCATGTACATTCAGGAAAGAAAAGAAAATGATACCTACCCTTCAGGAGGATTCTGGGTCAAGGAATTAGTAGGAACAAAGAGGGGTAGCTGTATCTCAAAGAACATTGTAGATATAAATCAAAGCGAAGGGGAAATAGGAAGTCACATGGCTACAGCTTTTGATTATCCTGATCAGGATTATTTATAGCAAATCCTGGCAGGCATTTCTGTTGAAGGTACTAAATGCATTGAAGAAATAACTTAAAAAAATACCCATCAAACTGCCGATGGCTAAGATAACACTCTCACTCTGAGATCCTCAAGGTGAGACTGAGAATACCAATAATTATGGGAACCACAAGCCCAAAGATAATATAAGCCACCCCAGAAACCTATTGCACAGTTCAGGATCCCTTCCCCGTAGCATCCTCTTTAAGCTGAGGGGTCAGAGTTTACCTGCCAAGCCACTCTTCTCTCCAACACTAAACCACGGCTCTCCCCCAGAGTATATCCTACTTCAGTTGTAAAATGCCAGAAGCACTGCCTTGAGTGGAAGGTGTTTGCTTTTATAGCAGCGTCTGCCAGCCTTAAGACTCTTGCTGCAGAATCCTGACAGCAGGACTTGTCACTCATCAGAAATCTGCAACCCCCTCCCACCCCCACCCAAACCCTGCAAGGCTGAAGAGCTTAGAAGTCTCTGAAATGGCTCATTCTCAATGTTTTCTCGGGATCAGAGAAGCTGTGCCATAGGTCTGATCATTGACCAAAGACATACACGGAGGCCTCACAAATCTGCCTCTACGTGATAATAAGATGAGCAACAGCTCCGTATTCCCACCCCAGCTGCTCCTGAAACCTCAGAGCTTGTGCTTATTCACCACTTAGACGTGTTTCCTTGACTATCAGAGACTACCTTTTTCTCTTCTGAAACCTAAAACTTATCCCTGCCAAGGCCACACAACCCCATCCTTAGAAATTCCTCAACACTGCAGGGACAGGCCAAGTTTCAGAAACATAACCAATCTCTCCATGCCCCTCCTTATCCCAGGCTTACAGGAGTTTCCCTCTGTAATTCTCATCACTAAAATATTTTCACTGAAAAAGACCACTAAATGCTCAGTTTGTCTCCACGGGCTCCCGGGATTGATTTGGTTAGATACCTGGAGTTGGATATTCTTGTCTTGGAGTCTTCTTTAAGCTAGGAACTCAGTGTAAGTTACGGCTCTGGAGGTCAAGAAGTTCCTGAGAAGCTGGGCCACCAACAATGGATGGCTACTGACCTCCGGGCAGCACTAGGAGTATCACATGGCCAAGGAGCTGGGATTCTTTTGTATCTTGAGCATTTAGTCGAGGCTGCCAGATGTGCCCATCTTGAGAGGATCAAGAACCAGGGATGCTTCTCTCTTATCTCTAGGTGTGCTCACTTTCTTTATGCATAGATCAGCATCTTGGTCAAAAAGTGTGGTGTTGGTTTTAGGCCTAGCTTAGTTTGATTATGAAAGGTTCTTTTTAATCAGTTGCAAGCAGGATCTGGGTAGGAGTCCAAGAACGGCGTAGAATTATGGCTGAAATTAAATTTTGCTGTTGATTCCAGTAAATAAAAAGAACTATTGATTGAGGCTAGGGCAACCTCAGTGTTCCCAGTCAGACTGCTAGTCAATACTTACTGTTCATATTAGGGTTTAGCAGATATATCAATCAGGGTCCCAACAAGAGAAGAACAGAACACTCGAATTAGGATAAGTTAGGAATATTTATAAGGGACTAATTATAAAATGCAGGTAGAGTTAAGAGAGCCATGTGGATAGGATTAATTCAGATATGGCAGAAGCTGAGCAGTTAACCATTCTTGGCCCCAAAAGGGACAAGGCAAGGGAAAGTTATGGAGCCTGTAAGCATAGAGAATCATGTATAGCAGTTGCCTTGCGAGGACCTATGAGTGACGTTTGGATAAGAGTCAGATCCACCCTAAGGCAACCTCTCCCTGTCCTCTCTCCTTTGGGTCTCTTGCCAGACACCCCTTTGACTATACCCATCCTGAAGCCAAAGACATGGAGCCATACCGGGCAGCCTCTGGGGCTGAAAACAGAATGGAGATGGGTGGGGAGTGAATCTGGAGGAGCCAGTACCTATTATCTGGCACCCGTGGATTTCCAAAGCACAATAGGACCTCCTTCTACTTACCCTTCTAATCAACCTAATTACGTCTCATCTCCCCTAGGTTTTTCTTAAACATGACTGTCTCGCAAGGCTTCATGTCTCAGGACTCCCTCCACACTTCTTGCTGCCTCCCTCTTTTACCTATGGGTTTAATTCTCACCATAGTGCCTGGTTCCTAGAAATGTAGCCCCAGCTTCAAGCTAATCCAACTGCCTGCTGAGTAACTTGACCCAGAGGGCCACTGATACTATAAAATCAATAAGTCCCCAAACAAATCCATAACCTTCCATTACCACAACTCCAAACTGGCTCCTCCTCCTAACTTACACTACTTCTGTTAATAGGACCATCATTCTCCCAATTATCAATTACTCTAAGCTCAGTCATGCTTATCTGTCCTCTCCTTCTCCTTCTTCTCCTTCTCCTTCTCCTTCTTCCTCTTCCTCTTCTTCTTCCCCTTCTCCTCCTTCTCTTCCTTCTTCTTCCTTTCCCCTCCATTTGTTGCAAAGTCCTGTACCTTCTTCCAGTGTGCTTTTCTACTACGTGTTCAGTCTCATGATTGTCCTAGTTATGGGCCTTTAGTTCTTACTTAAACTGTTGTAATAAGTTCCTAAATGTAACCCTAGCTCCAATCCACTCTGTACTCATTCCAATGCACAAATATTTAAGTGTGTTGCACCAAGTTGCCTCATTGATACAGCCATAATTGTTGTCCCTGTCCTCTTTGAAATAGAACATTGGAAGGGAGAGAAATCTTCCAAAAGCAGTGCGTTTAGCACATACCCCTCATTTTGCATATGACAACCTGGGGCACAGAGAAACTGCTAGTCGGTATAATCTGTCCCGAAATCCCAGTGCTCTGAAAAGCCATTGATGATGCCTCCTCACCCTTCTAATTAGTACAGCATAAATTCTGCAGCCTGCCATTCTAGGCGATGCCTTCAACATATTCTCAACTCATCTTTTTAGATGCAACTACTCTATATATAGCCAATTCTCTACCTAAAGTCAACATTCTGGAATATGACTTGCAATTGGCCTCATTAGTGTCTTTGCTCATCCTTTCTCCTACTTGAATTGGCCTCCTCTCCCTTGCTTCCCATGGTACCTGCTGAACATCTAACCACCTTTCAGAGCATATGCCACGGCATTCTCCTTTGCATCCTCTTTCACAAAGTTCTTTACAACGCTGTTCTGAAATTTCCCCAACCAGACGTGATCGTTCTCTTTTTTAAATCTCTAAAAAAACTTTCAGCACTGTTATTTTACCCAGACCTTTCAAGTATTTGCTTGTTGTAATTTGGATGCTTGTCCTAAGCCATAGCTTCTTCTAAGCATGGCCTATGCCATTTTCTTCAACTGTGTATCTCCTGTGGTATTAATGCAGTGCATTTTACAGAAATATTTTTAATTCCATAACTATTTTTAAATTTTGCCTTCTGATACTTTTTTTTTTCTTTGGAAAGAACTGACTCTGCCCATACTTCTCCAACATAACTGTGTTTCACGTGTGTTCCTCTTAGGAGGAATGAAGTTTCGTTGTTATTGTTGGTCTCTTGTCTACTAAGATGAAGGTGCCCACCGAGCATGTTTCGTTCCCCTGGTGCCTTACCACTCTCCTTGTCGAATTGGTGGGAGAGAAAGGTAAAGTCTACTCTCTATATTTTTTTTAATTTTAGAGAGAATGAGGTGGGGGGAAGAGAGTGCCTATGTGAGGGGCAGAGGGAGATGAAAGAGAGAGAGAGAAAATCTTAAGCCCATTGTGGGGTTCAATCCCATGACCCTGGAATCATGACATGAGCCAAAATCAAGAGTTGGATGCTCAACTAACTGAGCCACCCAGGTACCCCAAGTCTAGTCTATTTTGTAAGTGAATATGTTTTTGGCGGTTAAATTATGTGTGTAACATATGTTGAAGAAATGAATGAATAATTGAAAGGATGCATGCTTGTTATGACTGCCACTAGGCGTGCGTTCTGTCTCATTGGACACATTTCTTTTCAAATCCTATCTCTGCTACTTGGCCGAAAGATCTTGGAGAAGTCACTTAATCTCTTTGAACCTTAGAGAGTATGGACTAGGTTGAAATTTTCAAACTTCTCTTTTAAGCCAAGGATCTCTTATCAGACAAAGTCTTACTCAGACATGCACTATGTAAAAGCAATGAGATCAGAGGCAGAAGTAGTTTGGTTGAAAACTGGGGAAGGAGCTTTGAGGAATGAGGTGTGAAAACCAATGGACAAGTCCATTCCATATCTAACTTCTCTATTAACCACTTTATCAAAGACTAGTCAGAGCTACAAGACTCACACTACCACTGCCTGGTAGGACCTTCTAAAATTCTCATTGACTGAGGGCATTAAAAATGAGAGACAGATGCCACTTCACACCCATTAGGATGGCTACCATAAAGGAAAAAAAATAGAAAATAACAAACATTGGCATGGATGTAGAGACACTGGAATCCTTATTTATTGCTGATGGGAAGGTAAAATGGTGCAGCTGCTGTGGAAAACAGTATGGTGTTCCTCAAAAAAATCAAACACAGGGGCGCCTGGGTGGCGCAGTCGGTTAAGCGTCCGACTTCAGCCAGGTCACGATCTCGCGGTCCGGGAGTTCGAGCCCCGCGTCAGGCTCTGGGCTGATGGCTCGGAGCCTGGAGCCTGTTTCTGATTCTGTGTCTCCCTCTCTCTCTGCCCCTCCCCCGTTCATGCTCTGTCTCTTTCTGTCCCAAAAACAAATAAACATTGAAAAAAAAATCAAACACAGAATTACTATATAATCCAGCAATTCCACCTCTAGGTATATACCCAAAAGAATTGAAAATAGGGACTTGAATAAACGTGCACACCCATGTTCAGAGCTGCAGAAGTTTCTGTGCAGTCAAAACACGGAAGGAAACCAAGTATCCATTGACAGATGAATGGATAATTCAGTGGAATGTTATTCAAGGTCTAGAGGGAGAGAGTAATGGGGAGTTAATACATCCAGTGTTTGAGTTGGGGATGATAGAGAGTGATGATAGTTGCACAGCAATGAGAATGTAGTTAATGCTACTGAATTGTACACTTAAAAATAGTTAAAATAGTAAATTTATTTTGTGTATATTTTATCACAGGAAGAAATAGAAATAGACTTGTATTTATCAGTTTTGGAGTTTTTGCAATGTGGAGAAAATCTGCAAAGTGTATGTAGGACCCAGAATGAGTTTCAAGATATTTAATGATAACGGAGTTCTCCATTTTAATATAGGGAATTCCCTTTCTTTAAAATGTTTATTTTGAGAGAGAAAGGTGAAGGGAGGGACAGAGAAAGAGGGAGACAGAGAATCCCAAGCAGGCTCCGTGATGTCAGCGCAGAGCTCAATGCAGGGCTCAGTCTCATGAACCGAACTGTGAGCTCATGACCTGAGCCGAAACCAAGAGTCAGATGCTTAACCAACTGAGCCACCCAGCCACCCCACTATAGGGAATTTCTGAAGTGCTGATCTCAGGCTGAAGCTCATACTCACTGGGCAAAGACATGCAAAGCACTAAATCAGTGATCATCCCAGTGGCTTCTAGGACCGGACAGGTTGTTCCTCATTCACTACAGTGGTCTCTGAAGTCTAAGTCTCCAGGTCTTATTTTCCATCAGAAACCAGGAGAGAATTTCAGGAACGAAGCTAAGGACTGTGACCACATGCCAACACATAATCAGGCTTGCCTAGGAAAGGGTCAAGGAGTCCAGAAGTGGCTCTCACAGCCCTGTATCAAACCACACAAGGGAGTTCGGTCACGGGAACTCTGACTGCGGCAGCATTCAGCAATTGTGGCCATAAGTAAGGGAGTAATTTTCAGGCCACAAGTTGGAGCCAAGACTGGCACCTCCCAGGGAAAGCACAGACTGGGTCTGTAGGTTTAGCCTGTCCTTTATACCTAAGCTATATCTGAAAAATCTTACCGTTTAACTATTAACAGACTTTCCTATCCCCTGCTGTCTGTTAGTTTGGCTGTCCTAACACTAAACAATATTAAAGTATACGTTTAGGCAGTTCAAGGCCAATATAGCAGCTTTACAACGACCAAGACTCAGGCTTTTACTCTGATTGCTCTGCTATGCTAGGGTGTGGTCCTTGTCATCATGATCCAAGATGTCTAATTATATTCAGCAGAAAAATAGAAAAAAGGGGGAGGGAAACATGTTCTTTCTCTTTAAAGTTACAACACCCAACTCACATACATTGCTCTGCACCCCAAGACCATGCAACACGCAGATGCAAGGGAGTCTGCATGATGGAATCAATTCTGAGAGTCTGTATGTCCTGCTAAAATTCTGGGGCCTACTTGCTGAAGGAAAATAGGAACTCCCTAACCTGAGCATTCCGTCTACTTGAAATACTGGTGGTTGCTGGCACTCTCCCAAGGTGGGTGGGTGCCCTAGATCTCGAGTATTCAGCCTAGTCAACAATCTGTGTCTTGGGTGTATCTTCTGTTTGTAGGGCTGCCTTACACACTTACCTCCTTGTGTGCTGAATCTTAGATCCACAGATGGGTTATGCTCTGAGATTATCAGCTACCACCTCACCCTGAAGATCTGTCTTCATTCCTAAGCCTGGCGGGACATAATATGGCTCGTTTCCACACAAACTGCCTGGAGATCAGTGGAATTAAATACAATTTTCAAACTATGTATTTCACAATGAGCATGCACATTCCCTATCAATTCAGTAAGAAAATTACTATCCTCATTTTACTATTGAGGAAAATTATTATCCTCATGAGGTAATAGAGGCTCAGAGATGTGAAGTCACTTTCACTAGGTAGCTCAGTGGCAGGAGTGGGATAGCATACTTCTTTGTAAGGAAATTACTACAAATACAAGCCACTGCCATAAGAAGGGTTTTTGAAGAATTCAAGGAGTCTATAGTAAAAAACTAACTACTTCTGACTAGAATGGTGACAGATTAGGGAGGACATGGAGCACATCCCTCTTGTCTTGATAGGTCTTGATATGGCTAGTGTATTAAGCTTATCCAGAGAACAGAACTAATAGGATGTCCCGGTGGAGGGAGGGAGGAAGAGGAAGAGTGAGAGTGAGAGGAAGTGAGAGAGAGAGAAAGAGAGAGGAGAGAGAAAGAAAGTGATTGCTTCAAGAAATTGGTTCAAATGATTGTGAAGGCTGGAAGTCTGAATTCTGCAGGACAGGTAGGCAGGCTTGAGATCCAGGGAAGATGGTATTGCAGCTTAAATCCGAAGGCAGGCTTGAGGCAGAATTCCTTTTTCCTTGGGAGACCCTGATCTTTCTCTTTGAATGTTTTCAACTGATTAGATGAGGCCCATCCACATTATGGAGGATAATCTGCTCCACTTAAAGCCTGCTGATGGAAATGTTAATCTCATCTAAAAATACCTTTCCAGGGGCACCTGGGTGGCTCCGTCGGTAGAGCATCCGACTTCGGCTCAGGTCATGATCTCACAGTTGGTGAGCTTGAGCCCTGCATCGGGCTCTGTGCGGACAGTTCAGAGCCTGGAGCCTGCTTCAGATTCTGTGTCTTCCTCTCTTTCTGCCCCTCCCCTACTCACACTCTGTCTCTCTCAAAAATAAATAAATATTTTTTAAAAATAAATAAAAAATAATAAATAAATAAATAAATAAGTAAATAAATAAATAAAACAAAACAAAATAAAATAAAATAAAAAACAAAACCAAAAATACCTTTCCAGGGACGCCTGGGTGGCTCAGTTGGTTAAACGTCCAACTTTGACTCAGCTCTCGGTTGGTGGGTTCGAGCCCCGTGCTGGGCTCTGTGCCGACAGCTCAGAACCTGGAGCCTGCTTTGGATTCATTGTCTCCCTCTCTCGCTGCCCCTTTCCTGCTCATGCTCTGTCTCTCTCAAAAAGAAAAAAAAAAACAACTTTTTTTTTAATTAAAAATTCCTTTCCAATGACATCGAGACTGATGCTTACCAAATATATGAGTACTGTGCTAGCCACGCTGACACATAATATTAGCCATCACAGCTAAGAAGAAGAGAGGCAGATTTGGGTAAGCTTTGAATGCTAGATGAATTGGTTTGGCTTTATTAAATTATCAAATTATGAAATATATATAATGGTACCTGAGGCATAGGAGGCACTCAAATCATAATTTCCTTTATCTATAAAAAGATTTTGCAAGGAATCAGGCAAGGAGAAGGAATATGAGTTAGAAATCTTTTGCCATGCATTAGGCATGAAGGAATAGATTCATCACTTACTATGTGTCAGGCACAAATATATGCATTAGATACATTATCTTATTCAATACTCATAACCACCCTACAAAGTAGGTGTGACTTGACCAATGAAGAACTGAGACATTCTCCCCTACCCCACCCCAAATGAACTTGCCCAAGACCTTATGACTAGGAAATGGTAGAGAGGGAATTCAAACCCAGGTCTTCTGATTCCAACCTATGCTGTCATCAGTGAAGGTAGTGGCAGCAGAAATAAGAAGGAAGGTCACGGGGGTGCCTGGGTGGCTCAGTGGGTTAAGCCTCTGACTCTTGATTTCAGCTCAGGTTTGTGAGTTTGAGCCCTGCGTCGGGCTCTGCACTGACAGCGTGGAGCCTGCTTGGGATTCTCTCTCTGCCTCTCCCCTGCTCACTCTCTCTGTTCCTCTCTCAGAATAAATAATAAACAAACTTTAAAAAATTTTTAAAAAGGAGGAGCACAGAGTCCAATAGCATTGTGGAACTGAAAGAATTTAGCAGTTCGTCAGATATCATAGTGACAGAGCTAAAGACAGTTGCAGAATTTTTAGTCTGGATGGATTTTTTTAACAGGCGAAAACAGGAAACTTCTAGAAAAAATAGGGTAGTCCTTATGAGAAGCTGGTTTTAGAAGAATCAGAGAGTTTTGGCTTCATTCAAGAAATATTCATTCAGTTATATTTGTGTGGTAGACCTTGTTCTAGACCCTGGGGATCCGCCAGTAAATAAAACAGACTGACATCTCTGTCCCCACACTTTCCAGTGTGGAGAGATTAAAACAAAACAACAAATAAGTAAACTGAAGTTGATGTCAATGATAAGTGTTGTGGAATGAAAAAATGGGGAAGGGGGATTCAAGGTGGTCAGAAAACTACTCACGGAGAAGTCATTCAAGGAAAGACCTCAAGGAGGGTACAAGGGTCATGCAGGTGTCTGGAGGTAAGCATTCCAGCCAGAGGAAACAATGAGAAGAGTGAACAAGGAAAAGAAGAGGAAAAGACGCGGTCAGGGTCTCATCGGGTGGGATCTTACAGATCATAAGAGATTTGGCTTTATTCTGCATGAAATGGGATGCCATTGAGGGGCTTTGTGTACGATTGTGTCAGGATGTGACTTCCATTTTAAAGGCACCACTATGGCTGCTGTGTTCAGAAGAGTGAGGTGCGGTAAGGGTGGGCCGTTGGGCCAGGCTGGAGCAAAGAGAAGTCACCAGACTCTGAATATATTTTGAACGTAGACCAGATTTGTTGATTGTTTGGATGTGAGAAGGAAATGTGTGCATTTAAGGAAGTTTTTTTTTTTTTTTAAGTTTATTTTCTCGGGTGGAGGGGGGTAGGGGCAGAGGGAGAGGGACAATCCCAAGTAGGCTCCACACTCAGCATGGAGACCAATGCGGGGCCCCATTGCATGATTCTTGGATCATGATCTGAGCCAAAATCAAGAGTGGACACTAAATGGCTGAGTCACCCAGACTCCCCTTAAGTAGAATTTTTGTATTTAAGTGGCAATTCCTAAAATATTTTTTTAGGTTTATTTATTCATTTCAAGAGAGACAGGGAGAGAGAGAATCCTAAGCAGGCTTCGCACTGCCAGCATGGAGCCTCATGTGGGCTTGAACTCATGAAATTTGACATCATGACCTGAGTCCAGACCAAGAGTCTGATGCTCAACTGAATGAGCCCCCCAGGTGCCCCTTAGGTGGCAGTTTCTAATAGTCCTTGGAAACATGATGACTGGAGGACAAGCAAGGGGACAATGCTGGAGACAGAGGTTTGAGAAACTTTCACTGTAGTGCCAGTAAGATGACTTTTAAGAACGTGTCCGGATAGAGGATGTATGTGCCTGATGCAAAGGTATAGCTAAAGAACATAATGGAGGATATTGAATCTTGAGTCATGTGAAGGTTCAGGGTGTGGCAGAGGCACCAAGAGAGACATATAGGGGAACAGAATTGATGAATTCCAATTCACTAGATCTTGTACTTTGTGATTCAGTCTTTGAAAGGGAATGAATCAACATAGTACTATTGCTGCTATGTTTAGATGTCTACTAATGGTGATATTACTAAAATCTATTTGTGATTAAAGCATTTGATCATTTGAATCATCACATAAATCATCTGACAGTCACAGAACTTTGATTTAGCAAATTGGAAGGGTAACTGGTATCCTTTTGTCTTTTTAGTTCCTGCTGAATTTGTACTTATGAAAAACATGGTCCATCCACCTGTGATGAGCTATTCTATTCTTCTCACGGGCACTAACCTCGTTCTTGTTTGGATTCAGTTGTTGTTGTTGTTGTTGTTGTTTTATATATATAAAACACTAAGATTAATTTAATAGTCACTTTTGGGCTTTTCAAGTCTTAATAGAAGTAAAACTTGTTTTCATTGGCTTTTCCTTTACAGGCTCAAAAGACTGAATTACAGTTAAAAATGAGTGTTATACAAACAAGGCGCTCTGTGTGCAAACAACAAGTCCAAGATTTCACTGCAGAGCAGGGAGCCTCCTCTTTTACAGAAAGAAGCGTTTAACTGTTCAGAATGTTCCACGTCTCCACTGATAGGCTCAAGGCTCACCGACCCCACGGAAGTGCAGTGTTGCACAGATGTTTTTAAGTTAGTAATGATCTCTCCTCAGTTGTATCTCACCAGCTATGATCACCACGGTGCAAACCCACCGTTATAATTTGGTCAGACCTCCTCTGCATCCCTTCACCGAATAAAGTGTCCACCTTACGCTCTTCCTTTTTGACGGCCCACACAAGTTGTCTGAAACCTGGGTATGCTTCCTGCTCCCACTCCATCTTCTCTTAACTGCTTCATCTGAACGCATTTAATGACTGAGAGCAGGCTTACAACATGGCCGTCGTCATCAAGAAACATCTTCAGACACATAATGGATTCCAGACCGAATATTTTTCAATGTAGAAGCCTCAGGTATTTAAGAACGTATTTGTACATCCTCTTACCCACTCCAATTAATATAAAATGAAGGGCTTGAGTGAATTTGTAATAGCAGCAGCCAACATTGAGAGCTTACCATATGCCAAGCACGTCATATATTTTAACTTGTTTAACCCTTACAACAAAATTCTGTGAGGCAGGTATTAGTATGCCCGTTTTACAGGTGGGGCAACTGAGTCTTAGGCCGCTTAACTGACACGGCTGTGGTCATTCAGCCAGAAATTCGATTTGAGCTCCAGCTGTGTGGCTCCACAGCCCACACAGAACCCCTGGACTCCTCTGCCTCTGTACTTCTTCACAACACGTCATTTACTTGTAATTGATGGGTCCCTTGGGTTTCTCAAGGGTGAGCGCGCCATTGGCATTTCATGGTTGTTCAGTGCCAAACTTAGCAGGATGTTTCATATTCCTAGCTCCTGGCACTGAACGTCAGTAGTTCCCTGCTGCACATCTCCCTTCTGTCCCTGAGAAACCAAAAGTGCCCTTGTACATTTCCAAAAACTTCCCAGTTAACAGTCTCCACTTGAGAATTATCAAATGAATTTAAAATAAAAATAAATAAATACATACATTCTCTCTCTCTCCCCCCCATCTATCTCATCACCACTTTTCTAAAAGTTTCATAAGTTTTTATAAGTTTGTAACTTTTAAAAACTTTTATAGCTTTAGAGGCACCTGGGTGGCTCAGTCAGTTGAGTGACCGACTTTAGCTTGGGTCATGACCTCAACGGTTCGTGAGATTGAGCCCCACGTTGGGCTTGTTGCTGTCAGTGCAGAGCCCGCTTTGGATCCTCTGCTTCCCTCTCTCTGCCCATCCCCCTCATGTTCTCCCTCTCCCTCTCTTGCTCTCTCTCTCTCAAAAATAAATAAGCATTAAAAAAAAAACTTTCGTAACTTTAAAAATACACCAACACACAGGATCAGGTTATGAAAATTAGGTGATTTTTACAGGGGTTTGCAATGCTCTCGTTATTCATGAATAAACAATTTTGAGCCTGAAGGATCTTGGATAGTTTGACATTCATCATTAAGTGAGATAAACTCTACCGTTTACCCATTTGCCTGGCAAACTTTTTTTTTACAGTGCAAAGGTAAACTTGAGTTCGGCCTGGGCCAAATCTCAAAGTCATGCGTCTGAAAGTCATGATCGCCCCCCCACCCACCCATGTTTATTTTTGGCTATCAAACTTCAGACCATGAGGCAAATGCCTGTTGCCCTTTTATCAGAGCCAACACTTCCTCAAGGAGACTGTAACAAGTAAAAATATTGAGTAGAGTAAAAAAGAATGTTGGGGTTTTGTTATTTTCTAAGCTGTGCTCGTCCGCATTATGAGACTTTGCACAACTGGAGCTAAGTCTCCAAGGTCACCACACGATGCAACCACATTACAAGGCTGAAATGTGGACTTTCAACTCCATTTTTAAATGACTGCTTTTTTTCCTAAGGATGTTGTAACAAGGCTCTGAGCTAGGTAGGAGGAGGCATACATTTACTTAAAAAGGAAAAAGGGTCAATTATAAGATGTAGCCTAAAATAGATACATTTAGGAGCTCCCCCACCCTTTCTTGGTTCACTTACTAAGACAGCCCACCAGTTTTAAACAAAATATTTTATCATCTTAGGTATTGTCAACAACGAGATAACAGTGTTCGGTTTTGTTCTGACCCTCTTTCGCCTATTCCGTATCTGTTTTGCAACATGCCGGCAGAGCTGGATCAACATAGTAAATGAGATACTTTGATGTCCCCGAGGGCTTAAAATTTAGGCCTTTTATTATTAGAAGTGTTTAATGATGATGTAGAGGTTTAAAATAAGAATTTCCCTTTGACAGCTATGAAATGACAGACAAACCTACATACTCTGGTATAGCCAAGTGTTGAAATACATATTAAAATTCAGATAAAATGAAAGCAACTCACAAAAAATGCTTTAGTAGTTTCTTGAAACCTGGTTTATTGACATCGCCTTGAAATCTGTTTATACCTGAGAAAATAAGGCAGGGCATACTTTAAAACACAGTTTATTCATAATGTGAGTATACATTTTTACTTCATTAAAAAAAAAAAATCTACCATGCCAGCCATTTTTACTTAACTTTGGCCATTTCCTTGAGAGAGGGTTGGAGGTAGTTAAGAGGAACAGGGCATTGCTAGCACTTTCCAGGCCCTTTTTGTGAAGGAATATGGCCATCTTCAGTAACTAGAATTCCTGGTGGCTTTGCTGCAGTGGGAGTTTGCTCAGCTTGACCTGCGGAAGGGAGCAAACTATCAGATCTGAGCAGCTAATAGGTTTGAGAATTCTTTATGAAAGTGAAAATGGTACTCCTTAAAAGGAGTAAAAGGATTTTGTTGGATGCATTAGTGAGAAAAATGAAGGGCACTTGAACTTCATTTTTTTTTTATCTGTAAAGATCCAATGGATTAAAGAGAGATGTGCTTTTGACTTGAGTTCTTTTCAGAAGAGATGGAAAATATCTTTCCAATGTTGATATTGTTATGCCTAAACAAATTCTCCTTCACAGCTGAGATTGGCTTCCAGCAGTGAGAATATTGCCAATGGAGCGATAATGTTGCAGCACGAGCCATAGCGGGACATGTGCTACCTTGGAGTTGGGGTGAGGGTTCCAGCATGGAACTGGAAGAGGTGCAATTAGGCTAGATGAAATAATTTTTTAGAAAGTTTATTTATTTATTTTGAGAGAGAGAGAGAGAGAGAGAGAGAGCACGTGTGGGAGCGTGAGTGGGGCAGGGGCAGAGAGGGGGAGAGAATCACGGCTCTGTGCCGTCCATCTCACAAGCTGTGAGATCATGACCTGAGCTGAGGTCAAGAGTCAGACGCTTAACCAACTGAGCCACGCAGGCGCCCCTGGATGAAATAATTTAAAGAAGAGAAAGACCTGCATACTACAGGCTTAACTGTATGTGATGGGATAGATTCAAGCAAAGGGAAAAGTAAGCAAGAAAAAGGCAAAAGAAAAAACCATGTACATGCTCCCTGGCAGAACTATGGTAGTTAAAAACTGCAATTTGCAGATATATGTACGTATACACACGGACATATACATATATAAAGTTAGGTGCATAACTGAGTTAAGTATTTTGGTAATTACAGACGAAAAAAAGGCAAACTTTGTAATCAAGGGGCAGTTTGGGTTCAGATTTTATAAATTCGGCTACATTCATTTAATTATTCATTTCTCTATACTACAATGCTTTTATTTTCTTGGGTTGTACTTTGAAGAGTAACCTTGAACCAAATACATCTATTTACATCCACAATACATGTGTTAACGTCAAAAGTCACAACACTGCTACATGAAAGACAAAGAGGCTAAGTCATATTCACGGGACAATCACGTGTTTAGGGTACAGAGCAGAGGAATCTGATCCACCTTTGAATTGTAGCCCCTCAGTCCCTGTTTGGGACACTTAAGAATCTCTCTGATGTCTCCTTTCCGTGTGATTTCCCCTTACTGGAGTATTAGCGTCTCAGAGTTGTTGTAAAGATTGTGAAATACAAGTATTTGTAAAGCACTAAGCATAATGACTCCTAGATGGACTTTTAAAAAGGCTAGATTCCCTTCCTTTTATTACACACACACACACACACACACACACACACACACACACACACCCCTCTAACATTTAGTTCATTTTAAACTTATTCCCTTCCTTTTATTACACACACACACACACACACACACACACACACACCCCTCTAACATTTAGTTCATTTTAAAGAAAGTTTTTAGGCAATGGTTTATGTGAACTTTTTTTTTCCTACTCATTTCAAAACAATTTACATAGTAATAGTCCAGTATAACACAGTAATGGATTGTGCTTGAGCTTTTTGTGTTATCATGGGATTGACCAGTACATACATGATATTTCCTATAGATGAGGCAGATGTTAACTTTAGGTATTTTTATATCTATGAAATTCTGCTAATACTTTTCATGTTAAAAATGGTTAATTTTCTTATAAAATACATATTTTTCTTTTTTTTTTTTTCTTCTTGTTGCTTCACAAAATGAAGTACCTCACATAAAACTTCTGGTATTGCCAGTCTAACGGCAGTGCTTATTACAAACTAGAAATTCTTACAATTGAAGTCAGAAACCCAGTGATTCCCACAGATACATCTTTTGAAGGTCAAGGTCTTTACTTAACAATGAATATATGAATAATACGAATGGATATTTGTGGTAGATTTAATGGTTCAATAGATATTTTCTCAACCTATCACTAATTTGAACATGATTTAGTTATGATAAAAACTACTTTCTCTCTCTCTCTCTTTTTAAGTAGGCTCCATGCCCAATGTGGGGCTTGAACTCACACCCTGAGTTCAAGAGTCGCATTCTCTGTCTACCAACAGAGCCAGACAGGCGCCCCATGATATAAAGTTCTTGTAATGATAATTAAATACAATAAATATTTTCCAACTCAGAGAGAAAGTGTCATTTGCATTTCATATTTTTGAGACTATTGACCATTGTCCAGAATGATGATCTGGTTACTCAAATGAATTTTTAAAAGTTGCCATACCAATATTTTAGTGCCAAATGGAAGTTTAGTAAAAATTTGTTTTTCTACTAAAACTTATTTTATTACCACACTAGATTCTTTACACGTATAAAACCTTTCTTTGTAATTACTACGGAAGAAATCTGGAGGCGTCACCGCTGGTTTCATTTTTTTCAGAGTAAGAGCTACCAATTTTTCAGCGTCTACTGGGGGCCAAGCGCATGCCAAGCACCGCACTTACCTTCTTCTTAATCTTGGCAACAGTCCTGCAGTGATAAAGACTCCTGGTTGCCCTCCCAACACACAGTGCAGCCACTATGCAGATAAGAGGGGCCAAGTAGCACAGCTGGCCAATCGGATCGACGAGGAAATTATTAAGTGTGGTGCCAGAAAATCTCTTTTCAAAGCAAGTCCAGATCAGCTGACGTGCTTTCTTTTCTTCTTCCATTTCTTCTGCCAATGCAAACCTACAATATTTGAGGTGAAATAGCTAACTGCCAGGTAACAAGAATGCATTAAGATGGGCTGGACAAGAAAACAGAGAACGCCTCACATTCTTAATGACGTTCTAAAACAGAGTGGACAAATGAGGCCCGCCTGGACTGTCTTCCACTGGTATATGTGATAAAAATAACCCTTGTTTTTCAGGTTTCTTATTTATGGATGAATGCAATTCTCAACCAATTCACCTGCAAAGAAAACATTGACCTTTCCGTGTCTGAGAGGAGGCAACCAAGCAGGTAGAAAATAGGATAATAATTGGATGCTCGGGCATCAGAATCATTAATGATCTGATTCAAAAGTGCTTTGAGAACTTTGGATTAAAAGTGCTGTATAGCATAGGGGAGATACAAACATTTCCCTTAATTTTAATAAATTTTTTTTACCTTGGACAAGTGTCTTTGACCCTAGTCCTCAGTGTACTTATCTTTAATACAAGAAAATTGTGCCCGATTATGTCTAAGACTCCTTAAAGACAGAACTATTAAAATGCTGTACATATTGGCCTATAAAAAGGCAACAGCAACAATCTGGCCCTCAAAAGCATGATTCCGGGCAGTCTTATGAATGCTAGTGAGCTATTAGTGTTCACAATGCAAAACTGAACACATAAGAGTCATGCTATCCCTAAGATTTAGAGGAATAGCCTAATCAAACAGGTAGCATTATACTCTGTATGGAGGTTTCACAGAAAAGTGCCAAATGGAGTCACTAAAAGAACATGGACTCCCATCTTGAATTTTGCTTTTCTAGACAGATTGTGCTTTTTTAGAAAGAAGGAACGAAAGTGCTCTACAAGTACAATACAGATAGAGTAAAAGCATTCTCATCCAACACCGGTACTGTTGGTGAATTGAAAAAGTACAGAAAAGGGGCACCTGGGTGGCTCAGTCGGTTGAGCATCCGAGTTCGGCTCAGGTCATGATTTCTCAGTCTCTGAGTTCGAGCCCCGCATCGGGCTCTGTGCTGACAGCTCAGAGCCTGGAGCCTGCTTCTGATTCTGGGTCTCCCTCTCTCTCTGCCCCTCTCCCGCTCACACTCTGTCTCTCTCTCTCAAAAATAAACATTAAAAAAAATTTTTAAAGAAAAAGCACAGAAAAGAAAAACGATGCTACATACCTTCAACTTTTAATTTTAACCTGAACTACATTTCATTTGTCAATCTTTTGAAATGCAAAATATTTGTAGATTTTTACGTTTTCTGGGCTTTTGTAGTTTCCTTGCTTGCATCCCATTTGATAGCAGTTTCTTCAGTGACTTGTTTACATTCCATTGGTTTATAGGATATGAATTCATTAACAGGATTATAACGACAAGTTCAACTGGTATACAGGGACTTGAGGGAAGAAGCCTGGAGCCTGCAAGGAGAGTGGAAGTTCACAATTATATTAAAGGGAATTCTACTACTTTTGAGTATATACCATACTGTGGGCATGTTTTAAAGAGGGGACAAGGGGCATCATTTAATCTGGCAAATTAAGTGGATGTCATGAGAGCTCCTATGTGCCCATCAGCAATGATAGATACTGCATAATAACAGGTTAAGATATTTTACTCACCGTTTTAGAACATGGGTCTGTGGAGGCTAGTGAACTAAATATTAAAATGACATTCTCACTAATATCCTAGAAGCTCTCACCCCTTTATCCTTTCCATCTTCTTCCTAGGAGCAAATTCTCCCCTTGTAAGAGATTTTGTTGATGGGTCTCCCTGTCGTTTTCCTCTGTGCCCGAGTCTCCACCTTGGTTTCACGCCAGGTGTCCCGGTTCTTCATCTTCGCAGGGAGTGGAGCTCCGTCCCCAAGCACCAATTCCCACCGAGGGGTCAACAATAACTCCTTCCAGACTTTCCCGGAATTATGCCTCTGAAATCAGATCCAGGTTCTCGTGCTCTTCTGCTTTGTGACTTTGAACTATGTTCATTAATATTACTTGGTCTCCTGATTCCTTTTCTGAAAAAGTAATAACACTTAGCTGGCAGGTTTGTTAGAAGATTAAATGATTGTGGTGAGCTCTAGCAGAGTGCCTGGCACAAGCAGGCAATGAATTGTTTGTTTTCTTCCCATTTCCTCGACGCCAGTAACATTTGGTCTTTACCCATTCGCATCACTCTCCTGACTCTAAGCTCTGACCTCTTACAGGAATGTTGGTTGAATTTTTCCGAGCTTGATCACCTGCCTGTCAGAATCTTTGCCCACTGAGAGTCCAGATGATCTGCTTGCTTGTCCATACTGTTCCCTGTTTTTTAAGGGTATTTTTTTAAGTTTATTTATTTTGAGAGAGAGTGCGTATGAGAGTGCATGCACTGGAGGGGCAGAGAGACAGGGAGAGAAGAGAGAGTCCCAAGGAGAGTGGAGCCTGGTGCAGGGCTTGAACTCAGGAACACTGGGATCATGACCTGAGCCGAAATCAAGAGTCAGTGCTTAACCGACTAAGCCACCCAGGCGCCCCATTCCATACGGTCCCCTATTAGCACTAAAGGGATTTCCCTGGAGCATTCAGCTTAGCCCTGGGTGTCACTGGTCAGAGTGGGTGGCCATCCGTTTCCCACAATTCGCTCAGCAAACATCCTTTCCACCTCTGAATTTCTCTGTAATTCTTCTTCTGTCATTTGACATACACATGTTAAACCTTTAGTACTAGGTACTGGCGTGTTAGGCAGGGTTCTCCAGAGAAACAGAACCAAGAGAAACAGGAGAGAAAGAGACACAGAGACAGAGAGAGAGAGCATAAAAAATTGGCTCACGTAATTATGGAGGTAGAGGAGTCCTGAGACCAGCAGCTGGCACACTGGAGACCCCGGGGAGCTGATGGCATACTTCCAGTCCTCCACTCAGCAAGCTCAGGACCCAAGGAGAGTCCGTGTTTCGGTGCTGAGTCTGACCGAAGGTAGGAAAGGACCAAAGTCCCAGCTGGATGCAGTCAGGCAGGAGGAGTGCCCTTTTACTCATGGGAGGGTAAGTCTCTGTTCAGTCAGGTCTTCCATTGGCTGAAGGCTACCTACTCTAAGGAGGGCCATCTGCTTTACTTAATCTAGCCATTCAGATGTTAACATTATTCAAAACATCCTCACGGACACACCCAGAATAACATTTGACCAAATTTCTGGGCACCCCATGACCCAGTCAAGTTGACACAAAAAATTAACCATGGTACAAGGCACTGTGATGGGCATTGTTCGTATTCTTGTCATTATTTCTGGTCTCAGAGAAGTCAGTACCCCTTCTTTCACATCCCAATGTTCCCACCTATGCTCTTGACCCTGTCTTTCCTGATCCTGAGACCCACCACACCTCTTTCACACCTTCAGTTTTCCTCTGCTCTTTTTTTGTCTTTTTTAAAATAATTTTTTAATGTTTATATTTGAGAAAGAGAGAGAGAGAGAGCACGAGTGGAGGATGGGCAAAGAGATGGGAGACAGAATCTGAAGCAGGCTCCAGGTTCTGAGCCTGACGCGGGGCTCGAACCACAAGCTGTGAGATCATGACTTGACCTGAAGCCGGATGCTTAACCCACTGAGCCACCCAGGCATCCCTTTTTTCTGTCTTTTTAAACAAATGTTTGGGTGCCTGGGTGACTCAGTTGGTTAAGTGCCCGACTCTTGATTTCAGCTCAGGTCATGATCTTGCAAGTTTTGTGGGTTTGAGCCCCACATCAGCTCTGTGCTAATGGCTGACAGCACAGAGCCTGCTTGGGATTCTCCCTTTCTCCCTCGCTCCTTGCCCCTTCCCTGCTCATGCTCTCTCTGTCTCTCTCAAGATAAATCAACCTAAGTAAATGTGTATTTATTAATTTTGAGAGAGTGTGGGGGAGGGGCAGAAACAGAGGGAGAGAGGGAGAATCCCAAGCACGTTCCTTGCTGTTAGTGCAGAGCCCAACGTGGCACTCAGGGCTCAATTTCACGAACCTTGAAATCATGACCTGAGCCAAAATCAAGAGATGCTCAACAGACTGAGCCATCCAGGCGCCCCTCCTCTGCTTTTTACCTAAAAACATGTTTGGGTTTTTCCTTACCTTAACATAAAGGTTCTCTTTGGTCCTTTGAGCTACCTGCCATCCCATCTCCCTTTTTAGTGCAAAAGAGTTATATTTTCTGCCTTCTATTGACTAAAATCCCTAGTTGATCTAATTTACCTTATTTCTCCTGTGTCCATATTCCTCTAACAAGACCCTTGTAAAAGTCAACAATGGCTTTCTCAAACCTGACAGTTTTTGTTCAGCCTCTACTTATTTGATATTTCAGTAACTTTTGAAATGCAGTCTCCTTCTGAAATTCTCTTTCTCTTTACTTTGGCCAAATTGGTACCTGGTTGTCCATCTTTTTTCCTGCTAAGCGTTTGCTTCTCTTTCTTGGCCTGTCCTCTTAGGTAAATGCTCCTCATAGCATTTTTTAACTTCTTTTTTTGGCATTTATCAAATTCCACTCCCTGTTTTAATTATTTCCATAGTACAGGTTTAAAAGGGAAACACCTAGGGGCGCCTGGTTAAGCAACCGATTCTTGGTTTCTGCTCAGGTCATGATCTCACGGTTCATGGTTTGTGGGTTCAAGCCCCACATCAGGTTTTGTACTGGCAGTGCAGGGCCTGCTTGGGATTCTGTCTCTCCCCTTCTCTCTCTGCCCCTACCCTGCTCATGCATTGTCTCAAAATCAATAAACTTAAAAAATAAATAAAAGGGTAACATCTAGTCCTACCACTTCTTATTCCTCTTCCCTGCTTTTTCTGCAGAGCATTTATAAATATATGATGTAATCTATAATTTACGTATATATTGTTTCTCTTTCTCCTTCCCCACCACGAGGGCAGGGATTTGGGACTATTTGTTCACTAATGTATCTCAAAAATCCAGAGCAGTAGGTAGTGTTCAAATAGTAGTTGTTGAAATATTACAAAGATTTAGGTATAGGGCTGTTTAATGCATCATTATTTATAAAAGTAAAACATCTGCATATAAACAAAGTATCTACTAATAAGAGGAAAGTAAGTCATGATATAGCCATGGCATGGGATAGTCTACATTTATTAAAAGTCATATTTAAAAATGATTGCATGAAAAATGCTCACATTATATTAAGTAGAAAAAAAAGCAAGACAGGAAGCATATTAAAAATCATATTAAAAAGACCCCAATTTAATATATAAGGAGATATATACTAAATGTTATCAGTGGCTCTGTCCAGGTAGTGAGATTAAAGTGATTTTTATTTTTCTATTATTTTCGTATTTGGTACATTTTTGACACATTCTTTTAAGTGAAATGTGAAGATAGAAAATTGTAAAGCTTTGAAGAAAAAAGTGCTTTTTCTTTCAGTTGCTATATTCTATTCTTCTAACTGGTCTGAACTCACTTCAATTAGAGATACAATTTGCACTTATCTTTTGGCACTGATTGTATTTTGCCTACTATTATATATCTTTATGTCTTCTACTGGCCTCTATACTTTCTAAAGTCAGAGAGCATGTCTTATTTATAATTTTCAATGCCTACAACACCTGTCTACATTCAATAACTGAAAGAAAAGATATTTAAAATGTTTTAATAGCTGGGAATAATACATAGTGTTAGTTGCTTAGGGAAACCATTAAATTACGTAATTCTTAAATATTGCTCTGATGTGCTTCATGACTGCCTTCAAAACACTAAGGTTTAAAGCTATAATAGGACAAGCATTTTAAGGGTTTGGCCTACCTCTCTGTTGCTTTTATTTACATACATATTTTTTAGTTGTTGGTACATTACATGAAAACTTTTGATTCTCGAGTAAATTTGGGCATGCCCATAGACTTCAGGGGCTGACACATTAAGTTAGGCTAGGTTGGTAAAACAAAGAAAGAATGTTACAAATGGATCCAAAACACATGGCTCAAACACAAGTTTATTTCTTGCTCTTAAGGGTGGGTGTTCTTCCTTGGCAGGCAGGTTTTCTCCACACATTTAGACTCACAGTGCCTTCCATTTTATGCCTTCCCAGGTTGTACATGGCCACTGGATGCCAGCTGTATTTACTAATCTCTGACTCTGGTACTTAGGTTGTAAGTTCAGTGAAGTCACAGAATTGCCAGATTCAGCAAAATAAAAATACGGGACACCAGTTAAATATGAATTTCAGATAGACAACACATAATTTTTTCCTATATGTTCCAGATAACATTTGTGATTACATGTTCCCATGTAATTTGTAATAATATGTCAAATTACTAAATTTGTAATATCACTAAACAGTTATGCATTATCTGAAATTCTGAGTTAATTGTGAGTCCTGGATTTTATCTGGCAACTCTATGAGGGTAGGGATTAGGTCTATCTCATTTAGCACTGAATCCCCAGAATCTAAAACAGTACCTATTGACCTGAAGACAAGTAAGTGTCTCAATAATATTTCATGAATAATTGAACCTATGTCAGCAAAGAATACTTATCAGAATACTGCTATTAATAAGAATATAATTAAGTATCAGCAAACCATTATTAATTACACTTGTTATGAATAACAATACTTATTAAGCATCAACAAAGAAAACTAACCAGCAGATAAGACTTTAATATGTATTAGCATTTCAAACCACAAATGTTTTCCTCAACTTCAGTAAAGTAAATGGATAAACTCTGGCTTCCCCTAGAGATCGGCTCAGCTCTCTCTCTCCTTTCTTTCAGGTCTCTGCTCAAATGTCATTTTCTTAATGAGGTCTTTTCTGCTCTCCATATCTAAAACCACAACACTCCTCCCTCTGCATCACTCTTTTCCTTTCCTGCTTTATTCCTCCTCCTTAGCACATGGAGTACACTTGGCATAGGATTACTCATTGACCTTGTTTATTGCCTACCTCTCCCACTAGAATGTAAACTTCATAAGGACAGGCATTTTCCTGTGCTTTATTCACTGCTAAATTCCCAGCTCCCGCACACACTAGAGAGGTATTTGTTGAACAAATGACTGAGAAAACACCATTGGTTATCATTGGAATCTATAGTTATAGTTCGATGATATTCACTTTACATGACACAAGATGGATTGAATGTCAAAATAGATGATTCCGCCTGCATCCACTCAGTTCACCAAGTTCTGTCAATTCTAGCACCTCAATGTCTTTTGGACCCTCTCCTTTCTTTCCTGGTGCCACTTCCCCAGGAGTAGTGAGGCAGAAATTGCCTCACCGGTCTCCTTGCCATGGTCTTTCCGTTCTAATCATTCCTTTCCAACTGTTTACTGAAGTCATCTTTCTAAAATGAGAATGTGATTATATCACTCCCTTCCCCCCAAACTTGGTTTCCCTATCACCCAAAGATAAAATTCAAAAGTTCCTAGTTGGACATGAAACCCTCTCAGAGGGTTAATACGTATTAGCATTTCAAACCACAAATGTTTTCCTCAACTTCAGTAAAGTAAATGGATAAACTCTGGCTTCCCCTAGAGATGGGCTCAGCTCTGTCTCTCCTTTCAGGTCTGGCCTCAATTCCACCACACGTCCACACACATGTCCCATTCCCATATGATTTCTATCTGAGTGCATATCACTTCCTTTGTGAGATCAGCTGCTCTATCCCCAGTGCTCACAGAGCTCTTTGTGTATTCTAACGATGCTTATTTTAAGAGCTACCAGCACTAAATGGTATCTTCCCGATTCTAAAATGTACATTTCTTTCTACTTTAACATCTCTAAAATTGGAAGCCAACTTGCAATAATGGCATCTTACAATGCTGTCACCAGAAGGCAGTTGTGATGTAGCTGTACATGTGCAAAATTCATGGTTATTCCTGGTGGCAGGCCTAGGCAATTGCAAACCCTAGACATTTCAGTCAACCAACCATTTAGAGAGAGGATATAAATCCTGATTGTGGTCTGAAAACTTTTTCACTGACATCTTCTAGTTGGATCAAGAAAGCATGAGCATCAAAACTCGTAGAATAAAAGCCTATGGTTTGGAAGAAAATACTGAAGACAATAGTGGAGTATTCTTTTATAACATGTTCCATCGTTAAAGCTCCTGGTTGGTAGAATTCAATATATTGTGGAAAAATTCTAATCGATAAAAAAACCATTGTGTCATAGTTTAATTAGCACCTTTTTTCTTTCAGTGTTCCAAAAATAATGGCATTTCTTAGAACCCGTGGTGTCTCAGAATTGGTGAAATATGGTATGTAACCTTGCATTTTCAAACCAATCCTCTTAAGACAGGTCTTATTATCATGCTTGGTGTTTGCTGACTTATCATAATAGTGCAGTCTCATTATGCTGGTCTGTCTTCTTTCCATTAGATTACAAACTCTATGACCTACCATAGTGCCTGTCACATAGTAGGGATGCAATTAACATTAATTGAAAGAATTACAGCAATGGTCATGCTCTTTAGCTGGAGAAACTGCTCCACTGTGATTCTAATTCTCAATTTGGTTGTGTCTATTTCCAGGACTGATCTTGAATCCTCTGAGCCATCAACTGTTACTGTGAAATACTGCTTGTTGGAAAGGTTTAATTTCCTCTTCAGAAGTAGTCCCTTAGTAGCATTTTTTCCCTTGAGGATTGATTAGGATGACCAAAATTAAATCTCTTTATATATGTAATATCCAAATACATTCTGCTGTCTAGTTTCACATCTCAATTTTTATGCTTATTACTTCTTGGTTTTGCGTGTGTGTGTGTTCTTTTCTTTTTTTTTTTTTTAATGTTCTCAACCTGTCAACATCATTGACTACTGTGATCTCAAAGAGTAAAGCAGAGAGCTGAGAAAATGGTAAGACAGCCAAAACAAACTTTGTTAGGTTACATATGAGGAACATTGGGTTCATCTGATTACTCTGTTCAGATGGCACATCCAGATACCGTAAGCCAAGTCCTTGGCACATAATTATTTTTAAACTGTGTTATCCTGCTTAATTGGTTTAAAATAATTTAGCAGGGTGCTGGTTGGCTCCTACAAATGAATCTAATTCATCAGTTCTTAATTGTTAAAATAGCCCTATTTCGACAATTTAGGCTATTGTTGAAGCCAGAGTCGCCACTCCTTCAGAGGCTTTCATATAATTTATTCATTCCCTTTTAAATTGGAGCCCTAGCATTAGGCAGCATCCCTTTAAAAAACAACAACAAAGAGCAAATTTTTCTCCCACATACCTCTTCTGACCAATGTCCTCCCAGAGAAACCTTCCCTAATCCCCGAGACTGCAACAGCACAGGATTTAGCGCACATACTCCCAACTCATTCTCCCTCTAGCATTGCAAGAGCTCACCGTTTTTTCACTTGAGTCTGATGAAATAGTTGGCTTACATTTAGGGGCCATGTTTTAGATAAATAAGCCTGCATAAAACCAGAATTGTTCTAGAATCACAGAGATTGGAAAGCTCTGGTACTATTTAGTTTTCTCTTTTTATTTTTTGTCAAACATGGTTGAATTCCTGCAATTTAAATAAGCATATGCTATGAATCCACGGTTATCTATACTAGTGTCACATTTACAGTTTTTTTCCCCCCTTTACTTTGCAGATTTATTTAAGAACTTCTTTTAAGAAATGTAACAACTCTAAGGGTATGTGAATTTTTAAAGTTATTTAGTATGTACTACTAGATGTAGACATATACATTATTTTTATACTTTAAGCATATAGTTCTTAATCAGCATTAAGATTCACCTAAAGAGCTTTATAAAAAATGAGATGACCAGGGCCCATCCCAATTCTACTGAATCACTTGCCTCTGGGTATGGGGATTTGGTGCATTTTTAACTCTGTGGGCAATGCTGATGTGCATTTCCTGGCCCCAAACCACTGCTTTAAGCCATCATCAACCAATAGCTTAATTGTCAACCAGAGTCACTAAGAATAAACTTGGCCTATTTCACAATTCTGTCTAGGGACCACTCGTCAATGCTTCCTGGTTTCTGATTGCCTCTTGATTTGCTGCCTATATATGTCCTGATTTCTTTCTTGTTCTGCCTCTGGCCTTGCCTTCCAGCACTTCTGGGCTTCTGAACTGGAAACCTGGTCTTTGATCTCAGAAACCATCATAAGCACAGGTTCTGGTTCTATGCTCTAGGTTGGCTCTTTGGACTTGGCGCTCCTGATCTTTGCATCTAACACTGTCTCTACCATACATCTCCATTTATGACAATCTGCCAACTCCACTGAGTCAGGGAAGAAAGAGCCATGATGTCTCCATAGGAAATGATTTCAAATAACTATAACAGGGAAAGTCATTATTAATGCATGCTCATGTACTTCAGTAGTTGAGTTTGATTTCCTTCAAACACTGCTTTGTACTTACTACCCCAACTAAGAACTGTAATTTATATGGAAAAAAAAATCCTTAGTCTGGAATAAAGGCCCTCTACTGTCTAGATCTGACCTACCTTTCTGGATCTTAATACTATTCTTCACATACCTAGTGCTCCAGCTCAGCTGAACTACAACTGTTTCCCCAGGAAGCCCCTGGCACTGCTGTTAGCTTCCTTTCTTCGCTACATTTTCAATGTCGAAAAGGACTTTTTCATCAGCAGCTGCCTCTTGCTTTACCCACATATTCAAATCCTACCAATTCTTTGAAGCAGTGTTTCTCAAACCTGAGTAATGCAAAGGAAATTCCTGTCATTCTAGAGAATACATATTAGGATAGGCAGGAGTCCATGGACCAGCTTGTAAACAGAAGGCCAATTCTATGAAAATCTTTCATTTGCAAATTATCACTTTGAAAGAAAAATGTTGTCTTTACAACTGGTGTAACAATTTGTATATTGTCATTAAAATGAAAACACACATTTTAAAGTCTCAAAGAACTCTTGATTTTTTATCTCCAGATCTAGGATCTCAGAGAAATGTGGCTTTAAGGAACATCTTAAATATACTGGCCCTGGAAAATGTTCATCACCCAAGGGTAATACATTTTTCTCTTTTCTGAATTATTTAGCATCTAATCACTCTCTGCCCTGTAGTAGCTAATAATACGTATGTAGTATTTTTCTAAAAAAAACCATAAGCTCTTTGAAGGCAGGGGCCACATTTTAGTCATTTTAAAACTCCACTGGTCCTCAGCAAATATTGGATGTAAGACCTGTATTCCATCTTATTTTGTAGTCCAAATCTCTTAAAAATCTCTCTCTTCTGTCGTACATACTCACAGAACAGCGTATGACTGAAACAGCCCTACTATAAATTCATAAGAAGTTCAGAGGTTGTCCTAAGTATTAGGAAAAAGTCCAAGTTATGAAACTCAAGATTTTAAAAAAGTGCTACAAAACCGGTCTCTTTTGTGTTGAGACTGATAGGAACAATTTCATTAAATGATCAGCAGGCAAATAAGAATTTCAGGATAAAAAAATCGAAATGCAAGACTAGCAGGAGAGGCCCTAAAGACATCTACATAGTCTTTATAAGGGTTGTGTGTCTCTAACACACAGGCACGGTCTTCAGTTTTTCAACTAGTATATTTGAGTGAACAGTGTTCCTCGGACATTTAGGAAAGGATTCATTACTTCGGGCAGGGTGAATAGGGGTTTCGTTTAACCAAGAACGACTTCCCGCATACATTATTCGGAACCAGTCTTAGACACAGCATGCAGTGAAAGGGAAGAGCACTGGCAGGATTATGAGGAACCCACTCTGTCACCTAGGCAAGCTGAAATCAGTTTTTCCATTTAAAACGAGTTCTTGGTCTACGGTTTTCTAAGGTCCCTTTTAACTCTGAAATTGACGTTCTTTGGTCCTAAGAAAAACTCGGCTTGACAAGAGGTTATTTGGTGAATCGTTTTTCCCCCCCGAGAATAAAAAGCGCAACAAACTGTTTATCGATATTGAGTCTTTCCCCATGTCCTTTAAAGGGCTGAGTTAGGAAAACAGAAGGTTAGTCCTCTTTTTGTTGGGTCCTCCACCGAGAGCTCCTGGTGGTGTGCTCTGGGTCCAGCCCTCACCCTAGGTCGCTCCCCAAGGCCCGAGCGAGACTGCGGGCGAAGCTGGCCTCTCATCCCCACTCCCCGCCGGGATCGGGTGGGACTGGCGGAGATTAGTCCCATGGTCATAAACAACCTACTCACTTCCACTCCCCCGCCCCGGGCCCGCCCGCGCAGGGGGCCGGCCCTCCCAGGCACAAGGATCCTCCCTCCGGCGACCCGAGGCCCACGGAGCCTCTCCTCGCAGGGAAGAACCGCGCGGGCCAGACCCCTTCTAAGCGGGTATTTGATACTTTACCTCATCCCCTCCTCACTCGCCCACCGGGGGAAGGGGTTTGATACAGCGACCTCGCCAGGGGAGGTGAGGCCAGCCTCCATTTCCCTTCCTCCGACCCCTATCACCTCCAACAGCCAAGGAGAGGCCAGCGGCACTGACGCGCAGACTCACATCCGCGGCCGCCCCGCGCGCGAGCCGCGGCCCCCCTCCCCCACGCCCGGTCTTTCCGCGGGTCGGTCCCGCCCCTTCCCGGAGCCCGCCTCCGCGTCTGCTGGCCCGACTGCTCGTCACATTGCGCTCGCTCTCAGCGCGCACCCGATGCCCCGCCTCCGCGCGTGTCAATAACTGTTCCCGGAGCAGGCCTACAAGCTTCCCCCGCCCCTGAGCTGTTTGAATATGCTAATGAGAAGCTTGGGATTAGCCAATAGTGAGACGGGGCGGTGCGTCACGTGGCTCGAGGACGTGTCAAGGGGCGGAGCCTCTGCAGACCCTGCCCGAGTTAAAACCGGAGTGTGAGAGAGAAAGAAAAGCGCTTCAGTAGCCGAGGCAGGGCTGAGGAAAGTGGTGACAACCGCCGGGGTGCGGAGGGAGTCCCTGAAACTTCTCCCAACAGCACCAGGGCCAATCTCCCCTCAGCCCACCTCCCCTCTTCGCCAGCTCCCAGGTCCCCACTCCCTGCACCGGGGGTGGGGTGGGGGAGCCAGGCCCGTCTCCCGCTGGGACACACACAGGGGCCGGGAGCGGGGACGGGACCCCCGAGGCGGGGGGACGGACGGACCGACCGACAGACAGACGGCCGGGGCGCCGCCCCAGCGGGCATGGCAGGCAGGAGGAGGCGGAGGCGGGGGTACGACGGGGAGGACTGGGTCCTGGGGAGTTTCCTCTCACATATCGGGGGAGAAACTCCCGCAGCCGGAGGAAAGACCCAGACGGTGTTTTCCTCCCGGGGGCCGCGCTCCCCCGCCCCGCGTAGCGGCGGTCGCCGCCGCCGCACCGGCGCCCTCCACCTCTACCATCTCCTCTTTCTCCACCGCGGGCCCCGGTGTCCCCGGCCAGCACTATGCCCATCTTACTGTTCCTGATAGACACGTCTGCCTCTATGAACCAGCGCAGCCATCTGGGCACCACCTACCTGGACACGGCCAAAGGCGCGGTAGAGACCTTCATGAAGGTACCGACTGACCGAGCCCGGGCGGCGACCCGGGCCCGGCGACCCACGGGCGGCAGGGGTGGGGGGGAGGGTGGCCGGGGGCGGCGAGGCGGAGGTGTCGGGGACCTGACTGCGGGAGCTGCCGGGCTCGGGGACCCCCTCCCCCACCGCGACGGGCGGGCGGGCGGGGCGCGATGCGAGCCGGGCTCGGCCCAGGCCGGGCTCCAGGCGGTGTGTGGGGGCCGATCTGTGTGTGGGGGGCGGTGTGGAGGGGTGCCGCATGCTGTGTGCGGTACTGTTTGGGGGGGGGGGGGGGGGGGCCGCTCGGCGCCCCTTCGCATCGTAACCTCGCTTCTGTGCTTCCCTCTCGCCCGCCCTGTTCCTTCTCCTGTCCCCCACCCGCTCTCCCGCAGCTCCGTGCCCGGGACCCTGCCAGCAGAGGAGACAGGTATATGCTGGTCACTTTCGAAGAGCCGCCCTATGCTATCAAGGTAACAGCCCTCGACCCTCCCCCTTCCCTTCCCTGTTCCTTCCTCGCTCGCCCTCCCCGCCCCCCCATTCACCCTCATTATGCTCCCCTCCCCCACCCGCTGTGCTCCAGGGCGCTGAGGTCTTTTCCCCTGCGGGCTCCCACCCACTCCCCCGCTCCGGGAGTCCTGGCGCGGCGCGGAGTCGCTGGGCCACCGCCGTCCCCTCCCCAGCCCGGCCCGGCGGTGGCGGCGGCGGCGGCGGCGGCGGCGGCGCTGCGATCAACATGGCCGACATTTCCCCTCCGCGGCGTGAGCGGCAGCAATGAACTGTGGGGGATATTTATTCAAGTTAGCCCCAGTGACAGCCGGGCCCGGCCGCGCCGAGCCCGGGTTTGCATTAAAGGGACTCGGCCGGGGCTCGGCCGCGTCGCCCTGGTTGGCGAGCGAGCCGGGTGGGGGGCTGCGGAGCTTGGTGTTCGGATTCTTCCTCACAGGGCCGCGGGCCAGTGGGACAGCTGCAGGTTAACTCAGAAGTCCTGCCCACTTCTGCTTTCCACCAATACCTTTTGCATGCCCAAATCTTGGTAGTAGGTTCGGGAGTAAATTTCCCAGGGAAGTTATAAAGTATTAAGGCTGTTAGCCACCAAAAGCTGTAGAGCCAGCAGGTTTATCCTTGGCACCTTTGAAGAGAGTTTCCTTGGCTAGTGATACGGTATTAAACGGTAATCTAACCATACTGTAAAGTGAAGCAAAGCAGCTCCTTGGCGAACGGCATATTGTAACGGCCGCCCATGTGTACATGGCTTTAAGGATGAAAAAAAAATTCTTACATTTTCTTTACAGGCCGGATGGAAAGAAAACCATGCAACGTTTATGAATGAACTGAAAACCTTCAGGCTGAAGGACTTACGACTCTGGCCAATCCCTAAGGACAGCTTTTGATTTATTAAATTTAAATAGATTAGTACTGGCATAGACAACTATGGCAGGTAGGTTGAATATTAAGGTGGAAAACAGTTGATTTTTCTTTTTGTGGAGAAACACTGTCAAGTCCAAAACCTATATAACATGAAATACAAGTATGAAGCATTTCAGATTAAAGTACGATATGCACTAATACAAAAGTGAAACTGACCATATTTTTACTGCTTTAAAGCCCTCATTTTTTTTTTTCTTAAATGTATTTGTATTCAGAATTAGAGTCTGAATTTTATGCTGTAGCATTGACATGAATTGGTTTTAATCCCTTGAAGTTCACTCAGGTTATAAAAGGGGAAAACTTTCTGCCTCACCACGCTCAGTTTCTGTGATAATCTACCCACAGACAATTGTGCAACTCCTGCAGTGACTTCTGGACACTAGTTGACTAGTGGTTTTCATTTTTTTATTAGTAAAAACATCAGAGGAATTTTTGTTTTTGTCGGGGTTTAATTTAACCATATTTTATAGTTATTCTGAAAGGTAAGATTTTCATTGGCGTGCAGTAAACTGAGTACATAACATTTTTCAGCTGTTGAAGCATCCACAGTAAGCATCTATGCAGGAAGAATTCTGAATTCGCTTCTGAATTAAATCATGGGTCCAGAGGCTGTTATTATTTTTGAACTCCATACTTTTGGAAAAGAGGCTTTTTGAATTTTCTTTATCTACCCCCCCCCCCCCCCCTATGATGGTTCACTATGAAATAAGGCAAAGTAGTCCGTTGTAATTTTTGAGATTGCTGGCCAGGAAAATTAAAGATACTGGTGAATGTGTAATGTTACACATAACAAAGGAATATTAGTTCCAAGTTCAATTTTTAAGTTGTAGTGCAGAAACATTATTGCCACAAATGATACATTTAGGAATACATTTTGTTCTTTTCTCAAGGTCCATGAGCCACAATTTCATGAGTTTGACAAATTTCAGGAAAATTTCCAGTGATTATAACTTTTGGTTGCTTTATATAGGAAGAAACAGAATTATTCCCTTGTTTTAAAATGTTTATGCTTTGCTTAGTGGTACCTATTGGGCACCTAAACATTTTTGGAAATGGCTGAATATAATCCTATAGCATTTAAGTATACATGATTCAGAGTCATTTTGTTCTAGTTCTACTGAATTGCACCTCCATTGTTTAATTCAGTAAATGCTTATTTACTCTACCCTGTTTTATTTTGCAATATTTGTAATTTAGGTAGGTTTGTCATGAACTTTTCTGCCAAGAATCTGTAAATAGATTTCTTACCCTTTTCTATTTCTTTGTTATATGTAGTGATATACAGGCCTATTGGTGAAGGTTTTGATCCAAGCTTCTTTGAGTTCAAAGACAAATTTGAAACTTGCCATTATTTGGTTACTCTTAATTTGGTTGTCCGGGTGTCAATGTATGGAAGAACTATTTCCTATTTCTCTGCATCATATTTCATAAGGCATTTACACACATTTACCTCCTGCCACCTATTAAAAATATTTCTTAGGGTGCTTCTTTAGAGAAGCTGATTGTCGTGGAGAGGCTGAGGACATTTGCAATTTAAACTTGTATTTTCCTTTTCCCAGTTGCCATCTTCCACCAGAGAATGCTTAAGTTCTTATCTGTAAAGCGTATGATGTTTGAGGTTGAAGGTGGTCCTGCTGGGCTGTTACCACTTTGACCAAGAGAAGAGCCTGGAGATTAGGATGTTTTTGCATGTTCGGATTTATTAATTCAAGAAGGGGGAGGGATAATGCTTCTCAGTTATTTTGATGAGTAAGCAAGGATGCATGGAGTAGTACTAGTGCTTATGTCCTGAATTGGCACATAAAATGACACTAGCATTAAATAATTGAGGAAGCCATAATTTTCAAATGAAAATGAGGTAAAGCACTTAATTAGAAGAAACATCTTCCCAGAGATATTTCTCACATAAGTCTTTATTTCGCTGATTTAAATCTTACACATTTTCTGTTAAAGAATAGATTATCAAGAATTTTGGATGTCTCAAATATTTAACACTAAATATAGTTCATGTATTTTCTTTGTTAAGAGTACTTTGTGTTTGCCTGTTTCTGTGGAATAGTTTTATTCCGTAACCTCAGTGTTTTTACATAAATACTTCCCCTTTCATACTCTACAAGGATCTGTAGGACCCACAGTACTAAATACTTGTATATAATTTTAGTACGTGAAAGGAAACGAGATAACGTGAGCTAGATGAAAGGGACAGAGCATATTTTTAGAGAGCATCTAAAAACATTTATGTACATTTCTGAATGACTTTCTTAAATACCTAAATGTGGATGTATATGTATGTATATTAGATACCCCCATAGCTACTCCCTCCCCACATACATGTACATATGTGATTTTCCATAACTAATCCCAAGGGTATTTTCAATGTCTGTATTGCTTGTGTTAAGTTAGTAAGTATATCTACAAATAAATCGTCTTTGAGATGTTAGTAATTAGGATATTAACAGAATTTGTAGGGTGTAAGTAAGGTTAAGTAGCTGAGAAAAAAACGCATCTTGGTGATTGTTTTCTTCAAGCACTTTGGATATCCCAGTAAAAACTTCCTTGCGTATAGAAGTCCGTATAAATATTTCATTTTGAAAATCTGTACCATTTGCTGATATTCTGCAATCATGGAACAAAGTATAGCTCTTTCTAGTCTTTTCCTTGGATATTATAGCAACACTTAAATTGCTTATCATTGCAGCTAAATGTGACACATGTGTTTTTTACATGTATTCACCAGAGTTTCAAATAATGCTGATCTTTTGAGAACCACGGAAAATCTGATGAAGAGAATCCTTTGAGCAGTACCTAAAAGCAGATACAATATGTGTTTAATTTTTTAAAGGATTTTCAACGCCAAGTTTTTACCTCATTTGAAAAATAGTAACTTTTTAGACAAGATCAAATTGAATGAATCTTAGGGAGAAGAATTTTAACCAGTTTATTCTTCAGCATAAATATTTGTGAACTTAGCAAATTCAGGTAGAGTTCTAATACTACTTTTTTCCTTTTACGTAGGCAGTGTCTATTTAGTACTAAGGTAGTACAAAATACAGGCTTCTCTTGTAATGTTGGTGAAGTAATGAAAACTTGATTCCCATTGGGTTTTTTGTTTCCCTTAGGCTGTCAAGAAATATATTACCAGTAGTTTTGTATTTATTGACCTGTCGACATTTTTTTCAAAAGAAAGTAGATTTTTGTACTGGAACGTGCTTCTGTGCTGAGTATGAACTGGAAAGAGTGGTGAATGGTATTTTGTAAAATTTTTAAGTCCATGAACTTTTTTTCCTAATTTTTAAATTGTGGTTAAAAAAAAAAAAAAAAAGAAAACCCACATAATACCAAATTTACCATCTTAACCATTGTTTGTTGCTTGTTCGTTTATTTAAGTAATCTCTATAACCGTGTGGGGCTGAACTCAACCCAGAAATCAAGAGTCCCCTGGTCTGCCTGCTGTCTTAATCATTTTAGGTGTACAATTTGGTAGTATTAAGTATATTCACACTGTTTTGCAACCAGTCTCCAGAACTTTTTCATCTTTCATAACTGAAACTTTATACCAGTTGAACATAACTTATTTTTTCCTCCCTCCAGTCCCTGACAACCACAATTCTAATTTCTATCTCTATTTGAATACTCTAGAGATGCCTTATATAAATGGAATCATACAGTGTTAGTCATTTTGTGACTGGCTTATTTCACTTAGCATAATGTCTTCACCATTCATCGCTGTGGTAGCTTATTTCAAGATTTATACTCCCTCTTAGGACCCGAATAATTTTCATTGTATGTATATACCACGTTTTGCATATCCATTCATCCGTGATGGACTTTTGGGTTTCCACCTCTTGGCTATTTTGAATACTGCTATGAACAAGGTGTGCAAATGTCTCTCTGAGATCCTGCTTTCAATTCTTTTGAATATACACCCTGAAGTGGAATTGCTGGATCCTGTAATTTTATTAAATTTTTGAAAAACTCCTCTATTTTGCATAGTGGTTGCAATTGTTTTATATTCCCACTAACAGGGCACAAGAATTGCAATTTCTCCACATGCTTGTCAACACTATTTTCTGTTTTTCTGATTTGGGCCATCATAATAGATATAAGTGATATCTTACTGGTTTATTTGCATTTGCCCAATTATTTATATTGAGCATCTGTTCATATGCTCGTTGGTCATTTGTATATTGGTTTCGGAGAAACGTCTGTTTAAGTTCTTTGCTCATTTTTTAATTAAGTTATTTGGTTTTTGTTGTCGTTGAGTTGTGGGAGTTCTTTAAATATTTTGGATATTAACCCCTTACCAGATACGTGATTTGCAAGTTTTTCTCCCATTTCATGGGTTCCCTTTTCACTCTTGATTGTGTCCTTTGATGACAGAAGTTTTAATTGTTGATGGAGTCCAGTTTAATTTTTCTTTTGTTGCCTATGCTTTTGGTATCCTCTCCAAGAAATCATTGCCAAACCCAATGTCTCTGAAGCTTTCCCCCTACATTTTCTTTTAGGAGTTTTAGTTTTAGGTCTTGCATTCAAGTTTTTAATCCATTTTGACTTAATTTTTGTATATGGTATATGGTAAGGGTCCAACTTCATTCTTCTGCCTGTGGACATCTGGTGTTCCTAGCACCATTTGTTTGAAGAGACTCTCCTTTCCCCCATTGAAAGGCTTTGGCCAGTCCTTGAACTTCTTATAAACCTCTTAAACTTATCTTCAATAATTTTTATTGGCTCATAATTCTTACTGATGGATAGGGGACTCTACAGTCAAATTTGCTTAAAAGTTTTTTCTCTCCATCTTTTTTAACTGGATAAAAGAAGCACAATGGCCAGGAATGTGAAAATTGGAATCCCAGTCCTGACCTTGATACTGAATTACTGTGTAACATGCTTGACCACCCTGTGCCTCTGCTTCTTCATATTCCAGATTACTAATAACTAAGCCATTGTACTGTTATTATAGAAATGATTAGAGGTGTAAATGGGATGGTATATTAAAAATGTACTTTCAAACTTGTCAAGTGCCAAGGAGACACAAAGCTTTCTTTTTTCCCTCAATAGGTTAGTTTGTTTACCTCTAGTTTTCTGTTATTTTTTGACCTTAAATTTGAAATTTTGATTATAAAAATGTGGTGATTTTTAAAGCAGAATTTTATTACATGCTTTGAAATCTAACAGCCTATTAAATATGTATTTTTTTTTCCCTTGGGCTTTGTATTGCTTCCTGAGAAAGCAGTGTGGAAAGTAAATACTATCACTTGGCCGAGTTGTCTTAATGGCAGTTGATAAATATGACGAAGCATAGGGATGGTTTATAAGGTTCAGATAAGTCAGAAAGTCATTCTTTTTTGTAGGAATACAAGTTAGAGAAGAAGGGACCTTTATGTAGAACAAAAGCACATGTTGTAGGATTCTCTCAAATGGGAGCTCCCCCTAGTGCGTTTAAGATGAGATTTACACAAGTTTGTTTTGCAAGGGACGTTTGAGGAACACCTCTGTCGAGTATATCAAGGGATATTTTAATAAGAAGGTTTGAGCTTAAAGTAGCATGAAGTGGGTATGATTTATTTCCTATTGAGTATTAGTTTTAAAGGTGGTAATTTAAATGAAAAATTTTAAGACCTAGATTTTATTTTCTTTGAAAACACTTACTGTCACTTTTCTTCATAATTTATGCTCTAAATCTGTTTTCTGAAGGATCAAAAAATTGCTTTGTCATGATCTTTCAAAAGAAAATGAAAAAGGATATCCAAAGGACATTATTGCATTCTTAATTAGAAATTACTGTGTAATTCTTACTATGTAAGAAATTATAAGTATAAAAAGCAAAAAATAATAGGTTTTACTTCTTCAAAGAGAATTTTATTTTCCCTTCATGCAAGGGAATGTCAATAATTACATATTAAATTATGTACAACTGAAAATTAAAAGGCTGGGAACAAATGTAATATTTGAATGAAAGAATTCTACTTTTCAAGTATTTTAAGTTGATTTAAGGTCATTTGTGGTCAGGAGTAAGGAGAGAACTGTTTAGACACGTTCATGTCATAGGTTTCTACAAAGAGATTGTGCAACATTTTATAACTTGAAATTTCTTTAAATGTTTAAAATAACCCTTAGCCAATATAACCCTTCACTCAAGTTTCTAACGTATATGTAAAATCATCTTGGTGGTCTTTTTTCATTTGCTTCAGCAGTGCCCATATGTTACTAGTCCTGTGTTCTTTCATTTAAAAAAAAGTATTGCCCTTATGTAAACTTAATTTTTATTTAGCAGTGTTATTAATTTTCTTAATTTAAACATGGTCCCAGACCATAGACAAAATACTAAAGTTTTTTGTTTCTGTTTTAGTTTGTCAGAAGAAGCAGATTCTTTTTCCCCCAACTTTTTTATTGAGGTACAACTTAAATACACAAATCTTAAGTGTGAAGCTTAGTGAATTTTTATATACGTTCTTGAGAACAAGATTGAACTTTTGTATCTCCTGACAGAAATTTTCATTGGACTTATGTATCATTATGACTTTTGTTTTATGGGACTTTAGAATTGCAAGTCCTGTTAGAAGTTTACTCCATCTCCTCATTCTATACATGAAGAAAGTAAAGCCCAGAAAGTTTAGAAGGCTGATTTCTTACACTTATGAAATATTTTAAAAAGATTAAAAATTGGCTATGGAACAGTTATACAGATTTTTTTATTAGCAACTTGTATGTTATTAAGAACAAATTTTATTTACAAGTGTAACCAGTAGATATAAGTCCCTTTTTAGGGGTATGTCTGTGGTTCTCTACTGGAATATGCTTTCTTTCATTTCCTCTGGTGAAAACCAGGCAATTCATTTTGCCAGTTTGTTACATTTAGCCTTTCTTGTAACACTATGAAAATACTGTTATATGCAGTTGGAGTTCCTCCCCACTCCCTTGGAAAAAAGTTAATATGAACGTTGGGGGCCCTGGGGTGGCTCAGTTGATTAAGCGTCCTACTTTCTGGTCATGATCTTGCGATTCATGGGTTCGAGTCCCGTGTCGGGCTCTGTGCTGACAGCTCAGAACCTGGAGCCTGCTTCAGATTCTGTTTCTGTCTCTATCTGCCCCTTCCCTGCTCACACTGGGGAGGGGGCAGAGAGGGAGAGGGAGTGAGAGAGAGAGAATATGAGAGAGAATCCCAAGCAGGCTCCTCACTGTCAGTGTGGATTTGCTATGGAGCTCTTTGCGGGGCTCAGATTCCCAAACTGTGAGATCACGACCTGAGTGAGCCAAAATCAAGAGTTGGATGCTTAGCCTACCAAGCCACTTAGGCGCTCAGATATAAGTAATTTTGAAAGCCTCTTAGCATCGTCTTTTAAGATTTAGAAAACTCTGATTGGTTCTATCTGTTCCCACTCCATCCGTGAGTTCCAGGCCAGTCATGTAACCTCTCAGCCTCAGTTTCCTCATTAGGAAGATGAGGTGAAAGGATCTATGCTGCAGGATTGTGGTGAAGATGAAGTGGTATGGAATGTAATTTATTGTAACACTTACTCTCATTTTTATGAATTTCCTTTTATTTGCATTTTAAAGACTGGAATTGTGGGCACATGGTATGTTATACAGCTTTTTTCAGTATAAGCAGTGTGGTACAGAAAGAACTGCTTCATTAGAACTGGTCGTGCCTGGCTCTGCCACTAACTAGCTTAGGCTGTATTGACAAGTCCCCTTAGCCTCACTGAACTTCAAATCACTTATCCACAAAATGGTGAAAATAGCATAATTCTTGGGAATTTTTGTAAGAACTAGAAATATTAGTCATTTAGCAAAGTGCCTGTTTGGCACATGGTAGGAACTCAGATGACAATGATTAACTGTCGTGCCCAATGTTATGTTAAACACGTAACAGGGCAAAGCTTTGTAATCCAAAACCTTTGACAGAAGTTCCATAACCCAACATATATCTATCATAAACATCGTAAGAAGCTAGAATTAGCTAGCCAGTATTTCCAGCTAATGTAAAATTTTGTGCCATAAGGAACAAACATAATGGTTTTGGCTTTAAATTGAAGCTCCAAAAATATTTTCCCCTTGGTGTTGAAAAGTTTTTTCTCCAAAATCTCTATTTCTTGTTCAAAAACAGTTTGATACATGTTTAATTTAATAAGCAAACATGTTTTTCGATTTTCAGAGAAAGAAGGTTTTAATTTTTTGAGGAAACTTAGATCTGAGTCCATTTCTAGGGCTTTGTAAATAGTATATTTTAGAATACGAGTTGGTGTTGGTTGGGATGGGGTGGAGGGAGGATGTTCTTGTACAGAAGAAAGGTCAAATGTGAAATGTTATGATCCCTTTTATTATTTGTAATGTAGATTTATGTGGGAAAAATAGGATAAGCCTAGGAAGGATTTTTTTCTATATGATAATAGTTCTTTTTTAGAGCATACGTGATCTAAAATCCGATGATTGGTATAGTGAGGTATAGTTGCACATAAGAAAATATTTTAACATAAGAATCTTACAATTAAGAGGATTATTTGTAACCAAAGGACAAATTTATATCAGGCTAGTGATGTCTTATCAAGATTTATTCTTGTTCCTATGCACTCTTGCTTTTTTAATCTGTTCCTTAAAGGGATATGGCATTTTAACATTTTCCATTTTTTGCTTTTGCCTAGATAAGCTGAGAGACTCAATGGTAAAGGTCCTCAGAAGGATTATATTGTCTGACAAACTGTTACAGTGATAAAAACAGTTCTGAGTATGTGAGAAAAAGTAATTGTAGCATTAGCTATTAGTAATGTACTTTGAAACTCCTCAATGGCAGTATTGATGCTGGCATGTTAAAGGAAACCTCGTTAGATATTAGGAAACATCAACAAAGTCTTCTGGTTATTTTGGAGTTTGAACACTGGAAGCATACCAACAATTATTCTGAAAGGATTAAAAACAATAGGTTTTTTTTTTGTTTTGTTTTGTTTTTTAATGTGTATTCATTTTTGAGAGAGAGAACAGAGCGTGAGCTGGGGAGGGGCAGACAGAGAGGGAGACAGAATCCAAAGCAGGCTCCAGGCTTTGAGCTGTCAGCACAGAGCCTAACGCAGGGCTTGAACTCCCTGACCTCGAGATCATGACCTGAGCTGAGGTCTCATGCTTCACCGATTGAGCCACCCAGGCGCCCCAACAATAGATTATTTTTAATCCCCGGAATTGAAGATGATTCTGTGTTCTGTGAAAGGTTAGGCTGCAAACCTCAGTAAGTGATGTTACAAAGGCTCCATCTACAAGATGATGACAGCATTCAGTCCTTTTGGATTATTGAGAGTAAGCAAAATGATGTCTTTGTGGCCTCTGATAATGCCTGAGTTGTGGTAATTCCTGGTCATTTATGTACTTTGGCAGGTAAAAGCTAATGTAAAATTTTGTATTTTTGTTGTACAGTTTTAGTTGTCAATCCATTTCTCAAAGCAGTAAGTTAGAAAAACCAAGAAATTGCATTCAGAAAATTGGGCCTAAATCAGATAATAGAGTAAAAAGTCTTTATATGTTGGAGTGCCTGGTGGCTCACTTGATTAAGTGTCAGACTTGATTAAGTGTCAACTCAGGTCATGATCTTGTGGGTTCGTGGGTTCGAGCCCCATGTTGGGCTTTGTGCTGACAGCTCAGAGTCTGGAGCCTGCTTCAGATTCTGTTGTCTCCTCTCTCTCCCCTTCGCCCACTAACGTGCACATGTGCTCTTTCTCTCTCCCTCTCTCTCAAAAAATGAATGAATATTAAAAAAAATTTTAAAAGGTCTTTATATGTAAATTTTATTGTTAATCCAGAAGGGACAATGTCTAATCTCAAACAACGTTATATTGAATGTAACTCTTAATGTAATAAAAAAAAGAGTCATTCTTAGAGCTTCCATTTTAATGAGCTTAGAGCAACTATCAAAAACGTGTGACAACTATCCAGTCATTCATATGACCTCTGCTTTTTCATGAGGTTCATTTCTAAGGTAAAACCTTTGTGGATTTGTATGTATAGTTAGAAGGGCTTATATACTTTTCTTGGCAAAAGGCCCAAGTATTATGTGGTTAGTTTCTCATTTCCTAAACATGTCACCTATTTTGAAAATTTTAAATCTATAAACACTTGGGAAGGGACTTAGTACTAAGCATCAGTAAATGTTTGAGTCAGAGCCTAGGGAGTACAGAGTACAAATACCTTTTGTAATGGATTTGGAGAAATTTTAATAGTTCCTTCTAAAAAACCTTCTGAAATTGGGTTACCATCAATTCTTTCCTAAAAAGTGAAAATTCATGTTTTTTTTTTTTTTTTACAAAGCAGAGCCCCTTAAAACTAATCTCGAATTATGATTTATCCAATTAAATTATTTTCAGTTGGCCTTCAGCTATAGCACATGGGAAAAAATAGACTGTCAATTTTTCCAAGTGCTTATCATGAATTTTTTTTGCTTTATTAAATTTAATGCTTTATTGCTAACTTTACTGACATGAAACATTTATTAGGCAGTTCCTTCTCATTTTCAGTTGTAGTCATGAAGATACTTACATAGAATGCTGTGGTTGAATTCCATCTTCTGTGTAGGAGAGCTGATGTGTGTGTGAATGATTTTTTTGTGAACATGTGTGGATGTTTAGGAAAAAATAGCTCTTAATAGTTAAAGACATGATTTAACCAGACTTTTGCAAAGGTAATATCTATACATTTGGTGGTAATCAACACCTCAAGGAGATGATTAGTCTGGATAGTATAGGTAGGTCTGTGTGATTTATTGATGTCAAATTAATTTTCAGCATTATTGCTATATATAACTTCATCTGTCTTTGAAAATAGGTTTTCATCCTGGCTTTTTTTTTTCTTTTTCTGCCATGTTTGCAACATGTTTACTATTACATTCATTGCTGGAATTTTTTCCCAAATTAATATTACCTAGTCCATTTAATATAACGAGCATATTAGGTTTTTTTTTATCTAGAATGTTAGTATTTTTTTTAAGTTTATTTATTTTGAGAATGAGAACAAGCAGGGTGAGGGTCAGAAAGAGGGAGGGAGAGGGAATCCCAAGCAGCACATGAGCTCATCCATGCTCAGCACAGAGCCCGACGCAGGGCTTGATCATGACTGTGAGATCATGACCTGACCCAATGTCAAGAGTTGGACACTTAACCTACTGAACCACACAGGTACCCCCCAATTTTTTTTTTTTTTACTGCTATTACTGTTTAAATATTACCAAAACCAGTTATTTATTTGTAGAATAATCTTACTTAAATTTTAGATTCCAGTTCAAATGTAAAACTCAAATTCTGTGAAGTTATTAAATATTTAATATTTTAGACCTATTGAATTTATATTACTGGTTTTTGATGCAGTATTTCTTAGCCCTGTATGTTATGGAGTTTCCTTAACATTTTTGTCCTAAAGTCAAACTGTTCTTCAGTTTCTTACAGTATTTCTTTTTTTCCCCCGTGTTTGTTTATTTTTGAGAAGAAGAGAGCATGATGGGGGAGAGGCAGAGAGAGAATCCCAAGCAGGCTCTGCTGTCAGTGCAGAGCCGACCTGGGGCTCAATCCCATGAACCGTGAGATCACCGACTGAGCCACCAAGGCGCTCCTATAGTATTTCTTACATAATTACTGTTTGGTTTATTAATTGAATCAAATTCTAGGATATTGCTCTTGGTCATTATATTAAAATAAATATATGGGATTCCCCTGGCTTTTTCTTAAGTCTTATTCCATCTGTTTTTAATGATGCTAATATTTTTAACATAAGGAATTATATGGTTAGGTAAAGGAACTGTATTTGTACACAACTGTATAATGGAATTACTTGAAACTAAAAGAATATATATTTTAATGTGGAATTTTAATTGTTTAATTTTGATGTTTTTCTGTAGTATAGACCTTAATTTATTCTAAGATGCTAGGTTTTCATACACTAGCATATTTTTAAAGGTTTATTTCTAGATACTAAGCACATTTTAATTTTGACTACTTGTTTTGAATGTGTAATAAATGCACATGGTTAAAAAGTTCAAGCATTATAGAAAGTTACACAGTTGCTCACTTCCATTGTTCAGAGGCAGCCATGGTTAATCAGTTTGTAATGTATCTTTCAGAGATCTTTTATTTTTTTTTAATCTTTTAAAAAATTTATTATTTTTAGAGAGAGTAGGGGAAGTGCAGGGGTGGGGGGAAGAGAGAGAGAGAGAGGGAGAGGGAGAGAATCTTAAGCAGGCTCCATGGTCAGTGTGGAACCTGATGTGGGGCTCTATTCCATGACCCTGGGATCATGACCTGAGCTGAAATCAAGAGTGGGACACTCAACCAACTGAGCCACCCAGGCTCCCCTTTCAGAGATCTTTTCTATATATTCAGAGGTGCTATTTTTTTTATAAGCACTAATTTCCTAAGATGGATATTTTAGAGTTTTTTTTTTTTTATCAAAAGACTCATTTTTGTCATACCACTTGAGATCATAACTATAATAAAAGTAATAATCTTAAATTCTAAAACAAACATAAAACTTGTAATTCTGGCCTTGGAATATTGATTTAAATATAAGGCTGTCAGGCCTTTATTGACTTAAGTAATTAATATATTTTGTTTGGAATGTTTAATTAACCAGTTGTGATTCGTTCCTGTAATGAACCTCCCACCCTTTAAAAGAAGCAAAACTGTGTTAACGACAGTGAATTATTGAATAGAAGATATAATTAGCACATCAAAACTGTGATTTCATAGATATTATTGATATAGTTTGAGGCAAAAATAAAACAACTGACTTCAAGAGAAATATTGAGTACATAAATATTAGTACAGGTAATAAGCAGATATTGACAAAATTCTGGTTGTGGTATGCAGTGCCTGAAGTTGAGCAATACTGAACTAAATGTTATATATACTAGTTGACTTGTATTTGCAAGTATGTATTAAAAGCTGCTTTTTTTCATTTCTATGTAGTTGTAATTGTGTTTATTATCAGTATTATGACAAGTCTTTGGAAGTGAATTGCATCCTAAGATATTTTTCTTTTAGAAATAAGTTTAAAGGAGATGAATATTATGAAGTAGATGACATCTATATTTAACACAGAACAATAATATTTCTGTGTTTTATATTTTCTCTATAGAATCTGAATTTTGACAGATTATAAAGGGAGTGTCAGCATTTCTAAATGAGAATGAAGTAGTTGGTCATATTTTAGAGGAACATATATTGTTACCTCTTTTTTAGATATGGTAGTAGAGGAAAATCGGATTGATAATGCCAGCTTTATGTTCTTATTTATGTAGATTTTACAAAGATGTAAATAGGGGACCTAAACATCTAGTTTAGCAACTTAACCATTAAAAAAATTTTTAATAGCTGTCCTACTGAGTACTTGTCCAGTGGCATATGCATGAGAACCATTACTAATGCACTACTTACTTCTCATGGCGATTCTTTCCTCCTGTTAACATAGTTGCTGTTGTTGCTATTACTTAACTCGAAAAGGAAGTTTTAGGTTGAAAAAGCATAGTCTGTTTGTGGAAGTTTCTGATTTTCTTGCTAGGGAATATGCTTTTAGCCTATATGTGTAAGACATTATACATCTTAACATCTCTTTGGTTGATTTCTTTTGACTGTACCTTTCTGGGCATATGGCAAAATAACTAGACAATAGTAGGTGTAAGTAGCTGAAAATGCCATCACAGGAGAGCTGGTGGGCTGACATTTGGTGCACATTTTCTCTTCAGTAGCCCCTTTAATCCATGGGAAAAGTAGCTTTGCCATGGCTGTCCTTATGAGGTTGTTCCAAGGACTGATAACATGGAGCATGGTGCACGGGGAGAAAATGAGTCCTTTGGTACCATAGCAGAGATAGCCAATGAAAGTTTTACTGAAGACTCAGGGATGCCTTGCTTTTGCTTTGGAAGATAATAGTTAAGACTTATTTAAGTGTACAGTAAAATTCCTGTATCTCTTCCAGCCCCCCCCCACTACATTTTAAATTTATTGGGTAAAATTAGAAATTCTGATTCTGAGAACCAGGTTAGTTTGTATTTGAGGGAAATTTAGCCTTGTATATTTTCAAAAAAATTTTTTTGGAAAATGTTTTAAAATTTTCAAAAACTTTTTTTTTGCAAAAATGAAATGGGTTCTAGTGGGTAAGATTACTTTATTATTTTTTTCATTTATTTATTTCTGAGGGACAGAGTGAGACAGAGTGTGAGTGGAGGAGGGGCAGAGAGAGGAGACACAGAATCTGAAGTAGGCTCCGGGCTCTGAGCAAGCATTCAGCATAGAGCCCGATGCGGGGCTTGAACCCACGAAGGGGGCCGAAGTTGGACACGTTTACTGAGCCACCCAGGTGCTCCAAGATTACTTAATTTAATTCTTTAAATTTTCTTATTGAGATTTTATGCCTTAATTTCATTGTTTTGGCTAACCCCATGATAAAATTAAATTATTGCAAGAACTTAACATTTGCGTTTGATGTTATCTTTAGCGGAATTTTTACCTGAGGTTTTTGACCAGTAGTAAAATCGGTTGTTTTTTTTTTTTAAATAAATTTTCTAAATGAGAAGATTTCCATTCGTAAATAGGTAGAATATTATACCTTGCACTCTATCCTTTAGGGACATATTTAGATTTCTTTGCACCAAGAAGTACAGCTCTGAGAGAACCATCTGATTTTAATTCTGCTAATGGCAAAAGTAAACTTTTAGTCCCTCTACTGGTTGCCTTTGATGTAGCAGAACCTAATATTACTATTTTTTTGGAGATCTTGTAACTAAGGTAAAAGCTATTTATAACTTTATGACCAAGGTGAATTTTGTGGTCTATTCTAATATGGACTGTCCCCAAATTGAGTGACTTCATAAACATACAAGGAATAAAAATGTAAAGATTTGGGAATTACTGAACTGCATTGGCTTGGCAACAGATAGTTAATGACATTAGAAGTCACAACTTTTGACCTTTGAAATGTTAAATTATTTTTTGTAACACATGAAAATTGTCTCATGATACTGGTAGACACCCAGAAATGTGCTTTAATTTACTGGGTAAAAATGTGTGAGAAAGATGCCAGTTATTTCCCGTGCTTCTGCCAAGCATAAATGCACTTGCACAGGTGGGGGAGGAGCAGTGTAAACTGTATAGAAGAAAACTGTCTTGGAGCAACATCATCTGATCATTTGTTGCAGGTGATTTAGAAATTTTTGCTTAAATAAGTTTATTCTAACATTTATATTTCTATATAGAGGTAGGGATAATTTGTTCCTGAAGAAATAAAAACTGTCCTCTTGTATATATGTGCAGTAAGTCATTATTATTCTAATTTTTATCATGACTAATCCTATTGTCTTTTTTAGTGTGATTCTTTCAACGTTTATTTATTTTTGGGACAGAGAGACAGAGCATGAATGGGGGAGGGGCAGAGAGAGAGGGAGACACAGAATCGGAAACCAGGCTCCAGGCTCTGAGCCATCAGCCCAGAGCCCGACGCGGGGCTCGAACTCACGGACCGCGAGATCGTGACCTGGCTGAAGTCGGACGCTTAACCGACTGCGCCACCCAGGCGCCCCTTTTTTAGTGTGATTCTTGAAGGGATCTTAGCCATGTTAGGGTTAAATAATTAAATAATTATTTTATTAAATAATTTATTTTGTTAAATAAATAATTATTTTATTAAATAATTTATTTTATTAAATAATTAAATAATTAGCCATGTTAGGGTTAAATAATTAAATAGGTGAAATGAAGATGGTCATATTTTTCTTTACTTTTTTCTACCTTTGATCTTTATCTTAATTTTCCAAAATTTAAAGTCATTAAAGATCTTAATATTGTTTTACCTTGCGTTTGTACCTATGCTCTCTGAAAGTTGGTTGACGTTCGTTTTCAAAAGTAAACATTCCATTTTGTTTACATTGTATTTTGTTGCAGTGTGTTTTTGTTGGGGAGAGGTATATTGATTTATATATAGAAAATTTAGGGGTACCAGGGTGGCTCAGTCGGTTGAGTGTCTGACTCTTGGTTTTGGCTCAGGTCATGATCCCAGGGTTGTGGGATCAGGCTCTGTGCTAAGTGTGGAGACTACTTGTGATTCTCTCTTTTCTCTCTTAATTACCCTCTGCTCCTATCCCCAGCTCATGGTCTCTTGGTGTCTCTCTCTCTCTAAAAAAAAAAAAATTTTTTTTTTTGTGGGTGAGAAATCACAAAACAACAGGAAACCAAGTAAAGGAATAGCTCCACTGTAGTTAATTTTGCTGTAGATAGAATATATTAAATAAAACCAAACTGATTGTAACGCTATTCGTTATTCTGTGAACATGGCACAGTCTAGGTTCGTGTAGAACTGTATGCAAGAGATTTAGTTGCTACCAACAGGACTTTTAGATGCTGTGGAAAGACCATGATATTTAGAACTGGAATAAGGTTCTGGCTTTGCTAGTTACCAGCTGGGTAACTTTGGATTATATTATTTAATCTTGTGAATATTTTACTGTACCATGTTTTTAGGGTTAAATGAGATCATGTGACTGTTTTATTGTTATTATCAAGTACCTGATTATTAGTAATTTCAGGTATAGTCGCTATGGAGAGTACTATGTGTATGACTCCAGTAAAGTTTCAACTAAAAGTTGGTTATCAAGGAAAGAGTCACTTATATTTTGATATTTTAATTTAGCTTACATTTTAACTCAAAGGCTTTGCTGAATTATAATACATTTTAATTCGATTTTTAGATATGATGGTCCTTAAAGTATGTACTGGTTTTTGGATGCATATCACCATTCATAAAGTTCAATACGTCATAGATCATTGTTCTTTAATTACAAATGTAACCGACTGGCCTCTGAAGGATAATTCTCAGTGTGCTTATACAGGAATAAAAATTGATGTCAGACTTTCATTCAGAAAATATAGAAGAAAATTTGAGTTAGGTGTAGAGGTGCTACAGAAGCACTGTTCCAATTATTTGGTCCACGTAGTTGTAGGTTAAGGGTAGAAGCAAGATAAAATAATTCTGAAGCTATCAGGATATCTTGGCCTTTATCTCCCTTTGCCAATTTTTGATCTATCGTGGTATTTGTAGAGACCAGGAGAAGAGAGTTCTATGTACATAGGTACATTTATTATTGGTGAGATTGGATTATCAGGCACCTGACACGATGCTTGTTGTATGGCAGCCACTCAGTAAACATTTGAGTGACAAACATGAGCAAATGGAGAGTGGATGGCTAGACTGACACAGGACAGAGGCAGTGTACCCTTGTATCCTAGCAAATTCATGAGTTGTTATGTGTTAAGCTAGGGAAGCACTCATTTATATTGAGATATAGGTAAAGTATCTATATCTTCTTTCAAAGCTTGTTGAAGTTTGAAAAATTCTCAGTGGTTCCATGAACTTGGGCAGGTTTGTATTAAGCCTCAGTCAGTGAATCAATGAGTATTTTAAGTGCCCAGTGCTTAAATATTTTGTGCTCAGTGCTGAGGAAGAAATAATGACATGCTCCTTGACTTCAGTTTACTCAGAATCCGGAAGCAATGATGAACAATACAAGATGGTGTATTTTTAAAAAACTATAGTAAATACACATAATTTACCATCTTAACCGTTTTTAAGTGTGGAATTTAGTAGTGTTAAGTATATTCACATTGTTGTGCAAGGTGTTGTATATTTAAATTAAAAATAATTTGAGAAGGAGAGAGGTTAAATGCAGGGAAGTAGTATTCAAAATGTACTCCATGGGGACGCCCGGGTGGCTCAGTTGGTTAAGCATTTGACTCTTGATCTCAGCTCAGGCCTTGATCTCAGGGTTGTGAGTTCAAACCCTGTGTTAGGCTCCACATTGGGCATGGAGTGTACTTAAAAAAAAAGAGACAAAATGTACTCCATGACACCACTCCAAATCCAGTTTTATTTGAAGAAACATTCTATGTATCTGTATTTTTATTAAGTTTGAAAACTGCCACTATTAGAATTTGGAGAGGGAGAACGATAAATTATTTAAGGGCAGGCTAATCAGGGAAGGCTTCATGGAAGAAGAGGACTTAAACTGGGCCTTAAAGAAAAATTCGGAATTGAGTGGGTTGTGGGCAGGGAAAAGGGAAGACATTCTACAAGAGGGAACCAGGTGAAGTTCAGCAGTGACAATGAACATGGCCTGTTTATAGATCTATGAGAAGACTTACATTATTAGAATTTATTATTTATGCTGGGGGTGAATGGTGTGACAGGTAGTATAGTGTAATGTTTCTCCAAATGTATTCCACTTACCATGAATGTTGTGGAGAAGGAAGGGAAGGTAAATTCATGTTTGTTTGTTTTTTTAATCCCCTGCAAGTCTTCTGTAACATTTGGATGCTTCTATGCACTCAAAATCTTCTAAAAGTTATAGCCAACATATTTTAATTTGATCAGAGGTTGCTTTCCCCATTTGGAATCATTATTTCCTGGACACCTGTTTGAAAAATGTATATACCACCTGCAAGTTGTATGACTTGATCAAGAAATTTAAACTGCCAAATCTCCCCTTCCCACTTTATGAAGATCAGTTAAAATCACAGTGTATGTGAAGTGTTTGTAAATACATTTAACAAATAGAGTATGTGCTGTAATATGCTAGTGACTGAGAGCTATATAAGCGTAAGGGAAGTTTATTGAACTATAGAATATTACATGCATATAACCCTTCTACATCCTTGCTATTCCAAATATGGTTTGTGGACATTAGCATCTCCTACATTGCAGTCTTGTTAGAAATGTGGAACCTTAGGGGTGCCTGGTGCCGGTTAAGCATCTGACTTCGGCTTGGATCATGATATCTCGGTTCGAGTGTTGGAGCCCTGTGTTGGGCTCTGTGCTGACAGAACAGATTCTGCTTCAGATTCTTGTCTCTCTCTGCCCCTCCCCTGCTCACGCTCTGTCTCTCAAATATAAACAAACATTAGAAAAAAAAATGTGGAACCTACTGAACCAGACCTACTGAATCAGAACATGCATTTTATCAAGATCAAAGTGATTCATATACACATTAAAATTTGTCATATGCTGTTCTGCATCATATCCAGCAAAACTTCATTGCATCCTTTCTTGAATGTGTTAATGGCAGAGAATTTGATAATTTTCAAACACAAGGTTTACTGTCTTGAAATTCTAGCCTTTGGTCATAATTTTGTCTTAAATGTGCCTTAATATCTTAAATGAGAGCCATTTATATGTAAAAGATAAGTTTATGTTTATCTGATTCCCTCATAGAATGTGTCCCTTAAAATTGATCATCATACTGAGTAACTTGGCCAGAGATTTGAGTGGAAGTTACCAAAGTTCTTTCACTTTATATATGGAGCATTTGAGAGTTTTGTGTCACTTGTCTTCCATTGCCTCTGTCACTGTTGTTTTTGTACCTTCTCTTGCCGAGCAATTTAAGTAACCATCCTTCTTAATTTTTCATGTTGGGCTATCATTAAATTTCACTAACCTTAGAGTAGCCCTTGTGTTCCCACAGAACCAGATTTTAGAGCTCTTCCATGCATATATCCAGTCACTTGGTTAGATGTTTTCCTTACAGGCATCAATTACATTGCATTGTTATCTTCATGTACTATGTTGCCTTTCTCTTTAACAAGTTTTCAGAAAAATACTGTCTTTTAATTTTGAATATCTAAATAAGATTATTAGAATTGAGCTATAGAGTTCCTTTTAAAAAATTGAGTACTTTTAGTTATTTAAGTATAAATGCTCACTGTAAAAAATTAAAATGATAGAAAAATGTAGAAAGAAGTGAAAAGTCTAACTTTTCCTCTACCTAATCCCATTTCTTTAAGGTTAACTTCTGTTTAGTGCATGTTTCTTTCTGAACCTTTTTTTAATGTACAAAAGGTATATACAGTATATAAAACTTAATAACAAGAAAAGTGGATTTATACAGTGTTCTAAGAATTGGCTTTTTACTCAGAAAAATTAAGCTGATGTCTAGACCTTAATGTAATTAATGTGTTTTTGACTTTAGGGACGAAACCCTTTTTTTTTGGAGCCAGCAATAATTATTACAATTACTGATGGGAGCAAGCTGACTACTACCAGTGGAGTCCAGGATGAGGTAAGTTATATTCCTATCAGCATAGATTATACAATTGCAGTTGAAAAATTATTAGTTGTATATGTACTGTAGGGTACTGAACACCTTAAATAGGTTTGATTATTTGATGCGGTCTAGAGTCACTTGTCTCCTAGGACTTACCTACCTTCTCTGTTCATAGCAGTGATCTCCAGATTTTCTTGAACAGGAATTTCTGTGAAAAATTTTGAGCCTCCCTCCATTCTCCAACTCCACGTGTATTTTTGAGTTTATGTGAGGGTGACAGTGTCAGTTCATACAGTAAATTTAGTGAAAATGAAATCTTATTTTCAGGTTGGAAAAAAATAGGCACAGCACGCTAATAATTTCTTCCATATCTCAGTGGATTGTCATGTGCACTCTACTGTGGAGACTTCTAGACTAGACTAGAGCAAAGCCAAGAGGAGTTTAAGACTAGGAAAACTGAAGGTTTTTAGACACTTTTATTCAAGTCATGACTTAAAGCTAGCCTCACCTATTCTCTGCTAGCATTCTTTATGCAGAATTGGTTGCGTGTGGTATGATAGAGTAGCTACAATAGACTTATTTTAACTTTAAGCTGTTTTTACTGTAGTATTTGATACAGTTGACCCTTGAACTGTGTGGGGGTTCGGATTGTCGACTCCCTTGTGGTTAAAAATTTGTGTATAGCTTTTGACTGCCCCAAAACTTAACTATTCATAGTCTGCTGTTCATGGGAAGCTTTACCAATAACATAAACAGTCGATTAATCCATATTTTATATGTTATATGCATTATATACTGTATTCTTAATAATAAAGTAAGCTAGAGAAAAATGTTATTAGGAAAATCATAAGAAAGACAAAATACATTTATAGTGCTGTACTGTGTTTATTGAGAAAAATCTGTATACAAGTGGATGTTTGCAGTTCAAATTTGTGTTCAAGGAGCAACTGTATTTGTTTTTCAGAATATATTGATACAGATGGGAGGTGTTTTAGACTACTTTTTTTTTTTTTACTGTTTGCATTTGCTTTAGAATCTTAATTCTTGTATTTACAAAGGGTTTAATTAAGTAGGAAGAGTATAGTTTTTAAGTTTAGTAACTTTTAGAAATACTTTCATTCGTGTGATGTTGTGGAATGTCACTTGGACACGGAGTCAGGATGCGTGCGTTCTGGTCTTTGTTCGGTTACTTTCTAGCAGTGAACTTTGTACCAGTTACCTAACTTCTCCAATACGCTTTCCTTGTCCATGAAATAAGTTGGCAATTCTTGCCTTACATCATAGTTTTGTTGGAAGACTGAAATGAAGTAATATAGGTCAAAGTGCTTGCTAGGCTGTAAAGCAGTGAGCGTAGTATTGTTCTATCATGAAGCAATGGAACCAGTAGAGTTGTCTTTGCCTGATCTTGAGTTGTGTGGAAGAGAACCAGAATTGTTTTGTTTGAGCAGTTAATGTTAAAGGGAATTTAGGATATAATTCATAGAGATAGAACTGAAAATTTTAGGCAGATTAAAATTCATATGAAATAATTTATAGTCTATACATAATTAGTAGCATTGGAATGCTACATAGCTGAATCTAATGGGTTTTTGGACTTTCTTGAACTAAGGTTGACATGCATAGCCAATTATGTCCTGCCACTATCAGGACCCAGATGGATATTAATTATATATATGAACAAGGAGTAGAAATGTTGCTTAACTTTAAATTTGAAACTTTGAAGTTGATTTTTCCCACTTTACTCTCCTTTTGAAAAATTTGAGAGGAAGATTTAGGTATCAATAATCAAATCGGAGGTATTATTAGAACCCATAGTAATTTCTTCAACTTTATTTTATATCAATTAAGTCTTCTGGTGGTTTGTTTGTTTCCTTCCTTAATGATTTTGATTTATAGTTGTGATGGCTGACAAAATATTTCTATTTTTTGTAAAATATTCCTACATGTAAGATTATTCATTCAGGATGCTCTTTGAAATGTCCTTTGGGGTACAATATATTTTGTTCCTATATAACTGGATTCGTCATGTTTATAATATTTGTTTTGCAGGACCTCCTTTAACTTTTAAACATATTTTGAAGTATAAATGGATATTAGAATTGCTCATCTTTCTTCCCAGGTTTTTGGGAGGGATATTGGAGAAATGGGACTGTGTGCTTACAGTAATCTAAAACTACCTGGCAAGTAAGATTGGGAAGATTTTCTTGTGGGCAAGCATCTTCCATTTTAGTTCACTTGTAGCTTCTATGATAGTTAGCCTAGTACTGTGAACAGAGTTTATATTAAAAAATATTGATTATAGATACTATGGTATGAGTTTGGTAGTCCTCAAGATGAAAATTACTATTATTTATCAGAGGCAGAAGATTCATTTGTTTTAAGGCAAAGGTTTATTTTGCTAATGTAGTTGGAACATAGGTCTGTGAGTTGTTTTGGTTTTCAAGGTTAGGAATGTTTTTGATCCTTTGCACATTTGGTTCTTAATGTCTCAACAAGACTCCTCTTGTGGGGCAGAGAGAATGTACCCCAGATGTGCATATAGTTGAAACGTAATTTTTGCTAAAATATTGGGAAATGTTGGTCTGTTCTAGCCCAAGTAATTAAATTATGTGTTTCATTTTAAGGAGTCTTTCAATTAATAAAAAGTATAAAGATGCTTTTTGTTTGCTTGTGTGTGTGTGTGTGTGTGTGTGTGTGTCTGTGAGCGCGCATGCACGTGTGCACATGCGTGCTACATGTGATCTATGTTGTCAAAATTTCTACTAGACAATGAGAAACAGAATTTTGTCTTTTGTCTCTTCCTCTTCAGATCTCTGAACCTTTGCTTTTGGCAAAACTTGATTCTTTTTTAGATTTGTTGAATGAGTGAATATATCAGTGATTTCTACGCTTGTGTATATATAATTTTTGATTGCCTGTGGCTGCTATTGATGTGACCTGTTACTATTTATGGAGTTGTGCGTCCCACCTGACTGATATCCTCTGCTCAAAAGAGTTATACTATCTCACATGGGGTATTATATTTGATCTGTTGATGTTATTTTTCAGGAATATGTGTTTCTGCTGCTTTAAAATCATCCTTATGGTGTATAAGACGACTTAGAGCTCGTGTAGTCTTTTTATTTTACAAATGAGGATATTGAGATCCAGGGAGACAAAGTGATTTGCTCAAGGTTATAACATTTTTTATTGCCAAAATCTGGATTAGAATTGATGTATAAATTCCAAAGACATCCCAGCCCCTCCAGACCAGTGCTTTTTCTCTGTTATATCTCCTGCCTCTATATTTGATTTGTTTTTTTGTTTTGTCCTAAAATTTATCTTCTGTTTACCTGATTTCCTGTTTGTCTACTTCACCTTTCTATACAATTGTGATGTAGACATTATGTTCTTGTTCACTCAGTGCTCATTGAATGACTCTTATGACCAGGGCATTCATTTCTAGGCAATGAGGTTACAAAAGATGAACAGGGTAGATCTTTGGTTCTTAAGTTTACAGTCTTATGGGGGGAGATTACTCATTAAATAGTTTTATTAAATAGAGATATATACTAAGTGGGAGCACTAAAGAGGGAGGGGAGTGTTAATATGACCTGTTTTGTGTATGTGTTAAACCCTGTGTACTGTGAATTTTTATCATCATTTAAATTTTCATTGAATTCAAGGGTCTTGTGGATGATTTAGTATTAGGATGTGACTCTTAGCTTGTATCTGAAATTATTAGAAAGAAGCCTGGTATAAAGTTGTTTTGAGCCTAGAAAATAGTTAATAGAAAAACTTGGTGTCATATTGTCTCTTGACCTGGCTAAGTTTGTTGAGGACAGAATGACCCAATTTCTTATAACTTATTTGTCAAAATCATATAGGGATACCATTTCCTCTGTGATAGTTCATCACGTAGCAGTGTGTTAGGAGTTAGGAGACTAACGGTTTTGTATTGCAGACAAAAATCTTGAGCTGTATATGATCGTTTTACCTTATTTCATGACTTTAATTGTCTTTTGGCTTCATTTAATGAAAGTCCAGGTTATTGTCTGACGTGTCATGAGTGTGTTTCTAGTGTAGTACTTCTGAATAACTCTCTAGGACTTAGTGACTGTTGTGTTGGACGAGTATGTGTGTATTTTTTGCCTCTTTTTTTTTTTTCTTTTTAAGTGTAGCTATTTGATAAAATCGGTTCACAATATTTTCACTTTTGAGGAGTGAGTTAGATAGGATTTTGAATTCTGATACACAAGAAAACTGTATTGCTTAGCCTCGTAGTAGTATTCTTTGATGTTGATAAGTGTACGTACTAATGGCCAATTACAGTACCATTCATTATGTTTAGTACTGATGTATCAGGTGTTTTGGTAGAATCACAAAATCAGAATTATTGAAAAAATTTCGTTCTGTTTTTAATTTCCTGCAAAGATCCTCCCTAGCACTGTTTTGCAATGGAAAACTATTCTTACTATGATTCCAGGAACACATGGCTAACTATATTGCTCAATAAAGTAGCCAGAAGAAATCCTGCCAGTACCTTCTTGGCGATGAATGACATTCCAGGGTAGTGTAGTAGTTATTTTTCTCTTCCTTGAAAGTGCTAATAGTAGTATTATCTTTCAAATATTGAGATTTCTATATGCTGAAGAATGTTTCTGCATCTCTTTATCAATGTTGTGATTGCCCTGGAGGCTAACGTTTTAGAGAAGATACTTGCAGTAAAAAATAAAATGTTGGCTTTTGACATTAAAAGTTTTGCCTTCTTGGGGCTACTGGGTGGCCCAGTTGGTTAAGCGTCCAACTTCGGCTCAGGTTGTGATCTCACAGTTCGTGAGTTTGAGCCCCGCATTGGGCTCTGTGCTGACAGCTCATCAGAGCCTGGAGCCTGCTTCGGATTCTGTGTCTCCCTCTCTCTCTGCCCCTCCCCCGCTCATGCTCTGTCTCTGTCTCTGTCTCTGTCTCTCTCTCTCTCTCTCAATCTTTCAAAAATAAATAAACATTAAAAAAAAAAAGTTTTGCCTTCTTATGACTTTCCCAGCTTTTTAAGACAAACTAGGACAACTACTTTTATAACTTCTTGGCAAATGTTCAGAAAGGGCTTCTGTAGAAAGAGAATGTCTGAGTAATCTCAGCTCTGTGTTGAAGTGGCTACAGATTAGGTAGGGTCTTATCTTTGAACTTGTCAGTTCTCAAAACCTGATGCAGAAGTCCCCTCAGCCTTTGAGAGGTGGATTAGTGTTAGTGATTTTTCTGGATCATTCTTTGTAATGTAAATGGTTTTACCTTTTATAAGGATAATCTTTAGGATCTATAATTATGGTTTATTTAACTCTTTGTGATCTGTACTGATCAAGACAATCCAGAATTTTTTGAGTTTTTTCTTGTACCTGAAGTAATTCTGAAATCTCATCTCTCCTGCCATAAATGTTTTTATTTTAGTAAAGTCCCTAAAAATGTGTTAAAAACTATTTAAAAAATTTTTTTAATGTTTATTTATTTTTGAGAGAGAGTGTGAGTGGGGTAGATGCAAAGAGAGAGGGAGACACAGAATCTGAAGCAGGCTCCAGGCACTGAGCTGTCAACACACAGCCTAATGCGGGGCTCAAACTCACGAACCGTGAGATCATGACCTGAGCTGAAGTTGGATGCTTAACGGACTGAGCCACCCAGGTGCCCTGTGTCAAAACTATTTTAATTATATCAGTCAAGACTTTTAATACATATTTAAAATAGTTGTTTTTTTCCCCAGTACACTTAGAATTTTGGAGCAACTTTTTCATTCTTTTTTCTTTTTAAAAAAACCTCTAAGAAATCTTGAGGAATGTCATTGTAGTATCATAGAATGTACCCAAAGGATCTGTGTGTAAATGCATTTTTTTGAGTTTTCATTCATCCCTTAGCAGTGATGCCTCTTACTGATTTCTAGGGACTCAGTAATTTGTGTCTTAGTAGTTTGTGATTTAAATGTTCTAAACATATGTATAACATTACTGTATATGTTAGTCTCTATCAATTCAACTTTCTAAGGACATTTAATAAGAATTTGTTGGATACGGATCATTTGTATTTTCTTTTTATACCCATATTTTTGGCCCTATTCTCTCAACTCCTGGATTTATTATTCCTAGTGTGCTATAGAAATGTATATACATCTGTAATTGAAAACTGAAAACATGTAAATGGTAATATGTATATATGTATATAATATATAAAAATATTATATATACATTTATATACATATATAAACAAAATATATGTATATTGAAAATATGTAAATTATAATACAAATTTATAATAGAAGTTGATGAAATGTTTCAATTCGATAACCTATAGTGAATTTCAGCAACACATTTACAGTACTCTTACTGAATATATCTTTTTTCAAGGGCACGTGGAAAGAAAAACCCTTTAAGGATGGATTGCCCCTAGCCAAACATTTCAATAGGATAATTTTTTTTAAATACTGGCTTATCACTCTTTAATGAAGCTGTATGGCTACAATAAGTAATCTATTATCTAGAATTCTGTGGTAAGATATATCAAAATAATTTTTATTCAGCAGGTGAGGCAGTTTCACGCTGCATTTTATTAGCCTGTCAGAACCAATAAGCAATCAGAGACGCCATACATGTAAGGAAAAATTTACATAGAGATGTTTCTATTACCCTTCTGATTGCAGCTCTTCCATATATAGACTACTATAATATTTAGAACGTTAGTTTTCAAATGGCTGCATCAAAATCACCTAGGGTATTTTATAAAATATTTATGGCTCAGCTCTAATTCTGAAAATTTTAGTTTAGTTGATCGTGACAGGAACCTGGGAATCTGTATTTTTGAAAATATCCCAGTTGGTTCTGATACACATATTTGAAAACCATAGTTTTAGAATACAATATAATTACAAATATGTATTTTAAATTATAAAAAACACATTTGAAAGTGAACAACTTTAACAAAACACCTTCACCATTTTTGACTTACAATGCTAGCAAAATATTTTAAGATAAAAATTAATTGTTGACCTTTGGAATTGTTAAACTTGGGAATGGGCTTCCCGGGAATATGGACTAGGTCTTCTGTGAATATTTTTTACTGTGTTTGGTATGATTTAGAATCGATTATTGGATAGCCCTGAAATACTAACATGTGTGCTGACCACAGTCAGTCTATAATTACTGCATTTGTGGTATGCCGAGTTTGAGGAGGGCTTTTAGACCCTGAATATGAGATGAGGTAGGAAAGGAGAGGATAAGAAAAAAGGAGTAATTAATTCATATTATCTGTCATGTGCTTGCTATCACTGGCTTAAGGAGTTTTTATTCAAAGGACTGCATAGTATTCTGTTATCCTTATTGTGCTTTAATTCCTGGTTTGGATATTCATAGCTAGCATTATTAATGTATATATATGTAAATATATATTTATTTTAATATGGATGGATATATATATATATATATCTATCCATACACACACACACACACACACACACACACACACACACACTTGACTCAGATGAGGGCAATTTATAAAGAATTGGTGATAGTTACACTTAATTTTTGCTTTCTAGAGAGTTCCTGCTAAAATACCCTTCTCTAATGAATTGTTCTGATTTTCAATTCTTAAAGTATATTTTAGATTAGTTCATCAGTAATTGTGTGTGTGTGGGTGTGGGTGTGGTATAGTAACTTTGCTTGTGTACAAGAATAGTGGCACACCATACATTTATATTTAGTACTACTATTTTCTAGGTATTGGGGACACAAAGATGAAATTAAGCAAGGCTCTTGCCTCCAGAAGACATATTTGAAGATAGGCAAGGAAATAAGCATTTGTAACACACTGAGATAAATCTCATGGCAGAAATAAAAGCTTTTGAGGGAGCATAAACAGGGGAACTAGGTTATGAGAGATGAGTAAGGAATTGAGCCATGATATTTCAAGAGGAGGGAATAGTGTGTGAAAGTACGAAGGCATGAAAACAGTATATGGAGAGACTTGAAATTATATGAGTGGAGTATAGAAAGCATAGGCAAGAGAACTGGTTCCTTGAAATGTAGGTAGAGGCCAGAAGAACCCCCTAAGGAGACTAGACATCATTCTGTTAACATTTGTAGAGGAAGTATTGGAGGTGTTGAGCAGCATTGGAGTCTCATGATCAGATTTGCATTTTAGTAAGCTTACTCTGCCTGCAGGGGTGAAAGAAGATAGGTTGAGGGATGGTAAACTGGGAAGAATTAGCAAACGACAAGAAATAATCCAGGAGAAACATGGGGTGTGCTAAAACTAAGCCAGTGCTGGATAGAAGGGCAGAAATGTGAGAGATTTGATGGGTATGCTAACTAGGCAGGTCTTCAGAGATGGTAAAGTAGGAGAAAAAAAATCAGCCTTTGAAAGGGATTCTGAACCAGGGTCCATGCTTGGGCTTTAGAGGGTTCTGTGAATTGCCTGAAAACATACTAGACATTGTCCATTTGTGCAATTATCCACATTTTTCTGGGGGACAGTGGTCTCTAGCTTTAACCATATTCTCAAACAAGTAAAAAAAAAAAAAATACAGACGGCCTAGTTGTATTTCAGAGTTTCCAACTTGAGATCTGTGTGGATGTTGTTAGTGTTAACTGAAATGGGGATATTGGATATATAGTAGAAAGGAATATAAAATAATTGTTTGGTAAGATATCTTGAGGGTACCAATATTTTAAAGGAGTTACAAGCCAACTTTTAAAACAATAGTTCAAAGACTTTTTCTTGCCTTTTAACATTATGTCCTAAGAAAAGTATTTTGCATTTAAAAACAAAGAAATAAGCAGAATTTGTCTCTAAATTTTGATAGAGTTTGTATTTTGAAGCAGATTAAATAAGTAAATCTTAAGTCATTTTATTACTTATTTATCAGGTCCTTAAGTTTTTAAATTTAAGTCATAGTGATATATGAACATTTAAAATTGCTTATTTCAAGTAAGTGTGAACATTGAACTTGAGAATGCTGGGAGAACAGCATTGTGTGTGTGAGGACACCTTGTACTAGTGTAAGGTCCACTGAAGAGGATGCAAACCCAGTTTCTTTTCTGTTTATCAGTATGTGATTTAAGAATAGTTGTAGATTGGCTTTAACTGCACTGGTAGTTTTCTGCCAATTAAACTCCGTGAAAGTGAGCCTGTTAGATGTATTTTATGCCTCTCTAAGTCAGATTACAGTTTGAGAGCATGAAAAAGTTGAGTATTGGTCTCAATACTGGTGAGGCACAATCCCATAAGCCATAGGCTGTTAGTTGTTTATAAATACCTTCATTATACTTACTTAGCTGTGTTCCATAAATATTTTATATAAACCTCCATTTTCAATTGTTCTTTTCAGACGTAATAAAATAGATATAAAATTTTTTAGATTTGTGTATTAGGAATAAACTATGCAGTGACTGGAACTATGGTCTTTACATCAAGGCAAGGCTGCATTTTGATCTAGACAAGGCTGTTTGGTTTATTTTTCCCCACGCTCTGTCTTTTCAGGTTGAATTACTGATTTTTCCCCCTTTGTTTTGTTTGTTGTGGTTTTGATGTTTTTTTTCCTTTCAGCTAAAGGAGCAGCCCAGTGGTTTTCAAGAAGTGCCAAAGTGCACTGACTGTCTCATGATGACTGGTGCCTCAGGGAGGGTCATGATTCCTGGATACAGGATCGACCTGATCCTGGATGTCACTTCAAGCAGTCAGATCGTGGGGAAAAGCCTTGTCTAATGGCTAGCCTTCCTCAAAAGTCTGATGCTAGTCATCTCGGAAGGCCTCAGAAAAAGCCTTAAAGGTGAGCAGAGTAGAGTGTAGTTCTCTCTGGGGGCTGTGACTATTGGTTGGAGAATATGATTCAACATAGAATGACAACCCTAACTTGACAAATCCAGGTTCAACTGGTAAATTAACTTTAGTTTATACATTTGTTGGTGATGATGATCAGACCCCAACTTTTGAGTTGTTAGAAACGAATAACCTCTTAACCTTAAGATCTGTAAGGGGAGGAGTTTGAGATTTCCTGGGCCCTTCAGAACCTTAGGTTAGTATCTGTTGTCTTCAATGTAAGTAGCCTACTATCATAGCTAAGGAACATTTTGGTTATAAAATCAGATAAGTACAGATGGATTAAAAAAATTAGCTAGTGAGGTAATCTCTGAGTTTATATATTTATTATGTGTTAATTTGTATATCATGTATTGATCATGTGTATCAGGCAGTTGGGCTTCAGGATTCTGATGGACAAATTTGCATTTGATTTGTCTGTTATAATTAAGAAAAATTAACTACCTTTGAAGTAGTTTATGTAGTTTGTATTCTATTGCATTCAACTTGAAGAATATTAGGACTGTTGCATTATGTGAATAACATTTTTAGACTCAATAAAAAGATCTTTTAGAGATGCATTGAGCATTTTGTTTTGGAAAAAGTTTCGTTCTAGACTTCTTTCTCTGTGCTTTGAAGCACTTACAAAACCCAGTTGTCATATAATAACTTCTTGGTTGCCAGATTTTCAAGTAAACTCTAAAAATTTGTACTAAGACTCAATAGGGTTTTTATCTATTTATTTATTTTGTTGTTGTTGTTGAGTTGCCTGTATTAGTAAAAATGAAAAAATAATATGGGCATGCACTACCCCCAATGTTTGTACATTTTTATGTTTAGATATTATAAACGTATAAATTATACACGTATATATATACACACACCTTATATTAATATTAGAAAATATCTACAAAAATAGAAATTTTTAAAGATGAGATGAAAAAACTTATACAAAGGAAATTCTGATATTTTCTTCCCTCACATCATAATGTATACCAGGAGTTTGCAAACTTAAAGGGCCAGGTAGTAAACATTGTAGACTTTTCAGCCCATATGATCTGTTAAAACCTACTCAGTTCTGTTGCTATAGGGCAGAAACAGCCATAGACAATGTGTTAAACCAGTGAGTGTGGCTGTAGTCAATAAAATTTTATTTACCAAAACAAACATGGGCTGAATTTGGCTGGTGAGCCATAGTTTGCTGACCTCTGGAGTCTGTCTTGTTTTGTAGACCACTGAATTGCGTTATACTACTTTCAGGTCCTTTTCACCATGAGTTTTAGAGTGTAGTTGATCTTGCTTAATGAGGTGAGCAGAAAATACTAGTGGTCAGAATGTATTGTTTAGTTGAACAAATACTTCTTGAAACCAGTGATATTCAGACAAAAGGTTGGGTGCTAGGAGTATGAGTTTGGTGACAGAGGTCAACAGGTCATGGTGTAAGAAGTGAAATGATTACAGCACAAGCTGCTGAGAAAGTGAGGGTGGCGCTGGGAAATGATGTCTGAGGTTGGACTTTGAAAGATTAATTCAAGTTTGTGAAGCAGATGAGTGTAAAAGCATAAAAGGAAGTAGATGAGCATAAGGCATAAAGAGAGGAAGAGAACCTTATACACCTCAGCACTGATAGTTGACAGAATGTTCAGGAAAGAAGCAGCAGGAAATGAGCGTGGACAGATGGCATGGCCCATTGTGTATGCCCTGCCAAGGAATGTAGACTGTCTTAGAGGTTGATGGTAATAACCATTGAAGAGATTTTGGTATAGGAGAAAGTGATCAGATTTGGATTTTAGAAAAATAGTAGCAGTAGTGTAGAATAAACAAGTTGTAGGTAATTTTGGCACTTTTTTTTTTTTTTAAACCTCCTTATAAAAGACAAAATTGTCTGTGGATCGTTTTATGCCAGAAATAAAATAAAGGAACTTGGAATAATATTGAGCAATAAAAAGAAATGGAGTACTGACATGCTATATAACATGGACAAACTTCCAAAACATTATGCTAGATGCAAAAGACCACAGATTGTATGATTCCATTTTTATGGATCATCTATAAAGTAGATTAGTGGTTGCCTGGGGTGGGCTGGGGACTGACTGCAAATGGGGATGAAGGATCTTTCTGAGGTCTGGAAATGTTCTAAAACTGGATAGTAGTGATGGCAAACTATGCAAATTTACTAAAAGTAATTGGACACTTTTAAAATGGGTGAATTTTATGGTGGGTAATTATTTTTCAATAAAGTTGTTAAAATATTAGACCTCACCATTGAAATTTGTTGGAGTAAAACTTTGTGAAAGAATTATTTTCATATCATTGATTGCCAAGTAATAAGTGCTCTTTCCTCTGAACAGATACTGTTCTTAAATTTACTAGATTAAAAAAAGAATTTTTTTTTTTAACTTAAAGGATATGCATTGTAAGTAACTATGTGGAAACTACCAACTAAATGATTCAGATTATTAACTAAATTTTATAGAATTCCCTTTGACTAATAATTTCTTAATTTTCCTTTCCTTATTAAATATCATATGAGGAGAACTGTCTTAAATGCTTGTATTGGATAATAACATAAAAAGCTAGAAATAGGGGGCGCCTGGGTGGCTCAGTTGGTTAAGCATCCGACTTCAGCTCAGGTCATGGTCTCACTGCTTGTGGGTTTGAGCCTCGCATCGGGCTCTGTCCTGACAGCTTGGAGCCTGGAGCCTGCTTCGGATTCTGTGTTTTCCTTTCTCTCTGCCCCTCCTCCCACATGCGCTCTGACTCTCTCTCTCAAAAATAAACAAACATTAAAAAATAAATAAAAAGCAAAAATAGCCTAAGGGAAATGTACTTGATTTTTTTTCGAGGAAATAATTGCTAAAGGAAGAACCTGAAGTATGGTGATTTTAATTTGTCAGTTGTTTTTCATAATTTTAATAGTCATTAAAAACGAATGAAAAGAATGCAAAGCAATTGGAAAATGGTTAATTAAAATAATTTATTGAGGGCTTACTATGTGCTAGGCACTGTTTCTTAGAAACAGATTCTTACTATGTTACCTTCTTTTATTCCTGGCCGCCAAAATAATTTATATTGAATGTAATCATTAAGAAAATGTGTAAGACTTAATTTCGTTACTTTTCATTGTTTCAAGGTAATTTCACATCTCAATTCCCAATTCTGTGACAGTGAGGAAAATGAATGTTAGTAGAGCTGATTCTCAATTGAGAGGCATAGCTAGGACTAGTCTGTTGGGTTTTTTCTTTTTACTTCAGGTTTATTGCTCCTTACACTCTAGTGTGGGATTTAAAAAGAAAACAAAAAGCAATACAGTACTGTATAAGGATAGACGTCTAAATCAATGGATAAATTGAGAGTTCAGAAATAAAACCCATACATTTGTGGTCAATTGATTTTCAACAGGGAAGCCAAGAGTTTAATGGGGAAAGAAGAATCTTTTCAACAAGTGGTACTGGACAACTAGATAGATATCCTTATGCAAGAGAGTGAAGTTGGACCCCTGCCTGACACCATATACAAAAATGAAATCAAAATACGTGGGCAGTGTAAATGTGACAGCTGAAACTCTTAGAAGAAAACATATAGGCTAACTCCTCATGACTTTGGATTAGGCAGCGGTTTTTTAGATATGACAGTAGAAGCACATTCAAAGAAAAGGTAGAAAAGTTTAACTTCATCAAAATTAAAAACATTTGTGCTTCAAAGGGTATTATCAAGAAAAGACTGTATAACAGGAGAAAATACTTGCAAATCCTATATCTTCATAAGGGCCTAGTATCCAGCATATAAAAAGAACTGCTATAACACAAAAATAAAGACAGCCCAATTGAGAAATAGGCAATGGATTTGAAATATTTCTCTAAAGACATACAAATTGCCAATAAGTGCATGAAAACGATGTTTAGCATGATGAGTCATTGGGGAAATGCAAATCAAAACCATAATGGAATACCACTTTATGCCAATTATCATGGTTATAATAAAAAAAATGTATAGTAACAAATATTGGTAAGAATGTAGAGAAGCTAGAACCCTCATACATTACTGGTGAGAATGTAAAATGATGCAGCTGCTACCTACGGAAAATTAGTTGGCAGTTCCTCAAGAAGTTGAACGTAGAGTTACCTATTACCCCCAAACTCCATTTCTTGGTATGTACCCAAGAGAAATGAAAGTAAATCCACATAAAATGTCTCAGTATCATTTATAATAGCTAAAAAGTAGAAACAATCCAGTGTTCATTAACTGATGAACAGATGAACAAAGTGTGGTATATACATACAGTGGAATGCTGTTTAGCCTTAAAAGGGAATGAAATTCTGACATACTACAACATGGCCGAACCTTGAAAACATGCTAAGTAAAAGAAGCCAGATACAAAAGCCTAGTTACTACATGATTCCATTCCTATGAAATCCTCAGAATAGGCAATTCCATTGAAACAGAAATATATAAGGGTTGCTGGGGTTGAGGGTAAGAGTTGGTGCTAATGCGCATGGGGTTTCTCTTTTGGGTGATGGATGTGTTCTGAAATTACGTAGTGGTGATGGTTGTATAATTCTGCCTCCCTGGGTCAGCCATTCTAAAAACATGAAACAAAACAAAGGGAAAAACTTGTGTCTTTACCCTCATGTACCCTATTTCCCTTTCTAATGATTTTCTTAAATCTTGTTTCCTTTTGTAGCAAATTTAGGAATTATTTCTGATATCCCCTTGACTTTGCTACCTTCTTTTTTATTCTTTAATCTGTTACATTCTGACTTCTTCCATTCTTAGTAAGGTCAATAATGCTTTCTCATTTTCCAAATTCATTCATAGGTTTTTGAGTTTTCTCTTCCATGAAGTTTTGCCTGCATTATTGAACACTCTTTCTTAAAAGTGGCTTCTGGGTTTATATTTTCCTGGCTTTTATTTGGCTTTTGGTTCCATTTAATCATTGATCTTGCTTTATGCCTATCTGTCCCCTTGTTACTTAGATTTTTTTTTTTTTTTTTTTTTTGCCTTTACATTTGACCTGTTCATTTCAGGCAATTTCATTTATTCCCACAGCTTCATCCATCAGCATATACAGATTTCCATCTCTAAACAGATTACCAAGATGTGTTTTTCTAGCCATTATCTTTTAACTTTCTTACTTTTAATTTTTGAGATGGTGTCAGTTTATAGACATAACCCACATAAACAAAAGTTCTTTAGGGTCCTCATTAATTTTTAAGCATGCAAATGGTGTTACAGTATAAACTGTTAGAGCACTGCTGCTCTCGGGGAGGGTGTGTATTTTATTGAGATATAATTGACATAAACATTAGTTTTGGATATACAACATAATGATTTGATATTTTGTATATATTATGAAATGATCACTCCAATAAGTCTAGTTAACATTAATTACTACACAGAAAAATTTTTTTCTTGTGTTGAGAGCTTTCAAGATCTACTCTCTTAGCAACTATCAAATATGCAATACAGTATTAACAGTAGTTACCATGCTGTATATGACAGCTCTCTGACTTCTTTATTTTATAATTGGAAGTTTGTACCTATTGTCCCCTTTCTCCCATGTTGCCGCCCCCAGCCACCTTTATCTTTCTCATTGAGTTTTGATGCTAAGCACTTGGGCATTTTCCCTTTTCCTTTTGTTTCCTACCTTGGGATATCTGTACTCCCTTTACCAGGTATAAAAGGCCCTTTATGATTTGATCCCAACTTTCCCCATGCTTTATTTGGTTTACATTGCATCTGAGTGCTTCACCAACACCAAAATGTTGTTCATTGAGTCCATCACACTTTATTTACCGGTGCCTGTTCCATGATTCTGGGGTGCTTCCTATCTCTTCCTACCTCTCTCTTCCCAAAATGTACTCAGTATTTGTTGAGACACTGGGCAAATGCTACCTTCTATAAAGCTTTTAGGCATTTAGTCACATTTTTTTCTCTGTACTTTTTTTTCTCTGTACTTCTGGGGCTTAATTCTTATCACTCTTACCCCAGTTTATATTCATTCTGTTACTTGTAAGCTTCTGTTGCCACTAGATTTTGTGGTGGCCTATCACACGTCTTTCAGTTTGGAAACTCCTATCTTTTAACTTATTTCTTTGATATATTTTTTTCCCATCTGTGTCTCTCTTCTGACTTCTGAATTTATCCGTTACTGTTATCCTCATTATTCTTATTTATCTTTTCTGTCCTTCTTCCATCTTTGTTCTTTCTTGGAGTTTTCCTTAACTGGATTGGTAAAGGGCTTGGCTTGTGCTAAAGTTTGTATATTGTTTTACTGAGATGAAATTTGCATAATTCAGTGGCATTTAGTAAACCTTTCCTCGTTAATAAAACTCTCATACTGGGAAGAAATCTAAAGATGCTGCAACAGAGTGTATTGGTTCTTTAATCCTAAGCAGCAAATCCTGGGATAGTAGATTTCTTGCATATACCTTTTTCTCAACCAGATAATTTCAGTTTTGGTATCTTTGGCTGTTCAACTGTTCATGGAAATAATCAGAAAAAGAATTGAGGGTTATAACTGTTGAAGGGTAAAACCTTAGGGATAAAAAGGAAGTTGGAGGACTAAGTTTTGAGTCTTAGAACTATTCCTACATTTACTGGGAAGGAGGAAACTGAAATGAAACTTAAGGGCCTAATCCTAGTTATGTGGGTTTGTTGTTGTTACTATTTGTTCTGAGGAAGAACTAAGGCTGTGTTCTATTTGCGGAATGAAATTTAAGAAATACTCAGATTCACCAAAAATGTTAACATTTTATTTGAAGCTTTTTTTCATCCATATTATCTGAGCAAATCTGAGTAATTGGCATTAGAGTGGGACTTGATCCTGGAGGTGCCAGCTTTCTATTTATTAAATCACAAAGGCATTTATCATTAATTTGGTTTAGAACGTGTGCTTCTCTGCCTTTAGTACACATTTTGTGCCTCTCTGCATGTTCTGCAACAAAGCAAACAAACTGACAGGCATCCAGTTGAACCTTCAAGAATTCTGAAAATCTTCTGGCAAGTTTATTTTTTAGGGTATTGGTTCAGCTCCTGTGATTGGACAAAAGTAACAGTGGCTTTAAAAAGATGGAAAACTTTTCTCTCACATCAAAGACAGAAGTGGTTAGTGGTGTGGGAGGTAGGGTGGTTTTGCTCCAAACTGTGTCTAAGTCCTAGGTTCCTTCTCCTTTTTTGTTTTGTCTTTGCTTTTATGTGTAGAGTTGGTAACTGGTTTAACAATGTACTCTACCTAGTTCAGTGCTACAAATGAATTTCACCCTGTGGGAAGGAGTAAAGAATATGGAGGGCAGGCAGCCACCTAATGTGAGCGTGACGTAAAACTTGTATGTAGCAGCTCCAAGCAAAGTCCATCAACCAGAACTTGACCATACTTAGTGAGGCAGAACAAAGCATGTAATCTCTGCTTGGGTGGCTATGTGTCTAGCTAAAATTTGGGGGTTTTGATTAGAAGGAAGAGAGATTAGATCTTAAGAAGCAGTTAGCAGTTTCTGAAATAAGATGTATGTTAAAGAAATTAATTTTATTTTAAAAGCTTTCGAAACTACTTTCTAGTATGACAGTTTGTTCTAGGTTTATCTTGTGCATTTTTGCTCCAGACCTGGAATCCTACATTAAAGATGTAACCTAATTCTCTCTTGTTTGAAGCTTTAGTTTCCTCAGCTTTTAAGACGGGGACAATAATAACTATATCTCATGGTTGTTGTAATAATTAAATGAGATAATAAGAGCTTAAGAAATGTTACTGTTTTTATTATTTTCTATTACAGTACAAAAAGGAGAGCTTCTAATTCTCGTAGAGGCCAGAGAAGACAGGGAAGGCGACGCTGATGCTGTCAGGAAAGACAGGGTCTTAGGGGGATATAGAAATATTTAGAAACTTATCAAGACAAGAGACTAACCAGTGGGTGTGATCTCCATTAGTTAAGACTGGAGCCTAAGATTTTGTTTTGACCTTTAAAAAAACAAAAGCCCTTTTTCCTCATAGCCTTTAGCATAATCTCTAGTTACAGGTAATGTGTGTTCCTTTTGTTTACCACAGTAACCCCAGTGCCTGGCATAGAGTAGCTACTCAGTTGATATTCATACCATGAATGATTTTTACAGCACTTATAAATACCGCAAAATTTAGCATTTGATTATATATGTATATTATTTTTCTGCAGTTACTTCATAAGTGTTGCCTTATTCTTAGCTCTGCCATAGCTTGGGAACTACTACTAATTGATCCAATTTCTTTGAAATCAGGAACTTTTAATTCTCTGCAGATTTTTGCCACTTGCCCATTTTTTTTTTTTTTTTGTGCCACTGGATATGGTACACTGTTTGTATTGGTTTCTGTTTACTTTGTTGTTGTTTTTATTGTCCTTTTTGTTTAGCCATAATTTATATGCAGTATAAGTTTAGTACTTTCAAGTATAAAACATGAGTTTTGACAGAAGTAAATAAACATTGTGTCAACAACAGTTATGATGTAAAATATGTCTTATAACTCCAAAAACATTTTGTTGCGCCATGCCCCTTTGCAGTTAATTTCTGTCGTCATTTCCTGGAAACAACTGATCTGCTTTCTGTCACTGTATCTGACTGTCTATCTGTCTATCTCCGTCTATCTATCTAGTTTTACCTTTTCTAGAATGTCACATAAGTGGACGCATGAGTATACATAGTCTGTTGGGTCTTGCTTTCTTTCACTTAGCATAATGCTGTTGAGATGCATCCACACAGCTTCCTGTGTCAGTGGTTTGTTCCTTTTTATCGTCAGGTAATAGTCCAGTGTCTAGCTATACTGCAGTTTGCTCATTCAGTCACTAGATAGAACATTTAGGTTTTTCCATTTATTTTGATCGTTATGAATAAAGCCACTGCGTACTTGGCGTATAGGTCCTTCTGTGGACATAAGTTTTCACTTCTCTTAGGCATATACATAGGAGTATAGCTGGTGGGTGATATGCTAAGTGTATATGGAACTTTATAAGAAACTGCCAAACTGTTCACTGGGGTGGCTGTACTACTTTTGCATTCCTGCCAGTAATATACGGGAGTTCTAGTTGCTCTACATCCTTCCAACACTTGAATTTTTTCAGTCTTTTAAATTTTAGACAACATAGCGGGTGTGTAGTGGAATTTCATTTTCGTTTTAGTTTGCATTCCCTCAGGACTAATGGTGTTGAACATCTTCTCGTATATTTATATGTCATCTGTATATCTTCTTTGGTGAAGTGAGTGTTCATAACCTTTGCCCATTTTTTATTGGATTGTGTTGTTAGTACTGAATTTTAAGAATCTTTTACATATTCTCGATACATGTCCTTTATTGGATACATGTTTTTCAAATATTTCCTATTAATCTATGTCTTGCCTTTTACAGTGTCTTTTGAAGAGCAAATGTTTTAAATTAATTTTTTCTTTCATAGTTTGTGCTTTCTGTGTCCTGTTACAGAAATTTTTGTCTAGCCCAGTGTTACTAAGATTTTTCCCTATATTTTCTTCAAGGAGTTTTATGGTGTAAGCTCTTACTTTCAGAGTCATGATTCATTTAGAATTTTTATGTCTCATGGGAGGAAAGTATTGAGATTTCATTTTTTGACACGTCATTAGCTAATTGTGTCAGTACCATTTGTTAAAAGGATAATCCTTTCCCCATTGCGTTGTTGTGGCATCTTTGTTGAAAATCAGTTGGCCACTTGTGTCTGTTTCTGAGCTTTCTATTCTATTTTGATTTTTGTGTCTGTCTCTTGCCAGTACAACACTGTCTAGTCTATTGGTTTTATAAGTCTACAGGTCAGTTAAAGTCTCCAGCTTTTTTTTTTTCCCCCAAAATTGTTCTGTGTATTCCAGGTGTTTTGAATTTCCATATCATTTTAGAAGTAGCTTGATAATTTTTACAAGAAAGCCTACCACAGTTGTTTTTTAAGTAAGCTGTATGCCCACCGGAGGGCTTTAACTTAATGACCCCCAAATCAAGAGTCCCATGCTTGACTACTGACTGAGCCAGCCAGCTGCCCCACCTGCTGTAGTTTTGATTGGAATTACACTGAATCTGGGGCGCCTGGGTGGTGCAGTCGGTTAAGCGTCCGACTTCAGCCAGGTCACGATCTCGCGGTCCGTGAGTTCGAGCCCCGCGTCAGGCTCTGGGCTGATGGCTCAGAGCCTGGAGCCTGTTTCGGATTCTGTGTCTCCCTCTCTCTCTGCCCCTCCCCCGTTCATGCTCTGTCTCTCTCTGTCCCAAAAATAAATAAAAACGTTGGAATTACACTGAATCTGTAAAGTTACTTTGGAAAAAGTCGACACCTTACATTATTAGTTATTCTAATCCATGGAGATGGTATATCTCTCAGAATTTTTAAGGCTAATTTTTCTTGGCAGTGTTTGTACTTTTCATATATGTAGTTTACATATATGTAATTTTTATATATTTTGATGCTATTGTTAATTGGCCTTTTTGCTTTCAATTTCTGATTGTTGCTAGCACATAGAAATGCAGTTGATTTTTGTATTTTGACCTTGTAATCTCTGACTTTCCTAAATTCACATACCATGTAGTAGCTTTTTCTAGATTTTTTAGCATACAGAATCATGTTGTTTGTGAATATGGACAGTTTTACTTTACTTTTTCCGTATCTGATTGCTTTTTATTTCCTTTTCTTGCCTAAATGTACTGGTAGAAGCAGTGAGGATGGACATCTTTGCCTTGTTCCTTATCTTGGGAGATGGGGTGGGGAGTGAAACCTTTTACCATGTAAGTGTGATGTTAACTGTAGGTTTTTGGTATGTTCCTTTTATCAGATTGTGGAAGTTCTCTTTTGTTCCCAGTTTGCTGAGTTATTATTATTTTTTAATCATGAATAGGTATTGAATTTTGTCTGTTTTTAATGCATATGTTCAGATCATCATGACTTTAAATTTTATAGTGAATTATTAAAAAAATATATTTTTAAAATTTTTTAATGTTTATTTATTTTTGAGAGAGAGAGAGAGGGACAGAACACAAGTTGGGAGAGGGGCAGACAGAGAGGGACACAGAATCTGAAGCAGGCTCCAAGCTCTGAGCTGCCAGCACAGAGCCCGACGCGGGGCTCGAACTCATGAGCCATGAGATCATGACCTGAGCCGAAGTTGAATGCTTAACCGACTGAGCCACCCGGGTGCCCCTAAAAAAAAATTTTTTTTTTTACATTTATTTATTTTTGAGAGACAGAGACAGAGCACAAGTGGGGGAGGGGCAGAGAGAGAATGAGACACAGAACCCGAAGCAGGCTCCAGGCTCTGAGCTGTCAGCCCCGATGCGGGGCTGGAACTCACAAACCATGAGATCATGAGCTGAGCCGAAGACGCCCAAGACTGAGCCACCCAGGGGCCCCGTGAGTTATTAATTTTTGCTGTAAACCAACATTGTTTATGTGTATGTATATATGTGTCTGAGTGTAACCTTGTTATATATTGTAAAGATTAGAAAGCTGATACACAAAAGTTGTGATGTAAGTAAGCAAACACAGGAACCCAGAAAGCAGCATTCTGAATTATTTGCTATAAAGTCAGACAGAAAAACAGATTTTAGTAAGGTGACAGTATATGGCACAGTGTAAACATTAGATGGGAATCCAATAAATAACAAAGATATAGCAAAATGGGAGATTGTGGGTTTAAATCTTGTTTTTTCCTAAACCTGCAGTAACTTGGACACATGTGTCCATCTCTTTGTATCAGGGTTTCCTTACCCTCCTCCCACCTCCAAATGATAATTCCATATTTCTTTGATTCTAAGAAACATTGTCTACCCATTCCCTACCCTCTTCAGCTTTTCTGAAATCAGGAGAAATGTGTTGGCTTTTTCAGCAGGGAGGTAACAAGTGATGGACTCGTATCTGGTCATGCCTACCTCAGTGCATGTTTTAGGCATAGGTGTGGGTCATTGAGGTCTCATTCAGGCTGAACTGTTTGCTTATTTGCTTTGCTAGCACCTCATGTCATGTGAAATTTAAAAAAAAAATTTTTTTAATGTTTATTTTTGAGAGAGACAGAGTATGAGTGGGGGAGGGGCAGAGAGAGAAGGAGGTACAGAATCTGAAGCAGGCTCCAGGCTCTGAGCTGTCAGCACCTAGGTGAATTTTTTATATTCTACTTAAAAGAGTTAAAATGTTTCAGTTTAACATGAACGTTTGGCTAATATATTTACAGAAGAGCTACTAAAGGAAGGTAAGATTTCCTTCCCATTCTCATTTTCTTTTCATAAAGTCTTAATTTGCATTAAAAAATTAAATTTTTAAATGTTTATTTATTTTTGAGAGAGAGAGAGTACGCAGAGGAGGGGCAGAGAGAGAGAGGCAGACAGAGGATCCAAAGCAGGTTCGCACTGACTGCAGAGAGCCCGATGTGGGGCTCAAACTCACAAACCGTGAGATCATGACCTGAGCTGAAGTCAAATGCTTAACTGACTGAGCCACCCAGGTGCTCTAATTACTTGCATTTTTAATTGTGTTTATTCACATATATCCAGAGTTTTAAAAACTTTTACTGTGGAGCTTTCAAACATATATACAAATAAGGAAAATAAAATAAACATCAAGAACCCTTACCCAGCTTCAATTGTTACACACATTTTGTTGGTCTTGTTTTTATCTGTTCTGCTCCTACCCGCCCCCCATACACATTTTTGGTGGGAATATTTTAAAGCAAATTCCAAACACTATCATTTCATTCATAAAAACTTCTGTATGTCTCTTTTAACATCTAAGGACAGCAAAATGTATCTGTCTGTATACATCAGCAATGTTCCATACTCCAAATGAAACTTAAATATATTTTGACATTTTGTTAAATTTAAATTTAATCTTTTTTTTTTTTTAAGTAAACTCTAGCCCAATGTGGGGCTTGAACTCCCGGCCCTAAGATCAAGAGTCACATGGCTCTACCCACTGAGCCATCCAGGGGCCCTTAAATTTAATTTTAAGTTTTAAATAATTAAGTTAAATTACTTTTAATTAATTTATAGCTTACCAAAAATTATAAGGGGTCCAATCAATAATAGAGTCTAATATCTAGTCTATATCCCAGTTTCCCTAATTGTCTCACAAATGTTGACAGTTATTTGAATCAGAATCCAAACACAGTTCATATATTACATCTGATTGTTATGTATTTTTAATGAGAAGTTTCACAGAAGTTTAACAGAAATTTGGCTTCCTAATTCCTGCTTAAAAATTTTTAGAGAACTTATTGCCGTATGGTGAATTAACACTGAAGTGAGAAAAAACATGATCCATGGAATAGGCATGCAATAAATAGGTGAGGCAAAGAAAGGCAGTTAGAATTGCAGACTTCTGAAAGTAAAACTTTCCCTGATTATGAAGAACTGTTACTGAGAAATCAAACATTTGGCCAAAGTCAACTTCTTAAAGAGAGGCATTGTATCATCTCGTAACTTATAATTGAAATGGAGATAATAATCAAATGGAAATGCAGATGAAACACTGGTAGTCTTTGAATTATACTCTTCAACTAAAGGTTAAACTAAAGGTTAAACTGAAGGAGCTAAACAGGCTATAAAAAACGACTGATGTTCTGCTTAATTTCTAAAAGCCAAAAGGGATTCAGAAGAACCTCTAGACCCAGGATGGAGAAGACACAGACTCAAACTATATGATCCTGAAACTCAAACTTAGTGGTATTGGAAGAAGAAAGGGTCATGGAGCTGTATAGATAATTGTGTGCTGTTGTTGGGGGAAATTTTTATACACATTTAATGTTAACTTTTGCGGAACCAAAGAAATATGTTAAATTGATGATAGGCCTTAGAATCATAAGTTATAAGTAATAGGTGTGTTGGAGGACTGAATGAGATGATTTAAGCAGGAGATTTAATTGAAAATCTGGTACAGAGTTTAGCAAGTGATGAATTGTCAGGCTGTTAACTTCCTGTGTGACTTGGGGCAGCATTTGGTATGAACAAGATGTCTTTAAATTTTTTTTTTTCTGCTTCTTGAAAAGTTTATTATTTTTAGGGGGTACAGTCTGTTTCCAGAAGATAAGGATATACATAACTTAGTGTAGAAAGTTTTTTGAAAACTTTTCATACTTGAAGTATTAGGTGTTCTCAGTTACCTAGAAAATAATGACCCTCATAATGATTCAGAAAGCTTTTACTATTTTTTAAGGTTTCTTTACCAACATGCTTTTAAATTAAACTTCTGACCTAATACTTTATAATTGATTATAGTTTTAATGTTGAATTCTTTATAATTTGAGACAGTATTTAACAGTTTTGAGTAGTTTTATGTTATTGTACATCTTTTAAGAAAAATATTCTTTTCTGGTTGTGTGTGTATTTGAAATTTAGTTTTGTAGTTTGACAAAATTATGCTTTATATATTAAGTACTCTGGTGATTTTGAGCATGTTAAATCATCACTTTAATAGCAGAGGTAGAGAAAGTGTCATGGCCTTAGGACATAACATATTGTATATTTTTTCATCTATAATTGTTTTTTATATCAGTCTCTTGCTTTTTTTTTGCTTTCATTAACTTGTTTCTTCCTCTTGTTCCTATTCCTTTTGCCATCAGTCACCCTGGTGCTTTTCTTAAACTATTACATTAGCTTCCTAATTTTTTATTTTTTTCAATCTGTCATACCATGGCAGTAATTATTCTAAAGCACACCACTTGAGTGCATTATTCTATTGTTCAAAATGTTTTATTGCTTTCTATCGTCTACTAGATTAGGACCCTTCACAGTTTAGCCAGTCGCCTTACTTATCCATACATCATTTATTCATTCAGCCATATTTATTGAGTTTCTTCTATGAACCAGACACTGTGCTAGGTTCTGAGGATCACATGATGAGTAAAAAACAAGCAGGAGCTCTGCCCTCCCCCCCGACCCCCCATTGGTCTAGTTGAGAAGACAAACATTAATAAAAATATCGCACAGATAAAAGTAAAATTGCAAGAATATATCCTGCAAAGAAGAGAAGAATGTGCCATAAGAGCTTACAATAAGGGCACACTAGTTCTAGTCAAGGAGGTCATGGAAAGTTAAGATCTGAAGAGGTGAGTAAGATTTACTACGCAAAAAGTGGGAAAGGTGATCATATCAGGTGGGGGGACTGTACAAAGACTCTTTTCCCAAAGGGAATATGTTTTGAGAACAAGGCTAGAAAAGACTAATGTGACTTAGAGCGTTAAAGAAAAGGGATCATTGTATAAAATGGAAAAGAAGCTTGGGCTTGACCATATAAGGGGCTTTGAAGCAATGGCAAGTAATGTTATTACAGTATAAAAGCAATAGGAGGCCATCCAAGGGTTTTATTTGGAGGTACTCAGTGGAGGCGAGGAAGACAAATGGATGTTGGAAGACCATTTAGGCTTTGTTGCATCAGTTCTGCCAATAGCTTGGCCAAGGAACTTGGTGATGGTGGAAGAGATAGAAAGAAGCAGTCATTTTCAGAGGTAGTTAGAAGGTTAAATCAACCAAATTTGCTTACACATAGTACATTTGAAGATGTAAGGAAGAGGGAATTGACTCCTTGGCAATATTGGAGAGATTATGGTACCATTCATTGAGCTAGGAAATGTTGAAAGAGTATCATTTTGGGTGGAGGAAAATCACGAGTTCAGTTTTGAACATGTTGAGTTCCCCATTCAAGGGGAAGGTGGTTAAGTAGACAGAAGAATATTTGGTGCTCAGAAGAAAGATCTAGGCTGGGCATCTGAAAATGTTTAATATTATCAGAGTATAGATAGTAAACGAAGCTGTGGGTAGGTGGGTTGAGGGTTTAGAGTATAAATTGGCCAAGGCTTAAAACTAAGCCTTGAGGATCTGTTGCATTTAATGGTATTGGAGGTTTAGTCTGGGTTGTGGGTGAGGGAGGAAGACGGAAGAACAGCCAGAGGAGGAAAACCAGGAGAATATTCTAGCGTGAAAGGGAAAGGAAGAGTGTCTTTCTAAAGAGTTGTAAATAGTTTTTTGAATGCTGGTGGGGGGAAGCTAAATGTGAAAACTCTCCACTAGATTTAATGGCACCATTATCTATTTCTGTGTAACAAATCATCATACATTTTAGAGGCTTGAAACAACAGTTTATTATTCTCAAGATTCTGTGGGTTGACTTCATTCAGCTGGGTGCGTAACTGGGGCTGGAACACTGAAGATGGTGTTTTCCTAAGTCTGGGGCCTTGGTTCTCGCTGTTGCCTGGGCACTTTGCTGCTTGTCCCTGTGGCTTCTATCTCCACGTGATGTCTCATTAGTCAGTGGTCTAGTTCAAGCTTCTTCATGTGGTGGCTGGCTCCCGAGAGGGTGATAGTGAAACTGTGAGGCCTGTTAAGACTCAGGACTGGCACGCTTTCCACACTTGTCATTTACCACAATGACCCAAAAAAAGAAAAAGATCATGGGTGACTTAGTGTGAGAATTGTTTTAGTGGACTGAAGAGACTAGGGAATGACTAGCAGTTGAAGAAAAAGTTCTTTTCATTCCTTTATATTTCCTCTAAACTTGACCCAAAATCGTCTCTAATTTCCTGAATGTTTCTGGTTTCTTCCCCCACGTGCTCACTTTCCCTGAATGTTGTTCCTGTCTCCCCCATATTAAAACCTTACTCATTCTTAAAGGCTTTCTTAAAATCTTCAGTTTCTCTCCCTTGTACTTTACTCTTGGAGTGTGAGATCAAAAAATTTTGCAAGAAATGATACATGGTCACGGTCTTTGTATTTCTGAATAAGGCAAGAATTTGGTGGTTATATTCTGTGTAGGCCTCAGTGAAGTATGTCCATATGTAAATTCTCATTATGAGTATTGTACACTAAGTTAGGTGGAGTACTTATGTCTTCAACATATGGAATGGTTGTTTCTCCATCCCCTGCTGTAGGTGCCACACAGGTTTTGCAGCTCATGTCTTTGTGTCCTTTCTGTGTGAGCACATACAAGGGTCATAGAGATTAAGTACATACATGGCAAGAGAATCATCTTTCCAGCCTTGGAGGTGAGACTCCTTGGCTCTGTGACCCACCACAAACATTATCATAGAGTCTGTGTTGTGTGTCTTCATCTCCATCCATAAGTGCGTTGCGGTGGGGGGAGTACAGGTCTTCCTATTGGCAGGACTCGGAGGTGCTCGGGTTCTCATTGCTGCCCTCACTCCGTCCCCCTTATTCTTGTGCTTTTCCTTAGGCTGTAGGACCTCATTGATTTCATTGGACAAGTACTATGATGGGGGGTGGGGGACACAGAAAAGAATAAGATCCCTGACCCTGCCCTCTCTCAAACTGGTGAGATTGGTAAATAGGTTATTAAAACATAAGGTGGGAAATATTATTTGAATTACTTCAGTAACAGGACCAGGCGGCAGAATATCTAAGTAAGTGCAAGGGGAAACCACCTAAGTGTTGGTACAGATTCGTCAGTCTCGGCTCTCGTCGTCGGCTCTGGTGTGGTCCTCATCCAGGAGCCAGTTAGGCTGTGTGCCGGGAAGATCTGCTTGATTCCTGAATTAAAGATGTTTTAACAATAAATGTTTTATCTTCTTTTACTGTTAACTTTTATTTTTTACATTCTGCACGTTTAAAGAATAAGTAGTAATGTGTAAGAATTCTGGTTATCTGAGGTTTTATAGTAGTTTTTCTTAAGGTGAGCCAGCTAAAATGTCTCAAATATTATTTGGCTTTGGTATAGTTCTTATTAAATCTTGACACAGTGCCATGCTTTAGTAGGTGCTCAGTGCGAAGTTAAGCCTTAGTCTATTCTTAGCACAGTCACAAATAATTACGGTCTGACCTGTGATCAAACACAAAACAGTTGAATAAAGGACAAATTGTACTTTTATAACGAAGTTTGAGCAGGACTAATGATGAACTATCACCTACCTAATCTGCCTTTTACTTTTATTTTTTTAACTTTTTTTTTTGGTGAGTTTACTTATTTGAGGGGAAGGGGTGGAGAGAGAGGGAACCTCAAGCAGGCTCCTCACAGTCAGCACAGAGCCCGACATGGGACTTGAACTCACGAACTGTGAGATCATGACCTGAGCTGAAGTCAAGAATTGGATGCCTAGCCGACTGAGCCACCCAGGTGCCCCTGCCCTTGACTTTTTATATCTATGGAGAAATAAATTGTGTTCTTTTTAAATAAGAAGTTCAGGAAAGATTCAGAGGTGAAAAGGCAGGCAAGGCAGGAAGATAGATCTCCAAAGGAAAGAGGGGAAATAGAGCAGTCTTCCTAAATTTAAGTTGGAGTTCTGTTTTCTTTTCTGTCAGCTACCAAGATAATTACAAAAATGTCTGTAATGGTGGTATCAGTGAAATGAATCATTTAAAATAATATAGAAAACCTCAATTGTATACAAGTAAAAATAAAACTTTGTTAGTATAAACAATAATTTTCTTTGTTAGTCCATTAGACTGAAATTTGCCAAGTATAATTTTATGAAGACCCTAATAAAGACCAATACCATGATTATGGAAAAATTATTGTATTGTTAAATTGAGCATGATTTATCCAATTCTTAAAACTTGCAGTCCTTAGATGCTCTCAACTTGATTATACAGCAGGGATTATTTGAGTATGTATTCTCCAAGCTGATTTCTCTTGACATGGAATTTTATATTACAACTTATCTCTACAGCAGGGATAGTAATAGTACCTACCGTGTTGTTTTGTTATAAATATTATATGAAAAGCCCATAGAATGGTGTTTGGCACATAGTAAGTGCTCAATATGCTAGCTATTAATTATTGTGTATTTTTATTGTTATTCTCATGTATTTGAGAATTGGGAGAGAACAGCAAAAGGGAGAGAGTATATTGCTATCTCTCTCCATTGGATAAAAGAGTAACTAGGGGAAAAGCATAGGACGCTTTGTAAAAACAATATAAATTGTTTATAAGATATACTGATTAGTGGCTTAAATTCACTAGATTTTTAAATGGATGCTTCAAATTTTTTTTCTAAAAGTACTTATTTTCATAATTAAAGTTTTTTTCCATTTAATTAGTTTTTTTAAATATGGATATTTCAACACTTGATTTTTATTTTTTTCCTATTCTGTGATAATGGGACTACTTATTCAATTTTTAATTTAAATTCTAGTTAGTTAGCATATGGTGCAATATTGGTTTCAGGAGAATTCAGTGATTCATCACTTACAACACCCAGTGCTCATTACAAGTGGCCTCCTTAATACTTATCTCACCCATCCCCCAACCACCCCCTCTATCAACCCTCAGTTTGTGAGCTTCTTATGGTTTGTTTCTCTCTCTCTCTCACCCCTCTTCTATGTTCATCTGTTTTGTTTCTTAAACTCCACATATGAGTGAAATCATATGGTATTTGACTTTTTCTGACTAATATTGTTTACCATCATACACTCTAGCTCCATCCACGTCATTGCAAATGGCAAGATTTCATTCTTTTTGATGGCTGAGTAATATTCCATTGTATAGATATAACACATCTTCCTTATCCATTCATCACTCGATGACACTTGGGCTCTTTCCATAGTTTGGCTATTGTTGATAATGTCAACACTTGATTTTTAAAAATGTAGATTATGGTTTCCATAATTATTATTGATTATGATTCAATAATGATGTGTTCTCAAAATAAAAATCTTAAAAAAATTTTAAAAATTTAGTGAATGAAAGAACATTGTACTCAGTGTTAACTTTCTTCCCTCTTCCTCATCCCCACCCCATCATGAATTTTGTCTGTAGCTTTTTAGTTCATTTTTATTTCTTTTGCTACATGCACATGTTAAACATATGTAAAAAAGGCGAAGTACTTGTTTAACAGTGCATACAAATGCTTTTCTATGTATGCCATTTTGCATCTTGCTTTCTTTTCATCTGATACTGTTTTGATTCACAAATAGACTCACACTTGTAGTGTCGCCCAATGTAAGAACAAGATGGTATTTTGGAACAGCAGAGAAAAGATGTTCTTTTCAGTAGCATGTCATTTGGATATCCATTTGAGAAAAAAAAAATCCACCTTCATTTCTACCTTATATAACAAACTCAATTCCAGGTGTATTTCAGGTGTCAATGTAAGTGGTAAAATAATAAAGCTTTTAGGAAATAGAAGAACATTTTCATGATCTTTGAGGGCACAACAAGTGCTAACTATGGAAGAAAAATAAGATATTAAGATATAACTTAATAAAAATAAGATCTTATAATAAATTTATAAAAAGCTACCACTAGAATAGTCAAAGAGGTCACAAAGTGGGAGAAGATCTTTACAATATGTATATCTAACAAGGAACTCATTCAGAATATATTAATAATTTTTCAAATCAATAAAAAAAGGCAGGTAACTCAATTTTTAAAAAGTAGACAGAAGACATTAACAGGCACTTCACAAAAGAGCACCTTTGCTCCTAGGTATATACCAACAGAAATGCATACTTAATGTTTTTCATAAATACATGCTTTAATTTCATAGTTGTACTGTTTATAATATACCCAAACTAGAAACAACCTAAGTGCTTATCAACAAAAAAGTAGATAAATTCCAGTACATATTCTCTCTCTATCCCTCTTTCCTTCTGTCTCTCTCTCGGACTCACACACTATATGGCAGTGGGAATGAATGATCTACACTTATATGCAGCAGTATGAATCTCACCCCCATAATATTGAATGGAAGGAGCTATAAACCAGAGAGACCATATTCTATAATTCCATTTATATAAAGTTCAAAATCAAGAAAAACTGATCAATGGGAGAGGGATAATGACTGGAGGGGGCATAAATTAGTAAGGTTCTGTTTCTTGATATAAATGCTAATTACACAAGGACATTCAACTTGTGAAAATATATCAGGCTGTCCATACATGATTTATGTTATTTTACGTATGCATGCATGAATTGTATGTATTTTATATTAAAAAATATTGTTTTGAGATCTATTCATATTGGATCTTAGAGGTCTCATTTATTCATTTCAACTGTGGTTTATAAACAGACCACAGTTTATTTATTGATTCCTTTACTGGACTTCTAGGTTGTTTCCTGTTTTCCTGTTTCAAATAATGTTGTAGACAGTATTCTTTTACATGGCTTCTTGTAAAAATATATGAGAGTTTCTCTAAGACGTATAACTAGAAGTGGGATTAGTGGGTCCTAGTGTAAGCTCAACTTTAGCTTACCAGATATTATCAAATTATTTTGCAAAATGATTGTATGTAGGAGTGATGGAAAGTTCCCATTGCTGTATATACTTGTCATCACTTTTGTCAGCCTTCAAAATTTTGCTAATACGATGGGTGTGAAATGGTATCTCCTCAGTATTGTAATTTGTGTTATGTGGCCATATGGATTTTCTCAGGGTCCCCCCCCCCCCCATTTTTCACTGTTGGGAAATAACCTGTTCATAATTTTGTACATTTTTTATGGTTAATTTTAACATTTTTCTTGATTTATGTGCAATTTGCCTTGATTCTCAAAGTCCATATATTGAGAGAGACCTCCATTTGTGATTTTAACACATTGCTAGAATTTCAGCTGTAGACTTTAGCTTTGGAGTAATTCAACCTTCCTAAGAATATTTTTCCTTCAGGCCCTTTGTCCTGTCCCTGTTTGCCTGCCATCGCTCCTTCCAGTTTTACTAGCACATTTCAGCTATAGGGGCTTTTTTATCCCTCTTCTTTGTTGATGAGAAAGGGTAGTTGTGATATGGGGAAGGGGAAATGATAAATAGAAAAATGAATAAAAATTTGACAAGTTTATACAATTAATATAACTATGTATAAAATATGGTTATGACCATTCTTAGTTGTTTGATTTATGTATTTGAAATAAATTCCAGATCTGGCATTCTACAAAGGCCAGTTATTTCGTTGTGTATTGTCTCCCTTGTAGATGCTTATCATTATCTGATTTGTGTGTGTGTGTGTGTGTGTGGAGGGGCAGGAAGAGAGGGAGAGAGATTATTACCTGATGAGTTTCGTGTGTATGTGTATATAGTTTGTGGTCTGTCAGTGTGCTATCTGCTGCTTATATATGAGGTCTGTGCAGTGCTGTTATCCACTGGATTCTTGAGACAATTCCATGTATTCATGACATCCAGAGTAATTCTGTTAACAGTTCAAAACCCTCTTCCTCCAGTGCCACTTGTGCTTTGATGTTTTTGTGATCTTAGAGAGAAAATGACCAAGCACCAAATCGTTGTGCTTCCCAGGTACAGAGGTAACTCGTCTGGAGTAAAGGAGCTGATAGAAATAGGCTTTTCCTCTTTGTCTTCTTGGCAGTGTGGTAATATTAGCAAGGGCTTGGAGTTCCTGAACTGTTTTCCGAGAATCACGGAGCCTTTGAGGTTAGGGAACCTTCATCACAGAACATCCTGGCCCAGATTTCTTCAACATTCCTTACTGCCACTGACTTCTGCTTTAAGTAGGATCAGTGCCAGAGGAAAAGCTCATGACTCCTGGCCATGGTCACAAAACCTTGGCTGATTTTGATCCTGCAGCATATTCTCTTGGCATGAACCTTTCGGAGAGAGGTGCCAGTTTAGCAGGGCTTCACTAGGAATTCTCTTCCTAGAATAGAATCTGATTTTTTTTTTTTAATGGTTTAATGTAACTCATGAAGAAACTTGAGTCTTAAGTCAGTGTAGAATGACTTAAATTCCTAATTTATCAAGATTAGAAATCTTCTTTGTTAAGAAATAGAAAGGCTGTAAACAATACAATTAGGTTCACTGTATGACCAAAGCAGTATAAACTTTGGCAGTTAATTTAGAGGTGTTGATTTAAAGTGTTTTCTGGGGGCCCCTGGGTGGCTCAGTCGGTTAAATGTCCAACTTTGGCTCAGGTCATGATCTCGTGGTTTGGGAGTTTGAGTCCCGCTCAGGTTCTGTGCTGATGGGTCAGAGCCCGGAGCCTTCTTTGAATTTTGTGTCTCCCTCTCTCTCTGCCCCTCCCCTGCTCGTACTGTCTCTCTGTCAAAAATAAAACATTAAGAAAAAATTAAAAAATTAAGTGTTTTCTGTATTTTAGAGAAAACTCTAAATAAATCCTGAGTATGCTGATCCCAGGCTTTATTTTTCTATAAATTATATAAGTAATAAAGATTTTTTTCCCTAAGCACCATGTCATTTTCACACTTAAAAAATTAATAATTCCAGTAATATTATTCCAAATTTCCCCAATTGTCTCGAAAATCTTTGCTTTTGATTGCTTCATTTTAGCTATAATATTCCACCAGCTCTCCCCACTCCCCACTCTTTGCGTTTTCAGGCCATTGATTTATTGGAGAAATCAGGTCCTCCTCTGCCCTGTAGGTTGTCCCACTTGCTGGCTTTGACTTCTTGCTTCTTGGGGTGGTATTTAACTTGATCCCCTTTCCCCAGTAGTCCCTGTAAACTGGTATTTAGAATGAAAGGCTTGATTAGGTTCAGCCTAGTTTTCCCTTTCCCCTTTTCTTTCCTTTCAGTGTTACGCACTTGCTATTGGGTCACTTCTTGATACATATTCTGTCTGGTTGTCCCCATTTAGTTACTCTAAGATTAATGTGTGGATTCTCTTGGTACTCTATTACTCTTTTGGTGCAGAGGTGCCCATTAGAATTACTTCAAAGCTTTTGAAGATTCTGAAGAATCCTAGATTCTATTTTAGCAGGTCTGATGGGGTTGGGAAAACACATCTATTAAAAAACACATGGAGAAATAAAAACCCTCTACCTTTACTCAGATGTGGGAAGAATCATTATCTTTAATACATTTAACATGTAATTAGAGTGACAAAATTTACTTTTATGCAGGTGCTTTGGGGAATGTATGTTTTGTCACAAATAGAGCATAATTAAAATTATTAACTGGAGATGTTTGAGGCTGCTGTGGTGTAATAGAAAAAACAGTGACTTGGACCCAGGTGGCCAAATCACTTACTCTCTGCAAGACATTGTTTTAATCTAGAAAACAGGAATAATAAGATATTTGTGATAGGCTTGTTTTAATGATTAAATGAAATGATTTATTTGGAAGCAGTCCAGCACTTGGTGGTCAGTTGAATGGAAATCTGGAAAGCATTACAGTAACAGATTTTTTTCAATCGAGGTCTTTAGAGTAAAAACTTAGGAGAATGAAGTAACTATGTCTCATGTGCTTATTTTAGCTGTATCTGTATAAGCTTTTGTTTTTGAGCTTGTTTTTTGAGTGATAGGAGACTCGTGATACATAGTTTTAATATACATGTAATTAATGTGGCCTTTTGAGAAAAACATCATGTGGAAATCTTACCTTTTTCCCCCCTTATTTTCAGCTTCATTTACCTCTTAATTCTCCTTTGCCTGGAAGTGAATTGACCAAGGAACCTTTTCGTTGGGATCAGAGACTCTTTGCACTAGTGTTGCGGTTGCCTGGCACCATGTCAGTAGAATCAGAACAGTTGACAGGTGTGCCTTTAGATGACTCTGCGATCACACCAATGTGTGAAGTGACAGGCGGTAAGTTTTTCTCCTGGCAGTAATCCAGTGAGTTAAGGCAGAGTTTGTCTGAATGTTTTAAAATGCACATTTCAAAAACTCCATGTTGTCGTTCAACACGCTAATGGTAGGAATTAGTAGACCTACATGGTTTTAAAAATCCATTGATGAATGTCTGCGATCTGATTTGAATGGGGTTTAATACTATTGGATCTGAAATGAGTGGTCTTTTTCTCTACCCATATAGAAAGTGCTGGTATTTGAAGTTGTTAAACTTTTTTTCTTCTCTATAAAGATTACCAGTATTTACAAGTGTGGCAGAATTATTTTCTGTGAAAAATGCAGAGAATTTTGAGAATCATCTCATCAACCATATAATGATCAATGCCTGGTTAAGTGCTGTTTTCCCTAGAGGCAAAGAGAAAGCTGGATAGCAGGTTAGAGGACCAGGTAGCGAGGTCTTACCCATCTGGTCCCTGTGTTAAGTGAACAGTAATGATACTCTTGAAAGAAAATATGTAGCAGACTCAGAACTTCTGTAATGTGGAATTGGTCAGCAGGTGGGTTAAATTCATACCGATAGGTATTGAGTGTCTACTGTGTATGAAACACTATCTTATGCTTTCAGACTTCAGTAGTGAGTATGACAGGCAACGGTATTCTTGCTTTCATGGAGCATTTTAGTTCTCACCTAAGGAATTTGATACTAAAATGTCCAGGTCTGGCATACCACTATTTCACCTGTGTCAGAGGCCTGTGACATTATTAGTCTCCAGACACAGTCATAGCCAGCTGTATCAGTTTAAAGGAAAATAGGAGATTTAATTAACATTTTAGGTACCTTCCTTCAATTCTGTGGGGAGTTTGGAAATCTGCAAAATTCACAGACAAAACAGGTACCCTACACAGATATGTCAAGTAGATAATTAGGAAGTTGTTTTCACATTATTAAATGTTCTTATTTATAGAAGTACTTTCTGGTGAACTCTTATAATTCTTTCAGTTTAATTTATATTAAAAAAAAAAGTTATATACATACAACTTAAAGGGAAAACCTGTCTATCGAAATGTGAAAATTCACTGCTAACAATTCCTTGTGCATGAATAATATTTTTCAGTGACAGCCCCAATTGTTCTATGGGTAGATTCACATTTGTATTCAGAAAAGTTTAGTTTTTAGCCTTGAACTGACTTACTTGCTAAAATCCTGATCTATCTATCTATCTATCTATCTCTATACATAGATAGGTAGATAGATAATATAATTTTTTTTTTAGTTCTAGTTTTTAATTAACAGATTGAAGTCCTTGAAGCTGTAATTAACACTTTTGCATTGGAAAATTTTTTACTATATATTATTTACTCAGAATTAGGATAAAGTTATGGGACTATATGTACTGTAACTTTGGTCTTCTAGAATCAAGAATATTCAGAGTGTGAAATGAAGTGAGTGGTATAAGCAGAGAGGGTCTGCAGTGAACCTGAGAGATCATGTAGTGGTTAATATCCTTGCCTTTGGCAGTAATGTACTAAAGCTATTCTGCTTATTCTTTGAAAGGAACATCTCCAGATGAAGTCACCCTTGGTAATATCTTTCAATGACCCAGAAACCTTGGTCAGGAAAAGCTTCCCCAAATACATATCCTGAATGTCTCCTGATGTAGTGGTTTATTTGCCTCTTTTCATGCTCTTGCTATAGCAATAATGAGAAGCTGCTCAAATGCCACTCACCTTTTCATAGATCTGAATAATACGTATTCCTTTTTTATTATTTTAAAACAAAAGTTTTACTAACAAAAGTTTTGAGGATAAGGCACTAGAAAAGTAGAAAACAGAAAAGTTAAACCCACTAGTATTGCACTATCCAGATATATAATCACTACTAACAATTCCTGTGCATTTTTAAACTTAATGGTAAGAGTAGTGTATGTTCATTTATTTTGCCTTCATAGAATAATTCTTGTTTACTAAGGAAAAGTTGGAAAGAAATGTGCCTGTGTTGCCAAAATCATTAGTATTTTGTTATGTTTTCTATGTGTACTTTAAAAAAATTATATAATTGTCATTATAAGCAATTTTCTTTTATTATCAGCTAATGAATGAGTATCCACTCTATATAACTGTTCTTGGTGCTGGAAATACAGCAGGAACAATAATAAGCAAAGGCTACTTTTTTGGACTGTGTGATAGATAAAATCATAAAATGAATAAACACTATTGGAGAGTGCTACTTACTATGAAGAAAATGTAGGGTAAGGGTGTAGAGAATAACTTGAGGCAGAGAATGAGTGTTCTTAGAAGGTCTTTTGAGGAGGTGACTTTTTTTTTTTTAAGCCATAAACCTAAAAGATACGCTTACCCCTCCTAGTTTGAATCAATTTAATATATTAGTTATCCTCGGAGATTATTATACTTGTTTAAAGAAATAAAACATTTATTTATTTTTTTAAGAGATTTTTTTTTTTTTAACGTTTATTTATTGTTGAGAGACCGAGAGACACGGAGCATGAGCAGGGGAGGGGCAGAGAGAGGGGGAGACACAGAATCCGAAGCAGGCTCCAGGCTCCGAGCTGTCAGCGCAGAGCCCGACGCGGGGCTCGAACTCACGACCTGTGAGATCATGACCTGAGCTGAAGTCAGTTGCCCAACCAACTGAGCCACCCAGGTGCCCCAACAACATTTATTTTATAAATTACATTTGTATATCTCTAACCTTAAAGGTAAAGCCGCTTGTTTTAATAGGGATTAAATCAATCTTAGTTGTGTCTTAAAAATATTAATCTCTCTAAAAGTATTGTTACAGCATGTTCACTGAATCTTTATTGAGGTAGAACTGACCTACAGCGTATTAGTTTCAAGTATATAGAATAATGATTGGATATTTTATATATCGTAAAATGATCCCTCACAGTAAGTCTACTTAACATTCGAGCAAAGATCTGAATAATGGAGTAAACCATACAGAGAGATGTAGTAAGGGAAGGAACACACTCTGTATTCTGGTGAGCGGCAGGAAGGCTGATGTGAAGTAGAGAGTAAACAGGTGGGTTTAGGGCAGTAGGCAAAGGACAAATATCGAATAACCTTTTAGGCTATAATAAATATTGTTTATTTCCAAATATGACGAGAAGCACTGGGGGCTTTTTATATAGGAGGTGACATCTGATTTCTTTATCTGAAAGATCACTTCAGCTGTTGGATGAGAATATAGCGTAAAGTGGCAAGAATAGAAACAGAGAGGCTGGTTAAGAGATGACAGTACTTTGGTCTAAAGTGCTGGGTTTGTGGGTGGTGAGAGGTGGTCTGATGCAAAGGGGAACTAAGGATGAAGGCAGTGAGGGAAGAATGAATCAAGGATGACCCGAATATTGGAGGTAAATGGCTATGACATGGACTGAGGTGGCACACCAGGGAGAAGCAGGTTTGGAGGCGGTACAGGGCTATCAAGTCAAAAAATGCTCAATGGAGATGATGGTAGAAGCATTTTACAAAAATTGTGTAAGATTGTAGAGTAAATCAGTTTAACCTTCTTAGCCTCTACAAGGACTGTTGCTCAACTTACTGGAAATATTCTTTTTATCTCTTTTCCATTTGACTAAAATGCTGGTATAGTAGGCTTCTGTGGGAGAATATTTTTTTTCACTTTTGCCTTTAGACTCACTTTATTTAGTTTGATGTTTTTGTGGACTCTACACAACAATAAGTGAGCCAGCTTCTTGACTGTGAGGTGTTTGCTTGTCTCACAAACATAAGCAGTGATCCTAGAAACTTATTGCTTCAATACAAAGGGTTGTACAGTACAAGAGATGAGTTTTGATCTAGAGAATAAAAGAAATATTACATAGGATATAGGCTTACTTTGTAAAGATGCCAAAATTTCCTATTTCCTCTTTAACTTTCAAAGGAATTAATGGATTTTTATTACTTGCCAGGAAACTTAAGTTTATTAGCTTTTTCTTTAATTTTAATAAAGTATCTTTGTAATTCTATTTTATACTAAGATTATAACTCATTTACTCATATTTTTCTAATCAACCGATGATGACACAGGTTAGAAGAGCAGAGAGAGTTGCTACAATTACACTTTAGAAACTTTTGTTTTTTTTTTATGACTTCTTAGGAATATGCTTAAATTTAATGAAATAAGATATTCAGCCTTTATATAATCTTCTAAATACTTTGTGTATTAAGATGATCAGCCTTTCTATATATTGCTTTATATATGTTTGACTCAAAAATATTTTAATCTGCCAATTCTTTCAAATAAGTGTGGTTCCATTTAGGCATTCTTTTTAAAATACTAATTTCAAATTAACATCATGATTTCCAGGGAAAAGAGTATACCCAGATTAAAGTTTCCAATAACCTGTAAGGGTTTGACTCTTGGCTCTACTGCTGTTATTAATTTGGATAAATTAACCTCTGTGCTTTAGTTTTCTCACTTATAAAATGAAGAAAGTAACCCATACAGTTGTGGTTAGGATTAAAAAAAATAATATGATAAAGTAAGTAGAATAGTGCCAGGCATGTAGACACTCAGTAATTGGTAGGTATTTTTATGATTACGACTATTATTATTGCATACAGGTAAGTTGTTTGTTATATGATACTTGTTTTTCTAAGTAGAGCTGACTCTGAGGATTTGAATCCTACTACTGCCTAATGTTTTCTTTTCTGAGTAGCCTTTCGCAAATCACATGTTAAGTATAAAGTGATATGAGTAATTTGATAGGTCAAATATAATCATATAACTGTATTTGGAAATAATTGATGGAATCAGAAAAAAGAGTAGGACTGTTTTCATAGTGAGCTTATTGCAGATAACATTGTAAGATGTTTGAAGGTTTTCAGCATTGGTTTGGATCAACACCTATGAGAGAAATATGATACAAGTTACATATGTAATCATAAATATTATAGTGGTCACTTAAAAGGTGAAATTAATTTTAATATCTTTTAAGTCAATAAATAAAAATATTTCAACATGAAAATGATATTTAAAAATTATTGAAATAGTTTACATTTTTCCTATTAACGTTACAAAATCAGGTGTATATTTTATGGTTAGTATACATCTAAATTTGGACTAGTCATATTTCAAGTTCTCAGTAGCCATATGTGGCTGATGATTACAGTATGGGATAACACAGCTCTAGATATATTTATTGAAAATCCCTGTTTAAGAGATCTTTTCACTAGTATTTTGTCTTAACCACTAGCATTTTAAATGCTTTGTACTAAAAATCCTATAGGTTAAAATATACAAAAGGGAAATTCATTGAAGATAGGTTAATTCCCAACTACGCAAACCAGATGAAATTCAGAAAAGCCCATGCTACCATCTATTTGTTAAAGTGCAAATGTTTAAAATATGCAATAATTTCCATCAGACCAATTAAATAATTATTGATTATCTGCCATGTGCTTAGCATTAATCTTAGTGATAATATTTTTGTTGAGCAGGAGTAAGATTTTGAAGGTTAGTTATGAGATGTTGTGTATGTGTATGAAAGATAAATAGGTAACAGTTGGGAGATAATTTTATAAATGCATTTTAAGTTATATCTTATATAATATGCATATATACTACATATATAAGTATATAATGCGATTTTTTTCATTGTTGTTTGTTCAGACCAAATTTCTATTTTCTGTATACCTATATTTAGAAGAAAAAGTTTACATACTCTCATAAAATGGAATTGTTGGTTGATTAAAAATAACTAGTTTTCTTCATTTTTCCATAAGATCATGAAATAAAGTCAGACTTTACCATTGAACTTTTGTTAATAGTATCAGAAACCTCACTATGGTTCTGTCTTGCTGAAGGTAGAAATTTCTGCAACTAACTTTATTCTTTTTATCTCAGGCCGTTCATACTCTGTATGTTCTCCAAGAATGCTTAATCAATGTCTGGAGTCCTTGGTACAGAAAGTGCAAAGTGGGGTGGTAATAAACTTTGAAAAAGCAGGACCAGATCCTTCCCCCGTAGAAGGTATTATTATACTTTTCTTATAGACATTCTAAATTTCATCATTGAACTAGAAGTGAAAAATTACCATGATTTGGCTTTAACATGGACAAGGTCAAATTGTTGAGATGACAAAATGGCTATTGGTAAAGAGGGAAAATTAAACAGGAAAGTCAAGGTGAACTGCTAGTGGTTCAGTAGCATCACTTTTTTATATTGATTGTTGATAGCCTGAAATTTTTATAGGAGTCGAAAACCTTATTAACCATTTGCAGATTAGCCACCTTATATTTCGTTTTTAGGAAAAAGTGTGCCACTTTGCTTCTCCCCAGCATATATGCTTCTCCTGTGTCCCATAATTCACAAGAGTGTTCAATCCTAGGTGTTTATTTCCTTAGCTGCATTTTGTAAGGATCAAACTGGTCAGAAACAAATAAATGGTTTGTGTGGTTACAAAAATGAGAAACTAGCCTTTGCCATTAAGCTGGACTCTATTAACTCTAGTTAAGCCCCACCTGACTTTATTTTAATATTCTGTTATCATGAACTATTTCTATTAGCTAGAGGGCATAAGGGGTTACACTAGAACCAATGGACAGCTTATATCTGGGACCCTCTATGTAGTATGGCATTGTTTAGAACAAGAATTAGAAAGTCATTAATGACACCTGGCAGAGATTGTCCACTACAGTGGGTAACTGGGAGAAGAGAAAAGTCATAAAGATAAAAAAAAAAATGGGTACTCTCAGAGGAGGATTATAGGGAAGGAGCAGAAGATGGTAAGATTATAGAAATTATGTCACTGTCTCTGGTTTAAACAAACAAGCTTTTTCTTTAATTGAATTCTTAGACATGGAATGTATTTTTGAGTTATTTTAATATTTGGCTTAGAGTTAGGCACCAAGTAAATGTTTATTGAACTGTTGAAGACAGTTGCTATTTTGCTAGAATAAGTTTAGATTAAAGGTAGGTGCTTTGTATCTGGATTTGCATATTAAATTTTTTTAGTTAAATAGGCTTTAGTTAAAATGATTTGAAAGAAATATTCATTTAGCAGTATTTACCTAGCATTTACTAAGCTAAGAATGATGATGAAGAGATTGGGTGTTTGCCCTTATCATCTGGTAGGGAAAACCTATCATTCATTAAACAAGTATTTACCATAAAGGAGGTTTTACATATTCTGACTCGGCAAGCAAAGGATACTGTGGGACCTCCTTTCAAATGTTGAACTCATAGTTGGAATTTGCAGAATTTACTCTCTAATGATTTTAATATAAATGTTAAGTAGTCATGATAGTAGAACCATTCAAGAAAAATGAGAAAACTCAGACATTTTCATTAAGCAACGTAACAGTGGATATAATTTAACTTTTTTGCTTTTTTCCTTATTGACATATGCTTTCTTTGTCTTCATTTCTTTGCTACAGATGGGCAGCCAGATATATCAAGGCCTTTTGGATCACAGCCCTGGCATAGCTGTCACAAACTCATATATGTGAGACCAAATCCTAAAACTGGGGTTCCTATAGGTCATTGGCCCGTTCCAGAATCTTTTTGGCCAGATCAGAATTCTCCAACACTAGTAAGTACCTGAGAGACTGTGACTTTGTAATAGTAACCATTTAACTGCTCTTTTTTTTTTTTTTTTTTTTTTTTTTAAGATTTTTCATTTTGAGAGAGAGAGAGAACACATGTGTGGCGGGGAGGGGGGGAGGGGGGAGGGGTGTGGCAGGCAGAGAGAGAAGGAGACTGAGAATCCCAAGCAGGCTCCGTGCTGTCAGCGCAGAACCAGATGTGGGGCTCGAACTCCTGAACTGTGAGATCATGACCTGAGCTGTAGTCAGATGCTTAACCCACTGAGCCACCCAGGTGCCGCTTAACTGCTTTTCATACTAGTTTTAAGAACTGCTATCAAAGGTGTGGCTAATCTATTGGAATTAGACAATGTTCAAAGTGCTATGGTAAGCTGTTACTTGATTTAGTACACTGTATTGTTATGAAGTAGTAGGAAAAAAAGGTGTCTGTTTTCTTTAGAATCTAATACTATGCTTATGTTTTTATGATTGGCATCTGGATGCAAAATCATAGATGGAACAAGAGTTTCTCTTTGATCTCTAAATATAATATAATGTGAGGGTTTGTCTCTAGGACACAATTTAGAATTTAAATGAAAGTTTAGAAAATAGTTCCAGTTGTTTGTTTGTAATCTTTTAGGACGTAGTCTTAGAAATTCATGTAGACTTTCATGGTTTTAGGTTATGTTCAGTGTTCTCATTCAGAAGTTTAAGGTAGAAATGACTTTCTAGTCTTGTTTACATGAATTATTTTTAGAAACAGTGGGGCTTCTTGAATGATCATTGTGAATTATCAGTATTCACTATATGGTTCTTATAGTGATAGGATAACCTTATGTAAATTAATATCTATTCGGTGTTGTTAATACATTGTTTTTTCAGATCAACATTTTTTTCTGGTATCTGAAGGTTTATAGGATACTGTGTGGGAGAACATGACAGTAGTTCTTTGCTATTACCCTTAGAAGATAGGAACTGTATTTCAAAGATCATGAAGCAGTTTGAACAATGTTTCATGCAGTTATCATATATGAATTAAACTGAACCCTTTCTGAAACCTTTATACTTCATTATTTTTATTTTAATTCTAGTTAACATACAGTGTTATATTAGTTTCAGGTGTGCAATATGGTGAGTCAGCACCTCCATACATCACCCTGTGCTCATCACAGTGCTCTGTTTAATCTCCATCACCTATTACACCCATCCCCTGCCGACCTCCCCTTGTAACCATCAGTAATTGAGAGTGCTTCTTGATTGGTCTCTTATTTTTTTCCTTTTGCTTCTGTGTTTTGTTTCTTAAGTTACACATGAGTGAAAGCATACGGTATTTTGTCTCCCTCTGATTTATTTTGCTTAGCATAATACTCTTTAATTCCATTCATGTTGTTGCAAATGGCAAGATTTCATTATTTTTATGGCTGAATAATATTCCATTGTATTTATATACCACATCTTCTTTATCCATTCATCTATCGATGGACACTTGGGCTGCTTCCATATTTTGGCTGTTGTTGATAATGGTGTTGCACTGGGGTGCATGTCTCCCTTCGAATCCATATTTTTGTGTCCTTAAGGTAAATACCTAGTAGTGCAATTGCTGGATTGTAGGGTAGTTCTAGTTTTCACTTTCGGAGGAACCTCCGTACTGTTTTCTACAGTGGCTGTACCAGTTTGCATTCCCACCAAGAGTGCACAAGTTGAAACCTTTATACTTTAAACCTATATCAACTCTTCAGGGTACTTTTTACTTTTACTCTATACAGGTCTATAAAGTGATATTTCCTTTATTTAGTAGGGATTTAATGAAGTAATACATGAAATTAAGGCTTTATAAATTTTAGTGAAGTATCTTCTTTATTCCTTTCCTTGTTCTGATTGAATTCATCATAGTTTTAAAATCTGGCCTTTATAGATAAACTCTTAATTTCTTTTGTCATTTTACTTTCCCTTTGGGTGTCCATTCAACTTTCATAGAACAGATACCGTGTTTGTGTCAAATATTGCCTTGTTGGTTATTCATTCTATTGTGTATATGTGTAGTACTTGTTAAGTCCTAATAGAAGGAAATCCAAAACCAGTGTCACAAGCATAATCTATTAATACTGCTCTAATGGCCTATTGCAAATTGTTAGAGGATTTTTAAGTGTGGGTAGGATTTCAGTTGGGGAGGAAACAATATGAGAAAAAGTATGGAAGTAAAAAAGAACAAGGTGTATTTAGAGGAATGAGAAATAGCAGAGTATAGGTGGGTCATACCATGTATGTGGGACATTGAGAATACTATTAAATAAACCAAAGTACTCACGACTTTAAATGCATGGTTAAGGAATTTGAGCTTTTCTCATTGGGGTTCACAGAATAAGTGAAGATGTTTTTAACGGAGTGATGCTGTAGGAAATTTAATCTGGTGGTTGTCATATGCAGCAATATTAGGAGATGAGTTGGAAAGAAAGCAGGTTATCTAGAGGGCTATTGCTATGATTCACGTAAGAAATGTTGAGAGTTTGAATTAAGATGATGGAAGAGAGAATCATAAAGAGACAATATTGGAAAGCACTGGCAAGATTTAGTACTGAAGGATATATTAGTGGGGAAATGAAATTTTTATAAATAATAGTATTCAAATAAGATGCAATGATACTGAAATTAAATGTGAGTTTTAGCAACTGGTTCTGAATTTTTATTTTTTGTTTTGTTTAAACAGATTTTTTTCATTTTTTTATTTTTATGTTTTGAAAGATACCTACCTTTTTTTTAGGTTCATTTATTTATTTTGAGAGAGAGGCAGTGGGGGCAGGAGAGGGCAGAAAGAGAAGGAGAGAGAGGGAGAGAGTCCCAAGCAGGCTCTGCATTGTCAGCACAGAGGCTAATTCGAGGCTCAAACCCACAAACTGTGAGATCATGCATGACATGAGCCGAAACCAAGAGTCTGACTGAGCTACCCAGGTGCCTCTAAGTAGATGTTTTTTAATGTTCATTTATTTATTTTGAGAGAGAGGGAGAGAATCCCAGGCAGACTCTGCACTGTCACTGCAGCCCAGAGTAGGACTGGAACTCACAAACGGTGAGATCACAACCAGAGCCAAAATCAAGGGTCTGTCACTTAACTGACCGAGCCACCCAGCCGCCCCTGGTTCTGAATTGAAATCATGGTTCCACGAGTTATTAGCTGTGAGTTTGGTCTGTTATCTTCTCTATGCCTCAATTTCCTGTCTGTTAAATGGAGATAATAGCTCCTATCTCATGGGATTGTTTTGGGGATTAAATGAAGTAATAAATGCAAAATTTTCTTTGTCACGTTCTGGAAGACACCCTCTCTCACCAACACACATTGTTGCTCTTGGATCTCAATATTTTAATCCAAAAAGATAAGTGAGTTTCATGGACTGATTCAGTAAGATATGTGTCAGTTACATGCAAGATACAGGAGCACAGTATGAGTAAAACGATGGTGCTTACCTCCTAAAACGATGGCATCTTACCATTCCATAGGAAGGTCAGACTTGTAACTGTAAACACAGTACACTACAGTGCTCTAACTGTGCTAGAGGCATGGAGCAGAGCCGAGAGGAGGTGATGCCTAAATGCCTGGTATGTCCTGGGGGTGTAGGGCAAGAAAGGGTGTCAGGGAGAAAATCTCTGAGACATTTTACTTGCCAGTTCAGACTTCAAGACTTAGTTTGTTTGCCAGTATGCAAGGAAGAAAATAATAAAGCTGCCAGGGATGACATGAAAGCAGGAGTGTGAAAAGATGATGATCTACTTGCGTAACTTGCAAGTCGTTTGGCATGGCTGGAGCGTGGGGTGTACACGGTGTGCGGTGGTTGAAGGCAGATGGGGACCGGATCATCAAGGCTTTTTGTATCTGATGTTTAGAGAAAAGAGTCTGGGTCCTATTTTTAGGTGATTAGCTTGCTACTTTTACCAAATAATTGCAGATAGGGAAATGACATGATCATATTTATATTTTGTGGCTATGGGATTGATTGGAGGGAGCTAATTAGGGCCATTAAAAATAAGTAGTTGTACTAGTCTAGTCTGAGAAATGATGATGGCATAAATTAGAATACTAAGAAATAAAAGATAAATTTCTAGAGAGTGAGAATTTAGTACTGACAGAGGGCAGTAACTAAATACTGAGCACCTGCCAAGTTGATGTGTTCTGCCTGGTGGTTTAGAATTTTCGGGATTTTATCTAGGCCTTTGTGATAGTTAAATATGGAGGATAAAGAGATGTTAAGGATAACCAACCCCTAGGTTTTTAGAACAGGTTTTGTAGCTTAGGGGAGAAGTAACAAATTGCATAATAATGTATTTGAGGGACTTCTGTCTAGTAGGCAGTTGGAACATAAGAGAGGTGAGAGAGATCTGGTCCCAACACGGTGGATTGGGAGCCACCAGGGCGTAGGTAGTAATGGAGTAATAAGAGTCTTTCATACTGTGAAATTTCAGGTTATTTCTTCAGAGCTTACATTTCCTTCAATTGGTGAGATTTTTAGGAAGGAGACTATTTGGCGGGCAGGGATTCTAACATGTCTTTTTTTTTCCTTTAAAGTATTTTGGTTTTTTGTACTTTTAGATCAGGTTCTCCAAAGTAGTGTGTATATACCACAGAGGTAACCAAATGGTCTACTGGAATAGGGAAGGAAAACATTAGAACTTCTTTTTATGTATATTTTTCTCCTAATTTTAATATTATTTTGGTATATATCTTATTACATACTTATACGTTAATTTACAGATAATTTATAAGTAAATGTGTATATGTCCTAATATATATTCAGCAATTTTTACTGACCACAAGGTCTGTTATCAGTTTGGAAGCTACCACTCCATACAAGAAATTAAATTGCTACAGTTGAGAACTTAGTAAGGTTTCTGTACTTCAGTTGTTTCCTAGATGTGACAATTTATGAGTACTCACTTATTCCAAAATTTTGCACTTCTGACAAATTTGATTTTACCACCTAAAAAGATTTTTATCCTATATATAAATGGTTTGTCTTTTTCTTGTATTATATAAAATTTAAGCATTACATTTTAAAGTATTTTCTTTCAGCTTTAATAGTGTAGTCAGTAGTAAATTAAACTAACCAGCAAAATTGAGGACTTGAATAAATTTTGATAGTGAGGGATATGGAAAATGAGTTTGTTCTGGTATTTTGTGTAAATAGTAATAGTAAGACTTTCCTCTCTAGCCACCTCGTACATCTCATCCTGTAGTGAAGTTTTCCTGTACAGACTGTGAACCGATGGTTATTGACAAATTGCCTTTTGACAAATATGAGTTGGAACCTTCGCCACTGACTCAGTTTATCCTGGAAAGGAAATCTCCTCAAACATGTTGGCAGGTGAGCTGAGCAACTACAGTGACCTAAAAATTGAAGTTGGATTTTTTTTTTTTTAAGTTAAAGTTAAATTGAATCAATGGTTTCAATAACATTCTGTAAAGGTTATTAAATGTGAAGTTTCAACCACTCCCTTTTAACAGGTATATGTGAGCAATAGTGCAAAATACAGCGAGCTCGGTCATCCCTTTGGTTACTTGAAAGCCAGTACAGCACTGAACTGTGTCAACTTATTTGTGATGCCTTACAATTACCCCGTCCTCTTGCCCCTTCTAGGTAAGTCACTCGTGTCCCATTCTCAGTGGCTCAGCATACATACTGATTTTCCTAAAAACAAAGATTGGGAACATGTCTTTGTAAGTTCTCATGTTTTGTGGAAATTAACGGAACTGTTGTTAATACTCTGAAATATCGAACCTATCTAAGGTTGTTTTATAGCAACCTGTGTATGTTTGTGGTAAATTAAAAGTCAGTGTCAAAACACCTTTGATTCTACAAACTGTTGAAGATACTGTGTTTTAAATTTTTAAGTATTCCAAGTTTTCTACAAGTTAGCTTTCTTACATAGTGAGAATTGGTAATAGAGGCTTTGTATTTGGTAAATAAGGATTTTTGTAGAAGCATATATTTATAGATCTGAATGTATTTTCTTTCTAAGAATTTATCTATAATTTTCATTTGGCACATGCTTGTCTATTTTTTTTAGAGAGAGAGAGTGTGCATGTGAGTGGGGGAGAGTGACAGAGGGGGACAGAGAGAAAGGAAGAGAATCTTAAGTAGGCTCCATACTCAGCACAGAACCTGATGTGGGACTTGATCCCAGGACCTTAGGATCATGACCTGAGCCAAAATTAAGAGTCGGACGCTCAACCGACTGAGCCATCCAGGCACATATTTTTTAAATGAATGAATGTGTTCCAATGATATAATAAAAGCCTAAAGTTAGTTTCTGGGGACCCTCTGGCTATAATGTTTGAGCAGTACTGTTGGAGAAGACTTCTATGTATGGAACCATTTCAGATTTAAATATTATCGTCAAAAAAAATTTATAGTCAAAATATTAGTAGGTATATTTTATTGAAAACATTGTGTATACTTTGTTTCTGTCCTCACATCTGTTTTATGTTGAGGTCTAGATAGTGTACAGATTTTCTTGTGTCTTATCTGATTCTACCTTTATTTCATGAAATATTAGATCATGATTAGCATCTTTTTGTTTTTAAAATGGTATTACTGCTCAATGGCAGAACCAAAATTTTGCCACTATTAATTTTGTTAAAAATTGATGTCTGATATGTTACTCTCTTACCAATAAGAAAGCAGTGTTTAAAAATGAAACATGCTTGACTTGATTTTTGTGTCTGAAAAAAATGATGATAGTTTGTTCACATTCATTTATAGATGATTTGTTTAAAGTACATAAAGCAAAACCAACATTGAAGTGGAGACAGTCATTTGAAAGTTATTTGAAGACAATGCCTCCCTACTATCTTGGGGTAAGAATGTGATTGTTAAAAATAGAACTTGTTACAAAATTTTACATTATGCTTCTAGTTTACTTGTATTTACTGCTGTTATAGAATATATAGAATATATAAATGTCATGAAAATTGAGTGTACAAATGACCGATAAAGATGTAATGGGAAAGAAAGATTTCAGTGATTTGTGGAATAATGATGATGGCAATGATAATGACGATGAGAACATGTATATAATGCTTACCTTAGGCCTGATATTATGCTAAGTATTTTACCTCATTTAGTTTATATGGTAATCCTTCAAGGTAGAGATCATCATTCCTATTTCATAGATGAGGAAACTAAGGTATTAAAAGATTAAGTAATTTGTCCAAGGCTACTTGTGTGGGAGACTGGAATTTACTCCCAGGCAGCCTGGCTTTTAGAATAGCTCCAATTGTTGTACTGCCTTGTTAAATTGCAGTTTTATAATTATTATTCCTTAAGGGTGCAGAATAGTTTTGTTGCATTATTCCCCAAATCTCTAAAAACATGTTTTTAGGTAGATAAGTATATATTCTTATAGACTCCTATTTTTAGAACCACGAGATTGTGATTACAGTTCACCCTTGAACAACACAGGTTTGAAGAGGATAGGTCCACTTATATGTGGATTATTTTCAATAAATATAGTGGAAAAATTTTTTTAGATATGTGGCAATTTGAAAAACTCTCAGATGAATCGTATAGCCTGAAAATATAAAAAAAAAATCAAGATAAACCTCAGAGTTACTGTAAGAATACAGTCTATAATACATATTGCACAGAAAATTTGTGTGAATTGATTATGTTATTAGTAAGGCTTCTGGTCAATAGCAGGCTATTAGTTAACTTTTTGGGGAGTCAAAGTTATCTGCGGATTTTTTATTGTGCGGGGGTTGGCACTCCTAACCCCGATGTTGCTCAGTGGCCACCTGTACTTAACAACCTAGTGTATCACAGTAGATAAGACCGTAATGCATATATTATTAAATATATTATTTGCTTTTTGAAAAAGTAACCTCTTACTAAAAAGACCAATGCTAAAAGCACTTTTAAACATTACTTTTACCTTTAAAAATGGAGGAATAGTATAGCATTTGACTATAATCCTTCTAAATGGTCTCTACTAAGAGCATTAGTGTCTTGAGCTTTGAAAATCATATTTTAGAGTTGTAAGAGATAAGTTGTGTGTCTAGCACATAGCGCCTGCCATGTAAGAGAGTAAAAAGAAAGACGCACTGAATATGAACTGTTAGGTCTGTTGACTTACTTTCGTTTTCCTAGCAACCTGGGGAATTCAGGCAAAGCTACATGGATTTGAGATGTCAGAGCTGGATTTGATTCCAGTTTGACACCAGTGCATATACACTTTCTGGTGTCAGTGAATGGCTGTCATCCTTTTTTGACTGTATCCCGCTCAAATATACTGGTGATTTTTTTCGTTGCACAAGTGGTTTCGACTGGGCTCTCCTTACAATTGAAAAGTATTACACTATACATAGCAAATATTAAACTGGCTTTTCCTTCTTATTTTTCCCTCTGAGCTTGTTTTGATTTTTCAGTTCAGCTAATAGTAACAGTAGTAATGATTAGCACTTACTGAATGCCTCCTGTGTACCAGATGCTTTTATATGTGCTTTACGTGTATAGTTCATTTAATCCCATGGCAACCCTATGAAGTAGAGACTATTGTTGTTATACAAAAGAAAAACTTTAGACACAGAGAGGTGATATATAACTTGGTCCAGGGTCACAAAGCTAGTGAATGGTTGAGCCACAACCCACTCAGTTACCCAAAGTAGAAATCTTCCATTTTTCTTGACTTCTTTTCACTTACTACTTAATTTCTATCAAATTTACCTCTGTGATCTGTATCTTCCCCATTTCTTCCAAACTTAGTATCTCCGATGATACTAAGGAGTCCGGGAGTTTACCCTTTCTTGCCCGTGTGTTGGTAAAATATAGCCTCTAGTCCTTTTTAAGGCAAACATTTCACTGAAATACAAATATGATCATGTTACTCTCTTATTGAAGAAAAGAAGAAAGTCTTTCTTGGAAAATCTTCAAAACTGACAATACATGTAGCCATAAGTTTTTGACAAGTTTAGGATTGAGTGATATTTTCTTTTTTCCTATAGCCTTTGAAGAAAGCTGTTAGAATGATGGGAGCACCTAACCTAATAGCAGACAGTATGGAATATGGACTTAGTTACAGTGTCATTTCATACCTCAAAAAATTGAGTCAACAGGTAATGTTAAGAAATAGAACCATTAAGTATTTTGAATGGTTTTCAATGCAAATGTTAGTTCTCCTGGTTCTGATGGAATTACGTTACATGAATACATTACATGTTTTAAAACCACATATATATTAACATAATTCAGTCTCAAGTACGTGGTATGCTGTTTTGGAATGTTAATTTCAAATAATAATTCCTAGTTTATGAAAGTGGCCTCATTAGTGTCCTAGAAATTCTGTGAACATTCGTTATGTTTTCTTTTGAGAAATGTATGTTAGAAAGTTGCTTTTCTTAAAAATCAGTTTCTTTTGCTTTATGTTTTAAAACCTGTAGTTTTTTTCTTTCAAAATGGGACTTTCTTTTGAAATATTTGTTGAAAACGCTGATTTTGTCATTTGGGGCATATCACAGTAATAGATTCTTTGGTAGTCAAGCAGTATGCAGTTAGACTGCCAAGATACTACTACTGTATAGAATACATTATTTTTCCGGTACTTTTGCCATTGCTACTTTAACTGCTAATCGAGATGTAGGTTGGAAAGAGTCAAAATATTGCTACTTGTTGTCAGTGAAAAACTACATCACTTTTCGTTATACCTGTGAAGATTTAATTATGTGCTAATAATAGTGTCTTTAAGTAAATATTGATGAGATTTTTTCCCTAATTTTATATCACCTCTGATTTAGAAATACATATTTTCATTTAGGATGCACTTAAACATCTCATGATTTAAGTGTAGTGGCTATTAGTAAATAAAATAAAATTGAAATTGTTTTTGTTTGCCCTGCTCCAGAAGGTTATTATAGTGATTTAAAACTGTAAGACATTATTATTTAAGCTATATTTAGTTTACCAAGAACTTGACATAAACTGTGCTACTTGAGGTTTTAACTTCTTACATACTTTTAAAATATAAATATGTATTTAATTTATAGAAGACCAAAACTATTAGTGCTTAATTTATTAATTTAGATTATATCGAGACCAACTCTTATTTATTTTTACTTTAGGCCAAAATAGAATCTGATCGAGTCATCGGATCTGTAGGCAAAAAAGTAGTACAGGAAACTGGAATTAAAGTCCGAAGCCGATCACATGGTTTATCAATGGCTTATAGGAAAGATTTTCAACAGTTGCTCCAGGGAATTTCAGAGGATGTTCCTCACAGACTGCTAGACCTTAATATGAAAGAATACACTGGGTTCCAGGTTGCTTTGCTCAATAAGGTAATAGTTCTATGAATTTAATACTGCTCTGGATATATTCTGTTGTATTGTTGAATAAATCAAATTTTCTATTAGCTGATAATTTAGTTTGTCCAAACTTTAGGAATACTTCTATACCTTTGTAGACTAATGATCATTAATACTATCATTGAATGAGTGAATTTTAGAATTAAAAAATTATACATGCCAAATTGATGAATAGATCAGTAAGCCAACCCATTCACTTATTTGTTAAATTCTTTAAATTTTTTTTTTTTAATTTTAGAGAGAGAGAACAGGGGAGAGAGGCAGAGAGAGAGAGAGAGAGAGAGACAGAGAGACACATCTTAAGTAGGCTTCATACTCAGCACAGAGTTGGATGCAGGGCTCAATCCCACCACCTTAGAGTCGTGACCTGAGTTGAAATTAAGAGCTGGATGCTCAACTGACTGAGCCACCCAGGTGTCCCCATTTATTTTATAGATGAGAAAACAGATGGGGCATCTAGCTGGCTCAGACGGTAGAACATTTGACTCTTGTCTTGGTCATGAGTTTGAGCCCCATGTTGGATGTAAAGATTACTTAAAAAAAAGAAGGAAAGAATACAGAGGCTTAAAGATTGCCTAAAGTTACATAACTAGTGGGAGAGTTCACTGTAGTTTGGTACTTAAACTGATGACCTTGGGTGCATAGCATGATTTTAAAATACTTTATGAATATTCATTATTATAAACATCCTCATCCCAGGGATGCCTGGGTGGCTCAGTAGTCAGTGAAGTGCCCAACTCTTGATCTCCGCTCAGGTCTTGATCTCAAGGTCATGAGTTGAAGCCCCACACTGGGCTCCATGCTGGGCGTGGGGCCTACTTTAAAAAAAAATTCTTCATCTCAGTAGCCTTTTTTTGTAGAAACAGACATGCCAATCTAAAATGTATATGGAAAGTTAAAGGTCCTAGAATAGGTAAAAAAATTTGGAAAAAAATAATAAAGTTAGAAGACTTACACTATCTATTTTGAAGCTTACTGTAAAGTTGTAATGATCATCAACATGTTCTGTTGTTGACATAAGGATAAACATATAGAGCAGTAGGACAGAAGAGAGTCTAGAAGTAGGCCCTCACACGTATAATCCGTTAATTTCTAACAGAGGTGCCAGAATAACTCAGTGGGTAAGAAGACAATCTCTTCAGACATAGTGCTGGGCTCATGTGGAATTTAAGAAGCAAAACAGATGAACATAGGGGAAGGGAAGGCAAATAAGATAAAAACAGAGAGGGCAAACCACAAGAGACTCTTAAATACAGAGAATAAACTGAGGGTTGCTGGAGGGGAGGTGGGTGGGTGGACACACTAAATGAGTGATGGGCGTTAAGGACCGCACTTGTTGAGACGAGCACTTGGTGTTACATGTAAGTGATGAATCACTGAATTCTCGTCAAACCAGTACTACACTATATGTTAACTAACATGAGTCTGAATAAAATAAAGTAAAAACAAAATGAACAAAAAAAAGAAATAGTGCTGGATCAATTGGATACCCATATTCAAAATAATAAACTTGACCCTTACATTACCAGTGCTCATGTCTTAAATGTAAAAACTAAAACTATAAACTTCTGGAAGAAAACAGGAGAAAGTCTTCATGACATTGGGTTCAGGGGTCATTGATGATTTCTAAAATTTAACACAAAAGGTACATACATAAAAAACTTGATAAATTGAACTTCATTAAAATTTAAACTTTTACACTTGAGATATCACCTCACGCCAGTCAGAGTGGCTGAAATGAACAAATCAGGAGACTAGATGCTGGAGAGAATGTGGAGAAACGGGAACCTTCTTGCACTGTTGGTAGGAATGCAAACTGGTGCAGCTACTCTGGAAAACAGTGTGGAGGTTCCTCAAAAAATTAAAAATAGATCTACCCTATGATCCAGCAATAGCACTGCTAGGAATTTGCCCAAGGGATACAGGAGTGCTGATGCATAGGGGCACTTGTACCCCAGTGTTTATAGCAGCACTTGCAACAATAGCCAAATTATGGAAAGAGCCTAAATATCCATCAACTGATGAGTGGATAAAGAAACTGTGGTTTATATATTCAATGGAATACTACTTGGCAGTGAGAAAGAATGAAATATGGCCCTATGTAGCAACGAGGATGGAACTGGAGAGTGTGATGCTAAGTGAAATAAGTCATACAGAGAAAGACAGATACCATATGTTTTCACTCTTATGTGGATCCTGAGAAACTTAACAGGATACCATGGGGGAGGAGAAGGGAAAAAAAAATTAGGGAGGAAGGCAAACCATAAGAGACTCTTAAAAACTGAGAATAAACTGAGGGTTGATGGGGGGTGGAAGGGAGGGGAAAGTGGGTGATGGGCATTGAGGATGGCACCTGTTGGGATGAGCACTGGGTGTTGTATGGAAACCAGTTTGACAATAAATTTCATATTAAAAAAAATCAGCCATAGACCATATGTAAATGAATGGATGTGACTGGGTTCCAATAAAACTTTATTTACAAAAAATAATAATAATAAAAAAATCAAAAAACAATTTAAACTTTTGTCTATAAAAGAAACTTGGTAAAATGAACAGGCAAACTACAGCCTGGGAGAAAAGTATGTACAGAATAAAGAATATGTATCAAAATACATGAAGAACTCCTACAACTCAATATAAAAAAACAAATATCTAATTAAAAATTGGCAAAAATCTGAGCAGATACTCCACCAAATAAGATATACAGATTGAACATGATGTAAAAAGATGCTGTACCTTAATGGTCATTAGGGAAATGCAAAATAAAACTACAATGAGATCCCACTTCCCATCCACTACACTGGCTATACTTGTTATATAATTAGCAGTTCTTCTTGTAGGTATCTACATGAGAGCAATGAAGATGTAGGTCCATATAAAGGCTTTATATGCAAATGTTCATAGTAGCATTATTCATAATAGCCAAAAACTATAAAGAAAACTGTTCATCAAATGGAAAGTGGATAAAGATATGCTATATCCATAGAATGGAATACTAGTCTGGAGTAAAAAAGAACAGACTAGTGATACATGAACAATGTGACTGAATCTCAAAATATCATCCTTAGTGAAAAAAAGCTAGATAGAAAAGATTTGATATAGCAAAATTCCGTTTATAAAATGGAATGTAGGGAGACAGAAAGCAGATCGGTGGTTGCCTGGGGATAGGAAAAGGGATGGACTACAATGGGCACGAAGAACTTTTGTGGGATGATGGAAGTATTGTTAAACCAGATTGTGGTGATGGTTTCACAACTGTAAATTTACTGACACTCATCAAACTGTATACCTAAAATGGGTGATTTTATGGTATGTAAATCAAAGCTCTTTTTCTTTAAATTTTCAGTCTTTAAAATTTGGAAATTTGTTTTATAAGATACTTACTTTCCTTAGGCAGAATATATAATAAAATCTTGAAGAGATGTGAATTTGAGTTATTTGGTAAGTTCACTACCAATTTTTATCCTCTGGTTCCCAAAACAGTATATTAAGATTGCATCATAATTCTTTATTCTATTTTTAAAGCTAATTAGACTTGTATATCTTATTTCCAAACCTTTACTGCAGGCTAGAGATTTTAGTCTCTTATAATTCTATATTTGAAAATAAATTTGCCTTTGAATGTTTTTCAATAGGATTTGAAGCCACAGACATTTAGGAACGCGTATGACATACCAAGGCGGAATCTTTTGGATCACTTAACAAGAATGAGATCTAATCTTTTGAAGAGCACCCGCAGATTTCTTAAAGGACAGGATGAAGGTTGGATCATAGTTTCAATAATGGTGTTTCTTTTGTGAATTTCTTTATACTGAAAAAACATAGTATAGTAGTGTAGCTTTTAAAGCATTGTAGTATCTCATTTTCTTTGTAAATTCAAACAAATGAAGTAAAAACTGAGTCATCACTCAGTCTCAGAATTTCTTTCTACCATCACTGTTTCCCCCAAATTTTATTCCCCAGAGGTGACACCCTTTGTTAGCAGCTTAGTATCTTTTTTGGCTTTGTTCGTGCATTCACACACACAGGTCCACACATGCACAATCATTTTCATGTGATACACAATACTAGCATCTGGTGGTTTAACTTGGATGGTGAATACATGTCCTGTTCCTTCAGTTATACCCATGGCACTGACCACAGATCAAGTCAGATGAGAATTTAACTCTTTGCCATCTCTGACGTAAGCATTCCAGCTATACCTTTATTTACGTATTTGTTTAAATGTTTATTTATTTATTTTGAGACCGAGAGAGTGCAAGCGTACTTTGGGGAGGGGAGTGGGTGGGGAGAGAATCCCAGGCAAGCTCCACATTCAGCGCGGAGTCTGACACGGGGCTCCATCTCACGACTGTGAGATCATGACCTGCGCCGAAATCAAGAGTTGGACGCTTAACCAACTAAGCCATCTGGGGACCCCTCCCACCATAGCTTTATATAAAAAGGGTTATCTATATGTGATATGTCTTTTCTATAAATTCTGCTATAATTAAATTCTGCTTATTTGGAATATAATAGAAGAGACATTCCTTTTCATGGTAATGTTAACACATATTTGCTTATTCTATACACTCAAATTAACTGCAATATTTTTGTTTTATTTAGAAGGTAAAATCAGTTCTTTTAAATTTTATTTTAAAAATCTCAAAGACTTCATTTATGTCACAATATTTATGACGACAAACCAATTTTGCATATATGGGAAGGGAAGACTGCCTAGGATAACCCCAGATAGCATTCAAATATAAGAAGGTATTATTTGGTAATTAAACAGAGTATCATTTCAGTGAGGTTAACTTTTGTTATTGCTCTGTTCTGTTTGAAAAGATCAAGTGCACAGTGTTCCTATAGCACAAATGGGGAATTACCAGGAATACCTCAAGCAAGTACCTTCTCCATTAAGAGAACTTGATCCTGATCAGCCTCGAAGGTTGCATACATTTGGCAACCCATTTAAGCTAGATAAAAAGGTAAGCTTGAAACGTTCCATTGTATAACTTATTTGTGGATTTAACAGTTCTAATTTCACTAAAGTAAGCTGAAGCTGTTTTGTTGGTAGACTAATAAATGTTAACATAGTTATAATCTAGTTGCTTTAATGGGAACTGGAATTAGTTGTGCCATTTAAAAACTGTATGTAAATCTAGGGAAATTATATTCTCTTTTGTTACAGGGTATGATGATAGATGAAGCAGATGAATTTGTGGCTGGACCTCAAAATAAACATAAACGACCCGGAGAACCAAATATGCAAGGGATCCCTAAAAGACGTCGCTGTATGTCTCCACTGCTGAGAGGCAGACAACAGAATCCAGTTGTGAACAATCATATTGGAGGAAAAGGACCACCTGTACCTATGACTCAAGCACAGCCAGATCTTATTAAACCCCTTCCTCTTCATAAAAGTAAGAGTTTTTTAAAAATAAACATTATTTGCTGCTGTTTGTTTTTTGTGTGGGGAAGAGATTTTTGTAATAAAATATAGAAAAAATTGATAAAGTCTAAGAGTGTCTAGAGAAGATAATTGTTTATTCTAAATTAGCGTGTAATCACAGTCCTTTTAGTGAACATTTGGACATTTCATGTATTTATTATGCTCTATTATAGCTGTCATGATCTAAATATCATTTATAAGCCTTAAGTATTTCAAAATAACAGGTATAGGGATGTTCTCAATACCCATAGAAAGGTGGTTTTCAATTACAGGTAACTTCAACAACTAATTATTAAATACATATGCTATGGTAAACAGTGCTAGGCATTGAGGTATCAAGTGAACGAGACAATAGTGATCTCTGCCCCCATTTAGAATGAGGAAAGACAGTCATTGAACATTTCATTAGAAGTGTGGTGAATGTTCAGAAGGGAAGTCAGGTATGTTTTGGAAGCATGTGGCAAGAGGATTTTAGTCTGTGGGGTCAAGGCACTTTATTGAGGAAGTTACGTTTAAGCCAACATTGGAAGGATGAATGGGAGTTGTTTCACTAAAGCTGTGCATTCAGGAGTCTTGCTAAGCAGTCTGCTGCATACTATGTGTATAGTAGTAGTATAAGAAGAGTCTGTGCAAACGTATACAGTAAAGAGAAGCAGTTAAGGGGCTGAAAGAACTCTAGTATAGCAAAGGTGTTGGGGGTGAGGCAAGATGAGAGATGAAAGATAGGTTGAGGCCAGATCACGGAGGGCCTTGGAGGCCATTGTAAAGATTCCAGACTTTAAGGACAATGAGAATCTTTGAAAGGTTTGAGAAGCTAGTGACCTCATCCGGTTAGCATTTTATAAAGACCAGGCTGACTGTCCTGTGCAGAGTACTGTTAGGGAAGAACAAGAATGGATGTAGGGGAACTCTTAGTAAATTAATGGAATCATTAATTATAGGTAGTGATCATTTGTGGCTTATAACTGGAGAGAACCAAATATTATATAACTCCTGAAGGGTTTATATAGTATCACTTCTGAAATACTCTTGCCAAAAACCAAAAAAGAAAGAAATCGAACCTTAACCTGATCAAGCCTCTAGATCTAACTACCAATTTATAGGAAATACAAGGATAGGAAAACATATTAAATGACAAAATAGGGAGACAATTAGCATAATCCAGATGGTGGGACACTGTAAGACAAAGAATATGGGATATGTGTATCTCCAGAAAAAATGCATAGAAAAAAAGAGAAGTACAGAAGGATTTTATAGATTAAAAGGTAGTTAAACGACCTATAAACCAATGACAGTGTGCAGGCGTGATTTGAACCCTGAATCAAACAAAATCAAACTTCCCTCCACAGACAGAAAATATATAAAGTAATTAGAGATTGTGAACACTGATAGGATATTTGATGTCATTAAGTTATTATTAGATGCACAGAAAGCAGTTAAGGAACCCAGGGAAGAGCTAATGACCTGCTAGTGGAGTTGTGAGAAGAACATGTATTTGAGAAATACTTGGACACATCAGTAAAGACTTGATGACAACTGGCTGGATGTTGGAGTCAGGGCAAGAGAGGAGTTGAGAGATGCTTGGTAGGTGAGGGTAACGGGGTGGAGTAGAAGAGCAGATGATGAGTGATTTTAGAGGTGCCTATTAAGTTAGCCACATGGAGATCCTAAGGTAGAAGATGGATATTTTAGTTTAGAACTGAAGAAGAGACTGGGATAAAGAGGGAGGTGCAGGAGGCAGTCTTAGCCCCAATTGAAGTGAATTAAATCACACCAAAGAAAACAATGAGAAGAAAAAGCCTAGAACAGAACTTTGAAAGTACTAAAGTTAAGGAGAGAAATGAGTTTCAGGAAAGATTGAGAAAGAAGAATCCAAGAAATAGGAGATGAGAAGAATTTGGTGTTGTGAGAGCTAAAGGGAAAGGGAATTGAGTGGTTGGTGGTTTCAAATGCTTCTTAAACAGGTCAGTCAAAAGGATTAGAAAAGTTCTATTGGTCTTTGGCTCCCTTAGCAAGAGCAGTTTTGCTCCCACAAAATCACTGGGAAGGCAGACAGGAGTGGTCCAGAGCCCAGAAGAAAGAATGCTACTTCCAGTGAAGCAGAAAGGGTATGGGCACAAGTTGAACAGTGGCAAGTAGAGGAAGTTCCTGTTTCACAGCTCTGCTTTCCTTTCCTCTGTGAAGTGAGAGGTGATGTATGCTCCTGAGTGGGAGGCAGGGATTGGGAAAGTCCGAGATGTTAAGAGAGCGGAGAAGGTTAGAATGATCTTTTGTGGGAGAGGGAGGAAATGTTGTAATAAGATTGCTGGGTCCTGTTTCTCCACTAGTGCTCATCATTCCAAATGCACATCTAGAGCAAGCAGATAGAGTCGGCAGATTTGGGGTTTTGCCTGGCAGGGAGGACAATAGAATGAGAGAATTGAGGACATTGGTAAAAAGTAATGCATATGGGATATAAGTTGGATAGACAAGAAAGAGGAATCTAGAAGGTAGGATCTGCTCATTGGGAGGGAGAAAGTGGAGGAAATGCTGAAGTAAGAGTCTGGCTGAGTTACAGAGCCAACAGCAGGAGTCCTGCAAAGATAAGGGTTATGCTCCTCTGCCCGTGAATTTGTGTTTGATTTGAGAGCCAAACACGGTGAGACATTAAAGAATTGAGGCCATGTTCTTGGCAGGTGATCTGCTTAGACACTGAAGTCCCATACAACAGTAATTCTTAAACTTTAATGTGTCATTGCATCACCAGGGGATCTAGTTAAACTGCAGATTCTGAATTCATTGTTTAGGGCAGGGCTCAAGGTGAACATTTCTAGCCAGCTTTCTGATGGTGCTAACACTGCTTGTATTAGACCACATTTTGAGTAGTAATGATCTAGGATAATGCCCAAGGGACATCAGGGTGGGAGGAAGACTGCGAGCCAGGTATGACCAGAGAGGTGAGCCTTAGAGATCAATAAAGACAGTGATAGGAGAGAGAGGATGAGTGTAGTGGCCTCTACTTTCTCCCTCCCATTTATCAGAGCAAGAGTGTTATACGAGTGCAGGGAGAAAGTAACTTGAAGTGGCACTGGAAGGTGAAGGAATCGGTGACTGTACCTCCTTATTTTAAGTCCATGGGGAGTGTTTGAGAGAAAGCAGATTCTAACTCCAAGTATGAAAAGAAGAGCAGTTTCTTTGTCAGAGAGCTGCGTTTCAGTTAAAGCGGGAGTCGTTACAGAGAATACTTAGGAAAATTTGCAAATCATGGACGGGGATTTAGGAGGGAGTCAGAAGTTTGAGGGCTTTTTGTGGGCATGAGTTTACCTTTGGACGATAAATGAGGGAAGTAGAGATGACTTCAGCGGGTGTCCTGGAGGTTTGGTGAGCAGTCAGGGAACTTACAATTCAGCTGCTTTCTGTGGGGGGCAAGTGTTTGCAAGCTTTTTTAAGTCCAGTAATCTGATGAACTGCAGTGGGCACCAGGCTGTGGGCACTGTTCTGCGTTGCTCAACTAAAGACTGGATGAGTGGTTATAAGAAAAGAGTGTACTGTAAAGTGACCTGTCTGACAGTGGGTTCCCAGCAGAATATTGAACACTTTGGACTTCCTGTGTTTACTTTTGCCTCTAAATGATAGTAGACTGTATAAGGCAGAGGTAAGTTGGAATGAGTTAGGACTCTCTAAGGAAAGGGTAACCCTGATAATCTTGGTCATATATGTTCCCCTAAAGCATTAGAAATTTGCTTGTTCAATAAAATTGCCATAGAATAAAGCAGAGAACTAAAAGTTGTGTGAAATTGGCTTTTATTTTTTTTCCTAAGGGCAAAAATTTTAAAGATTTTGTAAATAGTGTAAATGTTTCACATTGAAACCCACCATCTCTTTGGCAAATCTTAAGAACCATATCATATTATTTGTTAATTTGCATCCATCAAGGAGATTAGTTGTGATTTGCTGTAATATTATTTGCAGCTTTTTTCTTACTGTGTGCTTTGAAGTTGGCTCATGTCAATTTTTTCTTCTTATCTTTGTTTTTAGTTTCGGAAGCCACTAATGATTCGACAATAGATGATGTGGTTGAAAATCATGTTGCAGACCAACTTTCATCAGATATTACACCAAATGCTATGGATACTGAATTTTCAACTTCTTCTCCAGCCAGTTTACTGGAACGACCAACCAATCATACAGAGGCGCTTGGTCATGACCATTTAGGAACTAATGACCTCACTGTTGGTGGATATTTAGAAAATCACGAGGAGCCAAGAGATAAAGAACAATGTCCTGAAGAGAATATACCAGCATCTTCACTCAACAAAGGAAAGAAATTGATGCATTGCAGAAGCCATGAAGAGGTCAACACTGAACTAAAAGCACAAATAATGAAAGAGATCCGAAAGCCAGGAAGAAGTATGTATAATTAGAGGCAAACCCCATATTTGATATCTGTGTGGGCCCAAAAAAAAAAAAAAAAAAAATTTTAGAAGCATATACCTGATTCTAGATCAGTTTTGAACAACATTTGAGCTATGTAAGATTTGATCTTTATTCAGCCTACAAACACTAAATGTCTGTTATATCCAAAGTAGTATGGTGTAGATATGGTAAGCAGGAGGGACTGAGAGCAGAGCTTGAAGAACACACAGACAAATTACACATAGTTCCTACTATGACAGGAACCCGTAGTCTTGAGTATTCTTCTAAACAGCAACTGGAATTTAATGTAGCAGCAAACCCCCAAAAGTGTAGCGAATATTAAATAGTTTCATCTCTGTAGAGTTCCTGACATAGTGTCTACCACTGTGTTTAAGGGTTAAACTATGATGGTGAGCAGGGGTGTGTTTAGGCCAAAACCCTAAAGTTATAAAAGCAATCTATGAAATGAATATAAAAGAACTTTGGCATAAAATTTCAGTATTATGACATCCATTCAAAGATGTTGACAGATTGACGGACCATGTGCTTTAATGGAACACCCATGGGTGGTTCAAAAGTGGGTAAGACAGCCCTTGCCATTTAGGAGTTTATAGTCCTTGGCAGAATTTTAGGTGAAAACTTGAAACTGAACTAGCACTCTTAATCATTTTTTCTGTCTCCATATGCCCCTCCCCATCTTGTTAACTGGAGTTGAGAATTTAAATTATAAGTATGCAATTTTATAAAGGCTACTTGCTTCTGCTTTTTCAGTGGCCAGTACCAAAAGCTAGTCACGTACTTTCTAAGCTTTATGTTTGATATCTTAATGGGAACTTTTACCAAAACTTCTGTGTTTACCAAGTTATTTTATCTTGATTGATATATGATGAAATATGTGTATTAATGAGTGGTAGAATATTTTGGTTTGGTTTAGCATATCTTGATACCGTAAACTGCAGTAGAAAAATATTGAATAAGAGTGCATAGAAAAGCCACTAATTTTTTTCTTTGCTTCTCTTGTTTTAAGAATATGAAAGAATCTTCACTTTACTGAAGCATGTGCAAGGCAGTTTACAAACAAGACTAATATTTTTGCAAAATGTCATTAAAGAAGCATCAAGGTAAATAATCTGTTGTACATTATGAAATGATTATGAAATGAGTCCCCAGTTTATAGTCAGTGTTGTAACAGTTGTGACTGTTATAACAGTATCTGTACTTGTTGTGTTATGCATGCATATGACACAGCCATGTGTGTCCTCCTCCTCCTCCTCCTCCTCTGTTTTAGTTTATTGAAAGAAATTCACTTAGAAAATAGCCACACACAAATTCTTCACCAATTATGGACCTTTTCTCCCTGTAGATTATAGATACTTGCATAATTCTCATTGATCCTACTCTGTGCCTTTTTGGGGTCTTTATATTTTATAGCCTTCAGCTTTTCTCCTTTATATATTTGGACTACAGTTGATATTAATCAGTGATTAGAAATAACCTTGGAAGACAATATTTGAATGCTGTTCATTTGTACGTGGGAAAACATGTAATTAAGGGGAGCAGAGTTGGACAAATGGGCCTTATTCTGATTGCTTCAGTAGCCCAGGATTATGTACTTTAATACAAGGAATGTGGATCAAGATTATAAATGGTAACTATGAAGTGCAATTAACTGGAAAGCATAGTTGTATGAGTAGTGAGTACACAAAACATTTTTCCTTGAAGACTTCTTTAGTATTATAAGAAAACTTAGGGTTATCTCCTCTGACCTTTCAAATATACACAGCCTTTAAAAGTCCCCCAGTTTCTTCCATGCTATTCTTAAAGGCATTTTTAGATAGAGCAGTTACTTGGTTTTTTTTGTTTGTTTGGGGTTTTTTTGGAGTAGCTAGAGCATACACCACTTTGAGGGTTCAAAATAAGGCAGTAACTTTTCATGTTACTTATTTTGAGTATTTATTCTTTATGTAACATTCTGTCAGCTCAAACTTCATCATGGATTTAGCCATATTCCTGGTGGCCTGCACTCTCTACTTCTAACACCTTTTAGAGAGTTGTGTAATATTATGGTGGCTATTCATATTAATTTACAAGTAGAGAGGAAGTGGATATAGATTGGACAGTGTTTTTGGATATTCTAAAAAGCATCAGCAGTATTAATAACTTATGTAGACGAATGCAATTTTAGTCTACTATATTAGTGAAGAAAATTTTAAATTGCCACTTGAACTTGCAATGTTTGCTGTATTATCCTATACTGCAGATGTCTAATTATCCTTGATTTGTTAGCTTTCAAACTGTAATAGTAGAACACCAGGGTTTTTAAACGTTACTATCCAACTGTCATTTCTTCTTCCCTTTTGTGGGGATTATATTCATACTTTGTTCACATTCTTTCAACATACAACTTTTAAAGAGCATAGGAAGTACGGGCACTTGGGTGGCTCAGTCAGTTAAGCGTCCGACTTCAGCTCAGGTCCTGATCTCACGGTTCGTGAGTTCGAGCCCTGCGTCGGGCTCTGTGCTGACAGAGCCTGGAACCTGCTTCGGATTCTGTGTCTCTCCCTCTGTCTCTGCCCCTCCCCAGCTTGTTCGTTCTCTCTCTCTCTCTCTCTCTCTCTCTCTCTCTCTCTCTCTCTCAAAAATAAACAAACATTAAAAAAAAAAATTAAAGAGCATAAGAAGCTATTGGAATCATTGCTTTAGGAGTCCAAATTTTGTTGGAATATTTGTAACCCTTGTAAATGTTAGGGTTTTTTTTCTTTTTGGTTGTGGAACAAATATCTGACTTCCATTGTACCTGGGCCTGGATTATTTGTTTTAGGAACAAACTGCAGTTCTGCACTGATAAAATAATTTGCTTATTATCTTCCAGTGGATTTTATATATCATAAAGTTGTTGTTTTTCATTTTCATTTTACTTTGAAAAATCTTCCCAAGGCAGTTTCTGTCTTTAAAAAAAGCATTGTACTGATCTATATCCATTAAAAAGAAATTGAGAGTGCTATCACTTATTTTTTTATACAGGTTTAAAAAGCGAATGCTAATAGAACAACTGGAGAACTTCTTGGATGAAATTCATCGACGAGCCAATCAGATCAACCATATTAATAGCAATTAAAAGAAAACAGAATGTGGCCACTTATTTCACTATCTTCTCCAAATACAAAGTAAATACAAGACTGTTGTGATCTTGAATTCATTTTTTGACATGCATTGTTGGCTATTTGAAATACTAAGAGCAAGTCTACAGATCCTTTTTCCATCATTTTACAGTGACCTTTTCTTCATTTTGGTTTATTTTTGTAATGTGAAAAATATCACTCTAAAACACATTTTTATTTAACAAACTAAAAATATTCCTCCAAATCTCTTGCTTGTCATTGACTCTTGCGTGTCAATTTCCCTCAGGTTCTATTTTCTTAAACCAACCTTTAAAATTGTCACCTCTGTTAAGGTTGAACTTTGCCAAAAAAAAAAAAATAATAAAAAGTTACTTTGTAATTTTTGGGGAAAAAAGCACATACATTAAAACTAGGTAATGTTTTGTATATACAGTTATTTTGGATATATTATTGTAAGTTGTACAAATGTATTTTGAAGAATATTTAAGAAAAGCACTTTTGTTATTCCATCAATAAATGCTCTATTTTACTCTTGTGTGGTTTAGGAAATAATCACATTTAAAGTAATCATTTAAAACCATCTTAAGGATAATGGAATTTTAAAGGCCTTGCTTTTTAAGCATTGGACAAATACACCACTTGAAGTTCATATTTGTTAAAGCTAACTGTAATTATCTGTTACATAATCTGCATTGTCTTTTTACTCTATGTTCTTAGATTTTGTTGGCTACACCAACATACTCCCATTTCTGCCTAGATAATAGAAAAGATGGGATCTGTGGCAAATAGGCACACACTTTAGAAGCTGTTTAAAATGCAGACATCTTTGACATTATTGGTTTCCTTACTCCCCTTCAACGTCTTTTTCCGTTCTCACTAGGATTATGGGTGGCACTAAGTTGAAGCTGCCAGTTAGGGAGGTGTAAGTTTGGGGCACACCACATAGTCTGAAATGGCCAGCCTTTGGCAGCTTGATGCCATGCTTACAGAAGTCCCACAACAAATTGGGAGTTCAAAGGGGATCTCTTTGTTTTCCTCTGCTGTTCTTACACTTAAACTCTTCATTTTGTTTAGAAGCTAAATGGAAAGGAAACATTTAAGATGACTTCGCTCATTTTGTATTCCCCCTGAAATACCCAGGATAAGGAAAAACCAACACTATTCATTGTCCACTCTCAGTCCAACACGACCTCAGATGACTTCACTGAGGACGTTGACCCTGTGACCAGACTCCTCACTCACCTTTCATAGATCACTGCTGTGCCTTGTAGTGCTTTTGGGGTAACCAATAGAAAAGAAGGTTAAAATACATTTAGATTAACAGAGGGCAAAATAAATTTATAAAATTATAGTAAAATTGATGGAATTTTAGTTTCATAATATTTGAAAATCACATACCCTTATCTTTTTACACTTTCGCGGAACATTTTTAAAATTTCAGGGGTATAGCAGAATGCGATTGTAACTTTTTATGAAGAAAAGCATAGTTGACAGTGGAGAACATGCTTGAGATCTCTTAATTTAGTCTAGGGGATTTGAAACGCTCCCAATACTGAAGACAAATCCTGTCAAGAAAAAGAAGCATTTAATGTAACGTTACATAGTATTTTCATATGCAATTCTTTAAACCTTTTTTACCTCTACAAAATACCTTTAAAGCAGGACATCATTTCATAGATGGAATTGTCAAGGTAATTACCTGCAGTCACTGCTAAATTCAGGAGCTACACAAAATCCAGAATATATTGTCTGGATTTAATTGTCTTAAATTATGTATATTTAGATTCTGAGATTAATAGAAGGGTTTACAAGTCATTCAGATAAAAGTTCATACTTAACAAGAATATTTAGGAAGGGGATTCAGTCTATTCCGATGTTTAGCAGCTTTCCTTATCAGGAAGTTCTTATTTCCATTTTATAGATTGCTCCTGAGGTGATCATCTTTAAACCCTTCACCTTGATTACATTCTGGGGATGAATCTGGGAAGAGCAGTTTGTTCAGTCTCCTCTTTCTGTCCTTAATCTCTCTGTCACCATACTCGATAGCCTCATCCAAAACCTAGTCATAAGGTTTGAAACTAATCAAAACTCAAGCTTAATATCCCATCTCGAAGGTTTTTTACATTTTAAGAAACTGGGCATATTAGTTAAATTAGTGAAATACTATAGAATTCTTGTAAGCAACGGGGGGTTGAATTTAAGGGGAATATCCTGTCTTTTTTGGCCCTCTAGGTCACTGGGTGACTTTAGGCTGGACAAATGATATTCTCTAACAGTTTAATCTTGAGATTAAGATCGTTTTTCTTAACGTTCCCATATGTGTCCCATTTGTCAATGGATTCATTATTTGCCCTTATCAGTAAGATGTGTCCATTTGGTGTACTGAAGGCTGAGACTGATTTCTATCTCTTCGACACCCCTCTCACCAGGAGAGTAGTCACTGTGCCGTGTGTGGTGTGGGCAAGTACCTCCCAGAAAGAGGTAAATAAATTCACAAAGACTATATTCAGATGTGCGGCGGATTATGGAACTGGTTTTGGATTAGCCTTTTATGTTCATGTGTTTACTGAGGCAGTTCTGAAAACTCCTATCATCGAAACAGTGGTGTGTCCTTTACTAGTGCAGAGGTTTTACGTCATTGTTACGCAGCTGAATTCCAAAAGAGATATCGGTCTCTTTAACTGTCATCAACTTTTATTGGCTATCAGCTTTTGACAATGACCTTCCTATTTGCATTTAGTCCTGTCTCTGTTTCTTGAGGGAGTAGAGCCTGTCACTTTTTTCATCTTTCATTTTTTGGACATGTATCCTTTCTAAGAGAGGGCTCTCTGTTGCCTGTTCTGAGTGATAAGTGACAATTTCATCTAATAAACATGGGGATGGAATGATCATGGTGAAATCCTAGGAGGATATATTCTGTTGATGGACTTTTTCTCCCCAAATAATCTCCCAATAGATTATTTCCTAGTGAATGATTATCTTCATCCTTTTTGTCACAAAAGTGTTCCTTTGATTTCCAGCACAAGTTACAGCAGTATGCAAATGATTCTCAGATAAAATGATGTTGACAGTATTTCCTTAACAATTTGTGTAAAACTTATGCGTAATTTTCATTATTCTAACTTTTGACTTTTTTTTCTCTCCATAAATAAAAATAATGCCTGATGTTTAGTTAAAGTAGATCCACTTTTGCTTGATTTTGTTAGTCTTGTTCCATCCTATTTCTTTTTAACACATTGTTTCGACTTGCCAACAACTCTTTACTGAGAATCTCTTTTCCTTCCTAGGCTGATAAATAATGGGGAGGGGGGAGGGGGAAACACGGAGAGGAATACTTAGAATCCTTTTTCATCGCTGAAATGAGAGGAGCTCTGCTTGTCCCTCTGATGTGCTGAGGCTTTGCCTGGTCCATACCATTTCTGGCTTAAGATGAGGTTGTATAGTGGAACTAAGAAGTACTTGGGCAAACACTTGATTTTTGTGTAATTTCAGCCAGCTTGAGAAAGACCAACAGAAAAACTATAGAAATCTAGGTGCATTCACTAGAATACTGGGGTTGCTGAGTCGAAAGACTCCTTGGACACACGAGTGCCCTGAAGGAGCTATATCTTTTGTCCTACAGTGAGGCAACAATGGGGGGCGGGGGGGGGGGAGTCAAGATGAATCACTTACATTACTTTCATGATCTTTCTGAGTCTTCCCCAGCAGTAGAAACCTGAATTTTTAAAAATCCACATCAACAAAAAAATGAGCCGAAAAGCCAAAAACCACACGGAGGGTATTAGTTTCCTTTGTAGTTAAGAAATGTTCCCCTTTCTCAGGATACGCGACAAGAAACTGGGAAGCTTCTGAAGCACCATAGAAACTAGCTAGAAGGAATGCTTGTTTTAGGCTGCAGTGGACAAATGGGCGCTTGTTGCTAGAGAGATGCTGATAAATATTTAATATATCTGAATGGTGTCCAGAAATACTGTCATACCTGTGTTGGGTTCTCTCAGGAAAAAGAAGAATGGCCGATCTGCTTTAAAAAAAGGAATCCGAGACCTTTTCAGTAACAACAGAGCTGCAGGAGGGAAAGAATAGGAGACTATTACATTTTTTATTCATTTGAGGGAAGTCACTATTAAAATTGGAGCCGAGGTCAGTTATATCCCTTGATTTCTGAAGAAATCAGAACATCCTAATGTATTTGTGTAGTGTTATGATGGGGTACAAATGGGAAAATTAAAGAGAAAAGATGCCACTTAGCAACCCCGTGTCCCATTTTCAAAATGTTCCATGGAATGAATTCCTTACTGAAGGTAATTTTCAGAATGACTTCATCCCTTGTTTATGGGGATGATGGTACAAATCCTTTTCAAACTGGATTTCTCTTCTCTCGCCATTTTTCAAACTCTTTGTGTTAACCTTCCTTTTTAAAAAAATGCTATACCACATATACCACATCTGGACTTGGGGTTTTGAGTGGGAAAGTTTAGAAATGTGGAGATTGAACTGGATAAACCTAACAAAGGCATAGAAGGGCAAGAGGTATGACTTGAGCACTGCTGACCCCTTGATGAACATACCGGTGGCCGTAGACGCCTTGCTGCCTTCCTCGGAAACCTCAATCTTGGCTTTGTGGATCGCTTCAGAAACATAAAAGCCATCTTGGCCTAATCCCAAGAAATAAAAATGTGAATTGCTTATTTCCATTTTTAATGCATTTGGCTTAAGGATTTGAGTGTACTTTTAAAGAACGCGCTTAATGACAGTCTCATGCTGCTTACTATAGCTAGGGAGAGATTTGTTTGGAAAATTCTGAAGCTGCGATTTTTTATGTAACTTTCAAAACCTCGGATTTGGTGAGTTTAATAAATAACCCCTCCCAAATTAATATTTAGAGCTGGGCCCTGTTTTTTCAATGTTAATTTTCCCAAGTAACTTGTAGTTAATATTGAAATCCTCAGCCAGTATTTTCACCAGAGGATGTGTCAAAATGCAGATTCTGGAGTCCAAGAATCCTTTTTCAGCCAGCTTCTGAGATGGTTTCCCTTGAATGCTTTCTTGGACTGCATTTTCAGAGCCACTTTTAAATGACAGTTACAGGTTTGTACTATGGGCCTTAAAAGGCATAACTCTGTATTAAAAATGTGTCTCAAGCTGCATTCTATATACTGAGGTATATCAGTTAGGCAATTAACTTGCATGGGCTAGCATCTGGAAAGATAATGAGAGGTCAGAACTATAATAGTTGTGTGCTATCAACTTCAAAGATATAAGCTTAGCAAATAGGAATAGGAGTGATTAAGTTGGAGGAACTGACAGGTTTTTTGTAATTTAACCATTAATCATTTTTAAACAGCTCTCCACAGTGAAATGGTACTTGACGACATAATATTGAAGGAAAGTAAGAACCTTTAGAACTAGAAGAAACTTCAGAAGTCAGTTATACCAACCCTTTCATTTGAGAATGAGCTGTTAAGTGACCTGAAGTCATGCACTTGATAGAAGTAGAACTTGGGCATTTGCAGGTTTTCTGACCGTGCAGCACCCATTTCTACCCCACCCCTCCACACAAACAATGCCACCTTTCAAAAAGTGTATTCTAGTCCCCTCTCTCATGCCACTGGAAAGGGGTCTGTGGCATGAGCCTTAAAATAGTCATTTCAATATACATGTTGTATTTAGAGAGAGCTGTGTTTCATCTTAGACTAATTAAATTGTTTTGCATTTTTCATGCACATACAAGGAGAAGCAAATGAATGTCGTGAGAGCATAAAACCAGCCGAGTATAGGATATGCAGCAGGTTCATCCATCTTCTAAATAAGGTATACCCAGGAAATTGTGAGTTGGCTGTATTTGTTGTAAGAAACAGTTATTTTCCAGCATCATTGAAGGGGACCAGACAAGGGCCAGAGGAAGGGAAAAATCAATGGAAACATTGATCTGGTATCATTTGTCCTAAAACCAGTAAAGAATCTGATTTATTTAGATTTATTTAGAGACCTAGTTGGTTCTCTAGGATCTGTAGGATCTTTTAGAAAGTAAATTTATCTCTAATTAATTGTCTCTCTCATTCGTTGAGTGAACAAATGCAGTGCCAGAGTTAGAATTCTGTGGATGAAAAAAAAAATGGTTCTTTGATGGTCATGAGGTTTTACTAATCTGTGATTTCATGACTATGGTATGGTGTCTGAACATTTAAAATAAGTGTTAATGAAGTTAGCAGAAGTTCACTATGAAACTCTGTATCGGCTAAAATGTAGTAAATGTGGTTGTGTTAGAGACCAGGCACCTTGACACAGTGTGAAAAATGGGACCAATTGGTATGAGTGAGTCTTTGGTTAGATAGACTTGGCTATTACAATTTCTGGATACTGCAGCCAAGGAGCTTCATTTAAAGAGCTTTTCTCCATCACACTACAGGAGTGGCCCGATAATTGACAGTTACATGTTGGCACAGCCAAGATCCGTGGCCTGTCTTGCCCCAGCATCCACACCTCTCTTAAATTATATCTCTGGTAAGACTTAACATTTCAGAAGACCAACATTTGTGATCAAAATAAGAATTCAGGAGTCATCTGTAGGTTTGCGTTTTTCTTCTTGTGTGATCTTGTATTACAGATCCCTATTTGCTTGCTTTTGTCAAGTAGCTACTGAAATGTTATGCAACTAATGAAGTCAACCTAGAAGAATCCAAGCACGGAGGAATCTTCCTACTTTGGGCTCATCTTTTCCTGTTGGCATTGTTGGCAGTTGCTTTGTGCCATTGAGGGTCATACAACCTGTTTTCCCCAAATTTGTTCCCAGATTGTTTATAGGTGCTATTCTATAAAAAGGGTTCCATGATGAATTAAGATGGGAAATGCAGGTTGAATAGTTTTGTGCTTTTGTTTTTACTAGTGGACTTCTTAGAGCTGATTATTTGCTATTGTTTGTAGTGAATCTCTGCAGGAAGACTGTAATATGTAGTGTTTAACCATAGAAAGACCCACACCATCCCCTGTCTCTAAATTGACCAGATTAGCATTCTGGGAAAGTGTAGCCCCCTATAAACCATTTGCTCCTGTATTACATTTCATTATCCAAAGCAAAGTAGTAAGATTCTTCCTACCCTTCCTCCTGGCATACTCTCCACTCTTCCATAATATTGTCAAGAGTTTATGTCAACCTTTCTTTTTAGATTGTTAGCTTCTAGAAGGCAGAAGCTAGTTTATCAGTTTTAAACCTTTTTTACTTCACCTAACATAATAATGCTTGGTACATCTATGTGTTTAGTAAACGTTGGGTGAGTGAATAATAGACACTCTTCATGTTGTACATTTGTTTCATTTCTCCATAAAACAGCTGCCTTAATATTCTTCAATCTGAGTTCACCTGTAAGGAAATGTTGGTTGGTATCTATAAAATCATAGGGGTACAGTACAGAATAGGTCTTCGGCAAGTTTCACCCAAACGACTGTTTCAGTGTTCTTAGAGACCATCATTCTTTGTTCGTAGAGACCTCTTTCCCCTTTGTTCGTAGAGACCATCATTCTTTGTGTGTGGTTGATCAGTCTCAAAAGGCTTAAGAGTCTTCTTCCTAATGACATTGTGTAAACACAAGACTTGGAAAATGTAAACCAATATCCCAACATTTGATCCTCAGCTTCTCATAATGTAGGATAAACATCATTTGCTGTGTTATTTGCCTTTCCAATTATTATTACTTACTATTGACAAATTTAGTGGCTTTAAAAAAGTTATTACCAGAATTTCCTTCTAGTTTATCTTTCTCCTCTTTTTATTGCTTAGTTGTAAAATACGGAATGTGTCCATAAAATATGGAATGTAAAATATGGAATAGCACCGAGCCCAGGATATAGAGAGAGATTACTAAAAAGAATCTGAAATGGCCCCTGAAGCCAGGATGTGGTTTGTTGCTTTCTCTATTCTCCTCTTGTCCACTTCTCTTGCCACCCTAGCTTTATTGGATTATAACTGATATAACATGTAAGTTTAAGGTACACAATGTGATGATTTGATATATACATGTATGTACTGCAAAATGATTACCACAATAAGATTAGTTAACACATTCGTTGCCTCACATAGTTACAATTTTTTTTTGCGTGTATTAAATTGTAAGATCTATTGTCTTTGCAACTTTCAAGTAGACAGTACAGTATTGTTGACTATAGTCACCATGCTGTACATTACATCCCTAGAACTTATAACTGGGAGTTCGTACCCTTTGACCACCTTCACTCAACTCCCCAACTCCCCCGCTCCTAGCCTCTGGCAACCATCAATCTACTCTGTATTTCTATGAGGTTTGATTTTGGTTTAGGTTCCACATGTAAGTGAGATTATATAGTGTTTGTCTTTCTGTATGATTTTTTTCACTTAGCATAATGCCCTCAAGGTTTTTCTATGTTGTTGCCAATAGCAGGATTTCCTTCTTTTTTATGGCTAAATACTAGTCCATCAAAATATATATACCACAGCTTCTTTATCCATTCATCCGTTGATGGACACTTAGGTTTTTTTTCTGTATCTTGGCTATTGCAAATAATGCTGCTGTGAACACGAGGGTGCAGTTATCTCTTTGACAGTGATTTAATTTCCTTTGAATACATACTCAGAAGTAGAACTGCTGGATCATGTGGTAGTTCTATTTTTATTTTTTGAGGAACGTCCATAGTGCTTTCCATAGTGGTTGGACTGATTTACATTCCCCTCGATAGTGCACAAGGGTTCCTTTTTCTATATCCTTGCCAGTATTTGTTATATTTTTTGTCGTTTTGATAATAGCCATTCTAACAGGTATGAGGTGATATCTCACTGTAGTTTTGATTTGCATTTCCCTGATGATTAGCGATATTCACCATATTTCCATGTGCCTGTTGGCCATTTGAATAATCTTATTGGGAAAAACGTTCATTCAGATACTCTGTCCCATTTAAAAATCAGATTATTATTATTTGCAATTAAGTTGTGTGAGTTCCCTATATATTTTAGATATTAATCTTTTAGATATGTGGTTTATAAATATTTTCTCCCATTCTGTAGGTTGCCTTTTCATTTTGTTAGTTGTTTCTTTTGCTATGAAGATGCTTTTAGTTTGATGTAGTCCCACTTGTTTATAGCTTTTGTTGCTTATACTTTTGGTGTCAGATCCAAAAAATCGTTGCCAAGACCAATTTCAAGGAACTTTTCTCCTATGTTTTCTTCTAGGAGTTTTATGGTTTCAGACATTTAAGTCTCTAATCCATTTTGAGTTAATTTTTGTGAATGTTATAAAATAGGGGTCCAGTTTTATTCTTTTGCATCTGAATATCCAGTTTTCCCAGCACCATTTATTGAAAAGACTATCTTTTCTCCATTGAGTAATCTTGGCTTCCTTGTCAAATATTAGTTGACTGTATATACATAGATTTAGTTCTGGGGTCTTGATTCTGTCCCATTTCCCTATGTGTCTGTTTTTATGCCAGTACCTTACTGTTTTGATTACTATATATTCATAATACAGTTTGAACTCAGGAAGTGTGATCCCTTTAGCTTTGTTTTTTTCTCAGGATTGCTTTGGATATTTGGGGATTTTTTTGGTTCCATATGAATTTTAGAGTTTTTTTTTTTTCTATTTCTGTGGAAAATGTCATTGGCATTGGCATTTTGATGGGGAGTGCATTGAATCTGAGGATTGATTTGGGTAGAATAGACCCTTTAACAATATTAATTTTTCTGATCCATGAACACAGGATATTTTTCCATTTATTTGTATGTTTTTCAATTTCTTTCATCAATGTGCTGTGGTTTTCAATGTAGAGATAGTTCACCTCCCTTGGTTAAATTTATTCCTAAGTATTTTAATGTTTCTGATGCAACTATAAATGAAATGGAATTGTTTTCTTTATTTCTTTTTCAGGTACTTCATTGTTAGTGTAAAGAAACACAACTGATACTTGCATGTTCATTTTGTATCCTGCAACTTTACTGAATTCATTGATTTATTGTAATTATGTGCCACTATTACAATATTAGAGAATCTAATTTTGACTATATATTTACCATTACCAATAATTTTTATATATTCATACATTTTTACAACATTAATTAGCATCCTTTTATTTCAACTTGAAGAATGTCCTTTAGCATATCTTGTAAGGCAGGTCTAGTGGTGATAAACTCCTTTAGTTTTTGTTGGTTTGGAAAACTTTTATCTTTGCTTCACTTGTGAAGGACAACTTTGCCAAGTATACTATTCTTGGTTGACAGGGTTGGTTTTTTTTTCCCCCTCCAAAATTTTGTATATGTCATGCCACTATATCCTGGCCTGTAGTTTCTGTTGAGAAATCCATTGGTCATCTTATGTGGGTTCTCTTGTATGTAACTTGTTTCTTCTCTCTGGCGGCTTTTAAAGTTCTTTGACTTTCAACAATTTAATTATAATGTGTCTTGGTGTAGCCTTTTTTGGGTTCAACCTATTGGGATTCCTTGGGCATTATGAATCTGGAACCCCCTTTCATCTCCCCATGTTTGGAAAGCTTTCAGCCATTATTGCTTTAAGTAGTTTCTCTTTTTTACCCCTCATTTTTTGGAATTCTCATTATGAGTATATGTTTCTTTCTGTGGAGTCCCCAATTCCTATAGGCTTTCTTCAGTCTTTCATTCTTTTTTTTTTTTTTTTTGCTCTTCTGACTAGATAATTTCAAACGACTTATCTTCTAGTTCATTGATTCTTTCCTCTGCTTGGCTGAGTCTGTTGTTGAAGCTCTTTATTGAATTCTTTGGTGCAGTCATTGTACTCTTCAGCTGTAGGATCTCTGTTTAGTTTTTTTGTTTTGTTTTGTTTGATGGTTTCTATTTCTTTCTTGAACTTTTAATTTTGTTCATGCATTGTTTTCCAAATATTGTTTAGTTGTCTGTGTGTTCTTGTAGTCTGCTGAACTGTTTTAAGAGGATTATCTGAATTCTTTGCCAGACAGTTCATACATCTCCATTTCTTTAGGGTAGTTATTGGAGCTTTATTCATTTCTTTTGATGATGTCATATTTTTCTGATTTTTCATGATCCTTGCTTCTTTGTATTGGTATCTGTGCATTTAAGTAAGTAGTCTCCTTTTCCAGGCTTTACAGGTTTGCTTTGGCAAGTAAAGACTTTTACCAATTAGCTGATAGCATTTGTGGGTAGGTGGGGCTTGCTATCAGGATCTCTATTTGGGCAAAGCCTCTCCATGTGCTCTGAGGTTGCAGGGGGGTGCTGCTGGCTGGGTTCTGTGGTTGGGTGGGACTGCTGGTTGGGTTCTGTATTCAAGTGGGTCTGCTGGGTGGGCTCCCTGTTTTGGTGGGGCTTCTGGCTATGACCCACTGTCAGGTTAAGCCACTAGCCCTGCAATCAACTCTGGTCAAATGGGGTTGTAGGCTGTGTTCCCTGACAGAGTAGTGCCACTGGTTGGACACCATGACTGGGTAGTTATGGGATGGGCTCCACGATCCTTCCTGGTCAGGTGGAGTCTCACCCTATGATTCCAAATGGATGGTGCTGCCGCCTGGACTCCATGTTCAGGTGGGGCTGCCAGCTGTGCCCTGAAGATGGGTGGGGATGCAGACTGGGCTCTGTGACTTGGTAACACTGTGGGCTGGGCTGCAAGGCTTCCCAAGGTCATTTCTTCAGGCTCTTTGGTTACTTGGGGGTAGGGGATATGCTCAACAGTTGGGCAGGGCTGCTGGCCAGGATCTCTGCCCAAGCACAGCTTTAGGATGGGCTTCTCAGCTATCTGAGTTCTCTGGTCAGGCTTCCTCAATGGATGGTTCTTGAGATTATGCTTAGGTGTCGGGCAGGGCTGTGAATTCACTTTTCTTCAAGGTAGAGTGGTAGTACGGTCCATTGATTAGGTAGTATAGTCCACTGACTGTAGAATCAGGCAAGACTGCCAACCAAGCTCTCTAGCAAGATGGGGCAACCAGGCTGGCTTTGTAAGTGGGAATTGCTGCTAGCTGAGATCTTTGCTTGGGTACTGCTACAGGCAGGAACATGGTCTGCCAAGGTTTGAAGGCTGGTTCATGTCAGGCTTGTCCTCCCGCCCCATCTCTATCTGATATTAGTTATCTCCAGGAGGCAATATCTGAATAGACCTTCTAGAAAGTGTCCTGGAAGAGTTGGGTGTCCACCTTGGCTCCCTTTTCTCACTGGAGAAACTGTAGTAGGCCTGGAAAGGCCCTCTTGGTGCACTGCCGTGTCAGCCTGGAGGAAGGGTGATGCAGTCCGAGTGTAGCTGCTCCTCTTACCTTTCTAATGTGGTCCTTTTCGGTCTCTGTGGTTCAGAGGGGCGCTTCAGCTTACATCTGGGAGCTGGGATTTTCACAGTGGTGACTTGTCTATGGATAGTTGTTAGGTGGCCTTCTTGGGAGGGGAACTGAAGTTGGGAATGATCTATCTGACAATCTTGCCGACCTAGTGCAGTGCCGATCAGTCATCTGGTGTGGCATAAGTTAACTTCAGTATGCAACCAAACAACTATGTGTGCTTTGCTCATTTAAGTTGTAGTCACTTGGAGCTTGTAGTTCTTACCGAACAGAGTTCAGAACCTAATTACTCCTTTGCAAAAGTCAAGAATAAGATAGTTTCTTCAAAGGTTTAAGTTTGTGCAAAAGAAGTATTTCTTGGATTAGGAAGCATGGGTTTGTATCAAAGCCTGCTGATCCTTCTGATTACTCAAGAAGTAAATCTCTAGCTGATATCTTTAGTGTAAGTGAAACTGGAATCACTCTTAAAAGCTTTATAACATGTAGTATCAAGGGTGCCTGGGGAGAAAAATGATAGCCTAGGCTCAGTTGGGCCTTAAGATGATATTGAACAAGTTTTTTTCAGGCAGCAAAAAAGGATTTGATGCCATGAAGGAAGAGATAGGCGAGTAGTGACTTTTAAATGTGGAAGGAGAACTTGAGTAAAGTGATTCCGGGCATTGGAACCAAATGGAGAGAAAAGGCCAAATGTCCTGTAGTTTGAGCTTCTGTCAATAGTACAAAACTACTTAGTAACTTCTCGTTAATTGTAAGAAGGGAGACCAGCATTTTCTGATGACTTCTTTTCTGGCAAGCTCTCTGCTGATAGTTTGCGATATGTTGAGGAATTTTATTTCCATAAGTAAGATATGAGATGGGTGGTAGCGACCTCATTTTAGGAATGATGAAACTATTTGTTAGACAGAGTCAGTCACCATGTCTCTATAATTAAGTCAACAGCCCACTTAAGCATAGAAGTGACTAGTCTCTTGATTATGTTTAAAGAAGGGCATTGGAAAGCAATACTTTAGTTGGTAAACTTTATCCGTAAAGGTCAAGATACTAAATACTTTAGCAACTGCAGGCCATATGGCGTCTGTTGCAACTGCCTAATTCTGCAGTGTAGCAGGAATACAGCCATAGATGATCTGTAAAAAAATGGGAGTGGCTATGTTTCATTAAAACTTTATAAAAACAGGGATGGGTCATTATTTGGTGATACATCTTATTAGAGGAACAAAACTTTATGGGAGAAGATAAGGCTGATGTGTTTTATCACGTAAGATATTTGAATTCCAACTTCACACTTGGCACATGCTAACTGCTTGATAAGTAGTTAACAACTTAAATCGATGAGCCTATATTTCTGCTGATTTGAACAAACATACATAGAACCTTAATTGCATTATAAAAAAAGGTACCAAAAAAAATGTTCTTTCTAAAGTAGGTTGCTTATTACATCTTGTCAGGAGAGCTTATGGGCCTTGAAAATCTTTACCACTGGGGGAGCTGCATGATGTGGGTCAAGCTCAGTCCTGTTTGAGGACACAGGATTAATGGCACTTTGAGATGTACTTCCAGGACATAAAGGCAGAGAGATTAAGAGCTATGAAGGAACAATCAATGTCATAGTGATTAACTGAATGTAGTGTTGTAGAAGAAAAGGTAAAAATGGCCCCAGAGTTTTGAACTAGAATGATCAAAAGAAGAATAGTATCATCATCAACAACAGGAATGCCCTAGCTGAGGTCTGGAGTCACAAGAAGACACTGTGATTGCATTTTGTACATTATTACAGATAGAACATACTAAAGTTCTTAATCCCTTCCTCTTTCCTTGACCTCTGATCCTTTCACTCTACTGTTCTTCTATTCCCTACAGTGTCAGATTATGCCTGCGTCACCATGGAAATTTTCTGGTTGAGTCATTCAACCAAGTCAACAGTATTTATTGGATATCCACAGTGTGCCAAGCATTGTTGGGGGCACTGTGCCCAAACTTGACTAGTGCTTTGATTATCTCTTTGCATGTCTAGGTAATGAGTACACAGCTGGTGGGTTTTAAACACTCTAGAATAGATCCTTCCTCCTGTGCTTTATTTGATAAGTAACTGCCATTTAGTCTGTCTGGTCACATCTAAAGCACAAGCCAAGACTGCTTTTGTGGACCAAATTCCTGTGTGTGTGTGTGTGTGTGTGTGTGTGTGTGTGATTGCTTAAAAAAGATTTTGAGTAATGCTTTAGAAAACTCTGTGTTATGAGGTTCTAGCATTTTAAGTGGAGATTCTAAACAAAAATAATAAAAAAAAATAAAGTGGAGATTCTGAAGCTCTTTGGGCACAGAAAGCATCAAGGTCCATGAAGATGCCGATGCATATTAGTATCCAGAGCAGAAACAAACCTGAGCCTTTGGAGTTAGAAATAGTTTATCTAATGGTTTCTGAGAGGATTCTGGAACATAAGGTTTTGGCATTCCATTCTTTTTAAATCTTTGATGTAAGTTCCCTGTCAGATCATAAGCAAATACAATTCCTATTGATTAGTAGTAGCATGTCCACTAGGGGCAAATAAATTTAATATGGACTTTGGGAAGGAGAACATTTTAGGGCAAGGTTACAGGTACGTGAGTAACTTGAAGAAAGGAAGTTGGGTGGTTGAGGGAAAGTTTCAAGGTTAGCTTATTAGAAGCCAGAAGTGATACAAGGAGGGAGGGAGAGGGAGGAGGGAGGAACAAAGGGCAACTGTGAGGCTGGCATGACAGTGGGAGGTCAGAATGAAGACCTCTGTTGTTGAAACACTGTCTCTGGCAGGTTCCTAGTCATGATAGGCAGAGGAAGGGTGAGTTGTATTGTGTTCTACGGCCATTGACCTCACCCTGAAGGTGGTCTCCCAAAACGGTGCTTAAAGGTTTCAAGAAACACTCCTCTCCACAAAGTCCAACTCAAATTTGACTGTTATCTGAAGCAACATATTTTTATATAAAGCAAAGCTCTTTCTTTATCCTTTTAAAAATGTTAACTCTGACTGTACCATTGAAACCTCTGTAGATGAAAAATCCCTTAATCAAAGTATGACAAAGCTGCCCCCAAGCACAATGCCAAAAAGCTTGAAAGAAGAAGTGTTACCTGAAATTCCTTTCAAGTTAGCTTTGAGTGGATCAAAAAGGTCGGTGACTCCCCAAGAATTTAAAATGCTTTTTAAATTGAAATGATTTTGGATCCTGAATCTAAAAAACAAAAGCAAACCATCAACTTTCATTTAAAAATCTCATTCAAAATATTTTCATACACACCACGACTGCCAAACTCCCTAACTTGGAAGTCAGGGATCTCCAGCCTCATTTCTAGCTTTGTATTTCATAGCTCCTTCTCATAAACCCTACACACTGACTAGTCTGACCACACAGGGCTCTCTCCCACCTCTGTATCTTTGCTTCTGCTGTTCTTTCCAGGTCTTTCCCATGTCCTTTGATTGCCTTTGAGTTACTACTCTTTCCTCCAAGTCCAATTCAATTGTGGTCCCCTCCTCCCCTCTCCAGCTGTTTTGTGGCATTTGGTCTTTAAAGCCCCATTAACACTTTTTATGTTCTGCTCTTTGGATGTATAGAACATTCTGCTTCCTATTACTGTTATCTATGATATTGTAAATGACTTGAGACGCTATCCCAGTTTTTTTTAGTTTCCTAATAGTAACTAATATTTAATGGGTGCTCACCATGTGCTAGGCACTAGTTTTTTTATGTGGATTACCTATGTGCTTTATGTGGATTATCTAATTTCATCTTCACATAATTATGTTATTATTATCCTCATTTTACAGGTGAAAAAACTGACGCCTAAAGAGAATAAGACACTTGCCCGAGATGACATAAAGAGTACGTGGTGGAGCTCAACTCAAAGCAAGGCTGTTTGAGTGCAAAGCCCGTGCCCTTGGCATCTACACTTTGCTACCTCCTGTCTCCTGAGGCATCTCACATAGTAGGTGCAGAAAAGAAGTTGTTGACTAATCAACAACTAATAGAGTGTCTCATTTAACATATTTATATTTGATAAGACATATTTTTCTGTTTGCTGCGTGCAGTGTGTGTCTTTGATGCACAGGAGGGAAGGAATGCAAGTTAAAGTTTTGGTTTTCCTAATAAGTCCTGAGAGCAGGAAGAATCAACACACCAACTTTGTAATATTTCTCCAAGGGCCAGGCATTTGCAATTTTACTGTTCAAGGAGGCTTTAAAAGGATTGCTCACATTATTTTTCTTTGAAAATAAAAAAGTTTGAAATGGCATTTAGACGGTCTTTTTGTATAAACTCTCCAGAACTTGTACAAGAGTAAAAATACTGGAAAAGACCATTTACTATCAAAGGTTTTCATTGCCATACAAGACAATGTGCCCAATATTTTAAACAGAAGTATCAGATTTTCCCATAAATATATGTTTTGGATCTTTAGAACGGTTTCCCAAAAAGATACATATGTTTTCTCCAACTATGCTGACATTCTCAAAACAATTTTGCATTACCTCTTCTGAAATTTTCATAAATGCTTAAAACACATTCTTTTTGAAAACTCTTAATACTGAAACACAGTGGTTAAGAGCATGAACTTGGGAGTTCATTGCCAGGGTTTGAATCCCAGCTCAGCCTCTTACTAGCTGAGTGACCTGGGGTAAGTTCCTTTACCTCTCTTTGCCTCGGTTTCCTCATTTGTGAAATGAGCATAATAGTAGTGCTTAGTTCTTAGCTTTGTGAAAATTAAGAGAAATAATTCTTATAAAGTGCTTAGAACAATGCCCAGTACAGCTCATACACTTCAATGCTACCATTGTGGTTTTAGTGTTTCTCAGGAATATTAAGAAAAAGCTAAGGGATATTGGAAGCCAAATATGGTGATTATGGTAGTTGATAAAACTGGGTAATATCATTTTTAGTAACTAAAGGTAATAGTGAGGTATGACCCTAAAAGGCGAGAGTAATTTTTTTTAAGTTTATTTATTTATTTTGAAGAGAGACAGAGAGAGAGAGACTGCACAAGTCAGGGAGGGGCAGAGAGACAGGGAGAGAGAGAATCCCAAGCATTATCCGTGCTGTCAGCTCAGAGCCCGACATGGGGCTTGAACTCATGAACCGTGAGATCATGACCTGAGCCAAAATCAAGAGTCAGACGCCCAACCAAATGAGTCACCCAGGCACCCAATTTTTTTCTTATATGGCTATGAAGGCCAGCCCAGAAGAAATGTTTCAAAAATATCTTGAGTGGAAAAATTGCCCTTTACCAAAACCAGACAATGATATCATGAGAAAACTAGACAAATATCCCTTATGAATAAAGATGCAAAATCCTCAACAAATACTAGCAAATTGAATCCAGCAACATATAAATCCCATCATGACCAAGTGAGATTTATCCCAGGAATGCAACATATGAAAATCAATGTCAAACACCGTATTAACAGAATAAAGGACAAAGGCCACATGATCATCTCAATAAAGGCAGAAAAGCGTGTGAAAAAAAGCCAACACTCTTTCATGAAAACAAAAATCACTCAGTAAACTTGGGATATAAGAGAACTTTTCCAACCTTAAAAAGGGTCTCCACAGAAAACCCACAGCTTGCATCATACTGAATGGTAATGGTAAAAGACTGAATGCTTTCCTCCTAAGATCAGGAATCAGACCAGGATGTTCACCACTTTTATTTCACATCGTAGCGATAGGTGTGCAGGGCAATTATGCCAGAAAAAGAAATAAAATGCGTCCAGATTAGAAAGGAAGAAGTAAACCTATCTCTATTCACAGATGACTTGGTCTTGTATATAGAAAATCTTAAGGAATATATACACACAGAGGAAAAACTACTAGAACTAATAAATGATTTTGCCAAGGGGACAGGATGTGAGATCAAGGTACAAAAAGTCAATGGCTTTTTTTATATTAGCAATGAACAGTCTGAAAATAAAATCCCATTGATAACAGCATCAAAAGGAATAAAATACTTAGGGTTTTAACAAAAGAAATGCAAAACTTGTATACTGAAAACTAAAAGCTAAAAAACATAATTGAAAGAAACTGAAGAAAACATCAATAAAGTGAAAAACATCCCGTGTACAGATTGCAACAGCTAATATTGTCAGAAAGCAATATTCCCAAACTGATCTACAGAGTAAATATAATCATCATCAAAAGTTCAGCTGCCTTTTTGGCCAAAACTGATAACCTAATCCTAAAATTCCTATGAAAATGTATGGAACCCAGAATAGCCAAATAATTCTTGAAAAAAGAAGAACAAAGTTGAAGCACTAACATATCCTGATTTCTAAACATTATAGTAATCGAGACTGAATAATACTGAGTAAATTGTAGACATTTATGCCTATAGAATAGAATTGAAAGTCTAAAAATAAACCCATTCATTTATGGTCAATGAATTTCAAGAAAGGTACCAAGAAAATTCAATGGAAAAACAAATAGTCGTTTCAATAAATGGTGCTGGGACACAGCAATTGCCCTTCTAGGTATTTACCCAAAGGATACAAAAATACAGATTCAAAGGGGTATATGCCCCCTGATGTTTATAGCAGCATTATCAACAACAGCCAAACTATGGAGAGAGCCCAAATGTCCATCGACTGATGAATGGATAAAGAATACTATGATTTATACCCATACACACACACACACACACACACACACACACACACAGGAATATTACTCAGCCATCAAAAAGAATGAAATCTTGCCATTTGCAATGATGGGGATGGAACTAGAGTGTATTACACTAAGTGAAATAAGTCAGTCAAAGAAAGGCAAATACCATATGATTTCACTCATATGTGGAATATAAAAAACAAAACATGACATTAGGGGAAGGGAAGGAAAAATAAAATAAGATAAAAACAGAGAGAGAGGCAAACTATAAGAGACTCTTAGAGAACAAAGTGAGGGTTCCTGGAGGGGAGGTGGGTGGGGGGATGGGCTAAATGGGTGATACGCAATAAGGAGAGCACTTGTTGGGATGAACATTGGGTATTATATGTAAGTGATGAATCACTAAATTCTCCTCCTGAAACCAATACTACACTGCATGTTAACTAACTTGAATTTAAATAAAATCTTGGAAGAAAAAAAATCATGCTGGGACAACTGGATAACCACATGCAAAGAATGAAATTGGACCTCTACCTCATTATACATACAAAAATTAATTCAAAATGAGTCAGAGACCTAAATATAAGAGCTAAGACTATAAAATTGCTAGAAAAAACATAGACATAGATCTTTGTGATCTTGGTTAAACAATGGTTTCTTAGATACGACATTAAAAGAAGCATAAGAAACAAAAGAAAAAATAAATTAACTGAACTTCATTAAAATTAAAAGCTTTTGTACTTCAAAGGACATCCTCAATGGTTAGAGTGGAAGAGAGCCAAAGCATAAGAGACTCTTAAAAACTGAGAACAAACTGAGGGTTGGTGGGGGGTGGGAGGGAGTGGAGGGTGGGTGATGGGTCTTGAGGAGGGCACCTTTTGGGATAAGTACTGGGTGTTGTATGGAAACCAATTTGACAATAAACTTCATATATTGAAAAAAAAAACAAAGGACATCCTCAATAAAGTAAAAAGACGACCCATGAAATGGGAGAAAATATTTGCAAATTGTATATCTGATAAAGGACTAATAACCAGAATATATAAAGCACCATGACAACTCAACAATAAAAAGACAACCTATTTAAAAATGGAGAAAAGATTCAAATAGATATTTCTTCAAAAGAGATATGTAAACGTTCAACAAGCACATGACAATATGCTTGATGTCATCGGTCATTAGAGAAATGCAAATGGAAGTCACAATGAGAAACCACCTCACACCAACTAGGATGGCTACAATAAAAAAGATGGGGGTTTTCTTCTCCTGTAGTTGTTGCTACTGTTGTGGGGTCAGACAGGTTGCATCCATCTTGCCTCCAGCCTGACCGAGAAGCCAAAACACAGAGGATGGCATTGCTGGAGGGCAGAGGAGGCGATGTCTTCCCAGGTAATGTAACTAAGAATAACTATATACTTCCTAAATGTAAGCTTTATAAAAACCCTACTTTTTAACCCAAATTTGGGAAGCCAGTCTTTGTCTTCTCCTCACCTTCCTTCCCTCCACAATTCAAAACAAGATTGTAGTAAAATATACACAACATAACCATTTTAAGTGCATAATTCAATGGCCTTAAGAATATCCACGTTGCTGTCCAACCACCACTGTTATCTTTCCACCACTCTGGAACTTTTTCATCACACCAAACTGAAAGTCTGTACCATTAACCATGAAGAGGGACTTATGAAAAAAGATGGACAATAACAAGTGTTGACAAGGGTATGGAGAAACTGGAACCTCTTGGATTGCTGGTGGGAATGTAAAATGATGCAGCCCCTTGGAACACTGTCTGGTAGGTCCTCAAAATGTAAAGTGTAGAGTTAACACATGACGCAGGATTTTCATTCCTAGGTATGTAACCAAGATCATTGAAAATATATATCATAAAAAAAGTGTGCACATGAAAGTTTTATAGGACCCAAAAAGTGAAAACAAGCAAAAAGTTTCCAGGCTCTTAAATGTCTATAAACTGATTAATGGATAAGTAGAATGTGGTATATTCATACAATGGAAAATTATTCAGCCATAAAAAAGAATGAAGTATTGATACATACTCTGATAAGGACGGACCTTGACGACATCGTGCTAAGTGAGAACAGCTAGACACAGAAGGGCTACATGTGGCATGATTTCATTTATGTGAAAGGTAGAGTAGTATAGACAAATCCACTGAGAGAAAGTAGATTAGTGGTTGCCTAGGAGTAGTGAGGAGAAGGAATGTGGAGTGACTGCTAATGGGTATGGAGTTTCTTTTTGAGGTGATGAAAATGTTCTGGAATTTGATAGTCGTGATGGTTGCACAACTTTGCCAATATACTAAAAACCTCTGAACTGTACACTTTAAAACAATTTTATGGTTATGTGAATTGTACCTTCATTTAAAAAAAAAAAAAAAAGAAAATACCCATAGAAAAACACAATCCACACATGATGATGATCAGTAGCTCTTGGAAAGGAAGCCCAAAACTTCTGAATATATGAGATCTGATGGATTTTTAAGATACTTATAAACAAACAAACAAGGAGAAAAAGAGACACGCACAAAAACCAGACTCTGAAGTAAGAGAACACGCTGGCAGTTGCCAGAGGGGAAGTGGGGTGGGGGGGGGGGAATGGGTGAAATAGATAAAGGAGATTAAAAGTACACTTACAATGAGCACTGAGTAAATGCAGAGAATTGCTGATTTGTTATACTGTACACCCGAAACTAATATAACACTATACATTAGTTATACTTCAATAAAAAAATACATCACTTCTATTATGAGAAAAAAATGCTCATGCTTAGCATCCTACTATGTTGATCTAATAACCAAGCGTTTTATTCATTAAACAAATATATATTTGACATTATTAGTCTTTCTTGTGAGGCATTACATTATTATGGATATAAATGACCCTTGTTAACACTCATTGTTGGCTTTCTTGATTATTCTTTTGGTATGCTAAGGTCCCTAATGAAGACTAATTGTCACCATACATTTTATTTCACTTCTTCATAAATAAAATATTACCTCAGAAGCTAGATATCATAATTCATCCAGAATCTATGGATACACCGTTGGTGAAGCTTAATCCTAAGGCTCACCTCACCGCCACACGGTATTTGCACCGCTACCCACAGTGTGCAAAAGTGTTTGCTCTTGCTAAATGAAAAATGCAGGGTAACTATAAAGCAGATCATATTAAATGAGGAATGAATGATTTGCAGAACTAGAGGTAAATTCTTGCCCAAAAGTTGACCTGGTCGACCACGGTCCAAAGTTTTGTACCCAGATTTAGACCTAAGATAGTTGAAATTCTTTCTCTATTTATTCCTTAAAGGATTTTGAAGCTGGTTTCTTTGCTTGGCGAGTTTGGCTTTGTGAAACAGCCTCATTTTCCTAATACCTTCTATCCTTCTTGGATGTCAGGCTTGATAGCATTAGGGAGATAAATTATGGTAACCAAATATTTTTTTAACAAGTGTTAACTGATGCTGTGTTACTATGATCTTTGCCTTCCCATCCCGTCCCTGTCTTCAGGGTCTTTCAGCATCATTCCTCAACGCTGCGAGCTCTACAGGTGGCATCAGAGACAGCGGAGGACTCGCAAACGAGCTGGGCACTTTCCTGGGGACCAGCCATCTGTCTCCTAATTCTGAAAAGATTCCGACAAATTTCCTGCACCAGGTCGCACTGTCTCCCTACTTTTAACATTGAAAGCTTCTCTTCCTTCTCTGAGCTTCTCTCAAATATGACAGAAAGATGAAAGTTGCTTCTTTTCCATGCCAGAGAGATCTGTTGAAATTTCTTGTCTTTGTGCCTTCATTTGAGGTCCAAGCATTTGGTTTGGAGAGACATAAACTTTATCATAGAGTTACGTTCACCTTCTGGTTATGCCAGATCCCACTCTGGATCTTGGCCCTTAACTCACTGGGTCTCTCCTTGTGTGTTTTTATTTCAGTGTCTGGACTTATTTTTAACCGCTCAAAAGAGCTCTGCCAAGGCCTCTGGCTCAGTGCTGCTGAGGGCCTGGTCAACAGAGCAGGTGGTGGCAGCCAGCAGGAAGGAGCATGAAGAATCCACATACTGAGCCCTGGGATAACATTCCTCACTTAATGCTGGTCTACAAATTAATTACAGGTTTGCTCTGGTTGCAAATGTGCCAGAGAAGCTTGTCACTTAAAGAAGTTCAAAAAGGAATTCTTTGTAAAGTAATGAGTTTTGCAAGTAGGTTTTGCTTTGGAAAAGCAAAATCTAGAACCATCATTTAACTTTTTGACAATTTGCATTTGCACCTATTGGATTTTCTCAAAGAATGGCTCACCTCTATTTACAAAGAATGAGAACCTTCAGCATAGAGACTAAAAGTCTTGAATTTTTATGCTTTAATTTGTCTTCCAGTCAGAATTATCTTGGTTGTTTGCTCAATTACATAAACTACCTTGCCTCTTTGGTTTTGGAAAAATGACAGTTGTATACTCTTAGGATGTGATAAGATTTGGGGCACATTCCTCCAAGGTAACTTCATGGCTTTTCTTTCCCTGTTCAGAGAACTGGTTGTGGCATGAGGCCTGGAGCCTGCAGTCTGGCCCAGTGAACACAGAATATCTTCTCTTGAGAAGACCTAGGAAATTAACTCTGTTCCATCTGCATCATGAACTAGTCCGCAGAGACTCTGACCTGGACCCACACTCTAGGGCAACTCCCCCTTGGCCTAACCTCTCAGGGCACATTAGACAAGTTGGCCCAGTGGTTAAGGACAGACCCCAGAGTCCGACCACCTGGGTTCTCTGATCCAGGCCTGGCCAACTGGATTAGGCTGCAGAGCACCCCAGAAGGATGACACAGCCACTTACCTGGGCAGGAACACGTCCATTCTGGCTCGCCTGAGGCTGGAGGTCCAGATGCGGATGATGCTGGCTGTGAGGTGTGGCTCAACGTGGCTCAGCGGGGTGTCTTTGTCACGCGGCAGAACCAAGAGCAGACTCACTGTGTTTCCCAGGTAAGGCAGCTCCAGCACCCCCACCTGATGGCCTGCAGGGTCCTGGAACTGGCCTGGGGGTTCAGTGGATGGGGCATTATTAGTTCTGTCCCAGGAGACAGGGAACTAAACAGTGCCAGACCCTGGGAAGGGCCAGCTCACAGAACTGGGAACCGTACGTTTTATTAACAGGCTGTCTACCTCACCTTCAGGAAGCAGTTCGAGGCCAAAGACTGTTAGTCACCTTTTCTGATCTTAGGACCTAGAATTTTTTTTTTAAACTTTTTTTTTTTTTTAACGTTTATTTATTTTTGAGACAGACAGAGACAGAGCATGAATGGGGGAAGGTCAGAGAGAGGGAGACACAGAATCTGAAACAGGCTCCAGGCTCTGAGCTGTCAGCACAGAGCCCGACGCGGGGCTCGAACTCACGGACCGCGAGATCATGACCTGAGCTGAAGTCGGCCGCTTAACGGACTGAGCCACCCAGGCGCCCCAGGACCTAGAATTTCTAATGATACCTTCACAGGGCTTGCATCGGCTGGACACAGTGGGGATGATGGCACGTGGGAGAGCCATCTACTGTCTTAAAGGGGAAGCCATTCCAATCCTGGCCTTTTGTGACCATGTGGGGACCCAGGCTCTTTGACCCAGATCTTTCTTTCAACAAAAGCTCTGAACCCAGATATCATATAAAATTGGGAAGTGTTACGCAGCTGACAGATCAACCAGCATGAGTCATAGCAGCGACGGGAAAACATTAGGCACAAGAACTATAATAGTCATAAATATATATTTACATATCCAATTGACCTTTCTCTATGCTCCCCTTACTTGACCTCAGTTAATAGTTACTGGCAGGATAAACAAACGAATAAAAGCACTCACAACGTGTCCTGCATGAAATTGAAGCAGGAAGATAGTGAGTTTTCTAAGTGCCAGAGTTCCCGAAACACTGTTTTAAGTCTCAGCGACTTTTCCCTGCATAAGAACAGAATTAATCCCACAGCTGGAAAGGCTGAGCCTGCAAACAAGGGCTGTGAGAGAGGTGTGTGGGGACAGGTGGCCGGGTCCCTTCTCCCCTTGCCTTGTGGGGGCCCCACGGCGGTGTCCACACCTGGAGCCAGCCTTCGGGGCTGGGCCCCCTCTCCCCTGGTGCTCGCTGGTCCGCACTCAGGGCACCTGCACCCTCAAGGGGCCGGGATGAGCAACCATCCAGGCAAGGCGGAAGGACAATGTCAAGCCCGCGTGGGCGCCCTCTTGAGAGCCATCTAAACTGAACTCTCCATCTTTTGCCCTTTCTTAGCACCAAGTGGCTATTCATTTTATGCGGTTGCCTGCCGAGGGTGGGGTGGTTCCATTCAAACAGTTTGGGTTTTACACTAACACCTCTTACTAGGTGCAGAGGGAAATGTCAAGCGTGAGATTGGATTTCTCTTCCCCCTCTGCTTCCTCACCCTCCTCTCTGGGTCCTCGGGCCCCTGGGGCTCTCCTTACTGCACACACATCTCACTGCAGAGGGAAGGCTGAGACACTCCGCGGGTCCTTCTAGAGCAGACGTGGCCCCCCTCTCTCCTCCCACGTTGTTCCCTTGTTCCCATCACTTAGGAGGGCCCACAGGTGGGAAGGAGCTCACCGTAGTTGACCTCGGCCATTTGGTACATCATGGGGACTTGGAGGACGAGGCCCGGGGCACAGGTGAAAGGCAGGAGCTGAGTGTCCCTGGAGGAGAATCTCTGCCGCCAAGTGCTCTGGAAGGACATGGTGCTCACAAGTGCCAGCTGGGGAAATGCACCGCCACCGCGCTCCCATGTCAGGCCACCCGGGTTGTCACCTGCAAGCAGGAGAGCCATCATGTGGCTGAGACCCGTGCACCTGCCCTGGAGGGTGCTGGGGCATCCCCGAGGTTGGGTTTGCACCTGCAGAACCGTGGTGTCTATAACTAGCTGTTGTTGAAGACCGTGCTTTTATCCTTTTCCGAGCAGGTTGTCTGAAGCGGCTATTTCCTAGGGCTGTTAGACACGCACTGCTCAGGTGGACTCCTGGGAGGCACAGGGCGCTGTGGTGGGGGCCACTTTGCTGTGTCCCTCCCACCCTTCCCGCAAATCCCGCTACCCCAGCTGCTGGGCCTCATCCCTGACAGAGCCTTTGCTTAGACAGCAACATACAGGGCATGCTCTTGAGATTCCACGCATTACCAGAGAGAAGAGGGCAGGCTGACTACTGCCCCAGCCCTTTATTAATAAAAACACACATTGTGCCAGGCTCTGTTCTAAATGCTTGAACAAACCCTCCCTGACTCCTCTGACCAGTTCTGTTGTTATTCCTAATTTTACAGATGGGGGCACCAAGGCTTGGAGAAGCTGTCCCAGGTCACACACTTGTGAGTGGCAAAGCCACCATCCGCCCGGCTGCTCAAGACAGAAACCTTGGGTTTGAACCCAAGCGGCCTGGCCCCAGAGCTTCAGGCTCTTCCTGACTGCCCCTCTTCTGTGGAGGACACTCACCCCAGAGGGTTGCCGGCAGCTAACTGTGTGGCTTTGCCTAACCGCCCCCTCTCCCCACGCCCCTACCCCAGCAGCACAATGAGCCAAGACAGGGAATTAAACATTTTTTAAGTAAACTGGGAAGACATTATGAAACGCTGGAGACAACTGAGCTATCAATGAACATCTTCGTATTTGCGCTGCAGCTCTGTGCTCCTTGGCCACACACGTGTTGTTCTCAGTTCAGTCATAAAGTACACATCACCTTCTATTCTGTGTTTTAAACAACACTGGGTCTTGAACATTCTCCCTGTTTCTGTGTAGCCTTTGTAATGTTCAGGGATGCCAGAGGCAGACCGGCTGACTTAGGATCCTGGCTCTAAGGGATCCTGGGCCCCGGGCAGCAGGCGTAGCTCTCCGTGCCTCAGTTCCTCTATCTGTGAACCGGTCACTAGTAACAGCACCTATCTCCCAGGACAACTGTGAGGGTGAACAGACATAATGAACACAGAGCACTTAGGAAAAGCGCTATAAGTCAAAAAATGGAACCCCAGTGAGTGTAATAGATTTTCACCACCTTTAATAATTACAACTACATGATGTGCGGGAGCTGTAATTAATGGGATCATTCCTAATGGCTGGGGGGTTAAGTTATTTCTAAGTCTTTTTCTTGGGTAACCCTAACCCTGGGCTAAGCATCTTATTATATATAACTTTTTCTTCCCTTGAATCATTTCCTGAAGCTAAATTCCAAGAAGTTTTCTGGCTCCCACTGCATTTTGCTGTCGCAGGGTGTTAATTGTAGGTGACAGCAGAGCTCGGTGGGGGGGATTCCCCTGAGGGGAACAGGTGCACAGAACAAAGCCTGCAGGGCTCCCCTGGAGGTGGGAGGCTCTGAAGAGCCCCCTGCTGTGTGGGTGGGTGGGGGATGGGCAGAGGGGGCCAAAGGTCAGCTTTGCTTGCTTCATAGAGCACCGCACTTAAGGGTAGGGTCTCCCAAGAGGACAGACTTCTGTTGCAATCGAGGGTGGCCTGAGTCTCCACCCATGTGGCTTCTGACCAGCAATGCTTGGTATCTGTGTTTATAGCGCTCTGAAATCAGCCTCACTAAACTGGATGGTTTCTTTTACCTGCCATCTGCCTGGAGGCCCATTCGTTGACCCCGATGCTGGTGCTGTTGGGTTCCCTGAGGTTGGCTGGCTCCAGGCTGCTGTTGGCCCACTGGGAGATCTGTTCCACAAAGCAGGGGGAGAGGGGCGTTCCTGCTTGCATGAAAAGAGTGCAGGCCAGCTCCATTTTGGTGCCTTGTCCGGAGTTGGGCAGGGTGGCATAAACAGTGTGTAAGAACTGTTTCACCCTCTGGTCTGTGAAAAAGGTGTTGGGATAAATTGACAGTGGTGAGCGTAAGTAAGGAGTTCGCCCTGTCTCTCTTTGCACATTGCACTGAAATGGGGCCCCGGCAGGTACCACTCTTGTTTCACAAGGCTCATCTACCAGTTACAGCCAATTTGGATAAATCAGAACTCAATTGCTCAGGAATTATCCCGAATCATAGATTAAGAGCTGAGAGGTGGGGGGAAGCCATGCAAGATCAGAAAGAAATCAGGCTGTGATGAAGTCAAATAGAAAAATACCGCCAATATCCCAGAGGCTATTCCTCCTTAACTTCTTGAGACAGACATGTTGAGGGCACTAGAATACAGAGAGCCGGCAAAACTGCGGGTCTGGTGTGCAGGGTGAGGGGGCTTCAAATATTTAAGAAGTCAATCGATTTATGGGGAATGTCATAAGTAACAATGACAGACCAATTGTCACTGTATCTTGTTTAGGGCCTTAGATCCGTTCCCACAACTGCATGTCATAAGCCTGAGGGACATTCAGATGTGGCCTCTTTCAGAACTATGCTATCGATTCGAGGAACACAGAGGAAAGGTAAGAGCGCCTCCCATCCCCCTGCTCCCTAAGACCCAGCGGACAGCTTGTGCTATTAATGTCACCAAGAACCTAGAAGAATGTTGAGGAAATAATAAGCATCTGAGAGAGTCAATAGTTTCCACCTTCTTGGGGCGGGGGTTGGCTGGACTTATATTTACTACTTACACAGGAGATTTCTTCCTTCTCTCCATAATCAATAGTGGATTTCTTTTTCAAGATAGTATTTACAATCTGTGGCTTTTATTCTCCCCTAGGAGGAAATCTGGAGCTGGAGCAGGGCCTCTCGCCCACTGGTGAGTCAGGGCACAGCTGAGCATCCCAAGCTTCTTTCTCCTGACACATGGAAGCTGGGCATTTCCAGCAGTCAGGTCCCCTTCCTGTGCAGGCTGCCTCTGGAACATGGTTCTTCCCTGCTCCTCCTTGCCTCTCCTTCCTCTTAGGCACAGCTCTGTGGTCATCCACAAATCTACCCCCACACTTTGTCCCTTCTTCCTGCACTGCCCTGTCCCTCTCCCAGGACACCTGTTGGAATGGATCTCTGACCTGGCTTGGGGCCCATCCACTCCAACACCCTTCATGTCTCAGAGGCCCACTCAGGGGACAGCAGCAGAGCCCCAAGTTGCCTGGCAAAACTTCTCTGAAGGGGCACAGATGCCCCCAATACACCCTGGCCGGGGCGCCCAGCCACTGGGCTGCAGCCCACAGCTGTGGACAGATTTCACTTGCCCAGAAAACTTTCACTACCAAAGCTGCTTCTTAGAATCCACGACTGTAAAAAACAGACTCAGGTTGTATATCTCATGATTTGCAGCCTGACTCCTTTGCTTTTATTTTAATGAGCAAAGAAATGGATGAAAATAATACTTCTTGTCAGGTTTTCCTCTACTGAGGAAGGTCATATGTATTTATAGAATCATGTCCCTGTAAAATGTTGACCATCTTGCAGGAACGAAGTGAGATGTTTCACCGGTCCATAGTGTAGCGTGACCTCCCTTCTGCCCTCTCACCCAATCTGGGCCAGGGGACCAGCTGTTCTTTGAGGGATGACAGGCTACAGACTGTTCCTCCCCAGCAGCCTTGGAAAGAGGAACCTGTCACCGCTGGCTTAATTCCTCTCCCTGCCCCGCCAGAGAGCGTCTTTCTTGCTGGAGGGCTGGTCAGGTAGATCTTACGGAAGGGTCTGGGAAGAAAGGAAGCAGAAAGAAGAAAACCCTTGGGTGCTGCACTCCATCAGCACTGTGATGAGGGCGGTGTGGAAGGTTGAGGAGAAGGTCCCTGGGATGCGCACAGAGTGGGAGGAAAGTGCTAGAAGAAGACATGATGTTTTCTCATGAATTTCTCTTGCTGCGGCTGAGCCTTCTAACTCATTTGTGAGCCCAGTGTGGAGAGCGCCTTCCTTTTGAATCAATGTGTTGAACTGAGCTTCCTGAACGTGACACTGAATCTGACTTTGTAAAGTTCATGACTATAAAATTCTCAAACTACAAACAGCGATGCTAATGTTTTACTTGCCTGAGAATTACAAGAGGCCTAAGTTGAGGATGATGTCAGAGGGTTTGGTTGAGCTGCGGGAATAATGAGAATATCTCTGATGAAAAATAGAAAAGACAATGTCCTTATACCTTTATGCTTCTGCTCAGTGACTTAGAGTAGGATGAAGGAATTTTGGAAAGAACATGGGATTTGGGGTCAGAGAATCTGGGACCTGACTCCTGTCTCTTCCACCTGCAGAGTCTTGCCGAACTGTTAGCCTCTTGTCTCATTTGTAAAATTGGGGTTATTAATTAATGTATGTGGTTTCTATGAGGATCAAATGCCATAATAACCGTAAGAGTGAAATTCATATTATCATCAAACAGAACTCTTTCCCAAGAACCAGGCTACCTTCATTTCTGAGGCCTCTGTTCCTAGCATTATTCTTATGCTTAATAGAAAGCTAGAGAGCTTAAAGTGTTCCTCATCAATTTACCTAGGAAAGCACCAGAACTCCTTAGAACTTGGAACATCAGGAAATTGTGTCTTGTGCGGTGAAAGCAAAGGTGATCCTTGTAGATACCCCTGGGGTCTGTTCTGAGTCTCATGCTGTGCCTGTCTGACCCGCAGGTGGGAACCCTAGCAAAGCTCCTGGTTGTCACGTATTGGCTGGAAACACAGGGAGAACAAGACAGTGCTGATGTGTCCCACTGCACATGTGGATAGGTCTTCCTGCTGATTAAACCGGAAAGATGCCTCAAGACCCTGGCGTTGCTTTGGATCCTGCTTTTTGTACATTTTACTGGTCTGTATTGACTTTTGAAAGGAAGGCTGGACCTAGGCAGGTAGCGGGCACTGCTGGGTTGTTTTAAACAGTGCACATGATTCTCTGAGCTATGTTGGGTCAAACCAGGCTACGGGGGTACCCTCTTAACTGGAACTCTGGAAGTTGCACATCCCTGTTCATAATAATGAGCCACGGTTCTATAAGATAACAAAGCAGTTTATGAGTAAGAAAAATGGTGGGATCATGTTCCACAGAGTTTGACTGCTAAGCATTCCTCACATTTGGTAATTCTCGAATGGGGTCCATGGAAACGCTGTTAATCATCATATTCGGTTAGCCAGGGACCCTGACTATACCTGACAACAAAGAATCAACTGGAATCAGTTCTCTTTCTCTGGAGGATAGCCACACTTGCATTTCTCACTTTCCCCCCAGTTGTGACTTTTGTGAGTCTCCTTTTTATGGCAGAAACGCCTGTCTCTCTTTCACACGCCTGTTTGTTCTTCATGACCCGGCTCAGATGGCATGTCTTCCGGGGCATCTTTCTGTTCAGCCAGTGGAATAAATCATTCCCTGCCCTGTGCTAATTTATGTCACATAAATACACTTGCTGCACTGCACGAGGGTGTCTTTCTGTGTGCATCGTTCCTGTGACACTGACCTGCTCGCGTTGAGAGCTTTCCTTATCTGTCTGGATGCTGAGTTCTTGAACCGCATCATTCAAGAACTGAGTTCTTGAATCGGCACTGCAGCCGATCTCATGTGGCTGAAGAAGAAGACCAGGGATATATGCATTTCTGTGATATTCTTGCTGAGAAAAATCAAGCCGGCCAGCGGGGTCACGAGAGCTGTTTGGGCAGGGGACAGGATGTGGATGGGGCGTGGGGAACTGGACGCATGACTGGTGCCTTGTGACCTGGCGTCTTCAGCATTAACCTTTACCTGCCACCCCGAGCTTCTAGCTCAAAGGAAGCTCTCACCAGCACTGTGTTGGTATTCGTTCTTGGATTTCCTAACACATATTGATTTATACAAGGCTAATGCCCATCCTTTTTTATTGGTATCTTATTCTAAGATAGAGAAGGAAAAGCGATGTGCGTGAGTGTGTGTGTTCGCATGGAGTTGGTAGGTTGGTTCCGAGGCCAGGTTTTGAGCCGGACGCCCTGAGTGCAAGCTAGGTTGACCTCAACATGGCTGACTTCAACCTGAGCTTGAGTCCCAAATCTGCAACTTACTAGCTATGTGACCTTGGGCAAGTCGTGTAAACTCTCTGTGCCTATTGGCTCATCTATAAAATAGGGATGGGAGAGCCTGGGTGGTTCAGTTGGTTAAGCGTCTGACTCTTGGTTTCAGCTCAGGTCATGATTTCACAGTTTGTGGGTTTGAGCCCCGTGTCGGGCTCCTCGCTGACAGTGTGGAGCCTGCTTGAGATTCTCTCTCCCTCTCTCTGTGCCCCTCCCCTGCTTGCTCTCTATGTCTCTCTGTCAAAATAAATAAACTTAAAAAAATAAAATAGGGATGATGATATAATTCCATCACATATCCAGGGCTAGCAATTGTATGTGGTTTCTCTGAGCATCAGAAGACATAATGGCAATTTTGTTGTCGTAACAATTAAATTACTACTTGGAAGGTGCTTCAGACATTTCCTGGCACCTGGTAGGCACTGCAGAAGGGCTTGTGACATGAAATTGGAAAAACTGCCATGGAGGGGCCCCTGGATGGCTCAGTCGGTTAAACGTCCAACTTTGGTTCAGATCATGATCTTACGCTCCACGAGTTCGAGCCCTGTGTTGGGCTCAGAGACTGGAGCCTGCTTCGGATTCTATGTCTCCCTCTCTCTGCCCCTCCCCCTACTTGCGCTCTGTCTCTCTCTCAAAAATAAATAAACACATTAAAAAATATACAAGAAAAATTGGCATGGAACCTAAGTTTAGAAGAGAAACTCAAAGATCATCATGGGGACTACAGTGCGAAGTCCAAATGCTGTCTGCTGCATTCTTGCCAGGCGGTCACCCTTCTCCACTGGTGGTCATCCAGCACCAGCCACTGGATTCGGGAACACCCCACCTCCTGAGGCAGCCTGAGTGGGAGTAGCAGAGCAAACAGGGGCACGAGCAGCCCTCTTACCATGGACGGTGTAGCCCAGGGCCTCGGCCAGCTGCCGGCCGGTGTTCCCTTGGGCTCCAAACTGCAGGATTTCCAGAGCAAGGGACACGCCAGCAGGAGAAATGACAACGTTGGTTTCATTTCTAGGGGCCGCTGCACCCTGGTAGAGGCGAAGCGCAAGCTCGGTCTTCAGCAAGGTCAGGTCCTCACGGAGGTCGCCCTGTCCTCCACGGAGCCAGGTGTGAAGCAGGAAGAGCGTGAACAGGGCCGGCTGCATGGAGGCAGGGAATCTTCCTGCAGTGTAGACGGAAGAGACCAGGGTGAGGCAGAAAGTCCCACCCCGCAGAGAACTGGTCTGTGTTCAGGACTGGCGATGGCCGAGGGAGGTGTGCCCGCAGCACCCCCTCCCTCCCTGCCTACCAGCCCAGGGCCCACCCATCCCCCGCTCCTCTACTGCATCCTGTTGTGTCCGCATTAGAAATATGGGCCGGGAGGCTACACTGTGAGCTGAGGCTTTGTCGTCACTTACTAAATATATGACCTTGGGCAAGGTCCTGGTCTGGTCAGAAGCAAACCATTGAGTTGGAGAAGACATGTAAGAAGTACACTTGACTCATATTTCGTGGCATTTAGCCAGTTTGTAGCTGTGCCATATCTATTATGTATAATGATCATCAACAAAAATAAAAAAATACACAGTATGTTACAAAGGACTTTGTGTTTTCTCAGTTAATCATTACAACAGTTTTCCAAGGTGGCTGTCACTGTCTTTCAAATACAGAGAGGATGAGGTTTAGGGCACTCAGGGAACCATTGAAGAAAACACCTGGGCAAGTGTCCATCAATTGATGAATGGATAAAGAAGATGTGGCGGATACAAACACATACACACGTACACATAAATACCACACAATGGAATGTGATTCAGCCATCAAAAAGAATGCAATCTTGCCATTTGCAGTGACGTGGATGGAGCTAGAAAGTATTATGCTATGTGAAATAAGTCAGAGAAAGACAAATACCATATGATTTCACTTCTTTGTGGAATTCATGAAACAAACAAACAAACAAACAAAGGAAAACAGAGAGAGAGAGAGAGAGAGAGGCAAATCAAGAAACAGCATCTTAACTATAGAGAACTGAGGGTTACCAGAGGGGAGATGGGTGGGGGCATGGGTTAAATCGGAGATGGGGATTAAGGAGTGCACTTGTGATGGAGTTGTTGAGTCACTATATTAAAAAAAAAAAAAAGAAAAGGAAAAGAAAACACGTGGGGAAAGCACATGACTCAAGCCCTGGTCTTCCATGAGTGGTATATAAAACACTAAGGCTAGAAATGCACATGAAGGTATTGATACACGAGGTAATTATACCTATAATATCACATGCTTGTGATGTGAACTATTCTCATAAGAGCACTTTCATGGAGAGCGGAGTTATACCAATATCACTCCTACCAAGGAAAGGCACCTCTCCAAGGAGCAGAGCATTAGCTGGAAATTAATGCAAAGAAGAGAAAGTTCAAGGTGTTTTCAATGACTATGCCACACGTACAGCCTGCAACAGGTTTTGCTAAGTTGTCTAACTTTGGTATCAGACAGGATTGGTGCAAGAGAAGCCTCGTCTGGAGTCACTTCCTATACGTTTGCAAATAGGGCCATTGGGCTCAATGGTGTTTACTTCAGATAAAGGTTCAAGGTGGAAAAACATCCTGTCTTCACTAACTTTTCCTGCAGCCAAGCCCACATATAGTGTTTGGATGGCTTAGTACCATAGGGGTGGGATGTGTGTGTGGGGGGTGTCTTTCTGTGTATGTGTTGGGAGGTGGCAGGTCCCAGCCCAGGGTCATTTGTGAAATGACCCAGTGCCAGTGTTCTTGCAGCTCCTATAACCTCCCACAAGGACACTCTGCAGTCAACCCCTTGTGCTCCTGGGCTCCCCATGACCACATCCCTGCCCGCCATGGTTCACCATGCTTACTCACGGACTCTTGCATCAGACTGTTGTGTCTCCTTGCTTGATCCTGTTCTTGTGGGTCTCCAGCATTAACGTGCTCCCCTTTTTAAAAAGTGGAGCAGAGTCTGCTTTGAATCACAAGACAGCGCAGGGAGGAAGCTGGCAACTGCCGTCTCTGCCGGCGATGTCTCTACCACTCGGTCCAAATTCCTGGAGCCTGAGGTCCTGCAGAGAGCCAGGAGAAGCACTGCCCCGGCCAGCAAAGCCCAGATCGGAAACAGAGCAGGCCCTGGGGAGGGAGCCAGCCACACCCGTCAAGCCTTCTTAGGCTTGTGACCTGGTTGTACCAGCAAGGAACCCCTCATCTAGCCCTTTGTCACTTTGAGGAATTCCACTGATAACTCTGCCGTCCCGGGGTTTGCTGGGTGCCAGGTACCTAATGCTTCTCCCCTCCTCCTGTGGAGAAAACAATAAATCAGTCATTGGGCACTGGACACGTGTAGCAAATGAAATTCTGCAGAAGAGAAAAGAAACGATGCAAGATATGGCCTAATAAAATTGAAACTTGTCTTATTTATTGTTAATAAAAGTGCATGCACTCGTTTATGCGTAATACGGGCACTGTTAACAGTCTTGTTCTTCTTACATACAATGCTTAATAAATCCGACGACTTAATTTGAGAAAGAGACTATGTTGTCCATGAGCAAGTGCACGTTTGCAGCAAGTATAAGCAGATTCTGTCAAAAGTCTGTCCTTGTGACCAATTCAGAATTCCATACATTTCTATTAAGGTCTTAGGCATTGTATTAAGTTCAAAATAGAGGATAGGCTATAGGTTGTTACAAGTTAAAGAAAAGAAAATGACATTTCGAAATGAATGCAATTCTTAGTAATTATCTCTTAGGCATGTGTTAGTGTTAATGTTTGAAATGGAATGAGGCTTGTTAAAAATTTTTTTTTTTTTTTTTTTGTCTGACCGCTACTCATACCACCATTATCAGTGGGCAATTTGCTTTAAAGCAGGGTTTATTTCTGACCCTGGGGCCTGGGATAGTTTTTCGGTGTTAGAATAGTTACAGTTCTATAATTGTTTTACTTCACATCTCCCCAGATCCTTAATTTAGATAAAGTGCATTGTTGCATGTTTTGGATTCTAAGCCATAGCACGATAATGGAATAAGTATATATATCTCATTCTATAGCACCCAGAGAGGGCATTCCTTCCTTTCTTCCATCCATCCATCCATCCATCCATCCATCCATCCAACAAATAACCTCTCGTTTGCCTGCTAGGTTCCAAGGCCCTGTGCTAGGTCCTGTGGATGAAGAACAGAACCAGCAACCTGGGCTCAGCTCTCATGAGACCCAGAGGCTTGTCCCACTGAGTGCAGGCTTTTGATGTCGACGCTGACAGTGTTCAGAAGAAAGCTGATCATAAGGACAATGGTGGTAACTTAACAAGGGCTGTCTCCCAACGCTGTGAGTTCCCCAGGGCTGTTATCTGAGCATAAGCTGATTCACTCTTTGCCAGTGGTGGGGTTAGGGGGATGCTTATAAAAAGATTTCCCAAATTGGAAAAAGGTCGGGCTACATGACTTCTATCAACATTGCCCTCCTAAGTCTAAGAATATATTATTCTAAATTGCTTTTTAAAAATGCTTTCAAGAGGGGCCTGTTGGCTTAGTTGGTTGAGCATTCAACTTCAGCTCAGGTCATGATCTTGCGGTCTGTGGGTTCAAGCCCCGCATCAGGCTCTGTGCTGACAGCTCAGAGCCTAGAGCCTGCTTCAGATTCTGTTTTCTGCCTCTATCTCTGCCTCTCCTCTTCCCTCTCTCTCTCTCTCTCAAAACTAAACATTAAAAAAACAAAAATAATAAAAATAAAAATAAAAACGCTCTCAAGGAAAAATGCTAGGGTAACTCAGCACACAAGAAATATTTCCTGTATGGGTTAAACATTTCAACACGAACGAAAGATGAACTGCAACCGATTTTTCTTTTGTGTACTCAGCCGCGACCCTGGGTAAGCCACTGTGTTTCCTGCCCATTTCTGTGGTAATCACGCTCGTTTCTACCTTGTAGGGATGTTGGTGTTACTGCTAAGGAGGCCTCCGTCCTCGGAGATATCTATACACTATTATAACAACAAAAATAGTGGACACTGTTGAGATCGCATTCCAGATACTCTGTTATATACTTTGCATTTACAGTTGCACGGAGTCCTCACGGCGACCCTACGAGGAATGTATTGTTAGCCCCATTTGGCAGATAACAACAGTAAGGCTGAAAGAGCTTAAGGTGGTTGCCTAAGATCCCACAGTTAGAGGCCAAGCTGGGTTTGAAGCAGGAACACTTGACTCCAAGGCTCACGCTCTTTGCCACTGTCTTGGTGTCTGTCAGGAACCCCGGGATGCTTGAAATCCCCCTTGGCTGTGGGGTTCGAGGACATTTAGTGCCCAGCCCAGACTGTTGGCTCATCACGTGTGCGCAGTCCTCCCACATTCACCAGGAATGCTATGGTGAATCACATGTAGAGAGACTGCTGTGACGTGCAGTGCCTTTAATTATCATTTTTAATTTTTCCCAGCCTGACTTCTTACCGGTATAAACAAATTGCCTTCGAACCCAGAGGTCTACCGACTACGTGATGGAGAGAAGCAGCGCATTTGAATTCTGTTAGTAGATAATTAGTAGAAGGACATCTCCTCTTTGTGGTGTGGCCTGCTTGTCTGGGGTTGTACAGGGACAGTCCCCATTTTTTCTCTGCCCTTGAGAAGTTTGCCGTGGAAAGAGGGCACTGTGACCAAATTGTTGTGGGGGCACAACAGAGGAGTCCCGTGCACTGCTAGAGTAAGCCAGGGAGCGACACAAGGGAACCCAGCACACGGGGCCACAGATGGGGACAAAACCAGCAAGTCCTTCCAGGGAAACAGGGCAGGGGGCCCCGCCTGTCCCTCCAGGAAAGAGACAGAGTTTCCCTCTGTCACAGGTGATGCCTGACACCCAGCTTTCCAGTTCTTCACAGGTACCCAGTGCACGGACTCAAAATGAACCACTGCACCTTCTCAGCTTGTAACGCCTTTCAGTATGGCGTGGTGTGGACAGCACAAAGGCCTGGCTGCAAGTCAGTGCTTCCTGGGGTGCCTGGCTGGCTCAGTGGGTATAGCCTGTGACTCTTGACCTCGAGGTTGTAAGTTCAAGCACCGCACTGGGTGTGGAGCCTACTTAAAAAAAAAAAAAAAGGAATTGCTTCGTACTAACTATATACCTTCAGCACATAACTGAATTCCTCTGAGCTTTAGTTATTGATTCTGCAAAATGGCATCATAATACCCACCTCTCACTCTGCACATTAAATGAGACAGCTTCTGTAAAGCCCCCAGCATGGTCCTTGGATAATGCACCCAACTCTAGTCTCATCTAAAGAAAGGACCACTGAGGTCACATTCATGCTCGCACAGAAAGGGGCTTTGAGAATCACCATGTAATTGACTAGGATGTGAATCGATGACAAAGAATCTTTTTGGATGGTTTGTAGGATAAAGGTTGGAAACTTTAACAAGGAACAATGGATATAAATTCCGAGCTCATTTCTATCTAACCTGTAAGAAGTAAGTCATTCAGTGTTGTGACCTCAGAGGTGGAGGGTGGAGCTGATCCTTCTCTTTATTTCATGCCCTATCATCACACTGGTGCATGCAAGGTTTCCCTTTTGTTATTTTGTTTCCTTTCAGGAATGTGCTCATGAGAGAGAGGGAACGTGTGTGTTCACTTGTGCAGATGCGGGGAAAGGGCAGAGAGAGAGAGAGAGGGAGAGAGAATCCCAAGCAGGCTCTGTGCTGTTAGCACAGAGGCTGGGTATGGGGCTCGATCCCATGATCAAGAGATCATGACCTGAACTGAAATCAAGAGTCCAACCCTTAACTGAAGGAACCACTCAGGCATCCCAAAAGACTATTTTTAAATTTTTTTTTTCAACGTTTATTTATTTTTGGGACAGAGAGAGACAGAGCATGAACGGGCGAGGGGCAGAGAGAGAGGGAGACACAGAATCGGAAACAGGCTCCAGGCTCCGAGCCATCAGCCCAGAGCCCGACGCGGGGCTCGAACTCACGGACCGCGAGATCGTGACCTGGCCGAAGTCGGACGCTTAACCGACTGCGCCACCCAGGCGCCCCTCAAAAGACTATTTTTAAAAGAAGGTTTAGGTTTCCAGAAAAATTGAGTGGAAAGTACAGGGTTCCCCATCAAGCCCTTCATCAAACAATTTCTCTCACTCCACACCACCCTCCTGTCTTCTGCCCCCTGCCCCAGTTCTCTACTTACTAATTTGCTGCATAGGTGTGATACATTTGTTACAATTGATACACTGTTATTAACTAAAGTCCATGATTTACTTCAAGGTTCCTCTTGGTGTTGTGTAGTTCTATGATTTTGTCAAATGTATTATGTTGTGTGTCCATCAATGTAGTAACATGCAGAATAGTTTCTCTTTCTTTCTTTCTTTCTTTCTTTCTTTCTTTCTTTCTTTCTTTCTAGTAAACTCTACGCCTAGTGTGGGGCTCCAGTTCACAACCCCGAGATCAAGAGTTGCATGCTTTACCGACTGAGCCAGCCAGGCGCCCCCAGAACAGTTTCATTGCCCTGGGAGTCCTCTGTGCTCTGCCTACTTGTCCCTTCCCATCTCCCACCTCCAACCCCTAACAGCCACTGATCTTTTTATCGTCTCTATTGTTTTGCCTTTTCCAGAATGTCATGGAGGTGGAATCATATAGTACATGCCCTTTCAGACTGAATTTTTTCACTTAGCAATATGCATTTAAGATTCTTCCATGTCCTTATCGGATTAAGGGTTAGTATCCAAAAGATACTTACTTAAGGTTAGTATCTATAAAGAATACCAAACTCAACAACTGAAAAACAAATTATCCAGTGAAGAAATGGGCAGAAGACATGAATAGACACTTTTCCAAAGAAGACATCCAGATGGCCAACAGCGTATGAAAAGATGCTCAACATCACTCATCAGGGAAATACAAATCAAAACTACATTGAGATACCAGGGAGCAACACGAGGGCACCCAGCACACGGGGCCACTGTGCCCCAAATTAACAACTCAAGAAACAATAGATGTTGGCCAGGATGTGGGGAAATGGGAATCCTCTTGCACTGTTGATGGGAATGCAAAATGGTGCGGCCACTCTGGAAAACAGTGTGGAGGTTCCTCAAAAAATTAAAAATAGAACTACCCTGCGACCCAGCAATAGCACTACTAGGAATTTACCCAAGGGATACAAGAGTGCTGATTCATAGGGGCACTTGTATCCCAATGTTTATAGCAGTGCTTTCAACAATAGCCAGATCATGGAAAGAGCCCAAATGTCCATCAACTGATGAATGGATAAAGAAACTGTGGTTTATATATACGATGGAATACTACTTGGCAATGAGAAAGAATGAAATCCTGCCATTTGTAGCAACGTGGATGGAACTGGACGGTATTATGCTGAGTGAAATAACTCAGTCAGAGAAAAACAGATATCATATGTTTTCACTCATATGTGGAACTTGAGAAACTTAACAGAAGACTGTGGGGGAGGGGAAGGGGAAGGGGAAAAAATTACAAACAGAGAGGGAGGGAGGCAAACCATAAGAGACTCTTAAATACAGAGAACAAATTGAGGGTGAATGGGGAGTGGGGGAGAGGGGAAAATGGGTGGTGGGCATTGAGGAGGGCACTTGGGATGAGCACTGGGTGTTGTACGTAAGCGATGAATCATGGGAATCTACCCCCAAAACCAAGAGCACACTGTATACACTGTGTGTTAGCTAACCTGACAACACGTTATATTAAAAAAAAAAGATTTCTCCATGTCTTTTTGAGGCTTCATAACTCTTTTCTTTTCATTGATGAATAATATCCCACTGTATGGATGTACCACAGTTTATGTATCCAGTCCCTTATGTCTTGATTGCTCCCAATTTTTGGCAGTTGTGTGAAAGTTGCTACAAACATTTGTATGTGGGTGTTTGTGTGGACATAAGTTTCAGCTCAACTAAGTAAATGCTTGGGAGCATGAATGCTGGACTGTGTGGTAAGAGTATGTTTTGTTTCGTAAGAAACCACCAAACTGTCTTCCAAAGTGGCTGTACCATTACGGGTTCTCACCAGCAGTGAATGAGAGTTCTGGTTGCTTCACATCTTTGCCAGTATTTGGCATCGTCAGTGTGTCTGTTTGTTTTCTTATTGTTAAGTGTTAAGGATTCTTTGTATATCTTGGGCACAAGTCCTTAAATCAGATACGTTTTTTCAAATATTTTCTCCCAGTTGGTGGCTTGTCCTTTCAACTCTTAATTCTTTGTCTCTATGAGAAATCTGTAGAATGGAAAATGGTAAATGTGTTCAAGGGTCAAAAAGAAGTAGATGATGTGATCAATGCATGGTTGACATGGTCTCTAAGGTTGTAATAGAGGATGGATGTCCCTGAATTAGAGGCAGTATTGGGCACATGATAGGGGGATTCACAGTGAGGTTTGGTTTTATTGCCATGCTTTGGTTCTGATTGGAAAGGGTGACGTTTGTGGTTATAAGAAGTTTAAAGTGTAGATATGGTCGGAGAAGCCATGTGCTGTGTACTAGAAGTAAGAGACTAAGTGATAAGACAAAGGGATGGGAGGGGTTTGGGAACATTACCAATGCTGGGGCCATATTCTCAGGGCCTGTTGTGGGTTTGTTCATACTGAGGAGCTCTAATGCCCAGCCCAACAACTCTGTAGTTCAGTTTGGTACCAGAACCAGTGTGAATAGCAATTCTGTTTCAAAAACCAGTTACAAATAAGGCTTTGGGATAAGCTAAACACAATTATTACTTAGTTTGGAGAAAAATCCTAAAAACAGAGCAAATTAAGCAGAGAGTAGCTCAGGTCAAAAATATAAAAAAATGCATCAAACTGTGTTTGGATGTTCTGGTTCTTTATATCTTGCTTTCAGTGTTACTTTCTCATACATTTCTGTATAATTAGAATCTCGGCAATTTCTTGTATAGATGGAATTAGAAAATAGGAAAAAAAAATAGAGTTGGGATCAGTCCATGTTTTCCTCTCTCGCACTCAGGCTATGATAACTAGACAGGTGAGGCTCTTCCCCACTGAGCCAACATGACTATTCAGGAATTGGTAGGTGGAGTCAGTAGGAAAAATCAACCCAGGAGCTGTAAGTCCAGGGCATGTGCCTCACCTGTTTCCCCCACGGAGCCATGGGCATCACTGACTTATTACAACAGCCTTCCATGCACTTGCCCTTGACCTACAATGCTTCTCAGAATAGGACTTGATGAGGGCGCCTGGGTGGCTCAGTTGGCTAAGCATCTGATTCTTGGTTTTGGTCCAGGCCATTATCTCATGGTTGTGAGATCGAGCCCCACGTCAGGCTCCACTCTGACAGTGCAGAGCCTGCTTGGGATTCTCTTTCTCCCTCTCTTTCTGCTCTTCCCCTACTTGCTCTTTCTCTCTCTCTCTCTCTCTCTCTCTCTCTCTCTCTCTCAATAAATAAATAAATAAATTAAAAAAAGAGAATAGGACTTGATGGACCTACTTCTAATTTATCATAGCTGGTCCACGTCTTAGCATGGGCTGCTATGACAGAATACCATAGCCTGAGTGGCTTAAACTACAGACATTTATTTCCCACAGTTCTGGAGCCTAGGAAGTTCAAGATCAGGGCACCAGCGGATCCGGTGTCGGGTGAGGCTCCACTCTTGTGACCCCATTACCTCCCAAAGGCCTCCAAATACCATCAGAGTGGGAATCTAGGCTTCAGTATATGAATGTGAGGGGGATAAACATTCAGTCCATGGTAGACTATGGGAAGAAATGTACTTGTCACCCCTGAAGGGTCACAAAAGGAGACTTGGCTTGGCTCTGAAAACCCCAGTGATCTCCTGTCAACCTACCCACCAAGCTCAGGACTCTGCTGGCCACTGGATGACATGGCCGGACAGGCGTGTGGCCAAGCTGCTTCAGTACGATTACTCTACGCCGAGGAGACGCTGACAGATTGCAGACACACTTAGGTGGCCCTGAACCCTGAGGCCTGGAGAGGGAGCTCCCAGACAACGACACGGGGCCGTGGCAGGCCACTGCTGTGGCCAGGATTCCTGTGGAGGCTGTGCCGCTGTGATCTCTTCTTTACCTGTGCGTCATCCGTGTGGCCTGAGCCGACCACATCAGAAATGTCCACTGCTGCTCACACCGGCGCCACGATCTGAGCAAAAATCACGAGCCACTGAGAAGCTGTGCAGGGGTGTGTGAGTTGGGGTGAGAATGGCCAGGCGGGGGTGGGGGAGGTAGGCGGGGAATGGGGCAAGTCTTGAAGCTGTGGCTGTAGACAAATTCTGCCTGAAGGAGGGGTTGGGGCTGGGGCACAGGGCTGTGGGGTCCCTGAGCAGACCCTGAGGACTCCAGGGAAGAGGCAGGGAGCAGGATGCCACACGGATACATCAACACAATGATTATTTTATGTTCAAATGGCCCAGTAAAGCAAATTATCACCCTTTTGGGGGGGGGGCAGTGGAGGGAGAAGGGAGAAGAGGTAGGGTGAGGGGTGAAGAGAGCAAGCACTCAACCACTCAGTGCTTCAGCTTTGAAGCCTTCTGTGAGAGCTCTACCATCAAAAGCCGCCCTTGGCACGGTGGTGTGTGGGGTTTGTGTCCTACGCTGGGGGCACCTGTCTCAGAGCGGCTCCCACTGTGCGTACCAGGGAGGCTGACCTCCTTCTCGAAGCTTTGCCGCTGAGATGGGGTGGAGGCCCTGAAGAGGCAACGTGAGGGGGTGTCTTAAAAGCGGAGGCGGAATTTCCAGCACGCATGTCCGGGAAATTCGCCCCTTCGGGAGAGCAGGAGGTGAGAGGAGGTGGGGGGTGTGGGAGTGAGAGTTTACAGCATTATCATTTCTGGTTCCAGCACAAGGGCGCCCATGGCGGTAACAGCGATGTGGTTCGGTTGGCAGAGGGGCGGAGGACGCGAGAGCCTGTGAGTGCCGGGGAGGGGGCAGAGCAGAGAGACCTCAAATGCTGGTACCATTCCGGAACGGCTCTGGACGCACAAGCCAGAGACGCAATGTTTTAGGAAGAGCGATGACAGAAAAGCACAGATTCAGCCAATGCTCTGAGCCCAGCAAGCGACGGGCAGCAGTGCCTTCATGGTCATCGTGTCGGGCTGGGGGCTGGGGGCTGGGGGCTGGGGGCTGGGGGTGCTTGGTGGCAGACACAAGGCAGACCCTGGGGAAGCCTCTGCGGGAGGCCGGGGGGCCGGTCTTTTGGAAGATGAGGACTTGTCAGTCCTGCTGACCCCTTAGCTGGGGGTGCGAGGGGTGGGGGTTTCAGGGGGCAAGTCAGGTCTATCACGAGGTTACACGTCTTGGGGAAACCGTAGCCCCTTAAAGGCCCGGTGCATTGTCTCTGAGAATATCCTCAGTCCAATCGCGCTCAAACTGGGTTGTTCATGGAGAAGTGGGGAATTCGTACGTGGCAGTCTCCCTAGAACCTCTTTGTTGGGTTTGACAATGTATATAATAATGGGACTGGTGATACACCTCAAGTGAAAACAAGAACCTAGGTTCAGACCGTCAAGGACTCGGAGGCCTCACGTACGAACATCAATTAGCCTAAACAGGGCTCAGGCATTTCTTTCCTTCCATAGGCTCAGGGGCCCCTGCAGCCAGCCAGAGAGGTGGGGGTGGAAGGCATGTCCTGGGCTGGCCCATCTTACTTCCTGCTTTGGCCGCCACTCAGTCTCAGCCAGCACATCCAGTGGTCTCAGCTGGCAGAGATTTTGGTCTTCGTCCTCCCCTGAGGCAGGAGTCCCTTATGGTCCCCTGTAGTCCACCGTCTCAGATCATGCCAAGGAGATTTAGGGAGTTGTCAGCACTCGTATGGCTTGGCATCGGGGACTATATGCCAAATGGGGAGCCTGGGCACACTGAGCTCGCTTCACGGTCTATTGGTTCACAGTTACATCGGCCATATTGGTTGTATCCCAAACTGCATAAGCCATGACATCATTGGCTGTGTACATGCTTTGCAAATTGACTCAACTTACCAATATATTCCATAATTTTTCTGTACTACCCAAAGCATGTTTATGACTTGGGGGTACAGCAGATGTTTATCTCCTTGGAAGGCAGTAGCCGTAGGCTTATTGGTAATGGAGGAAGGATGTTTATAACTCTAACTCCTTTGGAGAAAAACATGTTTACAAGCAAAGGAATGTTTTTGGTGGAAAAGCTTGTTTATCAGTTGTAAGCGCAGCAAACAGGTTTTTGTTTATACCTGTTAAAATAGAGGATGAGACATCCTTCACAAAAATTCATTTTACGTATCCTGGACTGGACAGTAGGTTACCCTCACCACCCATTGTTCGCCTCAATACGTATTTCGCTGCAGTTGCATTTTCCAGTACAGCCGGTTTTTCATTCTGGAAACAGCATCGTGCTACTTTGGTTCGAGAACATGTCATTGAACAAAATGGTACCAAGAATACTTAGGAGAGTAATGGTGATCTGATCGTATTGGGTACTAATAGTTTGGGTTTGGGTTTTCTGGACACTGTACTCTGTGGGAATGTGGGAAGTTCTTTTTCATGGACAACTATATTCCTGATTCCAACAACAGCATCTGACACATGGAAGGTGCTCCATACATATTTGTTGAATGAATGAATGAATGAATGAATGGGAGAATGATTCTTTTTTGAAAAAAATTTTTAATGTTTTATTTATTTTTGAGAGAGAGAGAGAGAGAGACAGAGCTTGAGCGAGAGAGGGGCAAAGAGAAAGAGACACACACAGAATCCAAGGCAGGCTCCAGGCTCTGAGCTGTCATTATAGAGCCTGATGCAGAGCTCGAACTCAGGAACCGTGAGATCATGACCTGAGCCGAGGTCTGATGCTCAGCCGACTGAGTCACCCAGTCACCCTGGAGAATGATTCTTTTAACAGACATCTTGTCCACCCACACCCCCCACTGCCAGGGAATTCAAAATACTACATAAGCCTTACCTTTTACTCAAAAACCTGTTTCTTATGTGATAAGAAGAACAGGTGTGTTAGCCATTACACAAATAAGAAAAAAAATCCTTCAAAAACTTTGCCTTTGGTTTTTTTAGGTGGATCCATGGTAACGTGGGATCTCCTGGCTCCTTATCCCAGGCTCAGGGGGCCGGCCCACACAGCCGGGAAGGGAAGCTCTCGTCCCACACCAGCCGAAGGGCTCTGCATTCTGCCCATCACGTGGGGCAAACCAGTGTCCCTCCTGTATCTGTCAGGCCTGTGGCTTGTCCTGATTCTGTAGAGGGGGAGGAGCTTGTTGGCTTGTTGGGGTCGGGGGTGGGAGGTGCTGATGTCTGGTTTATAGACTCAGGTATGAACAGGGAGCCCAGAGTCAGAAATAAGGGGCCAGACAATGCTGGACTTCTTTCTCCGAAAGACACAGGGAGCTATCTGTGAGCCACAGTGCCACCAAAGGGACAGGAGCCACGACTCTGTGAGCAGAGTTTTGCCCTATGGCTCCTCATACTGAGGCCATGAGCAGAATAACTGTCATGGGTCCCACAGCTTAATGCTGGTCCTGCCACGCTGCTGCTCACTAAGTCACTGGGGTCTAGTCTTTCTAATGTCGTTGAGCCTCAGTTTCCTAATCTGTAAGGCAGGAGTAATAAACCCACCTCAAGTGAGTTGTGAGTGTCTAAACGAAATAAAGTAAATGAAAGTAGTCTGTAAATCATGAAATCCTATACAGGTATATTATTGCTTTTAGTTAGATTTTTTTTTTTTTTTTTTTTTTTTTTATGAGAGCCAACTTTTATCGACAGGTGCTGTGCTGAGCCTTTTACAAGCATTATCTCATTTAATCTATATAAGCGTCTTGTCAGAGGAAATGCCCCTCTTGGTCGTGGCAGAAATGTTTTAATAAAATAGGACAACGTAAAGAAAACAAAAAATACCTGTGATTCCATTGACCCAGTGATATTGTTAGTTGGTTACTTCAATGCTCCTCCTTTCCTCTGGAATGCCGATGCTGGTCAGGTCAGGAAGAAGGGCTCGGGAAAGGTGTGTGTACGTGCGAGGCCTGCGCCCAGGTCTGCACGCTGGCCGCTGACTCTAGCGGCGGTTGAGGTGGGGTGGCTAGTGGCCGTCACGCCATCTCCTCGGAGGTCAGCCAGGCTCAGGCCATCAAAACAGGAAAAGGGTCAGGGCAGAAAAGCGGTCCCCATTTTTAGCTCTTACCATGTTCCAGGCATGGAGTAAGAGCCTTGCCTGTATCTCATTAATCTTTACGATGCCTAGAAGGCAGATGTGAGCTATGGTTCCCATTTTGTAGCTCAGAGTTGGAGACAGAGAGAGGTTATTGGCCCCAGGGCACTTCTAGGAGCCATCCGTGCCCAGAAGTAAACCTAAATGGACCAGCTTCCTGGCCCGTGAAGCCCTTCTAACTCCCAAGAAGAGTGCGGCCCGTTGAAACCTGCTTTTGCCACCAGTCTGCTGGGATTTCTTCTCTTCAAGAGGGGTCTCGGTCTGGAGGGGCTTATCGGCAGGCAAAAGGAAAGAGATGTCTCTGACACGGCTGGTAGATTGCTGTTTCCCGGGCAGCCAGTTAGAGGCACCTGAACACACAAATGATAAATAATGTAGATTTGCTCATTTGTCAGGCACTGCCATTTGTTGAGTGTCAGGTACTTTTGTCCAAAGGGGGTGAATTCTAGAAGTCAGCTTCTTTCAGCGCTAAATGAACGCCACCACAGGCTCAGGTCCCTAGTGATGTGGCCAGTGGTGGCCAGCGACCTCTGTGGCTTTCTTCCACGTCATTCCGGCCAAAACACAGACAGTCCCACAGGATGCCTTCCAGGGCTGGCTGCTGGGGACGGCAGTCAACAACGGCGTGGATGTTTTGGCAAATTGGGAGAGGGGGTGTGGGTTATGGATGGTGGACTCAAAAAAATGCCCAACTCCAATCTTGAGCAAATTACTCACCTTGTTAAAGCCTTAGTTTCCTCAGTCTGTAAAATGGAGATAATATTGCCTACCTCCGAGATGGGTAGGAAGAATAAATGAAGGAGTATATGAGGTCGTGTACATCTAGTGCTTAACACACAGAAGGTGGTTATAAGGCTTCGTTTGTAATACTAATACTAAAACTAATAATAGCTATTGTTTTGAGATGTGGAAAAATCATCAACCTACCCTCCCTCCACGTACACACTCAAAAAACCACCACCCACACTGTATTCGTTTCCTAGGGCTGGTGTTAACAAAACACCACACATTCAGGGGCTTAGAATAACAGAAATTGATTATCTCACAGTTCTGGAGGCTGGAGGTTGGAAATCAAGCAGTTAGCAGGTTTGAATCCTTCTAAAGGCTCTGAGGGAGAATCTGCTCCAAATGTCTCTCCTCGATTCTGGTGGTTGGTGGTAATCTCTGGCATTCCTTTGCTTATAGACACATCTCTGAGCTTTCTGCCTCTGTTGTCACATGGTCTTCTTGTAAAGACGCCAGTCATATTGGATTTAGGGCCCACCCTAGTTGAGTATAAGCTCATTTTAATTTGAATACATCTGCCAAGACCCTATTTCCAAACAAGGTCACATTCACAGGTACTGGGGTTAGGATTTCAACATATCTTTTTGGGGTACACAGTTCCAGCCACAACACCCATGTACCTTAGAGAATCTGCACTTTTCAGTTTATTCTTTTTTTTTTTTTTGCCATTATTTTCTAAGGCTTCATTATGCGAACCCCAGGAGTTAGGTGAGTTCATTTCTTTTGCTGAACTGCCATGTCTTTAGTCAAGATTGAAATGTTCCAGGTAGAAAGGGTATACACTGTCTTATCTGTGGTTTTCACTTCAGTAGTTCAGTCATTGATTGACTGAATGAGGAGTTCATTGATTGAATCAATGAGGAGTCACTGATTGAATGAATGAGTCAATGAGGAGTTCAGTCATTGATTCAACAAGTGAATTCTGAGGTCCTACTCTGTGCGAGACACCGGGATGGGTCTTGGGATCCAGAGTTAAATAAGGCACAATCCCTGGCCTCAAGCAGGTAGGCCTGGGGGCAGAGAGACAGGTGAAGAATCAGATTTAAATACTGTGATACCGCATGGCCCTTGCAGGGAGCTGGGAGACCAGAAAGGCCGAAGGTCCCCACAGGAGAAACATACTCTGCCCGGGGAGTGAAGGGCGGCCTGCAAAAGATCACTCCTGCAGGACCCAGGGGAACAGAAAAGGGAATTCCTGGCAGGGTGGCCGGCATGGCAGAGGAAGGAATGAGAAGAGGCAGGAAAAGTGGACAGCACCAGACCCTCTCCAGAAAGCAGGTGTGGGAGGGGAGGGGAGAAGCATGGGGATGTGCACACTGGGACTCAGGAAGGTGCGGGGAGTCCCAGAAGTGGAGGCCTTTTTGCAGGAAGGTGGGATGGAGGGCTTGAGTCTGTTGCCCACAATCTACACTATGTTGTCCTAGGCAGGTGCATTAGCCAGTGTTCCCAGAGTAACAGAACCGATAGGATGTGTGAGTGTGTATATATATAAAATCATTATAGGAAATTGGCTCACACAATTGTGGAGGCTGGCAAGTCGTCAGATCTGCGGTTGGCAAGCCAGAGAGCCGGGCGAGCCAATGTGTGGTTGCAGTCTGAGTCTGAAGGCCTGGGTACAAGGAGAGCTGATAGTGTAAGTTCCAGCCTGAAGGCTGGCAGGCTCGAGACCCCAAAACTGCTGATGGTTCAGTGTTAGTCCAAGGCCGGGAAAGACCACCTCAAGCAGTGAGGCAGGAGGAGGTCCCTCTCACTCAGCTTTTTTCTTCTATTCAGGCCTTCAACTGATTGGATGAGGCCCACCCCCACTGGGGAGGGCAAATGGCCTTAGTCTATCCATTCAAGTGCTAATCTCACCCCAAAACACCTTCCCAGACACACTGAGAAAGTCTGACCAAATATCTGGGTACCCCATGGCCCAGTCAAGTTGATACACAAAATTAACATCATAGCAGGAAATGACAACAGATCTCAATTTCTGGACCCTCCAGATCTTTCCCAATGCCTGTGTGGTTTGGGGGGCCAATAGACCCTGCTGTTAATTATTGTAAAGGCTGGGAAAGTAAACTAGTTTGGACAAGGGCAACACCTGCCATCACCAGGGAAGTGAGTCTACCCAGTGCAGGTAACCTCTCCACCGTATACGGACAGCTGTGTCCACAGCTCTGGGAGTCTGGACTGAGTGAGCTGAGTTCCAGAGGTGGTGGCCAGGACCCTATCTTCTGAAATGCCTGGAGGAGAGTAAGGCCAGCTAAGCCCACCGAATAGGAGAGCTTGCACCAGGCAATGCACTCGAGGGGAAGGAGCAGCTCAGTCTGGGATGCAAATTTATGCAAACTAGCAGGTGGGCCCGTGAGTCCTGGGATTTTTTTTCCTACCACAAGAGCAACAGTGTTCTGATTCCTCACTGGTCTCTCCCGTTCTGTTTCTCCCGGGGTGCTCCCCGCTATAGGCTCGAGCAGAGCTTCATTCAGTCTTGTCCAGGGAGGCAGCTGGGGCTGCCCAGAAGTGGCTGCGGAACTGGGTGGTGAGGGGAGTGGACATCTGGGCTGCCTCCTCTGCCAGGGTCCCTTTCTGGTAAGCGTGCAAGGCCTCTGCATGCCCGAGAGGGGTGGGATGTGCGTGGGCAGGTTGGAAATGCCCCCCGTGTGCCAGATGCCAGCAGGCCTGGTGCGAGGATCACACACTGAAAAAACAGGCCCGTGCCCTAGAGAAAAACGTGGTTTAAGGGGAGGCAGACGTGCAAATAAATGCTCATGTTAAGTGCTGTGTTCAAAAGCAACGGGAAGACACATAAAGGAGCAAAGACTTATTTAATTATCACATCAATCTCAGGAGATAGGAATTATGGGCCCGTTGTTATAGATGTGGAAACTGAGGTTAGAGAAATTCCCTCTCTTTCTCCCTTCCTCCTGCCTAACCTGCTTTCTCTCTGTCCCTGTCTCTCCTCTCCCTGCCCTCCCCCCATGCTCTTTTCTTTTTTTCCTTCCTTTTGTATTTCTTCCGTTAAACAAATATTTACTGAGCACCTCCCATAGGCTAAGCACTGTGCCTTGCGCTGGGAGTCAGTAGGGAAACACAGTCCTTGTCTGCAGAGAGATTTACAGCACAGAGGGGACATAGTCAGGACACAGCATCAAAAGCAACATAATTACTATCATGATAGGAAGAGTAAAAGGCACAATGAGAGCATTACCTGGGAGTTCTCACCCAGTATGGAGTGTTGACCAAGGTCACCCAGCTGGCAAAGGTCAAGGCCCCTGTTGCCTGACTCTAGTTTTGGGTATTCCCGATATGCGGTGAGGAAGGGGACACTGAAGCACTCCCTGGGTAAGTTGTGACCAGGTACTTGCAGGGGTCACGATCTCCTGGACCCAGGACTGTGACTTTAGGGAAATGCCCAGCTGAATAGAGAAAGATTTTAATATTGGAGTGCGGGTTGCATTTAGCTGGCCTTAGCCCAGGGGCTCCAGAGACGCATCCTCAAGGACACAGCCACGTCTGCACCACTGTCACAGAGTGTGTCCTGTCTCCTAGCATGTCCTGAGCACTCCACGGTTGCACACCATGCTCCTTTGCATCTGTAAGCTGAAAACAAACTGACCAGGAAAATTCTCTTATCTCAGAATCCCAGCCTTTTAGTGGAAAAGAGAGACCCGGAATTAGTTCACTGTAACCAAAATTCACTCATTCACCTATTAATAAACCCCTAGATATTATCTTTTGAGCATCATTTGGGACTAAGGCACCAGGCTAGGTGCTGGAGAGAAAAAGAAACATCAAGATGTGGTGTGTCCCGTGGAGTCTGAGGGCGGGGGAGGCAGCGGGAACGTTAAGTTTCCAACTTCTGGTGGGTGCACTGACAGAGCTGGGCCTGGGGCCGCGGGAGCACAGCGAGGGCTGGCCGAGCATCAGGCAGGATTCGGGAGGGGATGCGGTGTTGGATAAGGCTGGGTGCTGTTTGGACAGGGGTCCTGCTTCCTTCCAGCAAAAGCACATTCCATCCCCAGAGCATCTGAGCAGCAGAGTCGCTTGGTCAGACCTGCATGTGAGTTGGATACGGTGAGAGCTGTGTGGAGGATGGACTTGGGACGGGAGAGTCTACAGGTGACCACCCAGAAGGCTAATCCAGGGGCTGCAGGGGCAGGAGTGAAGCCCCGTGGGAGCCAGCAGGAGGAATGATGGGTTCTGCCTTGAACGTGGGGCGCCAGCCTTCCCCGAGGAGCTGCCGGGAAGGGTGGCGTTCGGGGGTGTGGGCGCGCATATACCAGGCAGAGGGGAAGTCACGTGACTGCCGGCGTAAGCGCACACGGTGCGCTCTGCTTTGACTTCCGGAAGCCCTGCCGGCCAGCAGACCTCTACCAGGGTAATCGCAGAGCCCTCTCCACGGCCTGGCTAGCTCCATGAGGACAGTACCCTGGAAGCTGGGTTCAGACCACGTGACGGCCAAGGGCGCACACCTGACGCACACAGGCCTGCTGCTTTCTCTCGCTGTGATTAGGACGGAGAGACTCAAAGGTGGGAGGTGGGAGTTGAGCCCCACATGGGGCGGAACATCAAAGGGAAGATTCTGAATCTCCAGCTATGCACCTGAGCCCTCCGGGTTCTCCTTTCCGAGCCCTAGTTATTCAACTCTCCTTAGAATTCTCTGGGAATTAGCCTTCCAAAATATTCCTTTTTCTCCTCCTAAAGTGGGTTTTTGTTATGTACAACCAACATAACATTAGCTAGTACTCACTGGCCAAGGTGAATTTGCAAAGCAAAAATAATATACTTTTCAAAGCCAATTTCGGACACCTTTGTCTGCAAGTTGAATTAGCCAAATTATGTCTACATTCCTGCCCTTCTAAAACTTGCAGTTCTTCCAAGATCATCTGCTAATCTCAGCTTGGACATGGGCTGGCTTTCAGGATGGGCCAGGCTGGCAGCTGCCTTGAGACACGATGGACCAGGGGCTAAGAGGCCTGTGCCAACCACCTGCTCTGCCAGGGGCCATGCATCCTGGCGTCAGCATCAGTGGGGCCTGGATACCCCCAGAGTCTGGTCTGAGCCTGCCCAGCCAGTGGTTGGGTAGAGGGCATACAGGAGAAAGAAGCAGGCTGGGTAGGCTCATCCCCATCAGGGTGACCATCTCTCAGCGAGTGTAACCTAGATCCTGCCAGGACCAGAATTTGAAGGTCTTGTGTACTCAGGCCCAGTGACAAAGATCCGGCTTGTCTCTCCTGCCCTGCTTCTAAGACACATTTTCTGAATGCATTTTAGAAGTTCTTATTGGTCAGGAGGCAATATAAGCCTCTACCATAGAACACAGCAAGAAGCTGGAACGGGAACATTCCGGGTGCATTATAAATTTAATTAATTTGCCTGGGAATATTTCATTGCCTTCTCCCTCATATGAATGAAATCCACACGATTTCCAATCCGTTTCTATGGTTTCCTTCCTCTGTTCAGATACATTAATTAGCTTGTCAGTTCATTATGGACGTGGGTGCCTTTTATCCCCCTTCAAATCTGAGTCCATATTAATTTAGTTTTGATTTCAACAGTGTTTAAAAATAGAGCAAAATTATTTTGACTAGCATACAATCAGGCCTGTAGGTGTTTAAGGGGCTTGTCACATTAGTCTAGACTTCATTGCTTTTCTCTTTCCTGGGAGGGAGATGTGGCTGTGGTCTCCTGTTTTACTTTGCAGGAAGGGGAGTCGGCCTCAGTTTTCCCTATCATATTGAGTTTCACTGAAAACCCTTGACTCTTTGGCCTGCTGGGCAATCGCAAGCTCCAAAAATCATCAGGACTCTCCCGAGGGTAGGCGGAGGCAAATGTGTCTTCACGAAAAGAAAGATTGATTATGCCTTTTTTATTTGGTTGTTGAGAAGCATGAAAACCCAGACTCCCTCAACCTAAGACACGGGGGCCATCATTTAAGATTGTTCCAAAGAGCTGATGCTCTCAATCCAGTGCTCCCCTGGGGCTGCTCAGCCACTCCCTAGCTTGAGAGCAGTGGGCACGCCGCTCCCACCAGAGAGACTGCCATGGGGTTCACCCAGGCACAGGAGGGCCCTTGTGTCTCAGGCTCTTTGCTTTGTCTTACTTCCAGGACAGAAGTGCCCTAACCTGGCCGTACTTTTGAATCACCTGTCCTCGTAGAAAGTAGACGCCTGGGCCCCCGGCCAGCCCACATGAATCAGAATCTCTGGGGGTGGGGTCCAGTTGTTGGTGTTTGTAAATACCTAATGGGCAGCTGAGTCCAAGGAGCAATGGCCTCTCAAAGTCCTGGTAAAAAGTGGTGTCATGGGTTGAGCTGTGTCCCTCCCCAAAAGATATGTTGGAGTCCTACACCCTGGTGTCTCGGCACGTGACCTTATCTGGAGCTAGGGTCTTGGCAGAAGTAGTGAAGTAAAGAGAAGGTCAGTATGGTGGTCCTTAATCTAATCTGACTGGTGTCCTTACTACAAGGGGAGAGGTTAGGGACGGCACACACGGGGAGAACACCATGTGGAGATGAAGGCAGAGATCAGGGTGATGCTTCCACCAGCCACGGAATGTGAGGGTTGCAGGCAAACCCCAGGAGCTGAGAGAGAGGCAGGGTGCGAATACCTCCTCCCAGCTCTGTGAAGGAAGCCGCCTTGCCTATAGCTTGATCTCAGCTTCCTGGCCTCCGTGACCGTGAGACAACATATTTCTGTGATTCCAATTCACCCAGTTGTGGTACTTTGTTATGGCGGTGGCAGGAATCGAAGACACAGGAACCTCACCCTCTGTTTGGAGGGGCCCAACCCTGCCGGGAGCTGCTTTTGGAATCGCATTCTAAACCAGGTGGCATCCCTCACAGACACTGTCCTGCAAAACTGAGATCATCTGTGATCTGTTTGCCAGAACATCCAGGTAGACAGTAGAAAACTCAGTTTGCCATCGATCTGTTTGTTTTATATGTTGGGGATAGAAGCAATGTAGGCTCTGGATTTTTCACTTCTTACCTGATTTTGCCATTAGCGCTTCACGCCTGCCTCCCCCAACCCCTGTCGGCTGGAGTAACTGAGGTGAGGCACCTGTGAACCTGGCCCCACCTGGTTCTGAAGCCAGTGTTGGCCGGGCCAATAAATAGGAAGATTCCTCTCCCTCCCCAAGAGGGTGTGGTCTCGAGTTTGTCTCGCTACTGGGAGCTTGGCCGTGTTGCTAGCCTGAACCCTCATTTACTGAGGGCAGTGGGATGTAGAGCTGAAGACAGGAACCTGGGCGCCTTTGCTGGTTTCCGCCTGCTGACTGGGATCTTGGGCTGCTGCTCTCTCTCTCCAAGCCTCTCATTTCTCATCTACAAAACAAAGGTGAGGAAGAACTACCCCTTGATGTTGTGTTGAGGCTCATCCAAGATGCTATGCAGAAGGCGGTTGGCACAGAATAAGTCCTGGACTAATGGTGGCTACTGTTACCTTTAGCATCTCGCTTCTTTCTGTTATGTGCCCCCCCTGTGCCTACAACTTCTGACCCAGGCCCCTCTGAAGCCAATGCTATGTCTGAATCTTGCCACTGCCTGGTCTGAGTGCTGACCTTGCGCCCCATATCTGCCTGGGGCCCTCCCTGAACACAGGCGGACCCTAGAGGGCTACAGTGTCACCCCCTCATCGGACTCTAGGTATTTCTCCGGTCCAGGTGGGGCTGCCCAAAGCACGACAGTGGAGATGGGGCCCAGTTCTCTCCCACTTGGGGCGGGAGCTGTCTGCTCAGACTCCAGTCTGCTCTTGTTCAGACCTACCTTCCTCCTCCCCCGGGTCAGCTGCCTGCGGCCTCAACAGACGGTGTGAGCAAACTGCCTGCCTCGGGACACTGGCATGTAACCAACATCAGGACTTTGGGAAACAACAGACTACACAAGTATAACTGTTTCCTATTTTGAACCCTCTTAGACCTTCATCTTTCCATTCTCTGTAGAGGAGGAAGGAGAAAGCAAAAACCCATCTGATTACAGAAACTGAAAAATGGATCTAAATCTACATGGCTCTCTTGGTGCCGTTACAGGCAAAATAGTGAATCTCAAAATGAGGTGAGCACCTCGATAAAACCCGTGTGTGTGTGTGTGTGTGTGCGCGCGCAAATGACACGTGGCATGCTGGATAGCCTCAGTGAGCTAGGTGAGCTCACCCTTCCACATTCTGTCCCGCAGGTGTCTGGTGATGGCCCGTTCAGCTGAGCGGGAGCAACCTGTGACCTGGTCTTGTGTTCCCAGCATCTAGCTGGGTTTCTGGCACCTACCAGGTGCTCAGTAAATGCTGGACAAATGTAAGAGCAAAGACCTGTCACCCTAGCTTCCTGTGAGCAACCTGTTGCTCACTGCTGTTGTAAGTGTGGCCTACGCTGGTTTCTTTCTCCTTCTTAACACCTCCTGGGTGCTGGGTACTGGGTTGGACGCTTTTCACATACACTGCTCACTCATCCTCCAAGGACCCTGCGAGGAAGGGACTCCTGCTCCCATCTGGCAAAGGAGGCCCCTGAGACTCAGGTTGAAGAATGTGCTTCGGTCCTGCGGCTAACTGGGGACAGAATCAGGAATGTGTTCTGATCTCTGCTTAGTAACTCGGCTCTTTGATTTTTTATTTAACTTTTGAAGTTCTTCAACCACATAAGCCCCAAGTATACAGTCGCTGTTTTGAGGGCAAGGAAACAAGTGTAATATTTCTTTGAAATTCCCCCAGTGCCAGGAGTAACTGATAAATACTGTTGATTGATCCCCATGAAAGACCTTGATATCAGACAGCTGACCAGTCTCATGACAAGCCTTTCTCTTTGAGAAACTTCATATCCACGAGTTGGCTCCAGGACCCAGAGATGAAAGCAAGTATTATGTTTGAAGACAGGATTGGGCATCAAGTCTGTAACCCTGGAAACCTGCTTTTCCAGTAACAGCCAGCATGAGTCAGGTTCATGGTTAAGGTTCTTAATACTTTTTAACCTTCCATGCCTTGTGCACACAGAGACAGGCACTCAGCATGGATTAAAGGAGCCCGGTTAACCCCTAACTCTTCCTACTTGGTCATTGTGCAGAAGGGGCTGCCAGGTCCTGAAGATTAACTGGTCTGGATTATCTGCCTGGGCAGATTAGCTGGCCCAAACTGGAGCAGCTGAGTGTCCCTCAGCTGAGTGGAGCTAACCGTAGGTCAGGGCAATGGGAAGTCCTGTGCAAGGGAGAGGTCTTGAGAGGCTCCTGTCGTACGTTGCGTGACACGAGTGTGTTCTTCTGTTTGGGCTGCTGCGACAAACCCACTACAGACCGGGTGGTTTAAACAACAGACCTTTATTCTTCCTCGCAGTTGTGGAGGCCGGAAGTCTGAGATCAAGGTGTTGGTTGGTTTCTCCTGAGGTCTTTCTCTTGGCTCGCAGATGGCTGTCCTCCTGTGTCTTCAAATGGTCTTTCCTCTGTATGTGTCGGTGTGTGTCTAACCACCTCTTCTAATGAGGACACCAGTCAGGGGGGATTAGGGTGTAGCCTAATGACCTCATTTTAACTTCATTACCTCTTCAAAGACCTCTTTGCCAACTACAGTCACGTTCAAAAGTACTGAGGTTAGGGATTCGGGATGTTCATTTTGGAGGACACAATTCAGCCCACGACAGTGAAATCATTGGTATGGATACCAAAAAGGGGCTTATCATGGATGACTCCCCAGCAGTGGCCATGACCTTTGGTCCTGCAAAAGAAGCTTGTTTCCCCTGGGCGGGATCTAAGATCAAGTGTGCTCAATAACCTTTGACGTGGGAGCCTAGAATCCAAGTTATGCCCCAGGACTTAATAAGTAAGAGGATTCTTATCTTCCAAATCACAGATTTTGAGACTGAAAAGAGAACTTAATAATTTTTTTTATTGTCAACAAATACAGACCAGTGTTGTCTGGCAAACTGGAGTAATTGGCCTTACTAAGAAATCGTGTCACCGTGGTTTTCTGCTCTCGAAAATCCTACATTGAGTTAGGTCAGTGTATCCCTGGCACTTAACACACAAGAACTTGTGATTTGTTTATTACTGACCTCAAGATACACTGAGTCGTATTGGATTTCTTGGTTGCAAGCAACAGAAACCAATTCTGGGCTGCTTCGAGCAGAAATAGAATTTATATCAAGGATGTTGGTGGCTTGCAAAAGCTCTCGGAGGGCCGGAAAAGCAGGCTGTGGGAACAACACCCCACATCTCTGCACGGAGGCAGCCGATGAAGGCCTCACTGGGCATACACAGCAGCCTGTGCTATCGGTAGCACACGTGCTGGCCGCTCGCCCGCTACCCCTGGACCGGACAATGGAGCAGGCACTTCCTCCCTTGCTCCTTGGCATTTCACTCTTGGCACAGCAGCCAGGATGTTCTTTAAAAGTTGCAAATCCTATCACATCTATTCTTCCCTGGCTTCCTGTCACAGGTGGATGATTTGGCCCCCACCTTCTCCCCGACCTTGCCCTCTTTGTGCTCCGTGGATACGAGCTCTTTCCACCCTGGTGTCTTTGAGTGTTGTTAGTGTCTTGCTACTCCCTCTGCCTGGGACTCTCTGCCTCAGAATGGCCAGTTTCTTCTAATTCAGGTTTCTCTTCAAAAGTCATATGGTCAGAAAACGGGCCTTACCGACCACCCAAGCCACAGAAACCCTCCCCTTCGAATAACTCCAGTCACTAGGCCTTGTGTCACTTCTCTGAAACGGTGTGCATTTATTCGTTTGTATTTGTGTCTGTTTCTCAGCCCTAGAATAAGTTTCCTGTGAGCACACCTACTTGTTCCTTGCTGTCTCAGACCCAGAACACTGTCCGACCCGGGCAAGTGTTCAGCAAATACTAGAGTTCTTCTTCCTCCACAAATGTTTGCTAAGTAAATGAAGGGGCAGCGTTTACCAGAGAGAAGCCAGGGGTTGGAGGGGACACTTTGTCTATTCCAAGGCCAGGGTGGGGGATCGAACGCTCCTGTCTTGTCTTTCTTCACTCCGTGGGAGTAGGAATGCGTCAGTTGATTTTAAGAGCCAAGACCTGCACCTCCTAGAGGGAAGGATATCTGCCTGCCTTCTAGGACGGTAGAAAGGGCTGACCCTCCTGCACTCCTCGCCCAGGGAGTGAAGCCGGGGACTATGGCCAGCTCTCGGACCTCTGAGTGTCCAGGGTCTAGAGCTGCCCAAAGGTAGCTGTAGAAGAACTTGAGGAGGGAGCAGGAGGCTCTAATTTGGCCTTGAATGCTTCAACCAGCTGCTTCTGGAGGGCCCTGCCTTTCAAAGGTATGGGGATTTGCCCACTCATTAATGACATTTGGGTTCCAATTTTGCTAGCATGATGTTCGTGCCCATATGTGCACTTCCTCTAATGGGCAGAATTCCCTAGTCGAGGTGGGATCCCAGGGCACAGCTGATTCTCCACCAAGGTGCAATCCAATGGTAATAAGTCAAAACTTCACTTCTAACCCTTGACACACAGTATGTCAGACTTCCAAGACTGGCCTACTGAGGCACACTCAATCCAGCATTTTTTTGCTTTCTCAGGTTTGCGTACAGGTCTCCGACGTATCCGTACCCGTGTTCCGCATCTCCGCTTTACTGGGACCACAGTGGATACCCCAGGCCCTGGAGAACACCAGGTGGGTGCTCTCAGTTCTGACTGCTTCTCAGGACCAAATGGGGTCTTGTTCTTCATTTCTGGGTCCTTCTGATGTTCATAGTCCCCAGCCTCTGTCTTCTGGACCCTTCCCTAGGAATTTTCCAGCAACTTAGCCTGAAACAGTAAGTTCCATCCATCATTTTGCCCCAGGCACCTAATACATTACCTGGAATAATCCTCCCCCAGTAAAGAACTGAAGGAATGAATGATCTCTGCTCTGGTCTCCAGTCTGACCCCAAGCACAGTTTCCTTTAACTGTTGTTTTGTTTTTGAGTAAGAGGCTTCTGTTTTGCCCATAATTATGCTGACTGGTATTAGGCTTTAGGCTAGTGAGGGGGCACAGTATAGTTCTTGGGAAAACCTTAGTGATTACACGTTAGACATTTGTAATCATTGCAATTTTTCATGGAATTTACCAGCCGTCATCCCAATCAGTGGTTCTCAGTCCTGGCTGTACTTTAAAACCACCTGAGCAAGGGGTATAACTCTAGATGTTGGGCTTCCACACAAACCAATGGAAACTTTACCTCTGGTTTGAGCCTTGGGGATCTCCACAGATAATTCTGTAGCCCACTAAAGGCAGAGAACCTCTGATCTAATAAGAGTGAGACTGCCAGGAGCTTGGTGTGGTGGTTATTCCAGGAACACCTTCCAGAAGCGCATGGGAGTGGTTGGGCTGCTTCCAGCAGGCTGTGTGTATGCCAGCTGCCCCATGTCTTACAACAGTGGTTCTTAAAATGGGGTCCCAGGACCAGGAGCCTCAGCATCAGCTGGAAACCTGTTGGAAATGGAAATTTCCAGTCCAGACCTGCTGAAGCTGAAACTCTAGGGCTGACACCCAGCAATCTGCATTTTAACAAGTTCTCCAGGTGATTCTATTGCAGGCTTACATTTGAGAACTACTGTTCGAGGCCAAAAGGCACATCCATGGCACCTGGAGGAAGTCTGCCTTGCAGGTGTCTGCTCCTTTCCTCCAGATACACTGTGTCTTACTGGGCTTATCAGACCCAAATCCATCCATGCAACCAATATCAAGCCTCTGCTATGGCTAGCTATTATTGTAGGCTCCAGAGATGCAAAGGTCTGTTTCCTCACGTAACTCAGTCTATTGAGGAGGACGTATTATTTCAAAGCAATAGCCCAACATAATCAACAGTGAAATCTGAAAGACTAGCTTATGGGGGATGTAATCCAATTTGAGAGGACCGTCTTCTCCAAGGAAGTGACATTTGAACTGGGACCCTAAGATTGGCATGAGTTAGGGATGTTTGGGGAAGAGTGATTCGGAAGTGGGAAGGGCATGTACTAAGGCCGTGCAGTGGGTGACCCATGACATACCCACGGTGCCGAAAGAGGCCAGTGTGGTGGGAGTAGGGTTGCTGAGCATGGGACAGAGGGCAGTAGAGCAGCGAGTAGCTGTAGTGGTACCTATAGTGGCCATGGTTGTGTGTGTATATACACACACATATGTATACACCTTATTTAGAGTACATGTATGTAGTATATATAGTAGCTATAGTGTGTGTGTGTGTGTGTGTGTGTGTGTGTGCGCGCGCGCGCGCATACGTGCACTGGGTGTATATTTGAGCCCCAGCTCAAATGACACATTGGTAGTATATACAGTGGCTCTATTAGTATGGCCGCTGGGTCCCTGCGGTTACCCTCTTCTAGGATCACAACCCCTCATTATGCCCTAGATGCGATTTTTTGCATCACTGCTAACTCCACAGCCTTGGAGCCGTCTTGGAGCCTTTCACCCACCAAGTTCCCCTCATTTTGCGGTAATGACAGACCCTGGGAAAAGTGCAGATTGGATTAGCACGCAGTGCTGTTATTTCAGCGCCCTGGGGAGTCACAGCTGTGAGTCACAGCTGTGAAAAGCTGGTTCAGTCCCACTCCCTTTCTGTAAATCAGCAATGACCTAAACAAACTAACCTCAATGCCCAGGAAATTTAGCTGGAGACAGTGCTCTGAAAGCTGAAAGGCACTGGACAAAATTGAAACGTTGATGGTTCTCAGAAGCCAAAGCTGAAAGCCAGAATCTATTGATTTGTATGTCTAGCCCCTCCAGAGCTCCAATTTCTCATGGAAATTGCTATTCAAAATTGTTTAAATGGGAACGCTATTGTGTTCCAGTCTCACTGGAGAATTCCATCTTACCAAGAGACTAACTTTGCAGGTCTAATCTTTGTGTAGTATTTTCAAATTAAACATCAACGTGATGCACTCTTTGTGCTCCTAAGAGAAGGAAGATGTAGTGTGAAATTCCTAAGGAATTCCTTGAGGAAGTCACAGGGTATCGAAGGAGAAGTTGCGGGTTCCCAGTGGCCCTGGCCAGTGAGAAGCACTCCCAGGAGCAGCTGAATGAAATATGACACAAATGTGTGGGAGGGACCGATTAACTCTGATCTGTCTGGGGAGGTGATAAATGAAGCATCATTTCCTTGGTCTTCTCAGACTCTTTCTTCCATTGCTTTGAGTTGCCTTGTGGATCGAGAGGTGATGGAGGACAGGAGAGGTGAGTAGAGCGGAAGAACCCTTTGCATCTGAACTGGAGGGAAATGGTAATGCAGGCTAGAGCAAAACCTAGTGAGCTGCTAGAACAAAAAGGAGCTGGGGAGGGGCAAAGGCACGGAAGCCTGTGGTGGGCTGGTTTGAGAGGGCTTTTCTGCAGAGAATCATGATGTGGTGTGAGACCCACACCTGGGAACAATGGCCGAAACTTGTGTAAAATTACACATTGGCCAAAATGGTGAATTAGCACAAATGAATTTGCCCTTTTCCCTTTCAGATGTCAATTTTATTTTGCCACAGGGGCAGTGAGCAATATTTCATGGGTTATTAAGCACTGCCCTATTAGAATGTTGACCATTTTGAATAGTTTTGGATTTTGTTTTTATTATTTAAAAAAATTTATTAATCTTGAGAGAGACCGAGATGGCATGAGTTGGGGGGCAGGGAGCAGACAGAGAGGGGGAGAGAAAGAATCCCAAGCAGCCTCTGCCCATCAGCACATAACCTGACCTAGGGCTCGATCCCATGAAACTGAGATCAGGACCTGAGCCAAAACCAAGAGTTGGATGCTTAACCGACTGAGCCCCCAGGTGCTCCAGATTTTATTGTTTTTATAATGTCTTATTTCGAGTACAATGTCAGGCAATTGTGACTCTTAATTGCTAGTCAGCGTTTTCACGAATTCTTAAAATACTGTATTTTTGCTGTTAGGGAATTCTCCATCTGGAAAAAAAAAATTAAAAACTGCTTCTGATCACCTGCTCAGGTTTTCATAGCATCTGTAGAACTCTTGAATGGACATCAAAGCATTTTTTCCCATCTTCTAAGTGGATATTGTTTTAAACAGTTGGTCAATTTTTAATAGGATGATAGCTATCCCAGGTTGTCTGGGAGTGAGCGTTTCTCCCAGGACATGGGACTTTTCATGCTAACACTGGGAGAGTCCTGGAAAACAGATGGTAGTCACCCTAGGTAGCAATGCTTGCTGGGGCAGAGATGGCCAGCTTGCCCCCAAACGTTCCCATTTTCCTCTCATAGTGTCACATTTTTGCCCAGCCAGGGACACATCCCCAGCCTCCCTTGCATTCAGGGGCAGCCCCTTGACTGCTTCTCCTCAACGGCTGTAATGTGAGCACAGGTGATGTGGAAACAAGTGCTCCTCCACCTTCTTCTATATTCCCTGGATGTTGACACCCAGGGCAACCTTGGAAATGTCACACATTGAAGACGGCAGAGCCACTGTTGACCTGGGTAGTGACTGACTACGTGAGGCCAATGCCCCTTCCACCCACCTTGCCACCCTTGCCATGGGGCTTTGTATAAGCCAGACACCGTTTCTATTGGGTTAAGCCAGTGAGGTATCATGATTCCAGCAATTGGTGTTATCATAATTTATACAGTTCTCCAAGCCTTTTGGGGTGTATTTTTTTTTAACATTTTGATTACATGTTCTTTAAAAAAAAATCCTTAAACTAACCCCTTCCCATATAAAAAAAAGTTTACCCATTTCTCCTACCTCCCACCCCCTGCCTCTGACAACCTCCAATCTGTTCTCTGTATCAATGTGTTTGGCTACTGATTTCAATTTCACATATTAGGGAGATCACACGGTATTTGTCTATCTGTTTGACTTGCTTTACTTAGCATAATGAGGTCCATACATGTCACGAATGGCAAGATTATGGCTGAATAATATTCCATTGTGTGTGTATGTGTGTGTACATGTGTGTACACGAATGTGTGTTTAGATACATATACACACGGATACACTTACTACACACATCCATCCATTCATTCATTCATTGGTGGACACTTAGGTTGTTTCCATATCTTGGCTACTGTGAATAATACTTAAATAAACATGGGGTTGCATATATATTTTTGAGTTTTGTGGGGGTTTTTAAGATAAATACCTAGGAGTGGAATTGCTAGATCATATGGTAGTTCCATTTTTCAATTTTTGAGGAACCTCCATACTGTTTTCCATAATGGCTGCACTGATTTACATTCCTACCAACCTTTTCTCCACTTCCTCATCAACTCTTGTTATTTCTAGCCTTTTTGATAATAACCATTCTAACAGGTGTGAGGTGATATCACTGTGGTTTTGATGTGCATTTCTTTGATTAATGATGCAGAGCCTCTTTTCGTGTACCTGTTGGCCATCTGTATGTATTCATTGGAAAAATGTCTCTTCAGATCCGCCCATTTTCATTGGATTTTTATGTGTATGTGATGGACTTTTAGGAGTTCTTTATATATTTTGGATATTAGCCCCTTATCAGATATGATTTGCAAATATTTTCTCCCACTTAGTAGGTTGCTTCTTTTGTTTCGTCAGTTTCTTTTGTGTGCAGAAGCTTTTTAGTTTGACATAGTCCCGCTTATTTTTGCTTTTGTTGCTTTTGCTTTTGGCATAAGATTAAAAAAAAAATCATTGCCTAGACCTATATCAAGAAGTTTACTGTCTGTGTTTTCTTTTCTTTTTTTTTTTTTTTTTGTTTTATTTTACAGAATGCATGCAAGTGGGAGAGAGGGGCAGAGGGAGGAGGGAGGGAGGGAGAGAATCCATGCTAGCATGGAGCCTGACGTGGGGCTTGGTCCCATGATCCTTGGATCACGACCTGAGCCGAAATCAGGAGTTGGGCACTCAACCAACTGAAGCACCCAGGCGTCCTGTGTTTTCTCCTAGGAGTTTTATTTATTTTTTTTATTTTTTTTTTCAACGTTTATTTATTTTTGGGACAGAGAGAGACAGAGCATGAACGGGGGAGGGGCAGAGAGAGAGGGAGACACAGAATCGGAAACAGGCTCCAGGCTCTGAGCCATCAGCCCAGAGCCCGACGCGGGGCTCGAACTCACGGACCGCGAGATCGTGACCTGGCTGAAGTCGGACGCTTAGCTGACTGCGCCACCCAGGCGCCCCTCCTCCTAGGAGTTTTAAAGTTGCATGTCTTATGTTCATGTCTTTGGTCCATTTTGAGTTTATCTTTGTGTTTCGTAAAGATAGTGGTCCAGTTTCATTCTTTTGCATGTGGCTACCCAATTTTCCCAGCACAATTACTTTAAGTTTTAAAATTTAAATTCCAGTTAACATACAGTATTATATTAGTTTCAGGTATACACTATAATGATTTGACAATTCTATACATTACTCAGTGCTCTTCATAAGTGTACTTTTTTTTTAAAGTTTTATTTTTATTTTTGAGACAGAGACAGAGCATGAACGGGGGAGGGTCAGAGAGAGGGAGACACAGAATCTGAAACAGGCTCCAGGCTCTGAGCTGTCAGCACAGAGCCCGACGCAGGGCTCGAACTCACGGACCGTGAGATCATGACCTGAGCCGAAGTCGGACGCTTAACCGACTGAGCCACCCAGGAGCCCCATAAGTGTACTTTTAAGCCCCATCACCTGTTTCACCCATCCCACCCACCTCCCCTCTGGAAACCATCATTTTGTTCTCTATAGTTAAGAGTCTGTTTCTTGGTTTGTTTGTCTCCCAACACAATTTATTAAAGAGACCGTCTTTTCCCCATTGAACATTCTTGGCTCCACTGTTGTAAATTGACCACATATATGTGGGTTTATTTCTGGGCTCTCTATTCTGTGCCATTGATGTATATGTGTGTTTTTATGATAATACCGTACTGTTTTAATCACTAGAGCTTTGTAATACAATTTGAAAGCAGGGAGCATGTGGTCATCGGCTTTGTTGTTCTTTCAAGATTTCTTTGGCTATTCAGGGTCTTCTATGGTTCCATACAAATTTTAGGATTGTGAGTTCTATTTCTGTTAAAAATGCCATGGGGATTTTGATGAATTGCATTGAATCTGTAGATTGGCTTGAGTGATATGGACATTTTAACAAAATTTTTCTAATCCATGAGCACAGAGTATCTTCCATTTATTCGTGTCTTCCTCAATTTCTTTCCCTAATGTTTTATAGATTTCAGTATGTCTTTCATCTCCTTGGTTAAGTTTATTCCTAGATACTTCATTCTTTTTGATGCAATTATAAATGAGATTGTTTTCTTAATTTCTCTCTGATCGTTCATTATTGGTGTATAGAAATGCAACAGATTTTTGCACACTTTGTATCCTGCATCTTTATTGAATTCATTCTAATAAGGTTTCTATATATAATATGTCATCTCTAAATAGTGACAATTTTACTTATTCCTTTCAAATGTGGTGACTTCTATTTATTTATTTATTTCTTGCTTAATTGCTCTGGCTAGGACTTCCAGTACTGTGTTGAATCAAAGTGGCAATAGTGGGAATTCCTGACTTGTTTTGGATCTTAGAGGAAAAGCTCTCAGCGTTTCACCCTGGAGTGTGATGTCAGCTGTGGGCTTGTTATATTTGGTCTTTATTATGCTGAGGTATGTTCCTTCTAATCGTCTATGGGTTTTTTTTGTTTGTTTTTTTTTTTTTTACCTTTTTTATATATTCTCTTTAAATGAAAAGTCTAGGGAGTTTTAACAATTACAAAAATCATTAATGATCTTCTATGGTCACCATTTGGTAGGACTTCTGCTGCCTGAACTGAAGATTGAAGCTACCTCATGTGGATTCAGATTCAGTCTGAACTTTGATAAAGAATTCTAAGAGCAAGAGTGGTGGGCATATCAATAAGGGAAAGGCCAACTGGCAGATACCTGATAGGGGCAGAGATAATAGAAAGATAGGAGAACACTGTAGTTAATAGTGATCGTTCCATTCAACTTTTGACATAAGGCATTTACTATCCCTTACCCCAGGCTAATGAAAACTGTATGTGAACTATATCTATACTCCAAGTCTAGAATTCTCTAGAAACCTGAGTAGAGCTGACAGCTCTGTAAGCACTGAGGGTATCAGCAGTCACTTTACCAACCAGACTTTCACTTAGATTTTTTTTTTACGGCCTGAGAATAATGATGCTTACCTTTATAAATTGAGACAGTGTATTTAAAAATACCTAGCAACATCTGACAGTTAGTAGAGGCCCCATAAATATCATTTTCCTTCTTTCTTTGCAAAAGCAAAATGGCATTCATTTTTCCCCCTTACTCACATGATTTAAGCGTTCCAGTGTAGTGTATCCATCCCTGAGAAGCAGATGCTAATATGAGATTGGATTTGCAGGAGATTCATGGGGGAAGTGGGGAGAGAGAGAGAGAGAGAGAGAGAGAGAGAGAGCGTGCGAGCAGGAGGTCAGAGAGCCTTCCTTGGACTGTGATGCTGATCTGGACCCCCAGGAGAAGAGAAAGGGAGGAGAGAGACCTTGAGAGTTTGCTGCACCTCTGAGAAGTTCTTGGCCAGGCAACAAGGGAACCCCAGAGCAGTGAGTGCCCCACAGAGGATCCTGCGATGGGGAGGGAGGCCCGGCATTTGCTTCTTGGGAACCGCTCTGCATCCAGAGGGTGAAGCAGCTGACCGCCAGTTACGTTGCCTGCAGCCGCAGCTCCCTGGAAGGGAGAATTGAATGGTGCATCCCCATCATTGTCGGCCGTTTAGAGAATTCCTCCCCCCCCCCCGCCCCCCAAATGCGCAGGGAAAAACTGTTGAGGGTTTCTCACAGATTTTAGGTTACAGCTAAAACCAAACCTTCAGTAGCTGAACAGAACAAACTGGTGGCAAGTCCTGCTAGGAATGATTAGATTTTGCATAATAATAGCCCGTAGGTAGAAAAAGCCTCTCCGGTGAGAACATTTAAAGCCGCACAGCAGCCTGGGAATTCGAGGCTGCCTGGCAGAAGCTGGGTTAATGTCAAATCCTACAGATGAGACCACAAAGTGTATCACTCAGCGGAAGTTCTATCACTGAGAGAATTAAGTCTTCTAATTAATTCTCGGCTTTTAAGATATGAAATGAGAAGTGCACAGAGGCCTCAAGCATGTTGGGAGAGTGCTAGCACTCGATCTGCAGACGGAGGCGGATGCAGATTCCGGGGGGGAGGGGGAACCTATTTTGTTCTGTATGCCCCAAAGAGACAAAGGCGGAGAAGGGAGCTAATGGGGGATGTAATGACCTGGGCTTTGTTTCCAGGGTTTTCGCAGATTCAAGTTACTTGGCTGATCTGGATGTCAGTCTGGTGTAAAAAAAAAAAAAAAAAAAAAAAAGGGGGGGGGGCGTAGATGTTCCGTACTTCTGACTTTCCCACGGCAGATTGGCAAATTTAAATTTTAGATTGACTGTGGATTCCAGGTGTGAGTCCAAGTTTTCTGGGGCCTGAAGCTTACATCATTTGTGGGAACCCCTTTTAGACAAAGGATAGAAAATACTTAAAATTAGGTAAGCAGATGGATACTTAGAATGAAGAAAGAAATCAACAAATTACAAAATGTGAATATCTGACAAATAGCACCAATCACAGAATCCAGAAAAATAGCCTAATGTTTTAATGAACAAAGGACCTGAGGTGCCTCTATAATACTTTATCCTACATTTCTGTCTATAATACTTTATCCTGTATTTTTTGGTTGTATGCTTTTGTCCACCTCCTCCTATAACAGTGATTTTGTAAGATCTACGAAATCATGTTCTCTTTTATAAATAAGGTAACTTAGGGGCACCTGGGGTGGCTGGCTCAGTTAGGCGTCTGACTCTTCATTTCAGCTGGGGTCATGATCTCACAGTTGGGGGGTTCACTAGGGCTTTGCTCTGACAATACAGAGCCTGCTTGGGATTCTCTCTCTCCCTCTCTCTCTCTCTCTCTCTGTCTCTCTCTCTCTCAAAAATAAAAAAAAATAATTTAGACCTCCTGTAGTATGCTTGATCAAAAAGTTTTTCCCCAGTTTTATTGATGTTGACCTATAAAATGAAATTTTAATTGATGGGACGCATAAAACATGTGACCTCACATCCCGAAGTACAAAGTGATTGTGTTATTGCTATAGGTTTGTGTGTTATGAATGCAGGAATTCTATTTCATAGAATTGCCATAGGAAAGAAAAATGTGGTATATTTATAATTATATTATTGAGTATATTCCTTATAAGGGAGAACTTCTCTTTTGGTGAAGCATCTGAAAACTGAATTCCCGGCTTGTATTTATATGTCTGGGGGTTGGAAGGATTTTCTCCACACAAAATTCTGGCTTGGACCTTTTCAAACCGTGTTTCTTCCCTACCCCACAAGAGTCGGTGGTGTCAGGTGCCAAAGAAGACCCATGACCATGTCGATGTGACCCCTGGCCTTGTGGGCTGATCGGGGCCTTCCAGGGAGTCTATCTTAACCACTGTGACAGCACGACTTAATTATACATGGGAGGGACTTCACAACAACACATAAATACATCCCACTAGACCCGAACGAAATGGATCCTCAGTTTAACTCTTTTAGAAAAGAGTTAAAGAGTTTTAGAAAAGGTAGTACAAGGTTGCAAAATTAAAGAGGCAAAGAAGAGAATAAATGCAAAATACGGTCTCATTTCTGTGTCTCCAACACCCAGGTCTGCCATGCTGAGATAACCTGAGGCACAAATTTTCTGAGGCCGGAGAGTACTGGTCTCTTGTGTTTCTGTTTTATTCATGCCAACAATTATGTGTATATATATATGTATATATATATATGTGTATATACACAATCACATTTGTTTCTATTTAAACTTTTTACGATAGGTGTATGCATATCATAGTCTTTCCTCCCCTTTTAAAGAAATAAATGCAAGCATACCATAGGCACTACCCTCCATGCTTTTACATTTAAGACTGTACAACTCACAAATTGTTCCATATCCCTAAAGGTCTTTCTTATTCCTTTATTACAGCTGCATAATATTAAACTGTCAGAATGCATTTAACTATTACCTTACTAATGGACACTTGGTTCATTTGTGATTTTTTTTTTGTTCTATTATAAGCAATGTTTCATTGCATACATGATTTCTCATATATGCAAGAATGCCTAGAGGATAAATTCTTTGAATTAGAATTGCTACATAGTAGCATTCAATACACGTGGCTTTGATTAACTATCACAAACTGTCGTCCACAGAAGTACTCGTACCCCCTTGCCTTCTGTATACGGAGATGCCTCTTTCTTCACATCCTTGCCAGCAAAGTTTGTCTTAAAAATTTTTAATCTTGATCGATCTGATAGATTAAAAAAATAGTATTGGAATGTGGTTTTTCGTGTACATTTCTTTTATTATGAATTCAGCTTTTTTTTTTTTTTTTTTTTTTTTTTTTTTTTTTAGTATGAATGTACCCTTTTGACCCTGTTTCTGTTGTCACATCTTTCTCTCTCTTCTGCCTCCTTCCACCTTAAAAATCCTTCTGATTAGTTGGGTTCAGCCCCAATTTTTTTAAAATAATTTTTTCATGTTTATTTAGTTTTAGAGAAAAAGAGACAGGATGGGAGAGGGGAAGAGAGAGGAGACAGGATCTGAAGTGGGCTCTTACAGAGAGCCCGATGAGGGGCTCGAATTCATGAACCATGAGATCATGACCTGAGTGGAAATCAGATGCTTATGACTGAGTCACCCAGGTGTCCCTGGTCCACCTCAATTTTAAGGTCAGCCATAAGCAACATTAATTCCATTGTAATTTGGGCTCCTCATAGGTTTCTTTGTATTCTTTTGCTCTGGTGATATTTGTTACTGATGCTTAGTTCTTTGTGTATTAAGGAAAATAGCCCTTTGAGGCAGGAATTGCAGATGAGTTCTTGCTCTTCCCGTAGCTTGTTATTTGCCTTTGCTTATGGCGATTCTTAGCTTGAAAAATCTTAAATTTTATATAATAGAATTTATCTGCTTTTTCTTTTGGCTCTGGGGCCCCCCCCCCCCCCCCCCCCCCGCCCCGCCCATACTTGGGCCTTCCTTGCTCTGAGGTTAACTAAAGAATTCTCCTGTGACTTCTTCTGGTTTTATGATACTATTTTATTTTATTTTTAAACTTAAATGTTTTTGCCACCTGGAATGTGTTTTGATGTAATGTATAACAAATAACTCCAACTTTCCCCCCACCCCCCCTCCGATGACCACCCAGCTAATTTACCATTACCTTTTCCGTGTTGATTTGAAATTCATTTTTGTTGCTATATAATAATTTTATGTATTTGGATTAATTTCAGTTTGGTGTCTTGATCTGTCTGGTTATTTATGTACTAGGATCACACTGTTTAGTAGCCTCATGTTTAAATATCTGATAGAGATGATTCCCCCTCATTATTTTCCTGGTTATTCTTATTTGTCCATTTTCCCATATGAACTTTAGAATTTGTCCATTTAAAAAATCCTATCGCTTATTTAATTGGAATCGTGTTAAAATTTATGGACTAATACCAGGAGAACTGATGATATCTTTATGATATAGAGATTTCCTATCCAAGAACATATTAAGTTTTTCCATCTGTTCAAGTCTTTTCTGTGATTTAAAGTTTTCTTCACATCTTATATGTTTAGTTAAGCTTATTTCTAGGGGATATTTTATTGTTGCTATTGGAAATAGGATTTTTCTTCCATTTTACCTTCTAATTATCTCTACAAATATTGCTGATTTCTATATAAAAATATTTCTATATATACATCATATATAGAAATTCCTATACACAGGAATAGAGAAGGAGAAAGAAAGAAGCCCAGGAAGGTGCTGCACTGCACAGGGCCTGAAGCAAGGCCCGATTCCATGAACTGCGAGATCATGACCTGAGCAGAGATTAAGAGTTGGGCTTAACTGACTGGGCTCGAACCCACAAACCATGAGATCACTACCTGAGCTGAAGTCAGATGCTTAACCGACTGAGCCACCCAGGCACCCCAATTCTTAATTTTTTTTATTGAAGTATAGTTGACAGACAGTGTTATATTAGTTTCAGGTATAAAGCATAGTGGTTCGACATCTCTCTACATTGTGTTCCCCATAGGTGTAGCTAACCTCGGTCACCATACAATGCTACTATAATACCATTGACTATATTCCCTATATTGTACTTTTTATCTCTGTGGCTTATTCATTGTATAAGAGAGAGAGACAGAGAGAGAGAGAGAGAGAGAGACCTTTATCCCTTCATCTTTTTTTTTTAATGTTTATGAGAGTGTGAGGGGCAGAAAGAGAGGGGGGGACAGAGGATCAGAAGTGGACTCTGCACTGACAGCAGAGAGCCCGATGTGGGTCTTGAACTCACAAACTGTGAGAACATGACCTGAGCTGAAAGTGGATGCTCAACCAACTGAGCCACCCAGATGCCCCTATCCATCCATCTTTTGATGAACACTCAGGTTGCTTTCATTTCTTGGCTATTATAAGTAATGCTGCAATAAATCTAGAGGTTCATATATCTTTGTGAATTAGTGTTTTTATTTTCTTTGGGTAAATACCCAGTAGGACAAGTACTAGATCATAGGTATTTCTATTTTTAATTTTTTGAGGCAGTCCAATACTATTTTCCACAGTGGCTGCACCAATTTACATTCCTACCAACAGTGAATAAGGATTCATTTTCCTCCACGTTCTTGCTAACATTCTTGTCATTTCTTATCTTTTTGATACTAGACATTCTGACAGGTGTAAGGTGATATTTCCTATGGTTTTGACTTGCATTTCCCTGATGATTAGTGATGTTGAACACCTTTTCATGTGTCTGTTGGCCATCTGTAGGTCTTCTTTGGAAAAAAATTTCTATTCATGTCTTCTACCCATATTTTTTAAACAGATTATTTGGGGCTTTTGTTTTGGTGTTCAGTCATATAAGTTCTTTTTACATATTGTGGTTATTAACCCCTTATTGAATCTATCATTTGCAAATATCTTCTCCCATTCGGTAGGTTGCCTTTTCATTTTGTTGATTTCCTTTGCTGTGCAAAAGCTTTTTATTCTGGTGTAGACCTAATAGTTTATTTCTGCTTAGGTTTCCCTTGCCTGAGGAGACATATCTGGAAAAATGTTGCTGAGGCCCACGTCCAGGAGATTACTGCCTACATTTTCTTCTAGGAGTTTTATAGTTTCAGGTCTCACATTTAGATTCTTAACCCATTTTGAGTTAATTTTTGTGTATGATGTGAGATGTGGTCCGGTTTCATTCTTTTGCATGTAGCTGCTTAGTTTTCCCAACACCATTTGTTGAAAACACTTCTTTTCCCCATCGTATATTCTTGTTTCCTATGTCAGATTAATTGACTCTATAAGCATGGGTTTATTTCTGGATTCTCTATTCTGTTCCACTGAGCTATGTGTCTGTTTTTGTGCCAGTCCATGCTGTTTTGATTACCACAGCTTTGTAACACACCTTGAACTCTGGAATTGTGATAGCTCCAGCTTTGTTGTTCTCTAAGATTGCTTTGGCTATTCAGGGTTTTGTGATTCCATACAAATCTTAGTATTATTTGTTCTAGTTCTGTCAAAAACACTATTGTCATTCTGATAGGGATTGCACTGAATCTGTAGATTGCTGTGTGTAGTATGGACATTTTAGAAATTCTTTTTTTTTTTTATAATGTTTATTTATTTTTGAGAGAGAGACAGAGTGTGAGTGGGGGAGGAGCAGAGAGAGAGGGAGACACAGAATCCGAAGCAGGCTCCAGGCTCTGAGCTGTCTGCACAGAGCCCGATGCGGGGCTCGAACTCGCGGACTGAGAGATCATGACCTGAGCCGAAGTCGGACGCTTATCGACTGAGCCACCCAGGCGCCCCGACATTTTAGAAATTCTAATTCTTCTACTCCATGAGCATGGAATGGCTTTCCATTTGTTTTGTGTCCTCTTCAATTTCTTTCATCAACGTTTTATAGTTTTCAGAGTAAAGGTCTTTTACCTCCTTAGTTAAGTTTATTCCTGGATATTTTATCCCTTTTGGTGCAATTTTTATCTTCATTTCTCTTTCTGCTATTTTGTTATTAGTATACAGAAACACAACCAACTTCTGTATATTAATTTTGTATTCTGAAAATTTACTGAATTCATTTATTCTAATAGTTTTGGTGAAGTTTTTAGGGTTTTCTATGGATAGCATCAAGTCATCTATAAATAGTGACAGTTTAACTCTTCCTTACCTCCTTGGATACATTTTTTCTTTTTTTATCTGATTGCTATGGCTAGGACTTCCAGTACTATGTTGAATGAAAGTGGTGAGAGTGGACATCCTTGTCTTGTTCCTGATGTCTGAGGGAAAGCTTACAGTTCTTCACCATTGAGGATGATGTTAGCTGTGGATCTGTCATAAATGGCCTTTGTTATGTTGAGGTATATTCTCTCTAAACCCACTGTGTTGAGAGTTTTTGTCTTTAATGGATGTTGTTCTTTGTCAGATGCCTTTTCTGCATCTGTTGAGATGATCAAGAGTTTTATCCTTGGTTTTGTTAATGTGGTGTATCATGTCGATTGAGCTGTGGATATGGACCCATCCTTGCATCCCTGGAATACATCCCACTTGATCATGGTGCATGATCCTTTTTAAAAAAAAATTTTTTTTTTGACGTTTATTTATTTTTGAGACAAGGAGAGACAGAGCATGAATGGGGGAGGGTCAGAGAGAGGGAGACACAGAATCCAAAACAGGCTCCAGGCTCTGAGCAGTCAGCACAGAGCCCGATGCGGGGCTCGAACTCACGGAGTGCGAGATCATGACCTGAGCCGAAGTTGGACGCTTAACCGACTGAGCCACCCAGGTGCCCCTGATCCTTTTAATATATTGTTGAATGCAGTTTGCTGATACTTTGTTGAGGATGTCTGTGTCTATGTTCACAAAGGATACTGGCCTTTTGTTTTCTTCTTTGTAGTCTTTGTGTGGTGTTGGTATCAGGGTAATGCTGGCCTTGTAGAATATATTTGGGGGCTTTTTCCCTCTTCTTTTTTTTGGAATAGTTTGAGAAGACAGGTATTAACTTTCTTTAAATGTTTGGTAGAATCTGTCCTGGATTTTTGTTTGTTGAGCTTTTTGATTACAGATTCAATTTTGTTATTTATTGGACTGTTCAGGTTTTCTGTTTCTTCCTGATTCAGTTTTGGAAGGTTCTATGTCTCTAGGAATGTGTCCATTTCCTCTGAGTTGTCCAATTTGTTGGCATATAACTTTTTATAGTATATATGCTTTGTATTTCTGCGGTGTTTGTTCTCCTTTCATTTCTGATATTATTTATTTGAGTCTTTTCTCTGTTTTTATGAGGATGGTAAAGATTTATCAATTTTATCTTTTCAAAGAACCATCTCTTCCATACTTTGATTTTTTCTATTTTTTTAATGTTTTATTTATTTTTGAGAGAGAGAGGGAGGGAGGGAGGGAGAGAGAGGTGGAGGGACAGAGAGAGGGAGACATAGAATCTGAAGTAGGCTCCAGGCTCTGAGCTGTCAGCACAGAGTCTGATGCGGGGCTGGAACCCACCAACCATGAGATCATGACCTGAGCTGAAGTTGGACGCCTAACCGACTGAGCCACCAGGCACCCCAATCTTTTCTATATAAGTCTCTATTTTATTTCTGCTCTCATCTTATTTCTTTCTAACTTTGGGCTTTGTTCTTTTTCTAGTTGATTTAGGTGTAAAATTAGATTTTTTTTTTTTTTTTCTCGAGATAGGCCTGTATTGCTCTAATTTCCCTCTTGGAACTGCTTTTGCTGTGTCCCAAATATTTTGTACCATTGTGTTTTCATTTTCATTTGTCACTGTATATTTAAAAAAAATTACCTTTTATTTCTTTGTTGACCCTGTAGGCTGTTTAGTAGCATGTGCTTTAGCCTCCACATGTTTGTGTTTTTTTCCAGTTTTTTCCTTGTAATTGATTTCCAGTTTCATTCGGTTGTGGTTGAAAAAGATGCTTGATATGATTTCAGTCTTCTTAAACTTATTGGGACTTGTTTTGTAGCCTAATGTGTGATCTATCCTGGAGAATGTTTCATGTGCACTTGAGAAGAATGTGTATTCTGTTGTTTGGGGATGGAATGTTTTGTTTGTATCTGTTAAGTCCATCTGATCTAATGTGTCATTCAAAGACACTCTTTTGTTACTGATTTTCTGCCTGGATGATCTATTCATTGATGTAAGTGGGGTGTTAAAATCCCTTACTATTCATCTGTTACTATCAATTTCTCCCTAAATGTCTGTTAATATTTGGATTATGTATTTGGATGCTTCCATGTTAGGTGCATAGATATTTACAATTGTTATATCCCTTGTTGGATTGGTCCCTTTATCATTATGTAGTGCCCTTCTTTGTCTCTTATTACAGTCTTTGTTTAAAACTCTATCTTGGGGCGCCTGGGTGGCTCAGTCGGTTGGGCGGCCGACTTTGGCTCAGGTCATGATCTCGCGGTCCGTGAGTTCAAGCCCCGCGTCGGGCTCTGTGCTGACAGTTCAGAGCCTGGAGCCTGTTTCGGATTCTGTGTCTCCCTCTCTCTGACCCTCCCCCGTTCATGCTCTGTCTCTCTCTGTCTCAAAAATAAATAAACGTTAAAAAAAAAAATAAAAAAAAATAAAACTCTATCTTGTCTGATACAAATATTGGCTTTTTTCCCCCACTTCCATAATCATGGAATATCTTTTTCCATTCTTTTCACTTTAAGTCTCTATGTGTCTTTAGGTCTGAAGTGAGTTTGTCATAGGCAATATTAGACAGGACTTGTTTTTTTAAATTCATTCTGTCACCTTGTGTCTTTTGATTAGAACATTTAGACCACGTACATTTAAAGTGATTATTGATAGGTATGTACTTATGGCTATTTTGCTAACTGTTTTTTGGCTGTTTTTACAGTTCTTCTGTTTTTTTTTTTCTCTTGATCTCTTTCCTTGTGTAATTGACTTTCTCTAGTGTTATGCTTGACTTTCTCTTTATTTTTATGTATGTATCTATATGTATAATAGATGTGTTTGTGTGTATGTGTGGTTATGAGATTTATACATAACATCCCAAGTACATAGTAGTCTATATTATGTTGATAGTCACTTAAGTTCTAACACATTCTGAAACCATTTCATTTTACTCCCCACTCCATGTTTTATGTATATGTCATCATATTTTATATCTTGTATTTTGTGAGTCCCTTAACTCATTTTTTTTTTGATATAATTGATTTTCTACTTTGGTCTTTAACTTTCACACTAGCGTTTAAGTGATTTCTCTACTACCTTTATATTTGCTTTTACTCACGTGAATTTTCCTTTTCATAATTTTCTTCTAAGTATGGACCTTTCTTTTCCACTTAAGAGTCCTTTTAACATTTTTTGTAAGGCCGGTTAAGTGGTTCTTTACCTTCTGTTTATCTGGGAAACTATCTCTCCTTCAAATCTGAATGGTAATCTTGCTGGGTATTCGTGGTTCTAGGTTTTTCCTTTCAGCACTTTGAGTATATCATGCCAGTCCCTTCGGGCTTGGAAGTTTTCTGCTGAACTCAGCTGATAGCCTTATGGGTTTTCCTTTGTAGGTAACTAGCTGCTTCTCTTCCTGTTTTTAAAATTCTTAACTTTAATCCTTGGTATTTTAATGATTAAGTGTTCTAGTGTGCACCTCCTTGGGTTTATTTGGTTTGGAAATTTCTTATTATATTTTATTTTTGAGAGAGAGAGAGAGGCGCAGAGAGAGAATCTCAAGCAGAATCTGTGCTGTCAGCACAGAGCCTAAAATGGGGCTTGATCTCACCAAAGGTGAGATCATAACTGGAGCCAAAACCAAGAGTTGGAGGCTTAACCAACTCAGCCACTGAGGCATCCCGGAACTCTTTGTTTCTTGAACCTAGATGTCTGGTTACTTTCCTAGGTTAGGGATGTTTTCAGGTATTTCTTCACCTAAGTTTTCTGCCTCTTTATCTCTTCTCCTTTTGAGACCCCCTATAACATGAATGTTTGTTCACCTGATGTTCAAGAGATCCCTTGACATATCCTAATTCCTAATTTTTTAAAGTCTTTATTTTTATTGTTCTGATTGGGTGTTTTTCATTTTCCTATCTTAGAAATTGCTAATCGGTTCTTCTGCATCTTCTCATCTACTATGATTCCCTCTAGTGTATTTTTCATTTCAGTTATTATAATCTTAAGCTCTGTTTGGTTCCTTTTTATATGTTCTCACTATTGAAACTCTCATTGAGTTCATCTGCTGTTCTCTAAAGCCTGGTAAGCATCTTTATGACCATTACTTTGAATTTCTTTATCAGATATGTTGCTTATCTGTTTCATTTAGTTCTTTTGTTGACGTTTTGTTTTTTTTCTTTCTTTGGAGTATATTCTTCTGTCTCATTTTGTTTGACTTTGTGTTTGTGCCTATGAATTAGGCAGAACAACTACTTCTCCTAAACTTGAAGGATCGGTCTTGAGTATAATCACCCCCTGTGTAAACTGTGTGTCTGGTTACTTTGGCTGGGGAGCTGGAGGTATGTCTGGTGTGGGCTGGGGGTCTTGGAGCACTCCATGCTGGGCTGCCCTGGTGGGATGGCTGGAGCTGATGTGGGTGTGGGATGGGCTAGTCCCAGGGCTCTCTGCACAGAGGGCACCCTGGAAGGATAACTGAAGCTGCAGTGGGTGCAAGCCAGGGAAACCTCAGGCGCTCTATGCAGAGGGTGGGCTAGTAGGACTGCTGAAGCTGAAGCAGGTGTGGGTTGGGGATGTCCTGTGGCTCGCCACTCAGAGGACACCCTGGCTGGACAGCTGACGCCGGAGTGAGTGCAGTCTGGGAGGTCCCAGGGCACCCCATGCAGGGGGCACCTTGGTGGGGCAACAGGAGCCAAGGTGGGTGCTGGCCAGAAGGTCCTGGGGCAGTCGGCCCTGGAGGTGCCATAGCAAGTCCTCTAGAGCTGAAACGGTGTGGTCCTGGAGTTTTCCAGGCTGCTTTGCGCCTGTGTTGTGTTGGCAAGCTGGCTGCAGCTGTAGTGAGCACTGATCAGGGGTATCCTGGTGTGCACTACACTGGGGCCACCTGGGTGGGATGGCTGGGACGGGTGTGGGCTATGGGCCTGGGGCTTACTAAGGTGGTAGGCCACTAGGGGCCCCAGACTCTGCTCCTATGCATGCTATCAAGGTAGAGAGAGAACATAAATTGTGGCAGTCACCAGCCCCTCAGATCTGGAGAGAATACACACAGCTCCCCCACCATTTGGCTGAGTTCTAGGGCTGGATGTTTTATATTCTAATTGCTCTTTCAAACTGTGGCTTTTTTTCTGTGTCCCATGGCAGATGCACCTGTTCATGGTCCCTCAACACACAGCACTGGGGTGGAGTTTCCCTTGCTTACTGTGTCTCTGACTCTCTGGCTGCTATGTAGTCTATCTTTTGGTGTGTAGAAGCTATTTAGTCAGCCTTCAGTTCTTCAGAAGGAATTGCCTAGTAAATAAGTGTAGATTTGGTGTGTTCTTGGAGGTAGTGAGTTTGAGGTCTTCCTACCTCACTCTGTTGAACCAGAGCCCATTTTTATTTTTGAAGAAGCATCAAATTGTTTTCATAGGAGGAGCATCAATTTATATTCCCACCAATAGTGCACAAGTGTTCCCTTTTCTCCATATCCTGGATAGTACTTGTTATCTGTGGTCTTTCTGATAATAGTTATTCTAACAGGTATAAGGTAATATCTCACTGTGGTTTTCCCCTTGGTTGGAATGAGATATCATTGACATACAGCAGAAATTTAAGGTATACACCATAACGATTTGATTTACATATATCATAAAATGATTATCACAATAAGTTTGGTTCACATCTGTCATCTTGTATAGATAATTAAAGAAAAAGAGAAATTGTCATGAGAGCTCTTACGATCTACTCTTTTAACTTTCATGTATATATATACACACACACCATAGACGGTGTTAACTATAAGCCATCATGTTGCATATGATATATATTCCTAGCACTTATAGCTGAAAGTTAGCAAATTTTGATCACCTTCACCCACTTTCCCCTCCCCACACCCTCTGCCTCTGGTAACCAAAAATCTGATCTCTATGAGTTTTGTTTTATTTTCAATTCAGATTCCATATATAAGTGAGATCACACAGTATTTGTCTTCTCTGTATGGCTTATTTCACTAAACGTAATGCCCTCAGGATTCATCCATGTTGTCACAAAGGCAGAATTTCCTTTTGTTAAAATTGTGGAATAATACTGCATTGTGTGTATATATTAATATATACCACAACTTCTTTATCTATTTTATCTATTTCCTATGTATTTCTCTATCTTTATCTATTCATCCACTTAGTTTGTTTCCATGACTTGCTATTGTAAATAATGCTGCCATGAGCATGGGGGTACAGATATCTCTGATACAGTGTTTTCATTTCCTTTCAATATATTCTCAGAAATGGGATTGCTGGATCATATGGTGGTTTCCTTTTTTTAAATTTTTGAGAAACTCACTATGGTTTTCCACAGTGCCTGTACAAATGTGAAATCCCACTAATGATGCACAAGTACTCTCTTTACTCCATATCCACACCAGGATTTGTTATAGTTTGTGTTTTTGATGATGGCCCTACTGACAGGTGTAAGATGATGTCTCATTGTGGTTTTGATTTACATTTATACGATGATTGGTGATCTTGAGCATCTTTTCATGTATCCGTTGGCCATTCGCATATCATTTTTGGACTAAAGTCTATTTGGGCCCTTTCCCCATTTTAGAATAGCATTATTTGAGTTTGTTTTTGTCTTTTTTTTTTTTTTTTTTTTTGCTGTTGAATTCTATGAGTTTTCTGTATATTTTGGATATTAGCCCCTTGTCAGATAAGTGACTTGCAAATATTTTTTTCCATTTCATAGGTTGTCTTTTTATTTTCGTTGATCATTTCTTTAGCTATGAAGAGATTTTTAGTTTGTTTATTTTGCTTCTGTTGCTTGTAGTTTATTTTTCATATCCAAAAAAATCAAAGCCAACACACATGTCAAGTAGCTTTTTTTCCTTGTTTTCTTCAACGAGTTTTATGACTTTAGGTCTTATTATTTAAGTTATCTAATTTAATCCAATTTGAATCATTTTTTTGAATTGTGTAAGATAGGAGTCTAGTTTCATTCTTTTACATGTGGATATCCAAATTTTCCTGGCACAATTTATTGTCCTTCATTCATAGAGTATTCTTAGCTTCCTTGTCAAATATTGGTTGACTGTATATGCTTGGGTTAATTTCTGGGTTCTCTCTATTGGGGTGTGTGTGTGTGTGTGTGTGTGTGTGTGTGTGTGTGTGTGATGCCAGTATCCTACTGTTTTGATTACTATTGTTTTATACTTTCTTCAAAATGAAGAAGGGTGATGCCTCCAGTTTTTTTCTTGTTTCTCAAGATTATCATTTGGCTATTTGGGGTATTTTGTGGTTCCGTGAAAATTTTATGATTTTCTACTTCTGGAAAAATTGCCATTGTATACCTAATAGAGATTTCATCAAATCTATAGATGGCTGTTGGTAGTATCGACGTTTTAACAAAATTCTTCCAGTCCATGAGCATGGGATACATTTCCATTTCTTTGTGTCTTCTTCAGTTTATTTCATCAATGTTTTGTACTTTTAAATATAGCGATCTTTCACCTCCTTGGTTAAATTTCTTCCTAAATGTTTGTTTTTGATATTTTTGTAAATGAGATCATTTTTTCTTTTTTCTTTTTCAGATAATTTGTTGTTAGTATATAGAAATGCTATTGATTTTTACATGTGAATTTTGTTCCTGCAACTTTACTGAATTCATTGATTAGCTCTAACAGGTTTTTTTGGTAGAGTATTTAGGATTTTCTATATATAAAATAATGTTATCTGCAACAGTGACAGTTTTCTTTCTTTCCAATTCTGATGCCTTTATTTCTTTTCTTTTCCTGATTGCTCCAGCTAAGACTTTCAGTATTATGTTAAATAAAAGTGGTAAGAATAGGCATTCTTGTCTTATTCCTGATCTTAGAGGAAAAGTTTTCAATTTTTTACCATTGCTTATGTTAGCTGTGAGCTTGCCATATATGGCCTTTATTGTGTTGAGGTATATCCCCTTATACTTAGTTTGTTGAGAGTTTTTTTCTTCTTTTTTATCATGAGTGTTGAATTTTGCCTAATGCCTTTTCTACGTCTATTAAAGTGAAAGATAAAAATCATACGATTAATGTATAACATTGATTTTGTGGATGTTGAGTCATATTTGAATTCCTAGCGTAAATCCCACTTGATCATGATGTATGATCCTTTTAATGTATTTATTTGGTTTGCTAATATTTGTTGAGGATATTTGCATCAATGCTCCTCAGAAATGTTAACCTAAATTTTTCTTTTTTGTAGTGTCCTTCTCTGGTTTTGAGATCAGGGTAATGCTAGCCTCTTAAAATGAGTTTGGGAATATTTTCTCCTCTTCTGGTTTTTTTTTTTGTTTGTTTGTTTGTTTGTTTGTTTTTAGAAGAGTTTTTTAGAAAGATTAGTTTAAATTTTTTCTTTAAATGCTTGGAAGAATTCATCAATGGAACCATATGGTCCTGGACTTTTGTTTGTTGATCTGATCTCTTTACTAATAACCCAGTCTGTTTACATTTTCTACTTCTTTCTAGTACAATCTTGGTAGGTTTCACATTTCTAGGAATTTACCCATTTCTTGTTGGTTGTCCAACTTGTTGGTATATAATTTTTCCTGGTCTCTTAGGTATCTTTGTATCCTTTTTATCTGTGTATCCATTGTAATGTTTCCGCTTTAATTTGAGTTTGAGTCTTCTCTTTTTTAAGTCTAGCTAAAGATGTCTCATTTTTTTTTTAATCTTTATAAAACAAGCTCCTGGTTTCATTGACTTTTTTTCTATTTTCTTTTTGTCTGTATCTAATTTATTCTCTGGCCTTTATTATTTCTTTCATTCCAACTTTGTGCTAGTTTGTCCTTGTTTTTCTAGTTCCTTGAGGTGTGAAGTTAGGTTTTTATTTGAGTTTTGTGTTTATTACTATGAACTTTCCTCTTAGAACTGCTTTTGCAGTCTCCCATAATTTTGGTATGCTGTATTTCCGTTTTCATTTGTCTCCAGGTATTTTTTTAGAATTATCTGTTTGAATACTTTGATTTATGGGTTGTTCATTAGCATGCTGTTTAATCTCCGCTAATCTGTGAATTTTTCAACCTTCTAGTAATTGATTTCTAGTTTTCTACCATTGTGGTTGGGAAAGATGCTTGATATGATTTCAGTCTTAAATTTACTGAGACTTGTTTTGTCGTCTAACATATGATCTATCCTAGAGAATATTTCATGAGCACTTGAGAAGAATGTATATTTTGCTGCTGTTGGATAGAATGTTTCGTAAACATCTGTGAGGTCCATCTGGTCTAAAGTAGAGTTTAAATCCTATGTTTCCTCATTAATTTTTTTGTCTGGATAATTTATCCATTGTTGGAAGTGGGGTATTGAAGTCCTCTATTATTGCACAGCTGTTTATTTCTCCCTCCTGATCGGTTACTATTTGCTTTATATATTTAGGTGTTCTTCTTTTGGGTGTTAAGTATTTATGAATGTTACACTCTTGTTGCTTTGACAGATTTATCAGTATATAGTGACTTTTGTCTCTCTCTCTCTCTCTTTTTAAAAGTTAAATTCCAGTTAGTTAATACACTGTGTAGAATCCAGTGATTCATCACTTACGTATAATACCCAGTGCTTATCCCAACAAGTGCCCTCCTTAATGCCCATCATCCATTTAGTGCCTCCCCCACCCACCTTCCCTCCAGCAACCCTCAGTTCTCTGAATTTAAGAGTCTCCTATGGTTTGCCTCCCTCTCCATTTTTATCTTCTTTTTCCTTCCGTTGCCCTATGTGCATTTGTTTTGTTTCTTAAATTCCACATACAGGTGAAATCAAATCATTTCTTCCTCCAACTGACTCATTTCTCTTAGCAAGATACACTCTAGTTCCATCCACATTGTTGCAAATGGCAAGATTTCATTCTTTTTGATCACCAAGTAATATTCCATTGTGTGTGCGCATGCACACACACACACACACACACACACACACACCCCACATCTCTTTTTTCAGAGGGAGGGAGGGAGAGTGCGTGCAAGTGAGAGAGGGGCAGAGAAAGAGAGTCCCAGGAGAGGCAGAGGGAAAGGGAGAGAGAAGTGGGGCTTGAGCTCCCAAACTGTGAGATCATGACGTGAGCTGAAGTCAAATGTTAAATGACTGAGCCACCCAAAGACCTATACCATATCTTCTTTATACATTCATCAGCTGATAAACATTTGGGCTCTTTCCATAATTGGAATATTATTGATAGTGCTGCTATAAACATTGGGGAGCACGTGTCCCTTCAACTCAGCATTTTTGTACCCTTTGGATAAATACCTAGTAGTGCAATTGCTGGGTTGTAGGATAGTTCTATTTTTTTCCCTCCAGGGTACATTTACTTAATTTTTTAAAAATTTATTCTCAAGTTAACATACCGTGTAGTCTTGGCTTCAGGAGTAGAAACATCACATATTTTCCCCACCCCCATCAACTCTGTTTGCTCTCTGTACTTAAAGTCTCTTAGGGTTTGCCTCCCTCTTTGTTTTTATCTTATTTTTCCTTCCCTTCCCCTATAATCATCTGTTAAGTTTCTCAAATTCCACATATAAATGAAATCATGTGATATGTCTTTCTCTGACTTATTTTGCTTACCATAATGCCTTCCAGTTCCATCCATGTTGTTGCAAATGGCAAGACTTCATTCCTTTTCATCGCTGAGTGGTATGCCATTGCATATATATATATACACATCTTCTTGGAATATACACATTCCATTGCATATATGCACATCTTAATTCATTCATCAGTTGATGGACACTTGGGCTCTCTCCATAATTTGGCTATTGTTGATAGCATTTCTATAAACATTGGGGTGCATGTGCCCCTTTAAATCAGCACCCCTGTATCCCTTGGATAAATTCCTAGTAGTGTCATTGCTGCGTCATAAGGTAATTCTATTTTTAATTATTTGAGGAACTTCCACACTGTTTTCCAGAGTGGCTGCACCAGTTTGCATTCCCACCAGCAGTGCAAGAGGATTCCCCTTTCTCCGCATCCTTACCAGCATCTGTTGTTCCCTGACTTGTTAGTTTTAGCCACTCTGACTGGTGTGAGGTGATGTCTCAATGTAGTTTTGTTTTGTATTTCCCTGATGATGAGTGATGTTGATCACCTTTTCATGTGTCTGTTGGCCATCTGGATGTCTTCTTTGGAAAAGTGTCTATTCGTGTATTTTGCCTATTTCTTCACTGGATTATTTGTTTTTAGGGTGTTGAGTTTGGTAAGTTCTTTATAGATTTTTGACACTAACCCTTTATTGGATAGATCATTTGCAAATATCTTCTCCCATTCTGTTGGTTGCCTTTTAGTTTTGTTATTTTCTTTACTGTGCAGAGGTTTTGTTATCCTAAACGATTTTTTTTTAATGTTTGTTTATTTTTGAGAGAGAGAGTGCGAGCCGGGGAGAGGCAGAGAAAGCGGGGACACAGAAGCTGAAGCAGACTCCTGGCTCTGCTTTTAGCACAGAGCCCAACTTGGGGCTTGAACCCATGAAAGTTTTTACCTTGATGAGGTCCCAATAGCTCATTTTTACTTTTATTTCTCTTGCCTTCAGAGACCTATCAAGTAAGAAGTTGCTGCAACCCAGATTAAGGGGGTTGCTTCCTGTTTTCTCCTGTAGGATTTTGACGGTTTCCTGTCTTACATTTAGATCCTTCATCCATTTTGAATTTATTGTTGTGTATGGTGTAAGAAAGTGGTCCAGGTTCATTCTTTTTTTTTTTTTTTAATGTTTGTTTACTTTTGAGAGAGAGAGAGAGAGAGAGAGAGAGAGAGAGAGAGAGAGAACACACATGAGCAAGCGGGGGAGGGGCAGAGACAGATGGAGACATAGAATCCGAACAGGCTCCAGGCTCTGAGCTGTCAGCACAGAGCCGGATGTGGGGCTTGAACTCACAAACCGTGAGATCATGACCCAAGCGGAAGGCAGACACTTAACCGACTGAGCCATCCAGGTGCCCCAGTCCAGGTTCTACTTTATGTTGCTGTCCAGTTCTCCCAGCACCATTTGCTAAAGAGACTGCCTTTTTTCTATTGGATATTCTTTCCTGCTTTGTTGAAGTTTAGCTGGCTATATATTTGTGAGTCCACTTCTGGGTTCTCTTTTCTTTTTTTTTTAATTTTTTTTTTTCCAACATTTTTTTAATTTATTTTTGGGACAGAGAGAGACAGAGCATGAACGGGGGAGGGGCAGAGAGAGAGGGAGACACAGAATCAGAAACAGGCTCCAGGCTCCAAGCCATCAGCCCAGAGCCTGACGCGGGGCTCGAACTCACGGACGGCGAGATCGTGACCTGGCCGAAGTCGGACGCTTAACTGACTGCGCCACCCAGGCGCCCCATGGGTTCTCTTTTCTGTTCCATTGATCTATCTGCCTGCTTTTGTGCTAATACCATACTGTCTTGATGATTACAGCTTTGTAATATGGGTTAAAGTCTGGGATTGTAATGCCTCCAGCTTTGGTTTTCTTTTTCAACATTACTTTGGTTATTCAGGGTCTTTTGCGGTTCCACACAAATTTTAGAATTGTTTGTTCTGTGAAGAATGCTGGTGTTTTGATGGGTATTGCATTGAATATGTAGATTTGTTAAAAAAAATTAACAATATTTGTTCTTCCAGTCCATGAGCATGGAATGTTTTTCCATTTCTTTGTGTTGTCTTCAGTTTCTTTCATAAGCTTTCTATAGTTTTCAGTGTACAGATCTTTTACCTCTTTGATTAGGTTTATTCCTAGGGATTTTATGGTTTTTACTGAAATTGTAAATGGGATTAATTCCCCGATATCTCTTTATGTTGCTCCATTATTGGTGTATAGAAATGCAACAGGTTTCTGTACATTGATTTTTATATCCCGTGACTTCACTGAATTCTAGGATCAGCTCTGGCAGTTTTTTGGTGGAGTCTTTCAGGTTTTCCATGTAGAGTATCATGTCATTTGCGAAAAGTGAAAGTTTGACTTCTTTGCCAATTTGGATGCCTTTTATTTCATTTTGTTGTCTGATTGCTGAGGCTAGGATCTCCAACACTATGTTAAACAGTGGTGAGAGTGGACATCTCTGCTGTGTTCCTGATCTCGGGGGGAAAGCTCTCAGTTTTTCCCCATTGAGGATGATATTAGCTGTGGGCCTTTCATATATGGCTTTTATGATGTTAAGGTATGTTCCTTCTATCCTGACTTTCTGAGGGTTTTTATTAAGAAACATGCTATATTTTGGGGCACCTAGATAGCTCAGTCAGTTGGGCATCTGACTTCAGCTCAGGTCAGGATCTCATGGTTCGTAAGTTCGGGCTCTGCGTTGGGCTCTGTGCTGACAGCTCAGAGCCTGGAGCCTGCTTTGGATTCTGTGTCTCCCTCTCTCTCTGTCCCTCCCCTGCTCATACTCTGTCTCTCTCAAAAATAAATAAACATTAAAAAAAAAAGATGCTGTATTTTGTCAGATGCTTTTTCTGCATCTATTGACAGGATCGTGTGGTTCTTATCCTTTCTTTTATTAATGTGGTGTATCATGTTGATTGATTTGTGGATATTGAACCAGCCCTGCAGCCCAGGAATAAACCCCACTTGATCATGGTGAATAATTCTTTTAATGTACTATTGAATTCGATTTGCTAGTATCTTGAGAATTTTTGCATCCAGGTGCATCAGGGATATTGGCCTGTAATTCTCCCTTTTAGTGGGTTTTTGTCTGGTTTTGCAATCAAGGTAATGCTGGCTTCATAGAAGGAGTTTGGAAGCTTTATTTCCATTTTATTTTTTTTAATTTTTTGGAATAGTTTGAGAAGAATAGGTATTTATTCTTCTTGAAATGTCTGGTAGAGTTCCCTTGGGAAGCCATCTGGTCCAGGACTCTTGTTTGTTGGTAGATTTTTGATAACTGATTCAATTTCTGTGCTGGTTATAGGTCTGCTCAAATTTTCTATTTCTTGCTGTTTGAGTTTTGGGTAGTATGTGAGTGTCTAGAAATTTGCGTGTTTCTTCCAGATTGCCCAGTTTGTTGGTATGTAATTTTTTATAGTGTTCTCTTGTAATCGCTTGTATTTCTGTGATGTTGGTTGTGATCTCTCCTCTTTCATTTGTGATTTTATTTATTTGTGTCCTTGATAAGTTTGGCTAGGGGTTTATTGATTTTGTATATTTTTTCTTCACTGATCTGTTGTACTGCTTTTTGTTGTTGTTGTTTCTGTATCATTTATTTCTGTTCCAGTCTTTATTATTTCCCTTATTCTGCTGGCTTTAGGCTTTATTTGCTGCTCCTTTGAGATCTCCTTTAGGTATAAGGTTACTTTGTATATTTGGGACCTTTCTGGCTTCTTGAGATAGGCCTGAATTACAATGTACTTTCCTCTTAGGACTGTCTTTGCTGCATCCCAAAGGATTTGGACTGTCATATTTTCATTTTCATTTGCTTCCATGTATTTTTTAATTTCTTATTTCACCCATTCATTTTTTAGTAGAATGTTCTTTAACCTCCATGTATTTGAGGGCTTTCCATATTTTTTCTTGTGGTCGATTTCAAGTTTCATAGTGCTGTGATCTGAAAATATGCATGGTATAATCTCGATCTTTTTGTAACTATTGAGGGCTGATATGTAACCTAGTATGTGATCCGTTCTGGAGAACGTTCCATGTGCACTTGGGAAGAATGTGTATTCTGCTGCTTTAGGATGAAATGTTCTGAATATATCTGTTAAGTCCATCCGGTCCAGTGTGTCTTTCAAAGCCGTTGTTTCCTTGCTGATTTTCTGCCTAGATGATCTGTCAATTGTTGTACGTGGGGTTTTAAAGTCCCCTGCTATTATGGTATTATTATAAATGCATTTCTTTATGTTTCTTATTAATTGATATATATATTTGGGTGTTTCAAGTTGGGGGCATAAATATTTACAATTGTTGGATCTTCTTGATGGATAGATCCCTTAATTATGATATAATACCTTTCTTCATCCTTGTTGCAGCCTTGTTTTAAAATCTAGTTTGTCTTATATAAGTATGGCTATTCCGGGTTTCTTTTGACCTCCATTAGCATGATCAATGGTTTTCTGTCCCTTCACTTACAATCTGCAGGTATCTTTAGGTCTAAAGTTAGTCTCTTGCAAGCAGCATATAGATGGATCTCAGGTTTCTATCCATTCTAATACCCTATGTCTTTTGATTGGAGCATTTAGTCTATATATATTCAGAGTGATTATTGAAAGATACGAATTTAGTGCCATTGTGTTGTCTGTAGAGTTGGTGTTTCTGGTGATGTTCTCTGGTCCTTGGTGTTCTTTGTTGCTTTGGTCTTCTTTTTTTTTTCTCTCCTCAAAGAGCCCCCTCACCCCCGCCCTTAACATTTCTTGCAGGGCTGGTTTAGTGGTCACAAACTCCATTAGTTTTTGTTTGTCTGGGAAACTATCTCTCCTTCTGTTCTGAATGACAGCCTTGCTGGATAAAGAATTCTTGGCTGCATATTTTTCCCATTTAGCACATTGAATATTTCCTGCCACTACCTTCTGGCTTGCCAAATTTTCAGTGGACAGGCCTGCTGCTAGCCTTATTGGTCTACTCTAGTCAGTTAAGGACCTTTTGTCCCTACCTGCTTTCAGAGTTCTCTATCTTTGTATTTTGCAAGATTCACTGTTATGTCATGGTGTTGACCTGTTTTTGTTGATTTTGAGGGGGATTCTCTGTGCCTCTGGGACTTGAATGCCTGTTTCCTTCCACAGATTAGGGAAGTTCTCAGCTATAATTTGTTCAAATAAACCTTATGCCCCCTTTTCCCACTTTTCTTCTTCTGGGACTCATATAGATACTGTTTTGTTTTATGGAATCACTAAGTTTTCTAAGTATCCCCTCATGATCTAATAATTTCCTTTCCTTCTTCTTTTCAGCTGCATTATTTTCCATAATTTTATCTGCTATATCACCTATTCTTGCCTCAATCTTTGTTGTGACTATATTTGGTTAGTTTTGCATCTTAGTTTAGTATTTTTTATTTTAGCCTGACTAGTTTTTAGCTCTTTGATCTCTGCAGCAAGGGTTTCTCTAGTGTCTTCTATGCTTTTTTTTCAAGCCCAGCTAGTAGTCTTATGATTGTTGTTCTAAATTCTTGTCCACACTTAGATACAGGATGATTAGAAGCCAGACCTTCAGGCAGCAACTTTTAAAGTATGCAAATAGACCTCTTTTAGGGAAAGGCAGGTTGGGTATATCTGTCTTTTCCCTCTCTACTGAGCATTGGGGAGTAGCAGGTTAAAAAGTATTTCTTTTCTACTATTCTGTTGGATCTGGAACTCAGGTCCTACTGGCCACCAGAGTCCTACTGTAAATGGGTGTACCCCTTGGGCAGCAGCCACAAAAGGGCCACACATGTGTTTACAAGTTCTCTTCAGGATGACACCAGTGTTCTAGAACTGGACAGGGGAGAGTAGGAAGATGGTGTCTGCCAGCCTTCCCAATCTCTAGGGAGTATTGCAGACTGTCGCTGGATATATGCCTGACCCTCAGGCAGCAAATTTTAAAGTAAGCACGTAGACTTATTTCCAGGAAAGGCTGAGAGCTAGGCATATCTGTCTGGCTCTGCACTGAGCCCTAGGGTGTGGGATAAGCTTGGTGAAGTCTTGCAAGCCTATTAACTGTTTGCTTCGGTCTTGTGGATGCAATTGTGTTGGCTTTCAGACGTAAATGTTTTGGGGTCCCATCCCTACAGTGGAAATCTTAAAAGCTAAGAGACTAACTGTGGGTCCTAAACCTTCACTCAATGAGAAGCTGGGAATTGTGGGTTCACTCCTGATTATGTTGTGCCAGGAGTGGGGCTTATGGTGAGAGTGTGTCTTAATGTTTCCTACTTAGGTCAGTGTGGGGTTTTCTAATTCACTGAATGTATAAGAGTCACTCATCTAGTTTCTGGATTTCTTTCAGATGGAATTATTCAATGTGTAGTTATAGATTCGGTATGTTCATGGAGGAGGTGAGTTCAAGAACTTTCTATATTGCCATCTTGGAGGGGAACCTCTGAATTTTTGTTTATAATAGTTTGGGTTCTTTCAGTTTTTCCATGTGAACAATGTTATAATCTGCAAATAGTTATTTTATCTCCTCTATTCCAATTTTTATACCTCCATTTTTTCCCTACTGGTTGATTGTATTGGCTGGTGCCCCAAAACACTGCTAAATAATTGAGGTTATAGTGGATGATCTTGTCTTGTTTCTGACCTTTACTGAGAATTCTTCTACTATGTCCTAATTAAGCTGACTTTTGGGCTGAGGGAGGGAGGGAGGGAGAGGAGGCAGAAGGAGAAGAAGGGGTTATTTTGTTATCTTAAAGAAGTGTACATCTATTTCTTTAATGAAGGTTTTATATCAATAATAAGCAGTGATGAAATACACAGCCTGGCTGTGTAGTAGAGTGAATAAGCATTTGATTGAGACATCTGATTTGAAATGAATCTTCCTTTACCAGTCATGGCACAGCAAATCTTCCAGGTATATAAAACTATGAGGCCTCTACTTTGTGTCACTGGAGAACCAAGAGAATCCCTTTATGTATTACTCACTGTGCCCCACCTGCCTCTCCCAACCAGTGGTGAGAAGCACGAACACTGCTCAGAAGTATTGTTATCAAAGGAAAGAAATGGTTGCAAAGGAGCAAAGGAATGATTGAATGTTGGTGTATTAGTGTCCTATTGCTGCTGTAACAAGCTCAAATTTAGCAGCTTAAAACAACTCAATCTTACTTTCTTATAGTTCTACAATTCAGAAGTCTGAAATGGATCCCACTGGGCTAAAGTCAAGGTGTTGCCAGGGCCGTGTTCCTCCATGGAGGCTCAGGAGAGAGTCTGTTTTCTTTCCAGCTTCTACATGTTGTCTCCATTTTTTGACTCATGGGTCCACTTCTTCATCTTCAAAGCCAGCAACATGGCATATCCCTGATCATGCTTCTACAATCAACTTTTTCTCTGATTCTCTTCGTCTGCCTCTTCCTTCCACTTTCAAGACCCATTGTGACTATATTGGGGCCCATATACCCCAATACTGGGGCCCACCCCAGTATTAAGTTCATTTAGTTTCCAATCTTAACTCCAGCTGCAACCTTAATTCCCCTTTGCATGTAACCCAACACACTCAGCAGGTCCAGAGATGAGGACATCTTTGGGGATCATTTTTCTGCCTACCATCGGTGGCATACATTTAGGGAGGGTCTGTGGACTCTGAATGGAGGTGACCAAAACTAAGGGAACTACATGAAAAGGAGAGAAGGTGGCTAACGTTGAGGGATGACCCAGTTCTGGTACACTGTGCAAACCAGAAAGCCATATGAGCCAAGCCAATGCCTATAGACCCTCCACTGACTTTTAACAAAAATTAATAAACTTTATTTCTTTGGACCATCTTACATTTATAGCAAAGTTGGCAGAAAACACAAAGAGTTCACATCTAATCCACATCCCCATACGTGTACAGTCTCTACTGACTTTGAGGGAGCCCTACATGTCCCCTGTGCTGAGGGAGAGGTGATGGTTGTCCTTGTCACCAATATTTGGGGTGAAGTGGATGTGATGCCTGCTCTGGCCTTGATCAGATTCAATTTTGGCTTCTGTATGTGGCCACCCCTTTTTCCAATGACCCAAGGTAACTTCAGGACCCTGAAACAGAAGATAGGATCCTTAATGACTAGGGGGAGCAGAGACAGTAGTGCTGGAGAAAAAGTCCCCAACATCAGTATCGGTGAAGATAATTTCTATGGCACTCATACCAACGTTTAGATTCTTACTTTCCTTTGCTTTATGTCAGATAAAGGCAGAATGCAATAACATGTCAAATAATTATCCAATCTGTTAAGCCGAGGTGACATTTGGCTGGTTTGAATGGTTGTGGCTTAGAACTGCCGGCACCAGCCAACTGCCAGTGGCTTGGGACTCAAAGGCCGAATCAGGCCTGGGAAGTGGGTTTAGGAGTCTCTGTAGTACGAACGGATTTGACTTGGATAAAATCCAAATGTATCGAAGTTGAGGGCCTGGCAGGGTCTAAGTGATCCCAGGGGGAGAGCTGAAGAGCCAGACCCTTTGTTTGATGACTTGGCCACATGGGGTCACATATGTGAAGGGCCAAGCTGGCTTCAGCGAGCTTCCCATGGGAGCTGCCTTTGTGGAGCCTTACAAATAAAGTGTGCCACAGTGAAGTGTGATAGAGTTCAGGGCCAAGGGCTTTCATAGCAAACTCCAAGGGATGGTTTGCAATCTTGGTTGCACCTGAACTAGATTGCATTTAATATTGCTCGACATGAATGGACTGCTGGCTGGGGCTGATCTTTTTTGCTCCTTGGAAATTTTCGTTGTAATTGTTTTTCTGCAAAAGACTGTTTACGATGATGCTTTGAACCTATACTTCTTTTTCATCTCAATACCTCTGTCACTTCTGAGACAGTCTGGTGACAGTGTGCTTTAAGTGCTTCATCATGTGTCGCCTGGACTTTTTTCCTTTTTTATTTCACAGCTTTGGTAGAGGGGAGGGGGCCCCTGGACTTAGAAACAATAATAGTTTGTGGTCAAGGGTGAATATCTTGGATTGTTTAATTTGCCTTTGATCTCCAGGAGTCAACAAGATGCTAAATGCTTTATTAATCAATTAATCACTTAAATTTGGGGGTAAATCTAATACCTCATTAAACAGAGAGGCAAAGAAAGCCTTATTATCCATTCCTTGTGCCTGTCATAGCACAAAAAGGAACACATGATAGCTTCTCAGGCTGTATTTAAGAGCCTTATTTATCAAAGTAGCAAAAGATCCTGGTTTTCATCAGGACCTCAGAGTCCTTGCTGTGTGGACATTGGCTTTCACTGGTGCATATCTCTCTGTCCCTTTCTTGCATGGTGCCTCTGACAGGCAGGTCTCGGTGCAGAGGCCCAATGTAGGATGTACTGCCTTTCTTGATTGAAAAAAAAAAAAGTCAAATAGAATACTACCAGTTTGTTACACGTGTGTTGGACTTTAGCATTTACAAAGCACCATTATATGTAATATCTCCTAGAGACTCTTCAAATAGAGGAAACTACTCAGTGCTCCTGGGGAGTATTAATACACATTAATATGTATGTGGTATGTGTGCATACATCTCTATAGTATTTGAATGATTTATAATTTACAAAACACTCTTACAAATATATCCTCTCAAGGAGAGGAAGCTACTTAGTGCTCCTGCTCCCTTGGGTATAAATAAATATTAAATTGGGCTTAAGAGCACCAGGATTGCTTCCTCTGTTAAGTTAGACTCTTTACTTCAAACTTGGACCCCAGCAGTCTTGTAGCTTCACTGAGGACCACTGATTTGTGCCAGGAAGGACAGCATTATTTTGTTAATATAAGGCAACTCCTCAACTCTTTCAGAGTTTTCCTTTGATATGCTCATGATTTCTTGCAGCTAGAAGAATAGAGCTTAAAGCAGTAGCTCTTTTGCAAGCTGTCCTTAGTCTGCCTTTGGGATTTCCTGGCTAAATCTCTTGCTCTGTTTCCATTTTTAAGCCTCAGGTAAGTGGCCGTTCACTTCAGATACAAGTGAGTGTGTGGTGAGTCAGATGCCTGGTGGACGGATGTGCCTGCCCTAGGGTATTGTACATCCATGGGCATCGTTTCTGAATTCCATTGTATTTTCAGAGCTTCATTTCCCTTAGTGGTAAGGTACATCTTCTGACGTTTCTTTTTTTTGTCATCGTGGTTCAATAGAGATTGAAAGTACCATCAGGTGCTGAGTCTGCTCACATTTCTTGTCCCCCTCTGCTGCTTATTTTGGGTGCCGACCCTGACCCAGACTCTCTTTCTATTTGTTGACCCCTGCTCTACATTCAGAGGCCAATTCAATCTGCACGTCACTGGATCAGTGATGATAGTAATTATTCAACGAAGTGAGAATTATTGAAATAACTCTTTACTTGTAAGGCTGTCCATACTTACAGCCTACGTCATCTGCTCTATTCTTCTTAAAAGGCTGACTAGCTTTAAGGAAATCTGATGCTGGATCTCAAGAAACACCTTACGCTACACTTGTGAATAATCTTAAAGTTTCTTTGACGTCCATTTTTGCTGCCTTCCTTTAGTAACGGAGCCAGGTGATTTTTAGCCTCCGCTCTCCACTAGATGGCCTCCAGCCTTAAACTGCAGTTCTCGCATCCTGTGCAGCTACGTGTGGCCATGAGACTGAGTGCGAGTCAGTGGGATATGAGTGGGATAATGTATGCGACTTCTGCGTTTCTACTTAAACATGTTTACTCTGGCTTCTCTTTTCCCTTCCCACCACCTGTAAAGACAGGAGCGACCTTGTAAGCCATGTGCCAAGGGCAGTGGAGCTGCCATGAGCCCCATTCCATTTCCCCCAGATCATTCACCAGTGGATGGTAGTGTTTGTTGAGTACAGCAGATTGGGCTGTTCTTCAATAGCAATGAGCACTCTTATGACGGAATACACTGAATTCCAGTGAGAGCTCTCTGGAAGGTAGAAGTTATAATGACTGGTGATTGTAACTGGTCCCTTGCCTTCATTCTCTCCTTTGACCAATCCTTTCTGCAAATGGCTGTCAACGAGAGGCCACTCTATGTTTCAAATCTTAAAATCTTGTGCCAGCTCCCAGACGCCTGAAGTCCCGAATCCTTAGCATGGGATACATACTCCGTCAGTATTTGTTTGGGCTGAAAATAGAATTCCTGACTAAAAATAATTTAACAGAATTTTTAAAAATTAAAAAAAAAATCAGGTTTTGGTCTTGTCTCATAACAGGGAATCTAGAGGAAGGTGTTTCCTGATGGCTGGACTCTGGCTTGCCTTTGCTTTCGTTCTCTTGCCTTTTTTCTTAGAGTTACAAGATGGCTGCAATGAGAGAAGCTTCATATTCTCCAACCTATCTGAATGTAAGAAGGGAAAGGGGCTCTAATTTTTTTTTTTTTTTTACCAGGGAGGAAAATCTTTCCTAGAACCCCCTGGCAGACTTGCTTAGACCTCTTTGGCCAGACTGAATCATATGCCAATGCTTAGTGGCAAGTTGCCTGGGAAAGTGAGAATCTATTTTGGAAGAGAAACTCTATTTCTGATGCATAAGGGGAGCCGCCATGACTGTAGGGCAGGCAGTTGAATGTTTGCTCCAAGAGCCTCACGTACTTTCCTGAAGCAAAAATATGACTGTAAGGTGAAATGTAAAAAATTTATTTCCTGTGACATAAGGCTGGTTGCAAACATTTCTTTTGAATTGTTATGATTTATTGGCCAGAACACAACTTACCAAAACAACCTATAGTACAAATTTTGATAATGAGAGAAAACAAATAAATTTGATTTTATTGGCAATGTATTTCTTAATGCTCTTAAAACACATACAACAGAAGAGTATTATTTATTTCTGGAATGGGATAGAGTTTAGCTTCAACTGCATTCTGATTTTTATGTTGTGGATTTTGGTTTTGAGTAGCTTAGCTCACTAAAAGAAGTTGATGGAAATGGAAGGCATTTTATAACTGCAAGTTCAGGTGGTTCTTTGGACCCTTCTGAGGTCTGTGCTAAAATCCACCAGGTGATCTATAATAAAAATCAGATTCAAAGTTCCAGGTGGGTGCGAGGCATTCAGGAGAAAGGCAGGTGGAAAGGACTCCCTCCTAAGACCTCCACCAAAGGTTGATAGATCAGTTATCAGCAGAGGGAAGAGGGCAGAGAAAGTTGAGAGCTGAAAATTGATTCTCTTAAAACCATCCGTGCTCAGTGTGCCTCTTGGAAAATGTTTGGAGACCCCAGTGATACATGTACCCCAGTTTAAAGACCACTGACTGTAAGGATCAAATGGGATAGTGCACATGAAAGCCTTTTGTGTGCTATAAGAGTGTTACAAGTGACATTAATAATAATCTGTTGCATGGTTTGTTATTCCAAAATTGTGGCTACAACCCACAAGGAAAAAAGCACTAAGTACTTCACGTTCTAAGTCTTGAAAGCCACCCACTATCAGGCAAGTCAGCTCCCCCACTGGGCTTGCTAAGAACCACCCCCAACAACCCTCAAGATAAAAGAAGGTTGGAGGAAGGGAGTGAGAGGCCACTTTTTCTGGGTGTGTCGAGTGTGGTTGGAGCAGGTGGGGAAGGTGATGGGAGAGGGTATCCCCTTGTCTTCTGCCTGGGTATCTGCTTTTCCATGGTGTTTGCTGACTAAGTCTGGTCTATGCGAACAGAAGGAAGAGGCTTGGAGGGAGCCACTGTTACCCCTGAGGTCCCTATTCTAGCCACATAGAAGACATAACCTGCCCGGGTGCTCTGACCCAGGGGGCCATACAAAACTGGGGTCTGTAGGTTTGCCAGGCTGCAGAGTGGGGCGAAGCGGCTCACCTGATGGTGTGAAGTCACCAGCTAGGGACAGCCAGGACACAGGGTCACGCCACTGTCAATAGTAGGAGGGAGATGCCTGGGGACGTGTCCTCTGCCAGCAAAGCTTGGGGACCACAAATCAGATCGGTGATAATGACCAATAAAAGGTGGAGAGTGACCTCAGTTCCACCACCATGCAATTGCTACGGATGGAATTGTCTTTTGGCCTTCTTACCCTCTTTCCTAGTCCAATACCTGGAGAACAGGCCCAGGAAAGGGGGTGGGAATTCAGGCCACACAAATCCCTCTGTTAACTCCACAAAGTGTTGCTCAGCTTGCAACAACTCCAAGTTCAGGGACATCACCTTGGCAGCTTCAAATCTGCCTGGTGGGACTATTTATACCACAAGAACAGCAAAAGCTAGAGGTCAGTGCTTCTCCCCTTTCTTCCAAGTTGAGATGGGTGTTAGGGTGTCTAACGTCCAGCAGCACATCACTGACTCCAAGTCCCTGGGCTCAGGAACGTAGCATGTGGTGGCGGGGAAGAATGTAAGTCAAATATGAACCTGTGATTCAAAAATGGACAGGGCTGAGTAACCAAAATGAAACTATGTTAATAATAGAAAGTGATTGAAAGCTGTTAATAGGACTAAAATGTCCTTACCCTGCAGAAGAGTAGAGTTTGGTAACGAATGATGGTACATTCGAAAATAATCTGTCTTATGACTATATTTCATAAATTGAAGATCCACAATCAAATTGTATATCTCCTCTCAACACAACAGTAGATACTAAAAAGGGCCTATTTAAATCAAGAGCTGCTGAACACGGTAAAGTGTCAAGGTCTTAAGGAATTGCTCCCTAATGTGATCCAGTTGGCCTCAAGCCTTTTTTCTCCCCTTAGATTTAGTCGCTGTGGCCCCTTGACCACAAAGCAGCCCCGAGGGGTTAGAGGCCTTGCCTGGTCTCCAGCCCGAGGCAGGCTCCTGCTTGGCTAAGCTGCTTCTGGCTCCAGAAGCGGGTTCTACAGCAGGATCAGGATCACCCTCCCTCTGGTACTTGGGCTCGGCCATTTCTAAGGATGAGCAGCTGTGCAGAGAATTAGTTCTTTTGCAGAACAGAATCCTTTAACGAGACTAATTGTTTTTATAATAGGACTTTCACAGGAGAAGAAAAAACCTCTCTCATAAAAGCAAATGGATTCTCTGCTCAGAATGCACATCTTCTGCCCAGCAGGTACTGAATTGCAGATGGTGTTTTCACATTCCCAACTGGGTATTTAATGAAGAGGGAAAAGGGTCTAGCCTTCCTCCTCTCTCCCTGCCGCTAACACTGGCGAACGTACTTCTGTTCTTTGAGATTCACTCTGAGAAGGAGAAAAATCTATTTTAAACAAAGGTAAAAGATTCAAGATTCAGATGGAATTTAAATCCGTTGGGGGGGGGGGTGGGTGGTGCGGGTAGGGTAGAGAAGGAAACTGCATAGTTGTTTCCAGGCTGACAATATTTTAAGAACCAAGCCTGTTGTCCGTAAGCTGCCGATTCCAGGTGATTTCAGAAACACTGGGAAGGCTTCTGTCTGGTTAGGGCTGAGCTCGGCTGACACAGCAGCCTAACCAAACGGGATCTATTTTTCTCACACAACGAAACGTACGGCGTGGACAGCCCAGGGCCGATGTAGCTCCTCGACAAAGCTACTGTGGGCCTAGGTCCCGTCTAGCTTCCAGCTCCTTCTTTAGTATGGACCGCCTGTACTTGGAGTGGGGCAGGCTGACCTCCCTTCCTCTCGGTATTGCTCCCCAGGTGCAGACGGGAAGAAGGGCAACCGGCAGAGTCCAAAAGCGATGGGTCCTGAGCCAGGGTTTTTGCTTCTCGCTATCTACCCAAGTTAGTTAAAAACTGCTATTCATACAAAAACCTGCACCCAGATTTTTCTGGCAGCTTTATTCATAATTGCCACTGGAAGCAACCAGTATGCCCTGCAGCAGGTGAATGGATAAACAAATTGGTACATCCAGGTGAAGGAATATTGTTCAGTGCTCAAAAGAAGTGAGCTACAAAGCCGCGAAAAGACACGGAGGGACTTTCAACCCACGTTGCCAAGTGAAAGATGCCAATCTGAGAAGGCTGTGTGTACTGTGTCATTCCGATACCTGACATTCTGGAAGAGGCAAAACTGCGGAGACAGCGAAGTCAGTGGTTGCTAGGGGATGTCGGGGAGAGAAGGACGAATAGAAAGAACATAGGAATTTTAGGGCCGTGAAACTTCTGTGTGAAGCTCTGGTGGTGAATACATGTCATCATACATTTGCCCAAATCCATAGAGTATATACACTGGCAGGAATGAGCCTACTGCAAACTAGACTTCAGATGTTCAGATGTTGGAACAAATGTACCACTCTGGGGCAAGCGTTCATGTGTGAGGGCAGCTGGTATACAGGAACTCTGGACTTGGTGCTCAACATGCTGTGTACCTAAAATGGCTCTAAAAATAAAATCGGGTGGGTCAGTTGGTTATGCATCCGACTCTTGGTTTCGCCTCAGGTCATGATCGCACAGTTTGTGGGACTGAGCCTCGCACGGGGCTCTGTGCTGACAGCGTGGAATCTGCTTGGGATTCTCTCTCCCTCTCCCTCTCTGTCTGCCCCTCCCCTACTTGCGCGCTCTCTCTGCCTCAAAATAAATACACTTAAAAAAAAATCTACTTAAAAAAAAAAGTAATGGGCCGATTGAGTCTATCCCTTTTCATCAATAAAATAGTAACTTCTCCAGAAATCCTATCCAGTAGACTTCTGTTTGTATCTCATTAGCCCAAACTGGGTCACATGACCATCCCAGGCTGAGTGACTATTTTATAATTGATTGTTGTCCTTTTTGCCCCCTTCCAGGTTTATTGAGACATAATCAACAAACAGCCCGGCATGTTTAAGGTGTACTGCGTAATAATTAATATGTGTGTTATAAATGATTACCCCATTAGTTTAGCTAATATCCATCTCCTATGGTTACAAAATTTTTTTTCCCTAGTAATGAGACTTTACACCCTTAGCAACTTACAGGTATGCCACACATTAGTACTAATTATGTTCATGATGTTGTATATTCTGTTCCCAGTACTTATTTATCTTAAAAAATTTTTTTTACATTTATTTTTGAAAGACAGAGAGAGACAGAGACGGAGAGGGAGAATGCAAGTGGGTAAGGGGCAGAGAGAGAGGGGGAGACACAGAATCCAAAGCAGGCTCCAGGCTCTGAGCTGTCAGCCCAGAGACCAATGCGGGGCTCGAACCCACAAACCGTGAGATCGTGACCTGAGCTGAAGTTGGACACCCAACCGACAGAGCCACCTAGGCGCCCCCCCCCCAGTACTTATTTATCTTGTAACTGGAAGTTTGTACCTTTGGATCACCTTCATCCAATTCCCCCACCCCTAATTCTCCTGCCTTGGTAACCACAAATCTGACATCTGATTCTATGAGTTTCTATTGTTTTTGTTTTTAAGGTTTCACATGTAAGTGAAATCCTGCAGTATTTCTTTCTCTCACTCATTTCACTTAGCATCATGCCCTTGAGGTCCATCCCTGCTGTGGCAGAGAGCAGACTTCCTTTTTTATGGCTCAATAGTATTCTGTTTATATAGATTCACTTTTTCTTTATTCATTCATCAGTTGATGGATACTTCAATTGTTTCCATGTCTTGGCTACATAAACGTGGGGATGCAGATATCTCTTTGGCATAGTGGTTTCGTTTCTTTTGGATATATACCCAGAAGTGGAATTGCTGGATTATATGGTAGTTTCATTTTTGATTTTTGAGGAACCTCCATACTGTTTTCCATAGTGGTTGGACTGATTTACATTCCCCTCAATAGTGCACAAGGGTTCCTTTTTCTGTATCCCTGCCAGTATTTGTTATTTATTATCTTTTTGATAATAGTCCTTCTAACAGGTATGAGGTGTGATTAGGGGTATGGAACACCTTTTCATGTACCTTTGGACATTTGAATATCTTCTTTGGAAAAATGTCTTTTCAGGTCTTTTGCTCATTTAAAAAATATTTATTTTGAGAGAGTGTGAGCAGAAGAGGGACAGAGAGAGAGAGAGACACACACACACACACACACACACACACACACACACACACACACACGAGAGGGAGAGAGAGAATCCCAAGTAAGCTCCATGCTTGGCACAGAGCCTGACGCAGAACTTGACCTCACAACCCTGGGATCACGATCTGAGCCGAAATCAAGGGTCAGATGCTCAACTGGCTGAGCCACCCAGGCGCCCGTAGTGGTGACAATTTTTAAAAAGTACATTGCCGTCTTCTCCCACCCAAACTGCAAACCCACCCAAATTGCAAAACAATGAGAGAATGGATACTGGATACACAATCCAATGCCTTTTGCCTGATGGAAGTGTTTGCCACAGCCTCCCTTCTTGCCAACTCGAAAATATTTGTCCCGTTGGCTGCCTGCTACCAAAAAGGTAGCCAATTGGCCTATTGTCCTTTTTACTTAAAGTACTGTTTTCTATGAGAGAGCAGAATCCCTGGGAAGGTAGCATCTAAGCATTTTTTGTCAGTCACATTTCAGAATGAGTAACCGCGTACAGATTCTTAGTTTTCCTCAAGGCGTGGGTGTCCAGAAGCACCCCACTTGGAGTCTGGGGCCCTTGCGTCTGTGGCTGTAGGGGATACTGCCTCCTGGTCAGAAGATACAAAGCCAAGTCCAGCGTTACTGTGCCCTAAGCTGATACAAGAGGCCAGCTCGCACTGTGCCTTTGCCATGGACGTTTGTTAACGAACGTGGCCTCCCACATCCTTGAACGATATTCTTATGATATTTGTCTGCTTCCCAAAGGGAGAAGGCAGAACTCATTTCCCCCACCTGGCAGTTGAGGGCACAGGCTTGTGAAAAGGCAGCCACAGAGAGCTGCTCCTGGATCAGAGCATGTGAGCAAGCTCGTGCTTGTGGGATCTATTCCTGGAAAGAATGGCGGGCTGGCTCTGGGGAAAGAACTGTAAGCTTTGAGGGGCTGTGAGTTGGTCTCTTAGCGGCAGCAGCAGAGGGTCTTTGCTGAAATTGTCCCAGGTTGGAGTCTGGATGTGGTTCCCGGCTGCATAACCTCTAACCTGACCCGTTGGCCCTCCCAGAGGTTTGGTGAGCAAACTAATGTCATTCACAAGTTCTGGCTATTTAAACAAGCTAGCGTGGGTACTGTTGTTTGGAATTCCTAACCCTGCCTGGCACAACCTTACAACCTGCCGTCCTTAGGCCACTATCCAAAAAGCAAGACGCTTTGGACCTTTATCCTCTTCCACGCTTGCATGATCACCATGCTCTGTGCTTTGTCGGTGGCCTCCTTCTCCCCTCACGGGCCTGCTTAGCGATCCCTTAAATACTACAGTGAAGTTCCTTCACTCTTGGACCCTCTATTGTCTGGCTAAATTTAGATCCTAGATCCCCCTCCTCTGTAGAGGGGGTGTGGTCATTCTTCCCTGCCCCACACACGTGGAGGCTAGCATGGAGAAGAGGGCCGGCATCTCTATCCATTTCTCTTCTCTCTTTGTGGATGACATCTGTGGCTTTCAAGTGAAAACCCTCTGGAGAGATCTTTTCATCCGTTACATCTTAAAGCCCCAGCTTATAGGAATCGCACACAGCTCTGCTTATTTGGCTTTTCCATGGGTGGCTGCCTTGGGTGATTGGTCACATTATCCATTCAGATTCCGTTCCTCCAGGGACCAGATCTCAGACCATGTTTCTTCATACTTGAAAGCATTGAGTCTAGTGTGCTGTTCTGCACGTAGTAGGCTCTCAGTAACTGCTTATTTAATGCCCTTTTTAGTGGACCTAAATCTTTTCGCTCACTCTCTCCTTATTTTCATAGTTTCCATATCGTGAGTCTCACCTTCCCAAGAAAAATGTCCCTAGGATACATCTCCCAGCCTCCCTTTCTACCTACAGGTGGACATGTGATTCAAAGTCCCCTAATTAGAAGCACTCACAGAAGATCTGAATGGAAAATCAGCAATGGCAGGCGACACAGGGAGACTGATCTCTTGGCAAGCATGGCGGCAGAGGCCTCTGGCTCTTCTGGGGCAGTTTTAGTGGAGAATCTGATGTCCAGTCCTGGGCATAATCTGCGCCAGTCACGGGTCAGAGCAGCGGCGGTGTTTCTGCCGGAAGAATGCCACAGAGCAGTTTGGCATCGCTCCTGGCTGCATTATTCCTGGCTGTGTGGCAGTCAAGCCTGGGTCTCTGCCTCTTCCAGAGACTCTGCCTGGCATCCTTTAAGAAATCTCTTTCCAGATTCAAGTAAGAGACTGGATTCTGTTGCTTGTGGCTGAGAATGACTTCGAACCAAGCGGTGGGGAGGAAGTACAGTGTAGTGATTAAGAGCCTGGTCTTTGGAATCAGACAGATCTGGGTCTGAAACTTGACCCAGCCGTTAACTAGCTGTATGCCATTGGACAGCTTACGAAATCCCACCGAATCTCTGTTCTCTCATAGATCAAATCAAAGCTATCACACTGGGTTGTTCTGAGGATTAAAAATAGAATGATTATAAAGCTTTTAGCATGGTGCCTGGCATGTAGTTGATACTCAGTAAATGAAAGGGTAACTTTTCCAGTGAACCATACATATATATTTTCTCTTTTAACCTACTAGATTATTTAAAACGTTTTTTTTTTTTTTTCAGTCATAAAGATGAAAAGCAAAAGGTTGGAAGTGGCTGGAAGTAAAAGCTCCTCCTTCTGTCCCCTGTAGATATTTTTCCACCTGTCATGTTTCAGAGGGCGTTTGGAATTCTCCAGAAGCCAGTAATGGGGTCAGGTACTGTCTTTCTAGAATGTGGTCAGGTCTTTCTACACTAGACGTTGGTTTTATCACTGGCTCTGATTAGGCTAATGCTACAGTGACCCTGAAAGTAGTAATTTGGACGGGACAGAGGGGGAAGAACAAAAAAAATGGTATCAGTCATGACTTCCTCGAGCCTTTTGCAAAGATATTTTATTCCACATTATAAAAACAGCTTCTGCTTAATTCATATCTCTTTGTTCCTTCATCATGCATTTTTCCTTCGTGTTTAAATCTTTCCTCCTGGTCTCCCTCTCCATTTGGTCCAAACATCCTCTTCGGTTATTTCTGGTTCAGCCGTTTAGAACATGCTGATTTATGGTGCCTTGCTAAAGATATGTGGTAGGGGAGGAAGCTGCCAAATGCAATGGAAGACATTTGCAATTCAGCAGAACGGCCTTAACTACAGTGCTATGTTTCCGCTGCAGGAATTTTAGACAGTGTCATTAAATGAGCAGACAAAAATCCAGACAGGCAGGATGGTTGCTTTGAGGACCCTCTATTTGTGATAGGAAAATCAAATACTCCCGTTCCCAAATTGATTGTGCTTAGCTGGGGAAAGGCTGGATGAACTCTGATGGTCCGAGGGAACTCTGTGACAGGCTTTGTGCAAATGGCCCTCATTCAGGAGTGAAATCCGTGTGTGGGACCATGGGACTCGTTTGCCTGCGCGTTCCAGATGCCTCATCTTGTTGCTTCATTTGTTCTGATGACCCGGGGGCTCAACTGCATGCTCCCAGCCCTCTACTCCACTCCTGATTCCAGAGGTAGACATTATAACTTTCCAAAGAGAGCAAACGAAAATGAATTTTGTTTTGAAAATTTTGTGACCTCTATTGACCTAATAGAAAATGTCACAGATCTGATTTTTGTAAACTATGTGATCGTGCACACATTATGATGCCTTTTCAATGCCTGATCGTGCTAATTTGTGATCAGTGTTTTAATGTTTTTTATATTTATTTATTTTGAGACAGGGAGAGAGAGAGAGTGAGTAGGGGAGGGGTAGAGAGAGAGGGAGACAGAATCCCAAGCAGGCTCCGCATCTTCAGCATGGAGCCAGATGTGGGGATCGAACCCACAAACCGTGAGATCATGGCCTGAGCTGAAATCAAGAGTTGGTTGCTTAATGGATCGAGCCGCTCAGGTGACCCAATGATCGGCGTTTTAAAATACCTGCTCTCCATGGCCACCAAAAGGCACTGTAGAGATGCAAATTCTCCATCCCGCTTTGAAGTAAAGAGTGTGAAGAGTGCTTCACTGGTGTTGATGTACAGCGTTGAGTCAGGGCCTCCTAGGAACACCCAGGTACCCTGCTAAGGCCTCCCCATGTCTCTTGACCCTCAAAACCACAGCACTGAGGAGCTCTGTGGGGAGCTCAGTGTGGAGCTCTGCTTTCATTTCTTCCGTCCTCGCTCCTCTTACCCCCTAGTTATTTCCATGTCGTCTTCTCTTCTGCTTCAAGCATCAAAATGGTGGGAAGAATTTGGTTTTTGGTTGAAGGTGGAAGGCAGGCAGAGACTCCTCCCCCTTTCCAGGCTCTGTGGTTGCAGAGAGAACAGCTGGTCTCCCAGTCAAATCACAAATGTGACCAAGACCGTTGAAACGCAACTGTGTGGTCCTCAGTGTGCCGACTGTGGATGGGCCTGGAATTTTGTGTATTTGACTCTCCTAGAACCAGATCTTTCATGTGTTATACCTGGATATTCCTGATGACCTTCCAAAGGCAGGGTCAGACTTGTAAGTTGGCACACCCCACTTCCATCTGATGTAAGCAGGGCCTTCCTATTTAAAAGGAGATGGGTTTCTCTCTAGTTAGTCTTGTTAATGACCATAATTAAGTCACAGGGATAGAATTCTAATAGAATCTGCTGATAACTCCTGAAACCTGAATGTAGCCCTGGACAACTGTGTGCTGCTCCTCCTGGGCTATCCCCATCAGGTGTCGTGTCTGAGAAGAACCATCCTGTGAATTCTGCTTACAGTTAAATTTGTGAACAAGTAGATAAAATGTATTAATATTTTGTTAACAAAAGAATGAGAAAATGATGCATGCTCTACTGGATGTTGCTGGTTTAATTACTCCTGTTTTGGGAAATCTCAACTTAAGAAGTGTTTCTGCCTAGAAAAACTTTCTCACATTTTATTCTTAAAATTTCAGCCTTCTTCACAACGCAGCACAGTTGTTACTTGCTTTCACAGGAGTGATTCCTCACTTCTTTACAAGAACAGAACGCTCCTATCACTTGCCAGGCACCTCACTCTTCCTCCTAGGTTGTCTGTGTTGTTTCATTTCACCTGCTGTACCACAAATTCCCGAGGGGGAAGTTCAAGTTACATAGAACTTTGTATGTTTTGATGTCATTTAGAAATTCTGAGTGTATTTATTTAACAGAATGAATGAATGAATGATAATAATGTATTATTTCCTAGCTATGTGATCTAGGACAATGTCCTATCGACTCTGTGCTTGTTTCCTCGTGAGTAAAATGGTGAACACTACAACTTTATACGTCTAAGATTAAATGAGATCATGTGTATAAAATAGCACAAGCCATGGCACATTGAATTCTCAATAAATGTCAGCTGTTTGTTTTATCATCATTGACAAGGAATGCAGTTTTTCAGTGGCTACCTGGAGGTGAGGTGGTTTCTTTGCTGACCAAGGGCTTAGTGGTAAATGAAGGATAGATATGATCACAGTATCTCATAAAAGCAAAGTAACAGCAATAAAGCTAGAGTCATTTCAACTGGTAAAATGATGCTTCAAGTTCTCTATACAATAATGGGCAGGTTTCCAGAAGGGCCCAATGTACTCTTAAGCATACATTCACCGCATAAAAATACAACTCAGCCTCATCATAAATTTGATCTATAGCCAAGATAATCTTGTCCATTATCAAGTGAGTGCATATCGCGTTGGTCTCCCTGTGATCCAGTGTGCCTTTGGTGGTATCTTGAGTAGTCTGCTCTTTGAAAAGGACTCTACAAGGAAGGGTGAATTAATGCCTTATTTCTCTCTGCATTCATTTCCCATAGCAAGCAGAGACCTTTGCAATCTATGACCCTCAAGTCAACAATCAAGTAGGTTTGGCTAATATCTGTGGACAATGAGGTGGGGGCACTTTCTTCACCAGAGATTCTTTTTTCAAAAAGCTGTACCCAGCATGTTTTCTCGTCATGTTCTCTACCTTCCCTAATTACCCCAAAGCCGTTCTGTATCCCTTTTCTCTGGCATCGTGGCTTTCACTCATCTTCCCCAACCAAACTCAAACATTCACCTCCCCCAGGAAGCTTTCCTTATTCCCCAGGAAGAGTTATTTGTCCTCATTCTGGGCAACGCATATGGTTCTTACTTGGGTCACTGCCATTACCTTACTGTAGGGCAAGGCTTAAAGGTTTGTGTCTATTGGTAGACTATGAGCCACTAAAAAGTATGGATTTGTTTATGTCTCTAACACTGTTAACAGAAGGGCTTGGGGACAGTGAGAAGACCATCTCTGGAGTCTTCTTTGAGCCTCCTTGGGGCAAAGTGCCTGTTATACTTGGGACCAGAGTGCTACTCCAATGGCCATGATGGCTACCACCATGGACCGGCCCCAGCCCCAACCTCTCTCCTGATTTCCCAGCACCAAGTAAGCCCACATTATTATGTGATTCCTGGAGAGGGTGTGGGAGCCCCAGTGAAGGCCAGGATAAATTTCTTATGGGGACATGGGGATGGCAGGTCAGTGCTTCAGTAGATGACATTTGATCCATGGAAACAAAGGAATCCAATAGATCACGTACCCTAGGGATGTGACCGAATGTCATTCAATACCTAATAAGTGCTCCTCACTTGTGTGGATATTCATTTACTCATCCTTTCAACAAATATTTGTTGAGCACCTGTCAAATGTAAGGACAACGGTATGCGAGTTAGAGGAGGGCCTTGCTGTCAGGAGGGTACTTTAGTCAGGGTGCCAAATAAAAAATAATGCAATATACGGAGAAGACACTTAAAAATTGTGATCCGTATCTGGAAGAAAGGCCAGAGGCTGCCTGGAGAAGAAAAGGAATGCAGGGAAGGGGATACATGTGTGTATAGATAGGTGGCAAGAAGACACAGACGAATGGTCCATCAAGGGAGTCCTTTCAGAAGAGATGGCATTTGCTTGGAGTCCAAAAGAATAAGGCAATCGAGGTGCAAAGCAGAGGCAGAAGAGCATCGCGGGTGGAGGGACTGCATGTGTAGATTGTATGGAGTGTTGGGTGACCTGTAAGAAGTATGTTGCATCAGCAGAGAGTGAGGCAGGCAGAGAGGGGGTTGGGAGGGAGGTTGAAAGAGATGAGGGACCAGGTCATGTAGGCCTCTCTGGCTCGGGGACAGGCAAATGGAATTTTAGTCCAAAGGCAATGAGAAGCCACGGAAGGACTTGAAATGGGACAGTGACGTGACCCAGCACACAGATTCCATCACCTTCTCCTCTTTATTTTTCTACTGGGCTGTGAATGCCTCACCAGCTCCTGCGGTGTCTTATGCAGGGAGGTTCTTACCTGCACGTTCCCAGGCGATCTGGTGCTGCCTCTTCTCCCAGGGTAGAGAGGGACACGCTGGCCCTCCTGAGGTCTGACCAATCTGAGGAAGGTGGCCTCAAAGCTGCTGGTGCACTAAGAGGGAGGCCAGGGCTCTGAGAAATGCCCTTGAAACAGACAGGTGGCCTCCCTCCTCCTCCTCGATCATTGTTTGCCTCACACTGCTGGGTTATTGCACCACATTTCCTATACCCTAGTGTTGAGTCTGCTAGCTGTTGGATTTTTTTTTTTACTGTTTTATTTATTTTTGGGTGGGTGGGGGGAAGAGAGAGAGAGAGAGAGAGAGAGAGAGAGAGAGAGAATGAGCGAGCAGGGGAGGGGCAGAGAGAGAGGGAGACAGAGAATCTGAAGCAGGCTCCAGGCTCCAAGCTATTAGCACAGAACCCGACGTGGGGCACAAACTCATGAACTGTGAGATTATGACCTGAGCTGACGTTGGATGCTTAACCGACTGAGCTACCCAGACGCCCCATCTGTTAGATTTTTTAAAGTATATGAATAATTGCATGGTAAGTGCACGGGCATGGTGAAAATGGGACCCGCAGCTCCAGGGCGCGGCTGTGGCTCTGAATGAGATTCTCCACGCACAGCCCCATCCGAGGGACCCCGGGCTGTTTTGTGTTACACATGTGGCATTGGAGGGTACAAAATCTCCAAGGGCTTGGGTTGGTCTACCCTGAGGGAAATCTTGGAAGGTGATGATGGAAATGATTTTCAGTCTGAGGCTAAGAAACAGGTCAAATACCTGAGCCCTCAGATCTTCCTTGAAAGGCTGGGATTCTAACCTGAGGAACATTAAAGAGAGCAAGTAAGTGCGTTTATGCCATTTCAGTGTTCTTCAAACATGTGGATTTAAGCCAGCTGGGTTTGAAATCCATTCAGTTGGTGTTTTTGCCAAGAGTTTTGTGGGTGTAGAGTTTAAAAATAGCTATGTACACATAGGATGTCTGTAGGGAAATATGGGCAAATTCTAGGCTGGAAAAAGGTTCCGTGAGCAAGTGCCCTCAATGTTTAGCCCCGAATGTTTGTAAAGACAAGAAACATTTTAGAGGTCAGAGTAACAAGTCTGTGTTACTCTTGGTCCAAACCAGGGTGTGTCTGGATCCAAATGTGGGTGTGGATAGAGTGACTCAGAAATACGTAATGGGGAGAACGAAGGGCCCAGAAATAATAACTGAAATTTAAACAGAGGTGAGGAGGGAGGAACAGAGAAAATTCCATACAAACAGATCAGAAAAGTCAGGGTTTTTCAGTCTGGAAGCATAAAGGCAGATGGGATTGAAAACAGAAAACAAAGTTAAAAATGGCGGAGGTTCTGTGTACATCCAGACTTGCTCAGCATGGCCTCGGGAGTCTTCCTCCTTGCCTACGATTCCTTCCTCTCCGGCCCCCCCTGCAGGACATTTGGGTTGAATAACCATGAAGTGAACAGCCTGAGGTGGGTCAGGGGCCTCGACTGGGGAATGTGAAAATGGGGATTAATCCTGAACGGCACACCAGCGAGGCCGCTGAAGAGCTGTGACAAACGTGAATGCCTCCCTCATGTGCTCATTTGAATCTTACTTATTCAGGTACTGCTTTGGACCAAGGCCTAGTTTATAATTTGCCTGGGTAGATCAGCCTTGTACCTAAGACTGCAAGACTACCTGTGATTTGTCCTGAGTTACGGGCGACCGAGTGCTTACACAGAATGGCACCAGAAAGTGCTCTGGCAGCAAGAACCGGTCAGACTTCCTGAGGGAGGCGCTGTTCGCACCGGCCTTGGGGTAAGGTAGGGTTTGGGTGTTGCATGGGCGGAGAGTTGGAGGAATAAGCTGAGCTTTGGCATGCGGGCAGGGAAGCACAGGGTATATTTAGTGGAGAGTTAAGAGCCTGTTTGGCCAGAGCATAGAATAGTTAGTGCTAGTATGTACAAGGTGACGGGGGCCAGGTGGGGAGAACCTTGAGGGTGTATCTGGGGAGCGGGTACTTTTGCTTGGTTGGCAAGAAGGGGCCATGGCAGGAGGGTGTGCAAAGCACGTCTCAAAAAAAATTGGCAGGAGTGGGGAGATGTGGGGGCCATGAAACTAGTTGGGAGTCTGTGGCCGTAGACGAGGGCAGTGGTAACACGGTTTATAAAGACACTGGATAGTGGGCGTGGCTCTCAGGCAGCAACATCAGGGGTGCAGAAATACTTTTGTAAATCAAACTGATTCGGACGTGGAGCCATCATCCTGTGCGTCGTAGGGAAGTTCCACTGTAGTTACAATTTAGTGCTGCCCTCCCCCGAATGGGGACATACAGGAGTCCAGGAGGATTAATGGTAGGTGAACTGGGGAAGGGTCTCTGGTCTCTTGTGGTCTTACTGACAACCTTGTCATCCTTGCCGTTCAGCCCCAGAGGCGTTCTTGAAGCCGGTTTCTGTATGGTGTAGACAAATTTCTTGAGAGGCGAAGTATCTGACCGCCCTCACTTTACAGATGAGGAAATGGAGTCATGCAAGGTTACAGAACTTGTCTAGGGCTTCACAGCTAGTAAGGAAGGAGCCAGGATTAGAAGACCCTTGCTCTAATCACTAGTCTACAACACCTGTGTGGCTAGGGTTGGGGGGAAGGAACAGAAGGCACGTAAAACCTGGAGAGGGCGAAGAAGCAGGAATGGGGACAGACGTGATGTGAAAATTGAGAACCCTCAAAGTGGCTGGGTGTCTCTAGTTTTACAATCCTTATTTGTTCATTATAAAATTAATAAATGTTTATCACGGAAAATGTGTCAAGTGCAAAAAAGAAAATGAAACAGAAAAAATACCCCCCATGATGATACTATCCGGAAGCAAAAGCTGTTCTGCTTTGACATACTCCTTGGCAGTCTGTGTTTCTCTGCACTGTTTTACATGGTCAAGGGCAATCTATACACACGTGTTCAGGTTGTCTCCTAGTGGTTTGCTATTACAAATTGTACTATGACCAACAGATGCATAAGGCTTTACTTCCGTCTTGGATAATTTCTTTATCCATCCAGGGATAGAGGCCTGGAAATTGAGTTACAAGGCATGAGCATTTGTAAGGCTACTGAGATCTATTGCCACGCTTCTCTCCAAAAAGGTTGCACCAATTACTGCTAAGAGCCACGTAGAAACATAAATTGAGTATTAAGAACCTTTGCTAACTTGAAAAGTGAAAACGACCTCTTGCTGTGCCGGACTTGGCCACTTGATCTCGTTTGTTCCTTAGAATGACCCTATGAAGAAGGCCTCGTTTCTTAAAATATTATTAACCTTTCTGCCTCAGTTTGCTCCTGAGGCGAGTGCCCTACGCCCAGCTCTGATTTCCTCCACTTTATAAATGAAGAAACCAAAGGTGAGAAATGAAGGTGGTTTGTTTTTGTCTCTTTTTAAAATTTTTTTAGAGAGAGTGAGCAGGGGAGAGGAAGAGAGAGACTCTTAAGCAGGCTCCACGCTCAGCCCAGAGCCCGACGCCGGGCTTGATCCCACGACCCTGAGATCATGACTTGAGCTGAAATCAAGAGTTGGACACTCAACCACCTGAGCCACCCCAGTGCCCCGAGAAATGAAGTATTTTGATTCGGGTCACACGGCCAGTATGTCTCAGTGATGACATTCAAATCTGGTTTTTTGGATGTGAATGCTGAAGAGAGAAGAAACCATGAACGGAACTGAGGACTCGTACGGCGAAGGAGCTGGTCTTGCCTGGTATGTGAGTGTGGTGCTAGTTGGCTGTGGGTCACACTGATTTGGGAACCGGATGTGTCCATGTGGGGTATGTAGCAGGAAGCTGAGAGTTCCGGGCTGGCCCACAGGAAAGAGTGTGACCAGATGTGTGAGAGAGGCAGGGTTTGGCAGACCTAGGGCCCAGCTAGACCCAGAGCAGGACCGTGACCAGGCAGAATTCCTGGGGGTGGTCACATGTGGTTGGGTCACGATCCTGAGCCTGCCTCCACAGCTGCCGCCGGTTCCCTGGATCCAGCAAAGTCACAAAGGCGAAGCTGGACAGGGAATCACTCCTGGGAAGTACGGGGCAGGGCCGTGAGCTCGGACACTGACCAAAGAAGCAAAGGGGTCCCTGTGGGTCCGCACAGCCAGCTCAGGTCATAGACCCAGACTGCCACTGAGCTTTATGGCTAAGGAGAATGCCAGAGCTGCTGGCATGGGGTGATTTACTTGTATAGGACACAGGAGGCTCATTGTGCAGGAAGTGGAACATAACTGTTGGAGTGGAAATAGGACCAGGACTCTCCTTGCTCAACAGATCGGCTTCCTCTGTTGAGCTGGGCTGCATTTCCGGTCTTTAAACCATGTCCAAGGGCAGAGGACCTGGCGGTCAATCCGTTCTACCCATTAGTGTTGTGTCCTCTCTGATGAGAGTCAGACACACGGCAGGTGATGAGGAGGGAGGCCGAGGGGACGGTGGGCAGTTCTGGTCGTGGCCGGATGGGGGGCAGGCTCGCTGCTGAGGGCAGTGCAGACCCAGACAGTTGAGGGGCGGTTGGCAAGTCGGAGCAGGTGTGGACGGTTGGAGCCTGTGAGTTGCGTGGAAGTTGGCCAAGCAGCGATGAAGGTGGGGTGGACGGGTGAGCCCCCCGCCCCGGGGAGGCCGGGCAATGAGGCCGGGCCAGCGCTTGCAGGGACAGGACAGAGGGGAGCGTTGCAGGTGCCACACGGCCCTCGGCACCCGAAGGAGAGAAGAGGCGGGAAGGCACAACGGGTTGCACAGGCTTGAGGCGTTGGGGGTTGGCGAAGGGAAGCTCAGCTGGAGGTCTGGGAGCAGCAGCGGCGGCAGGTGGGCACAAGCACAAGGTCTGGCTGTGCCGGCAGCCGCTTGAGACGGAGGAGAGACAGAAGCCGGGAAGCTGAGGATGTGATGACGGACAGGCACTTTCCTGTCGGGGGGAATCGTCCAGAGAGACGGTGGCGAGGGGACAGCGGAACTTGTGTTGTAAAAAGCGCTGGGAAGCCAGCCCTCGCCGTGCTCTCTGCACTAGGGAACGTGAGGAGCCTGGAGCCCCGGGGTCAGAACACGTGCCATCCTGCAGCCCCAGTGTAGGAGGAAAGAACCTCAGCCTTCACTCAGTACGGCTGTGCTGTAGGCGTCGCGGGGCTTTCATGCAAATTACGCAATTTAAGTCTCCTAATTATCCCCCAAGGTAGGTATTGTTGTCCGTATCTTACAGATGGTGAAACTGAGGCCCAGGAGAGTGAAATAACTTGCCCTCAGCTCACACAGTGGGTGATGGTCAGAATTGGAAGCCAGGCCTGCTTGATGCCAAAATCTGAACACGTAGGTACTTGCACCAGAGGTTAATTCCATCAGAGCGATCAGCGGGACTATAAAATCTAAACATTAATGATGGTAGTAGGGGCGGCTGGTTCTCTGAGGGAGAGACGACGTCTCTTCTGTTCAGTCCCGGGTCCCGAGCACCCAGCCTGACACGTAGTGGAGCTCAGTAAATGCTTGTTGGATGAATAAGTGACTCTCTTCAGAGCAATGAAGAAAGAGGTACGGGGACCTGAATTCGTATCAATTCTCAGGAAGCTCGGGGAGGGATGCTGAGGGGATTTGTAACTTATCAGGAAGGGCTTCCAAATGCCAGGGAGAGGGGTAGAGAGTGGAGTAGACTTTGGAACCACAGAGCACGGGTGAGGATGCAGAGGGGCCTCCAGAAGATGTGGACTCTCTACGCGTGTAGGCGAAAACCATGGGGAGAAGCCTCTGCTTTCTCAGTGGGATGTTGGCCTCATCACCTGCCCTCCACGTGCCAAACTATAGATTTGGTCTCCAGAGTGGAGGAAGCCAGGCTTCAGGCTTTCTGCCCTCTCCCCACAGTGTGGCTGGAGATGTCTAGCAAGGCTCAGTCAACCCATGGTTGTGTCTGCTCCTCCAGATCTTGTAAATTCCATCCTACAATCAAGAAAGCTATCAACTTGGACCAAACTAGTATCCCTTGAGAGAAAATCACTCCTGGAAATCCCTTTCTAAGTGATTTTTAGAAATCTGTGCTAAGGAAAACTTGGTTCCCATTGAGGAATACCATCAAGGCAACTTAAATTATAATGAATATAAGGCAATGTCACTAGATTTTCAAATCCTATGTGAGAACCAGGCTATTCACGTTTCCCTTTTTGCTTTGGCTTCTGGGAGAGTCATCCACAACAGTTAGGTTTTTCTTTCTTTATGGTTGGCATATTTATGGACCCTTTAGCCCTTAGCCCTGCTTTTCTACTTCTATTTGCATTGTCTTCAGTCGTGATTTCAGTTGCTGTGATACCTTGTAGTAGAAATAAAATAAATGCAGAATAACAAGTGGAAATGAAATGCTTTCTTGTTCATCTGGGTGGAGCCGTCTTCAACGAAAAGGGTGGTTGCTGGCCCTTCTGGGCATGGCGGCCAGCAGGTGGCACCAAAGCTTTCCCACAACCAGCTAGCTAGCGAGGTGAGTTGGCCTGAAGGATTTTGTTCATCAGGCCCTTTCTTGGACTGTGCCACACACATGTGGAGTTGCTCCTGTTCCAAAATGCTCTGGGTTTTGTTCTAGAGATTGGGCAAGGCTGACCTCGGGGAGCCTGTCTGGCTTCTTCCAGATGCTCAACTTATAAGACCAGTGTTTCAAATAATGGGGTGGTTGCAGCAATCTCCAACTGGACTAGGCCAGTTGGGGCCTGTGCCTCATCTATCTAAGCATTTTTTCTATACCATCTTAGGCAGCTGGAAGTGGGATGCTCATCACAGATGGAGAGTTCAGAAAGCATGCCATAGGGACCCAGAGAAGGGGCCTTTTCAGTCTCACCAAATAGTTCGGGAGACTTCTGTCTGAAATGGATATGTTGATCCTAACTTTGGGGACATAATTGGATAATAGTTATCACATCTCTAGAAAAATTATTAAAGACCAAAGTGTACCAACATTACCATTGATATTTCTTCCGTTATTCACTCAAATTATGTGATTTAAAGACATTTTGTATCTAGACTTCTATGCCCAAGATTAGAAAACAGCCTTCAGTAAAAGTTGAAAGAGTTTAATTATATAAAAATCTTTAAATTCAGGTTCCTGACCCCTCCTGAATCCATTTTTATAATGTAAAGTCAATTTCTCATGTTAGTTTTCTCAAGCCTCTACTGTAGCTGATCAATTGTATTGCCAAGGAATTAAAGAGAAACAGAACCCTATAAAGCATAAGAGGCATCTGTGTTGAGACCAGAAACACGGAGAGATGCGGTGGGCAGGGAGGGGGAAAGAGGACTATTCAGCTCTCTCCACTGCTCTCCTGAAATCCAGATTTGAGATCATTGACCACAATGGCTCGTTGATAGCATTCTGGGGGTTTGGGAGGGAGGAGCTCTTCATGATTACTTTTATTTGTCCTTAAGAATCTCTTCCAGGAATTCTGAATCTACTTAGGTGTTTCTTACCTGATGAATTGGAGAATTCATTCATCTACACAGACTCCAGCAGGGGGAAAGAAAGACTCCTGTATTTCTCCTGATTTACATGGTTTTCCCAATAAAAGTAAACATTTGGTCTTACTTGGAACGTACTTTACAGCACGGTCCCACTGACTTCCATGTGACCGTTCCCCTGTTCTTGGGTCACAGGGCTCAAAGAACACCCAGGACTATATTCCATTTTGTACAGACGTCAGCCCTCCGATCACAAAATTATCTTTGGTAGCTCACCAACCCACCCCCCATGGGTGACCCAAGATGATTTCTGTAGGGGCTGGCAGGTCAGTTAGGAACTACCTAAGAAGCATTTGATCTTTCTAGCCCATACTGGGTGGTAGAGTAGACCACGGTGGGACCATAAGCAGTAATTTGGGGAGTCTTTTTGGAAAAGAGACAAGAGATGGGTTGTCCTAGACCAGGACATGTGGCACCATGCCCCACCCCCTGTGCAACGCTGGGGGGAGATAGAAGGTCAACAAGATATTGGGTTCCATTAAATGACAAAAAACTAGGGCTAAAATCTAGACTTCCTACACCACAGAGCCTAATCCAGGAGGGAAATAATTTGAGACTGCCTCGTGTGTTTCAAGTGAACAAATTTATTGAGCACTTACAGTATGTCAGCATCTATCACAACAAAAGTAATGCGGCTCCCCCAGTGGGTGTCAGGAGACTTCCTGGATGAGGAAAATGCTGGTGCACAGCCAGAAGTTGAAGCTGGGGCTTTGTCAACATCTCTCTGTGACATTCTTCTGCACAGGGTGTACGGCCACTTCTGACCACAGCCTGGGAGGGAAGGGCGGGGGGGATGCATGAATGTGTGTGGTGGGCTTCCCTCAGTGCTCCCCTTGTGTTACAGGGGCATCTTGCGTTTCCTGCTTTTAAATGGAATCACTGACATCCTTTGGGGTCGCCGAACTGGGTAGACTGGACTGTGCTGAGGGTGGGTCACAAAGAAGGGATCGGACCAGACAGCATCAGGGTTGGGCTCCGAAGCAATCCTGGGGGTGCATGCAAGTAAAATAAGGGTACTGGTAGGGGGGAAGCCAGGAGGAGCCAAACTTGGCAGTTGGTCCACTTGTTTATGTCTCATGGACCTTTGCTACGCATGAGCTTGCCTCCTGTTCCTCAGAGGCTGCATCGACACCTCGGAGTTTTCTCTTCCCTAACGTTAACATGTTGTTTCTCATCCTCAGCTGCCATGAGTCACATTTCCGGAGGGGAGGTACACAGCTAGTGGCTTTCTAGGAACCATCTCAGCAGAAAGAAGTCCCTCACTGCTCTGAGCCCTGTGGTTCTGTAGTCACTGGCATGACGTGAGGACCCCACAGCAGCAGAGGGCTGCAGACTGAGAAGCTTTACTGTGGACTGTGCCCGAGATCGTAAATCATCCTCAGTCCAGCACGAGGCTTAGGCCGGTTCTTGTGAAGAAAGCTTTACTGGAACTCAGCCACGCCCATTCACGTACACATCTTCCATGGCTGCTTTCGCACTGTGATGACAGAGTTGAGTAGTTGCAACAGAAATCCAATGGCTGGCAAAACCTAACATGTTCCTTACCTAGCCCTTTCTAGAAAAAAGTTTGCTCTCTCCTGGCCCAGAATTATAAGAGATCGTGTTTTTATTTACTTAAAATGGAGCATATTATGATTTGGGAGGCCGGGAATATCCAGGATGTTTGGGACAGGATCTGAGCTTCTCGTTACAGGGAAGGCAAAGGCTTAACGGCAGCTTGGAGGACAGTGTCGACGAGGATTCTGAGGCGGTGTCTGGACTGGTCTGGGCACTTCCAGAGAGGTGAGAGCTGGGCTACGAGTCATGTAGGCGAGGAGCACCAGATGAGGAAATGAGCAAGGCAAATAAATCCATGCCCTTCTTTCCCAAAGGTGAAAGCACTTGGCACTGCTGAGTTTGGAACTGTAAACATACCCTCACTGGAGTGAGAAAGGTGACACTGAACTACCATTCAAGCTTGACAGAGGCAGACAACAGGCAGAAAAGGCTAAGGTTGGGCTAGAGCTCCTGCTTCAGTTAAGGCTTCTATGTACTCATGGGAAGCTAGCAATGAAACAGTGTTCGTCCAGGGTGGCATTTCCTATAAAGCTTCCCATTTGGAGAAGACGGGGGCATTTATTAATCTGTGCAATCGCAATGCCGCTTAAAAAATGTTACAAATTATTTAAGGACGAAAAGATCAGGGTGTGTGACAATGCACGTTTATTGGAGAAAGTGGTATAAAATGTGGCTCCTGTCATTTATATAGAGACGTATATATGTAGCCCTTGGACTGTGGGTTTTAAAGTTGAAGAATCTTAACACTACCTACTCCAATGAGCAATTCTTCAGTGATCCAAATAAATCCAGGTACTGGAGTGGTCCTCCGCAGACTCTCCTTGTTACGGTGAAGGTGTCATTGAAAGGTGGATGCCAGTCTGGTTTTGGGAACTCAAATCACAGAGTCTGTCACTCAGGAGAAATCCTTCTAAAATATATTAGCCACCTTCGCATAAATCCAGATTTCCCGATGCCTCACGGCATCCAAGTGAGACGCTACCGTAGTCTGATATATGTTTACTGTTTTATCAAGCTGAGGTTTTTCACTATTAAGCACTCCCTGGAAATTCTCAGGGCCACTGGTCCCTGGTAATGCAAATACGTACGCAGAATCCAGTAAGCTGTACGTTACATTATTGTGCACTAATCTCTCCTACAGGTCACTTAGTATCTTTCCCACATTCAACGTTTTGGCTTTAATTGTTTTTCCTTCACAGCATGAAAAATTGCCAAATCAGCTCCGGCTGACTAGGTTTTCTTTTCATTTCAAATAATTATAGGAAGCATTTAAATTGTATTAAGTGCACTAGACCGTATCTCAAAGGGAACAGAGGATTCAACAAATTTTTACAACAGAAGCTTGAGAATTTATTTGCATAAAAACGCTGGTATTTTTCCACCGAGTGTCTAGAAACCTGCCCCCTCTCAGGTAAGCATGGGCCGTGCGGCCAACGTGTGATGAGCCGGATCCCAGACAGACGGGGGAGCGGGGCTGAGAACGCAGGCGGGGTTCGGGCCCCAGCGGGGCCAGCGGGACCCGAGCCAGTGTGTCTGAGAAACAAGGGCAGAGGGTGCTCAGATGTAGAATTCCTCCATGGCATTGTCCACAGGTCCGGCCAACGCTGGGGGCGGTGGGGCATCCCCGCCGGTCTGCTCGGCGCTGGGAGCAGCACAGGGAGGCTCCGGGGCGGACTCTGTGAGCGAGGAGGGGCCGGAAGCAGTGGGAGCGGCAGCAGCTGTCGCGGAGCAGCTGGCGGGCCCTTTGGTGAAGAAAGGGAGGGAAGCCCAGGAGGTGTCTGTGGTCACCCCGCCCCCAGCGGGCAGTGGTCCGTCTCTGGAACCCTTGGGCTTGGACCAGTGGCCGCCGCATCTTGCAGAGGGGAGGGCTGCTTCCCCGGTGCCGCAGAACCTACTGGGTGCGGAATACGCAGAGACCACAGAGAGGTCCGAGGAGGACAGGCGGAGGCCCGTGTCCACGTCCGTCTCCTGGGCCCCCTCCAAGTCATCGATGGAGAGGAGGCAGCCATGCCTCCACTCCGATGCCCTGTGCCCCGCGTCACCTGTGTTTGAGAACCACTGTGGTAGGGCCGAGGAGCCCGGGGAGGGGTCTCCCGTGGGCAAACAAAACAAGGACTTGCTTCTCTGGAAAGACCAGGGGAGGCTGAGAGGGCCGCTGGCTCGTTGGGGCCCAGGAGGCAGGCCCGTGGGGCCGGGCCCCAGGTGTGACCCTTCCGGCGGGGGCTGCTGGCTGCCGCCAGGGCCAGGTGTGCTGCTCGGGGCCGGGGTGCTCGGCGGAGGCGCGGGATGAGGTCTCTGCTCTGACGGGGGCTGAGTTCTGCCGGGTTTCGGAAACTTCCTGTGCACCCTTTGCGCCTGTAGGGGGAAGAGGGCGCATCAGGTTAGCGGTGGGCTGGACTGTCACGAGACACACTTCCTGGTCACTGGAAAATTCCAGCAGGGTCACGGCCATCAAACAAGACCAGGAATTTCCTTCTCCGAACTCTAACGCGAAGACAGAGGCGGCAGAGCTCGGGAGAGTGTGGCTCACACTTCTCAGCCTGAGGAGCCCTCTCTGAACTTGGGAGGATATGCAGGCCCTCGCCTTGCAGGGAGTAACTGCTCGCTCAGCGGATTAGCCACAAGAATGAGGGTTGGGCTGCGCACGGAGGACGGAGATAAGAATTACCAGTAAGTGCAAACAGGATGCTGGGAGGGTGTGTTTCTCTCCAACCAGAGCACCACTATTTGCATGTAACTCATGGGAAGATGAGGGCGATCAGGGTGGGGTAGCACAGAGCATCTCGGCTCAGAAAACATGGGACTTGATTCCAGTACATGTGTGATTGCCAGGACATATCCTAGGGGTGGCCCGTGGCTCAGGGCAGTATATCTGTGACGAGTGAGGGGCTATCAGGAAATTAGCATTTATTTACTTGCCGTCTGGGGCCACTGATCCTCTACAGACCTTGCCTTCCAGGACCTGGACAGGAAGGGGGGCTGCTGACTACTGCCTGACACTTTGGATGCCCCACAGACCTTGGATAAGCCGTCTCTCTGCCTTTAACACCTCACCCTGTTGTGCTATTCCCCCACCCTCCCTGTGGCGCACCAGGAACCTGCTTCCGTTGCACAGAACTGGGGGACTTCTCGTTCCGCTGCACATTCCCACTTGGGTCTGCTTCTCTGAGATTCTCCGCCTGGCCTAGCTCAGTGCCCAAGCTTATGGGCCAACCTTACTATGCAAAGTTTCCATGAAATAATGGTTTTGGGAATAGCAGGTCTGGCTCTATTAAGTACAGGATCATCTGATTTATGAATCCTTGAGATAAGGATTAGGAGGATGGTTTACTATCAGAGATATTTCCTGGCACCCAGCAGGCTATGAGACACCGGCCCTTCCCTACACAACAAGCACCCTTACCTCCCTATTAAATGGGAACTGCGTCTTCCCACAGCCACTTGGGAAATACAGTTGAATGTAATATACATTTATCGTGCATCTGTTACAGGCAAAGGAGGAAGGACTGCGATGAGACTCAGTCTTTGACCACATGAAACTTACATTTCATTGAAAGGATAGGAGACAAAAAAGAAATTGGTCAGACAAGAACGAGACTGTGATGACGAATAGGGCTATGAGGGCGAGACCATGCCTGCCCGGTAGGAGCAGAGGAGTCTTCAGGGGAGGTGGCCCTCAAGGTGAGCCTTTGAGATGGGCAGCTGTTCTCCTGGTGGATGGCATGAGTGGAGAGGAGGCTGTTCTGGAGAGAGGCCAACTCAAACAGAGGCTGACTGTTGGCAGGTAAGCAAGGAACTTGCAGGGGGCACTGAGTAGTTTGCCTTGATTACAGTGCAGGTGCATGAAAAGCAGTGACGGAAGATAAGTTGCAAATGGAGTCTAGTGCCATAGTGGTCAAGGAGACCTTGACTAACTGGGTAAGAAATCTACATACTTCTCTTTATGTTGAAGTCTTAATTGTTGGAGTTTTTTTGACCAACAAATATGTGAATATATGACCATTCCTTTCATCGATTTCTAAGATCTTTGCCTAATTGCAGATATTGCAATTTTTTTAAAGTTTTAAAATTTATTTTGAGAGAGAGCATGCGCATGTGGGGGAGGGGCACAGAGGGAGAGAAAGAATCCCAAACAGAATCTGCACTGATGTGGGGCTTGATACCACGGCCATGAGATCGTGACCTGAGCCAAAATCAAGAGTTAGATGCTTAATGGCTGAGTCACCCAGGGGCCCTGATATCTCTTAATCTTATAAACAGACTCATTGACTCATTCTTTCAATCAACATCAACGAGGGTCTTTTATGCAGGGCTTCCTCACTGGTGTGTTTACGCTTTGAATGGGTTATCAAAGGCGAGCTGAGATCTGGATCTCTTTCACCAGCAGCCTGTTGCACTATATAAATATTATTATTATCATTTTCTATGTGCTCTTTGGGGTGAGAAATGTCTGGAGGGCCAGGCCAGATAATTTTGCGTAAGACATGGTCTTAGCAAACAATTAACAATACAATGTTCAAGTGTAATAAAGTGAGCTCTGATGATAAAGTGAATGGCAATATGCAAGCCATGTTAAGGCACAAAGGAGGGAGAGGTTGAATAGGGGTGAGGCAGCATGGGGACAGGTAGAGAAAGCTTGCCTTGGTAAGTCACACTTGGATGAAATCTTAGAAGTGGAAGAAGTGTTTGCCACCTGGAGGGCAAGAGGTGAAGCCTAGAAGCACACTCAGGCACAAAAGCAGCCTGATCAGAGGCTGGAGGCAGGAACCAAAGCCAAGAGGTGAGGTCTGAGAGGCGAGAGGAGTCTTGTCGTGGTGGGCCCCAAATCATGTGTATGTATAAGGCACCTGCATTTCAAAACCCAAAGGCTTGAAAGCAAGATGGTGGCATGGCCAAATCTGTGGCAGCAGGGTAAAGGAGAAAGGACTGGATGGGGGGGCAAGACTGGTGGCAGAAAGAGCATTTGGAAGATACTGCTGTAGTCTTTCACTTTTGAAGATTCATTTCAAGTAAGCTGCATTTTCAGTTGCTCGCATGAGTTTCTTAAACATCAGTTCAGACAGTCAGGATTTTGTATGGCTTTGCTGTCCACCCTTCCTGATCCTCTCCTTAATTCTCAGTCTCTACATTCTGTAGCGTGGATGTGTACCCTTGTCCTGCCGCTTCTAGTCCTGCCCTCCAGGCTCTGGAGAGCATCCTGAAATTCCCAAATCATTCTGCCAAGGGTGGCTTAAGGAGCTAAAGGTGAAAGCGGCAATTGAGATCTCTGACGGTCTGAAATTATTGACGCTTGAAGAACGAGACGCAGAGTGCTTTTAGTGCAGGTTGTAAGTGGGTTCGGTGTCAGTCTTCTAAAGATAGCGCTGCACAAGGCCGTCCTCACCATGACACTTCAGTTTGCAGCAGCCCCAGCTTTTATGTGCACGAGGGACCTTGCTGAACATGGCAAGAAGACTTGGAGCCGAGCTGGTTCCTGCTGGAGGTATGATCCACTCAGTAGGGCTTGCTGCTCTGTGCTCCGGCATCTCCCGGACTCCCACCCAGCCCTTCTGACTCTGGAAGGGTAAGCATGAAGAGTCCTACCTTTGGGATGGGGACAGGAGCAGCCTCTGAAGGCACAGCTGTGCCCAAGAGGCATCACAGCGAGGTGGCTGTCGGGGAGGCAAACTGATCTTCTTACTTGCTGGAGTTTGGCCAAACAAGAGAAGATAAATCATGAAGCTCTTGACAGAAGGAAGTCCTCGGGGATGGAGGATGCTTTGGGAGGGGAGAGGCAATGTTTACTAATTAAAATGTCTATCAGGGCCAATTCCCCGGGGTGCCCCAGTGTATTTTCTTATTTGGAAATTTTCTTACACGTTACCCTATCACTTCCATCTTTGGAGACTTATTCGAGGAGCATGCTCTTGGCGAGCATGTTTGCATTCTCAATCTGCTTGAAAAAGGGAGCCTCTGAATATTACTTCCTGAGAAGCCAAAGGCCAAGGTTCCCAAGAAAGAAAGTGCTAGGAGACATCTCAATCTTTCGGCTCTCAGGGACAGAGTGGTGTTAACTTTGACTTAAAACCAGGAACAACTGGCAGAGGAGGAACACTTGATGGCAGGTATGGTCATCGCTGTGCTTGTTTAACAAACCTACCTGTGCTCTCTTATTTTTACTCCCTTATGAAGGCAGGAATTCAGATAAACCCTAAATTATGCTGCTTTGAAGAGAGGAGGAGGCACCTGGTGTTTGTCACCAGAGGGGGGCCCAGGTGCGCCGTGGAAGTGCCAGCTGGGCAGGTGGGGCTCCAACTGGACCGGGGTTGGCTGGTGGTAATGACAGGGTCTGGGGGCAGGGAGCTGCAGGAGGGTGGCTGCGAGCCTCCACACCCCAGCTGTCGGGCTGAGCACACGTGGGATGTGTTTGCAGCACATCTGGTATTCCCTGGTGGTATTCCCCAGCTCTGTACAGAAGAAGCAGAGTCTTGTCTGTCTGAAAGACAAGTCGCGTAGACCAAACACGGAGCTGCTTTCTTGTGTCCTCCTGGCTGCGGTAGCTGTTTCCGGCCTCTCTCGTCTGCTCGTCTAACTTGACCAGGAACACTAGAGGCTGAGAATGAATGGTTGGAGATGTTTCAGGAAACCCCTCCCCAGGTGATCTTTCCAGAGTTGAAACAATACCCTATGTGCCCTCCTTCCTTGGAAGCCTCTCTCTGCCTTCTGTGACAGCAGCAATGTACCTCGGGGTCACCTTCCTTTCTCTTTGAAGCAGTGCAGGCTAGCTGACTCACTGGAAGCCAGTGGTTCCCCCCTTTGCTATTTATGGAACGGAATGGCATTCGATAAATGAATCTGCTTAAGGCAGCTAGCCAGGAGATCTGATTATGTCTCTGAAATCATCAAAAACCTGAAATTGCAGTAATCAACCCAGAAGCTTCTCATGCAACTGTGAGCATAGACCGTTTGCAGTTAGGGAGGTAAAGGAGTCTGAGCCGAAGCATCTCTTTCAATGATCTGGGTGTCAGTAGGTTCATTCCCTGGCACATGGGTAGATTCCCCAGGGAAGGGGATTCTGCCCCTGCCCCAGTGACCCTGGGCAGTGTCACACCGGAGTTCACGTTCATCCTCACACTTCCTCTGAGAAAGGTCATTTCTTGTTGTGTCCTTGGCACGAACACAACGACTGTGGCATTGTCTGCTATGTAATGAGTCAGCAATAGAGCTTTTAACCCAGGGACTAATAAAAAAAAAAAATTAGGGGCAATTCAAGGAAATTGGGCAATGGGTTCACATGAGAAATCAGATTTTTGTTCTAAAGAAAAACACACTTCCTTCTCCTTTCACTGTCCTTTGGGAAGTTTCCATATAACCACTAAGAGGGATACCCACAGGCAAAGCCTATGTTGTTTGTGAAATTCTTTAAAAAATTTTGAATAAAATTATTTTACCAAAACAATTCTTATTGAAATATAGTTGATATATAACATCAGTTCCAGGTGTACAACATAATTTTTCGATGTTTATGTATATTGTGAAATAAGCCTAGTTAATCCATCACCGCAGATAGACTTTTTTTTTCCTGTAATGAGAACTTTTAATTTGCTCTCTTAGTAACTTTGAGTATACAGCCCAGTATCATTAACTACAGTCATCAAGCTGTGTTACATCCCCAGGGCTTATTTGATAATTTTACAAACGTTTACATCTTTTGAACAGCTTCACTCCCCATCTCCCAATTCTGACAATCACCAGTCAGTTCCTTGTATCTATGATTTTTTTTTTAATCTACATATAAGTAAGATCATATGGTACCTCTCTTTCTCTGACTTATCTTGCTTAGCATACTGCCTTAGCATAGATAGACCCTATGTTGTCATAAGTGGTGGAATTTCCTTCTTTTTCTATGGCTAAAAAAAATATTTTTCTTTACACGTTCATCTGCTGGTGGGCACATAGGTGGCTTTCGTACCTTGGCTATTTTAAATAATGCTGCAGTGTACGTGGGAGGGTGCGTGCAAATATCTTTTTGCGTTACTGTTTTCATTTTCTTTGGATGAGCGCTTACGAGTGGAACTGCTGGATCACATGATAGTTCTATTTTTAGTTTTTGAGGAATCTCCATGATGTTTTCCACAGCGGCTGCAACAATTTACATTCCACAGCCTTTACTCCTCATCCTTGAGAACACGTGGTTTCTTGTCTGTTTGGTAATAGCCATTCAGATTGGGGTGAGGTGGTAGATAGCGTTTGTGGTTTAGATTTGCATGTCCCTGATGATTAGCGACGTTGAGCACCGTAATAAGTACCTGCTGCCCATCTGAAAGCCCCCTATAGAAAAATCTCCATTCAGCATCTCTGCCCATTTTTTAAATTTTTTTTTAACGTTTTTATTTATTTTTGAGACAGAGACAGAGCATGAATGGGGGAGGGGCAGAGAGAGAGGGAGACACAGAATCGGAAACAGGCTCCAGGCTCTGAGCCATCAGCCCAGAGCCCGACGCGGGGCTCCAACTCACGGACGGTGAGATCGTGACCTGAGCCGAAGTCGGACGCTTAACCGACTGAGCCACCCAGGCGCCCCATCTGCCCATTTTTTAATAAGATTTTTTGTTTATTTGCTACTGAGTCACATGAATTCTTTATCTGGATATCAACCCCTTACCAGATACATATTTGCACATATTTTCTTCCACTCAGTAGGTTGCCTTTTCATTTTGTTGACAGTTGCTTTTACTCTGCTGTGCAGAGGCCTTCTAGCATGCAGCCTCACTGTTTATTTTTGCTTCTGCTGCCTTTCCTTTTGGTGTCAAATCCAAAAAATCATCACCAAGACCAATGTCAAGCAGCTTACCACCTGTTTTATTCTAGGGATCTTATTTCAGTTAAGTTCAATCATTTAATCCATTTCGAGTTTGTTTGTGTGTGTGGTATAAAACAGTGGTCCAGTTTCATTCTTCTGTATGTGGCTGTCTGTCCAATTTTCCCAGTCCCAGTTGCTGAAGAAACTGTCCTTTCTGCATTGTATATTCTTGGCTCCACTGTTGTAAATTAACCAACCACATAAGTGTGAGTTTATTTCTGGGCTCCTTATTCTGTTCCATGACTCTTTGTGTCTGTTTTCATGCCAATACCATACTGTTTTTATTGTTATAGCTTTGTAATATAGTTTGGAATCAGGAAGTGTGAAGCCCCTAGATTTGTTGTTTTCTTACGATTGCTTTGGCTATTCAGGATCCTCTGTGGTTCCATACACATTTTAGGATTATTTGTTCTAGGTGTACGAAAAATACCATTGAGATTTTGATAAGGATTGCACTGAATACGTAGATTGCTTTAGGCTGTATGGACATTTTTTTTTTTTTTTTTTTGCAATACTGATCATTTCCTTCCAAACCATGAGCATGAAATACCTTTCCATAATCTGTGTCTTCTTCAATTTCATCAATGTCTTTGGTTTTCAATGTATAGGTCTCTCAACTTGGTTAAATTCATTTTATGTACTTTATTCTTTTGATGAAATCATAAATGGTATTGTCTTAATTTCTCTTTCTGATAGTTCATTAGCGTATAGAAATGCCACAAATTTGTATATATTGATATTGTATCCTGCAGTATTACTGAATTCATTAGTTTTAACAGGGCTTTGTTTTTTTGTTTTTGTTTTTTTTTAGTATAGGCTTAAGGGTTTTCTATTTATAGTATATCATCCATCAATAGTGACAGTTTTACTTTTTTCTTTGCAATTTGGGTGCCTTTTATTTCTCTGTCTTTGTTAACTGATGTAAGACTTGCAATATTATACTGAACACATGCGGGGAGAGTGGGAATCTTTTGTTTATGGCCTTAGAAGAAAAGTTTTCAGCATTTTACCACTATGATGTTAGCAGTGGGCTTAACTGTTATATATATACCTTTATGATGTTAAGGTGTGTTTCTTCTATACCCAACCCCAGTTTTTTTTTTTTTTTTTTGTAAATGTGGAATTCTGTCAAATGATTTTTCTGCATCTATTGTAATGACCATACAATTTTTATCCTTCATTTTGTTAATGTGGTATATAACACTGATATGCAGATTTTGAACTATCCTTGCATCCCTGGAATAAATCCCCCCTTGATCATGGTGTATAATCCTTTTAATGTATTGTTCAATTCAGTCTGCTAATATTATTTTGTTGAGGATTTTTCCATGTATGTTGATAAGGGATAATGATTTGTAATTTTCTTGTGGCATCTTTGTCTGCTTTTGGTATCAAGGCAATGCTGGCCTCGTAAAATGAGTTTGGAATGTTCCCTTCTCTCCCTGTTTTTTGGACGAGTTTGAGAAGGATTGCTATTTCTTCTTTAAATGTTTGGTAGAATTCACCAGTGAATACATCTGGTCCTGGACTTCTATTGGGAAGTTTTTGATTATTCATTCAGTCTCCTTATTAGTAATTGGTTTGTTCAGATTATCTATTTCTTCATGATTTAGTCTTGGTAGATTTTATGTTTCTGACAATTTATCCATTCTTTCTTTTCTTAAAATTAAAAAAAAAATGTTTATTTTTGATAGAGTGTGCAGGGGAGGGACGGAGAGAGAGGGAGACACAGGATCTGAAGCAGGCTCTGTGCTGACAGCAGAGAGAAAGCCCAATGCTGGGCTCAAAGTTATGAACTGTGAGGTCATGACCTGAGCCAAAGTTCAATGCTTAACTGGCTGAGCCACCCAGGTGCCCTGGCATATAATTTCTCATAGTAGTCTCCTATGATCCTTTTTTTCTGTGGTACTCAGTTTAACATCTCTTTCATTTCTGATTTTATTTTTTTGAAGGATGTCCTTTTTTTTTTTTTTTTTGGTGAGGAGTTGAACTAATGGTTTGTCAATTCTGTTTTAGCTTTTCTTAGGTTCATTGATCTTTTTATTATCTCCTTTCTACTACATCTGGGTTTTCTTTTTTCTTTTTCTAATTTCTTGAGGTGTAAAGTTAGGTTGTTTATTCGAGCTCATTGTGGTCTCTTGATGTAGGCATTTATCTCTATGAACTTCTGTCACAGAAATGCTTTAGCTGTGTCGCACATTTTAGCATGTGGAATTTCCATTTTAATTTGTCTCATTGACAAATGAGACACTATAAAATCATTATAAAATAACCTTTGTCTCTTATTACAGTCTTAAAGTCTATTTTGTCTGATAGAAGTATAGCTTACCCCTGCTTTCTTTCCATTTCTATTTGTATGGAAAATCTTTATCCCTTTACTTTCTGTCCGGAAGCATCTTGTAGGTAGTATATAGATACATCTTGTATAGAGATATGTTTTTTAAAATCCATTCAGCCATTCTGTCTTTGAGGGGAGAATTTAGTCCATTCACACTTGCTTATTTATTTGCTTATTTATTTATTTTGATAGAGACAGAGAGCAAGGAGGGGAGGGGCAGAGATAGAGGGAGACAAAGAATCCCAAGCAGGTTCCATACTGTCAGCATGGAGACCAGTGCCGGGCTTGAACTCATGAACCATGAGATCATGACCTGAGCTGAAATCAAGAATCAGATGCTTAACCAACTGAATCACCCAAGTTCCCCCATTTACATTTAAGGCCATTATGGCCAGGTATGTACTTACTGCCATTTTGTTAAAACTGTTTTCTGTTTTATAATCCCTTTCTTTTCTTGATCTCTTCCTTTATGACTTAATGATTTTCTGCAGTGGTATGTTTAGATTCCTTTCTCTTTATCTTGTGTGTATATACTACAGGCTTTTGCTTTGGGATACCACGAGGCTTACAAAAAACAACTTATATACTGTAGTTCATTTTAATGTAAAACAAGTTTGAACACATCCTAAAGCTCTAAATATTTATGCTCCACCCCAACATTTTTGTTTTGATGCCATAATTTATATCATTTTATCCTGTATATCCAATAACAAATTACTGTAGTTATAGTTATTCCTACAACTTTTGTCTTTTAACCTCCATACTAGCATCATAAATGATGAACCCATCACCTTTACAAAATTAGATTTTTCTGAATTTTACTATATATTTACTTTTAGCAGTGAGATTTATACTTTTTTGTTTTCCTGTTACTCATTAACATCCTTTTGTTTCAACTAAAAGTAGTCCCCTCAACATTTCTTGTAAGACCGCTTTAGTGGTAATGAACTCTAGCTTTTGATTGTGTGAAAAACTTTCTCTTCTTCAACTGAAGGACAGCTTCACCCAGTATTCTTGGTTGGCAGTTTTTTTCCTTTTCCTTTCAGCACTTTGAGTGTATCATTCCACACACTTCTGGCCTGCAAAGTTGCTGCTGAAAAATCCAGTGATGGTCTTACAGGGGTTCCCTTGTAATGTAAGAAGTTGTTTTTCTGCTTTTAAGATTCTCTCCTTGTCTTTAACTTTTAACACTTTAATTATAATGTGTCTTACATGGGTCTCTTTGGGTTCATCTTCTTTGAAACTCTCTGGACTTCTTGGATATGGATGTCTGTTTCCTTCCCCAGATCAGGAATGTTTTCATCCATTATTTTGTCAGATTTTCTGCTCCTTTTTCACTTCTCCATCTGGGGACCCTTATAATAGGAATGTTAGTTAGCTTCATAGTGTCCCATAAGTTCCTTAAGCTATCTTCACTCTTGTTCTTATTTTTTTCTGTTTGCTGGTCTAATTGGAGGAATTCCAAAGCCCTGTCTTGAAGTTTACTGATCCTTTCTTCTGCTTCATCTAGTCTGTTGTTGAACCCGTCCAATGCATTTTTCAGTTCAATAATTGTTCTTCAGCTCTATGACTTCTTATGTGGTACTTTCTTATATTTTCTTTTTGTTGAACTTCTCCCTTTGTTCATTCATTTTCTCCTGAGCTCAGTGAGCATCTTCATCAGGTAAATAACTTATCTCTGTTTCATTAAGGTCTTTTTCTGAGATTTCATCTTGTTATTTCGTTTGGGACATGTTCTTTTGTTCATTTTCTTTGATTTTCTGTGTTGGTTGTGTTAGAGAAAAGAGCCACACTTCCCAGTCTGAAGGACTGGGATCATGTACGAGATGAAACTATTATTCATCCTTGCTCTAGCTCTTTATCTCAAAAATTTTGTGTTTGTCCAAGCAGCCCATTTTATTCCTAATTGCTCCAAACAATTGAGGGCGCTCTAAGACCTGTGAGTATCCCAGAGGGAGGATCTCGGTCAGCACCTAGATTCAGGCTGATGGGAAGCAAGAACCTCAAGCAGCACATTTGAAAGTATGCAAATATACCTCTTTCAGCAGAAGACTGGGTGACAAGCATTATTGTCTGCTCCCTCTGCACTGAGCTCTGGGATGACAGCCAGTTAAGAACCATTTCTTTGTTTGCTACCATCCCACTGAATCTGGGAACACAAGCCCTGCTGGACACCAGAGCCAAGCTATCAAGGAATGTTTTCTCAGGGTGGCAGCCACAAAACCTAGGGCACCAAAAAATATAAAAGCTCCTTTCGTGGAGACACTGGCAAACTTGGGCCAGGAAGAGGAAAAGTGTGAAGATGGAGAGCACAAGGATGGTGCCCACCAGCCCTCCCGGTCTCTGGAGAGGACTGTAGTCAGCTCCTATACAAGTGTTTAAGTAAAAGCATGCCCCACAGGCCATAGCTATAAAGATACGCTAATAAGCTTCTTTTAAAGAGTATTTCAGTCTGATGCTTCTTTGCTGTGCCCTGACGTATAGCTGGTTAAGAACTCTTTTTCAGTTTGTTAAAATCCTGTGGAACCCATGAAAGTAAGACCCCCTGGACACTAGAGCAAGCAGCCAAGGAGTGTCTCCTGGATGACAGCTGCAAAAATCAGGGCACTGTCTAGCCCTTTAAGAACTATTTCTCAGGGGCGCCTGGGTGGCGCAGTCGGTTAAGCGTCCGACTTCAGCCAGGTCACGATCTCGCGGTCCGGGAGTTCGAGCCCCGCGTCAGGCTCTGGGCTGATGGCTCAGAGCCTGGAGCCTGTTTCCGATTCTGTGTCTCCCTCTCTCTCTGCCCCTCCCCCGTTCATGCTCTGTCTCTCTCTGTCCCAAAAATAAATAAACGTTGGAAAAAAAAAATTAAAAAAAAAAAAAGAACTATTTCTCAGGGCGCCTGGGGCTCGGTCAGTTAAGCATCTGACTCTCGGTTTTGGCTTAGGTCATGATCTCATGGTTTTGTGAGTTCAAGCCCCGAGTCAGGCTCTGCATTGATAGTGCAGAGCCTGCTTGGGGTTCTACCTCTCTCTGCCCCTCCCCTACTCACACTGTCTCTGCCTTTCTCAAAATAAGTAAACTTAATTTTTTTTTAATAAAAAATTAAAAGAAATAAAAAAGAACTATTTCCCAGATCACTATAGCCTTGTGGGTCTCATGGACATGAGGCCCATGGTTTTCAAAGCTAGATGTTTTGGGGACTTATCTCCCAGGTTCAGGTCTTAGAAGCTGTAGAACCACAAGAGGAGTTCAAAGCCTTTACTCCACAGGGAGAGATTATGAGTTGTGAGATCCCTCTTGATGGTGGGTTACCTTGCCAGGGCTGAGATTCATTGTGAGACTGTGTCTCAGTCTCTCTGACCAATTTTTTTTTTTTAATTGAAGTAGAGTTGGCACACCACATTACGTTACTTACAGGTACACAACACAGTGATTCAACAAGTCTGTATGTTACACTATGCTCACCTCAATTGTAGCTACCAACTGTCACCATAAGACACTATGACAGTAACATTGACTGTGTTCCCTATGCTGCACCTTTCATCCACAGGACCTATTCATTCACTAACAGGAAGCCTGTATCTCCCACTCCCCTCCCCTCTGGCAACCATCAGTTCTCTGTATTAATGGGTCTGTTTCTGTTTTGTCTTTCATTTTAGTTCACTTAGCATAATACCTTCCAGGTCCATCCATGTTGTTACAAATGGCAATCTTATCCTTTCTTATAGCTAATATTCCATTGTCTATGTATGCATTTGTGTATACGCACGCACACACACACGTATCTTCTTTATCCATTCATCTATCAGTGGACACTGGGTTGCTTCCATATCTTGGCTGATGCTACACTAAACATAGGGGTGCATATATCTTTTTGAATTAGTGTTTTTGTTTCCTTTGGCTAAATACCTAGTAGTGGAATTACTGGATCATAGGGTATTGGCTTTTAATTTTTTGAGGCACTTCCATACTGTTTTCCACAGTGGCTGTACCAATTTATATTCCCAACAGCAGTGCATCAAGGTTCCCTTTTCTCCATATTCCTGCCAACAGTTCTTTCTTATCGTTTTGAAACTAGCTCTTCTGATAGGTGTTGATATTTCATTGTGGTTTTGATTTGCATTTCCCTGATGATTAGTGATGCTGAGCATCCTTTCATGTGTCCGTTGGCCATCTTTATGTTTTCTTTGGAGGAATGTCTATTCCGATCCTCTGCCCATTTTTTAATCGGATTATTTTTCTGATGTTGAGTTGTGTAAGTTCTTTGTATATTTTGGATATTAACTGCTTATCAGATACATCATTTGAAAATATCTTTTCTCACTCAGTAGGTTGCCTTTTCATTTTGTTGACAGTTTCCTTTGCTGTGGAAAAGCTTTTAATTTTTGGTGTAGTCCCAGTAGTTTATTTTTGCTTTTAGGAGACATATCTAGAAAAATGTTGCCAAGGCTCATGTTCAGTAGATTATTGCCTATGTTTCTTCCAGAAGCTTTATGGTTTCAGGTCTCACATCTAAGTTCTTAATCCATTTGGAGTTTATTTTTGTGAGTGGTGTAAGAAAGCTGTCTAGTTTTATTCTTTTGCATGTAGCTGTCCAGTTTTCCCAGCACCATCTGTTGAAGAGACTGTCTTTGTTGTATATGCTTGCCTCTCTTGTTGACATTAATTGACCATATAAATGTGGGCTTATTTCTGGGCTCTCTATTCTGTTCCATTGATCTGTCATTTTTGTGCCAGTACCATCCTGTTTTGATCACAATAGCTTTGTAGTCTATCTTGACATCAAGGATTGTGATACCTCCAGCTTTGTTCTTTCCCAAGATTGCTTTGGTCATTCAGGGTCTTTGTGATCCCATACAAATATTGGGATCATTTTTTCTGGTTCTGTGAAAAATACTATTGGTATTTTGATCGGGGTTGCACTGTATTTGCAGATTGCTTTGGGTAGTATGGACATTTTAACAATATTTTTCTAATCCATGAGCATGGAATAGCTTTCCATTTGTTTGTCTTCAGTTTCTTTCACCAATGTTTTGTAGTTTTCAGAGTGTAGGTCTTTCAGCTCCTTGGATTAGTTTACTGGTACGTATGTATTTTTTTTTTTAATTTTTTTTTTAACATTTATTTTTGAAAGAGAGAGAGACAGAGCATGAACGGGGGAGGGGCAGAGAGAGAGGGAGACACAGAATCAGAAGCAGGCTCCAGGCTCTGAGCCACCAGCCCAGAGCCCGATGCGGGGCTCGAACTCGCAGACCGCGAGATCGTGACCTGAGCTGAAGTCGGACGCTTAACCGACTGAGCCACCCAGGCGCCCCCGTATGTATTCTTTTTTAATGAAGTTAGAATTGTTTTCTTAGTTTTTCTGCTACTTTGTTATTAGTGTATAGAAACACAACCAGTTTCTGTGTATTCATTTTGTATCCTACAACCTCACTTAATTCATTTATCACTTGTAATAGTTCCTTTGGTGGAATCTTTAGGGTTTTCCACATATATAGTATCATGTCATCAGCAAGCAAGTAGTGACAGTTTAACTTCTTCCTTACCAATCTGGATAACCTTTATTTCTTTTTCTTATTGCTGTGGCTAGGACTTTCAGTTCTATTTTAAATGAAAGTGGCAAGACTGGACATCCTTGTCTTGCTCCTGATCTCAGAGGAAAAGCTCTCAGGTTTTCATGAGTAGCAGGTTAGCTGTGAGCTTGTCATATACGGCTTTTATTACGTTGAGGTATGTTTCCTCTAAACTCCCCACTTTGTTGAGTTTTATTATGAATGAATGTTGAATTTTGTCAGATGTCTTTTCTGCATCTATTGAGATGATCATATGATTTTTATTCTTAGTTTTGTTAATGTGGGTATCGTGTTGATTGATATGCTAATATCAAAGCATGCATGCATCCTGGAATGAATCCCACTTAAGGTGAATGCTCGATCCTTCTAATGTACTACTGAATGCAGTGTGCTAGCATTTTGTTGAGGATTTTTACATCTGTGCTTATCAGGGATACTGGCCTACAGCTTTATTTTTTTCATAGTGTCCCTGTCTGGTTTTGGTATCAGGACAATACTGGCCCTGAAGAACATGTTTGGAAGCTTTCCTTCCTATTTTTTTTTTGGAATAGCTAGTGAATAGGTTTTGACTCTTCTTTAAGTGTTTAGTAGATTCACCTGTGAATCTATCTGGTACTGGACTTTTGTTTGTTGGGAGTGTTTTGATTACCAACTCAATTTTGTTACTAGTAATTGGTCTGTTCAGATTTTACATTTTTTCCTATTTCTCCTGGGTTGTCCTATTTGTTGGCATATAATTTTTTTTTGTGGTGGTCTCTTAGAACCACACATTCTGTGGTGTTGGTTTTTACTTCTGTTTCTGATTTTATTTGGGGCCTCTCTTTTTTTGAGTCTGGCCAAAGGCTTATCAATTTTGTTTATAGTTTAAGGAACCAGCTCTTGGTTCCATTGATCTTTTCTGTTTTTCTTTTTCTTTTTCTTTCTTTTTCCAGTCCCTATTTCATTTATTTCTGCTCTGGTCTTTATTATTTCCTTCCTTCTACTTAACCTTGGGCTTTGTTCTTTTTCTAGTTCCTTTATTTGTAGGGTTAGTTTATTTGGGATTTTTTTTATTTCTTGAGATGGGCCTGTTTCACTATAAATTCCTCTCTTAGAACTGTCATCGTTGTGTCTCAAAGATTTTGGACCATTGTGTATTCATTTGTTTCCATGTATTTTTCGATTTCCTCTTTGATTTCTTCACTGGCCCATTCATTGGTTGTTCAGTAGCATGCTGTTTAGCTTCCATAGATTTCTGGGGTTTTTTTCCAGTTTTTTTCTTGTGATTGATTTCTACTTTTCATACTGTTATGGAGAAAAAAGATGCTGATTTATTAAAACTTGTTTTTGGCCTATATGTGATCTAAATGTTCCATGTGTACTTGAAAAGAATGTTATTCTGTTGTTTTTAGGTGCAGTGTTCTGTTTACATCTGTTAACTCCATCTGGTCTAATGAGTCATTCAAAGACACTGTTTCCCTATTTTCTGCCTGCAGGATCTATTCATTGATATATGTAGGGTGGTAAAATTCCCTACTATTCTTGTATTGCTGTCAATTTTTCTCTTTATGTCTGTTAATAGTTGCTTTATGTATTTAGATGCTCCAATATTAGGTACATAGATATTTACAATTGTTATATCCTCTTACTTATGTAATGCCCTTCTTTAAAACAAAAGATATAGACTGTAACAAAAGAGAAAGTCTATTTCATCTGATAAAGCACTGCTATCCTATGCTTTGTTTTGTTTTTGTTTTGCATGGAATATGTTTTTCCATCCTTTCACTTTCAGTCTTTTAGGCATCTTTAGATCTGAAGTCTCTTGTAGGCAGCATAAAGACCGGTTTGTTTGTTTTTTTTAATCTGTTCTGCCACCCTATGTTTTTTGATTGGAGCATTCAGATTATTTACATTTAAAGTAACATTGGGACACCTGGGTGGCTCAGTTGGTTAAGCATCTGACTTCGGGTCAGGTCATGATCTTGTGGTTCATGAGTTCGAGCCCTGCGGCAGGCTCTGTGCTGACAGCTCAGAGCCTGCTTTGGACTGTGACTCCTTTTCTCTCTGCCCCTCCGCCACTCATGCTTTGTCTCTCTCTCTCTCTCTCAAAAAATAAATACCACGTTAAAAAAATCTTTTAAAGGGGGAAGATTTATGCGATCTGAAGAGAAACCAGAGTTATTGACATGTATGTCTTTATTGCCATTTTGTTAATTGGTTTCTGGTTGTTTTTGTAGTTCTTCTCTGCTCATTTTTTTCTCTTGGTCTCTTTCCTTGTGATTGATGACTTTCTGTAGTGTTATGCTTGGCTTTCTCTGTCCTTTTATCTATTACAGGTTTTTGGTTTATCATTACTATGAGCTTTATATATAGCATCATGTCTATATCAAGTGGATGGTCACTTAAGTTTTAGAATGTGTCCAAAGAACTTTTCTATTCCCCCTCCACATATAAAAATGCTGTCAGTTTTATATCTTTTTATTCATAATTTCCTTCTAATTATGGCCTTTTCCACATCAACATGTCCCTTTATCATTACTTTTAAGGCTGGTTTAGTGGTGATGTACTCCTTTAACTTTTATCTGGGAAACTTGTGATCTCTCCTTCACTTATGAACGATAACCATGCCGGGTAGAATATTTTTGGTTGTAAGATTTTTTTCTCTCCCATATTTTTGCATTCCAGAAGGGAGTAGCATGATACATTCCATTTCTGCTGAAAAATCAGTTAATAGCCTTGTGGGGTGTCCTTTATATGTAACTTTTTGCTTCTTGCAACTTTTAAAATTCTCTTGACCTTTAAACCTGTGGTATTTTAATTATTATGTGTTATGGTGTAGAACTCCATGGGTTTATCTTGTTTGGAACTCTTTCTTCAACTTGGATGTCTATTTATCTCCTTAGGTTAGGGATGTTTTAAATTATTTCTTCAAATAAGTTTTCTATACCTTTCTTTCTTATTCTTTTGGGACCCCCCCTATAATTCAAGTTTTTGTCTGTTTGATGTCCAAGAAATCCCTTAACCTACTTCACTTTTCAAAATTATTTTCTCCTTTAGCTGTTCTATTGTTTTCCACATCACTGATCCGTTCTTCTGCATCTGGTAATCTACTGCTGACTCCCTCTAATATATTTGTCATTTCAGTTATTGTATTTTCCAACTCTGATTCTTTTTTACATTTTTTTCTTGGTTGAAGTTCTCACTGGGTCCTTCTACTTTTCTCTCCAGTCTAGTTAGTATCTTCATGTACCATCACTTTACACCCATTATGAGGCATGTTGCTTATCTCCATTTAATTTGGGTCTTTTTCTGAAATTTTTTGTTTTTATTTGAAACCTATTCTTCTGTCTCCTCATATTGCTTGACTTTCTGTGGATCCATGAGTTAGGTAGAATAGCTACTTCTAAACTCAAAGGAATGGTCTTGGGTACAGTCATCCCCTTTGTAGACTGTGGGTGCAAGCCAGGGTGTCCTGGGGCTCTCCAGCAGAGGGCACTCTGGTAGGGCACCTGGAACTAAGGCATGGTGCCGCTGGGGGGTCCTGGGACGTTCTGGCAGTGTAACTAAGAGCTGAGGCAGGCATGAGCTGCTCCAGAGCACTCTGTACTGGGGGTACCCAGCTGAAGTTGAAGTGGTATGAGCCTGGAGTACTTCAGGTTGCTTGTGCCTGTGTCACCTTCGTGCAATAGCTGAAAATGTAGTAAGTGCTGAGCAGGGCTGTCCTGGTGTGTGCAGCACTGTGTTGAGGCCACCTCAGGGGGACAGCTCGTGTGCTGTGGGCTAGGGGCCTGGAGGTCACTGAGTTAGGCTGGCTCGGGCACATGGACCCTGCTCCCACCCGTACTGCCAAGCTTAGGGGTGGGGAAGCCTGCCCCTTAGACCCAGGGAGAGTTCCAGCAGCTCTCTTGCCTTGCGGCCGGGTTATAGGGCTAGTTCCTTTGTATTGTAGTTGCTGTTTTAAAATTTTTTTTTTTTTTTCTTTTTCAACGTTTATTTATTTTTGGGACAGAGAGAGACAGAGCATGAACGGGGGAGGGGCAGAGAGAGAGGGAGACACAGAATCGGAAACAGGCTCCAGGCTCCGAGCCATCAGCCCAGAGCCTGACGCGGGGCTCGAACTCCCGGACCGCGAGATCGTGACCTGGCTGAAGTTGGACGCTTAACCGACTGCGCCACCCAGGCGCCCCTGTAGTTGCTGTTTTAAACTGCAGCCTTTTTTTTCTGTGCCCTAGGACAGATGAATCAGCTCACAGTCCCTTTGTACTAACTCTTCCCTCTTCAGTTCATAATGTCAAGGGTTGGGGGGGTTCCCTTCATGCCCCCAACTCTCTGGATATGTGACTTCTCGGTCTTCTGTTATGCAGAAGCTGTTCATTCAGCCCTCAGGGGGGGAACTGCTCCATAAACAGGTACAGATTTGGTGTGCCCATGGAGGAGGGTGAGTTCAAGGTCTTCCTACATTGTCATCTTGGATCAGAACTCCTGCTCTTTCCCACTTTGATGTGGGTGTGCTTCTTGTTTGCCTGATCTGGGGGATCTGCTTACCTGGTTTTTGGGTTTCCTTCAGAAGAAAGCAAATCTCACAGCTGTAGTCTTAGTGTGTCCAGGGAAGGAGGTGAATTTGGGACCCTCCTATGTCACCAGCTCAACCTGAAACCCTGTGTTGTTTTTTAGAGTGGTCATTGGAAAGAAATGAGGACGGTTTAGAGGAAAATCGCGCTGTAAAGGTAAACAAAACCTGTGCGCATTTGGTGAAATCAGTGACATTTCTAGATAGGACATTTGAATAGTGTCAAAGAGATTTTTCTAGGCCATATAAATCTTTGCTAGATGGTCATTTTATCCTGTGTGTCATTCTATAATAGAAGAAAAGTACTTTTTCTCCAGAATTGGCCAAATGGCAGCCAAGTGATAACCATCCACACTGCCTGGCTTCCTGCTAACAGTCACACAGCCTCCCTAATTTCACTGCACACACCAATCTGCGTGATGTGGAGAAGGACAAATCTGAACGTGTCCCTTGGCGGAACAGACCCAGTAGCAAGCTCTGCAACACTGTACAGTTCCAGAAAGACACAAGACCGAAGGAGTAATCTTTGTGTTTTGCACCTATTTTCAAATGATATTGTTCCCCAACACACAGGTAGGCTTATATCTCCATGACTTCATGCTTGTCTGCTTAGAGAACACTTGCCCATCTTCAGAAACCAAACTCAAGGTGATGGTGGGAAGCCTCCTATGGCCACCTTCCCTCTTTTGTGAACAATGTGCACTCACTTCTCTTGGGTGTATATCTAAAGGTGAGCTTATTTTTTTAGCATTAGAAGGTACTGGAAAACAAATGTCCAAACTGACTGTATCAAAATATACTTCTACTAAGAATTTGTTTCAGTTGCCTCACATACTCACCAACATTTGGTGTTACTGTTCTTTAAAATTTTTGCCATCCTGGTGGGTTTGGCATTTTCCAGATGACTGATGATATTGAGTATCTTTTTATATTTTTATTGGCCTTTTGGATATCCTCTTTAGTGAAGTGTTTGTTCTTCGTGTGTATTCTGGATTCAATTCTCTTTTCAGATGTATACATTCGGATGTAAATATCATCATTCATCATTTAAGGCTGTTACTTACTATGCTGTGTTTTAAGAAATTGTTGCTACCCACCTACCAGCTATGCTAAGTCACAGGGTGGAGAACCTAACACAAAAAAAGCTTGGAACCCTGACGACTGCCACACATAAGACAGAGAAAGCAGCATGCATCTAATAAAGCCACTATTTGTCCTTTCATAAGCCTGACCTTGCAAATCGCTGAAATAGAGCCATTCGGCAGAAATGTATATTTATATGTAGTTAGAGGGACTGGGTTAACTGTAAAATCCCAGTGCTGTAAGGCTTTTAGCAACAGGGTTGAATGACTTCTAATATTGGTATAAATGTTCATATTTGCACATAACAGTCACTTAATAAATTCCTACTAAATGAATACAAAAATACACATGAGGTAAAAATGCAGATATTCTAAAAGTGATTATCAAGGGAATTTTAAAGTGCTTATACATATATATATATATATATATATATGTGTGTGTGTATACGTATATATACACACACACAAATATTCATAAATGGTTTTTGTAGGAAAAGAAATCATGAGAACTCTGGGATTATGGTAAAGTGGCAGCAGCATCTGTGATAAAAATAAAGTTTTCAAGTCAAGGAATGCCTCAGGGACCAGCTTTGTTCAATATCAGTGGCAGCTCTTGGGAATATGTGGCAAGTATCATAGAAGATACTACATAGAAAGGGACTATAAACCGCTGGAACTGCTAGGAACCTACCAGGCTATTGGATATATATTAAAAAGCTATCCATTTGAGGAACAATAGAGAAAATCTGAGAAAAACAGATCTGAGGATTGGGAGCTGAGGCTGATACATTGAATGACAGAATCTGTATCTAAAATATGATTCATTAGAGGAGCATATCATGCCCAAAAGTTAAGCTTGGTCTAAGTCCTACAATTTTCCCTGAATGCTTTATGTATTACACCTTACTATTGGCTGTAAAGTAAAGAGGCAAACCGAGCTGAGTTTTGTATTAACAAAGGAACGTGAATAATTTGATTAAGGATTTTCAAAAGAGAAACATCCCTTGTCATAGTTCAAATGAAGAGATCTTAGAAGTAGCTGGCTGAAGTGATTACCAACAACTTAAACAAAAATCCCATTTTTTGAAATTCAAAGAAAATGAAGAAATCCTATTTGAACTATGGGGCATGATCAAAGACACCAACTCCTTCTGGGACTTCTAAAACAAGGATAAGAGAGGGAGAAAGGAAAAGAAATCTTAATGGCTGAAAACTCCCCCAAATCTGGGGAGAAATATGGTCATCCAGGCACAGGAAGCTCGAAGATCCCCAAAAAGATTTAAGCCAAAGAGAAATCTTCACCAAGACACATTATAATCAACTTCTGAAAAATCAAAGACGAAACTTGAAACCAGCAAGAGGAAAAAGAACCATCATTACATACAAAGAACTCCCAATAAGGCTTTCAGTAGATGTCTCAACAGAAACCTTGCAGGACAGTGGGGTGATATATTCAAAGTGCTTAAAGAAAAAAAAAACTCATCCAAGAATGCTTTATCCTTCATTTCTTACTGGGTAAAGACTTTCTCATACAAACAAAAGGTGAGGAAATTTATTACCACTAGACCTGCTCTACAAGTAATGCTAATTGAGTCTTCAAACTGGAATAGGATGCTAATTCGTAACATAAAAATATATTAAAGTGGGGCGCCTGGGTGGCGCAGTTGGTTAAGCGTCCGACTTCAGCCAGGTCACGATCTCGCGGTCCGTGAGTTCGAGCCCCGCGTCAGGCTCTGGGCTGATGGCTCGGAGCCTGGAGCCTGTTTCCGATTCTGTGTCTCCCTCTCTCTCTGACCCTCTCCCGTTCATGCTCTGTCTCTCTCTGTCCCAAAAATAAATAAAAACGTGGAAAGAAAAAAAAAATTAAAAAAAATATATTAAAGTATAAAATTTACTGTGAATATATATTGAAATTCAAAATAGTACAATGGCGGTACATAAATCACTTTGAAATCTAGCATACGAGAGACAAAAGGGTTGAAAATAACCATGGCTACAATATTATGTTAATGGACACAATATAAAAAGATGTAAATTGAGACATGAAGTCAAGGGGTAGAACTTTCTCATGCAATTGAAGTTTTTACCAGCCTAAAATAGAAGGTTATAAGATACCTTATGAAAGCTTATGGTAACTGCAGAGCAAAAGTCTATGACAGATAAACAAATGATAGAGAAAGGAAGCAAACCACTACAAAAAACGACAGCAAGGAAGGAACTGTAAGGCGATCAGGAAGCAATTAACAAAATGGCTACAGTAAGTACTTACTTATCAATAATTAGGCTAAATTCTCCCATTAGAGGACACAGACTAGCTGAATGGGTTAAAAAAAAATGACCCATCTATATGCTGTCTACACAGGACTCACTTAAGCATTGAAAGACACACAGGCTGAGTGTGAAGGGATGAACAAATATTTCAAGTAAATGAAAACCAAAAGAGCAGAGGTAGTTATATGAGATAAACAGTAAGTCAAAAATTGTAACTAATGGTGAGGCGGTCAATTCATCGGAAGGATATAATAATTTTAAACATCCATGCACCGAATATGAGAGCACTTAGAAATACTAAACAATTGTTAACAGAGAGCAACAGACAGCAATACAAATAATAGTAGACTTCAGTATGCCACTTGTAACAATGGGCAGATTATCCAGACAGAAAATCACTAAGGAAATGGATTTGATGACACTTCAGACAAAATGGATATGAGACAGATACAGAACATTCCATCCAACAGCAGAATATACGTTCTGAAGTGCACACAAAACATGTCTTAGCAAATTTAGGAGTAAATAATACCAAGTATCTTTTCTGATGCTAATGCCATGAAATCAGAAAACAGTAATAGGAGGCAAGATTCACAATTCACAATTGTGGAGATTAAACAACATAGTCATGAAAAAGCAATGGGTGAAGAAAGAAATCAAAAGGGAAGTAAAAAATATCTATCAAGACTTATGGGATGCAGCAAAAGCAGTACTAAAAGTTCAGAGCAATAAATGTCCACATCTAGACACAAAAGAAGATCTCAAACAACCTCCCTTTAACCTCAAGGAACTTGAGAAACAATAAGCTAACACCAAAGTTAGTTTAAGGAAGGAAATAAAGATCAGGGCAGAAATAAATGAAACAGTAACTGAAAAGTTAATAGAAAAGATCAGTGAAAGGGCACCTGGGTGGCTCAGTCGGTTAAGCATCCAACTTCAGCTCAGGTCTTGATCTCAGTTTGTGGGTTCGAGCCCCATGCTGGGCTCTGTGCTGACAGCTCAGAGCGTGGAGCCTGCTTTGGATGTGTGTCCCTCTCTATCTGCCCCTCCCCTGCTTGTGCTCTCTCAAAAACATACATTAAAAAAATCAGTGAAACCAAGTGTGGTTTTTTTGTAAGATAAACAAAATTGACAAACCTTTAGCTACACTCACCACAAAAAGGACTCAAAATCAGAAATGAAAGAGATGTTAAAATGGATACCACAGAAATGTAAAGAAACATAAGAGACTACTATGAACAATTATATGCCAACAAACCGGACAACCTAGAAGAAGTGGATACATTCCTATAAATATACAATATACCATGACCGAATCATGAAGAGATAAAAATGGGTTAAAGACTTCTAGAGAAAACATAGGAGGTAAGCTCCTTAACATTGGTCTTGGTGATGATCTTTGAATTTGACACCAAAAGCAAAATAGACAAGTGGGAACACATCAAACTAAAAGGTTACCTATAAAATGAGAGAAAATACTTGTAAAAATTTGCACATCATATATCTGATAAAGGGTTAATATCCAAAAAAATAAAGAAGTCCTAACTCAATAAGAAAAAAAAAAACAAAACAATCTGAGTAAAAAAGGGGCAGAGGATCTGAATAGACATGTTTCTAAAGAAGACCCACAGATGGCTAGCAGGTATATGATAAAATGCTCAACCTCAGGAATCATCAGGGAAATGCAAATCAAAACCACAATGAGGTATCACCTCACATCCATTAGAATGATTTACAGAAAAAAGACCAGAGATAACAAATTTTGGTGAGGATGTGTAGAAAAGGAAAACTTTATACACTGTTGGTAGAATGTAAACTGGTATAGCCATTATGGAAAACAGTATTGTGGTTCCTCAAAGTACAAAAGATTTAATTACCATATCATCCAGTATTCCCATTCTTGGATATATACCCAAAGGAATTGAGATCAGTATCTTGGAGAGAGAGCTGCATACCCATATTCACTGCAGCAGGTTATTTCCATATCTCAGCTAAGTAACCATCAATGGATGCATGGATAAAGAAAATTGGTACATATACACAAGAATATTATTCAGCCGCGAAAAAGAAGGAAATCCTGCTATTTCTGACAACATGGGAGGCCTTTGAGGGCATGATGCTAAGATAAATTGGACAAAGATAAATATCACTTAGATATGGGGTCTAAAAATAATGAACTTGTAAAAACAGAATACAGTGATGGTTACCAGGGGCTGGGGGAACTGGGGAGACATTATTTAGGATTACAAACTTATAATAGGCAAGTTCTGAAGATCTTACATACAACAAAATGATTATGGTCAACAATACTGTATTATAACCCTCCACGTTGCTAAGAAACTAGATCTTAACTATTCTCAGCAAAAAAAGAATTATGTCATGTGATAAAAGTGTTAGCTAATGCTATTGTAGTAATCCTACTGCAATGTTTTCAAAGCAACACATCGTGCACCTGAAACTTACACAATATGTCAATCATATCTCAAAAATATGGAAAGAACTCAGCTTTTGTTATTTTTGGTTTGAATTATCCAAGTAATTGCTGCCGTTCTTCCTTTCAATTTTCTAGTGCACTAATACTAGACTGGGGGACTCAACCTTGGCCAATTAATATACTGCAGGCTATGGGATTATTCATTAAAATAAAAAAAAAAAACCAAAAAACATTTGGGGGCTTGACTGGATCACAGGGATTAGTTTAATTCAAGGTTTCTCTCCTTCAGCACAACTAACATCTTGGGCTCGATAGTTCTTTGCTGCGGGTGGGGGGAGGTGTTCTATAGATGCCAGAAGCATCCTACTCACTGCCCCCGTCCCCCCGCCCCCCCAAACATGTTACAACCAAAACTGTCTCAGGACTTTGCCAAATGTTCCCAGACAAGGCAGGGGTGGAAAGATTCCCTCAGTTGAGAAGCATGGCTAGTCTTTTGTATTATGGAAACATAATGCCCTTTTATTAGCTCAGGGATCAAAATTCTATGGGAATGTCTCTCCATCATTTTTTTCTAAACTAAATTTTTATCAACTGAAATGTGGGCAGACTTTTGAAAACAAAGTAGTGCTGGAGCACCTGGGTTGTTCAGTTGGTTATGAGTCTGACTTTGGCTCAAAAAACTTTGAGGTTTTTGAGTTCAAGCCCCACTTTGGGCTCTCTGCCCTCAGTGTGGAGCTTGCTTGGGAACCTCTGTCTCCCTCTCTATGCCCCTTCCCTGCTGGCATGCGTGCACTCTCTCAAAAATAAACATTAGGAAGAAAAAGTTCTACAAAGCTTATGATGGAAAAAAGAAATGTTCTGCTCTGACCCCCGAGTCTCATTTCTTAGAGCAGCACTGTTCAATAGAACTTTATGCAATGAGGGAAACATTCTAGATCTGTACTCTCTGGTGTGTTAGGCACTCACCTGTCCGTTTTCCCTAGTCTCCCTCCATCTTTTGCTTTGGCATTTTAGAAATCCGGTAGCTTATATTCTTGAATCCAGTCAGGAAGGACGTTTGGCTGGTGCATGGCTGTCAAGGCCACAGAATTCCACTTGTTTTTTTCTGGGTTCAGTACAGCACTGCTACCCTCCATTAGGTTTGGTGTCCCCCCTTTCCAGAGAATAAACTTAAGTATTCTGATGGAATGAGGAAGAGGCGGCTGATTTGGGGTTCAACTGCTGTGTTTACAGGAAGAGGCAACAGGCCAGATGTGGCCCATGGTTCTGCTTTGTTGAATTCTGTCAGCAAAGCTTTTTATACCAACTTTTGAACAATTTTACCACCCCCTCACCTAGGCCAGAAATACTGTGCGTGTACCCCGGCCCATTTACCTTGGTCATCCTCCTTCCTCAGGGTCCTGGCGACACTGGGCCTGGGCCATCCAATCTTGGGCATTCAGTGGGTCGGAATGATAGTTTGTGGGGGGAGGTAGGGCGTGTGGTTTGGGGACCCTTGATCCTGTAGGGAGCAGAGGGGATGTGTTCTCCCAAAGATAACCTATTGATCTGACATGCCCCCAGCACTCCTATATGGAGACGGGGGTGGAAGGAACTCTGGTTCTGCTGAATTGGGCCCCCCAGGATGCTTTGAAAAGGGAAATGGCTGGTTTCACAGTTGGAGCTTCTGTGAACTTCAAGTGTGGGGTACTTATCACCTTCCTTGTTTTTTGGCCTGGACTCCAGTTACTAATTTATGGATAAGTGTGTGTTCCTTACCACGTTCTAACATAAACCAATAAAAATGGGTTATCAAAACTCAAAGGCAGTGGTATTTCAAGGCTGAGTTAGCTGTCCATATCCGACAAGGAACTGCACCCAAAATAAGGCAAGACAGAGGCACGTCTACTAACCATCTTCGAAAACTTGAAGTGGGCTTGGCCAATGTGCATGACTGCTAGACTACTGCTGGTCATGATGGTCCCCTCCTGGCTGTCTTCAAATTTGGCCCCCGACACCATCATCAGGATCACTGAATACGTGTTTACCAGAACAAATTTAATACATTAATTTTCCAGAACAGAGTCCTTAAAACCCAAGTTGTCTGAAAGCAGAATGTATCATATTGCATAGGTCGGTGGTTTACAATCCTGGCTGTACACACCGGGGAAGCTTTTAAACAATATTCCACTCTAACTGAAACAATCTCTGGGGTGGGCATCAGTTGAAAAACTTCCTAGGTGATTGTAATGTGAAGCCAGGACAGGAACTGCTGTTTTATTTTTTTAAAGTTTATTTATTTTGAGGGAGAGAGAGAGACTGTGTATCAGCATGTGTATCTGAATGGGGGAGGTGGAGAGAGAGGGAGAGAGAGAATCCTAGGCAGGCTCTGCACTGTGAGCGCAGAGCCCAAAGTGGGGCTCAAACTCACAAACTGTGAGATGATGACCCAAGTGGAAATCAAGAGTCAGACGCTTAACGGACAGCCACCTAGGCGCCCCCAGGGACCACTGTTTTAGTTCAACTTCCTGATTTACCCTTAGCCCTGGCTTTATTTCTCTTGGGCCTGGTCCCATACCTATTTTTATGGTTACTGAAAGTGTATATTTTCAGGGATGTATACTTTTCAAAACTTTAAAAACCCTTCTTCTATTGCTGGGAAGATGGACCCTAAGCTCATCTTGTCCACGTACACAATTACGTAGCACTCACATCAGTGTAAGTAACCCGGAAAATGACCCAAAGACCGGCGGAACAAAGTCCACAACTAAACTTAGGGAAGAGGGTAGGAAGGGCAGGAGAGGTGGTGGGGAGCTAAAGGATCTGTACAACAGTCTGTGGGAAGGAGGGGCCTGTGGGTGAAACTGTCACACCAGTGAGCCCATGCTGGGAGGATAAATACCCATAACATTTGGCTTTGAAAACCAGAAGGGCTGAATTTCATGAGTTCTTACAATCAGCAGGACTTAAAAACTGGAATTAAAAAAAATCAGCAAGCTCAGCTCTGGGAGAGCTGGTAGGGCAAGAGGAAACTGAGTCCCTGCCTTTAAAGAGACAGCATAAAAAACAGACTGGGGAGATCACATTAGCTGCAGTTTGAGAAATGCCTGGGGCATATGGGAGGGAGAATTGTTTACTAATTTCAGAGACTATCCTAGAGGGCCAGAGATCATTGGGAGACTCTTCCAGGAACAAAGGAGCTGGCTGGTGCCATTTCCCTCCTCAGCAACCCCCCCCCCCCCCCCAAGGCCTGGCAGAAACACAGAGCCACCTGCATGAACCAGCAGGCACTGACTCTTGTTACCTAACTTGCTAACACCGCAAATCCTGCTTTACCCACCCCTCCCACACTTCAGTGGATCCATCTCCTCTAGCCAGGCCTGCCTCAGTCCTGGCCCTGCAGGTCTCCATCCCCCAGAAGACCAGCTCAAACCTTGCTAACACTGTGTCCTGCCCTTGCACAAGTTGGGGATCTGCCTCCTTCCATATATTCCTGGCCAAAGCCCATCCAAAGCGATGCTGTTGGCAAGCAGCCCCGACAGGGGCCAGCACCACCTCAAAATGACTATTACCCCAGGGAGGGGAAAAGATTACCACGGACACCAGTCAGACTATGGCCCCAGCAGTGGGCTGAGGGCAGACAGCTGGTCTGACTGCAGGCACCGCCCACCAACTAAAGCTTCTCAAGGTACAACAGAAGGAAAGTGCCCTGCTTTGGTGCTACTGCAGATGGCTGGTCAGCCTCAACTCAAGGCCAGGGTGGCCCCAGACTGGCCCATTAACAACACAGAGACCAAACCCTGCCCCAAACAGGCAAAAACCATTGCAAATGACTGAAGGCAAAAGTGGCTCAGCCACAACAGCAGGGCACAAGCAACAACACATAGGAGACACCCCTGAAACACCAGGTTCTGGTGAACAGGGGACACTGCACTGTAGGGCACTATAGAACCTCTTCTTCACAGGGCCACTACTTTCAAGAGCAGGAGACATAGCTGACTTTACTAACCCAGAGAAATAGACACAGAGAGTTAAACAAATGAGGAGACACAGGAATATGTCCCACATGAAAGAAAAGAACAAAATCACAGCAAGATACCTAAGCAAAATGAAGATAAGTAATATGCCTGACATAAAATTTAAAGTAATGATCATTACTTGAGGAAATAGTGGAGGACACAAGACCCTTAACAAAGACATAAAAGAAGAACCAACCAGAGATGAAGAACACAATAAATGAAATGAAAAACACACTAGGTGGAATAAATAGACTGGAGGAAGCAGAAGAATGAATCAGTGACCTGAAGGACAGAGTACTGGAAGGTCATCAAGCTAAGCAGATGACAGAAAAAAAATTACGCAAAATGAGAGTAGACTTAGGGAACTCAGCTACTGCATCATGTGTAATTAACGTTCACATTATAGGGATCTCAGAAGGAGAAGAGAGAGAAATCATAGCTGACAACTCCCCAAATCTGAGAAGGAAATAGAAATCCAGATTCAGGAGGTACAGAGCTCCTCCAACAAAATCAACCCCAGGATGTCCACACCAAGACACACAGTAATTAAAATGGCAAAAAGTCATGATAAAGAATTTTAGAAGCAGCAAGAGAAAAGACAATTACACACAAGGGAAACCCCATAAGGCTAGAAGTGGAGTTTTCAGCAGAAACTTTCCAGGCCAGAGGGGAGGGGGCATGATATAATCAAAGTACAGGGAGGAAAAAAATGTGCAGTGAAGAATACTCTATTCAGCAAGGGTATAATTCAGAACAGAAGGCGAGAGAAAGAGTTTCCCAAACAAAAGTTAAAGAAATTCATGATCACTAAACCAGCCCCACATAAAATGTTAAAGGGGACTCTCTGAGTGGAAAGGAAAGACCATAAATAAAAGTAAGAAAAGGAGGAAGCAAAGTATACAGTCATACAAGTATATCTGTAAAAATGAGTCAAGGGACTTACAAAATAAAAAGATGTAAAGTATGATACCATATGCCTAAAACACTGGGGTGGGGGAGAGGAGTAAAGAATGGGTTGAAATTTAAGCAACCATTAACTTAAGATAGACTGCTGTATGCAGAAGATGTTATATACAAACCTAATGGTAACCACAAATCAAAAGTAATAGGTATGCAAAAAATAAAGAGACAGGAATCCAGAGAAATATATCACAAAAAAGCCAACTAATTGTGGGAGAAAAGAAAAAAGGAAGAAACAAAGAACTACAAAATCAACCATAAAACAAGTAACAAAATAGCAAGAAATACATACCTATTGATAATTAGTTTGAATGCAAATGGACTAAACACTCCAATCAAAAGACATAGGGTGACAGAATGGATAAACAACAACAACAACTCATCTATATGCTGCCTGCAAGAGACTCATTTCAGGCCTAAAGACACATGCAGATTGAAAGTGAGTGGATGGAGAAGCATTTATGCAAATGTATGTGAAACGAAAGCCAGGGTATCAATACTTATATTGGACAAAACAGACTATAAAACAAAGACTGTAACAAGAGACAAAGAAGGTATTGTATAATCATGAAGGGAACAATCCAACAAGAAGATATAACAATTGTAAATATTTATGTTCCCAACATGAAAGCACCCAAATACATAAAGCAGTCAATAACAAACATAAAGTAATCAATAATAATACAATAATAGTAGGGGACTTTAACACCCCACTTACATCAATGGACAGATCATCCAAACAGAACATCAACAAGGAAATAGTGGCTTTCAATGACACATTGGACCACATGGATTTAATAGATATATTCAAAACATTCCATCCTGAAACAGAAGACACGTTCTTTTCTTTTCTTTTTTTTTTTTTTTCAACGTTTATTTATTTTTGGGACAGAGAGAGACAGAGCATGAACTGGGGAGGGGCAGAGAGAGAGGGAGACACAGACTTGGAAACAGGCTCCAGGCTCTGAGCCATCAGCCCAGAGCCTGACGCGGGGCTCGAACTCCCGGACCGCGAGATCGTGACCTGGCTGAAGTCGGACGCTTAACCGACTGCGCCACCCAGGCGCCCCAGACACGTTCTTTTCAAGTGCACATGGAACACTGTCCAGAATAGATTACATATTAGGCCACAAAACAAGTCTCAACAAATTAAAAAAGATTGAAGTCATACCATGCATCTCTTCTGACCACAATGCTATGAAACTAAGAATCAGCCACAAGAAAAAATCTGCAAAGAGCACAAATGCATGGAGGTTAAATAACATGCTACTGGGGCACCTGGGTGGCTCAGTCAGTTGCGCGTCTCTTGATTTCAGCTCAGCTCATGATCTCACGGTTCATGAGATGGAGCCCCACATCAGGCTGACAGTACAGAGCCTACTTGGGATTCTCTCTCTCCCTCCCTCTCTCTCTGCCCCTTCCCTGCTCACTAGTGTATACTCTCTCTCTCTCAAAATAAATAAACTCAAAAAAAATAACATGCTATAAAGAATGGGTCAACTAAGTACTCAAAAAAGAAATAAAAAGAATACATAGAAACAAATGAAAATGTAAACACAATGGTCCAAAATGTATGGGATGCACAAAAGCTTTACTAAAAGGGAAGTTTATACAATACAGGCCTACCTCAAGGAGCAAGAAAAATCTCAAATTAATAACCTAAACTTACACCTAAAGAAGCTAGAAAGAGAACAAAACCCCAAACCAGTAGAAAAAAGGAAATAATAAAAACTAGAGAAGAAATAAATGAAACAGAACTAAAAAAAACAATAGAACAGACCAATGAAACCAGGATAAAAACAATTGATAAACCTTTTATCAATTGAAAAGATAAAGCTTTTATCTTTGAAAAGATAAAAAACAATTGATAAACCTTTAGCCAGACTCGTCAGAGAGTGTGAGAACGTGCATATGAGAGTGCTCAAACAAAATCAGATATGAGAAAGGACACATGGCAACCAACAGCACAGAAATACAAAGGATTGTAAGAGAATATTATGAGAAGCTATATGCCAGCATACTGGACAACCTAGAAAAAAAATGGATGAATTCCTAGAAACATATAACCTTCCAAAAAATCAGGAAGAAAGAGAAAATCTGAACTGATTAACAGCAATGAAATTGAATCATTAATCAAAAAACTCCCAACTAACAAAAGTCCAGGACCAGATGGATTCACAGGTGAATTCCACCACATATTTAAAGAAGAGTTCAAACTATCCCAAAAAACAGAAGAGGAAAGAAAACTACCAAATTCATTCTAAAAGGCCAGAATTACCCTTATAACAAAACCAGATAAAGACACTACAAAAAAGGAGAACTACAGGCCAATACTTCTGATGAACATAGATGCAAAAATACTGAATAAAATACCAGCAAACTGAATCCAACAATACATTAAAACAATCATTCACAACCTTCCTAGGTTGCAAGGGTGGATCAGTATTTGCAAATCAATCAATGTGTGATACATCACATCACTAAAAGAAAAGTAAAAACCATATGATCATTTCAACAGACACACAAAAAAGCATTTGACAAAGCACAACATCCATTCATGATAAAAACCGTCAACAAAGTAGGTTTAGAGGGAACAAACCTCAACATAATAAAGGCCATGTATGAAAGACCCACAGCTAAAATTATATTCAATGGTGGAAAACTGAGAACTTTCCCAAGTCAGGAACAAGATAAAGATGTTTACTCTCACCACCTTTATTAAGCATGGTACTAGAAGTCCTAGGCACAACAATAAGACAAGAAAAAGGAATAAAAGACATCCAAATGGTAAGAAAGAAGTAAAAATTTCACTATTTTCAGATGACATGATACCATATATACAGAGCCCTAAGGTTAGTAAGGTCACAGGATACAAAATCAACGTACAGAAATCTGTTGCATTTGTATACAATAATAATGAAAGAGCAGAAAGAGAAATTAAGAAAACAATCCCATTTACAACTGGACCAAAAATAACAAAATACCTAGGAAGAAACTTAACCAGGAGGTGAAAGACCTGTTGTACTCTGAAAACTATAAAACACTGATGAAAGAAATTGAAGATGACACAAACAAATGGAAAGATATTCCATGCTTATGGATTAGAAGAATATTGTTAAAATGTCCATACTACCCAAAGAAATCTACATATTTTTTTTTTTTAATTTTTTTTTCAGCGTTTATTTATTTTTGGGACAGAGAGAGACAGAGCATGAACGGGCGAGGGGCAGAGAGAGAGGGAGACACAGACTCGGAAACAGGCTCCAGGCTCTGAGCCATCAGCCCAGAGCCTGACGCGGGGCTCGAACTCCCGGACCGCGAGATCGTGACCTGGCTGAAGTCGGACGCTTAACCGACTGCGCCACCCAGGCGCCCCAGAAATCTACATATTTTAATGCAATCCCTATCAAAATATCAGCAGCATTTTATATGGAATTAGAATAAACAATCCTAAAATCTATGTGGAACCACAAAGACCCTGAATAGCCAAAGCAATCTTGAAAAAGAAACACAAAGCTTCACAATTCCCGATTTGCAGGTCTATCGTAGTAATCAAAACAGTATGATACAGGCACAAAAACAGATACATAGATCAATGGAACAAAATAGAAAGTCCAGACATAATCCCATGATTATATGGCCAATTACTCTTTGACAAAGGAGGCAAGAATATGCAATGGGAGAATGACAATCTCTTCAAAAATGGTGCTGGGAAAACTGGATTGCTACATGCAAAAGAATGAAACTGGACCACTTTCTTACACCATATACAAAAAAGAAATTGAAAATGAATTAAGTACCTAAATGTCATACCTGAAACCATAAAATCCTAGAAGAGAAAATAGGCAATGATTTCTTTGACATCAGCCAAAGCAACTTATTTCTAGATATGTCTTTTGAGGCAAGGGAGACAAAGCAAAAATAAGAGAGTGTGTGAGAAAAATAAAAAGTAAAAAACATCAAATAAAAAGCTTCTGCACAGCAAAGGAAACTATCAATAAAACTATCAGGCATCCTAGTGAATGGGAGAAGATATTTGCAAATGACATATCTGATAAAGGGTTAGTATTCAAAATATATACAAGAACTTAACTCAACACCTAAAAACCAAATAATCCAATTAAAAATTAGGCAAAAGACATGAACAGACATTTCGCCAAAGAAGATATCCAGATGGCCAACACACACATGAAAAGATGCTCAGCATTACTCCTCATCAGGGAAATGCAAATCAGACTCACAATGAGCTATCACCTCACACCTGTCAGAATGGCTAAAATCGACAACACAAGAAACAAGTGTTGGTGAGGATGTAGAGAAAAAGGAACCTTCATACACCCGTTGATGGGAATGCAAACTGGTGCACCATTGAGCAAAACAGTATTTTTAACAGTATTTTTAACTCAAAAAGTGAAAAATAGTACCACCATATGATTTAGGATTCATACTTCTGGGTATTTACTCAATATGAAAACACTAACTCAAAAGGGTATATGCACCCTATGGTTATTGCAGCATGATTTACCATAGCCAAATTATGGAAGTAGCCCAAGTATCCACTGATACATAAATGAATAAAGGAGAGGTGGCATATATATACAATGGAAGATTATTCAGCCATAACAAAGAACGAAGTCTTGCCATTTGTAACAATAGTAATGGATCTAGAGGTTATAATGCTAAGCAAAATAAGTCAGATACCATACAATTTTATTGCTATGTGGAATTTAAGAAACATAACAGAGGAGAACAAACCAAAAAATAGACTAACTATAGAGAACTAATGGTTGACAGAGGGGAGGTGGGTGGGAGGATGGGTGAAACAGGTGAAGGGGATTAAGAGTACACTAAGCCTGGGGCGCCCGGGGGGCTCAGTCAGTTAAGTGTCTGGCTCTTAGTATCAGCTCAGGTCAGGATGTCACAGTTCGTGCCCTGCATCGGGTTCTGCACTAGCAGCATGGAGCCTACTTGGGATTCTCTCTCTCCCTCTCTCTGCCCCTCCCTCCCTCCCTCCCTCTCTCTCTCAAAATAAATAAACTTAATTAAAAAGTTTATTTAAGAGTACACTTGTCATGATGAGCATTGAGTAATGCAGAGAACTGTTGATTCTCTATAGTGTACCTCTGAATACTATACAATGCAATTTAAAAAAAAAAACACAACAAACCCTCTTTCTTACTTTTTGTGAAATGAACTCTTACAACCTTCCAGCCCCCAAAATTTGTGATTCTAAAACACCACGAAAACCAAGACCCAGAAAATTGAGCCTGGTATAATTTGCACTGACAAAGCTAGCGGGAGCGGTGCAGCCAGCACACAGGAATATTCTTTTCTCTTTTTTACCCCTCTCATATCAATCAGAACAGCATTCACTTTTTCCTCACGTTATACAATATTTTGGCTTAAGTACACCGAACTTGTTCTCTCAATTAACCTCTGTCTGGAAAATGATACAGATGATGGAAATTCCGAAGAAAAAGTTTCCACTGCCACCTTCCCCTCTCAGTAAGTTTTTACTCTGTTCTTATCTGAAAATCTGTTTTAATAACAAAATGTGCCTTTTAGCCTTGAATCCTCATCAGTCCCAACCACTGCTGTGGCTTACATAAGTTTCTTCTTGCAGTATTATCTGTTAACTCACTTAGAACAGACACAACTATTGAATGCATTTATAATGCTTACGCCAGAAACACAAGGCTGCCTCCATCAGAAGAGATCAACTAACTGCCCTACAGAACAAAGACCCAGGCTGAACAAAAGCCCCATCCAGCCTTCCCCAGAACACACAGACGTCATTGGCATTGTACATTCTAAAGAGCAAAGATGGATCTAATCTTTTCCGTGAATCTGCCTCGCTGGGGAAAAACACTGATTGCTGAGATTAGTCTTGTAATAACAATGCCTCCACTCAGCGAACAAAATTTAGGACAGCACCTGAAAGTTTCATGGGTTAGTAACATGTCAAGAACTCTCTATTGCTATTATTTGCAATGCAGCAGTACTATGTCCTTAGGTGCTCTCCTGGCTAGAACTGTGTGTGGGCTTTCCTGGGTGATGAAAAGTAAAAAAAAAAAAAAAAAAAAAAAAAAAAAAATCCTGTCTTTGAAGAGCTTACTATTCAAGACACAGATGCAGAAACAGAAGGACCTAAAGATGGAACAACTTGATAGATGTGCAACAAATACGTCAATGAAATAACCACTTTTACTGAAAATAAGATGGGATGCAAGTATCTTCATATGTTGCAAAGGATGAGTCATTTCAGGCTTGTATTTTCAGATACGGCGACAACCTGACATATGTTCAGTTGGCTGTTTGCCTGAAGAAATATTAGCCACTTAACCAGATATCAGGCCTGGAGGGCAAATACGGGTCCAGGGTCACTGCTTGGGGTTGGGCCCACCCTGGGGTTGCAGAGGATCATCAAAGGGATGGGCTGGATCCCAATTTCCATGGGATCTTGGAGAGCCCTAAGTAAACAGAACCTCTTCCAGAATGCCATGAGTGGGAGTGGGTCCCCAGAACTGTCTCACTGGTCCTAAACTCACCCAGTTCAGTAGCTGGGTCCTTGGACTTTCTCCAGTCTTGGGGACGACTCCAGCTGTACATGGACTCGTTCTGGCTGGGATTAAACTCATCTTCCATTAGTTACTCACTTAAAATTCTAGAAGTTTTCTGATCTGCTTTTGTGTACAGAAAAATATCTAAAACTACTTTCGAAAAATTAACATCCCATTAATTAAAGTTATCAATTTCAAGTCCAATTTCTTCTTAAACTTACTGATTTGAACTCAACTCCCAAATCTTATTATTCTCCTAATCTATCAAATGTTAACAATTAACACTTATTTTTAAAAGGGGTTTTGCAGCCTAATTAACTAATTTCCTTTAACATCTTAAAATACACTTACATATTTAATGTACTGATTTTCTAAGTAGTTAGTTCAGTGACTGCTGATTTAACAAGAAAAACCTTTAAAATACTTTAAATATTCGTGTAAAGCTGATTAAACATATAAACATGGTGAATATTAAATCCTCTTAAATGTTTCAATTTTACAAATTTACTAAAACTTTACCCTATACCCCTCAACTTAATACTGCAAATATAAATCAATTATAAACTACATTTTAAATTGGAATCACAAAGTTGATTTCTTGCTCTAATAGACCAAATTCTCTAAAACACAACAAATTCTTTTTTTTTTTTTTTTTTAATTTATCTTTGAGAGAGACAGAGTGCCAGCAGGGGAGGGGAAGAGAGAGACAAAGACACAGAATCCGAAGCAGGCTCCAGGCTCTGAGCTGTCAGTACAGAGCCCAACGCGGGGTTTGAGCCCATGAACTGTGAGATCATGACCTCAGTTGAAGTCGGACACTTAACCGACTGAGCCACCCAGGTGCCCCAACAAATTCCTAAAATATCAAACATGAACAAATTATTTCTGAACCTAAAGCAGAAATTTTAATATTATAGATTTTATGTACTTTATTATTTCTGTACTTAATTTTAATTTTTTTCTTGGATTAAAACATAAATATCCACTAAGGGGATAACTATGTTATTCCAAATAATTTGGGGTTGCTTTTCTAGTGGACTGAGGTTACACATGGACAGCTGTTTGGCCAGGAGATGTCCCAACAGGGAAAGAGAAGTAGGACCCTCTTCTATGGTTGCTATACCAGGGATTCCAGGACTTAAAGGGCCCATCTCCCTGGATAAGTTCGCTCATTATGTAATTTCTCTCTACTAACAGCCTCTGCAACCTGCTCTCAGACTGTGGCTAACTTCCATCACTGCTTCGTTAGGTCTCCATGTCTGTTTCTCTGAAGATATTTACATGTTACCCCATTGGATTCCGTACCTCTTAAGGCTTTGCTGACTCTCTACAGTCCCCTGATAACCAGATATTCTTGGGTTCATGAAGCAGAGGAGCCTGTAAGGCCCAGCTATTTGAAATATCCCATGTGAATCTGGTGTTAATGGAATGACCCCACAGCAGGTGGGAACTGAGGAGAGAGGAAGGGTCAGGAAAGAAAGGTGCTAAGCTGCTTGGGACTCAACTAGCAACCCCATAAAACTTAATGGGATCATGGAAAAGCAATTTGATGCCCTGGCTTCCAGGGCCCTAAAAACTTGGCATCTTCTTGTGGCCATTTGTGGGCGCACAGGCTTCTAGAGTCTCTGCCTCCTCCTGAGGTCCCGCTTGGGCTTGTTCACGCCACATGGTCCTGCTCCCATTACCTCGGTTACAGAGCCAAGAAAGAACCCCCTCCCTAAGGGAAAGGAAGCGAAACAATGGGGTGAGTAACTGGATTCACTCCTGAACAAATACACACAGCCTAGGGTGGTCACACAAACAGCATAGCAGGAGTCTGAAGTTATGTCTAACAGAAAAAGTTATTAGTTCTGACCTTACCGCATTTACTCTGATGAAAAGGAGATGAAAGACCTTTTTATAGTATTGGAATAGGTTATAAAGTTGTTTCTTTATTCAACAATGCCCAAGCTCTGGAAGCTTCCTCCATGATCGTGTTTATTATTTAACTGTTTTCATTAATCCTTTCTACAGCCTTCTCAAAAGACGGTGATCCAAACTGAATTTTGTCCTATAAGACTGAACGTACTACCCTTTCAGTTGTCGAGGACAGAAACTCGTCTCATGCTTTTTAATAAAGGAAAATGTGATACTGAAGAAACACTCATAGCTGCAGAAGTGCAGTGAGCCACAGGAATAAGTGGAGCTAAGGATTCACATGCAGTGCGGTCCATTCTTTTCTCTTCTCTGGCTTTTTCTTGTTGGTCAGCACCATTCTTCTCTCTCACAGTGGTGTGGCTTTCTCTATGTGGTGGAAAACACAGCTGCTAACCGCTCCATAGCTTTACATGTTAGAGCTTCAGCCACCTGGAGGGAGACTAACTTTTCTTTCCCAGCCAATACCAGTTCCCCAATGCCAAAATGACATCAATGCATGGTCTAAATAGTTCAGCTAGAGCTGGGAGGCAGGACTGGGTTATCCTACCCTGGTGCTCCTCATGTACCTGTGTGAATGGGGGAGACTTGACAACCAAGTACTAGGAAGGGAATACCTTACTTGGCCACGATACAGAGATGACCAGTGCTAAACATGAACAGAAGAACGTCTTAACCCTTATACTTCATATCATAACTTAGATGGTTCAACATCAGGCTTTGTCTTAAATAAACTACATTTCTCATTTACATTGAATGTCTTTAGAATCTGAAAAGGTAGAACATAAAAAAGAATCTTACTTATATGAAAGTTAGGTGACAAATAAATTGCAAAACCTAATTTCCTGGAAATGTGTAGGGAGTGTAGTCAATAACTTAATGACAGGTGTGATTTCAGCCTGGCTGTATTAGGCATTTTCTTTACTTCTCTTTTTAAGGAAGATACCCTTCTCTTTTGAGGTCCAAGGGAGAAAAATCCATTTGTAGTTTCTGACAGCAAATATTACAGATAAGCGATATATTGGGATCAGACTAAGATGACATGTATTTTGTAATTTTCAAAGTTATATACATATATTGTCAAGTGCACATGGAAGATTCTCTAGGATAGATCACGTGTTAAACCACAGGCAAGTCTTGATAAATTTAAGAGTTTTGAATCCTATCCTATCAACCTTTTTTTTTTTTTTTACCACAATGATATGAAACTAAAAATCAATTACAAGAAGAAGACTGGAAAATTCACAAATACATGGAGATTGAACAACACAGTACTGAGCAGCCAAAGGGTCAAAGAAGAAGTCAAACGAGAATTCAAAAATTACCTTGAGAAACACACAAATGTAAATACAACATACCAAACCTGTGAGATGTAGCAAAAGCAGTTCTGACAGAGAATTTTGCAACAATCAATTCCTATATCAAGAAACAAGAAAGATCTCAAATAGCCTCACTCAACACCTCAACGAAGTAGAAAAACAGCAAACAAAACCCAAAGGTAGTAGAGGAAGGAAATAACAAAGATCAGAGCAGAAATACGTTAAAGAGAGATTAAAAAGACAATAAAGAAGATCAATGAAACTAAGAGGTTTTTTTTTTTTTTTTTTTTAATTTTAATTCCGGTGAAGTTAACATAGTGTTATATTCATTCCAGGTGCACACTATAGCATTTCAACAATGAAGAGGTGATTTTTTAGAGATAAACAAAATTGACAACCTTAGACAGACCCACCAATAAAAATGAGAGGACTCAAAATTAGACATGAAAGTGGTGTTACAACTGATACCACAGAAATACAAAGGATCAAAGATACTACTGTGAACAATTATATGGCAATAAATTAAACAGCCCACAAGAAATGGATAAATTCCTGGAAACATACAACCTACCAAGACTAAATCATGAAGAAACAGAAAATCTAAACAGATCAATTATTAGTAAGGAAAGTGAATCAGTAATCAAAACCGCCCAATCAACAAAAAAGTCCAGGACCAGATGGCTTCAATGGTGAAATCTACCAAACATTTAAAGAATTTATGCTAATTCCTTCTCAAACTCTTCCAAAAAAATAGAATTGGAGGGAACACTTTCATTTTATGAGGTCAGCACTGCCCTGATACCAGAACCAGACAAGGGTACGACAAGAAAAAGAAATTACAGGCTAATATTCCTGATGAACGTAGATATAAAATTCCTTAACAAAATATTAGCAAACTGAATTCACAAGATATTAAAAAGATCATACACCATGTTCAAGTGGGATTTGTTCCAGGATTACAATGGTTAAGCATTAATCAATGCAATATACCACATCAACAAAATGAGGATAAAACATACATGATCATCTCAATAGATGCAGAAAAAGCATTTGACAAAATTCAACTCCCAGTTATGATAAACACTCTCAACATACTAGGTATGGAGGGAACATACTTCAACATAATAAAGGCCATATGGGACAAGTGAACAGCTAACATCTTACCCAATGGTGAAAACCGAAAGCTTTCCTCTAAGATCAAGAACAAGGCAAGATGGCCACTCTCACCACTTTAATTCAATATAGTATTGGAAGTCCTAGCCAGAGTCATTAGACAAGAAAAAGAGATAAAAAGCACCCAAATAAAAAGGAAGAATGAAAACTGTCTCTTATTTGCAGATGACACTATATTGTATATAGAAAGCCTTAAAGACTTCACCAAAAACCAGTTAGAACTAATAAATTCAGTAAAGCTGCAAGATACAAAATCAATACACAAAAATCTGTTGCATTTATATACACAAATAATGAACTACCAGAAAGAGAAATTTTAAAAATTCCATTTACAGTTGCATCAAAAATAAAATGAAATGAAATGAAATAAAATAAAATAGCTAGGATTCAATTTAAGCAAGAAAATAACAAATTTGTATACTGAAAACTGTAAGGCGTTGGATGAAAGAAACTGAAGATGACACAAGTCAATGGAAAAGTATTCCATGCTAATGGGTTGGAAGAATTAATACTGTTAAAATGTCCAGACTATCCATGGCAACCTACAGATTTAATACAATCCCTATCAACATTCCAATGGTATTTTTCATAGGAATAGAAGAAACGGTCCTAAAATTTGGATGGAATCACAAAAGACCCCAAATAGCCAAAGCAATCTTGAGAAAGAATAAAGCTGGAGGCATCACGCTTCCTGATTTTAAACTATATTACAAGGCTAGAGTAATCAAAACAGTGGTATTGCCATAGAAACAGACAAATGGATCAACTGAAACAGAACAGAGAGCCCAGAAATAAACACATGTCACATGTATGTATGGTCAATTAATTTATGACAAAGGAGCAAAAAAATACAATGAGGAAGACAATGTCTTTAATAAATAGAGTTGGGAAAACTGCACAGCTACATGCAAAAGAAGGAAACTGGACGACCATCCTACACCACTCACAAAAATTAACCTGAAATGGATCAAAGATTAAAATGTAAGATTTGAAACCATAGAACTCCTAGATCTTTGACACTGTTTTGGCAATAATTTCTTGGGTAGTCACCCAAAGTACAGGCAACAAAAGCTAAAACAAACAAATGGGCATACATAAAAACTCAAAATGGATGAAAAACTTGAACGTAAGACCTGAAACCTAAAGCTCTGAGAAGAAAACATAGATGGTAAGCTCTTGACATTGGTCTTGGTGATGACTTTTTGGATTTGACACCAAATGCCAAGGTGACAAAAAAAAAATAAGTAAGACTAAATCGAACTAAAAAGCTTCTGCACAGCAAAGGAAATCATCAACAAAATGAAAAGGCAACCTACCGAATGGGAGAAAATATTTGCAAATCATTTATCTGATAAACGGTTAGTATCCAAAATCTATGAAGAACTCTACAAGTCAATATCAAAGAAACAAACAAAAAACCCAACCTGATTGAAAAATGAGCAGAGATCTGAAAAGACATTTTTCCCAAAGACATACAGATGTGCCAATAGACACATGCAAAGATGCTCAACATCACTAGTCATCAGGGAAATGCAAATCAAAACAATAATGAAATATTACCTTACACCTGTCAGAATGGTTATTTTCAAAAAGAAAAGGAATAACAAGTGTTGGCGAGGGAGGACGTGGAGACAAGGAAACCCTTGTGCACTGTTGGTGGGAATGTAAATTGGTGCAGCCACTGTGAAAAACAGTATGAAGATTCCTCAAGAAGTTAAAAATAGAACTACCCTACTATCTGGCAATTCCTTCTGGGTATTTATCTGAAGGAAACAAAAACACGAACTTGAAAAAATACCTGCACCATGTTCTTTGTAGCACTGTTTATAATAGCCAAGACACGGACACCTTAAGTGTCCACTGGTGGATGAACAGATAAAGAAAAGTAATACACACACACACACACACACACACACACACACACACACACACACGAATATTACTTGGCCATAAAAAAGAGAACATGCAACAACATGGATGGACCCTGAGGACATTATGCTAAGTGAAACCAAGTCAGGGAAAGACAAGGGCTGTGTTATTTCTCTTCTCTGTGGTGTCTAATTGATACAGAGAACACACTGGTGATTGCCAGTGGGAGGGGGTGAGGGTGGGCGAAATGGATGAAACTGGTCAAAAGGTACAAACTTCCAGTCAGGAAATAAGTCAGTCACGGGGATATAACATACAGCATGGTGACTACAGCTACATAATACTCAGTTACCTACTGGAAGTTTCTAAGGGTAGATCTTAAAAGTTCAGGTAATGGAGGGGCGCCTGGGTGGTTCAGTGAAGCATTCAACTTTTGATTTCAGCTCAGGCCTTGATTTCATGGCTTGTGAGTTTGAGCCCTGCATTGGGATCTACACTGACAGAACTGAGCCGGCTTGGGATTCTCTCTCCCTCCCTCTCTGTCCCTCCCATGTCTGTGATCTCTTTCTCTCTCTCAAAAGAAATAAATAAACTTAAAAAAAGGTTCTGGTGATGGATGTTAACTAGACTTACTGTGACCATTTTGCGACACATACAAATCATGATGTTGTACATCTGAAACTACTATTATTTTTGTTAATTGTACCTCAATTAGCAAACGCCAGAGAAACAAATCATCACCAAGGTTCCTGAAGTATAGAATAGAACAAAACATGTTGGTCCAGATTCATTAGCTTCAGGCAAAAGAACATGAATCGGTAGGTATGATGGTATATACATTTTTATCAAATACTCTAGGAGATTCTGATGCAAGTGTTCAGAAAAATAAATTCTCTCTCTCTCTCTCTCTATATATATATATTTTGTATAATATATTCTGCAAAAGCAGAAGAGGGCATTTGAAAGCTAATATGGTCACTTCTCCCAAAGGAAGTTTATCCAGATGTTTCTAGAAGTTTTTGCTCTGTGTGACAGTGAATCTTAGCATCTATGAGGACAAATACTGCTTGACTAAAGTAAATAAAAATTCTTAGGCTTTGAAGGTTTAATTAGACCTTAGAAGGTTTAATTCTGTTTTGATAAACAGAATCAGCCTTGCACTGCAAGTCTTACAAAGTGTGAATCCATTTGTCCCCCCAAAGTATCTCCTAACATACTATAGAATTTATTATCTGTCTCCTCCTGCTCGTATAGAAATTTCATGAGGGTGGGGATTTCTGCCTTGTTTACTGCTGTGTTCTGAGCTCACAGTGCCTGGCACAGAGTAGGTACTCTGTAAATTGGGTGAATGAACAACTGGTTAAATTTAGGCATGATGTAAATTCCTTGTGACCTACAGATTACAGGTCTGTGTTGACGCCACAAACTGCCGTAAGGATTAATTATGGGAGCGGATGGCGTTGCGGGACTGATCTTATTCCCAAGGACCAGCACGAGAGCAGCAGCGCCCGGTGGAAGCCACAGGGCCTTGTGTGGGCAGAGACCAAGGAACATGGCCACACAGGAGGCAGGCCATACTTTCCCTAGGTGGGTGGCCTTGTCTTTTACTGGGAGAATACTCAAGTTTCTGCTCTTGCAACCTCCATTCCTTATAGACATTTTTACAATGGCTATAAACTTATGGTATTGTAAATCATTAACCTATATCGCCCATAATGGGCCTCATCCCCTTCTTTAGAGTCAAGCTGCCAAGTGCTGCGATAGGCAAACTGCACGTGCTTACTAAGCATTACTGAGCCCCACTCGCTCAACTGGCTTTGGGGTCAGATAAGAGGATTCCTGGTTACTAATGCACGTTAAAATGCTGCTTTAGACATCCAATTCAAGAGTAAAGGAGCACTGTATTTGTTTTATATTTTACCTAGTATATTATAGTTTTTATATATTCTAAATACAAACCCTACAATGTCTATGCAGTAGACTTTAATGAAAGGCCCTCCAAACTATCCCTAAAAATGACTGAAAATATGTGTATTTTTTGCCAATGTTTATTATTTAACTTTTCAAGTATAGAAAAAATGTTGAAAGAATAGTACTGGGAATGCCCCACACACCACAGTTATTTTGTCTCATTTTCTTTATTTACATATGTACAGATATATTTTGTACGTGTGTATATTTTACCCTTCAATTTGTCTATATGTATACACCTATTTAAGAGAATATGTATATGTAGTAGGATCTATATATAGCTTTTTGCTGAACCCCCTGAAAGCAATGTGTGGCTCTCATGACATTTTATTCTTACATATTGCAGCCTGCATCTCCCAAGAGTAATGTAGGCATATCCCATTTATGTGGCAGAGGTGAGCACACGTTCATATGTACCAGTCAAGTATCTTGAATTCTTGTTTCAGGCAGAAAGGTGCCAGAATTGTTATATTCTGGAGAGAGGCCCCAGAGGTTGGGAGGTCCTGGCAGCCACCAGTTCAGCTAATGGCAGAGACACCTGTGTGCATGTGAAACCTCAGTGAGCCACTTATTAGCTCTGGGGCAAGTGGCTTACTAGCTCTGAAGATGATGATAGTGATAACAGCAGCAAACACCTACTAGCTTACTATGTGCCAGGATTTACTATTCTAGATCTTCTCCCTAGGAGGGACATCTCCAAGATGGTAACATAGGTAATTGCTACCTTTAACTCCCCTTCACAAGAATAAGCACAACTAACAACTATTTGTGAATGAGACACCACTGAGAAAATCGTAGACCTGGGGGGCAAGGCTGATGCACCCCCTGCACCACAGAAAACAAGACAGATTCATTAGAAGGGTAAGAGAAGCAACTACACCTTGACCGCATTGCCCCATCCCCAGGACAGCACAGCACCATGCAGAGAGGTCTCCCTTGAGCCTCCAGTGGGAAGAGAGAGCCCAGGGTGGACATCCCGCTCCGCCAGCATTGTGCGTTGCTCCTTGGGAGCCCCCACTCCTGTCTCACCTCATGAGGATCATGAGGGCATCTGCAGAGCTTGACGACTGGAAATCTGATCATGATGGAGAAGGTGGGAGGGGCTTGCAACCACCAGTAGTCGGATCTTGGCTGAGTTTCTACCTGCAGCACCCAAGCAGTAGTCCCAACCGACCTTGCTCATCTGCAGAGCCAAGATGGTGGCACAGTCTGACCAGGGAACTAAAACACAGGTCTGCCTGATTCAGGACTCACGCCTTCACAGTTCTGGAGCCCGGTCTGTCCTCTCACCCAGGCAGGGGAGCTGAGTCACAGTCCCGTCCACTGCTGAGTATAGCTCCTGGTCCCGCCTAACCAGGAAGCCACGCTGGGACACCTGAAAGCTGCACAGTCCAGCAACACTTGAGTGGAGTCCAACAGGCAGAAGACACACAGAAGAAAGCCAGTGGCACCATTCAGCCAGGGTACCTGAGGTATGTGTTGACTTGAGTCAAGACCACACAGAGCCCTGTCAGGCTTGGAGCCAGTTCTCTGTTCCACCCAGGTAAGGGGGTTAATTCAGAGTTCCATCAGAACAGCCGGGAAATTACATGAAGTCAGCTCTCCTACTCTGTCTGGAAAAGGGAGCTAATTCATAGCTTCACTCTACTGAGGGTAGCTTTGAGCCCTGCCCAACAGAGAAGCCTGGCCTGAGCACCTGGGTAACAGCTGGGTCCAGCAGCGCTAGAGAAGAAAGCCCAATGAGCAGCCCAGCCTGTCTTCAGAGGCAAGCTGGTGACCCAGTCTAGGCAGAGAGTTTGGTGTACAAGTCTGCCTGATTAGCTCCCCAGACAAGAGTCTTGTCAGCTTTTGGGTATACTCTGTGTGCCATGTCCCCTGGCCCCTTACCCCTCTGGGACAGGGAAGCTAACCTGTAGCCCTGTCCTGTGCTGAATACAGCCTCCATCCCTGCTAACCAGGAAACCTAACAAGAGCTCCTGGGAATCTCAGTAGCCCACCCTGCAGCCCTGATTACTGTGGCATTTGAGCAGAAAATCCAACTAGTAGCTCTGTATCCACAGAGCCAATATTGTAACCTCATCTGTACAGGGAGCTTAATGTGTAGGTCTGTGTGATTTGATTCCCAAAGAGCTTTGCCAGACCTGGGGACTGCTCTGCAACCGTGCAGGGAAGAGAATTTATTGCCACACCCAAAGCAGAAGAGCCTCCAGCTCTGGAAACCTAATCAGAGCTCCCAAGAATCTGTATGGCCCAATTTATAACTCCTATTATAGAAGCACTGAGTGGAGAGCCCAGCCAGTGGGCCCACTCATCTCAAGAGCTGGGACAGTGCTCTGTCAGGCCACAGAACTTGGTGCATAGTTCTGACTAATGTGATCCCCAAACAAGAGCCTTGCCAGTCTTGGAGTCTGTATGGGGCCCTGCCTGGGCAGAGAAACTAATTTGTAGCCCCATCCACTACTGAATACAGCTGTCAGCCCACCCAACTAGGAGACCTAAACAGAGCACATGAGAAGCTGTGTAGTCCGCCCTACAGCCCTGCTTACAGTGACACATGAATGGAGAGCACAACACAGGATTTTGCCCATCTGCACGGCAAAATTGGTAGCCTTGTCTGACCAGGATATCCAGTCCTCAGATAATGAGCAGCATGGGCCTCGAAGCCTATTCTGCTACCCCACCAGGACAGGGAAGCTAATTCATAGCCGTGCCTACTACAGAGTATAGTACGCCAGTGCCAATCACCTGGGAAGCCTGACCAGAAAACTCCAGGAATCATGGAGCCTATCCTACAGCCTTGCTTGAACAGGGAGCAGTCCTATCCAGTGTTATCAGCCAGTTAGCACTCCCACCCACCCATGACCTCAGAGCCTTGTCAGTGGACTCATCCAAAGATAGACTCTGATAGCAACCTCCACCTGCTTGAGTATGTTATCAGCTGACATGGCCAGATCACCAAGCAGACTGGTGAAGGACTGTCTGACAGAGTGAATGTGCAAAGTCTGGAAAAGGAAATAGCTTATTCAAATGCACAAACACTAATGTAAGGAATCAAGGATTGTAAAAATTGGGTAAACATGAAACCATCATGGGAAATTTATAAAGCTCCAATAACTGACTTAAAGAAATGGAGATCCATGAAATCTATGAACTGTCAGACAATGAATTCAGAATAATCCTCTTAAAGATATTTAATCAAATAAGCAACGCACACACAACTAAATGAAATTAGGAAAACAATGCATGAACAAAAATAAGTTCAATAAAGAGATGGAAACCATTTAAAAAAACACCCCAGAAATCCTAAAGCTAAAAAAATACAATGACCGATCTAGAGAATTCAATAAAGAGTTTCAAAAGCAGACTTGACCATGTAGAAAAAAGAATCAATGACCTGGCACAGGACATTGGAAATTATCCAGTCAGAGGAGCAAAAAGAAGAAAGAGTGAAAAATAGTGAAAAAAGCCTACAGGATGTGTGCAACACAATCAAAAGAAAAAACATCCACATTATGGGAATTCCTGAAGGAGAAAAGAAAAAGGACAGAAAGTAGATTTAAAAACAATGGCTGAAAACTTCCCAAACCTGTAGAGAGAAATGGACATCCAGAAGCGTGAAGCCCAAAGGACCCCAGACAGGTTGAACCTAAATAGGACTACCACCACCCCACATTATAATTAAAATTTCAAAAGTCAAAGACAAAGAATTCTGAAAGTAGCAAGAGAGAAGAGACAAGTTTCATGCAAAGTAACTCCCATAACATTATCATCAGGTTTCTCAACGGAAACTTTTCAGACCAGAAGTGAATGGGGTGATATATACAAAATAATGAAAGAAAAAACTCTCAACCAAGAACTGTATACCCAGCAAAGCTGTCCTTCAGAAATGGAGAGATAGACTTTCCCAAACAAGCAAAAGCTGAGGAAATTCATCATGACTAGACCTGTTTTACAGGAAGCTAAAGGGAGTTATTTGAGTGAAAGTAAAAGGACACTATTTAACAGCATAAAAACATAAGAAGATAGAGTGAAATTCACTAGTAATGGTAAATATATAGTCAAAGTTAGATTCTGTAATAGGGTAATTAAAGGTAGTGTGTAATAAACTTACAACTTTAGTTTAAAAGTTAAAAATACAAACAAAATAAAAACAGTCACAACTGCAATAATCTGTTACGGAACGCAAAGTACAAAAATACTAAATGTGAGTGGGAGAAGTAAAAGTATACAGTTGTTATCAGTTTAAAATAGTGTTCTATAAGTTTAAAGTATTCTATGTAACCCTCCTGGTAACCATAAGGGAAAATTCTATAGTAATTATACAAAAGAACATGATAAAGAAGTCAAGGCATACTGATCCTGAAAGACATCGATATATTAAATACATATGTATGTATACATATAAAATTTATAAAATATGTACATAAAAATATATGTAAAATATATATACTATATATAAATATACATAAAAGCAAAAGAAACAAGGAAAAATGGATATACAAAACAGTCAGGAAAACAATGAACAAAATGGCAATATTAAGGATCTATCAATAATTATTATAAATGTAAATGGATTAATTTCTCAATCCAAAGGTAGAGAATGGCTGAATGTATATATACATGTATATATAACCCCACAAGATCTAATGATATGTTACCTACAAGAGACTGACTTAAATTAAAGATACATGTAGACTGAGAGTAAAAGAATGGAAAAAGATATTCAAGCAAATGTAATTAAAAAAAGCAAGGATAGGGCGCCTGGGTGGCGCAGTCGGTTTAAGCGTCCGACTTCAGCCAGGTCACGATCTCGCGGTCCGTGAGTTCGAGGCCCCGCGTCGGGCTCTGGGCTGATGGCTCAGAGCCTGGAGCCTGTTTCCGATTCTGTGTCTCCCTCTCTCTCTGCCCCTCCCCGTTCATGCTCTGTCTCTCTCTGTCCCAAAAATAAATAAAAACGTTGAAAAAAAAATTAAAAAAAAAAAAAAAAAAAGCAAGGATACCCATATTTATGTCAGACAAAAGAGACTTTAAACAAATAATGGAAAGACGATACAAAAATGGCCATTATAAAATGATAAAGAGGTCAATCCTTCAAGAAAATATACCAATTTTGAGTATTTATACTCCCAACATTGGTCCACCTCAATATATAAAGCAAAAACTAACATAAATAAACATCAATAAATAATAGTTTGGGTCTTTGTAAAACCCTCTCAACAATGGTTTGGTCATTCATAAATTAAATTAATAAGGAAACAGAAGATTTGAGCAAGACTATAGACCAAATGGACCTAACAGTCATGTACAGAACAGCTTATCTAACAAAGCACGATACACATTCTTCTCAAGCACACATGAAACATTTTCTAGGACAGTCCATACGTCGCGTCACTAAACAAGTCTTAGCAAATTCAAGATGACTGAAATTATACCAAGTATCTTCTCTGAACACAATGGTATAAAACTAAAAAATCAGTAACACGAGAAAGCTGCAAAACTCACAAATACGTGGAAATTAATGCTCTCTGGAGCAACCAATGGATCAAAGAATAAATTAAAAGAGAAATTTCTAAGTATCTTTAGACAAATGAAAATGAAAACACAATATTTCAAAACTTACGGGATGCAACAGAAGCATCTGTAAGAGGAAAGTTCTTAACAATAAATACCTACATAAGCAACAAGATAACAAACTTAAGTCTATGCCTCAAAGAAGAGAAAACTAAGTCCTTCAGCTGGAGGAAGGCACTAGTAAAGAGCACCAATATATGAAACAGAGAGAAGGAAAACAACTGAAAAGATTAATGAAATTAATGTTGGCTCTTTAAAAAGATAAACAAACTTGACAAAACTTTAGCTAGACACCAAGGAAAAAAGAGGGAGGACCCAAATAAACAAAAGTATAAAGGAAAGAGGAGACATTACAACAGATATTACAGAAATTTAAAAGATCATGAGAAGCTACTATGAACATGACAAACTGAACAATCTAGAAGAAATGGAAAAATTCTTACAAACATACAACCTACCAAGGCTGAATCATTAAGAAATAGAAAATCTAAAAACACCAATTGAATATGTACATTGAATATGTAATAAAAAAAATCCCCCCCCCCCCCCCACCCCCCCCCCCCCAAAAAAAACCAGGACCATATGGCTTCACAGGTGAATTTTACCAAACATTTACAAAAGAATTAACACCAATCCTTCTCAAATGCTTCCAAAACATTGAAGAGCAGGGGACACTCCCAAATTCATTTTACAAGGCCAGTAGTATTACCCTGGTACCAAAGCCAGAAAAGGACACCACAAGAAAACTATAGACCTATTCCTGATGAATATATATTTAAAAAATTCTCAATAAAATAGTAGCAAACGAAATTCAGTGCATGTTATAAGGATCAGTCACCATGATCAAGTGAGATTTATCCTTGGAGTACAAGATGTTTCAACATATGCAAATCAACAAATATGATACATTAATAGAATGAAAGAAAAAAATCATATGATCATCTCAATAGAGGCAGAAGAAGCATTTGACAAAACTTAACATCCATTTATGATAAAAATTCTTTTTTCTTCAATACATATTCTTAACAAATTAGGTATAGAAGGAACTATCTCAACATAATAAAGGTCACATATGACAAACCCACAGCTAACATCACACTCAGTGGTGAAAGGTTGAAAGCGTTTCCTCTATAATCAGGAATTAGACCATGGTGCCCACTCTCATTACTCCTATTCAACACTTTACTGGAAATCCTAGTCAGAACAATCAGGCAAATAAATTAATTAAATAAAATGAAGATAAATAAGACATTAAAAAAAAAGATAAAAGGAATCAGCACTGGAAAGAAGGAAGTAAAATGGTCTCTAGTTTCAGGTGACATGATTTTACATACAGAAAATCCTAATTATGCCACCAAAAAAACTGTTGGATCTAATCAATGAATTCGGTAAAGTTGCAGGATACAAAATCATATGCAAAAATCAGTAGAATTTATATAAAAGCAAATTATCTGAAAAAGAAATAGAGGAAAATGATGACATTTTTATAATAGCATCAAAACCAGCAAATACTTAGGGATAAATTTAACCAAGGAAATGAAAGTTCTCTACACTGAAAACTACAAGATAATGATGAAAGAAACTGATGATTACACAAACATAAAGGGGTTCAATGTACATGGATTAGAAGAACTAATATTAAAAGTGTCCACATCACCCAAAGACTTGTATAGATTCAATGCAATCCCTATCAAGATTCTAATGCCATTTGTTATAGAAGTAGAAAAAACAATCCTAAGGTTTACATGGAACCACAAAAGACCCTGAATATCCAAAGCATTCTTGAAAAAGAGGAACAAAGCTAGAGGTATCACACTTCTAGATTTGAAGCTATTTTATAAAGCTATGATAATCAAAACACTATGGCACTGGCATAAAACCAGACACAGAGACCAACAGAACACATCTGAGAGACCAGGAATAAACCCATAAGTAGTCAACTAATATATGACAAGGGGGCCAAGAATACTCAATGGAGAAAAGATAGTTTCTTCAAATAATGCTGTTGAGAAACTGGATATTCACATGTAGAAGAAAGAAATTAGACCCCTATCTTACCACTCATGAAGTAACTCAAAATGGATCAAAGACTTAAATGTAAAATTAGAAACCATAAAACTCCTAGAAGAAAACATAGGGAAAAAAGCTCATGATATGGGTTTTGGCAATGAACTTTGGATATGATCCCTAAGGCATAGCAGCAAAATAAAAATAAGTGAGATTACATCAAACTAAAAAGGTTCTTCACAGAAAAAAAGTAAAAAGTGAAAGGAACACCTATGGAATAGGAAAAAAAATTGAAAACTACATATCTGGATTTGTATACTATTTGTACATAAACTATAAATTATGTGTGCGTGTATGTATATGTGTATACACACATTTATATATAATATAATATATATAAAACATTTATATAAGATATATTAGTAATATATTATCTAATATATGCATAAAAAAATTTACATTTTACATATATACATATATACATTTTACGTAATTTACATATAATATAAAATAGTAACAAATATACATATAAATTACATTTATATGAATATAAATTTATATAAATATGATATATAAGATATATTATTAAAATATATATATAAAAATACACTTATGTATATTTATACATATATTTATTATATATATAAAATTACTCAATAACAAACACCAAATAATCCAATTTAAAAATGGGCAAAGAATCTGAATGGTAATTTTCCAAAATGGTACACATATGGCTAACAGGTACATGGAAAGGTGCTCAACATCACTAGTTATCAGGGAGATGCAAATCAAAACCACAATGAGACAATGCCTCATGCCTGTAGAATGGCCATGACCAAAAAGACAAGAGATAACAAATGCTGGCAAGTGTGTGGGAAAACTCCTTTGTGTACTGTTGGTGGGATTGTGAAGTGGTGGGCCACTATGGGAACAATCTGGTGGTTCTCAAAAATTACAAATGTAATTACCCTATGACCCAGCAACTCTACTTCTGGGTACATATCCAAAGGAAACAAAAATCATGATGTCAAAGATATCTGACACACCATGTTCACAGCTGTATTATACACAACAGCTGAAACATGGAAACAACCTAAGTGTCCATAGTGACGGACACTTCTTTGAGTAAAGAAGTTGTGGTATATATTCACATTGGAATGTTACTGAGCTATTAAAAAGGAGGAAATCCTGCTATTTGCGACAACATGGAAAGGTTTTGAGGGCATTATGCTATGTGAAATAAACCAGACAGAGAAAGACAAATATGTGATCTCACCTACAAGTAGAATCTAAGAAGAAGCAAGCTCATAGAAAAAGAGATCAGATTTGTGGTTCCAGGGGTTGGGTAGGGGGATGTGTGTGGGAACTGGATGAAACTGGTCAAAAAGTACCAACCTGGAGTTATAAGAAAAATAAGTACTAAGGATGTCACGTACAAAATGATGGCTATTCACAACACTATATGGCAGTTTGAAAGTCATTAAGAGCAAATCCAAAGAATTCTCATCACAAGGAATAAGCTTTTTCTTTTGGTAACTATATGAAATGCCTGGTGTTCACTAAACGTCTCAGGGTGATCATCTCACAATACATGTAGGTCAAATCACGCTGTATACTTATATACAGTGCTATATGTCAAATATATCTCAATAAAACTAGAAAAGAATAAAAATAAGTTCCTTCCCTGTATTTCAGTGACTCCATCCCATAATCATCACGGCTTTGCATTGGGTCAACTTAGCTACGTGGAAACTATGTTTCCTGGAATTCCCTTCTCTGTATGATTCTGTGTAAGGTTGGTCACAAGAGAAATGTGCTTGGGACGTGAGGTGAAACGAAGGAGTGGCCCATTTTTCACGCTCTACAGGTTGGAGCAGGGTGCTAGGCACCGTGGCGGCTGTACATGCAGTGCTGGTCTGCTTGCTTGCCTGGTGGGCATGTGGCTGCCCTGGGGCCTGTGGACTCCGGCTCCCACTGGACCTCCATCGTCAGCTGCTCCTGGCCCTGGTCAGGTGTCAGGTGCATTTCAGGTCCATTCCGGCACACCTTTGACCTTGACTTCCCCTCAGCTTTTTCTCCTAACTGTTGATCAGATCTGGGGAAATCTCAGGTCCAACACCAGGGGCACAGCCTTCTCTGCCAGTTCCCATGATTATGTACAGTCCTTATGGTAGGTCACTCATAAGCCTGAGTGAGCCCTGGTTGATACAGCTGTCCTACGAGGTGCTTATTTTTATTACCCTCCTTGACAGATCTAGAAACTGAGGCAGAGAGAATGTAACTTGCCCGGGGTCATAGAGTTAAGTTTCTGGAAGACATGGGATACAAATGCAAACTGTGGCTCAGAGGCCAAACCTGGGATAATCATTTTTCTAATATAGAAAATGGTAAAAAAAAAAAAATGATTCTCAGCTTTTGGAGATTAAAGGTGATATATACCCACAAGAGAGGCAGATATATGCTTATTAAGTGGAAGCCATTGGTTTCAGCAGAGACACATCTTAAAGCATGAGCCACCAAACCCAGTGACAGAAGGGGACTGATATGTGGGGGCAGGGGGTGTTGGGTAGGAGTGAGGATTGAGTCCCGGAGGATGTGCCAGCAGAAGGTGACTTGGGTTTTGAGGGACCCTGTGAGAACAGGAACAAAGACAAGCGGCAGGGAAAGAAGGTGCCTCATGGGTCCACCTGAATGGTCGCTCCCATCCTGCCACTGTAAGGTTTTATGTACGCCATCTATAATTTATTTCCTCTTCCCAAGTCTTTGACAAATAACAAGCATTAAAACACTTCCAGAGCAAACAGGACAGCATCTCTCACCTAAACACAGCAATGGTTACAGCGACTAAAGTCATCAGTCATCCTTGACTTTATCCCTGGCCACACAAAAAACATTTCTGCATCTTCTAAAAGTCATAGCTGAAGACCATCCACTGTTATCTTGACTGATTGTTATAAAAGGAACCTGCTGAAACTCAGCACCCAGAAACGTTTGTGTTTTCAGATCTGGATTTTTTTTTAAATCAAACAATGAAAATTGTACTTCTCTTTCTGCTTTGGCTTTCAGGAAGCTCAACAATGAATCCCCAATTCCTTTTTCTCTGCCCTTCTCTATATGTTTTCTGATCTCTCAAGACAACTATTCTGCGATATACACACTTACTTAAACACTTGCAGAAGTAAGGCAGTACATAATTTATATATACCAAATACAGACATCAAGAAGTATTAACGAAATAAAAAGTAAAACGAAGCAGTATTATGTAATATTATCAGTAAGTAGAAGTAAAATGAGGGATACTGCTTGCTTGCCTCCTTCCCAAAGTGATTGGAGATACTTGTGTGCCCAAGTGGGAATGCTACGCTAGTTTTAACCACATCCCCCCCTACTTACAAGTCACTGAGTCTAAAGCCCATTTAGAAAAGGCTCACTTGGCTGAGCAAGAGCCTTACTGTGAGACCCAGTAGAGATGTGTCTCTGTCACTTGTTAATCACAGTGGCTCTCATCCAGGGGATGCCTGATGGCCTTTTATTTAACAGGGAAGGACTCGGTGAAGAGGCATCTTCAGGGATACAGTGAGATCCAGGGGCCAGGGAGGTGGGCAAAGAGGCCGGAAACCATTCAGGTCCCTTTTGGACAGAGCAGGACAGCGAATCCAGGCATCTTCCTCCTGCACTTGCACAGTGCTCACGGAGAAGGCACTCTACCCGATCTGGAGTCACACTTGGTCTTCTGGGAGCAGAGCTGGCATTGGGGCACGCAGGCCACCAGCTTTCAGCAGCAGGTGGAGAGAGAGCCCTGTGGGCCAGGCCTGGGGGTTGTCCAGGCTCTTCCTCCTGCTGCCACTGCCCCTCCCCGTGACTGAACCCTCTACTCCTTCCTGCCTCCCTTCAGGACCTACTGATTACCCTGCCCCACCCTTGGTCCACACAGCAGAAGGAAAGGTCACAGCCCAAGGTCACTCAGTGGGAAAGGTTAGGGCTCCCACCCGAGGGTCTGCAGACCTTCTGGCTCCCACGGACATCAGCAGGGGCTAAGCCCTCTCTACTTCACCATGGCCCTGGGGGGGGGGGGGCGGTGATTCTAAACTTCTGAGGCCAGTTGGTACTGGCAGTGTGGGGCTATTATTTAAAAGCAGGTATTTACTGGAGCCTGCTGTGAGTGGGCACTGTGACAGCCACTCTGGTACATGTTAACCGGATCCTCCCAGATGTCCCCTTCCAGACCACCTTGGGAAGAAAGTGATTCCTCTTAGGTGACAAAATCCAAACTAGTGGAACCTAGACTTCTCAGGTGGCAAAGCTGTATGTGAATACAAAGAGGGAGATAGAAATTCCCTCAGCATAAAGTTTCAGAGGGTCCAGGGGCTTATTCTCCCGGCATGAAGCCAAGAATCAGGCAGAAAGTTCCTTAAAGTAACATCTGAATTTCCATTTCGTTGGGTAGAAGGTTGGAGGTGAGAGAGAGAAAATCAACCAAAAGATCTGAAGCCCTTTAGCAAAATGTCTTTGCTGACATTTTTTTTTTGAGCACAGGTGAGAAAGAGAAAGCGAACAAAATAGGTTTTTAAAGAAAATGGATGTATACGGTTTACGTGACCAAAACCCCAAACAAAATAAAACAAAAACCGAAAGCTGAAAGAAAATGCACAAAAAAGTTCCGTTATGGTGGTAGCAACAGCGTCGTTGAGAAAAACTCTCACTTCCAAAAGTAAATTTGGGGAATTTGGTTTCATTACTTTCTAAGGAAACTTAGAAAGCAATGAACACATCAAAGAATGCCTAATTGGAAGGTGACAAAAAAGTCTATCAACACAGGAGGAAAAGTCACTGGAGACTAAAGTAGGTGTTTGGTGTGGCGTTTCACGGTTTGGCCAAGCTGACAGGGCTGGCAGGTTACCAGACAAACAGGATTCGGTCTGGATCTGTGAGGTGTGCAGCCCAAACTCCTAACGGCTGGCTCCCAGAAGGCATCGGCCGAGGTCCTGTTGCCCCTGGCCCCAGAGGGAGGCGCCCCAACTCCGGAGCATACACACCACACCCCACTTGGCCGCACCACACTTGTACACATCCTGCTCCATGGAATGGTCCGGACTGGCTGTGCACTTGGAGCCCAGGGACTCTCCTGGTCTTGAGAGGAGACATTCAAGGTGTTTGCTGACTCAGACGGCTCCCCAGGGTGCCAGACCATCCGTTTCAGACCACAGTGAGGTTGGCCTGGAGGGGACTGGCCCAGCTGGCCGGGAGCCGTTTGCCAGGCGCAGAAACAGCAGCACTTTCTTCCAGATCTACCACCAAACCTGACTCCTTTGGGAGCACAGCCTGGACAGGACCAAACTAATAAACTAAGTGAGACAGGCAGGCCAAAAGGAAAGGTGCTCTAAGACTAAGAGCAGAAAACATGCTTAAAATTCCTCATTCTCCTCCCTCTGCCTCAGAGAGCTGATTCTGAGTCTTGCCAAGGCTTCAAATCACAGTTTGCTTCTTCCCCACTGCCCCCCCCCCCAAGGAGAAAATTACTCTTCCTTCCAAGCCTGAAAGAGCTATGATGTCACTTACACATTCTGCAGAAATACCAAAGCCAGACGATGCTCTGGGAAATGATTTTCAGGGGGCGACTTTCAACCACCCTGGTAGTCTGCACAGATAAATAGCCCAGTATCGGCACTGTAGTTGGTTGAAAACAGTAATTTTCTTCAGAGTCTGGACTGGGAGCCACAAACCTTGTGAGTAGAGCCAAGTGGCATGCCCGATGGCCTCTGGTTCACATGGTGTGAGTAGATACCTTGCCCCTTGGGTCACTGCACCCCTACCCTGAGAATACTAGAGACCAAGGGGGGAGGAGCTAGTGTTTACCGAGTAGCTGCCGTGCACTGGACATCAGGCTTAGCGCTGGGAACAGGATAAAAACAGTTTTAGGTTTTGCACAGCAAAGGAAACCATCCGCAAAACAAAAAGGCAACCTACTAAGTGGGAGATCTCTCAAATCATATGTCTGACAAGGGATTAATACCCAAAATATATAAATAACTCATACAACTCAATATCAAAACAATAAACAATCCAATTAAAAATGGGCAAAGGACCTGAATAGACATTTCTCCTAAAAAGGCGTCCAGATGGCCAACAGACACATGACAAGATGCTCAACATCGCTGATCATCAGGGACATGCAAATCAAAACCACAATGAGCTATCACTTCACACCCATCAGAGGGCTATTTTCAAAAAGACAAGAAATAACAAGTGTTAATGAGGATGTAGAGAAAGGGAACCCTCATGCGTTGTTGGTACGAATGTAAATTGGTGCAGCCACTGGGGAAACAGTATAGAGGTTCCTCAAAAATTAGAACTACCCTATGACCCAGCAATTCTGCTTCACGGGTGTGCGTATGAAGAAAACAAAAACATTAATTCTAAAAAATATATGTATCCCTATGTTTATTGCAGCAGTTTTTACAATAGATGTGGAAGCAACCTAAGTGTGCATTAGTAGATGAATGGGTAAAGATGTGGTCAATGTAAGTATGCGCGTGTGCACGCATTGTGCACGCACACACACAGAGAAATATTACTCAGTTACAAAACAGAATGCAACCTTGCCATGTGCAACAACATGGATGGACCTAGAGGATAATATGATGAATAAGTCAGACAGGGGCAAACACTATATGATTTCTCTTCTATGAGACATGTGAAAAAAGAAAACAAACTAAACAAAACAGAGGGGCACCTGGGTGGCTCAGTTGGTTAAGTGTCCGACTTCAGCTCAGGTCATGATCTCTCATGGTTCGTGGGTCGGAGACCCGCAGGGGGCTCTCGGCTGTCAGCACAGAGCCCGCCCGCTTCAGATCCTCTGTCTCCCTCTCTCTCTGCCCCTCCCCTGCTCATCTCTCTCTCTCAAAATTAAACATTAAAAAAAAAATGTTAGGAAAAAAACCAAAACCAAACAAACAAAGCAAAAGCAAAACAGAAATGAACTCATAGACACAGAGAACAATCTGGTGATTGCCAGAAGGGAGGGAAGTAGGGGATGGTCGAAATAGGGGAAGAGGATTAAAGGTACAAACTTCCAATTACAAAATAAATAAAACATGGGGATGCATGGGGAATGTAGTCAATAAAACTGTAACAACTTTGTATGGTGATAGATGGCAGCCAGATTTCTCGTGGGGATCACTTCATAATGCGCATAAACATTGGGTCGCTGTTGTATACCTGAAGCTAATATGTCAATCACACTTCAATAAAATAAAATAAAAAAATACCCTCAACAAACAAATTGGCTCCAGTGGGTTTCTTGTCACTGAGGGGAGGTAGACAATATATTTTTTTTAAGAGGAAAAAAGCACAGTAGCATTTCATTCTGATGAAAACAAAACCAAACCAAAACAGCGTGAGGAAGTTCTGCCCACTCTCCAGATACTTCCTGCGATTTGACTTTTTTTTCCTTTAAAAAAAGAATGATACATAACTGATACGTAACATTATGTTCATTCCAGTCGTACAACACAATGATTCAATACGTGTATGTATTGGGAAATGATCACCACAAAACTGTGACTTGTGTTCTTGGCGTTCTGTCCCAAGCCTGCTATTAAGTACAAGTCTAATATACTTTAGAAAGTGGACATGCCCCAGGCAGCAATAATCGAACACAAAGCGGCCACTGGGTAGTCCTGCCTTATAATATCCCGCGTATGGTGAACAGAGAGGGTGTTACCAGCCTCAGCACCTGGGAGCTGGTCAGAAATGCAGGATCTCAGGCCTCACCCCGGACCTCCTGGACCACAGTCTCTGCAGGCACGCCTGACAATCTGTGATTTTCATGCCTGCTGAACTTAGAAAAGCACTGCTAGAGGGAATGCCCAGGCCCCCACCGGGTCCCTCGGACAAGGACACGGAATAGCACGACCAATGTGTGCTCGTGAGTCAAAGGTGCCGAGGGCCACTGCTAGCCCCCCCAGTTGCTGTTGGTGATAACGCCCCAGGGGGACGGGCAGGGAGAGGCCAGGGGAGGCCGCCCACCCCTCCTCTTTGCCCTCTGCCCAGTGTCCAGTGGCCTGAGTCCCACCGCAGTCAGCTAGGACACTCCTGTCTCAGTCTCCTCCTCCGGGTCCTTGTCTCTCTACATCCCCCTCGCCCCCAACCTCCTCCTAACAGCCACGTGCGGGCTTTCCACCACTCAGTCTGCCTGCACTGGGCAGGTCCGAAACAGCCCAAAGTCTCCCACCTCTCTCCCCTTCTGTCTTTCCTTCTTTTATTCATTCAAACACTGAGCGTCGAGTATAGGCCAGACACTATTCTGGACGCTAGAGATTCACCAGTGGGCAAATCAGAGAAAGTCGCCGCCCTCAAGGTGCTTATGCTCAGTCACTAGAGAGCAGGTTAAAAGGTGTCAGTGCAGTGGAGACAAAGAAGGCAGGGCAGGGAGCCGGAGCGTCTGCGTGCGAGAGAACAGGAAACGGGTGTTTTTCATTGGGTGGCTGGGGAGGCGTTGCTCATGAGGGCACGCTGAGCGGAGACCCGAGGGGGCTGAGGGAGCAGCCACAGGGCCCTTGTGTGGCTCCAGGCAGAGGGGACAGAGCGGAACAGTGTGTTCCACGGGACAGACAGCAAGGCAGGTGGCCGGGTGGAGTGTGGCAGGCGAGGCAAGAACAGTGGACCTTGGAGAAGCAGGCTTGTGTTCCACGTGGGGCGGGATGGGCAGCCCCCAGGGGCTCTGGGCAGAGGACTCCCACGGTGTCACTTATGTCTGAGAGGGCCCTCTAGCTGTGCAGCGGAGAGTCTGCTGCAGAAGTCAGGACGCTACTCAGGGGCTCCCGGGGAAACACCAGCGGCTGAGCCGGCCTCAGGTGGCAGTGGTGAGAGGTAGGTAGAGTCTGCGGGGATTCTGGAAGTGGAATAAACAGGGACCTCCTGAAAGAGAAGGCCCCAGAATGACTCTGGCGTTTCTGTCCTGAGCATCTGAAGAGTGGTTTGCGTTTCCAGTAGCTGGTTTCTCACCAGCTGCCTCCCTGCCCTCAGGACGGCAGCTCGGAACCCTGACCACTGCCCTGGGCCCAGCAGCCCTGCCTGGGTCTCTGTGTCTGCTGCTGCCCTGGGGCTCCCCTGAAACCCCCGGACCCACGGCCACCCTCAGTCAGCTCAGCTCAGGCATCAGTTCTTCTAAGAAGACTCTCGTGACCATCTGACCCCTGGCCAGCATCAACCAATCCACCCTTTGTGTAACAATAGCCCCTGTTCACTGATTCATGGGTGCTGACTGAGAGGTAGCTCAAAGGCATTCTTTCCAAATGTCCAACCTTGCACGGTTAAGAATTGTAATTCTGTATTTGCAGATTGGAAAACAGAGTTTTAGCAACGTAATGTCACGTGCCTGGAGTTACTCAACTCGCAAGTAAAAGAGTTAGGGTCCGATCCCAATACGTCTGACTACAAAGCCTGTGCCGTATACTGCCCTGTGTGAGTATCTCAAATCACAGCATCCGGAACATTTTGCTGGATATTTTGGTTTGCATGACTGCTGCCTCCACTGGCCTGTGAGCTACTGAAGGGGGGGGGGGGCGCGGTGGTGGTGACGGGGATACTGTTGGCACAGAGGGGTTATCTAATAAACGTTTGCCAAAGTTTGCTTTCAACAGGGGATCACAACCCAGACGTAAGAAGCTATAGGGTGGTCATGGACCCATCTGAGATTCCAGTAATGGCTCTAGGCCCTCTTGCCCAACATCACATTCATTCATATATTTATTCATTTGACAGTCTAGTAATAGAGATAGATAATATAGAGGTAAACAAATATACAAAATAATTTTAGATGGTAGTAAGTATGTGAAAAAAAAAGATAATGTAATAGTGCTGGGGTCAGGCAAACAGAGCTACTTTAAGCGAGGGAGCAGGGAAGGCATCTCTGAAACCCAAATGATGAGAAGATCTTGGAGGAGATGATTCCAGGTGGAGAGAACACTGGGTGCAAAGGCCCTGAGGCAGGAGTGAGCTTGCCACATCGGAGGAACAGAAAGCAGGCCAATGTGGAAGGCGTGAGGGAGCAAGAGGAGAGAGAAGTGGGAGATAAAGCTGGAGAGGTAGGTACTGACCAGCTGATGTAAAGCCTTAGGCCTTGGTGAAGGTCTGGAAGGGCCTGCAAGGGCCATGAGACGCCTCTGCAGAGTCTTAATCTTGAAAGAGACAGATCTGATGCACCTTTTCTAATGATGCACGTAAACACATGCATACAACCTGTGCATGGCGTCCAAGGATGGCAAGTCAAGAATTTCTGCTGCAGAGTCTAGTTCTAGAGTACATGGGGCGCATCATAATAAGACAAGCCTCACTTCAATGTTTGCTCTATTCTTTCCAACCTTCTAGAGCAGAAAATGACATGCTGTGGCCTCACAAACAAAGAGCAAGGCTTTCTCTTCTTTGGCAAAAAATAAGTCTTACCCTGTGCGTTGTTGGTGGAAATAGAAAATAGTACAGTTGCTACAGAAAACAGTATGGTGGTTCTTCCCTATAAAAAAATGAACACAAATTACCATACGATCCAGCAACTGCACTTCTGGGTATACGCCTGGAAGAAGCAAAAGTAGGAACTCGAAGAGATATTTGTACACTCACGTTCACAGCAGCATCATTCGCAAAAGCCCAAAGGTGGAAGCGACCCCAGTACCCATCAGATGAGTGGACAAACAAAAAGGCGGCATGTTCACGAGGGAATATCGGTCAGACTTAGAAAAGAAAGAAATCCTGACACGTGCTACCACGTGGATGACCCTTGAGGACGTTATGCTGAGTGAAACGAGCCGGTCACGGAAAGACAAATACTGTATGATTCCCCTTATGTGAGGTCCCTAAAGTAGCCGAATTCACAGGGACAGAAAGTAGAGTGGTGGTTGCCGGGGGCTGGGGGAGGCGGCACGGGGGTTGTTGTGTGATGGGTAAAGTTTCAGTTTTGCAAGACGAAGAGAGACCTAGAGATTGATGGTGGTGGTGTGGGCACGACGTGGATGCGCTTCACGCTACTGAACCACACATTTAAAAATGGTGAGGATGGGGGCGCCTGGGTGGCTCAGTCGGTTAAGCCTCCAACTTTGGCTCGGGTTCACGACCTCACAGTCTGTGAGTTCGAGCCCCGCACTGGGCTCCGTGCCGACAGCGTGGAGCCTGCTTGGGATTCTCTCTCCCTCTCTCTCTCTCTCTCTCTCTGCCCCTCCCCCAATTGCCCTCTCTCTCTCAAAATAAATTTAAAAAATAAAGACAGAAAAAATGTTTAGGATCATAAATTTTATTATGTGTCTTTTACCACAATTCAGCACTTTTAAGAAGTCTCTGGAGCCCCCTCAGTCCCTCAACTGCATCCTCATCAGCCTCTGTCCCCATGACCTCACGGCACCGGTGTCCCCCGTGTCCCGAGACTGGTGGTCCACTCAATCCCCTCACTATGTAAGAAGACAAGTAAAGTAGCTGGCACGGATGAGGCCTTAAAAGCTCTCCAGTGAAGAGAGTCTCAGAGGTTGAGCCTGGCATCTCAATAATTATGTATCTGATTTCTTGCCCATTTTTAAAAGTTTACTTTCTTTTGAGAGAAAGAGAGCGTGCGCACTCATGAGCAGAGAAGGGGCAGAAAGAGAGGGAGAGAGAATCCCAAGCAGGCTCCACACTGTCGGCATGGCGCTTGATGTGGGGCTCGAACTCAGAAACCATGAGATCCTGACCGGAGCCGAAATCAAGAGGTGGACGCCCAACCGACCGAGCCACCCGGGTGCCCCTGATTTCTTGCCCTTCAAATCTTACCTGACCCATTTTGTCCAAACGGATTTCCCCTTTTGCCTTTTGAGGACACAAAGAACAGCTGGTGACCATCCCCTATGGAATAAGACTCCCAAAGCCTTCGACAGCATCGTTCAATTACCTTGCTTCTTTGAAGATGCTGTCAACGTTCCCCAGCCTGAAGCTGCAGTCACTTGCTCTTGAGGAACCGAGCCTTGCGCCCTCAGCTGTGCTTTGCGTGTGAGTTTGGGTGCATCCCAAATCATTCCTTAAGGACAGCTCTGGCCCTGCCCATGGCAGGGCCTCCAAAGGACGCAGGTGGCCCTCCATTCAGGCCTTGGAGAAACAAACTTGAGGAGACTGCTTGAAGATGTATCCCTCCTTTTAGGATTAAGCCAAGTGCCCAGGGGCTGCTGGCAGAGACTGCCTTGTTTTGCCCACCCTCTGTGCGGTGGCTTTTCCACACTATGCTTGGCAAGGTACCCTGGCCCACTCTGAGGACACCGTATAAGAAAGAGGTCTGTAAGGCCTCGGTGCAGTTATTCTAGGGGTACAGGTGAAGGCGGGCTGTTGATCCTACCGTGGACATGAGAATGTGTGGGTGGCACTGCTCCCATGACTCAGAACGAGGCAAACCTGCACATCTTAGGCATGGCTTATTTTTCCCCATGGACTCTAAATCCTGTCACTGATGAGTGTCCCCTGTGTTTCTGCTGCTAGAGAACTCTAAATCAAATATGAGGACTACTTCTGGAAGGATGCTGTCCAACAGAACTTTCTGTGATGATGGCAATTTTATGTATCTGTGCTAGTCAATAGTGTAGCCACTAGCCACGTGTGGTTACCGAGTCCTTGAAGTGTGTTGAGATTGAGAAATTGGAGTTTGCATTTTAATTAATTCTGATTTTAAATTTAAATGGCCACATGTGGCTAGTGGCTACCAATTAGCTCTAGATACCATATGGGAAATGCATGCATCCTGATATCACCTTTGGCTTATGTGATTTTCCTAGCAATATATTCTATCTACTTCAAATCCCTTTGCTGTCTAATTATTTATAATAATCTTCTTGTGTGGTATATATCATTGTCAGCTACCTTAAATCTTTTTAAAATTTGAGATCTTCTTATAAGTACAAAAAAAAAAAAGATAACATACCCACGTTCCCAATTTCTTGGACTAGATACTTCTTCCCCACTTACTGCAAAACGGAGTAATTAATATGTTCATTTGCGGGAAGGGCATTGCAGGAGTGGGGAAGAAGCCTTCTCTACCGTTTCTTCATCTGGATGCTGCTTACACAAATGTTCAATTTGTGAAAACTCACTGAGCTGTGCACTTAGGATATATGCACTTTTACTATATCATTTATTCTTCAATAAAAAGTAAAGGGAAACCTATAAAGAGAACCTGCTGTGTCCAACATACAATGTTAGTTTAGCTCTAGGGGATGCGGAAAGATTCAGACAACTCGGATCGTGACTCCAGAAAACTGCAGTTTAGTGTCACTGAGCACGAATGGAAATTTCTAGGATGCATTTTCCAGAGGGATCTCGGGCAACTTGTGCTAGCAACTCCCCACCCTCCTCTTCCCTGCCTTCCCCCGCCGAATCAAGCAGTGCCAAGAAAGGAGAGAGGAGTTTCAGGAGGAGGAGGTCTTTCTTTCCATCTTATCGTATTTTAGTAAAAAACATTTCCAGGAGTGCCTGGCTGACTCTGTGGGTAGAGAAGGTGGCTCTTGGTATCAGGGTCATGAGTTCAAGCCCCATGTTGGGCGTGGTGCCTACTTAATTAAAAAACAAACAAATAAAAACCAAAACATTTCCAAATTCTTATAAAAGGCTGGGTAACTCCCAGAAAAAACCTTCCGTCTCTTCCAGGGGAATTAAATCAAAGGAAGAGTTCTCTGGAATATGGAATGTTAATAGGGCAGGATGAGGAAATAAAATGCAATCTGTATTTTAAGAAAGCAACTAAAAACTACCCAAGATTTGCTTCAGTGTATGGTAACTCCACCCAACTGAACAAAAGCATTTATATTAGAAATTATAATTGAAAATATAACTTGGGAGACATACACTGCTAAGGATGATGTGGCTAAAAGGTACTCTTCCAGGCAGGTCCCTCTCTCCGTGACTTAAGTATCTTAATGTTGCTAAAGACTGACACATACATTTTTATTTTAAAAGTAACTTAAAGAGATGGGCGGGTGCATATTTCATGCTAGAGCAGAAGGTTGCTTTCTGCACTGATTCTGTCACAGTAACCTGTACAAATGGCCATAATCAAGAATTATGGGGGGGCGAATATTAGTCATTTCTGTCCACAGAAATGGACAGAATTTGCCTCCTCGACACATTACTATATGGAACAAAGGCCTGCATTCCTGAGACCCAAGATACAAATCTTTTTTCTTACCTTTTTCACACTTTGATGCTCTAACTTCAAAAGCCTGCACCTGTACAGATTTTATAACCATTTAAATGTGTGAATCTTTGAAATATTCTTTCAATGGTTCCTCTGAGCACAGTCCAGGCCAAGTTTTTATACTTTGTTCTTTCACTTCCGTTATTACAGGCATCAAGAGAAAAAGTATTCTAATTACTGCAAAAAAGGAAGAAGTCCCTTCAAAACAATCATATTCATTTTGGCCTTTTAGCATAAACAAAACCCTTCCATTTACTTTTACTTATTCAACTGCATTATATTTTGCATACAAGCATCGGCAATCTTCAAACAGAGACAATGGAGCAAATGCTAGCTAGCATTCAGTTCACTGAATAATAAAGCAATATTATTTAGTTTCTTATCTGTATAGTTCACAGAAAAAACTGAAAAGTATCTGTGTCCCATAAACAGTAAATATCTCAAGGTGATCTTTCTGACTTGAGCAGTGTGGCCCGCCTAAAGTTTTAACCAGCTATCTGACATGTGCCAAATTCTCACTTCATTTTGGGATGTGTGGATTACAGTTCTGATGCTTAATGTCAAAATCAAGAACAACTATGAAGCTGTACCTGTGATTCGAGTAACTACAATCAGCATCTTCAGGAGGTGATTTCAAGATAATGGCCCCTAATTCGCTATCAACTTTCTCCTTCTAGGTAGCCAAATGTGAAAACTGAGATGCCCAGGCCAGGGGTTTTTCAGAAAAACAAAGTCCTGGGGCACCTGGGTGGCTCAGTCAGTTAAGTGTCCAACTTAGGCTCAGGTCATGACTCACAGTTGGAGTTGGAACCCTGCATCCGGCTCTGCCGACAGCTCAGGGCCTGGAGCCTGCTTCCCATTCTGTGTCTCCCTCTGTCTCTGCCCCTCCCCCACTCACACACGCGTGCGTTCTCTCTCAAAAATAAATAAAAATTAAAAAAAAAAAAAAGAAAGAAACAAAGTCCTATGTGCTTGGAACTGATTTACATGTTAATTCCAGAAAGCCTGGGTTTGGAAAGCACTTATCAGGTAGGGCCAAGTGCAGGACATTCTTAAATCTACCTGCTGAATTTTGAATTCTAGAGTATGATTAATGATCCTGAAAGGGTGTCAGACAGCCACCGGAAGGATGGGAGGAGAAAGGGATCCAGCAACTGAGTGAAGGATTAACCACAGAACGGGACTCTCTACTGCGTCCATTTCCTTAAAATGTATTCACTCGAGTCCTCCTAGGCTTAATGAAACCAAAAACTCCAAATGCATCACTTACTCCTTACAATATTTGTGAGAAAGTAATTTTTCAAGCGACCACTGGATTCTAACAACCTACTTACTGCCTAGTGGTAGAAGGGATGGAAGGTGGGGAGGCACAAAAGGGAAGAAGAAAACAAGCACATCCTCTCTACGGAATGTCAATATAGTTTACAATTTTCAAAGAGCTGGGTTTTCCTGGAAGTCCTTTGTGGAAGGGAAGAATGCACTGGTAAGAACTCCCTAAGTGTGAGGGAGTAGATTCAGGAACCTTCCGTAACAAGCGAGGTCCCTGGGATATAAGCTCATCTGAAATCCCCAGGAGTCACTGGCATTTAGCGGATGCTCAAACAGTGGGCGAAGAGGTGCGCAGAGGACCTGGAAGTTGCTTGCTGAGGCACAGAGCCAAGGCGGTGAAGTGAAAACAACCCACGCAAAGAACCCTTGATGCCTCCTCTTGTGTTCAGGCACAGTATGGACGCCTCGATTTCGTCTAAGAGCCAGACAGGGGGCCACTGATCCCTCCTTTTTGTTTCTTAACTCATTGCTCTTTACCAGGTACTAACCAGAGTTTCTGGCAGAGCCAACCCCCTGGTTTCTCTGTTCCCCCAAACAGACAGGGAGGTAGACACAGACAGACAGAGACCTTCCCCCCCACACACACCCCTCTCCGCCCCAGGTACCTGCAGGAGGATCTTGTTCCCGTCGAGGTCCTCCGTCTGCCAGCGCCCCTCACTGATGGGGCTGCAGGGGTTGGGCAAGAGAGGCACGAGCTCGCCGATGTCCTTGACCCGGAACTCCAGCACCGAGGAGTCGGTGGGGACGGGGGTCTGGTCACAGGGCAGTCTCTTCAGGGAGAACTGGATGTCCACATCCAGATTGGAGAAAATGGGGAAGATGCAGAAGTCCGTCTTCTTCTGGCTGGGGCTGCGCCGGAGGATCAGCTCGTAGAACTTGAGGATGTCGGCGTAGTTGTGGTGGCGACAGTAGATGGTGAAGCGCACGATCTCCTTGCCATAGTGCACGGGCCGGATGGCCCACAGCGGGGTCCCGGGGGCCAGCGTGAAGAAGTCCTGGCTGCAGGGCAGATAGGGCAGGAGCCTGCGCGGCACGCGCTCCGTGTGGTGGTGGCGCCAGGGCGGCCGCTGCAGCGTGCGGTGCAGCTGCAGGATGGGCTCCTCGCCGTACTCCTCCTGAAGGAAGAGCACCACGGCCAGCGCCGGCTGCGCCACCTTCGGGGGCTTCCTCCGCCGCCGGGGCGCCCGCCTCTCCGAGACCCGGAAGAGCTGCAGGTCCGGGTGGATCCAGGCCAAGACCTTGTCGATGGCCTCCTGCAGGGGCTGGGATTCCCCTGGGTCTGCGATTATGTGGATGCTAACCAGGAAAGGGTCCTGCGCCTCCTCCACGGAGAGCTCACCTGGGGGGCGCAGAGAGAGAAACGAAAAGGCCGTGTCGTTAAAGGCTTCCCGTGACGACATGCAAGGCTTTCACGGGAGGAGAGGCTAAATCGTCACTGCGCGGACTCCGTGATCTTTCGGAGCCCAGAAGCAGAGACCTGACTACTGCTGGGAAGTTCCCACGCCGGCCGGTGCTAGGAGGTCCCCGGTGCCGGACTTCATCAGGTCCAGTGTTACTTCGTATTAGGCGGCAGAAAGTCCAATCTCCACGGATGTGGAAGGGACAGCACGCCCATTAGAAGAGACGCGGCCACATTAAGTGCACGTAGGCCATTTAGTATTTCCCGAAGGAGCTGCAGGGCCTCGCCCCACGAAAGGTCCCTGTAACACTGCACTCCTCTGATTGGCTTGTTTTGCTGGTTTACGTTGTTCACTCATTTAACAAACATTTATGGAATCCTTTCTTTACACTTCCTGCTAGGTGCTGAGCCAGGTACTCACTCTGACAGATAAAGCCCTGGCAGGGGAGGCTCCCTGTGTCCTTTGAATAGGCTGATCAGGTGGGGTGGCCTGGTCCTGACCACCTTGCTGCTGGAGCAACCATGGGGGTGGGGGAGGGGACTGTGCACGGGGAGCACAGTGTTCTCACAGTGTTCTTGCTGAGGCTGCTTACTGGGGCTGTCGTTAGGGATTGGGGGGGAGCATGATGGGGCCATTGCTGCCTGCTTAATGCTATCTTACGGGCTTCTCCTTCGGCAACGTCCACTCAGGGGCCCACACATCCTGAACGGGTTGTGTACCTTCCCGGTGTCTCTGGCAGAAAGAACATCTGAGAGCATTGAATTCAAGTGTGAGGTTGGCCATTTAACTTGGCAATGCTACCCCACAGGGTGAAAAGTTTGCTGGCCACACTGGTGTATTTCTAATTCGGAAATACTGAGCACATTTTCTCAGCCTGATATAAGACTTGTTCTTGGGGCGCCTGGGTGGCTCGGTTGGTTGGGCGTCTGACTTTGGCTCAGGTCGTGATCTTACGGTTTGTGAGCCCCGTGTTGGGCTCTGTGCTGACAGCTGAGAGCCTGGAGCCTGCTTCGGATTCTGTGTTGCCCTCTCTCTCTCTGCCCCTCCCTGCTCACACTCTATCTCTTTCTCTTATAAATAAACATTAAAAAAATTTAAAAAAAGAGACTTGTTCTTTTAAAAGGTAACTCTATTTGCATTTTTACAGGCTTTATGACTCATCCAAGGGAAATCAAGAAATCTTTAAGTCCACTGCAACTTGGGGGGGGGGTGGGGAGTGGCAAGATTCATCTAGAATGTAGATCTGTCATCACACACATGCCTCACAATGTCCACTAGGGTATTAGACTGAAGTCAATCATGCAGTCAATAACGTTTGAGAAGCGTGATGTGCTTTTAGGAACAATAACCTCGATCAATTCACAGGATGAAAAGTCAATTTTTTTTTTCTAGGTTCGCAAGACATGCCAAATGGGCTTGCAGGTATATTTCATTATATTCACCTGTAATAACATGGTTTTAACTCTGTTGGATCAAAACCTGTCTGAATTTCCATCCCAAATCCGGCTGTTAGATTATTTCACTTGGGAACAGTTAATCCAGTCTGTTGTGGCCTTTCTTATTTACTCATTTATTTACGCAGTTGTCGAGCGATCAGTATGTAGCAGACCCTTGAGAGACGAGGAAGCTGGTGTCATCGAGTATTATGGGAGTCTGTCGACATAGACCCCGGTGTGAATACTGCTGCTGCCCTAGAATTGTGCAGGATATAACCCAGACAACCACAACAGCAGCCCTCTAAAGAACCATTAAGTCACAAATGAGAACGTCGTAAATACAGTCATAAAAAATTAAAATTCAATCTGATATATGCCTATAGGAAACACAACAGAGTAGCATTTTAGGCAGGGGTTAGAGTCTAAGGTTACCCTGAGCTAAAAATTACCCATAGACAATATTACTATTGAAAAGTCCCTTAAATTTCCAATATGGCACTGAAGGTCCTGCTTGTAACAAGACAGCATAGTCAGACAGATGTTCCTCTGGCTGAACCCCAGATGAAATGACAGGCTTGCTGCATGGTTTATGTTATAAAAGAATAGTCTTGTATCAGTAAGCACCAGATCCCTACTCAGCAGGCTCTGCCTTTCCCCCTCCGAGAGGCTTCTGGAACATAAGGATGGCCAAGGTAACAGCAAAGTCAAGTCTCAGCACTTCCATGATCATGGACTAGAATGGTGGGTGAAATTATATAACTCCAGCCCCTTATGGCTGAGCATGTATTCTGGAACTTGTACCAGTTAAATATGAGCGTGATGTCCTTCCAATTTACTACTGTGTGACAAAGGACGGAGCAACTTTTCTTCCAGACTGCTTCTGGGAAGGTTTTCTGGAGTTTTCTGAACTGGGCCTTGAAGGGTAAACAACATCTCACTCATAATAACCTCCAATGTGGGGGAGATCACTGCGGGAAGAGGGAAGACTGTTTATGAAGGCACAGAATGGTGCAAAAAAACAAGCACATTTGGAAGGGGGTGGTGAGTAATTCTGAAACGTGGTAACAGACGCAGCGGGGAAAAATGGACTGGAGCCAAGTTGTACAGGGCTTCAGCTCAGTTTGGTAGTGATAAGGGGCAGTGGAAAGTTTTAATAAAGGGATGCTGGAATCCAGTCAGGGGGAAGCCAAGTGAGAAGTCATAAAATGAGTAAACAGCCTAGACAACAGATAACAAGACTTGGCCTTGGAGGAGATGGCGTTACTGGCCCTCGTTCTTTTCCTGCCCTGTATCCTTGCTCTCCGCCATGGGACTTTATAGTTCCTCCCACTAATGGGTGAAGTGCTTTCCCTTCCCTTTGACTTCGGGTTCCACCATATGTCTAACTCTGCTCAACAGAAAGACACAATGGTGACGCGTGTTGGGGCCCGCCTTCTTGTGCTTCTGACATTTCCCTGAGAAGAATTGCTCAGGCTAGCACATTAGTGTCAGAAAGCAGGATAGGAGACACATGGATCACAGCCGCCCTAGCTGAGTCCGACCTGTATCAGCCAATCTCATACACCCACAGAAGAAACATGGGAAGAGCCACCTAGCTGGGCCTGGTCTGGAGCACCTAAGACATGTGAGAAATAAGAATTGACTGTTGTTTCAAGCCAGTGTTTGCGGGGGGGGGGGGTGGTTGTTACACAGCAATATTTCCAGGTTCAGTGGATATACAGAAAAGGCACAGATTCACAGGCTCTTGAGGAGGCACAGGGGACTAGCTTTGGAGCCCACAGGCCTGGGATGGGAGGCAGGGAGAGCAGGAGAGGAGTGTACCATGATGTTTCTGGCTTGAGTAACTGGTCAGTTATCGATGCTTAACTAAGACACACCAAATAGAGGAAGAAGGGCAGATTTGTGGGTAAAGATAAGGAGTTCCACTTTGGCCATGTTGGTGAGACGGACAGCCGGAACGACTGTCAGGAGGGATGTCCTGTTAGCAATGGGACCTATGCACTGTTGAGGTCATGGGCTGAACTGAAGGATGGATCAAGTTACCTTTCGACTGTATTCTTGCTTTCATGCAGTTATCTGATACATGTGTGCCCCCATATAGATCTGAATCAGTGGAAATCATCATGGTGGCTTAGGAAACAAATCAGAATTCATGGGCTCTTGTGGTTTTTCTCTTTGTTTGCTCTTCTGCTCACCTGGCTACTTTCTGTTTCGCTGAACAACCACTATCAGCAGAAGTGCAGCACAAGGCAAACCAATGAAATTTCCCATTGGTCAGCAACTCCAGCAAAGGTAGGAGAAGGTACCACAGCCAAGTAAAAGGTGTATTTCACTTTTCCGTGGTCACTTGATCTCCCAACAGTGGGGACACGCGACTTTGCTGAACATTTATGAATGTTCAGTATGAACAGAAAGAGGTAGAAAGGCTTGGAAAGATTTAGGGGATGAAGAAATGTACTTGAGAAAACTACAGATGATTTCTGCGAGAGGAGAAAAGGACATATGGAGTAGAAAAAATATTTGAGAAAAGGAGCTGTCAGAACAGTGAGGCAGTCCCGCTGAGATACTGAGCCCACTCTCAGGGTGTGTGCCTAGCCACGTATGTGGAGAGACGTTAGCTAAGACACATATGATGTTCTCTGTGGGCCGGCACTTTCTCAGTGTTCTACGTATATAAACTCATTTAATCCTTAAAACAACCCTGGGGGGGGGGGCACTATCATTGTCTCCATTTTAGAGAGCACAAAATCGAGGCACAGAGAGGCGAAGTAATCTGCCAAGGTCACACAGCATCCGAGGCGCGTCTGCACAGTCACCAACGGTTCTGCAGGGAAGTGTGCTTACCCTCCAGCGCTGTATTCATTTCATAGCAGGAGGAGAGCGGCCCCGTCCCATCATTTCTGGTCACACTACTAGTCACCACTCTCCACTGCTTTCCTGCCTCCTTCTGGCCAGCTGGCTTCTCAGCCACTGGCCACCAGCTCCATGTCCTGGTCACTCATTTACATCTCTTTCTTCTGGCCCTGGGTGTGTGAAGAAGAAGGATCCAGAAACCACCTCCCCGATGGCACACACCCAGGTCTTTACATCTGAGTGCTGCCCTCTCATGCTTGCAGGCGAGCGTGAGGCCTGGGTGTGGAGAGGTCACGGGGAAGGTGGCTTCTGAGTCCCCGAGACAGAGTTGTCAGGGCGCCTGGCGTCAGGACACCTCCATCCGCCACACAAAGGTTTCCCAGAGAGAGCAGTAACAAAGGCCATGCTGAAGCCCCCGCGGATGAGTGCATGTTGACAGCTTTGCGGAAAGGCAAGATGCCCAGCCTTCGAGCAGGGTGGGGGCATGGCGAGAGGCATCTGACCGAGCACCAGCTCGCCTGGGCAGCCTGGGATGCAGCCAAGAGCAAGCAGGGAAGGAAGATGAAGACCCGACCCCCGAGCTCCCTTTGCACTGCGTGCATCAGGGCGATGTAAGTCGATAAAATCCTACCCTGAGAAGAATGAGAGTGAGCGGTGGCATTAACAGGCTCCAGCCATCACCAGCACGTGCCCACTGCATGAGGCCCTAAAATAAATGGGCCCCAGGAGCCACAGTGTGCAGCTCCAAACCGTCACTGGGTGCTGGGTGCTAGGGTTATCCACACCCCAAAGAAAACGTGCCTCCTGGAGCTGGATAGGAAACCAAGTATTTGAGGGGAAGGAGAGGAAATGTGAATAATTAATTGTCATGGAAAGCCTCTCTGCCTCCCTGGAGAAGCAGGGATGTTGCGACTGTGGGAGATGCTCTGCCTTTATCGTATCTATTACACGTCTTCTCGGAGGGCCTCAGACCGCACCTGTTCACTTAGGGTGAGACACAGACCAGACATGAACTGGGCAACAGACAGACTTCCCCAGGGCCGGTTAGAGGATGGGAGCTGTTCACAAATTTACAGGTATTACCAAAGCTGTCAGATTCCTTCCCGTGTGATCATACACAGTTAGATTTTTTTTTTTTTTTTTTGATAATGTAAAACAAAAAGCAGCTCTAAGTAAAGCACTGTCAGAGTCAGGCCTTCTATGAGGCAGAAGGCGTACTATGAATCTGTGTATTTGTTACATTTCCCCCCAATATTTCACCTCTCTTGTATATCCCTTGTCTCTTATTTAGGTATTAAGAAAAAATGTTTTTTTTTAAATAGAAATTTCTCTTAGAGAGAGAGAGAGAGCGCGCAAGCAAGCATGACTAGGGTAGGGGCAGAGACAGGGAGAGAGAATTCTGAGCAGGCTCCGTGCTGTCAGCACAGAGCCTGATGCCAGGCTCTAACTCATGAACCGTGAGATCACGACTTGAGCCGATATCGAGTCAGACGCTTAACCGATTGAGCCGCCCAGGTGCCCCGGGTCTCTGAAGTTCAAAAGATAACAATTTAGACAGTAATAACCATATATGAAGCTCTTATTTGCCAGGCACTGTCCTAAAAGCTTTACATATACTATCTCACTTAATTTAAAACAATACCATGATAAAGGTGTATTCTCCCCACGCCGCAGGTGAAATATTCATGGATCTGACAAGGGCCCACCCAGAACAGGGTCTCCGTGCTCTGCACCTGTGCGCTTTCTCGCTCTCTATCTAGCTCACTGTCCTTGCTTTGCTTGGCTGGGCCCTGAAAGTGTGGCTCAGCTCCTTCAGGCAATGCGGCAGGAGATTCTGCCGTGAATGGAGGAGGACCATTATGCCTGGGCAGTTCCTGGCAATCCCGGGCCTGCATGGACGTGTTAAGCTGGAGTCTGGTAAAGTCTGGGCAGGGACTGAGGTCCTTCTGCCTGTTGACAGACATCCTGATGCTGGGCCTCCCACTCAGCTGTCTCAGTGCTGCCTGCACCGGGACTCCTGCCATCCTTCCCCCCCGGGGGGCTTCACCCCATTCTTGCCTGTGCTGTCTCCCACTGCCTGGGGCCTGCCGGGCTGGCCCTCCTCCCAGAACTGGCAAACTACTGTGTGTCCCCAAAGTATTTCCTTCCCAGCAGCAGGTATGTCTAGTTCAAAGTCCGCATCTCTCATTTCAAAGGCGAGGCCCAGCCAACTCTCAGGATACAAGTTCAGATGCCTCCTTCTAGAAGTTTTGGACGATGGCTGACGTCTCTGTCATTTTATCCACCATTTATCACTGACGACTTACAATACAAATCATTTACCGAACCAGGCAATGTTGATTGAACACCTACTCTGTGCTGGGCACCGCAGGATACAGTGGGGAACGAAAGACTTTCTGCCTTCCTGGAACTTATAATCTAGTGGGGGAGTCAGAGCAAGCAAATATAGAAGATGAAGTCAGGCAGCTACATGCAAGGGACAGACACTTCACTGAGCAACCTATCCTGAATGTGGTACCCTAACAGGTTTCCAAGGCAACAGCCATAACCAGTTAGCATCACCTGAATAAACTGCCACGTGCCATTCTAGTGTCACAAGAGGCTAAAAGAATCAGACCAAGGGCACCTCCAGCTGCTGCGGGTTTAGGGAATTTGGCCCTGGAGCTCGAACCGCATATGCAGGAGGCTGAATAAACTCCTTATTTGCATTTCTAAAGCCCCTCTCTGTGGCACTGAGCCGGTCAGGGACTTGGATCCTTGGTCTGGTCAACCAGACCCTCATGACTGAGTGGCAGAAAACCCAGGTGAGACGGCGGATCGGGTGTGCAACAAAGGCAGGCCGGGCGCAGGCGGACGCTGGGAAGAAAAATTAGGTCAGGAAGCGGGAGGAAAAGAGGCTCCAGGGTGACGAACACAAAACCGACTCCATTGTCAAGTGCCACAAAAGAGCCAGCCTCCCCCCACTAAGCTGCCCGGTCTTCCCGGGGAACGCCTGCCTGAAGTGAAGGCTCTCAGAAAGGGGCTTCCAAATTCCTTCTCCAGAGAGTCTATTCATCCCGAATGTAATGAATAACCTGCCTTCATCGTTTTTTTTTTCTTTTTTTAACAGTTTTCCTTTAAAGCTAGTTCCTCAGACCTCTGAACTAATGAACAAACTGAAGCAATTCCCTTTGCCCCTGCCAATAGCTAAGATAAAATCTCAGGCTTTCTCAATCCTTAGTTTTAGGATTTTGACAAGGCTTTTGGTTGACCTCCAATGCTGGGCTGTGAAAGTGGCAAGGCTGACCCCAGTGCCAGCCCCAGCCGAAGCCAAAATTAGAGGCAGGGTGGGAATAGCGAGAATCTGGTGGCAACAACATGACACGCAAGGTTTTTTAACATTGGGGATCCGAATAATGCAGATAAAATTGTGCTCCTCTCGGGGCACCTGGGTGGCTCGGTCGGTTGAGCGTCCGACTTTGGCTCAGGTCATGATCCCACGGTTCATGAGTTCAAACCCCACGTCAAGCTTTCTGTGGTCAGCGCAGAAACCACTTGGGGTCCTCTGTCTCTCCCTCTCTCTGCCCCTTGCCCACGTTTTCTCGCTCGCTGGCTCAAAGATAAACAAACATTAAAAAAAAAAAAGTTCTCCTCGGGGCACCTGGATGGCTCAGTCGGTTGAGCCTCCGACTTCGGCTCAGGTCATGATATCATGGTTCGTGAGTTCAAGTCCCGCATGGGGCTCTGTGCTGACAGCTCAGAGCCTGGAGCCTGCTTCAGATTCTGGGTCTCCCTTTCTCTCTGTTCCTCCCCTGCTTGTGCTCTCTCTCTCTCTCTCTCAAAAATAAAGAAAGATTAAAAAAATTAAAAAAAAAGTTCTCCTCTCTCAGCCTGAGTTCACAGTACTTTCTGGTAATTGAAAAATGGAATATAGGCTGAGGTGGTTAAGCCAAAACCTATATTTTCACTTGGCAGAGGAAAACAATGTGGAATCTTTCTGATCCTTAGGCCTTTTCCAGCCGTAACGATAGCTGCCTGCCTTCTCTATTCTCACCATCTGCTGCAGGAACGATGTCAGGGATCTGGAAGTGTGGCACTGGCATGCCAGTGTCCTGCTACACTATTGAGACCCTATTAAGGACACTGTTAAGGACGAAATAATAGAGAAAGTAAGACAGGGTCTTTAGACACCCTGCATATTTTTTCCCCTTGAAAAGGAAATACGCATTTTATTTTGTACGTACTTCTAAGTTTCGTTCTGAAATAAACCTCCAGATAGGAAGAAGAGGGGGAAGCAAAGGCCAGCCACTCACCAGAGAGCAACGACAAAGACCCTTTAAATTCCAACACAGCCTGGCATAAATTCTGAAAGGGGAGTAGGAGGTTGCTAGGTCATTAGTGTGAAAGGTATACAAGCGGTAGGAATGAGGGCCATCTCTTGATGGCAGAGTTGTTATCTAAGTCCTTACGACTGTAGTGATTTTGAAAGTTTATGAGAAGGTAACACAGGTCTGTTGCCCACCGAAGTCTGATGCTTAATACTGGACAAAGACCCTCGGAGTATAAAAGTTAAAGGGCTCGACATGACAGAAGCGATGCTAGTATTTTACACAGAATCCTTTCTTCTACTCAGGAATGTGCACTCGTTTTCAACCGCTTCATATATACCTTGTCATTTTCAGCAGTAGCAAAGTCATCCTGAGAGCCAGGACCTCAAGAAAATTCTACAGACTGGGAGATGAGGCAGCAGGGCTCGCAAACAATGGGGTTAGGATATTCATTGTGTTTTGAGAGGTAAGATACATCTATCACAACGGAACAGACAAAAGCGGACGACGGTGACCAAAACCTACCCCAATGATTTGTTCATCAACCAACCCCAGACCTCTAATAACTGGAGCTGGTGGGAGAAGTCCTCACAATTACAGTAATTAAGACTTATTTTACAAAGGGATTTATTCTGGCAGGATGTTGAAAAATCAAACGTTTAGCTATTGCAACCGTTTTAGGAAAAAGCACTACGTAGGTGCTCATAAAATATATCCTGACCGCCACAAGAGGAAGACCAGTGATGAGATCTGGTGCTGGCTTTGCTCATGATCAAACTAGCAATGCAGAGAAGGGAGCCTGCAGACTTGGTTTTTTGTTTTTTTTTTTTTCTGGTTTAAAATTCGATCAAATGTTCCACTGCTTGACCAATCTCAACATGATACTGACACGTTCCTGGTCCTTGTTTCCATTTCCTTAGAAAATATGTACCTTCCAACCCCCTGAAGAACAAGCCTACTGGACATGACTAGAAAATGAAAGATGGAGGAGGCATTTAGTCTAGCCTCCTCGTGTCATAGATGAGGTCCAGCTACTTGCCCAAGTTGATGGCAGGTCTGGAAAGGAGCAGACATCTCCCAGACTCCCAGTTCGGGGCTCTGCTTCAGCTCTCCTGTAAACAGCCCCAACGACTGGACGGCAAGAGGACACATGTCCCTTCTGGAGCTCACAACCTAACTGAGGAAGCAAGGTATTCACACATGACAAAGAGAAGGAAAACAAAGTGGGAGATGTGTTCTAAACGACACAGCAGATGAATTTGAGAGAGAATAACCAAAGTTCCCATTTACCACAATTTTCTTCTTGCCTTGTGGCCCTCCACCCGCACATTCGGGGCTGTTCATGGCTTCCAGGAGGGTGGGGGCAGATAGGCCCATGAGTCAAGTTCCTGAACTCATATATAGTTTCCAGATCACAGCAGAGAAAACAGTCTTGAAGGGCAAAGGCTCTCTATTGCAAGGGCTGGGGCTCTGGAGACAGAAAAGGCTTTCTGAGCTAAGAAAAGCTAAAAACCTAGAGCAGAGAGGGTTTTCCCCCTGCATCACCAGTGCCATGTTGCCAGAGTGGCCTTTTCAGCTCAGAGATTGTCAGGTTTGGACTTCCGGTGGAAGGAAGAAGACTGGAAGGGACCTGACCGACGTCTGGATGGCAGAGGGTTTCCGAGAAAGGATCACGTACCGAAACTTCTGGGCCGAGGCCTACAGGGGTGGAGGTCCCACAGCAGAGAGCACCGTGCCTTCAGCTGCTAGGCGTGAGGGCAGCTCAGAGTGAAGTTCAGCTTCAGTGTAAGTGCAGTGGTTCTAGTCTTATGCCTGAGCATGTGACTGTAAAAATTCATAGTCACTATAACAGGAGGTTCAAATAGAGTTCTCAACAGAGAGTAGAAAATGCTAGAATGTGACTCCTGAAGCATGCCATCTCATAGAAAGATACGTCCAAGCTTGAGTCCAGGTTATCCGTGACCTACACACATTTTAGCCTCGCTGTGCTCAAGCCTGAGGCTGTGAAATAAAGACGAATCACAGAGGAAGCCCAGCTCTCTCTGCAACAAATGAAGGACTTCTCACAACTGCTCTTGTTACAAAGGACAGAGAAGCCTTCCAGTCACAGGCTGCACTGCCTTTCTGTGCTAACAATAGTGGCAGGAGATGCCAGGTGAGATAAAAACAAAAGGGGGAGGGAGAGCAGATGGAATATTCCTTCCCTCCCGTAACCAGCGGGTCGTACAAAATAGACGTTTGATCGATGTGGAGGAAGGAGAGAAAGTTTACAAAGAAACGAAGGAAGATGGGCAGGATCCTCTTTGCCTTCCTAATCAATTCTGAATATCGTAAGCTTTAGTGGGTACGACCTGGCTTTTTGCACAATAGTCCCCAAACACTTCCAACGTGTCATAACGCCTGTGCAGAGTACTGATGGATTTGCTGGCTGTTCCTGCTGCTAATGTCACAGTGGGAGTGTAATCAATACTGCACTTTTCAGGAGAAACACAGAAAAGACTTCAGGTTGCAGGTCTCCAAAACCCGAGAGTCTCCCCATTTATCACCGACTCTTCAGAGCATTTTGACCATTGTTATTGTGTGTGTATCCGTCAATATTGTTTTTCATTCACAAAAATCACAGTTTTTATGAGGCCCTGGCACCCTCATCCATGCCGTGGGGGGGCGAGTGAAATGGTACCCCTGGAGAATGAGCTGACAGTAAGCATCAAAAGCTTTACATGTTTATAGCAATTTCACTTGTAGGAATTTATCCTAAGGAAATAATGAAGGATACACACAAGGATTTAGTATAAAAATACTCCTGGCAATGCTGTTTATAATAATAAAAAAGTGAATATAACCTATGGTGCCAACAACTGGGCACTGGTGAATGTACAGAAATATAATGGAATACTGCACAAACTATTGTAGAAGTTTACTGAGAACAAAGAAGTTCACATATACTTATTGAGAAAGTTAGACTATAAAACTATACTATTTTTGCTAATAACATATAACTCTAGCAATATAGATGCTCAGAAAAAAATCTATAAAGGCAAATTACGACTGTTGGTTATTTCTAGATGGTAGCAATCTGAGTTCTCTTCTTTTTGCTAATATGTATTTTCTGAATTGTCTACAATGACTATGTATTATTTGAGTAATGATAATTACTTAAAATTGAGAAAAGCGCCAAGCATGTCAGGAAGGTGGGATGGAAACTACTCACTGCAGACTGTGTTCCCTCCCTCCCTGGGGTGGGTAGTCCGGACGACCCCGGTAGACCAGCTGTCCCTGAAGGGTTACTTCAGCTTCTAAAGGAGAACGTGGTTGTGAGAAGTCGGCCCCCATTTTTCCTTCCTATCCTGGACAGAAACTGACACCACCTCTAGGAGCGGAAGTCACACAATTAGAACTTATCTTTGGACCCATAGGACGGCACCCTATTTGGGGGGAAGCGGATGCCAGCGTAACAGAGCATCAAAGGAGTTGTTTAGGTGGTAGATGGTCTTCGCCGCTCGATTTCCTAACGTGTACCTTTGCTTGTCGCCTTTTTCTTACCAACTGCCAAATACCAGTGTTTCCCAGCCTTCCGGATTCCCATGCAGAGGACTTTGGCCGTACAGAACCCACACTGTCCAATAACGTCTAAGTGCACTGGTTTTCAGCTCCAGTACCCTCGTTCATCTCAGGCTTCATTCCCTAGTCTGTGACCTTACAGATAAGGCTGGCGCCTGCTTCTCAAAAACGAACAAACAAAACAAAACAAAAACAAAACAAACCAAAAAACCCCAAACACACACCTCTAGCTTGCTTGATAAGGACAAACTCTATGTTGTAAAACAAACTACTCAGGAGATAAGGACAAAATTCTATGTTTTAAAATGAACTACTCAGGAGAGGAACGCAGTTTTCTTCTTTTAAATGATCAATAATCTATAATTTAAATATTTGTCAAGTGAATTTTTTTTTCTCATGTAGATATTATACAAGTCCTAAAGTATACAGATTATGCCATTAAAAATCAGAATCTAAAAGAAATCTGGATGGACCATACCTACCTTGCTCACTGGGGAGATGAGCTAGATTAGTGCCCCTTAAAACTTCAGTACAAACAACTCACATGGCTCAGGGGGTCTGGAGCGGGACCTGGAATTCTGCATTTCTAATAGTCTCCGGGGCGATGTTGAAGCAGTGGTCTGTGGACCATACTCTGAGTAGCAAGCTTTCCAGTTTGGAGATTTATGTGCTCTGCCAGACCAAGAATACCTTCTCTGGGAAGCTGACAAAATGCTGAGTGAGTGGACCCCAACCTGCACCAGCTGGCATTCTGTGGCTCTCCGGCTGCGGCTAAGCCTCCACCTGAGTGGCTTCGAGACCCAGACTTGCCAAAAATGACGCAAGTGGCCTTTTCATTAGAGTTTCCTGCAAGCTACATGCTAAGTGGCTCCAGATCTAAGAGGAAGGTCCAGGAACATAATGAGCGTCTCAAACCAGGAGCCAAACTTGTCACAGAAAGCCTCGACGCTTGGAAGCATGAGAAGAGCCACCAACAGCAGGGCCCTCTCTCTAAAAGTCAGGGCAAGCTGGAGGGAGGCCAGAGCATTCCCAGGAGGAGGGAAGAAGCCTTAAGGGCTCTTTTTCACGTAGTGACAGGAGCAATGGCTGTAAGGGTACCAGGTGCCCGCTGCCAGGGGATACAATAGAGACTTCTGAGTCCAAGCTTTAATCCTACAGTCACCGAGGAAGGCAGAGCCACAAAGGAGGACAGAATGGATGAAGCAAGCAGACTATCTGTCCACATGCAAAACATCTTCATGATTTCCGATTGGTCTCTGCAGCCATGGCCACATGTCTAGGAGGGCTGTGTTATCAGGGCCACCAGCGTCCAACACACGGCCACTCACAGAGACCCTGCCTAGGGTTGCAGATTCATTCCAGCTATGTGGCAGGTCACCCTGAATCTCCTTCGAGAGCAGTTCTGGACGCAAGCATGCTTTTAATGCACACTGAAGATGGAAATCGCTCTTATTTAGGGTTCATTTCTGGATGCTGCAAAATTAAGAGCTCCTGGCTCAGTGGAATGACCAAGTAGGAGTTCAAAACCCTGTCTTTCCTCTACTTGGAAATAAGTATAGTGTTTCTCCCATGCTTTGTTTTATGTCACCTGTTGGCTTTATGACAGTGTATCAAACATCATTAGTATCACTAATGAGCCCCGAGGACACTGAAGATGTGGGAAATGGATGACAGTCGTGATAGTCTTGAATGAAGCTACTTAAGACACTTGTCAGATTAGCCCCACAGACCATATTACCATCCATAACCAACTTTGCCTACAAGGCCACATTCTGATCTAGAGAAAATTCGTGCCTTTTCTTCAGATGGTTTCACTGCAATAGAAGTGTTTAGCTGGGGATGGACAGGTGGATGTTTTAGTCTCTTTGCAAAACTGTGTACATTGCCAACTTCACGCTGGCCACAAAATTATGCACATGCAATGGCTAAAATTGTTCTTTATAAGGATTAATGGATAGATCTCGGTTTTTCCCAGATCTTAGGAAATAAAAGCCTACAGGAGCAAGCATTTATTCTGAAAATCATAATGGAGAAAGTATTGTACACAGAAGAAAAAAATGAAACTATGAAATGTACCCATGGATCAAAGTTAAATTGACTACCATCACCTTTTCTAAGATACTGACCGTCCTTATTTGCACAACTGGCTTCTTTAAAACATCCATCTGTCAATAACTTGTCTAACAAACCCAGAAAGAAAACAATGAATATTTCATTATCCCAAGTCTGAAGTTAGCTCTTGGATACAGAGCCACAGATCATTTTTATTTCAACCTTCCCCACCAGCAACAAGTTCCACAGAGCACCCCATGTCCTTTCAGTGTATCGCCTTCAAGGCTCCTTACTTTTACTAATTAAATCGCAATGAGGCTGACCTTTCCCTCTGTGCTGAGGGGAGGCACAGATGTGGCCAAAGACAAAATTAAAACGTGGGGTATTTTAATACCTTAAAACTTCAAGGAAATGATGAGACTATGAAGACATGAAAGGGAGAAGATGGTATTTATGTGGAAAGATGTGCCTGTGAGACGAGGCAGCCTTGGGAAGGGATAAGATGTCCTCGCAGACAGCAGGAAGGCAGGACCCACAAGCCCCTGTAGCAGCTCTAAACCAGCCACAAGGCCTTGTGATGAACCGAAGAGGCCTGACTTTCCTATTTGAAAAATGCCTGGGATCACTTGACCCTTTTTCCTCAAGAAGAGATTGTGTCCAGAGGCCCGCGGCATCAGGTCACAGATATGGCAGACCCAGGAAAGCTAAGAGGACAGAACTCCACCGGACTTACAGCCTGTGGGAGCTCTGGACCAGCAGGGAGAATGCAGGTAGGAAACCGGGAAGCTGCCTGAGTCACTGGAAGGACAGAGCAGGGAGCTAGGAAAAGAAAGCTGGGGAAACAACAGGAGAGCAGGAATCTGAGGCCTGGGTGGGTTGAAAAACAGATTCCGTGACTCCTGCCCACCCCATGATGTGTCCCTTCCCTGCATACCTTGGTATGCGGTCCTGGGCTCAAATCAGAACACGCTGTTCATGACCTTTTCTCCATAATTTCAGATACGGGGAATTCCTCAGGGCATTGCCAAGGGCCTCGGTATCACTTCAAAGGATCTTCTACCATTTGCATTTTGAAAAGTATGAAGTGGCACAAAATTGTGAGGCATTTCTGCTGCCACTGGCAGTTTATACGGTAAAGAGTTAATGACTATACCTGAATTGTGAGGAGCAGTTTTAAGGCACAGATTAGGAGGGCAAACAGAGGAGGCTGTTGGAGAACAGTCTCCAATAAAGAGAACTAGTTAATTCTTTGACCCCCTTCTCCTGGCATTATCCTGGGGCTAGAGATCCTCAAGAAATGTCACATTGTCCTAAAGATACCACTTTTAAGCTCCCAATGTATTCTAAGAATAATTCTCCAAGTATGATTATAATCTTTATTTGAATGAAAATATTCAATCATACATGATGGGAATTTCATTAGCATTACCTGGCACAGTTGATTTTCTTCTCCCAGCATAATTATTGTTTTTATTTTATCCTGTTTATAAATTTTTTTTTTATTTAAATCACTTAAGAATGCAAATTGTACATACTGGCTTGATGATCTTCTAACCAAGTTTCAGGAAAAACCACCTAAAATTCTGGGAGTATAAATCAAATTCATCTTTCCTAGGAAGTATTGTGATTTCTTGAGATCTGAGTGTTAACAGTGTATTTCGCTTTGTAGAAAGCACGAAGGAAAAGCTTGTCAGCTCTGTCAATCTAAAAAAGGCAAAGGGACCCATTGCAAGTAGAAAAAAACTTACCCAAATTGACATTTACCCCATTTACAAAACTATCCATTAAAGAAGCCTCCTCAGCCACTTCCCCAAGAACTGAAAGTGACACCAAACACATTCAATGGAAATGTGATTCTGTGATCCTTGAGGTCAAGGGAAAACAGAATGCCCAGTGAGCCACATGCCCTCCCTGACTCCATTCCGGAAGTAGGATCTAGGAGACCTAAGTCCCATACCACTGCTTGACTACTTTCTCTTGGTGATGACCTTTCTTCTTCTGCCATCAGGGGCAGGCAGCATGAGGAAACAGCCCCTGCATTCTGAGGGAAGAGAGGATACCTAAATAGCAGCCAGTGCCCTCGGAGGAAGCTTTCCTGCCAATTCTAGCAATGATGAAACCCGACCGTGGACAAATGGACTCTAACCCTAGCTCAACCCACGCAAGTTCTTATGTCCCTGTGAACTCAGGAATGAATGGGTAAAAGAGCATCACGTGAATGTTGAACAGGAACCACTAGAAGACAGAAAAATCCATTTCCTAACAGTGAATGGTTAGAACCAAGGCTCAGATCCCAACCAGAAATCAGAACTGAGTCATTCAGAGAGACTGCCCAAGGGCAGGGGAATGACGATGAGATGCAGGGTCAGGACGACAAGTGGGAACTGGGACCAGTCAGCTCTGTGGGTCCTGCCAGTCACATAGAGGGTGTTGGCACAGGTGGGGTGTGACAAGGAGCGACCCTGGAACTGAATCCTTCAGGATGGACAGTAAACATCTCTCTACTCAGTCCTCTGAATGTGATTATCTCGTTCTTGGGGAAATGAGGTTTTTAACATCTACCTGGAAAATACTTTTTATTATTAGAGCACTGTCAAACCTATGTTTTTAAAGGACAGATTTAAGGCTTCAGACTTAATTCTTTTTTTTCTTTTCAGAAAGGGCCCACTCTGTTACCTTTCACTGACTGCTAAAGGGGCCTTCTCCTACATCTGGGTGTGGCCAGGATTTGTGCTCCTGGCTGGGAGGAAAGACAGGCCAGGCAAACACTAGGCAAAGACAGCCAGGGACCCAGCAGTATCCACTCACCCCTTCTTCCTGCCCAGAACAAGGATGTGATGCCTGTGGTAGAGGCAGCCATCTTGTAACTCTGAGGCAACCCTAAGGACAGAAGCCAAAAGCCAAGCAAAACGATAAAAGAAGCTTCCCTATCAGACCTGCATTGTCTCAGAGCTCTGAGTTTTTGTTTTTTTTTTTAATGTTAGAGGAAAACAAACCCCTACTTAAGTCCTTATTTTTTTCTCTATTATTTATAGCCAAATACATGTCCTAACTAAAATATGAAACGCATATACATCCTCACTTACCTAGAGGTCCCAACACTGAAGACTGAGGCAGGAATCACCAAACATTTCAAGAGGAGAGGAAGAGCAATAAACGGCTATTGATCCCAGTTGCACTGAGAGAAATTCCAACTCAGAGATCGCAATTAAAATAATGGAGAGGAAAGCGTCCCAAACCAAATTACCGGTTTCGCTGACAAGAGAGGTGCTTTGTTGTGACCCAGAGGACTGACTTGAGAGCTACGAATTGAGCAAAGGCTTTAGGCAAGTATTTCATAAAAATCATTCTTAAAGAAATGTAGCTTCTGGGCAAAACTGAGTGGAATGAGAATGGCAGCATAGAGAGAGAGAGTTCAAGACAGGCTTCCCTGATTTGTAGGAATCCAGAAGCTTCTGGGAGGGAATGCAAATCACTGGAGCATTATTCTCATTATTACTAATGGTTCTTAATAACTAAGGGGCAATGTTGGGTCTCCAGTTGGCTGAAATGATCACAGATTATTCGCTGCAGTTATACTAATAACTAAATATAATTTGACACTAAATTACAATTCCAGAAATACAGCTTTCTGCACCGTCTCTTATTGCAAAGGAAAACTAAGCAAGAACATCAATAAATAGAATAATCCAATTAAGTGGCTTCCATTTGAGTACTACTTAGAATTGAGGCTTAACAGGGAAGTAAGATAGGAAAAACAATTCAGTATTTACTGATTCAAATAATCAGGGCTTTTATTGTAAGACAATTTTTTATTTTTTAAAATAGGTGTTTAATTAATCTGAATGGCTTTGGTCATTTATGTAGTGATCCTAATCACTGCAAATTGTTCCTAGATATAACGCCTAATTTCCCATGAGTAGATTTACTTGTAAATTAGCGTTTAATACAGGCATATTTTTCTACGCTTAGTGTGTTTATAAACATATTCCCAATCACTTTTTTTTTAACCACATAGGACAATCACCTATGACATCTGTCTGCAGATACAAAACTACCAGGGAGGACACTGACCCAACAGATGAACCGAGGTCACCCCATGCCTGCTCTGAGCTGTTAGCCTTTGGGCTGTAGGTTTTTGATAAATGTTTGTTGAATGAATGAGTAACCTCAGATTATTCAGAGAGGCTGTTTTAGAAGCATCCGTCCTAACGGAGCCTAGGCTAGTTCCTCTAGAGTCAGTTTCCAAAGGGAAAGTAGTGGCCTTAACAGAAGAATCACCCAAGGTATCCTTGCCAAAGAGCATGATACAGGATCCTCTGACTCTGAAAGTTGGGGCTTTTCCTGGAGAATTTAAGAACTAGTTAGTTCTTAGAGCTAGTTAGTTCTGAAATCAAGGTACAATTAAATTCTCCAGGAAAAGCCCCAACTTTCAGAGTCAGAGGATCCTGCATCATGCTCTTTGGCAAGGATACCTTGGGTGATTCTTCTGTTAAAGCATGGGTTACACACGTAGGTGGGGCTGAGAGGCCAGTGCTGAAGGACATTTAAACCATACTTACTGCTGGTGGAGGACATGTGGCTGTAGTCAGACCTGAAACACAAAACCTTGGTGTTAGTAGGATTAGACATTATTTTTCTTTATCCAAATGATTTCTTCATGCTAGAATTTAAAAAAAAAAAAGTCTTACAGTGGTAAGTAACTATTTAAATGTGAGGAAATGGCACACATCAAAAATTGTAGTGCAGAGGGATTTTGCGTAAAACAAAGTTATGTCTGAATGTGAAGGCAAAATTTTAAAGGCATTTTATTTTTTTTTTAATTTTTTTAAATGTTTATTTTTCAGAAAGAGAGAGTGAGTGAGAGAGAGCGAGAGCGCGTGTGCGAGTGGGGTAGGGGCAAACATGGGGTGGGGACAGAGGATCCAAAGCTGGCTCCATGCTGAGAACAGACAGCACAAAATGGGGCTAGAACCCATGAACTGAGAGATCATGACCAGAGCCGCAGTTGGACACAACCGACTGAGCCACTCAGACACCCCTAAAGGCACTTTAGAAAGCGGGGTTCCTTCATGTGGGCTCTCTGGATCTCCAAGATGGCAGACCAGCTGGGTCCTGAACCATCTAAATTCACTGGCAAATTTTTGAATGGAAGCTTATTTTTCTGGGGAGAAGGCTCAAAGTTTTCAACAGATTCTCAAGGGGGTTCATGATTCTCCAGAAGGTTAAACCTCCGCAAATGAGCACCCTTCAAGTTAGCTCCACACCACGGGGAAATGTTTCTTGGCTGCCATCAGCAGAGCGATGATGGAACCTGGCGGCAATGTGAAGGGACCCTGGCTTGTGAGGGCTTCCACAATCAGGGTGTGGCTGGCCCTCAGGAAACACAAAGGCACAATGATGCTTGGCTGATTTCAGTTCCAGCTGAGAAGAAATCCTGCTGCATATTAGAGTAACAGGATGTGGGCTGTGATAGGGAAAGGGAAAAAGGCAGGGTAAGGGCCAGGGTGAAATTACCCATCAGTTTCTAGGCTGAAAGACCAGCTCCTGGCACTCAGCCTCTGTGAGAATGGGAATCTGGCCAAGGAGCTGCCTGCTTAATCTCTATGAAGTTTCTGCTCTACTTGTGTGGCTGGGAAGCCTTCCCTCTCTGGCAACGTATATGCTATAGAAGCTCTTGGTTTTCTCCCCCCAGTGTCCCAAAGTCATTCTCAGTGGGAAATTAATCTCTCAAGCACGTAGGGATTTATTATGCAAGTGGTAGTTAGGGGATATGGTTATGCAAATAAAGTAGTTAATTATGTTTAATTTTCCACATACACCCTCCTTTTATTTACTTAGTCTCATGTTGCCTTTCTTAAATTATCCAATTTTCACTCCACTGACTTTGTTACCACATCAACAAAGCATATACAAAGCTTCAAAAAACATCACAAAAAAGCACACCTCTTACCCGTTGAAATAACCTACATCTCTCATGCCAAATGATGCACTGATTTATTGGTAGAGGAACAAAATGGAAGGAAAACAGCATGTAGTTTCCCCTTTTCAAATGAAATGCTTTAGCAGTTACAGAATCACTGAATTTTAAAGCTGGAGAGAATAGCAACTACTAACATTTGCAAATCCCTTTATGTATTACAAACTGCATCCGCCTACATCTAATCCAATTTTTTACATTCCTGGTTAGGAAACTAAACTGATACTATTGGCGAGGAGATCAGGAGGTGAGCAATGATAGGGACTTGAAGTACGAGGGCAGGGTGATGGCAAGACAGGAGCTGAAAGGTGGAAGGATTGGCTGGGGCATGGTGACACGCTGGCTAAGGAAAATGCAAGAGAGGACAGTCAGGATCATTAACCCCAGTGTTGGGGCACTAAATTCTTTCTGGAACCAGGTGGGACTAAATTAACTTTAGGACAAAACTTAGAAATCTAACTGTAGGGCCGCCTGGATGGCTCAGTCAGTTAAGCACCTGACTCTTGATTTCAGCTCAGGTCCTGATCTCCCAGTTTGTGAGATTGAGCCCCGTGTCGGGCTTGGCACTGACAGAGCAGAGCCTGCTTGGGATTCTCTCTCTTCCTCCCTCCCTCCCTCCCTCCCTGTCTCTCGCTATCAAAATAAATAAACTTAAAAAAACAACAACAAGAAATGGAATTGTATATGAATGCAACAAATGGTCAACAAGCATTTTGCAACGACCAAACAATCCCAATCCAATATGATCATCTTAGGATGGTCAGGCTTTAAAGAAATTTCATGAAAATTCAAAGGAAACATTCAACGGCAATGTGTGATTGGACTATGTATTAAAAATGTGTATTTTCAGCTAGGATTTTCCAAATACTCCTGAGGCAGATGCGTTTCACAAATGCATACAGGCATGCATGCAGATGGATGTGAACGTAGAATGGAATTTACATGCGACACCTCTATCGAGAATCTTAAGGTATAACGGCAGTATTTTTAGGCTAGGTGCTTGTGTAACAAAGGTCCCGGCCGTGCATCTCTCTGTATGTAGTTCTTGTGACTAAAGGCACCGCCTGGGTCAGGCCTGACAGCTGGTCAGTCTCCCGACTGTCACTCTCGTCTCGCTCCAGTTCCTTCCCCAAACAGCAGCCAGTCTTTGCGAAGCACAAATCTGATCCTGTCACTCTCTGGATGAAGCCCCAGCTCAACAGTGTACCACATAAACCCCTCTTTCCATGAATGATGGCCTCTGCCCAGCTCTGCAGTCTCATCCATCACCCCAACCTCCATCCCTGTCCACCATCAAAACGGAAATCAAACAGGAAGAAAAGTCACCTAAAGACTCACAGTGCTCTCCAACCGCTGATCCTATTTATGTAATTTGTACACAGTTGCCATAATGATGGAGATACAATTCTAAACTGCTCTTTTCACCAAATACCGTCACAACATGTTGCTATAGTTCCTGTAATTATAATTGTAAAGTGATGTACTATAATTTATTCAACCATTTGCCTGTTGTTTGCTATATGATTGTTTCTGATTGTTCACTTCTGAAAGCACACAGAGATGAGATGCTCATAAATATAGCTTGAGATTTACTTTCTTTTCCTTACAAAAATTATCATGAGGGGAAACAGGAACTGAGTCAAGCTATGGGCACTTTTATAGCTTATAAAATACATTCCAAATAACTCCAAAAGATTATTTACTGCAATTATTATATTGCTGGTGAAAGACAAACTGTAAAGCTTAAAACAATTTTGTGCTTAACGAGGTTCAAAAAGTTTCAGCTAATGACTACAGTTCTCTGGAGGGGCAGATAATCTCCAGTTTTTAAAAAATTTTTTCTTAATGTTTATTTATTTTTGACAGAGAGAGACAGAGCATGAGCGGGGGAGGGGCAGAGAGAGAGCAGGACACAGAATCTGAAGCACGCTCCAGGCTCTGAGCTGTCAGCACAGAGCCTGACGCGGGGCTTGAGCTCACGGACCGCGAGATCATGACCTGAGCTGAAGTCAGATGCTCAACCTCAAATGACTGAGCCCCCAGGAGCCCCTCCCCAGCTTTTTTAAGGTAGGAGGGAACAGTAGTGAATCCTGTTTATTGGTCTCACATCCTAAGAATTGATCCACTTGGTTCTGCACAAGACATTCAACTCTACGAGAATAAAGCATGAAAGGTGAATCCATGAGTTTTAGGAAGACAATGTATGGGCACATGACACAGATAAGTAGAATAATGCAAGGATTGTAGATCTTCACACATCTGACACATATAGGAGACACATTTGCAAATATTACATTTATTTGGTACCTGTGCCAATAATAACCAGAAAGTTAGATGCAGTTCCTTCACTGTAGTTTACTTACAATTATACATATAGGGGTTATATATAAAAGGCCCTGCACTTAAGACAGGTTATCACTGTCAGCAGCCATATACCTTCTTAAATTCTCTTTTCCAGGAAAATCTTGGCAGAAGAATTGATCTTGGCATTTTAGTAATATTGATCTTGAGGTTTCTCTAAAACATCAGCTCAGTGCATTACGGATCTCATCTGTTAGCTCTCAGTCCATTGAATTAGATGCCATGGTAATTTAGAGCTAACTAGCCCCACCTTGAACACAAAGATAATAGAGTGCCTAATAGATCATCCTGTCTTCTCTGCAAGATTCACCTTTTACTGTTCTCTAAACCTGTCCCATCTTCAAATTTATTCCCCCTAACCTTTCCCATTCACCTGCTTTATAAACAGTAGACCTGTGAATTGTTTGCTATCTCTTAAATCACACTGAAATGTCAGGTGGAGGTCACCCAAAGGGTATGGTATGACCCTATGTTTTCAGAAGCTCAGTGACAGGTGACATGGAAGTGGAGGTTCATTAGTGCCAGATCAACCCTCTGAATGAAAATAATCCAGGGCGCCTGGGTGGCTCAGTTGGTTAAGCATCCAACTTCACCCTAGGTCATGATCTCATGGCTCATGAGTTTGAGCCCCGTGTCGGGCTCTGTGCTGACAGTGCAGAGCCTGCTTCGAATCCTCTCTCTCTCTCTCTCTCTCTCTCTCTCTCTCTCAAAATAAGTACACAAACGTTTATACAGTATTAAAAACATAGTTCATCAGATAACGGTCATATTTGAAAGAGTGTCTCAGAAGCCAAATCTGGGAGACACCACTAATGAAACACCCGTTGTAAAGCATTCGTCTCACTGTGTCTTTTATTTTGGTTTACAACAACACTGCCTGTCCCTCTGTTAAGGGATTCTGTTTCTTAAGATAGTTTCTTAAGATAGTAACTGGCTTGCCAGTTTTTTTTTCTAACGAAAAGTACACAGAAGCACAAAGCTTGCTTTCACGTGCATTTGGAAAAGGAGAGCTTCAAAATGACATCAATTGCCACAGAAGAATACTAGTTTGCCTTTAATCTTGGCCTGTACTAGGTGGGTCAGACAGCAGAGATAGCATTTCGAGCAAAAGACAATGCCTGAGCAGGAAACGAGAATTAATTGCAGATCGATGGCTCTTTGAGAGGCATGAGGTGGGAAGCATGCTGGAGACCCAGGCTTCCATTTTAGGCCACTAACTAGTCGTGCACCCTCTTAACCTCCATTTCCTCCTCTGTAAAATCATAACATTTGTCCTATCCTCTCGCAGATGTTCTGAACGATGATCAAATTTCTTAGGGCATTGAAAAACATCAGAGCATCCACTGCGATGAGTATAAAGAACATATGATCTTGAGGGCACCTGGAAATATACATTTTTATTAAATACAACTGTAAGTTTGTCATTTGGAGTGTTGTTCGTAACAGCAGTAATAGCATGATGAGAAATAACGTACTGAGGGTTCACTTACACCAGGCACTGTTCTAGGGGCTTTAAATGTAGAGGCTAATTCTCACAAGCACCCTGTCAGGTGGGTACTTTTATTGTCATCCCCGTTTTACAGCAGAGAAAACTAAAGGCACAGAGTTGAACCCCGGTAACCCGACTTTTTGACTGTCACTTTTTAAAAATATTTTTATTTGTTTTTGAGTGAGTGAGAGAGAGCCTGTGAGTCAGGGAGGGGCAGAGAGAGAGAGAAGGGGACAGAGGATCAGAGAGCCCGATGCAGAGCCTGAACTCATGAGCTGTGGGATCATGACCTGAACCGACGCTGGAAGCTTAACTGACTGAGCCACGCAGGCACCCCTGATTGTCAATGTCAAAGTGAGCAGCACAGTGTGCCCACCGGCAGTTGGGACGCACAAAAATTCTTAGAGCCTTCTCTTTGATCATGCTGCCGAAAGGATTGATAGCTCCGTCGATACCTCCAAATCCCTTGCTCCTATGTTTTGTTCACACTGGCCTGGCATTAGGCCTTCTCCCCCCAAACCTTGATGATCTCAACCACTCACCGTCTCCCTTACCGCCTGTCCCTAAGGAGCTGAGCACCGCTTCAGGAAAGTAAATAGCAAGGTGGAGCGGTCCCTTCATCCAGTCACAATCACTGATCCCAGTGATCCCAGGTGGGTTCTCACTCAGCGGTGCCCAAACTATTTCAAACCTCCATTTTCCTGAGGGAGGGGGCCGCACCTGCCTGGAACGGAAAGCCATCTTCCCCGCCAGGTTGTAAGAAGAGACAGGCCTCCCCTTCAATGCAAAGCCCATCTAACCAAGGGGTCTGAAGTCCAACATATCTCCACCTTTTCAGAAAGTGGACGTCACAAACCATCGGTTTTTCTGTATCTCTATTCTTTCCCTTTCACAGAGTCTTTTCTATAAACACGTATTTATGGGAGACCGATTACTGCCTATGTTTCGGGAATCCTTCCTGCACCCCCTCTACCCTCCTCCTGCTAAGGCCTCTCCTCACCCCTCCCTTTCTCGGACACAGCACTCTAGCGACCTCCTCTGCAGCACGTTCTGCTCCCTCCTGGAGTCAGGAGGAGAGGACGTGGCTTCTGCCTCCACCACTCCTCTACTCCACCCTTCCTTCATTACCTCCGTTTGAGGAAAAGAGCACCTTGCGTTCCTGCATCTTAATGCACTTCTCAGTGGCACAGCTGACGCCTTTCCCTTCTTCCCCTTGGCCTCTAGGAAACCACATTCCTCCTTTTCATCCCCATGCCTACTTTTCCTTAGGCCCCTTTATTAGCTCCTCCTCCTTCACCCACTTCTCAAGGCTGGTCTTAAATAGTTCCTGCTTCACAGCGTGGTTGAAGGATGACGTAAAAGGCTCAGCGCAGTACCCAGCATGGAGTAAATGCTAGTAAGGGTTTGCTATTTACTGCCTTTAGTTGATTTAAATCTGCTCCCAGGACTGCAACTGCCATTTTTAGGCCGACGGTTCCCCGATGCAGTGTCATCAGGCTGACCTCCTCTCTAAGACAGATACACTCAACGGCTGGCTCATCACCTTTCAGACGTCTCCCAATACCTCAGACACAACACGTTGAAAATGAAACTTCTCCTACGCTACCCAACTTCCTTTGGAGGGGATCACAGGCTACTTCGAGCATCTGATGAAAAACCAGTCTCTTCTCACAAAAAGCCACAAAGAACATCATTTTGCATAAAATTTCAAACAATTCATGGACCTCAAATTAACGATCCCTGCCCGAGCATCTGTGTCACTTGAGCTGAGTCTGGAATGAAGGTAGAGTTTCACCCGGTGGACAGGCATGCCAGGTGGAGAAGGGCATAGCTGGCGAAAAGGGCGGCCCGACAAAGGCAAGGAATCAGAAACACCTTGCTCATGTGGCTTGATGCCGGGTACGAGGGCGGTCCTGCCGAAAAATAAGGCCAGAGAGACAGAGGAGGACCCCGTAACACCAGGGGGACTCATAGGCCAGTCCAAGCTCTTTGTTATAGATGCCAGAGCCGCTAAAAGTTTGGAAGGGAGAGGGAGAGAGTCAGGTTTGTATTTTAAAAATAGTCATGATAGCAAACACGTATTAAGTGCTTTCTACATGCTTGGTAGATAGTCTCGACAGGTAGCTTTAGGAAAGCGAGGGAGGGCTAGAGGGGGCAAACTCTGCAAAAGCCAGGAAACTGCGAGCGGCTTTTTCGTAACCAAACCAAATTTCAGGAAATATAGGACTATGTGGCCAATGCAAGATTACTAACTCTGCATCAAAACTCTTTTATTTCAGTGCATGCCATTTTACTCTGATCTTTAGCTTAAGGATGCTACTAAGGCCATAAGTAAACAATTCTATTCTGTTACAACTACACACTTCAGTGACAGAAGCAGTGAACAGAAGTTCTGGTGTCCGTATGTTCAGCAAGCCCCTCCCAGGAACCCTGGCAGCTGTCATGTTGTTCGCGGGGATCCCAGGGAATTGTCACTCCTGGGTCAGGGCCTCCCCTCCACTTCTCCGGGACAGAATCTTTGGGGAAAACACCTGTCTTAGGTGAGCTTTGCAAACTGAAAATGGATGAACCTGTTAGTGCCTTATTTAACCCAGCTGAAAACGAGCTAGTTTGCTTTGCTTTGTTTTCTTCTTCTATGCATGGCCTAGCTAACTAGGGGCAGAAGGAAAAAAAAAAAAAAAGCCAAGGATCTTCAATTAAAGTTGATAAATGCCGTATACGCTACGTGTGGGGGGAAAAAACAAGGGAGTGCAGTGTTTGGAATCAGGTTGCTTCACCAGAATGTAACTGGGCTCCACAGTGAGCCATAAATGATTGCAAGTTGGGATGACAGGGAAAGCCCATTGCTGTAGGGTGTAAGGTCCCAGATTTGGTCTAGGAATGGGTGGAGCCTGCAGGGAAGGCTGGGGCTGGGTCCACAGGAGTGACTGCCTGGGAAGCCTAACCCCTTGTGCCCATTCTGGGACTGGACCCTCTTCCTGTCCTCACAGGGCTGCCAAGCCCTGAGATTATAGTCTAAATGTCCTCAACTTTCAAGGAATGAGGCTTTCTGTAATCCGGGCAGCTCCAGCCCACCCCCAGGGTTACTCCAGAGAGGAAAGGACATCCTTTCCTCCTGGGTCAGAATTCGCATCCTGAATGTTTGCTGACTCTGCACAGGGAAATCCTCTGGCGATAGGAGCTGGGTGGAAGCATTTACAATGACATTCATCTCCTTAAAGACACTCGGTCTTTTGTCCCACTCAGGAAAACCGTGTCGTTGGGAGAAGGCTAATTAGTCCCCAGAGATAAAGGTCTGGGCTACATGTTTGAGTCTGATGAAGCTGTTTCTTTAAGCAGGGCTGGCTCATAGCACCATTTTCATCCCACCTGTACCCAAGGCTGGGACAGGTGCGCAGAGAGAAGTTCGGCGGAGAAATAGGAGTCGAGCAGCGGGTCTCAGCAAGCACAATAAAGCCGGGAATGAAAAATGTCACCCTCTTATAGGATTCTGAAAGAATTTTAGGTGCCGGGTGTCCTATCCTCTTCCCGTCCCCAGCCCCCAGCCCGGACTCCAGAGAGCTGCGGGGCTAGAAGAATAAAGTCCTCGCAGAAGGTGGAAACAAGTGCAAGCGCATCTCCTAACGATGATCTCAGGGGGGCACCGCATTTGCCGGGTACTCGACATCATCTCCGCGATAACGGGGGGCAAGGAGGAGCGGGATGTGGTGGTGTGCGGGGGTGGGGGTGGGGGTTACTCTGAACCTTGAGTCCTTGCACTTTCCTCCCCCGGGGGGTGGGGCCCGCCCTGCCCGGGGGCAGCTGCGGACCACGCTGCGCTGCCCTCGGGGACCGCCCAGGAGGAAGCCGGCCCGCCACAGCCCGTCTGCCTTCCACCGGGGGTCCGGCAGGAGGGGCAGCCCGCGCGGCCCCGTCCGGCCCCAGCGGCTCCGGTTCTGCCGCGGGGTCCGGGAAGGTCCCGGGCAGGGAGCAGCCGCAGCGCAACTCGGAGAGCGTCCCCCGCCCACGGCCCGGCCCGGCGCGGCTCACCCTCCGGTCTCGGCGCCCGAGTCCACGCAGTCATCCTCCTCGCCACCGCCCGTTTTGGGGTCCATGGCGCGCTCCCCGCCGCGCTCGGCTGGCGGGCGCCGGCGTGACCCGGGGCGAGCTCCCTGTGGGCCGCCCCGCCCGGCCCCGCCTAGCCCAGCCCGGCCCGAGCTGGCTGGGCTCACTGCGAGCGTCTCGCGGCTCCGGGCTCCGGGAAACAACTCGGGCGCCAGCCGCGCTCCCCAGCGCCGCGCCGCGCCCTCTCCTGGCGGCGCCCGGCCGCGCACTGGCTGCCGCTCCCCGCCCGGCCCCGCCCCTCGCCGCTCGGCCGTGTGAGCGTGTGCGTGTGCGCGCGGGGGTGCGCCCGCGTGTGTGCGGGTGAGCGAGGGCACGTGCGCGCGCAAGAGGGTGGGTGCACGGGGCGTGTGCGCGTGTGCGCGCGCGCGTGCCGGCGAGCGAGGGGGTGGGCGCGCGCGCGAGAGGGTGTGTGCCCGGGGTGTGAGCGTGTGCGCGAGCCTGTGCCAGTTCGTGTTTTGCGCTTCCGTGTGTGGTTTGAGTGCAGGAGCGGGCGAGGCGTGTGAAGTCGCTTGCCCCTTGTGTGATGTGGGTGGTTGGGCGAGGTAGATGTTTGTCGGTGCGCGCTTGCGACCGGGGGTGGTGTGTGTGTATGTGTGTGTGTGTGTGTGTGTGTGTGTGTGCGCGCGCGCGTAGGAGCCGCCCCTCTCGCTGGGGCCCACAGACCCAGAATTCTGCGTCCCCGGGATTGCCCAAAGGTGCCTGAGCCCCGTAGCTGGGAGCAGCACCGAGGAATAACCCGACCCCGATCGCACCGTGAAAGCAAGGAGGGATCTGGTTCACTACTGGGACCAATTGGAACACCTAGGTGTTTTCGTATAGTTTCCTAAGAATTGCCAACACTGAATTCATTATCGCCTTTCGTAGCGCAGGTCTGAGTGGCTTCCCGCCACCCCACGACACTTACAATCTGTGTCATGCATTCTTTTGCTATTTTTAAAAAATGCCTTTAAAAATAAAGACCATTGGATGTACCTGCAGGGGTTGTTGCAGTAAGGGTATGATAATGGATGTTTGTAAAGGACCCCCATCAGCGCCTTGGGGGGAGGTAATGATCACTCTTGGAGGGGCACACCTATCCCTAGTAGGTAATGTGAGGCTGAAAGGAAACTCGAGGGGAGGCGGGATGAAAACAATTCGGATTTCATTCTGATAGCCCTCTCCAAGGCACTCATTTCTACTTTCTTCTGTGTTAAGGCCAAGTTATTTAACTTCTTTGAGCCTTAATTTACTTATCTAAAAGATGGGGCTATTGATATCTATTTTAGAGCCTGTTGTGAGTTTAATGAGAATATGCATGTAAAAATACTTAGCATCGATCCTGATAATGTCAAGTACTACTCACCGGCAGCTATTGTTACATTGAAAGCATGAGCTAGCTACATTTCCAATCCTAACTTGCAAAGCAGTGATAAGCTATATCTTGAAGAGGAATATAATTTCTTTCCTCTCTCCTTCTCCCCTCTCTTCTGTTCTTCCTTCCTTCCCTACCTAAATATCACTCTTTTTAATTTGTATCTTAATTAAATTACACAAAAGAGAAATCCAATTAATAAAAGAATACAAGTGCAACCTCATCAAGAAAACGAGCACAGGTAAATATGCCAACACCAAATCTTAGCTGAATTATCTTTGCTGAACATAAAATTCTTTGCATGGAAAACAGAAATGGGTGTATTATACTCAATTTGTGCTCATTAGCTGGAAGAAAGAAGAGTGCCAGTAGTTTAGGGGAAACGCCCCTCACCCCACCCTATGTACTGACTTTTAAAAGAAAATTCTCACATGAGGCAAAATTACACTGTGTGAGGAGTACCTGAATGGCTCAGTTGGCGTTTGACTTTTAATTTTCAGCCCAAGTCAGAATCTCTTGGTTCGTGAGACTGAGCGCTGCGTTGGGCTCTGTGCCGCCAGCACGGAGCCTGCTTGGGATCCTCTCTCTCCCTCTCTCTGCCCCTCCTCCACTTGTTCTCTCTCTCTCTCAAAATAAATAAACTTAAAAAAAAATCCACTGTGTAAGTGATCTGCCCAATGCCATTAATAACCATTTTCAATGTATCAATTCATTCAATAACTATTTAAATATCAGACAAGAGGGTGAATTCTGGATACACAAATAAAAGAAAATGGGAACAGATAGGACACCTGCCATCACGGGGTTTATAATCCAGAGGGGGAGACTAATTAAATTCCATATGTTAATATAAAACACACAAATGGAGAAAAACACTCCAAGGAGAATGGTGTGTCCCGAGAGAGAGACAATTTAAGTTGGGGTGTCAAGGAAAGCTCTCTCAGGAAGGGATATTTTAGCCCTCCTCTGCCTCAGGCCCTTTGCACTTGCTGTTCCTTCTCCCTGGAATACTTTTTCCCAGATTTTCTGCAAGATTCCTGCCACGTGTCCTTCAGGACTATGTTCAGATGGCCCTTTCCTTGGAGAACACTTCCTAGCTAAACCTGAATCACAGTATCCCCTTATCCTGCTAGTCTTTCTTAAAGCTCTACCAGCCATGGGCGTATGAGAGATTTATTTACTAATTAGCTGCTCTTCCCTCCCCTACCCCCTGAATGCCAGCTCCATGAGAGCAGGGACTCTGTTTAGTTCACTGCCACATCCCCAATATCTGGAGCAATGAATATGTGTCAGTGAATGAAAGGGAAACAGCCCCAGGGTGGAGGCAGGAGTGAGGAGAGCTTTCCAGGTAGAGAGACCCGGGGGTGTGAGGCAGGAGGGGGCGCTAAGCATTCAGTTAGAGTGGAGGAAAGCTGGGTGATGAGAACAACACCAAATGGCAAAGGCAGGGAGGCATTTCAACGTAAACGCGACATCCCCGGGAGACCATTATAGCCTATGTGCAAAGTAGAAGGACAAATTGTGTCAACGCAACCAGATCTAAAAAATTGATAAAACGGACGGGATGTGTAAGTAACAGACATTCTACCGTGTTATCATCCTTAGAGCTGTGAGGAAACCTACTTGGTCAGTTCTGTGTGGGGACGATTCATTTTTGTCCCCATATGCCACCTCATTTAGTTGTCAGTAAAGGTCGGTGAGGTACGTTCAGTTTTTCATCCTACAGTTGAGGAAACTAAGCCTCAGCAAGTCCAGGCGCCTTGCCCCAGGCCACCTGTGGGTACCAGAGGAGCAGGGTGCCCATTTAATGTGGACGGAACCGACGTCACCTAACTGGAAGGCCGACCGGTAGGCCAGGCACAGCCTCGAAGGATGGCAGGAGAAAAGGGCGGAGGAGAAAGGGTGAACTAAGTACGGGCCCAAGAAGGAAGGCCATGGAAAATGGGTGCTCCTTGAATTACTTCCGTTTTCCTCTGATATCTCGAAAAAGGTCAGTCCAGGCCAAAAACCCGGGCTGCACCTCAACATGATGCACTGATTCAGGCCCCCTCAACCACGGGGGCCGCAAGTGCTGCTTATCATTGGCACAAGGGCTCACGGTAGCTCAGTGATGCGTTTGTTATCGGGAAGAGAGGTTTGAACGGTAATCGTGGTCCCTCTGAGCAGCCGTGTCTCAGTTACAGGAGGGCTCCCACGTCAGTCCTCGGGTCTTAGGAGCCTCGTTTGGTTTACTTGGTACAAGAGTCGCCAGCAGGTAATCAGCATGAGGACCTTGTGGCAACCACACAGGGGGTGTCTTGCTCGTCACCTGTACATGGTTCCCGGGCTCCACTTCCAGTCACTGAGCATCGATGGCTTTGGTCCTGGGGCGCAACGCCCTCCTCCCTCCCCCCTGTAAGATGGGGGCAGGGGAGTATCCGTGGTCTTCTGAAGGTGGTGTGCCCGCTGCCCGAAAGACATCAAGTCTGTCTGAGGGTGGCGTCATAAGCCAGGAAATGTAAACCCTGGGTTCTGGACCTGAACATCGTGTCACTAGAAGAGAGGGTGCCTCGCAACTCTTTTAAAAGCTCTTCCCGCATCCCGGGCATTGTGCCAGGGGGCTTTACATACACGATCTCTTTTTTTTTTTTTTTTAACATTTATTTATTTTTGAGACAGAGAGAGACAGAGCATGAACGGGGGAGGGTCAGAGAGAGAGGGAGACACAGAATCCGAAACAGGCTCCAGGCTCCGAGCTGTCAGCACGGAGCCCGACACGGGGCTCGAACTCACAGACCGGGAGATCATGACCTGAGCCGAAGTCGGCCGCCTAACCGACTGAGCCACCCAGGCGCCCCTACACGATCTCTTTAATCCTCACAAAATTCTCGTGAGGCTTCCTTCGTCCTTAAACGAGGGCTGTTGGTGTCAATCTCACAGGAGACTTGAAGCCCTCTAGAAATTGCGAAGCATACCAACACAAGATATCCCTGATTTTTTAATCACTCTCTCTCAGACAAATTGAACAGCATTCTCATGTTGTATTTCACCTATAATGCCCGTTTCAGTCTCTGTTGATGTTGTTGCCTGTGTCGGTGTGTTAGAAAATAAGGCCACTGATCCATTTATTTATTGGGCACTCACGGTGTGCCAGGCAGTGGCTGGATGCCAGGGACAGGATGGAGAACAAGCCAGAGGCGGGGCCTGGCCTAATGGAGCTTTCGAGGTCAGGAGAGGGCAGTTTATCATGTTCCGGGCCCCCAGGGCAGAGCTGGTTTCCTACCAAGCCTAGCCTCCCTTAGAGGGCCCCTCAGAGCCCCACAGTGCTCCCGACAGGTGCACGGTGCTGTTGTCACTAGAGTGGGACCGGAATATCAAAGCCCTTAACCGGGGGGGGGGGGGTACCTCAAACTAATCTGATGGTAAGTAAGAGCATCAATTTTACTGATGGAAGACACAGAGTAGTGATTAACAAGGTCACAAGTAATTGGGAGGGGCTGAGGGTTTGGAACAACCAGAAGATAAGTAGCTTTAAGAATAAGAACTTGAAGCAATACAGATTGAGAAAGATAAACATTTAAATCTCCTGGGCATGGGATTTGCCTGGGTTTGAGTTTCAGTTTGGAGGGAAGCTGGGCCACACCTTCTGTGAGTGTAAACCTTCTGGACCATTTGCTGTGAGGCCAGCCCAGACCTAAGATAAGCTCTTGAAATGAAATACTAGTTTAGGTTATCCAGAAGCAAATAGAACGGGAAGATATGTTGGTCTGGGAAGTTTTGCTCATTCTTATTTATTTATTTAGTTATTTAGTTAAAGAGAAAGAGAGTGAGCAGGGGAGAGGGGCAGAGGGAGAGAGAGAGAATCTCAAGCAGGATCCATGATCAGCATGGAGACTGAAGTGGAGCTCAATCCCACGACCCTGGGATCATGACCTGAGTCAAGGTCAAGAGTCGGACGCTCAACTGACTGAACCACGCAGGCACCCTATTCACTTTTATTTAATACCTTGTTTATAAACCACGTGTTCCAGAAGCAAAAATTTCAGGTTAAAGAGAGATATGGGGTGGGGTGGGGGGGGGGTGGAAATCTCTTTCTTCCAAGTCTCCAGAAGAGTTTGTCTGATGTGAAAAATAAATATTATGATCATGACAAGAAAAATTATCAACTATTGACAAATCTACTTAGACAAAGAAAGCCACTAGCCTTACATGCAAGCATAAGGGGACCAGATGGCCAAGGGATAAAGGAAACTAAAGATAAACGGTTGAGTTGGAAAATAATCTCATTAAAGTATAAATGACTCGGCTAGGATAAGGGACAGCAGAGACAGTGGTCTGGCCTGGGAGGCTTCTTAAGACTCTGAGCCTACAGTTCCCGGTGTGAGCTCTGGAGTTTAAGATCAGACACCCCACGGTATACCCACGGTTACCCCTCCAACCGCCAGGGTGGCCGAAAAGTGAGACAGGGTGGGGAAAGACCTCTGGAAAAGTGCTGTGGAAATTCAAAAGTACAGTGAAACCCGGGACTCAGGACACTGAGGATAGCCACACCTCCTGGGAATTATGGCCAGGCCACCCATTCGTCATCATACTAATGATCTAGACTTGGAAAGGTTGGCTGTCTGTCCTCTTCACATTTTGACACTTTCTTTCAGTGACCCAATCTTCCACAGCTCTGACCGCCTGCATTAATATGCTAGACCTGTCAGGGTCACCTGAGTGGCTCATTCTGTTGAGCGTCTGACTTCGGCTCAGGTCATGATCCCACGGTTCATGAGTTAAAGCCCCACATCAGCCTCTCTGCAGTCAGCACAGAGCCCGATTCGGATCCCCTGTCCCCTCTCTCTCTGCCCCTCCCCTGCTCACACACTCTCTCTCAAAAAGAAATAAAAACATTAAAAAAAATCTGCTAGAACTGTTATAATAACGTACCACAGACCAAGTGGCTTAAAGAACAGGAATTTCTTACAGTTCTGGAGGCTACAAGACCCGGATCACAGTGGTGATGAGTTTGGTTTTTCCAGAGGTCTCTCTCGTTGGCTTGCACATGGCCACCTTCTCTCTGTGCCCTCACATGGTCATTCTTCTGTGCACGCACATTCCTCGTGTCTCTTTCTGTGTCCAAATTTCCTCTTTTTATAAGGACACCTGTCTGATTGGATTAAGGTCTACCCTAATGGCCTCATTTTAACTGAATTATTTCTCTAAAGACCTTATCTCTAAATATAGTCACATTCTGGGGTGCTGGGGGTTAGGCTTCGGTCTATGGATTAGAAGGCACACACTTGAGCCCATCACACTGCCTTTGAAGGAGTCTCATGTAGGACGCAGGATAGTCTGTATAATGGGTAAGACTGATGCTGGCCAGACTGCCCAAGTTTAAACTGTCCCTCCATCGCTTTCTAGGTTTGTGATCTGGGGCAAGTAAACTCTCTAAGGGACAGATCCCTTGCTTGTATCTCGGGCATACTTAGGGCTTTGGGAGGATGGAGAAGCTACCTCGCAGAGCTTGTGCCTGGTGTGTGAGAAGCATTGGGCGTTATCATCTTGCTCTACAGTCAGCTTCCAAATCCGTATCTCTCTTTGTGAGCTCTCTTGGGTTCCATGTATGACCATCCAAATGCTCTTGACTCTCTCCACGCAAATGCCATGCACTCACTCACTCCTCAAAATGATACTGACTTGGGGATCCTGTAGGATCTGGTCCACATAAGAGAGAGATCCTGCCTTTGAATCCTGACAGTCATTAGTGGGAGACCCAGGCAAGTAAACCCTAATCCTCAACACGATGTAATGAACGTTATGACAGACGTGTGTGCGGTTCGGTCTAGAAACACGTACAAAATGCTGTTAGAGCCAGTGGACGTGAGTGAACAATACATCCTGAGCAGCGTGGGAGGGGCGGGGGAAGGAGGGTGAAGTGACAGGGAAAGGTTTCACAGACTAGAAGATGTAGGTTGATTAAGAAGGTGGTGTGGATTCAGGAGTGCCCTTGTTGTGATCAGCACCAGGTGATGTATGGAAGTGTGAATCACTATATTGTACCCCTGAAACTAATATAACACTGTTTATTAGTTTATATATATTAATGTTGATGATTAATTTATTAACTAACTGGAATTAAAATAAAAACTTTAAAATAGAATAAACTTTCTTCCGTAAAAAAACAAAAAGAAAAAGATGTTTGTTGAGATTGAAGGAAGGAATAGGTTCACAGACAGACAGGGGAAGGGCAGAAACCTTGCTTCTCGGAGGCTCCCTTCCCACTCCCTGGACCCCACTTCTGAGGAGTGGACATTACAGACATCTTGGTTCCTCCCCTGGTCCAACAAGGACCCTAGTATTTGCCCACATTCATCGTTTCTACCCCAACCCTGCCTTCATTTTCCACCTGCTCCAAATGCAATCGGCAATTCCCAGATGCAAATCTATGACTGTCAGTTCCAACCTTCCCACTCTCGTTTCTGTCTCCCGGTCTGTTCCTTAGCCTCACAAAGACTTCTATTTGCACATCTTTAAGTGAAACCACCCTGAAATGGGTCTGGATAGATCTGCTGCTATCGCCCGACAGCACAGCACTTAACTTTCATCACTACCGCCTGACTCATGGAATACAGGCAAACACGTCGACGTGACACTTGTCTTTCCAGCCTCATTTCTGTCTCTACCTTCTTTCTACTGCCTGTGATGAATCTTTCCTGGTCCATCAACTGCTCTGTATCAGGTACAGCACTGGGCATTGTGAACACACACATGGGGCACAACCCATGCCTTTAAGCAGCTACCAGCTGTATCCAAGAATTAAAAAGGAACTAGACAGTTCGGAAACCATGCGATAACCTTTCTCAAATCCAAAGGCAGGCTGAGGGAGTTCTCCTTACCTCTTTGACCTCCCAGACCTTTTATGTAACACCTATTGGTGTACTTACCTTGTTCCCTTATTTTATTTTATTTTATTTTATTTATTATTTTTTTTTCCGGAACTATGTCTGGACCCCTGGAGACTTCTGTGAGATATGTTTACAAGTATCATGAACCACAGAATGAGAAGATTGCTCTATTTTTTGGGCTGCCTGGGGTTGTTGAGCAAAGCTCAGGCTCAGGCAACCACCGTCCTGGGTAGACCAGTAGACAATGCCCTGACCAGACCGGCTGTCCTCAGCATGGCAAGGACAAGATCAACTGACAGTATCTTTGGGATTCCCTGACGCTGGCAACGATGCTACTTGCTCTGGTAATGTGGTCATTGTTTTTTTTATAGTCTAAGAAACTGACCTTGTCAACACCCACAATGACTACCTTCAAAATATAGTCTTTCCACTTAAGGCTCCTATCCCCTCTAGCCTTCTCAGAAATTGTTCTCTATTGCTTGCTCCTTCTGTCTGTGGTCTCTTCAACCTCTCATGGGTCTCTCCACTGACATTGAAATACACTCATCTCTCTCGTGTTGAAAAAGAGAAAGACCAGGGCACTTGGGTGGCTCAGGCAGCTACGTGGCTGACTCAATCTCAGCTCAGGTCTTGATCTTAGGGTTATGAGTTAAAGCTTATGTTGGGTCCCATCCTGGGCGTGAAGCCTACTTAAAAAAAGGAAGGAAGGAAGGAAGGAAGGAAGGAAGGAAGGAAGGAAGGAAGGAAGGAAGGAAGGAAGGAAGAAAGAAAGAAAGAAAGAAAGAAAGAAAGAAAGAAAGAAAGAAAGAAAGAAAGAAAGAAAGAAAAGGAAAGAGAAAATCCCCATCCTGTTTAGCCTGTTTACCGCCATGTTTTCTCTCATCAACTGCCACTCCTCACACAGCACATTTTCGGAAAGCATTATCTCTGTTTACAACCTCTGTTTCCTTTCTACTCTAGGTAGGTTTTCGTTTCCCTAGACACTGTTAACTTGTCATTTCTTCTTGGACAGGCTCTTCCCTTGGTATCACACTCCCTAATTTTCTTCCCACCCCTCTGATCACATCTGCTTTGTCTCCCACGCAGGCTTCCCCCTCGGTCTTCACCGAAGGTCTCAGCTCTGTCCCTAGGCCCCCTTCTCCTCTTCTGTTGCATTCTCTCCCTTGGCCTATGGTTTCAGCTGGGACTTCTAACATGAATCTCCAGCTCTGACACCTCCTCCGTGCCTCAGGCCTGACCACCTTACTATCTCTTTGGCATCTTTCTTTGAATGTTTCAAAAGCACTTCCAATTAAAGGTATACAAAACTTAGCTCATGATCACCTCCCCCACCCTCACCCCTGCCATGATGCTCCCATCCCTCATCCCGGTGAAGAGTACCAGCATGTATCCTACTCCCCAGCCAGAGATCTAGGGGTCCTCCTTGAAAACTCTCTCTCCGTTAACTGCTTATCAATGCCTCACCAAGTCCTGTCGTTTCTGCTTGTTAGAGGTGCCCTGAAATCTTTGACTTGTCTCCAACTCCACTGCCATCACGTCAGTCCTTTCTTCTTCCTCTCTAGGCTAGCCTCCAAATGGCTCTGCACATCCATTTCCCTCTGTCCCATCGAGTCACCATGCTCTTCCTGAAGGACAAGCCTGGTGGTGTCACCGCCTCCACAGCCTAAAGGATTGTAATAGCTTCCTGTTGCTCTTAGGACAGAGACCAGAATGGTACCAAACCTCCAGTCACGTGTCATCACAGCCACCCCTACCCCATTCTCTCTCCACTCTCTGTGCTCCAACCGCACCGGCCTTCATTACCTCCTCAGATGACCAACTGTGCTTCCTCTCCCAGCCTAGAGCATTTGCATATGCTGGTTTCTCTATCTGCAATACTCTTCCTGGCCCATCTTTACCTACTTGGTCATCATCAGATCACCTGTCAATAATTATTTCCTTCCTGACTAGATGGATCTCCCTATTTATGCCTTCAGAGGGTCTTAGCGAAGAGGTGATTTTGCATTTGGTTTGGTGGTTCCTTGATCATTCCCTTTTTCCACCTGTAAATTACGAGCTCCACGAAGACTAGGCTATTCTGCTCACCCCTGAACCTTCACGGTCTAAAACAGGGCTTCACACGCGGTGAGTGTTACTACAACAGATACTTCTGTGCCTAGCATTGGATACTGAGTCTGGCACACAGCAGGCATTCAGCAAATGTTGCTGAAAGGGTGACCGAACACAGGGGCTGTGAGTGTTCTAAGCCCTTGGAGGAAACCAGAAAATTCTCAAAGATGTTCACCTTGTTTTAAAAAAAGAGACTTACAGTTTTATTAAAGCATTCATCATGGGCAAGGCAGAATACGTAACAGAGCAGACATGGTCCAAATAATTAAGTTTCATCCCACTGGGAGATTTACTTACTGGAAGAAGTCTGGAAAAAGGGTACCATGAGTGACAGTGGTTAATTCCCACAGCCTCTCAAGAGTTGACCCAAGTGACCTCTGGACTCTTCCAGGCGTGAGTAATATAATGTGGAAAACATTACATTGTGAACTGGCTGTGCTTTGATGCCTTCACTGTTCCATGATGTTTTCCAGAATTCAAAGTATTATACGGAGTCATCTCGAGGTAAATTAGGTCATTTTCTTCCCATTCTATCTTTGGTTAGCGGTCTTCGACTGCAATGGTCGCTTTGACATGGCACCTAGGATTCTCACAGGGTAGAGGTTGCTAAGCACAGAGAACTGTTTGCCAGAGGTTGTAGAATCTTCTCTTCTGAAAGGGAAAGCAGCTCTTTTAAATACAAGGATTCTGGGGGCGCCTGGGTGGCTCAGTCGGTTAAGCGGCCGACTTCAGCTCAGGTCATGATCTCGCGGTCCGTGAGTTCAAGCCCCGCATCGGGCTCTGTGCTGACAGCTCAGAGCCTGGAGCCTGTTTCAGATTCTGTGTCTCCCTCTCTCTCTGACCCTCCCCCGTTCATGCTCTGTCTCTCTCTGTCTCAAAAATAAACGTTAAATACAAGGATTCCTTAGTTCCTCGGGGTCAGGTGAGATGTTCTCCCGCTGAAGGGGAGTGTATTGACCCCGTGAGTTCCCCAAGCCTCCCTCTGCATTATGATTCCATGATCCTATTAATGTTTGACAGAAGGGCAAGTCTAAATGTGCAATTCCATATAACCCTTGAGTTTTCTCCTGGGGATGAAATTGAATAGAAAATGGAATATATCATAGTGATGGGAATCTAGCCGTGTGCTTTGGAATAGTAACTAACCGCACAGCTTCATCACCTTGGAAACAAGCGAGGCCTGATATGGCGACCTCAGAGGGCGTGTGCGGCTGACTCAAAATTGATCTGGATTTGGCTTCACGGTGGGAGGAAACACATGTGATGGTTCATCTGTGAGTCTGGGAACATTGACAAATGGTGTTCTAAGTGATTTAAGAAACCAACAGTGCATTAACCCAAAAGATCAAGGCGCAACCCCCTGGTTTTACGCTAAAAGGAAGGGAATGTGGGTCAGCGTGCTGTGGAAAGTTTTGGGTTGTTTTGCACATGATGCTAAATATCGGGATGATTCATGGAAAAAAAAAAAAAAAGACTGTCAAACATCTGCCCATTTCGTTTATATGATGCCAAACACTGAGATATTTGGAAACATTGAAATGTGTGACATCGCAGTGACCAACTTTCTGGATGAACAATTATGTGAGCGTTGTTTTTTTTTGTTTTTTGTTTTTTTCAATTCCTTATTTTGGTGCTGCAGAAATCATTTTTGAAAAGTTGCTTTATTATATGTAACTAGGATTTACATTGCATTTCAAAACATAACCTAGGGCTGTCCAGAGAGGTTTTTGTTATTGTTGTTGTTTCTTTTAATAAGTGTTTTCCAATCCTATCATAGAATTTTTCCCAACAGAAAGACTATAGAAACTTTTTGACCTCTCAGCAGCAGCCCACACAGGCAGCCACACCCTCCTCCCTGGAGCACACCCTTTACTTGATATCGTCCCCTGTTGGTTCTCTTCCCACATCTCTGAAAATTGCTTCTCAGATTCCTCTGCCAAATCCTACAGATCAATCTGACTTCCTGTATTAGAATCCGTCCTAATTTCTCTCTCTCTCTCTCTCTCTTCTCATTCTCCACTCATTACCTTGGTGACCCTATGCAAGTTCACAAATACGAGCACTATCAATATGCTGATGACTTCTAAATATGCATCTTTAAAAAGAAAGTTTGTTGACTTATTTTGAGAGAGAGAGAGCAGGGGAGCAGCAGAGGGAGAGGGAGAGAGAAACTCTTAAGCAGGCTCCGCCCTGTCGGCTTGGAGCCCGATGTGGGGCTCAAACTCAGGAACTGTGAGATCACGACCCGAGCCGAAATCAAGAGTCTGACACTCAACAGATTGAGCCACCCAGGTGCCCCCTAAATTTGCATCTTTGACCCATTTCTCCTAGCTGAGCTCCAACCTGAAGTTCAATTCCCTACCTGGTATTTTTCCTTCAGATACCTCAGAGATATGTCAAATGCAACATGTCCAAAACAGAAATTATGATCCTTCTCCACAAACCCGCTGCTTTTCTTAGTATACAATCCCACCATCCACCGGAAACCAGGGAGTCATCTTTGGTTCTTCCATCTGTCCCACCTTTCACATCCAATCATCATAAGTACACCTTGTAAATGTTTCTTGAATTGTCCCCTTTTCTTCATCTCCGATGGAAAGAACTCAGTCAACATTGTTGCTAATTAGATGATAGAAATGGCTCTCAACTGGCATCCCTGTACCCACTCCTGCCCTCTAACGATATATTCTCTACACCAGGTAAAGAAATTTTATAGAAATGCAAACCAAAGCAAGCTACTTCTCTGCTTAAAGCCCTTCCATAATCTCCCAGCACCCTTAGGGGCAGAAGGAAGAGTGGGATTGCAGGACAAGACTACATACTATATCTTAAAAATGTTGAGCCTTGATATGTCTGTGGGATTCAGTTAGGGTTCCCTGGCAGATAGAGGCCACAGCAGGAGATGTAGCTATGGTAGTCGCTACAGGAACTAAGAACCAAATGGAGATGTTATAAAGGTAACCAGGTGGATCTCCATTAGGACTTACAAAATGGCAATCAAAATTGAACGTGGCCATGGCATTCTAGAAGCTTCAGAGGATGAAGAACTCTACTTTGCCGGGCCCCGCAGAACTAACCGGTGTTTTAGGGGCTGTTTTGTATACATCTAACTCACAAGTGATTGATGTATGACCAACACGTCAGTTCATTAATTTAGAGTGAGAAATAGGACCCCTAAGTTCTCCCAAAGACTTAAGTTCACTGCTCAGTACGTTCTCTGTCTGAGGACAAATCAGTGTAAGACACATCAGAAGGCTGTTTGGTGAGTATAAAACCCGTGATAGAGAAGTGAGGTTAATGATTCTTTTTGAACTGTTGGTCCAGAACAATCACATACAAGTTTCTAGGCACTGTTTGAGGCTGTGTCTTAAAGTGTTGTTTGTGCTTTTAGCTAAACTTGAGGTTGGGGTGAAAATAATGAAGCAGTTTCTGTCTATACATGAGAATTATTTTCTACAGATGGTTTTTGCTCCCTTATAAAAACGAAATAGCAAACAACCAACCTAGAAGACACCAGGCTGCAGAAATGTTCAGCATTTAGATAGAAATATTTAGCTCAAAATATATCATAATTCAAAAGGTAACTTTGTACTCTCCACAGGAACCAGCTGGAAGAATGTTCTAATTTATTAAACTTTTTACCCTGAGGAAGATAAAGCAGTTGAGCGAATAGTTCTTTGATTCCTTTCTTCTGCTTGGGTCTTAGAAAAAAATAACCAGAGAGAGAAGCGCCATGCTTCTGATGTAATTGCCGTGGGGGGAAAAGAATCAGTGAGGAGGCAAGCTCTGCTCTAATGAGCAGAAATTAGGAGAGGCACAATGAATGTTCTGAGCACAGGACTGCTGAGATTTGTGGTATTTCTCCTGCTCCTCCCTGCCCATTAGGAGGATAGTGAGACTTTAACTCCGAGCCAGGCACTGTTTGACACGCTTCAAATATATTAACTCATTGGATGCTTAAAACCCTGTGAGTTAGATGCTCTACTTATCCCCAGTTGACAGACCAGAAAAATGAGGTACCGTGAGGCAGGTAGCTTGCTGAAGGCATATAACCAGTCAGTGGATGAGCTGGGATTTGAGCGTAGGAGGTTTGATTCTTGAGTTAACAGTCTCGAGATCCCAGCCTCTTCCTTTTGCTCTCCTTGGAAGTGACAGAATCTCAAGTTGATGATTTATGGTCCTGGAAGAGCCCGTTACATCTGCTTGCAGGAAGCCACAATCAGTTTGAGGGGACATATGCCTGCACCCAAGGAGGGGTTCCACCGGAGGACCAAGATAAGGAAGGGGCTGAGGTAGGGGCTGGGACATCGGTGCCTTTTCGATTTTTTTCTTTCTTGCCCACATAGCAAAAGATGAGATTCTTTTCTTAAGTACACTGGCTCTGGGCTGCTTACTTCAGGCAGATTATGGGATAGGGGGGTGGGAAAACAGGGTATGAACCACGGCAGTGAGCTCTCAGATCTGGCCACAAGGGTTCCCTCTCCTCTGGTCTGTGTGTTGGACACGTGGACAGATTGGCATTGTCTTGTTACTCTTTCTTTAGGCCACCTGCTAGCCACACCCTTCTATTCAAGTCGTTCTTCAGCAAGAACAAAGTGCAATAGTTCAGATTTCGGCTTTCTTAGTTAAAAATCTCCAGTTGTGCCTTTGGGAGGGGAAGGTACTCCCAAGCCAGTTGATTGGGCTTGGACAGACACAAACAGCTTTAGTTTTGTATTTATGCACCATCTCTCTATTTTCTTCTATATATGGTTAATATTATTCTCTGCGTTACTGACTTTTCTGTTTAACGCTGAGCAGGTGACATTACTCATGAGTTATGTTGACAGTGGTGGTGGGGATGGGGTGGAAATTGTCTCACTTCTCCCAGTGGATTAATATAGGAAGAATGCTATGAGCATTTAATTGAGAGCCGTTGCCAGGAAGAGAAGGAAAAGAGTCCAAGAGACCCTGGGAACATCACTGTTTAAGAGAGGAGCACAAGAAGGAGGAAACTTGGAAAGATCTAGATTAGTGGGAAACTATCTTACAGAAGCCAAAGTAGAGTTTGGGCAAGGACCTTTGTCATCAAGAATGTCAGATAATCTGTAAGAACCAAGAAGGTATGCAAGTGGTCCAAGTGTCCATCGATAGATGACTGAATAGAGATGTGGTACATATGTGTGTGTGTATTCATATGTATATAAAATATGTATAAATTATAAGTATATAAAATATGTACACAATGGAATATTATTTGGCCATACAAAGAAGGAGATCTTGCCATTTGTGACAGCGTGGGTGGATCTGGAACATAATATTTTAAGTGAAATAAGTCAGACAAAGAAAGACAAATACCCTATGATTTCACTTATATGTGGAATCTAAAAAACAAACAAACAAATAAAAATCTAGAATCCTACTCACAAATACAGAGAGCAAACCGGTGATTGGTTGTCAGAGAGGAAGGGGGTCAGGGATGGGCAAAAGAGGTAAAGGGGATTGAGAGGTAGGAATTTCCATGTATACAATAAGTAAGCCATGGAGATAAAAAGCACAGCGTAGGGAATATAGGTAATAATATTGTAATAATTTTGTGTGGTAGAGACGGTGACTACAGATATCTTGGTGAGCATTGAGTCACGTAAAGAATTGTCAAATCACTATGTTGTACACCCGAAACTAATACAACATTGTATGTTAACTATACTTCAAAAAAAAAAAAAAGGAGTGTCAAATATCACGAGGAGGTCAAGTAGAATGAGATGAAGAGGTTGCTGAGAGAATCAGAAAGCCCTGGTGGAAAAGCAGAACAAGGTGTTACCACAGTGATGGAGAAGCTATAGCTCATAGACAGGCTGGGAATCAGGTGATGGAGAGGTGGATTAACACAGGGAGAATGTTATGAACATTTAATTGGGAGCCGTTGCCAGGAAGAGAAAGAACACAGTCCAACAGACCCTGGGAACATCACTGTTGAAGCGAGGAGCACAAGAAGGAGGAGACTTTTTGAGATCTAGATGAGTTGGGAAACCATCTTATGGAAGGTGAAATAGAGTTTATTGATCCCAGTCCATGGGGTTGCAGACCCAAATTAGACTTGAGAATTAGGCAATGTGAACCCGAATCCAGGTATGAGCTAAGAGATTACTCCATTACACCAGTGTGGACCGGGTGTCCTTACTGGGATAATGTCCATAAAAGGGTGCTCAAATCTTGTGGCTCAGGGTCATTTGCAAAACTGCCCTGCATAGCTGCAACTTGTTAATAGGCAGCTTTGGTTCTCAGGAATCACCCAGGTTTTCTCGAGTCACCCCAATTCTCTTGGGATAGTAACCTCAGCTCTAATCCCCTGAGAACAGTAATCTCCATGTGCTTGAAATAACAAAACTGTTTACTTGGTTAGTGTGTTTAACTCTGCGAATTAAAGAAATGATGAAATACACAAAATCTAGTGTATTCATATTCGTTCGTTAAGTTTTAAAGTGATCTCATACACATGAATGTAAAATTTGAAAGAAATTCAGCATATTATTTGATCAACCTCTCCTACCTCAGGACCCTTGCACTTGCCACTCTTCTGCTTAGAAATCTCTTACTTCCAATAGTCTCATGCCTTGCTTTACTCAATCCGCTGTCTTTACTCAAATATCAACTTATCGATAAAACTTCCTCCAATCACCTTTTAAAAACTTATACTTTATCCCTCCCAACCTCCGCTCAATTTTCTTCACAGCACTAGCCACCGTCTGCCATACTATATATTTTCATTATTTATTTGCCTTCGCTGTGCACGAGGTACTGTTCTAAGTGCTGTGAGATACCATGATAAGCAGGCAAAACAGACTTGCCCTTTTTGGAAGAATGGTTCTGGTTTATTGCTTGGGGTTGGAGTGAATCTAAACAGGCACAGCTGAGTAACGGATACTAACTGAAGGCACAATAAAAATGAACAGGACAAAATTGTCTAGAAGGACTTCAAGCATCTTACATGATTTTATTAAGTTACATTAAGCTATTACTGAGTCATTGATGTGATTTCTTAAGCTTTAGGATAGATGCATATGGTAAAAAAAAAAATTCAAATAGAACAAAACCATATAAATGCAAAGTCAGGTTTTTTCCACCCCAAACATCTTGTCCTTTTGACCTAACTCCCTCCACCAGTTTTTCTGCTTCCTTTCAGACATTTTTCATGCACATGCTCACATACAAGAATATATTTTTTAGGTAATTTGCAACATTATTATTAAGACTGCACTGCCTTGATTTTTGTCACTGAAGGTATTTTAGAGATGCTCCTATATAAATACATACAGGCATACCTACTTCTAGAAAAGCTTTTCTTTCAGTAGAGCATTACATGGGTTGCCACATTTAAAAAAAAATTTTTTTTAATGTTAATTTATTTTTGAGACAGAGAGAGACACAGCATGAGCAGGGAAGGGGCAGAGAGAGAGGGAGACACAGAATGTGAAGCAGGCTCCAGGCTCTGAGCTGTCAGCACAGAGCCCGACGCGGGGCTCGAACTCATGAACTATCAGATCATGACCTGAGCCGAAGTCGGATGCTTAACCGACTGAGCCACCCAGGCGCCCCATGGGTTGCCACATTTTAAAGGAGTAACCTATTGATGAGCCCAAACAATACCTCGATGAACATCCTTCTAGCACCTCTTTGTTATTTTGTCCGGTATAAATATACCTGTAGGGTCAGCTATTAGAAGCAGAATTGCTGATATGAGTGTCGAAGGGCACATGACACAAGAGTTGAAAGTTTTTCCTTCTCAAACTCTAGTTTGAATGAATTAAAACTTGGTTTTACTTCTAGCATTCCCACTGTGTTAGTCATACGCAGGGATTGACGCTTCATTCCTCCGGCCCAGTTTCCTATCCTGATGACGAAGATATTTAACAGCTATGCAAATAACATATCAGAGATGTAATTTATTAAAGTGGCACCAGAAAGTACCACTTACGCACTGGGAGATTTGACTTAATAATGCAATTCCACAAGCCTTTATCAAAGGCTCAATTCACGGGCCTGATTCATCCTTTTGTGCGCGTCTCGGTCCCGTGTGTGGTCCTTAGCCACCACAGAGGGGGGATGGAAGGCCCCTGTTGTACCTTACCATCTGAAACTGCAGCAGTGGCCACGCTTTGAGTGGCTCGGCTGTGGTTAGCAGGAGAGCTTTCTATGAACACATTGAGTGGGGGGAGGAAAACCCCTGCGTCCTAGGGCATCACGTAGCATCCAGCCCCTCCCAGAACATCTGGGCTCGCTCCGCCTCTGTCTGTAACCACGTGTCAGGTACACTGTAGGGATGGAACAGCCCATGTGGAAGTCCTTGCAGAGAATATTAGAGTCGGGGAGCCGACCTACAAGTTTCAGTCTCACGAGCAGCTCTTAGAACATCACAGGCTTAAGAGCAGCCTTGGGAGAAAAAGTGCCGATGAGGTCAAACTTATTATTATTATTATTATTTTTTGCAATCAGGTGGAAATATTATTATCAAAAAAAAATGCAGCAGCACATTTCTAATGGTGTGCTGCTAAGCCATTGCTCCGGAGGGGGAGCAAAAAGCCCTAATTTGTAGTGCTTGCCAATTCCTATGGCGTAAGTATTTCCACTGTGGCCAGTCTGGAAGGTATGCACAGGCTCATAAGCCAGTATGAACTGCCCCTGGCACACCACAGCACATTGCCTTTACACGGAAGTGAAAGAACGGTTCACGTCGCCAGACAGAAAGAACCCTTGTGTGCAGATTTTCACAACTGTATCAACATTGCCACTTGTCCAACTGATAGAGGTTAGGGATCATTTTACAACTAACAACAAAGAACATCAGTGTTCCAGTGGCCATCGCTGCTAACAAAACCCTAAAACATAATGGCCTCGAAAACCTGTTTCATTCAGGGGCGCCTGGGTGGCTCAGTCGGTTAAGCAGCCGACTTTGGCTCAGGTCATGATCTCGCGGTTGGTGAGTTGGAGCCCTGCGTCGGGCTCGGTGCTGACAGCTCAGAGCCTGGAGCCGCTTCAGATTCTGTGCCTCTCTCTGCCCCTCCCCCACTTGTACTCTGTCTCTCTCTCTCTCTCAAAAGTAAATAAACATTGAAAAAGAAATAAAGTCCAAAAACTGTTTTATTCAGTCAACAAGACTAAAAGGCAACTCAAGGAATGGGAGAAGAGATTTGCAAATACATGCTGGATAAAGACAGATACCACATGGTTTCACTCTTATGTGGACACTAAGAAACTTACCAGAAGACCATGGGGGAGGTGAAGGAAAAAAATGGTCAGAGAGGGAGGGAGCCAAACCATAATAGACTCTTAAAAACTGAGAACAAACTGAGGGTTGATGGGGGGTGGGAGGGAGGGGAGGGCGGGTGATGGGTATTGAGGAGGGCACCTGTTGGGATGAGCACTGGGTGTTGTATAGAAACCAATTTGACAATAAACTTCATATGAATAAAAATAAAGGGTTAGTATCCAAAAGCTATAAAGAACTTACCAAACTTAACCTCCAAAAAACAAATGATCGGGTGAAGAAATAGGCAAAAGACATGAACAAACAATTTTTCAAAGAATACATCCAGACGCACGAAAGGATGCTCGACATCACTCATCATCAGGGAAATACAAATCAAAGCCACAATGAGACACCACCTCCCACCTGTCAGAATGGCTAAAAGTAACAACTCAGGAACCAACAGATACTGGCCAGGACGTGGAGAAAGAGGAACGCTTTTGCATTGTTGCTGGGAATGCAAACTGGTGCAGAAACTCTGGAAAACAGATTGGAGGTTCCTCAAAAAATCAAAAATAGAACTACCCTACGACCAGCAATGGCACTACTAGGTATTTATCCAGAGGATACAGGAATGCTGATTTGAAGGGGCACACTGCCCCCCCCCCCATATTTATAGCAGCACTATCAACAGTAGCCAAAGTATGGGAAAAGCCCAAATGTCCATTGACTGACACACGGATAAAGCAAATGTGGTATATTTATACAATGGAATAGTACTCGGCAATCAAAAAGAAGGAAATTTTGCCCATTTGCAACAACGTGGATGGAACTAGAGTGTATTATGCTAAGCGAAATAAGTCAGTCAGAGAAAGACAAACATCATATGATTTTGCTCATATGTGGAATTTAAGAAACAAAACACATGAACACAGGTGAAGGGAAGGAAAAATAAGATAAAAGCAGAGACAAAGGCAAACCGTGAGAGACATACAGAGAACAAACTGAGGGTTGCTGGTGGGGTGTTGAGTGGGGGGATGGGCTAGATGGGAAGGGGATTAAGGAGGGCACTTTTTGTGATGAGCACTGGGTGTTGTATGTAAGTGATGAATCACTGGGTTCTACTCCTGAAACCATTATTGCAATATATGTCAACTAACGTGGACTTAAATAATAAACAAACAAAGAAACAAACAAACAAAAATACCTATTTTATAATGCTCACAGATTTTTGTGGATCAGGAATTTGGACAGGGGAGATTTGGGGATGGCTTACCTCTGTTATATTATTGGGACCTCAATTAGGAAGACTCCAAGGCTGGGTATGATAACTGGGGGAATGGGATCATCTGTCAGGCTTCCTCACACATCTGGTGGCCGACATTGGCTTTCCTCTGCTACTGCATCGGAGGCTGTTGGCCAGAGCATCTATTAATGGCCTCTCCATGTGGCTGCTTGAGCATTCTTGTAGATTGGCAGCTACGTTTTAAGAGCAAGCATTCCCAGAGAACTAGATGAAAGATGTATTGCTTTTTTTTTTAAGTTTATTTAGGGGCACCTGGGTGGCTCAGTCGTTTGAACAGATGACTTCAGCTCAGGGCATGATCTCTCAGTTCGTGAGTTCAAGCCCCACAACAGGCTCTGTGCTAACAACTCTGACCCTGGAGCCTGGAGCCTGCTTCAAATTCTGTGTCTCCCTCTCTCTCTGCTCCTCCCCTACTTGCCCTCTGTCTCTCTCTCAAAAATAAATAAGCATGAAAAGACTAAAAAAAAAAAGTTTATTTTGAGAGGCAGCTCACGTGGGGGAGGGGCAGAGAGAGAGAGAGAGAGAGAGAGAGAGAGAGAATCCCAAGCAGGCTTCATGCTGCCAGTGCAGAGTGTGATGCAGGGCTTGAACTCACAAAACTTTGAGATCATGACCTGAGCCAATATCAAGAGTTGGGCGCTTAACTGACTCAGCCACCCAGCTGCCCCAAAGCTGTAGTGCCTTTTATGATGTAGCCTTGTTTCATATTTGCTTATTTCTTCAAGGGAGTTTTTAAGACACAATGTCATTGCTAAAATTATAAGCCCATCAGGGTTCAAGGGGAGGGAATATAGATGCTACCTCTCAATAGGAGGAGTATCAAAGCCACATTTCAAGAAGAGTATGTGGAATGGGAGGTATTTTAATGGCTATTTTTGGAAAAATACAATGGGTCAGAATTGGCATTTAGGGAACTCTTCAGAGAAGTAGACTGGGAATTACTCCCACCCAGTTCTCCCAAATTCCCTTGAAGCTTGGATCCTTCAGGGAGACATCAAAAGCTCTGTTAACTATCCATTTTTTTGAGGTGTTCCAGACTCTATGTTCTAGACTCAATCACCAGAGAAGAGTGTGAGGGGACTCTTAGCTTAAGAAGCCAAAAGAATCATATTCATCTATCCAACAAAAATGTAGTGGCACCTGCTATGTGCCTGGCACCATTCTGGATACTTGGGAGAACAGACAGATATGGTCCTGCACTCCAGGTGATTGCCTCCTAATGAAGGAGGCAAACAACAAAGTAACAAATAAATACGCAAAATGTTGATAACTTGCAGCAAGTACTACAAGGACAATAAATAGGGTATGTGATTGAGAATGACTGGCAGGGCCCTTGCTTATGCTGGATAACCCAAGTCTAAAGTCCCCGAGGTAGGAAGGAGGGAAGTGTGTTTCAGAGGCACAGTGAGAAAGGGGAGTCAGATATGACCAAGGGGCTGGGTGGAGATAACACTGTGAAGCCATCAACCCAAAGATGACATTGACACTGTGGGGGAAGTAAAAGGTGACCCAGAGAGAGCGGACGGGTGTCAGGGATGGGGAGACCTGGTGCACAGAGGAACACCCTGTTTGGAAGTATGAAGGGGAAAGAAGAGGGAGGGAGGGACGGCAGTGATGGAAGAGGGGAACTAGAAACCACAACGACACAAATGCTACCGAAGGGAAGGCTTCCAGAATGCGAGAGCCGCCATCTGCCGAATCCCTCGCTCTCTGCCCCTCCCCCACTAGTGTGCGCACGCACCCTCTCTGTCTCAAAATAAACATTTTTTAAAGCTTTACATTTACATGAAACCAATTATTACTAAATGTGTCCCCCCAAATTCACCTGTTGAAATCCTAACCCCCACTGTGATGGTAGTGGGAGGCGGGATCGTTGAGGGATGATGAGGTCAGAAGGGTGGAGCCCTCATGAGTGAGATTGGTACCCTCCTACAAGGGACCCTAGAGAGCTCTTTCCCACTTTCCCCACCACATGGGAATACCACGAGAAGATGGCAGTCTGCAACCCGGAAGAGGGCTCTCTGCGCTGTCAGCACAGAGCCTGATGTGGGGCTCCATCCCATAACCGGGAGGTCGTGACCTGATGCTTAACTGACTGAGCCACCCAGGTGCCCCGCAAACGAAAAGTTTTGAGAAACGTAGCTCTAAAAACAAGTCTTTACGACCTATCCTTATAGAGCCTTGGCAAGCTAATGTGCATTATGACTTTTCCTCCTTGTTTAATCACAGAAAGCTTTCTTTATCTTTAAAATCTTTTAATTTCTCTTTTCAAAAATTGTAATTACATTTTAATTAACATTTATTTATTTCTCTTTTTATTTAAAATTTTAACTTTAATTGTATTTTGCAACCAAGACTAATGGAACAAGCTTTAGGAAATACTGAGTTGACTTTTACTTTTTGTCCTTAAGTTTTATGCGAGGAGGTCATGAGAAAAGCTTACTAAACGTGCATTTCTTTTTTTTTTTTTTTTACTATTTTCTTTTTTTCTTACTTTTTAAAATTTTAACCATGTTTGTTTGTTTGTTTTAATTTATATCCAAGTTGGTTAGCATATAGTGCAACAATGATTTCAGGAGTAGATTCCTTAAGCCCCTTACCCATTTAGCCCATTCCTCCCTCCCACAACCCCTCCAGCAACCCTCTGTTTGTTCTCTCTATATAGGAGTCTCTTATGTTTTGTCCCCCTCCCTGTTTTTATATTATTTTTGCTTCCCTTCCCTTAGGCTCATCTGTTTTGTATCTTTTTTTTTTTTTTAACGTTTATTTATTTTTGAGACAGAGAGAGACAGAGCATGAACGGGGGAGGGTCAGAGATAGAGGGAGACACAGAATCTGAAACAGGCTCCAGGCTCTGAGCCGTCAGCACAGAGCCCGACACGGGGTTCAAACTCCTGGACCGTGAGATCATGACCTGAGCTGAAGTCGGACGCTTAACCAACTGAGCCACCCAGGCGCCCCTGTTTTGTATCTTAAAGTCCTCATATGAGTGAAGTCATACGATATTTGTCTTTCTCTAATTCGCTAAATGTGCATTTCTTTATCCTTTGCAAAACGATAGTAAGCACATTATCAGTTAAGTTAGTCAATGTGCCTTATATAAAGAACTTTGTGATAAATTTCCTCTACAAATCAATACGAGGAAAAATAAATTGCTTCTCTGGATGAACTGGGGCAGTTAAAAATACCGATCTGTGAATCAAGGATGAATCACAGCATTGTAGATCTAAAAATGACCTGAAGTTAACCTTGTCAATCCCACTACTTTTACAGAGGAGAACACAGTCCCAGAGATGTTAAAGAACCTGCTGATGTCCTGGGCTCCTCAGCAGCAATCTCTCCGCCCAGCCAGTCCTCGGGTCATGCCCAGTGGGGACATGCTAGGAGATGTTTCTTCACCATACAGACCTCCCAGGAGTCTTTGGCAGTAACTCTTGTTCTCAACCACAGTAACCAATTTATCCTAACCTCCTGATAACATCTACTATACTTTCTTAAAATTATTGTTTTTTCTTCCTGTTTTTTAAAGAGTATGCTTTACTTGGCTTTTAGTTAACAGCTCCAGATACTCTTAGAAAGCATAATCATAACTATGTTAATTAAAAAAATGAGTGCATAGAGAAATTTACAAATTTCATGTGTCCAGAACCCAGAAAGTAATTTCCTGTATAAACCATGTTAAACACGATGGTTAGTTTCTACCACCAAAATCCTGAATCCGTAATGGAGTTGAAGTTTATCCACCTGTTCCCCCTTGGGCTGGTCCATTATTGCCCTATGAAGGGTTGCATGGTAAACCTTTATTCCCGCCTGTTAGGACTGAGACTTGTGAAGCAGCAGTGAGCACAACAGTGCCCTCTATGGGTCACACGCCGCAGGGCAAGCTGAGATCTGTACTTTCCTGCGGACCCTCCTTCACTTACATGGTTTTAAAGGCATGTTATTAATTTGTATAAAATAACCTGTTCTCCTATAAACCACCATTAAAACCCACAGTGTTTTGGTTTGGTATTTAAATGATATTTTTGGAGTGAAATAGTCTTTAGGGTTCTGACTACTGTACCCAGGGGCTGGTTATGTTAACCTAAAATATAGTCGTTACCCAGAAAAAAAAAAAAAAAAGAAAACTTTAGAAAGTAGCAGAAGAAGTATACAGTAAGAAAATCTCAACCTACATTAAATCAGACCAAAAAAGAGTGGAGAAAATGAGGAAGAAGCTCTACTTCTTGAGACAGTGACTATTTTCTATGGAAGGACGCCAATCACATGTTTAAGGATTGTATGACTCCCAAGAAGGAAAGTTAAAAGGATGCCACACCTAATACAGCCCTACTTTCACTGGGGACCCAGAGCCAAGAAATACTGACAGAAAACTAAAGACGAAGAGGCTATCTTAAAAGCGATTAAAGAAAAAAGACATATTGCTTTTAAAGAATTGATGGCAATACTTTTCGTGAGCAATAAAAGAAGTCAGAAAGCAGTGAACTTACTTCCTCAATGAATTAAGAAAGTCTAGATGTCTGTATCTAGCTAAAATACCCATAAAGTAGGAGTCTCAATAAAGATATAATCAAACACACACATACAAATGAGTTTTTTACTATCAGCCTTACAGATAACATAAACAGTAGATTAATACATATTTTGTGTGTTATATGTATTATATGCTGTATTCTTACAATAAAGTGAGATAGAGAAAAGATAATTTTCTTTTTACTAAGAAAATCATGAGGCAAAAATACATTTACAATGCTGTGCTGTATTTATTGGAAAAAAAAATCTGTGTGTAAGTGGGCTCACACAGTTCAAATCCATGTTGCTCAAGGGTCAACCATATTATGTCTGTTTTCTTTTAGTGGTTACACTAGAAATTACAGCATGCATTGTTACCTTACCAAGGTCTAATGTTAAATACTTTTCGTCTCCTTTTGGCTAATATAAGGACATTGGAATACTTTAAGTACATTCACACCCTTTCTGATTTACATACTATTTTCGTTGGGTGAGGAGGGTGGAGGCCTCTTTGGGAAGGTCTGGACTTTGGAGAACAGTAATTATTATACCATATGGGATGTGACCTTTCTGCGTGATTTCACAAAATCTTTAGCAATGACCTCAGAAATCCTGACATTCTTAGGTCATTCGATTTCCTATGGAAACCGCAGTAAGGCTGAGTTCATGTTCTGACTGATTTCACCTGATTCAGGGTCAACAGGCATGGACGAAGGAATACAAGTCTGACCGGTAAACGATTTTGGATAAGAAAGTGGGAAGTTGGCCTTCAGGGTGTCAGAGGTGGACAATGCCTGTTGATGGCCTCGTCCAGGGTCTAGTCATGGGAGAGGTTATTGAAAGGGTGTGGCAGAAGTTTCTGGAAGTGAGGAAGCAAAGACACAGAGGCAGAATTCATTCATAACAACCCTCATATTTTGATTAGCATTGCTTACTCCGTATGGCTTTCATTGTAATGAGCCAATCACTTTTGGGTGTATGTCTTCAATCTACTGCCTCTATATGACATCAAAATATCCAGATGAAAAGAGAAAAGTTGAGGACCACTCAGAAGGCGGTTTGAGTAACACCAAGCACGCAGCAGTGGGAAGATAAAATGTCACAGTGATTGATGAATCACCTTTATCCAGACATTTTGAAGCCAAGTAGGAACAGCCAGAAAATGGATATTGACAATTTCCTAGAGATGAAATTGAGTACTTGGAATAGGTCGTTGCATCTAGCCTGAGAGCCTACAGAAAATGGGGTCTCCATATTACCCAAAATTAAAGTTGGTCAGTAAGATGAAAGGCAAGAGCCTGGGAAGTCTGTCAAAGGAACGATTTTGAAAAGTTAGTAGCAGAAGATGAAAGACAATGTCACGAAGAAGATAAAACAGCCTTGGAAGTAAAACCTACATGGGAAGCAAAGGTCAAGAAATACAAGAAGATAAAGCTCAGGACGCTTTCGTGGTCCAGGCCTACAGGGAATATACTTCTGAGAATAAATGGAATGAGACATTAAAGAGGACCTTTACAAAGTTTAAAGCCTATTCTTCCTGTGGTCTAAGATCGGATTTAAATTTTGTTGGAGCAAGGTACAGATGAAGAATAAATCAAATTGAAGGGCACTACATAATATTCTTAATTAAGTAGAAGTCAGAATTTTTGATGATAGGAGTGGAGCGGTGAGGGAGCAGTTCTGTTGACCATGATCTGTAGACGCTATTTGACACTGATGTGCAAAGAATCACATGGGGATTTTTGTTGCAGATTCTGATTCAGCATGGCTGTTGTGGAGCCAGAGATTCTACATTTCTAAAAAGCTCTCCGGTGATGCTAGTGCAGCTTGTCCCTGGACCACACTGTGAGTGGCAGGCTGTAGAGTAGAGGCTTGCACACCTGGATTCCAAAGAAAGCTCCCCAGGTAGTACTGATATGCGGTGGGAGTTTGGAACTAAACCGATTGAAAGCCTTGGAGATTAATTAATACAGGAACAGGAGGAATCAGGAAGGAGAATCATAAAGCCTCTTCAAAGAAAATTACTATTTTTTCCCTAGCAGCATGTAGAAAAAAATATTGTAGATGATTGTATAAAATATCTAAGGCAGCCATCAGAAATTTGGAGAGGGGCTGGTATGTTTTTAGTAAACCATACAGCGTCTGTTTGGAAGATGTTAAAGGCCTGGAGTGGATAAAAAAGGAGAGATGGAATGAGTGAATCTGTAGACACGTTTACACTTTTGAAAGTCTTTAATTATACTTTTAATCTTTTGGATAATAAACGTGGCCGGTAACTCCTTGTGTTTAAAGAGCCAGGAATGGAGACAGAGAAGGAGAGAGAGAGAGAGTATCTGAGCTGATGTGTGTATGAGCATGCATGTAGTGAAAGTGTGTGTGTGTGTGTGTGTGTGTGTGTGTGTGTGCATTTAGTCAGAGAAGCCCTACTTTCACTGGGAACCCAGAGCCAAGAAATACTGACATCCTGCATGAGTGCTATGCCTTGTGTTACATTCAGGTGGTGAAAATATAATGCCCTTCACACATCTACTCTCGTCCAACTTTACCAGACTCTTATAATTTCTGTAGACTCCCTTTCCTCTTCAGGACTGAATGGGATTCAGTCTCTGCCACCTCCCATTTTGTTCCTTTTAGTGAAACGTAATTAGATGCAAATATAAATCACAACTATTGTCAGAATTCAAATGGGTTTTGATGAGAATTAATATTTTCCATTCATAGAAGTACTAATTCAGAACACACAATAAGGCAAAAATTCAAAATTAGGCAGAAACCACTCATTTCTCAAGCAGCAATAGCTATATTCTAGTCATCTTATAGAGATTAGAATTTTGCAATGGAGATATCAGGGCTTTATGCTATAAATGATGTCTTATCCTCTTTCCCAAATCTTACCCTTCATGATGACAATTGAATAAATGAATATGTGACAGAATTAATTGAATGCTATTATCTTCACTTTAGAGTTTTAATTTCAGATCTTGTGTCATTAACACAATTATCTAGGAGAGCATTATGTCAAACGAACACACAACTGTGATGTACTGTATATATTAATCAGAATTCTTGGTTTGCAAGCGACAAACTCAACTCATACTGATTCAGATCAAAGGAAAATGAATGTATTGGTTCATGTAACTGTAGAACTGAAGTGCACTTGAGGGACATTTGGACCCAAAGAGTTGATTATTCAATCTTTTTCTCTGTCTTCTTCTTCCGTTTCCTTTCAGTGTTGGCCTTATTTTTCCCATAGCAGACAGCTTTTTCCAATCAAGGAAGCTGTCTCAAAGCAGCTTGAATTTATAGATTTTAGGACTCAAGTTCCCTGAACAAGAAAAAGAAACTTTTTCCATATCCGCGGCAGAAAAATCCTTGGGAAGACTGTGCTTCAGCCTGGCTTACACGTCTTGTCTCTGAGACCATCATGATGGCCATAGAGCCGAGCCTTCTGATTGTCCTCGCTTGAGTCACATGGCCATCCCCGGCACTAAAGTGCGGTCAGCATGGTCCCCACCTCGACAACTTTGATTGTAAGGAGAACGTTTCTCCTGAAGGAAGGAGTGATAGGCAGGTTGATGATGTATTTCTACGCCATTATAAGCCTCGCTTGAATGGTAGGTAAGCTGAGACTCATGCGGGGGCTGCCGAGAACAGGAAGACAAGTACCTGGAAGGGGCTCAGGGAAGGTTAAAGGACAAGACATAGAAATAACAGAGGAGTCTCAAATTAACTATTAGTCATAGTAAGATTTCTGTGTATTGACAGCAGACTTCGGAAAAGCTATCAAGGCTGTAATGACCGTAATAGAAGAAAAAGGTTGTCTGGCTACAGTGGGCCTTCTTAGGAGACCTGACAAGCATAAAAGCATGTATTATTATTTTCTTAAATCTTTGTTTACTTATTTACAGGGAGAGAGAGAGAGCTGAGGAGGGGCAGAGAGAGAGGGAGAGAGAGAATCCTAAGCAGGCCCCCCTGCAGAGGAGGGCTCGATCTCATGAACCGTGAGATCATGACTAGAACCAAAATCAAGAGTCAGATGCTTAACGAACTGAGCCACCCAGGTGCCCCTAAAAGCATGTATCAGTGAATGCAGGAATAGTTCACAATGATGTGTGTTAGGAGATCTAAAATTAACCTCTGATATCTTTAAAGCATATTATCATGATTTTGTGTTTTGTCCGGAGCTCAGCTGAGCCGAAGGGTGTCAGAGTAGCCGACTAAAGCCACGAACACAAAAGCAACAGGGAAGCCTTTAATCGCTTATTGTGACAGCGTGAGCAAGAGGCCTAACTCAGGAAAACTCCAGCTCCCTTTGTTCCCCTTTCCCATGGAGTGATGCTCCTGGCAAGGTTCAAGTGGATCGAGCAGACATGGGGACCGTCTCACTGTTGAGGGAGGGAACACAGGCTCTTGCAGTGAAAAAAAAATTTTTTTTTAATGTTTATTTATTTTTGAGAGAGAGAGAGACACAGCACGAACAGGAGAGGGGCAGAGAGAGAGAGAGGGAGACGCAGAATCTGGAGCAGGCTCAAGGCTCCGAGCTGTCAGCACAGAGCCCGACGCGGGGCTTGAACTCACAAACTTCGAGATCACAACGTGCAAGGCTCTTGCAGTTTAATGGCTCCTATGGTTTTATGGATCATATATAAACGTGACCTGTCTCATGTTTAATCTAGGGGCTGGAAGGAGGGAAGGAGGGAGGGCTAGAAGTGGAAAGATGTCTTCAAGGTTTCCAATAAGGAGACCTCCAAATCAAGGTGCCAGGGCTAGGAATGCAGGTTTGTTAAAGAGTGTGGTCAGCCTTAACTGTAGCTTTCAGGACAGCTGGCAATGTACTGTGTGGGTGAGGCACTTCCTTCCAAGAGGCTGCCAGGTAAAGCCTTTGTAACTGCTTGTGGCTGGGCCTGAAAAATCACACAGAGCTTTTAAACTTTTTTTAAAGTTTGTTTGTTTGAAGAGCGTGTGTGTCAATGGAGTACTACGTGGCAATGAGAAAGAATGAAACATGGCCCTTTGTAGCAACGTGGATGGAACTGGAGAGTGTGATGCTAAGTGAAATAAGCCATACAGAGAAAGACAGATACCATATGTTTTCACTCTTATGTGGATCCTGAGAAACTTAACAGAAACCCATGGGGGAGGGGAAGGAAAAAAAAAAAGAGGTTAGAGTGGGAGAGAGCCAAAGCATCAGAGACTCTTAAAAACTGAGAACAAACTGAGGGTTGATGGGGGGTGGGAGGGAGGGGAGGGTGGGTGATGGGTATTGAGGAGGGCACCTGTTGGGATGAGCACTGGGTGTTGTATGGAAACCAATTTGACAATACATTTCATATATTGAAAAAAAAGTGTGTGTGTGTGTGTGTGTGTGTGTGCGCGCGCGTGCGCGTGCACACAAGCAGGGGAGGGTCAGAGAGAGAGAGTGGGGAAAGAGAGAGAATCCCAAACAGGCTCTACAGTGTCAGCATGGAGCCTGACAAGGGGCTCAATCTCACCAACCTGAGCTGAAATCAAGAGCTGGATTCTTCACCTACTGAGCCACCCAGGAGCCCCAATCACATATAGGTGTCTAGCCAGGAGCCCAACTCCTCAAATTTGTTTCTATTAGCTCATATCAAGGGTAGAGTTTTGGTAGCATTTTAACATAAGATGACACAACATAAAAGACGTATTTTTTCCCGTGGCTCATTCTTATCATGGTAGGGAAATGAAGTAGGAATTGACAATAAATGGGGTATTGTTATTTCTATAGCTCCTGGTCCCAGGGGGGTTTTGTGCTCCACAGAATAACAAGAATTCAAAGACCTGCAGGATTAAAAGGACCTATAGATTTCATTTTACACTGACTTTTGATACTTATCCATTATTCATCCCCAAGTGGTCATCCTGCCTATGATTACATCCCAGTGACAAGAATCTTGTACTTTAAAAAAAATGTTTATTTGTCTATTTAGAGAGAGAGCACCAGCATGTACAATCAAGGGGAGGGGCAGAGAGAGAGGAGAGAGAGAATCCCAAGCAGGCTCTCTGCTCATAGCACAGAGCCCCACATGGGGCTTGATCCCATGAACCGTGAGATCATGACTTGAGCCAAAGTCAAGAGTCAGACGCTTAACTGAGCTAAACAGGTGCCTCAAGAATCTTGTATTTTTAAGGTAAATCATAACATTTCCTCAGACTTTGATGGCCAGAAAATTCTTTATGAGACAAATTTGTCTGGCTCTTCACCCACTGATCTTGGGATCCTGTGGAACAACTATGTTCTCTTTTTCAACAGGCTATTCTTCAGATGTTTGGAGATAATGGTCACCTATCTTCCAGACTAGTCTTTCCAGAGCAAACATCCTTCATCACTTCATCATCCTTGTACGATATGGTTTTGAGAACCTTCTCTCTGCCCATCTCCTCTGAGCAACCTTGCCTGCCTGGGGTTCCTATAGAACCATTATAGTGCCTACAACCATTCAAACAGCGTAGAGAACAGCCCCTATCTCTCTTGTTTTAGGTTTGGTAGTTCTGTTAATGTAGCCAAAGACCAAGGTCCCTCTTAGGAATTGTTCTATCACCCTGTTAACACACATTGAACTTGCGAGAAAACTTCCAAGTTGTTTCATGCAAAGTTTACATCTCCTTTATTTCTACTTGTTCAGTTGCTTTGGGACTCAATTTTTTAGTGCAAAAAATGCAACCTAATATATTTCTCAATTTGACATTTATAATACGATCCCTCTGTCTTAATAGCACAGTAAACAAGCAGTAAAGAATAATGGCTAACACATAGATTCTTTAAAAAAACCTATATATTTTAAAATAAACCTGATGCAAAAGAAGCTGCAAAGCAAATGTTTGCTCAATGAGTTATAAGGGAAACAATCAGGTCAAAAAATAGAACTTTGCCAGTCACGCCAGAAGCCCCTCCAATGCGGCTGATTCAAGTCTCAACACCTGTCTCCCCTAATCAGATATGACTATATAAATATGGTAATACAAATGAATCTCGTAGTCAATTTTTTGTGTCATTTAAATATTTCCAATATAGGGGCGCCTGGGTGGCGCAGTCGGTTAAGCGTCCGACTTCAGCCAGGTCACGATCTCGCGGTCCGTGAGTTCGAGCCCCGCGTGAGGCTCTGGGCTGACGGCTCAGAGCCTGGAGCCTGTTTCCGATTCTGTGTCTCCTTCTCTCTCTGCCCCTCCCCCGTTCATGCTCTGTCTCTCTCTGTCCCAAAAATAAATAAACGTTGAAAAAAAATTTTTTAAATATTTTCAATATACAGATACATCAGTAGACACTATTGTTTTCCCATTTAAAGAAGTTATGACTAAGTCTCTCTTAATCTCTAGTTCTCCCACCCCCAACCCCCATCTCTTTACTTCTCTTAAAAGTTACCTGTTGCATTTGACCTGAAGAGTCACCTACAGTGGAATTTTTTACAGCACGATCATGGTACAATTTAACGTGTTCCTTTGCCCTTTGTATTTCCTGCCAGTTGGTGGTTAGATCTAAAGTCTTGATCAGACTCATGTTTAATCCTTCTGGCAAGACCGTAAGTGGTGGTGTGTTTGTTTTTCCTTCCAGCTTGAGATATAATTGACACATAACATTGTATAAGTGTCAGGTGTACAATATGTTTTTTCCCCATAAATTAAAAACATTTTTTGGGGCGCCTGGGTGGCGCAGTCGGTTAAGCGTCCGACTTCAGCCAGGTCACGATCTCGCGGTCCGTGAGTTCGAGCCCCGCGTCGGGCTCTGTGCTGACTGCTCAGAGCCTGGAGCCTGTTTCCGATTCTGTGTCTCCCTCTCTCTCTGCCCCTCCCCCATTCATGCTCTGTCTCTCTCTGTCCCAAAAATAAATAAACGTTGAAAAAAAAATTAAAAAAAAAAAAAAAGAAAAAAAAACATTTTTTATTTGAGTATAATTGACACAAAATGTTATATTAGTTTTCGGTGTACAACATAGTGATTCGACTTCTCTGTACGTTATGCTGTGCTCACCTTAAGTGTAGCTACCATCTGTCATAAGGTGCACAATGTGTTACTTGGATACACTTATAAGTTGCAAGATAATTATCACCATAGCTTTAACTAATAACCTGCTTCGTGTCCCATAATTACTATTTGTGTGTGTGTGTGTGTGTGTGTGTGTGTGTGTGTGTGGTGAGAATACTTAAGATCTACTTTGGTAGCAATTTTTAAGTATATTATAGGTTGCATTAACTGTAACAACTATCCTCTACAAAAGATCCCAAGAAAATTTTCATATTATAACTGCAGTCTTTGGGTGGCATTGTGTTCTATCATGAGGAGGCATGTTATGTGCAGTCATTTCTTTTTTGGGATGGTACAAGTTTTGATGATGCCCAACGCACAGATCCATTAATTTACTGGGATTTGGAGACAGTGTTCTTTCTATCACTCTTTGCAAATTATTTATTGTAGAACTCTTCATAAAGGGACATTTTACTCATTTACAATTTGCTTATTGAGTGATAATTCATGTAGAAAGGATGAATGTTTTTTATTTCCTTTCGTCTATTGGCTTTGAAGATGATAAATTGGTTTCCTATCATTCTTTGAAGGTAAACAATTAGATTTTTAAAGTATTATGAGCCTGTTGGTTTAATGGACTTAATCAATTGCAGTGATCCATTTAAAACTCAAACTGTTTCTCTTTGGCTGGCAAGAGCCTCTTCAGGTTGGTCTCTAAGTATTTTTGACATGGCCCTTGTGGTCTTTGATAGCTTCCTTGCTATCTGGTATTCTAGGTGCATCTTGTTTTCATTTCCTACCCTAGACCTAGAATCAGCCATTTCCCCCCAACAAATTCTAGGTTCTTTCTTAAGACCGTAATCTAGGTACTGTGGGATAAACGATGATGCATGAAATAACTAACTCACAAGTCAAAATGAAGACAGATCATCCAAGAGAACTCCTTTCTGTTAAAGTTTATATCAATTTCCAGCCTCTGTTGGATTCACTGAATATATAAAGGATGAACTGGAGATGGTGATTATGAGCTGAAGATTACTTCCATGTCACCAAGAAGCTACCCATTTAAAATGAAATCAAAACAAAAGTAATTACACACTTCAGAAATGTTTGTCCTTTATTCATTCATTAATTCAATGGGCATTTATTAGCCACCTACTGTGTGCCAACGGCTCGGGAGAGAGTACTAATCCTGAAAATATATCTATGAGGTCTCTGGCATGTACAAAGTAATCGAAGCTATAACAGTGTTCAGAGAGAGTTTCTAGATCAAGAAGAGAAGGGATGCGAGCTTCAAAGACATCAACACTTTGAGAAGGAGCAGTGTAGGAGGAACTGACAAAGAAGACTAAAAGTCTTAGCCTGAGAGGAGGGAAGAGGAGAGCAGAGCGCCATAGAAGCCCGGTGGAGAGAATTTTCCCGGTGAGTGTCAAATTCTGCTGAGTTCAGTCAAGATGAGAATGAAAAAGTGTCCACTATATTTAGCAGTAAGATCACTGGCAGCTTTGGTTGAATGAACCTGTCTTGTGGGGAGACTCCAGCATCTAGAGTTTAACACATTTCACAGATGGTATGAGAGCCACTGCTCTAGCCTTTGCACATGATCTCTCCTTTGGAGTCTGCCCAGACATTTGGTTTACTATTTCTTGGACCACCTCTTGCTATCCCCACCACAAGTGAGTCCCCTATCTGAGGCCGATTCAGGTTTCCTGATGTTATATCTGAGTCAGCATTCCAAGGTTGACTTGGCAGGGAGTAAAAACCAGATACAGGAAGAAGTTAAGGATACCCTAGGATCCAGCTACATTGACCAAGTAGACGGCGATGCCTTTTACCAAAATTCAAAAAATAGATTTAAATAAAAAAGAGTGGTCTGACAAGAACACAGAGAAGGGCTATGGTGCTCAAACTTTAGAAACAGGTAAATTGAAGAGTAAGTGTTTTCTAATATTTTTCCTGGGTAGAGGAAGGAAATCATGATAAGTGGACGGATCTATTCTGTGAAGGCAGGATCATCCCTGTGATGAGAAGGATGATGTATTGGGCACCGATAATTTGCAACTATCATATACTTTCATATACTACACACTTTTGCTTGTATTCTACGTTTACCAAGTAATATTCTAATGGTTCAATTTACTTTTTTTATAATTAAAGCAACATTGGGGCACCTGGGTGGCTCAGTCAGTTAAGCATCCAAATCTTGACTTTGGCTCAGGTCACTATCTCACGGGTTCATGAGTTTGAGCCCTGCATCAGGCTCTGCACTGACAGGAGCTCTCTTTGTCCTGCCTCCTTCAAAAATAAATAAATAAGTAAATACTTAAAAAAAAAAAGGCAACATTTTCTCATGCTAGAGAACTTGAAAAATAGGAAAAAGTATAGGGAAAAGAAAACAAAACACCATGTAGCACATAACCCAAATAAAATGGTAGTATATTACTTTTGAGTGTTTTGATAATATACTTAATGATATTTGCATATACATATAAAATTATCCTTCAGATAATATATGTTGGTGACTGCAAAATATTCTCTTTTGGATATTTAGATAATTTCAACAATCTATCATTGTAAATGACATTGATAATGAGCATTCGTGCCACAAATATTTGTCTGCTTTTGAGGCTGTTTACTTAATACTTAATAAAAGCTTAAGTACTTGGTCAAAGGACATTAATATTTTTTAACTCTTTATTGCATATTTCCAAATTGCCTTCCAGAAATATTGTATCAATTTAATTCTCAATAACAGTCCTTGAAAATGACAATTCTCCAGCATCCTTGCTAAGAAGACATTATTACCTGGTTTTAAGATATTGGCAATTTGGGGAGAAAAGATATCCTATTATTTTAATTTGCATTTGTTTTTGCTAAACAGTAATTTTGAAAATTACTCCTGTGTTTATAGTCATTTTTATTTTCTTTACTGCAAATTACATGTTTATGCTTTATGCCTGTCTTTCTGTATAGGCTTTAGTATCACCCGTGCTGATTTATTTCATAGCATTTGTATATTAAAAATATTAATCCTTTGCCCGCCATATTAACTGCCAGTATTTTTCTTGCTTGTTGATTATTGTTTAATTTGTCATTCGTTTACATCAGGTTTCGAAATTTTTATACGATGAGTCCATCATTTTTTTTTCTTTGTATCACAGGGTTTTAAGCTTAGAAAAAAAATTTCCTCTTTACAAATAGGATACATATTTACCTACCCTTTCTTGTCATTATTTTTACATTTTAACATTTATCCTGTTTCGTCTACAACTCATTTTGGTGTGCCTTGTAAAGTTATGGCCATTATTTGTTTGCAATCACCTGTTTTTGCAGGCCATTTACTAAATACATCCTCCCCAGACTGTGTGACTGTGGCATTGAAAGGAACGACACGGAATGCCATTTAGGAGAGCAAAACCAAAGAACAGACACCATCTAGAGAGAAGGCCAGGTGAGAAAGTATGGACATGAACGCCCACATACAAGTGGGTTGGCACGAATTACACAGAGTCACCAAACCTTCTCGAGATCAGCAACTACATGGAAATGGAGGGAAAGCAGAGGGATTTCTGGCATATCTGAGAGCCAAACCCCTCAAAATTCCCAACACATTTTCACAGGAAAGTGTAACTGGTCTGAGAACAGAAAAACTTGGACAGAATTTTGTAACCTTCAGTTTACAGGTGAGTGCTAAAGTGGACAGGACCCTGGGAACCCTCAAAACTAACAAACCACACTCCCTTGCAGAACAAAGTTATGGACCGAGGAGAAACCGCTAGGAGCAAAATCTAAACCGAGCAGGATGGGAACAATCAGTGCCAAAGAAAGAGCTTATTCTAGATCTGGTTCCCCCTGAAAACAAAGCCTGGAATAAGGGCTTGTGAGCAGATGGCTTATTTAGGCTGGGATCCAGGGACCAGGAGGGTGGCCCTGATGATGTGAAAGAGGGAAATGCAATGTAAGGATGTCTCTTCTTCTTGCTCACCCCATGGGAAACTGGAACTCAATTCCACCAGAAAACACTGAGGAGATTCTTGTGATTTGCTATGTGGCCTATGATATATGATCAATTTTCAAAAATGTTTCCTGTGTACTCTAGAGATATTTGGAGTGATAATTTATTTCTCAAGATTCTTCTGTTAATTTGTTGTAAGCATGTTTAACAACTGCCATTACAGGATTATTTGGTCAGATTGATTTTTTTCCATAAAGCCTGATTGAGAATCCTGGAAACAAGTTCCAGAGTAGATTTGTCTTGGCTGCTGGGAGAGGGGTGGGGTGGCTAGGGATGGGAGGCCGGAGTTAGAGAGATTGTTGGATACCACATTCGCTCTCTGGTAATTTTTTTTTTTAATTTTTTTTTTTAACGTTTATTTATTTTTGAGACAGAGAGAGACAGAGCGTGAACAGGGGAGGGGCAGAGAGAGAGGGAGACACAGAATCTGAAACAGGCTCCAGGCTCTGAGCTGTCAGCACAGAGCCCGACGCGGGGCTCGAACTCACAGACCGTGAGATCATGACCTGAGCTGAAGTCAGACGCTTAACTGACCGAGCCACCCAGGCGCCCCCGCTCTCTGGTAATTAAAGCAAGCAAAGGTTAATGGTTCAAATAAGACAATTGAAAAAGAAGGAGATATATAATAGATATATTACATAGATCTCTCTCTATATATATAGACAGATAAATTCAGTGTATTGTGTGTTAAATTAAAAATTGATGACAAATGTTCCCAGTATTGGCTTTTTTTTCAATGTACTTTAATGGATGTTCAGGTTTGGGGAGTGAAATAAATGTTGCCTATGAAATCACAACTGCCTAATACTACACTTGATCTTAGCCAAAAGGCCGAGAAGTGATCGCACAACTGCCTAATAAAGTACTGATTATTGATTAGGTTGCCAAGGGTGTCGGTGCCAAGAAAGATTTGCCTTGGACTTACTATTGCACGTGACAGCCAGCTACAGATGCAGATACAGATATAGATGTGCAGATATGATTATTATGTATATATGTAAATTACATAATATGTGTTATAAGTATATATGTGTGTTTTGTAATCTGGATTATTGTGTATATGTATATATGATTGTCATATTATTCTGGTTAGTCATCATGCCCAAATACAGATGTTGTGAACTAGTTATCACAGACACAGTCTTACAATCACCCTCAATCACCCTCGAGCTCTGGACACCATTTGGAAGGTTCCCCTCCCTTATTATTACCATATAGATGGCCATGCAAGGGAGCCATCCTCTTGTTTATTTTTGTTTCTATCTCTTTATTAAATTTTTTTAAACATGTGTTTATTGTTGAGAGACAGAGAGAGACAGAGAATGAGCAGGGGAGGGGCAGAGAGAGGGAGACACAGAATCTAAAGCAGGCTCCAGGCTCTGAGCTGTCAGTACAGAGCCTGACGTGGGCCTCGAACCCACAGACCGCAAGATCATGACCTGAGCCATAGTCAGACGTTTAACCGTCTGAGCCACCCAGGCACCCCATGTTTCTATCTCTTTCTTATATGAGTACTCTGCTGTGGAAACCCCAACACAGAAGGTTCTCGAGACATGGTTACAGATAATATTTAAAATTGTGCTGACAAAGAACAAACTGTTGGTCACCAAAGGGGAGGTGGGTGGGGAGGGGTAAAATAGGTGATGGGAACTGTTGAATCACTATATTGTACACCTTAAACTAATGCAACACCGCATGTTAACTATGCTGGAATTTAAGATAAAATAAAATTTATTTATCTTATTAAAAAAAAATTTTTTTTTAAATGTTTATTTAGCTTTGAGAGAGACACAGTCGAGCAAGGGAGGAGCAGAGAGAGAGGGAGTCACAGAATCTGAAGCAGGCTCCAGGCTCCCAGCTGTCAGCACAGAGCCTGACGCGGGGCTTGAACTCACAAACTGTGAGATCATGATCTGGGCCGAAGTCAGACGCTCAACCAACTGAGCCACCCAGGTGCCCCAAGATAAAATCAAATTTAAGAAATAGAATAAAATAAAATTGTATTTATAATGGACAAATATAGCACAGTCACAAAATCCTCTTGCAATGCAAGATGCATGCTTTCTACACACTAATTTAATTTTCAGTCCTTTTGGTGTAGTTTTTCCTTAGTTATACTCATTTCAGCTGGACATAGGGTTGGCTTTTGCCATGAGTGGTCATGGAAACGTAAGGTAGTGTAGTCGTTTTCCAATCTCTTATTCATAAAAGATGCCTTTTAGAATCTCCCATAGTTCAAGTGAAGTAAAGCCAGTCGATTGGATGTGCTTTCATGGGTAACTCTTCCCCTCCTCATTGTGCTTAGGTCTTAAGCATTCAAACCCCATCAACTATTGTTTCGGTAAGAATGGCAGAGGGACTGATTGAGGAGTTGACTGCCTCTGGGCAAGAAGATGAATAGTTCAGTAACAAGGACTTAGATGGATGGGTTTGGTACAATCTTTACACAATAATCGGAACATTATTTGGGCTTAAAATAAAGATCATAAATGAAAATTTAGAGAGGCTTTGAAAGAAGCCGGCCCTGTATGGCAGAGACCTCAATGCCTGAGTAATAGTAATAGTTTTTATTGGTTCCCGTACAAGCAGATAGCACTGAATTATACTGGGCTTTCAGCCCTATAAGCCTCCATAACCTCAGGCACATAGTTCTCCCGAGTCATTCTCTCCCCTGTGAAGAGGAAATCCGAAATCTCCATCATGGCTCACACGTTTTTGGTTACTCTGAAAGACTGGGTGTGGTACCCAAAACATTTTTCAGAAAGGCCACAGAGGTCTTCGATGAATTAAAAGAATCAGGAAGTGAGAACCCTTTCTTGTCCTCATACCCAGGATTTAGCGGCAGGCTGGGCCAAAACAACAACAACAACAACAACAACAACAACAACAACAAACAAAAACCCACGGACCCCCAAGTATGGCGTGGTCTCCAAAAATGAATCCGTGGATAATTTTGCTGAGAGAATAGGCATTCTGAGCCAGTGTTTGGGAAGATGTCCAAAAATAATAATAGCAACATCAAGGATACTAAGTTAGCATTTATTAAGCACATTCCAGGTGCTGGGTGCTTCACAGAAACCATCTCTAATACTCCCAACAAGAAGTACATTAGTTTTCATTAATACTTTCTAGACACAGAAACAAACTCAGGAGGTTAAACAAATTTTCCAAAATCAGAGTGCTGATGGGGATGCTAAGCCAAGTGTTTCTGGCATGAAAGCTCACGTTCTTAACTGCTCAGGTCCTTAAAAAAATACTGGCCTCTACTTGCTGAATTAATATCAATTACCTCACATATGAGCATTGCTGATTGCGCAAAGCAGAATTAGCTAGATCCCCACTTTACAGATGGTGAAATAAAGGCTCAGAAAGGATTAATCGTTTGCCCAAAGTCACACAGCTAGTAATTTGGAGGATTTGAATTCAACCCCAGGTCTGTAGGCTCTCAGAGTCATACATTTCCCACCAAGCCACACTGACTTCTGGGGCCAAGAACTTTCCTGGGTATGAAGAGAAGTGTGCTGAGTGAGGGCAGCATTTCCCTGATCTTCCAGATGGAGCTGGAATTAAATGTCAACTTTATTTATCTAGGAAAATTTATACAAAAAAAAAAAAAGAAGGAAAGAAAGAAAAAAATGTAGCATATGTCCTTGGAAATAGAAAGACTTGGGCTTAATGTATCCCTTGTGAGCGCAGAATTTATCAGCCAAGACAGATGGCTGGCCTTGTGGAGTCAGAGAGTGCAGGGAATTTTGAAAGCCCAGCATCATTCAAGGCATGGGAAGTCAATTCTAGGAGCAAAATTTCACAGTTTGTGAACACTTGGAGGAGTGATGGAGAAGTCAACTGACTTTCAGAAACATCAGGTAGCTGTGTGATTTCAAGATGTTGAAATCCTGTATCGTGTCCTGTATTCCTGATATGAGCTCATTGCATTTCAGTGAAATTGTAGGGTGGTCTTTGGGTTTGCTGCTTGACCAGGTGTGGGCACTCTGTCTGCATCAGAAGCCCGACTTCTCTCCCAAAGACAGTTATTTCTGTCTGGGAATAACTTGTGGCATTCTGATTACACCACAGAGAAACGGTCAGGATAAAGGGAGGGTAAAATAGATCCTTCAGAGCAGAAGCAACTTTGTGAAAGGAAGACATTTTCCTAAATGTATGACCTCTTTTCCAACAAGCACTGAAAGAACTCTGATCCTTATGCCTACCTTTCCATTGTTTGCTGTTCAGGAAGATAGCAAGCAGTGCACTGGGAGAAATCACTGTTACTTAGCTCATCACCTGGAAGTTAACTAAGAAGTCAAGGCAAGTGGGTGCCATTTTGTGGGCATTCTGGAATTTTGAGGGTGCCACAGGGTATACAGAGCCTGGTCAAAGTTCAGGATACGAGCAGAAGACAGAGATGGGCTAATGAGTGATGGGCATAATTTAAAAACAGGATTTCTTGTTTTTTGCTACAGTTGATAAGCTCTTTTTATAATTTGGAAATTAATCCCTTATCAGATATATGGTTTGCAACTATTCTCCCATTCTGTAGGTTATCTTTTCACTTTGTTGGTTGTTTCCTTTGCCGTGCAGAAGCTTCTTAGTTTGATGTAGTCCCATTTGTTTATTTTTTTGTTGCCTGTACCTTTGGTGTCATATTCATGAAATCATTGCCAAGACCAGTGTCATGAAGCTTTCCCCCATGTTTTCTTTCAAGAGTTTTATAGTTTCAGATTTCATGTTGAAGTCTTTAATCCATTTGAGTTGACTTTTGTGTATGGTGTAAGATACAGGTCCAACTTCATTCTGTTTTTCCAACACCTTTGTTTGTTGAAGAGAGAATTCTTCCCCATTGTGTATTTTTGGCACCATTGATGAAAATTACTTGACCATATGTATGGGTTTATTTCTGGGCTCTCTATTCTGTTGCATAGGAATAAACGTTAACTAAGAAGGGGAAATATTTATATACTAAAGAGTAGAAATTACTGATGAAAGAAATTAAATGAGGGAGAGACAAATGGAAAACCATCTTGTGTTCATGGACTGGAACAGTTAGTACTGTTAATGTGTCCTTACCACCCAAAGTTATCCACAGATTCAATGCAATCCCTATCAAAATTCAAAGACATCTTTTACAGAAATAGAAAAACAATTTTATGATTTATATGGAACCACAAAAGACCACAAATAGCCTTCTTTCTTAGGAATGAAAGAAGAACAAAGCTGGAGACATCACACTCCTGATTTCAAAGTATATTATGAAGCTATAGTCATCAATATAGTGTGGTACTGTCATGAATACGGACATATCGACCAATGGAAAGCCATTTTCTGTTAATGGAGTCAGCTAGAAGAAGCTCACACCAGTTCCACTTACCTCCCAGTCATCAGAACTTTGTTACATGAGTACACCAGGTTGTCATGAAGGCTGGAAAATGTGACCTTGATTTTGAGGAAAGAGAGAATGGTTACTAGGGGAAAACTAGCAATCTCTGGCTTATAAGACCATCAGATAATGGGAAATTATCTGATTTAAGTAACTGATATTCTAAACAAATCGTATCTTTGATTCTTCTAACTGCACCTCCCATAGGTGTGTTTCCTTGTCCAGGAAATAAATGGTGATTAGTATTTATGAGATGTCTGTTACAGCATCTGGTACATAGAAGCGGTCAACAATGAAGGGTCTCTTTCTTCTCCCCTTTCGAGGAAGTACATAACTCTCAAAATTCTATGAGGACACTGTATTGTACAGCTAGCTGAAGGCTTAGAACCCAGATTTATTCATGGGAATTTCATCTTCTGGCTGGACATACACACTGAGAGGCAGCAGCTGGAAAGCTTACAATAAATGATTTTGAAAGCTTCTCTCTGAGCATACAGAGCTCACAGAGATTAAAAGTAAAAGCCATAAGGCAGCAGGATGTATAGTATATCCAAAGCCTGGTAATCGAGTTAGAAAAGTATGTTTCTTCTAACATACTGGGTTGGAATCAGAAACTCCTAGAGTTGATTAGTTGAGGCTCAATCAGGCATTAATGCCTATATAACAGAGATACCTACCCAGAAGATTAAAAATAAATAAAGGGAGCATTGAGACTTTCTACACCATGAAAATGGAATTTAAAGGTCATTTGTCATTTCCCTGTTATTTTGTAGTCCCCATGAGCAAGCCAAGGCCTCCACTCTGTGCAGCAGATGGGCCATCCTCTTACCTGTGTCTTCAGTGGCTCACTCCTTAGGCTTTGTTTCAAGGAGGGATTGGGGAAATCCTAGAGTCATGGGTTTTATAACTATTGCCTCTAGACACATATCAAAACAGGGCTTTTCAGCTTTAGAAGGTGCTATTGTATATTTCTCCTAGAAATCCACTCCTTTCTTTGACTTGCCCAAAGACACACAATGCCCAGGTCACCCTCCCCGACCCTCCCAGAGAAGTGTATGTGAACACGTGTGTGTATGTGTATGTGAGAGTGTGTGTGAGTGTGTGTGTGTGTGTGTGTTTGCAATGCCTTTGGAGTTCGAATGAAGCAAACTCCTGGTCTGGCTTTATCATACAGATAAAGTCATGCTTGATTTTTTTGAACAACCTTTTTAAATGTAAATTCATTTGTTTGCTATTCTGAAGTCAAATAAGGCTGGAAAGAACAATGTTTTATTTACATTCCAGCTCCTCTACTTTCTAGCTTTCTAAACTTGGACAAATGATGTCCAAATGCTTCTCTGTGTCACAGTCCTGCATTCAAACCCTGCCAGCAGAATGAAAGTGACATTAAAGTACACATTAAAGTATCCCTCTTTTGACTAGTGATGTACCCTGATAGTAATAAATGGAAATAATCATTCTGTTTCATGGGATTATTAAGATTAAAAAATGTATGTACCCAAAGCGCCTGGTCCTGAGTATGGCTTAGTTAGTGCTTAATGATGACTGCCATTATTATTTGGGAGTATAACGCTGTGTCGATTAAAAACATAGCTTAAATGCAGTTTTATATCTCACCTTTCAGAAACTATGATTACCTATTGCCATCAGGAAGGTATCAGCAGAATCCGCCCTCACTCTGTATCTGTGACCACTATACATGGACGCATTCCATCAGCATTTCAATGAAACTGCTCTTGTCAAAGCAATGACTTCCATGTTGCCAAACCAAGGGCACATTCTCAGTCAGTCCTCACCCTCCATGACTTATCAACACCATTGAAAGCATCCTTCCCCAAATGCTTTCTTCACCTGGTGTTCAGGATACCCCACTTTCGTGAGTTTTCTCCTACCTCCTTGGGTTGCTCCTTCTTGGTGTTCTTTGCTTGTTCCTGTCCTTCCCCACCTATTACATTGACTGTCCCAGGAACCAGTGTTTGGGATCCAAGGCTCTCTATATTCCTTCCCTGCATTGGTCAAGGCCTGGACAGGAAAAATCTAGGTCATTTCAGGAGATCTTACTGATGGGAATTTTGATGAAGATGTGAACACAGTTTAGGAACATCAGTGATTAAAAATCCACTCTTCTGGAGTTAGAAACAGTGGGGAACCTGAGGGGCTAGAGGCAGGAGTAGTTACCAGAATCTAGAAAGGGCAGCTGAATAAGCGGGCTGACTGATGGGAGCTATGGCCTTTGATACATGTTGGGGGGACAGGTGGGGCATGGGTAGGGGAACAGGTAGAAGGATTGCTCTAGATTAAAGGAGACTAAGACAATAGCACCTACAATCGAATGAATGGAATATGTGAGCACTAAGGAGATCCTGGATTTAAAAAAAAATTCTAATATTTATTTATTTTGGTGGGGGAGGTGGGTAGAGGCAGAGAGAAAGAGAGAGAGAGAGAGAGAGAGAGAGAGAGAGAGAGAGAGAGAAGGAAACACAATCTGAAGTGGGCTCCAGGCTCTGAGGCGTCAGCACAGAGCCTGACATGGGACTCGAACTCACAAAGTGTGAGATCTTGACGTAAGCCAAAGTCGGAAGTTTAACCAACTAAGCCACTCAGATGCCCAGGATCCTGGATTTTTAAAAGTCAGCTCTAAAGACTTTCCTTAAGGTAATTAGTGAAATTTGAATATAGATTGCCTAATAGTTGATATTGAAGCAATATTAAATTTTAGGGGTGTGATTTCTTAAAAAAAAAAACAAAACCTTTTTGTCTGCTAAACACAGGCCAACCTTGACTCTTGTGCTCGTCTGGGTTCTTTCCACCCCACTTGTCTTTGATGATATAAGAGCAGGTACACATTTTGATAGATAATATAATGCAACCAACTACCAGGATCAGAGCCCTAATGGTTACGAGGCTCCAACCCTTTGCTGATCATCTAGTTTTCCTGTTCCCACTCATTTCACTTACTTTTTTTTTAATTTTTAAATTTTATTTAAATCCAAGTTAGTTAACATATAGTATCAATTACATTCTTTAATGGAATCTGGCTAGTAAGCTCAGGAAGGCAGGGCTCTTTCCCGTTTTTTTTATTTATTTATTTATTTATTTTTATTTTTTTTTTTTTCAACGTTTATTTATTTTTGGGACAGAGAGAGACAGAGCATGAACGGGGGAGGGGCAGAGAGAGAGGGAGACACAGAATCGGAAACAGGCTCCAGGCTCTGAGCCATCTGCCCAGAGCCCGACGCGGGGCTCGAACTCACGGACCGCGAGATCGTGACCTGGCTGAAGTCGGACGCTTAACCGACTGCGCCACCCAGGCGCCCCCTCTCCCGTTTTATTCATGGAAATACTAGAAGCACCTAGAACTGTGGCACATAGCAAGGGCTAAATAAATGCCTATTGGCCAAATGAATTAGATACAGGAAGCCAACTCATACTGGCACATTGATTATGATACTGAACAGCAGGGTGGAACCCACTTATTAATTCTACGTATTTATGAATTATCCCTTGAGTTTTCTTTGTGTGACCGTGAAGAAGGACATTTTATTTTGTTTTGTTTTGTTGTTCCAAATCCTTGCAGATTTTATTTATTTTTCTTATTATGCTGACAGGGTCTCTAATACAACGTTGCCTAGAAGTGCTGGCCATAGGCTTCCTTGCCCTATTTCGTACTTCAGAGAGAATGCCTCTAGTGATTACCATTAAGAACGGCACTCTGTGGGCTTTTGGTAAATACTTAAAAAAAATCAAGTTAAGGAATTTCCTATTTCTGGTTTGCCAAGAGTTATTATTATTATTATTATTATTATTATTTTTATTATTATCATCATTATTATTAATATATGTTCTCACTCATTTTACACCTGCCATCTTGAGCAATATTCTTCTAATCCCATTAAGAGATTGTGAATTTGTGAGGCACTGGAAAACAAACAATTTTTCATTAGTTTTTAATGAAGGAGGCTCATTTCCCACTTTATCTTTGGGGCCCCATAAAGTATGTCAATATGGAGGAGCAAATCAAAGTTTTAAATATTGGCATTGTGTCAACCTAGTCTTAAGGTCACACTGCTTTGAGGATGAGCTGCCAGGAATGAGACATTCATGCTGAACAAAATACATAAAAATGTGGAATATACATCGCATGTTACAAGTCAGCTGGCTTATGGAGCTGCGTGGTGAGTGAGACCCTCTGTCTTTAGGATCTTTACTCTTTTATTGTGTGTGTGAATGTGTTGCATTGCTAATTACCATAGCCTTGAGATCTCAGCACAACAATGGGATAACAATGACAGCAGCAGAGGCTCAGGGAGAGAGAGATTGAGTTTTTTTTTTTTTTGAAAGCCAATAAAAATTCAACTGTAATCTATTTCCTGAAAGGGGGTTAGCAAGCCAGCCACTCCCTGTGGCTGGAGGGAGCTTAAGAGCTCAGCAACTCAAAGCAGGGTTTCAGAATTCTCTGGACTCAGCGCCCTTTCATTTCTTGTCATTCTACACGGCCACCCCTACTTCCCCTACCCTTTCAGTCCTTGTCCTGACATCTGTTTTTTTCATCACTGTCAGTGAAAACAAGTGTGGTGCTGTCTGAAACCCATGAAAAGCAACCTCCAGGGAAGAAAATATAAATCATAGGTGGATAAATCATCTTCCCGGAGAGTTAGCATACCGTCGACCTGCCCCAGAGACTGCATTGTCATTTAATGCTGAAAATCAGCTTTTGTGTGTGTGATTGGTGGTGGGGAGGGTAGATATATAAGACACAATGGCTTCAGTGACTCAGAACTGGCAAAAGTCTGTGTGCGGGGAGAGAGAGATTGGTGGATTCATTTTGGCATCTAATCAGTCCCCGAGAACAGTAAGAAAATGAAAAGGGAGCCAGCTTATCAGCATATTGACTTGCAATGAAAGCCCCCTTAAGTATTTCCCAGTTCCCTGTGCAGAGGGAACTGAGCAGGAAAGCCACTGTCACAGGAAAAAATTATTTGCCCGAATATTCTCTTTAACGAGCAGATTTATTCATTTTCTGGGGAACACTATCATTTCGTCTCTATCACACGAGAAGAACTGGCTGGCGCAATCAATTCCAGAGAATACCCATCAATTCCGTTAAACAACCAGGGGGAGGAAAACCCCCAGAAATCAATAACAGTTGTTTCATTGAATTGATGGGTTACTTCAAGTTGTTCAGATCCATCTGTTGGCTTGTGTGTTCAGCTGCTGCCATGTCTGCAAAGAGTCGTAGGGGAACTTCAGGCCACGGCAGACGCTGCTGGAAGGCGTGGAAAGTGCCAGGGGACAGAGCAACAGGCTCACCATGGCCAATGGGTGTTTCCTTGGCTGGGAATGACCTTGCTGCTCTGTGTAGCCGCCGTCATCATCGTGGGCAGCTTGCCTGTAGCGAGCACTGTGGCGGATCCTCTTAACCGTCACCACTTGCTGCGTGCCTTCTGGGAAAGACGCGTTACAAACATTATTACTTACCTTTAATAAAGCAGCCAAGTGGGGATTATCATCTCTCCCTGCTCTTTTCTTGCTTGAAGATTTTAGAGAAGTCATTGATTTGGTTAGCCAGCAGTGAGAGGCAGAGGCAGGATTGGAACTCACCTCTGCCCAGTGCGAAAGCCAAAGTTCTTTTCAGGATACCACCTGCGTCTTTGCATAGCATAGTGCCCAAGAACATAGGTTCTGATAGCCGACGGACATGGGTTCAAATCCTGGCACTCCTTGCTGTGGGACCTTGGGCAATGTACTTAACTTTTCTGAATTTCAGTTTTTCCCATCTGCAAAATGGGTATAATACCTGTTTGTTGAAAGTATGTATATAAAGTCCGTCGTATAGGGACTGGGTCATTATAGATGTGGAAAAGCTTTTTTTTTTTCTTAGCCATTATTCTTAGTAATATCAATAAAGGTAGTGACATGAGGTTGTCTTGAGTTCCTCTTATGGCTACAAGCCTTCCTCTTTTCTCGTCCTTGCCACCTGCAAATCCTTGGCAAGGGCTTCGGGAGGCATAACACAGGTGTCAATACTTAATTGCCTATCTCCGAATTTGAGTGAGCATTGATTAGCCCATGACTCACTGAAGCTTCTACTAAGCCTGCTTTATTCCTTCAACATTTTAAAAATGCCAGTTGGCTGCTCCGTCACCTGCCTGGAGGAAAGCAAGGAGTGCCATGAAAATGCTGGCAGTAAAAATCCCCAAATCTCATTTCTATGAAGGTCAACAACAGGCCAAACTAACCTAAGGCAGTAGATGTCAGCCCTGTGACTACCTCTGGGGTTGGGGGTGGGGGTTGGTGGGGAAGAGGCAGGGGGGCCTTTGGGGGTGCTGGAAATGTTCTATAGCTGGACCTAGATATACATATGTGCGCATCACATTTCAGTTTTCACTTAGGATCGTGTCCTTTGCTGTGTGTGTGTGTGTGTGTGTGTGTGTGCGCGCGCGCTCTTCCTCAATTGAGGAGAATTTACAACGTAACTGTGCAAAAAGCCCCACCTGTGCTATTAGTAAGCCGAATGTGATGACCAAATTGTACTCATGGACCTATGGCACGGGGTAGCGGTTGGACTGATTGCTCCCTTACAATGGAGAGGGCCAGCCCAATTAATGGTGGGTCTAGGCAGTAATTACACTGTGGAAAATGGGACACACCCTAGCAGCAGCCACGCTGGGGAGTCAAATACCACTCGATTCACCAGTGCTCTCTAACAACAATAAAAACTACCTCCCGTCCAGTACCTATTTTGAGCCAAGTACAGATACATAGATTTCTTCTCTAGTCATTACAACCACCTTATAAGGTAAGGTGCCTTCTGTTCCATTTTACAACTGAATTTATAGTTTAGAGAGACCTTATCATAAGTAAGTAGTGAAGCAAGACTTTAACCCTGGTCTGTCTGCCTTTTGGTTCGGAGCACAGGCTCCAGAGCAGAGTGCCGGGGTTTTGAGTCCAAGCTCTGCATTCCCTAGCTGTGTAACCTTGGGCAAGTTCCTTGACCTCTCTGTGCCTGCATTTCCTCATCTGCAGAAAGGGGGGAAATAATGGCAGCTGTGTATCACAGGGTTATCTATGAGTTAATGTAGGCAAAGCACTTAGAATGTAGTATGCACTTGGCAGACCGTGAGAGCTGGAAATGTACCAGCAGTTATTCTGTTGCGTGATGCAGTCTCCCAAAAGTGGAAGGGCCAGATCCAGCGGTGGTCTGAGACATAAAGTAAAATTTTCAGGTCACCTAAACCATGTTTGCCCTCTGTCTCCCCTCCTATAGGTTCAGTAGCAAAAAATCCGAAGTGCCTGCTGGGCTCATCTGCTTACCTCTTTCTTCCTGAGACAGCTCCTGTGTTACCGGCCAGGTAGTGCGGTTGAGGTCTCTTGTCGCTTCAGCTTTCTGATTACACCGTGATTATCCTCAAGGTGACCTAAGAGAAAATGTTCCAGGCTTGTGGGTAGTCCCTATGTCCTGTCGGACACAAAGGAGTCAAGAAGCTTTGTGTCATCAGGTTGTCTGCCCGGACCTCTAACCCTGTTCCCACCCTGATTCTGGGAATTGTCCCCTCCCAGATTGCCCCCTCCCAGATCCATGGTGACTGGGAAGGTCACCTGTTACTGGCCTAATTAGAGCCACTCTCCCAGAAGTCAAGATTTCGAAGAAATGTTAATGTCAACCTAGCTGGGTTTTTTTTTTAATGGAAGCGATTGGAGTTGAAAAGTGTAGGCAGCCACTTCCCACCTTGTCTTCTTGAAACTATACTGAGAAAGGCAACGTGCAGCACAAGGGAGAGGTGGGGCAGATGCTCAGATGAGAGCAGAGACAAGGCGCAGACACGGAGAAAGGCTTGTCACTCTGAGCCCCGAGACCTGAGACCACGGTGCGTGTTCCTCTGTAAATTACCCTCCTTCCCAAGCCGCCCGGAAGCTCTACCATCGGTAGCTGAGGAATCCAAACAAATACACCTGGGAGAATAATTAAGAGGAATGAAATTCACTCTGTGAGTTTTTCTAGGAAGCCTTTCCTGACTCCATGCCCCCCCCCCCCCATACCTGACACTTTACTGACACCACAGGTTTAGCTTGGGTTAGCCCTAGCCACAGCCTTTTTAAAGTTTAAACCGCCTGCCTTAAAAATGCATTTGTCTGTAAAATCCTTAAAGAGTTTCCCAGAGTCATATTAGATTTGCAATGTCTAGATTTTTGTCTCATCCATGTAGTTTTTGCATTATTTGCTTATATTTAATTTAGATTTAGCTTATATTTATTTATGTTTACATGGCTTTTTAAAAAAAATTTTGGATTTAGTTTATATTTATTTATGTTTACATGGTTTTTTTTTTTAACTGAGCGTCATCCTAAGAAATATTTAAAATCAAAGGTTTAATGTATTAGATAGACGTTTTTAAACATACGTTAAAGTGAATATGCACCTATTTAAAATAAAAGGTATTTATGGATTGCCTGAAATCATCTCGTGCACCACCTTGGAAATTTCCAACCTAGCCTCTAAGCCCATTGAAGGCAGGGATGATGACACATGCATGATCAACCCGCCCACCCCTGGCCCTAGGGCTCTACGTTTCTCTGTTACAAAACTTGGCATAATAAACTGTCATATGTGCAGTTAGGTTACTGCCTGTAGGACCCTTGTCTGCATCATTTACGGCTCTGTCCACAGTATCCTCGAGTGGGTCTGTCTCTGGGCTGATGTTTAATATAGATGTATTAAATGAAAGCATACATTGATAAGTGAAAACCACTGGAATGTTCTGCAGCCACAGATGCCAATACATGCTGCTCTTGACTGGTGGTGACACTTGGGGGAAAACACCCCCATTCAGTGCCTTGCTTTTCTCCCCTGCTCCACGTGGATGGTCACACAGGCAGGTCCCCAATTTACAAGCTTCAGTCTTCAGTTTTGATGGCAGATTGGAGGCAGTTCTCTGATGCTGACGATTCACATCCTGGCTGGTTGTGCACAGAGCATCTACATGGTTTTCACAGCCCAGTTTGAAATGAAAATGTTTGTTCAAAAAGCAGGAAACTGTATAATCCAGCAATCCCACCGCTGGGCATATATCCAAAGGAATTGAAAGCAGGGTCTCAGGAGAGATATTTGCATGCCCATGTTCAAAGAAGTATTATTCACAATAGCCAAGAGGTGGAAACAACCCAAGTGTTCATTGGTGGATAACTGGATAAATAAAATGTGGCATATCAGTATGATGGAATAGCCTTACGGAGGAAGGGAATTGTCACACATGCCACAATATGGATGGATCTTGAGGACAAGATTATGCTAGGTAAAATAAGGCAATCACTAAAGGACAGATATAGTATGATTCCACTTACATATGGTACCTAAAGTCGTCAAATTCAAGGAGACAGCAAGTAGAACGGTGGTTGTTAGGGGCTGGGGGAGGGGAAATGAGGGACAGACCATTTCATGGGGAGAGTAGCAGTTCTGCGGGACGAAATGAGTTCTGGAGATGGATGGCGGTGATGGATGGTTACCAATCATGTGAACGTACTTAACACTGTTGAACTGTGCACTTAAAAAGGTTAAGTGGTAAATTTTATGTTATGTGTATTCTATCACAATTTTTTTAAAAAGGCAGGAGAAAAGCTTCCTCCTTTCCTTTGTGGTCTCTTTCTCGGCCTGTCATGATTTTCTATTCGGTATTTAATGTTGCCCTCCCTCGGCCACGAAGATGCATGGATAGGTGTGGATTGTGATAGGTGCCCAGAATCATATCCTGCAACCCAGTGTGCAGGAAATGTGTGTCTGACCCCGATCCCTCCTGAGCCCATGCCCAGATGCCTATGGGGGTGCAGAAGGTAGCAATGGTCGCTGGGCAGGGCCAGGGGTGGGTGTCAGAGAACTGGTACCGGGGAGGTGCTAGGAAGGGGGCTGTGTGAGTGCAGAAACCAAGTTCACTGCACCTGTTTTATTACCCACCAGTCTTCACTTATAAAACATCCAGTCAAAGACGAGATCATTAAGGATTTTTTAAAGAAAAATTTTAAGCTTATTTATTTATTTTAGAGAGAGAGAGAGAGTGCACATATGTGTGTGGGGGGCAGGGAGTAGAGAGGAGAGAGAGAATCCCAAGCAGTATCAGGGTAGAGCCAGATGCGGAGCTCAAACTCACGAACCGTTGAGGTCATGACCTGAGCTGAAATCAAGAGTCGGAAGCTTAACCGACCGAGCCGTCCAGGTGCGCCAAGATCATTAAGGATTTTAAGATTGCAGCCAGAGAACATTAACTGTCAACCCCTTCTGGGTGTGGACCCCAGTCGGGAACACCACATTCACTCCCAGGAAGCCAGCCCTCCTCATACTGCAGGAACATAACAAAACCTCTGCAGTATGGAAACCCAATATCGGCATTGTGCCTGCATGGGGTAAGGATGGGAAGGACCCCCAGCAGTTACAAATAGAGGGGACCCCAGCTTGGTAACCATGGAGGAGAGACACAGCTCTCAGACTAGGACTGACCCACAGGATACACGGCTTATGGGGCAGTGTTGACAGCATGTATTGCCCTTACCTAAAGCAACCGGACAAAACATGGTGGCATACCCAGGGGAGAGACCACTCTAAACACCGGGCACTGGCAAACCCACAGGGAGCGGACCCTTGAGTTAGCTTTCCTTCAACCCTCTCTCCTGCAGCAGAAGTGTCTCCAGGGCCCCCGGGGGACACAATGCAGCTCTCGCGTGTGTCAGAACCATGGCCAACCATGGACGTGGCTCGACCACGCAAGCCTCGGAGCCTGGAAGGCCCAGCCGTGGATTTCCGGGAACCCGGGTCCTGATCATCAGCCCTCGGGTTTGCCAGAGCCACCCTGACCTGTTTTTGCTAATGGCGGGAGAAATAAATGGGAACTCAGTTAATTTGAAGACTTAGCTATTAGAGTGATTATTACGGGATTGAGGTCGGTGAGCAGGAGAAAAATTTGCTCCGTTACAATTGAAGTCACATTTTCTGGGAAACAAAAGGGTGACGTTTGTAACCAAGCTTTTGTGAAACGAAGCCTGCCCAATGTGCCCGCGGGAGGCATGTGATCCCACTGTGAACGTGGTGTCTATGTGAATGCAGAGAACCACATGGGGTGGGGCTGCACCACTCCAAGCACTGCTACGTGCAGTCCCTTCCATCAAGTCTATACGTGTGAGCAATTTCTGGAACCTTGTCTCTGTTGCCTCCACTGTGTGGTGAGCAAGGGCAGTGATTCTCAAAGTGCAGTGCACATTCGAACCATCTGAGGAATCTCATTAGAATAAAGATTCTCACTCAGTAAGGCTGGGCTGTGCCCGAGACTCTGCATTAGTGGTGATGTCCGGGTCCCTAGACCACACTCTGAGGATCAAGGGTCTAGCCCAGTCTGGACAATAAAATGTTTCCCAGTTCAATATGCATATGTCCACAGGCAGGTGACTGAAAGGCTCTGGGACCATATGGACCTAGAGCTTTATAGACTTCTCCAATTGGCTTTCTGGGCTCAGCTGAAATGCCTCTCCTCCAGGAAGCCTTCCTTGACTCACCCACACAAAGGAGAGAGCATGTTCTGTTCACTGCTCCCTCGGAGCTTGGTGCAGGACTTCAGTGCATAGTGTGTTGTCTGACTACATGCATGCATTTTTGTGTCCTTCTTGGGCTATGTGTCCCTGGAATACTGGGACATCTTTGCATCCCTATTATAGCTGGCTCAGTGCCTGGCTCATAGAAGTGTTGGCTATCCGTTGCTGCTGCAATAAATTCCCACAAATTTAGTGGCTTAAATCGATACAAATTTATTCCTTAGATTTCTGTAGGTTGGAAGGCTAATATGGATCCGAGAATCCGTTTCCTTTTCCAGCTTATAGCATCTGCCCACCTTCCTTGGCTTGTGGTCCTTTTCCCCATCTCACATCACATCACTCTGACCTCTTCTCTTGACCCTTCTTCCACTTTTAAGAATGCCTGTCATTACAGCGTCCATCTAGATGATTCAAGATAATTTCCCCAACTCATACTGATTAGCAATCTTAAATCCATCCATCTCTAGGACCTGGAGATTAGGACGTGGATGCTTTTTTCTGGTGGTGGGTAGGGGTGTCATTATCCCATCTACCACAATGCATGACTCTTTGGGATCAGCTCAGAGCCGAGGGGTTCTGGAAAGCTGAGGATTTGATAGCTCTAGACTTCCTGTGGCCCCCTTTACGGCATTTTTGGTATTTTTTATTCAGCCAGAGTTATGTCTGACTCCTGACATCTCAGAAGACATTGGTAGCCCCTTGACTCTAGGCATATACATAGAGACAAGGTCAACAGAAAGAATTCAGTTCACTTCAGCAAGGATTGAGTTTTGGTTTTCATTCTGGGCCAAAAACTAGGGATGGAAAGATGATTACTGTCACGGGACTCACTGTGACTATCTTTCTGGTGTCACTGGGAGTGATCTCTAGGCAATCACTGGGTTCATCTGGGTCAGTCCATTTCGTTTATTAGGGTAGCCAAACCAGCTATCTGGAGAACCAGAGTTTCCATTAGATAGTCTTTGAAGATGTTTATAGTACTGCGGAGAGTGTATGCAATTTACACAGAATTTATGCCAACATTGACCCGATACATGTTTTAGCTGGTGACCAGGACAGAGAAGTGTATTAAGGGAAGCACTTAAAAAAAAATTTTTTTTTTAATTTTTTAAATTCAATTTTAAAATGTTTAGTTGTGGTAAAATACAAATAAAATTTACTGTCTTCATCATTTAAAAATATATAGTTCAGTAGTGTTAAGTACATTCATATTTTCAACCAATCTCCAGAACTCTCAGGGAAGCCCATTTCTTAAAGGCCACCTTTCCAAGTGAATGACGTTCTAACTTTACCTTCTATGGGACCATCCTGAACTCGTTCCCAGCACGTTATGAAAACAAAGCCCAGGGTGTCTGGCTGGCTCAGTCGGTGGAACATGCAACTCTTGATCCAGGGGTTATATAAGATTGAGTCCTACACTGGGTGCAGAGATTACTTAAAAATAAAATCTTAAAAAAATAACCCAAACAAAAAACCCCAATAGCTATGTCCCTCAACTTTCTCAGTAGGTGATGCCTGAGGCTGTAAATTTGAATGAAAATTACGAAGTACAGTGACCAAGTATCCAAACATGTTTGTCTACACGACGATGACCAAAACCCCAAAGACTACCTGTTAAAAACATCCCTGATTCTGGGCAAATGTGGGGGTTCCTCGAAACAGGTTTCCTGTAAGTAACGATGTGAACAGTAAAAGTTTATCCTGTGTTTTTGCCTCACGAGCGTCTTCGAAGCATGCTGATGACACCTTTTGTAGAGTCCTATGACCTTATTTCAGACAGGGAAGGTCCTTTAAACTGGTTTCGTATCTATGAAAACTTCACGCTTCCAAAGCTGGAGTTTGCTCGTCGGAGATTCTGTTTATACACGCAAAGTTTATATACATGCAAAGATGTGAAAACGTGTATCTTGTGTCTGTTTTCTGGAGAGTTCTCTTCCTTGGGCTAAGTGTGGACTCTGAAGAGAGTTGGTGTCTTTCTGTTCTGGTTACACCTGCACTGTCTCAGCTCTGCTCCCACATGTCAAAGAAGGTGTCGGCACGTTCTCTCATTCTTACCCAGTCCTCCTGGTTTGTGCGTCTGGGGTCTGGGGCTGATCCACTGGAACCAGGCTGCCGTTGATCAAGCAGAACGATGACAATGACCAGGCTGAAGGATTTTTTTCAGCCTGATTGTCCAGAGTTAATGCCTCTGGCCTGTCTTAAGAGGCAGGGCCAGTTGGAGACTTTTCCAAAGGGCTCTTTATGTAAGGGATCATTTTCTTTTTTTTCCTTTTCTTTTTTTTCAATATATGAAATTTATTGTCAAATTGGTTTCCATAGGGGCGCCTGGGTGGCTCAGTCGGTTAAGCGTCCGACTTCAGCCAGGTCACGATCTCGCGGTCCGGGAGTTCGAGCCCCGCGTCGGGCTCTGGGCTGATGGCTCGGAGCCTGGAGCCTGCTTCCGATTCTGTGTCTCCCTCTCTCTCTGCCCCTCCCCCGTTCGTGCTCTGTCTCTCTCTGCCTCAAGAATAAATAAAAAACGTTAAAAAAAAAATTAAAAAAAAAAATTGGTTTCCATACAACACCCAGTGCTCATCCCAACCGGTGCCCTCCTCAATACCCATCACCCACCCTCCCCTCCCTCCCGCCCCCCATCAACCCTCAGTTTGTTCTCAGTTTTTTAAATTTTTTTTTTTTCGACGTTTATTTATTTTCGGGACAGAGAGAGACAGAGCATGAACGGGGGAGGGGCAGAGAGAGAGGGAGACACAGAATCGGAAACAGGCTCCAGGCTCCGAGCCATCAGCCCAGAGCCCGACGCGGGGCTCGAACTCACGGACCGCGAGATCGTGACCTGGCTGAAGTCGGACGCTTAACCGACTGCGCCACCCAGGCGCCCCTGTTCTCAGTTTTTAAGAGTCTCTTATGCTTTGGCTCTCTCCCACTCTAACCTCTTTTTTTTTTTTTTTTCCCTTCCGTAAGGGATCATTTTCTAGTGGACTACATTTGCACCCGTAGTTCAGACCTGCCATGTTTGTTTTGCAAACATCTTCACCCTATCACATTTGCTAATCAAGGAAGGTATAGATGAAGCCAGATTTCCAAGGGCTTCTCTGATTTCAGCCTATGGCCACTTCCTGTAGAAGAAGATCTCTCTCTGCTTTGGAAAAAAATTTCTGAGCAGCCTTCAGAACCAAATTAAAAGATTGGAACTGTGAGCTGCACAGATGAAGGACCCCATCTAGTGGGAAAATATGAAGCTGCTACTGCAGTTATGGAGTGAAATTAGCAGGACCCTGGAAATTGCTGGCCAGCTCTTCCTGTGGAGCCCAAGGAGGCCCCTGTAGAAGCTTCAGTTCCAAATCTTAAAGAGACCAGCCTTTCTCTAAAAGCGAGTAGGGCAGCAGTGGGCAGTCCAGGCAATGCTTTGGCAAGGGAAGGAAAAGAGGCTTCCTTTATGTTGCAGGGAGATGCTACCTGTGCCCCTCTCCAGAGTAAAGGGAAGCCTGATCTGGAGTCAGGAGCTGCCAGCCTGCAGAGAAGTCTGGGCCACTGGAAGATTCTGGAACCCCCGGCAGCCTCAGCGCTGAGGCGGGACCAGCCAGGGTCAGTCAGGGCCGGTCTGGCTAGAACCCAGGGGGAGGAGCATACTTCCTGGGTCCTGGTGCCTGAGGCCCAAGGGAATTTGCACCCTCTGCAGGTGAAGGGGTTTTACTCTTCTCTTTCCTAAGGCAGGTCTTACCCGTGGAAGTAGATGCCTGTCCATCAGCTGGAAGCCCCGCCTTGTGGTGGAGGGAAGTTGTCTCCTTCCTTCTCCACGCCACAGATCTGATCCCTAGGGGGCCATCTCACACCCTCGTGGAGCCCCTGGTGGGCCCGCGCAGGCTGCTGTCCATTTGTGAGTCTCCCGGCTCCTCCCAGCGCTGCCTCCCTTTTAGTTTATGGCTCTCCACTTAAATGGCCCCTCCCCGTGGGCACTTCCGCTGTGACTCCAGGGGCTTACACCTCCCACTGTCAACAACCAGTGCTCTCTGCACGGCACCCTGTGGGTTTCCTCTGCGGTGCTTATCACAATCTGCTGTGTTGAGTAGGTTTCCATGTCTGTCGCTGTCTCCCCACTGGGGCGGGGACCGTGTCTGGTGCAGTGCCTGCCGTGGAGTTAGGTGCTCCAGTGTTTGTCTGAAGGGATGGAGAGACGGCAGCCCAAGGGCTGGGAGGCAGGGTGGTGGAAAAGGCCCCCCAAGACCCCCTCTCTGCCAGCCCCGGGTGTTTCCGGCCTCTCTACTAGGAGTAATAATAGCGGCACAATTTACCATGGGTTGTTAAGGAAATCACACGGGTCCAAAGTGCTCTGCAGATGCAAAGTGTTATCAAGTGCTGTTTCATTTCCATTTGCTCGGTTCCATTTACTGTAAATGCATCTGCTTTCCCGGATCCCTTTATTAGGGGAGACGAGGCGTGAGGTGGGGGAGGGCCCACTGTCACCCAGGGCCATACAGGGATGGCGAACGTCAGACATAGGGGGGGCCCTCGGAGATCCCCCATCCAGGGCTCCCCAAGCCTGTCCGCATGAGCAATTTGCAGCCGCAGGCCCAGGCCTCACCCCAGAGGTTCTGATTTAATTGGCCTGCGAGGAGGTGCAGGCACAGGCGTGAAACAGCTCTCCAGGTGATTCTAGTGTGCACCCACGGCACACACCCCTGACGGGAACCACCCTGTGCTTACAGACGGGTAAGCAGAGACAAGGAGGATGACAGTGGAAACATTTCCCAGGGCACCTGCCTCCCAGCCCATCCCCCTCTCACCGTGCCCGGGGAAGGGAGCCGCCACGGACACCCCAGTGCGATTTGTTCCACACAGGACTCATCTGAGAGGCCGGTCCCTTGCATTTAGGTTAAGAACGGTGTCCCCACCACGTCTAGCCCAAGGTCGGAGAGCAGCTCTGGGCAGAGCCCCCCGGGGTGGGGCAGGTGGTCCGGACCTGGAACTTCTTGGGACGGAGCCCCCTCCCGGCCCCTGGGAGTGTTGCCAAAGCTCCCGAGCGCCCCCGCCCGTTGCCGATGTTTCCTGCTTCCAGGAAGGGCATCCTGAGGTTGATGTAAGCCGGGCAAAGGCCGCGTGTGAGATTTCACAGTGGGCGGACCATCCACGTGGGCCGCGTCAGGCTGAGAAATCTGGCCAGGTGATAGGTAGAGGCCGGAAACACACACTGAGATTGAGGAGAAACCAGAGCTCTTGGCAAAGAGCAACTTGGTTTACATTTGAGGGGCACAGGAGACCTGTGTTGTTCCGGGTGGAACATAGCTGGTGGATAGACAAAGGGCGAGGAATCCTCTGGTGCTCAAGTCAGTGTCCGGTGTTATCTCAGCCTGTGGCAGGGTTCTGAAAGGTCCTGATTGTGCAGACACTTATTAGAAGCTCTGGAGAGTCAAAGGAGGAACAGGCCACCTCTAGTTGTTGAAATACCTACTACACAAACAATTTAGAAACTCCGAAACGTATGGACAAATCGGGGTGCGTTTTGTATGTTTATATTTAACAAAGAAGTGCCTCTAACCGAACCGCAAGTGTGCAATGCAAAATAATTGTACTGCTTACAAGATAATAATAGGGTTTATAAAAGTTTGGAATCATAATACACGTTAGGGGTGTGGTCTGAAAACAGGCAGCATGTTTAAGGTCCAGTAGTGAGAATTTTTGTTTTGCGGGTGTAGCTGCATGGCTGGCTGTCTTAGTGCGGGCTGCTGTAACGACAGAGCACAGACCAAGTGGCTTAAGCAGCAGACATTTATTTCTTACAGTTTTGAAGGCTACAAATCTCAGATCAAGGTGCTGACTGACTTGGTTCCTGGTGAAAGCCCTCTTCCTGGGTTACAGATGGGAGCCATTTTGCTCTGTCTTCACACAGGAGAGAGAGAAAGAGAGAGATCTGGTGTCTCTTCTTATGAGGACGCTATTCCTATCACGGGGGCTCCGCCCTCACCACCTAGTCACCTTCCAAAGGCCCCACCTTCAACAATGGGGACTAGGGCTTCAACATACGAATTGGGGGGGGGGGACGCAATTCAATCCGTAGCATAGCATTTGGGAATCCCATCAACTGTCTTTATTTGAGACCCTTTGTGAATGTGAAGCTTGAGTCAAAGTGCCCCCGCCCCTCCTCTCCAGAGCCTGCCCCAGCTTACTTATGTTTCACAAGAATGGAGGACAGAAAGTAGGAAAGGAGAAAGGGAGCTGGGGTGTGAGGGGATCTGGACACTGGTGATCACATGGATGTTGATACTTCTGTACCATAGAACACTGGGCAACCAGTAGAAGTGAAATTGAAGAGAAATATTCAATGACCTGAGGAAACATACAGTCCGTGAAATACTGTTAAGTAAAAAAGCAAGCTTCCAAACTATATGCACGGTGTGGGCTGTGGGAGGCTTACATGCCAGAGCTTGGAAATGGAGGCTGATAGCGTAGCCATCATGAAATGATGTGAGACTTGTAGTTTCTTTGTCGTGCTTTTCCCAAATTTCTGGTTTCCATAAAGAATATTATGGAATACTCATGAATATTGCTCTTGTAATCAGACAAAACATATATATGTTGTTTGAAAATACTAATATGAGGGGCGCCTGGGTGGCGTAGTCGGTTAAGCGTCCGACTTCAGCCAGGTCACGATCTCGCGGTCCGTGGGTTCGAGCCCCGCGTCGGGCTCTGGGCTGATGGCTCAGAGCCTGGAGCCTGTTTCCGATTCTGTGTCTCCCTCTCTCTCTGCCCCTCCCCCGTTCATGCTCTGTCTCTCTCTGTCCCAAAAATAAATAAAAAACATTGAAAAAAAAAGAAAAAAAAAAGAAAATACTAATATGAAAGAAAGGAAGAAGAAGGAAGAAGGAAGGAAGGAACGGGGAAGAGAGGGAGGAAGGAAGGGAGGGAAGGAGCCCATCCCTCCTTTTGTGCTTCATCGGTTGACTGTCCCTCTGTCCAGGGGCTACAAGAAGGGGGAGACAGGAAAGGACAGAGATGCCAGTTTGGGGGACAGAGGGTACATATAGTCCTCAGGATTGTCCTGTCCCTCGTTCCCTCCCCCTAGTGAGGGGAGGCACAGACTTGGTCTGTGTTGCTAGGTGGTACCAGTCACAGCCCCGTTCAGGCAGGCAGGATCCTGGAACCCACAGACTCAGCCTGCAGCCTGCCAGAGACCTGCTGTGTGCCGAGGGCTGCTCGGCTGCACATCCCAGAGGGCCGTTCAGGCTTTGATTCCGTTGTCGAGTACCTAAAACCTCAGTTATTAGTTATGGAGCATTGCTTAGAAGTTTAGCACAGGGCATAATTTTGGTTAATTAGTCGGTACAAACACATACACTGTTTATCAACACAAATAAATTGCATAATGGGTTTGTTTAATTGCCACATGCACTCTCTTTGGTTTTTAGGATAACCAAAAGCTGCACATGGATGTGGCTATACTACACCCACAGACACACACACACACACACACACACACACACACACAGGTCTCCTCTCTTATGGGGCCAGGTGCCTGACTTTTGCTGCTCTCACCCTCCTCCCTCTCCTCCCCCTCCCTCCAGCTACCTCACCGTGTCCCTGAGGAGCAGAGGCAGCCAGGAACTGACACAGGCCAGGGCCACATGGTCTCTCTCACCATGGTCTTCCCAGCACCTAGCGCATTGGGTGCTTGGTGCATGTTTTCTGGGTGAACGAATGACGACATGAACGCATTCTCAGCACTTCTGGCTCACTCTTGGCCTCTGGGGGCCTGGCCTTGGGCAGGTTACCCTCCTGGCATCACCATCCTTCCCCCAGGGCTGGTGAAGAGGTCTGTGTCTGTGTGCCCTCATCCCCTGGACGGTGCTTTTGCCTAGTGGGTACCAACTCTGGAACGCCTGCGCATCATTTGGGGAGCTCCTTTGGACACCGAGGCCGAAGCCCTGGAACCCACCCTGCGATCAGGCACGTCTGTGGCAAGTGGCCTTTCTGGGAGGCGGCATTTTACGGCGGCCCTTCCTTTGACAGCCGTCAGGAAGAAAACTGACCGAACTCTTCGTTCCCAGCGCTCGACGGCTCAGGATCGGACTCAATGACTACGTACGGAGACTCTGGTTCTGGGTCGGGGAGTACAGAGGAGGGGGAGGAGCAGCTGGGGTTCTCTGGAGGACACGGCCAGCTTGGGTTTTAGATCCAAATCCATCCGGGTTTCACCTTGCCTCTTCTTTCCGAGTGGCAGGGAGGTGTGGGCAGACTCCCCAGGGCCTGCCAAGCACAGGGGTGAGCAGGAGTCTCAGAAGGAGGCGGCCTTGGGGGTTTGCACACGGGGCGGAGGCTGAGGCCACTGAGGGAGGATGGGATGGGTCTCAGGGCCTCCTCTCCCGGTCCCTGGCTGCCCTCCTCCAACCGTGTCCGGCCCACGCCATCCCCAGGCCGAGTGGCCCCTCGCAGGGTGGCCTCCGTCCCCACACCTCTTCCCTCCCAGACGCTGTGTGGGCACAGCACTGAGGCCCGGCTGCCCAGGGGTGCCAGGGGGCCGCGTGGGGCCCACTGTGACCGTGGGAGGGGCTAACCTCGCATTCACCCTTCCTCCCTCGGTGGCCCACAGGGACACGCTTTATTGTGTTCTGCTGTGGAGCAGTGGCCGGCATGGGACACGTGGCCAATGTCTGCTCCGCACCTACCCGCTCCCCATTTCTGCCCTCGCTCTCACTGCCCTGGGGGGTGGGAGAGAGGGAAGGCCCGGTGACTTCCTGTGGGAGACAGGAAAAGCAGGTGGAGGCAGATCGTGGAGGCCTCGAACCCCTATGTACCTCACCACTACTGTCAGCATTGAATGAGTCAATAAATTGCCTAGACTGATGCCTGGAACTTGGTAGAATTCGTAACTGTTGGTTCGTATTCCTTCACGATGCGTCTACAATTTCCCTGCAGCGCCTTTCCTTTGCCTCCCCTCTCATCTTTTAAAATTCCTCACACACCTAGCACTTGACCCCTACTGAATTCCTCATTTGTCACAGCAGTCAGGTCTGGTCTTGGTCTTTGTCCGTCAAAAAAAAAAAAAAAAAAAAAAAGGGAGAAAGTAGCAACCCTGATCTTGTGCCAGAACCTCCTTGGCAATCCAATCCTCTCGTCTCTGGCCGTCTGTCTCCCTGGCCGTCTGTCCCCTGGGAGGCCACTTCCCAGGCTAGGAAAGTGAAGGCAACACTCTCACACATCTCTGTTTTGGACCACATGAAGGGCTCCCTTTTTTGCACAATACCTCCTATTTTCGAATCTGTTACTGTTTGCAAATAAAGTGTCCCAGAACCCCGGGGTGCATGTGGGCCATTTAACAAACGGACCAGAAGCTAATGCTTTTTAAATTTGCAGCTCAATTCCAGAATGTCTTAACTGCAAGAAAATAATTTGAATATTCTCCCCTACATCCCTTCCTCATCATCAGACCATTAAAATAGAATTTGCCTGGATGCAGTTCCTCTATTTATTCTTTTTATATTACTATTAACAAAAAGATGCTTTACCAGCCAACTAAATGGGGCCAACAAAATTAGAGTGAAATGCTTATTTTGTTTAAGCATTAAGACAAATGCATTTCATTGGCACCGGTCTTCATGGCACTGGTTACAAATAATCCCTTGTTAAAAGAACAATTAGGGGCCCCTGGGTGGCTCAGTCGGTTAAGTGTTCGACTTCGGCTCGGGTCATGATCTCACGGTTTGTGAGTTGGGAGCTCCAGGTCGGGCTCTGTGCTGACAGCTCAGAGCCTGGAACCTGCTTGGGATTCTGTGTCTCCCTCTCTCTCTGTCCCTCCCCCCGCTTGAGCTCTGTCTCTGTCTCTCAAAAATAAATAAATGTTGAAAAAACATTTTTTTAGTAAAAAAAAATAAAAAAGCACAATTTCTGGTATGTGGTTGTTGCTCAATAGTACCTCGACCTTTCTGCAAACCTCCAAGCCGTGACTATACATGTTTAGCTCCGTCCATTCATACACGTACTCACGCAAGCACACACGGGAAATTTGGACACACAGATTTGGGCAGGTTCCTCTCATCCCAGTTCCCGTTCACCTTTAGACCAGAGGCGTGGATGGTTCTTGCTTTACTCTCCGCGTGGACCAGAGCTGGGCTATTTGTGTGAAGGTGCTGTCCTCTGGTGGAAGTTAGATGACTTGCATGTTTAGCCAAATGAGAGAAATGGCAGTCACCACCGTAAGAGCCCAGTAAATATTAGCGGATCACGTTGTGGTTGTGTTTATTTGATGACTGACGGAGGAAGGGGAAGGGGAAAGTCGAAGAAGACAGAGAAAGAGCAGTCACAGGAAAACCCCCAGAAGAGCCTGGGACAGGGATGAGCACAGAGTGACCTCCAGGAAATATTTGCTGCTAGATTAAAAAGCTAAGCCTGGGGCTGGCGGGGGGTGGGCGCCTAGGTGGCTCAGTCAAACTTCCGACTTCTGCCCAGGTCATGATCTCACGGTTCGTGGGTTTGAGCCCCGCGTCTGGCTCTGTGCTGACAGCTCAGAACCTGGGACCTGCTTCGGATTCTGTGTCTCCCTCTCTTTCTGCCCCTCCCTGTCTCACACTCTGTCTCTCTCTCAAAAATAAATAAACATTAAGATAATAATAAATAAATAAATAAATAAATAAATGAAAAGCTAAGCCTGGGGGCTGTAGATTCTGATTCATAGACGGGGCTGGGCTTTGATGGCAGCAACCCAGGTGACCTAATCCTGCACAAGCACTGAGAATTCTGCCGCGTTTCTTTGAAATTTGTCAATATTCACTTCCAGGAGTTGCTTGATCCACCTGCCATTGCTGCAGAGGTGTGAGGCTTCTCTCCATCAGCTCTTTGAGCTACGGCATAGAAGTAGCTGGCCATTTTCCCCTCGAAAGGAAGGAAAGGCTTTAGAGAGAAAATATGCATTCTTGAACAGTGCGATCTCTGCCCCGGAAACCGCAATTCACCCGGGCATCAATATGCAGGGTACAGGAGCAGTTTCCCTCCGATTCCAAGAAGGAGGAAATAACATGCTTTGCCGGAAGGGGCAAGCCAGGGGGCTGAGAATTTAGTCAGAAGATAATGCAATTATAGGTCAGGATGGACAGGTCTCTGGCACGTTTGCCCATCTGCTTGCAAACCTTGGGAGATTCACTGCTTCTGGCTGCACCTGTTCCTAATTTACTTGTCACAAATAAGAGTGGCGCCTCTGCCCAGGACAGAGGCTGTCACTGCGTGGAGAGACGAGGCAGGGTGCTGGCAGGTCCTCTGATGGAGTCTGAAACAATTCTTCAGGCCCCCTTTTCAGCTCAGACTGGGGGAGGAGAAGAATAGCAAATCTCACAGAGAGGGTTTTCCTCCAGGGTCATTGTAACATGTTTTTTTGGGGGTATGACTAAAAAAAAAAATTCTTATTTCACTCTTAGGAAAAATGAAGGATGACTCTACATGTTATGGGAATAGAGATTTAATATAGGAATTAGGGCTTACCTGAAGTGAGAAGAGCTGGGGGGGGGCGTGAAAGCAGCTGGAGGGTCACAGAGACAGCGGGGAGAACAGCCTCAAACACCAAGGTGGGTGCTTCTCTAAAGTTTGGTGAGAAACTGCTACAATTCTTAAGAATCCCTGGGAGATCTGCCAAATCTGGTGCTTGCCAGGAAGCCCGAGAACCTTGTGTCTGGTCTGACCCCTGTGACCTCCTGAGGTCCTTGAAAGAGTAAGCTCCAATGTTCCAAGGAAGGGATTGCGGGAAAGGAAGGTCTGCTAAGAAGTGGATGGTAGTCTAGCAAAGTTGACCACTGACAACACAACACAAGCCCCAAGCCCCTACGTTCTTATGTTGACTTCCTCATCATGTGAGACAAGTTATTAATTAATTAATTCAATAAACCTTAAGTACTTTCTGGGTGCCAGGCACCGGGCTAGGTGGTGGAGGCAGATTAACTCTGTAGAATTGAGTCCCGCCCTGCACCAGCTCACATCACACTAAGAGGGAAGACTGAAGCTACAAACAAAGCATTAGAACGCACAGAAGTTATTAAGGCTGTTCACAAATAGTCCGGCTGTCGCCCAGGCACGTGCTAGGATTGCCTTTCCCCACTTGCTTGGGAGCTGGGAGAGGGCATGTGACTTGCTTTTGTCAACGGAGTGTGGGAGGAAGAGAATGTGTAACTTGCACCGGAAGGTCTAGGAATAACACACCCTCCACCACGCCATCTTCCACCTGCCGTGGTAAACTCTTCTGGATGGAGTTTCTGTCAGCCTGAGGCTCCTGAGAAACTAAGAACAGAGCCCCCAGCCAACCTCAAAGGACGTGGAACGTGACTAAGAGGCAAGTCTGTGTAACAAGCCAGTAAGAGTTTGGGGGGTTATTTATGACCACAGCAAAACTCGCCCATGCTACCGACACATAACACAGAGTGAGCATGATATATTGTGAGGGTGGCTGGGGTAGACGGAGGGATGGTTGCTTCTGGATCAATACGCTGATTGATCATTCGCCACATGTGGCTTTGATTTGGCTCTCTCTCTGAGAAGACCAAAGAGAGCCGATTACTGAAGGGGGTAGAGCAGTGAACAAGACAGGTTCAGAACAACCCTCCTCTCTCCCGCTGTCCTCAGCCGCACGGCCCCCTCCCGCTGCTCTGACTTCCGATGACAGCGAATTGATCCATACAAGACTGGTGAGGATCCAATGAGAAAGAGAGTGCTTTAAAAGATTATTTTATTTTATTTATTTTTTTTTCAACGTTTATTTATTTTTGGGACAGAGAGAGACAGAGCATGAACGGGGGAGGGGCAGAGAGAGAGGGAGACACAGAATCGGAAACAGGCTCCAGGCTCTGAGCCATCTGCCCAGAGCCCGACGCGGGGCTCGAACTCACGGACCACGAGATCGTGACCTGGCTGAAGTCGGACGCTTAACCGACTGCGCCACCCAGGCGCCCCTAAAAGATTATTTTAAAATAAGGATCAGGAACAAGAGCAGAAGTGAAAAAAAGAAGTGATAAGAATAGAGACCCGCAGGGTCCCAAGGATGTACATTCAAGCGAGATGCATCACAGATTATTCGGGGAGCTTAGCGTATCAGTAAAGCCCATTTGTAGTGGGAGCGAATTAACTAAAGCACAAAACGCAGAACTGGCACTTTAGGACAAGATGATAACCGTTAAGACATTTTTTTTTTTAAGTTTGTAAGTGCTTTCATTTTCTGATCATATATTCTGGCCATACATATATGCATATTTCTGATATATGTGTATTCTTCATACAAATATGTAAGAATGAGACCTATTCCTTGCTTTTAAAGTTTAATTTGAGAGAGAGGGAGAGGGTGCGCATGCAGGGGAGGGGCAGAGAGAGAAAGAGAGAGAGAATCGAAAAGAGGCTCTGTACTGTCCACTCAGAGCCTGATGTGGGGCTCGGTCTCATGAACCTGAGCCGAAATCAAGAATCAGACGCTTTACCGACTTGAGCCACCCAGGTGTCCTGAGGACTATTCCTATAGTGGCCTTTGACACTTGATTTTGGATAATGTAAACTATTTTGCCATTAATCTTAGCTGAATGTGCTTAGAAAGATAAACTGATTGGGGTATATAGTACACCTCAAGTCAAGCATAAATAATTCAGAGATTATCCTTAAAAAGGAAGATAGGAGATCATCCTTAAATAGGCTGCCCTCCAGTGAGGTTCTCACCCCTCCCCGGCTGGCCACCACAACTCCCTAACAGACAGTGGCAGGAGACTGCCCTGGTAGCCCCAGTGAGCCTGTCTTCTAGTACTCACATCCTTGGGTCATCTCCCCCCCCCCCGCCGCCCCCTCTCTGAGCTAGCCCTGTGATCTGGCTTCTTCACAGAAGGCGGTGGGAGAACACGAAGTTCATTCGCAGCTTAGGCCTTAAGACTGACAGATTCTACCTTTGCACTGTTGGAAGCCCTGAGCAGCCAGGCGAGAATTTTGGCTACCCTGCTGGAAGGTCCCTGTGGAGAAGAGAGGCCCACTGTCCCAGGTCCCCAGCTGACCCCAGCCCCAGCCTACCTGGAGTGCGGGCACAGGGGTGCCACTGACACCCCCACCAAAGCCCCACTAAATTATAGAACTGTGAGCAAATAAAATGATTGTTGTTTGAAGCCATTGAGTTTTGGGTTGGTTTGTACGTGATAATAGATCAACGAAGCACTAACTTTTCTTAAAGCTTATGGGGCTCCCACTTAAGGTTTCTACATGGAATTTTCTCACAATCCCATTTGCCACACCATCTTCTGCTCTAAGTTCTTAACCGGTCAGGCTTGTCATGTACAGTTATATGGGTTGTGCACTGTGCCGGGATACCTCACCAAGAGAGCCAATGGGGACTGCTTGCCTGGCCCTCACCTCAAGAGGGCATTTTTTTCTAAATTGCATGAATATGTCTTACCGACTCCCAGAGCTCTGACAAACGGTATTCAGCTGAATCAAATTCAAAGTTGTCGATCTGGCCGCTGAGCTTCCTTTCACTGCCTAATGCCACCTTTGCTCTCCCCTCTAACTTTCCCTCTCACTCTGCTCCTGAATCTTGGTCCAGCCGGGTTAGCCTACCTCCCATCCTGCCTTCCATTTGGTGGCGGTTCCCAAACTGGGGTTGTGCCTTCTAGGGGCATCTACAAGTGCAGCCCCTGGCGCCCCGTGCACTCAGGTGCCAGGACAGTTTTGGTCTTGTGAACCTCAGAGGACCTGATGTTTGCTTCCAGGCACATCTTAAGAGATTTCCAAGCCTGTTAAAGCACAAAGGCACGGCAAAAACATACGTTATTCCATTTTCAGACTCCACATGCAGAGGGCCAAGCACGGGGGTGGTGGTGGGGCGCTGTGGGGCTGAGTTTCTCTGCTTCCAGAAGGGCGGTGCTTCATGGGACAGAGGTCCAAAGGCACAGGGTCCTGCGTCTGAGCCACAGGAGCCTGTCTCCAGGGGAAATTCTTTTCCTTTCAATTCATAGCACAGCCCGAAGGCGAAATGTTCCAATACGCCGTGCAAGTGGACCAGAGCGACACGGGATACGCGTTGTCAAACTTTGTAATCTTACCCTTCATTAAATATTCAGCGTGGATGATTTGATCTCTTCCTTTTCTCAGCTCCCCCCCCCCCTTCCTCTGCGTTCCCCCCTTCATTCCTCCTCTCTATTTACCTGCCTTCTGGGAAGTGCTGACTCAGGGTCTCTTTCGTGTCAGGGGCACAGCCAAGGGGGTGTCTAGACCCAGGGCGAGCGGACAGACCATCTGCTTTGACCCAGGACCCTGTAGGAAGAGCGGCTGCAGCCTGGCGGGAGGGGAGAAGCAGCTCCCTCGGGATGCGTGCCCCCCGCCAGGACTACCCAGGTAACAGCGCAGTCATGGTCAACATTCCCAACTCTGAAGGGGTCAGGTGCTCACTGGCTCTGTGCTGGAAGGGAAGGAGTGCCTGGCCACGTGCCCTCGAAGCAGTGGGCTGCTCAGGACAGTCAGCATCCCCGGGGAAACACAGACTGTCCAGGGCAGCGGGCTCAACTAGAGATTTCCGTGCCCACCTTTCCTAAGGCGGGCCTCAGCCTGTGACAGCTGCGAATGCTGAAGGTTGAGGGGCCTGGGTGCAGAGTATTTGCCTGCAACGATGGTTTGGCAGCCTTGTGCTGGAAGCCGCAAAAGTAGTATAAGCAGTAATAGTATCTTGATATTATTGTATAAGTTAATTGACGCTTTTGACTGAGCGAATAGGACATGTTAAGTGTTCCCTCTCTATTGCCTTCTGTAATCATTATAACAACTCGATGAAATGGGTAATAGTGGCTTTTGCAGGTGAGAACACCAAAACTCAGAGTTGAAAAAGCGTTCCTATGCTGGGAGGTGGCAGACCTGGGACCCAGACCTGATTCGAGGGAGGCTCATGCTGGCATTCTCTCCTGCCAACGGCCCTGCCCCCTGGGCCGCGAGCATGGAGGCACGGACGAGGCCGGTGTGGGAGCAGACAGGAGCTCCAACACCCTCGTCCGCACCTCCCGCCCGTGGCCACCAGCACCTGGCATTGGCATTGCCGTGGAACAAACCCCCGGGGTCCCTCAGGACCATTCTGCTGCCGCCTTGGGATTCTGCCCTTGCAGTTTGAGAAATTCTGGAATAAAGCAAGGTTGGATACACTGAGTCACCTTATGCCAATTCTCTGGGGCCTCTAGTCAAGCCTCAAGTCTCTTGATATCTACACAAAGAACGGGTGTGCTCTGTGCTGAGTGGGGAACACAGCTCCAGGACCAGCTGGCTCTTTCCTGTGCACAGCAGGGCTGGCGTGGAGGGGCTGGGCTGGGGGCGAGGACGCAGTCGAAGGGCCCTCCCCACCTATGTGCTTGCCCGGCATTCTCCGTGAGGCAAGGGAAGAGCCAGACCTTGCCTGATTTGGGATTTGATGGGCATTTGTAGGGTCCTAGAAATATACTTTTTAGGACCACAAGGTGATTTCACACCCATTTCTTCTGGTGAGGCCATGAGAAAATCTAAATGAGGTGTAAAGGCAGTTGCTACTTGAGATGAACTTTCTTGAACAGAGACAAAAAATATTTTTGTAGAGAGAAAGTATTCTCTCCCTTCAACCCCCTGAGCAGGAGCTCTGGAGAGAGGGGTGGCTTCGAGGCTGCTTTGGTAAGGAGGTGAGAGTCAGCTAGCTGGGCACTGCCTACTGCCAATGTCCTGTTCTTTTGTATTCATGAGATGCTCTGCAAGTGATGTCACTAGAATTGTCCATCAATTTTTTTTCATAAGGTTAGTCCTTAGGAAGAATCTAGCCAGGAAGTAGGAGCAGAGAGGAGAAAAATATAGAAGATACTTTCATTCTCTTTGGGCTCAAGAGGTTAGGTTCTTGGGACGTTCTGGATGTGATATGGATTAGACTGCATTTAAAAAAAATTTTTTTTAACATTTATTTATTTTTGAGAGACAGAGAGAGACAGAGCATGAGCAGATGAGGGGCAGAGAGAGAGGGAGACATGAATCTGAAGCAGGCTCCAGGCCCCAAGATGTCAGCACAGAGCCCGACGCGGGGCTTGAACTCACGAACCCTGAGATCACGACCTGAGCTGAAGTCGGATGCTTAACTGACTGAGCCACCAAGTCACCCCTACACTTCGTTTTTTTATCGATTGAAACCTTTTCTAAATTTATGTTGAATTAATCTCATCGTAAGCCCACTGGCACAGAAACGACTGAGAAAGGTCACAGTCCCTGGATTCCTCTAGGAAAAGTTCTGTCAGTTCTTGTCTATCCTCAGTGCTTCGATATTGTGCTTGTGCGGAGCCAGAGAAATGGGCAGGACAGAGACCTCAGAGCGTGTGACGTCATGAGTCCATGGCACCGAGGGGGCAGTGGGGCTTGAAGAAGGAGGGTTGGGTCTGAGGACAAGTTTCTCACTCACCGATTTAGACCTTAGGTAAGTCTCCCAACTGCTCCAGGCTCACTTTCTTCGCCTGTGAATTGAGGACCAATAATGACAATGGAAAGGACACTTCTGTCCCAAGGAAGCCATGACGGTTCGATAAATTAATGTGCGTGGAGGCAGTTGATCAGCCCTGATGCCCTCTGCTACTGTACAACGTTAAGTGCTCCTGCACGTTCAGGGGCATGGGGTCACAGGGTCAGCATCGTGTCTGGAATGCCACGCACGGAACCCGTGCTCAGTACGAAGATACGATGTCTTCTGCTAGCTGCATTTCAAAAAGCATAGTCATCGCTCTGAAGCAGGATATAAACATTATTTTAGTTTTGTTTTGGTGTCACAGACCTCTCCAAGTGTCTGACAAAATGCCTGACGCTTTCTGTCTCTCTCTCAAACCAACCAACGAACAGAACAAAAGTCCGGCAAAAATAAACCGTGCTGATACACACATCCAGGAACACTTCCCATTCGGTGTCTGGGGTCTCATCGTCTTCCTCTAAGAGCAGTCCCAGCTTCAGCAAATGCCTGTGCTAGAGATTTAGAGGCGTCAGTCCTCTGAGTAAAGAAGGGAGAGAAATAGACTGTATGGAGAAACGAACGTAATAATGACGTTTGCCATTTGCCGGAGAAAGATCCTAGCGGGGACATCCCTGAGATTCTAATGTATTCAAATGATGCTCTTGGAAAAGCAGTTGATGTCTGATCATGACTAGTCTATTGAAATGAAAATGTGTTCAAGCCGAAGGACGGGGGACTGCCCCGTGTACACGGCCACCCTCGGCTCACTAAGGCTTTTGTGCAGGAAGTTGTCCCGATATCTGAATCCTCCTGTCTCCACAATGGGCTGCTATCCGGTAACCGTGGCGAGGTCTCGTTACGGCAGGGCGAGGCGCCTCCAGGACGCCCGCATGCCTGCTCAGGGCCCAGCTTATCGAAGATCTGAGAGCCTCCTGCCAACGGCCCTGGCCGCGTCCACCCTGGCCTCTCTCAGGGGACTGGATTTTACCTCAAGCAACACACGATTTTTGGCTTCGTGGTGTTTCTGCAAAGGAGGATTTCATTTTGGATGCGAGGCGTTCGGGACCAGAGCCAGCTCGGCCAAGGTGGAGATGTGAAGGTCCGCGCCAAGATCAAATCGAACGGAGTGAGACCGCGTCCGGAAGTGGAAAACGAACAGGAAGGAAAACAGCTGAGCAGAAGCAGCTTTGCCGCGCTTTCCGCATCCAGCTGGAGCCTTCGATGGAAGAGCACGGAAGGTATTTGCATCCGGTGGTGCTTGAAGGCAGCCGGGGCCCTTGCTTTTAAACTCCCAGGGCACGTCCTTGTATTCCCGTGTGGTTGATGGCATCTTGGTCATTGGATGTAAACGTCCCCCCCACGAGAGATGCCCCGGCTGCCCGCCTGACCGAGCCCACACTCTCCGGGATTGCAGAGACCCGAGGCCTCCTGGAAGGCGGATGGCGGGAGGCCCGTGCGTTGGCACCCCTGCCCCCAGCTAGATCGAGTGGCAGGGCGCAGGCGGCTGGAAGGCACCCGCAGAGGGAAATCGAGCACCATGCTCAGAAAGCTGCACTCCCTCTTTAACCCCGGCCCGCAGAGGAAGGCGGAGGTGGCCGAGAGTGCCTTCTACGACCGAGCCGGCCCCGCGGTGAGGCTGACCCTCAGCAGCTCCATGTACGTGGTGGGGGACCACGGGGAGACGTTCAGCGAGTCCTTAAAGAAATACAAAAGCACCGGCAGCATGGACACCAGCCTGTACTACCTGCAGCGGGAAGGGGACCGGGCGTGGATGTACTCCCGCACCCAGGACTGTTTGCAGTACCTGCAGGATCTGCTGGCCTTGCGGAAGAAGTACCTCTGCAGCCTCCAGGACCTGAAGCCGCACGGCGCCCAGGGCGTCTCCTCTACCTCCTCCAAGTCTTCCAAGAGGGCGGAAAAGGCCCCTGGCCAGTCTACCTCCCAAGAGAGAAAGGTAAGTGCTGTTGAGATGTACACTCTGGATGAGAATTCATCCAAGAGCCTCGGACGCCAGTTGGAACCTGGTCTCTCCGCCCCCATCCACACACAGCCTAACGAGTCTGCACATTCGGAGCAGTGTCTCAGTCATCCTGAGAGGATTTGCCGCCCCCTCCTCCGACTGGGGAAGGGTGGCTGGTCCCAAGCTGATTCTTTTCCGGGAGGAGGCGATGGGGAGGAGCAGTTAGCGGTATGGACAGAGCAGCCTGCGGGGAGGGCTTGGGCCTCGGTGCCAGGGGGTCCCGCGTTTGCATCGTACCTCTGTCATTTACCGCCCGCTTTATGGACGAGAGAGCGCTCGCGTGGCCTCCAAAAATCCCGGGGAAAAGTGACATCTTCGTGAGACCTAGATGGTTTCCAATAACCAGGCGTTTGGCTGCATGGGAGCCAAGCAACTGGGGGACTTGTTCCACCTCCACCTTGGGCCCCGGGTGTGCTGGGGACTCAGGCACAGCCTCGAGGGCCCGTGACATCCAGGAGACTGCCTTGCTGGGCCCTGGAGGCTTCAGGCCTGGGCGCCCCATGCGGGAAATTAGTGCAAGAAGTAACTGGCAGTTATCTTGTTCGTACCTATTGTGGTCTTTGTACACATCATCTTTCTTGGAGCCATCTAGTAATTCTGGAAGGTCAGGTGGGAGAAACTCCCATGTCACGGCAGGGCAAGCCGAGACTCGGTGACCTGCTCTGATAGGACCTCCAATTCATTAGGGGACTCATTCCTTCATTCCTCATTTTTTTTCTTTTTTCTTTTTTCAAATGCCTGAGGTTTCAGGCTGTTTTACGTTCCCATCAATTGCTTCCCTGACGACTGCACTCTAAGGTGCTCAGAGCGGACCTGCCTTTCCCACGTCCGGTTTCCCCCCAGTGGGTCCTGTGAGCTGAGCAAGCCTCATTAACGCTGAATGACTGATCGGTCTGCTCCCAAATCCCTAGGGCTGGGCCTCGCCCGACTGGTTTCAACTGTCTGTATTTTGCCCCCGGGGTGGGCAGTTGAAATAATCACTTCAACTCCCAAAGTAGGTCAGCGTCCCAGTACCTAGCCTTCCGTTCCAGGACTGACCCTGTGGCCAGCCAGCTGCAGATTTGGGAGCCAGACACCCCTCCTTCGGGGTCACCTCCCATGACAGAAAGGGCTGCGGCGCGTTCTGGACTCCCTTCCAGCTTCGATACCCTGAGGGGTCTAGGCCCTGGTTAGATTCCCTCCAGGCACTGCATTTTCCTGAAGGGATGGGGTTCTCTCTTCGTAAAGCCTCGTTCCCTACGTCCACGCGCTCCTCTTCTAGTTCAGCTGTCTGAAGATACAAGAAGGGCTGAGGGGCAGATCAACCAGCTCTGGCCGAACGGGAACGGCTGTCAAGGGAATGACACGGAGCGTGGACTTCCTCAGGAGGTACCTCTTGCCATGGTGGAACCAGAAAAAAAAAAAAAAAACAAGTCTTAAACTGGCTCTGAAGGCAGTCAGCTAAAACTGAATGTTAGTTCTGAATGTACCGGCTGTGGGCCTGGGTCAAGCTCAGTTGGCCCCTCTGGGCCTCGGTTTCTGCAGCGTACAAATGGAAATGAGAATATACCTTGTGGGGAAAAAGCAAGAGCCTGCCTGTGACAGACATAGGTGGTCCAGTGTTTACCAACTCTGAAATGCAAGGTGTGGGGGGCTTTTGAGCCACCTGCAGACAAGTGGTCTCCTTTGTGGCTCCTCAAGAAAGAGCTATATATATGCTGGGTGCGCCGGGGGAATAATGGTGTCATCTCCGTGGCTAGCAAGTGTGGCCCGTGGCTGCCTGGCTCTGTGCGTGGCAGGGGCAGGGGCCCAGAGAGCTCCTTTCTTCCAGAACTTCATCTGATAGGACCTCCTGTGTCGGTAGAAAACGCCCGCCGATGCTCGGATTCAGGGCGAACACCGTTCGCTTCCCTGACTCCCTGCTGTGGGTGGACTTGTGTCTCCCCAAAATCGTGTGTTGAAGTCCTGACCCCCCCCCCAGGACCTCAGAAAGTAAACTTATTTCGAAATAGGCTGGTTACAGATGTAATTAGTTAGTTAGATTGATTGCAGGCATTAGGGTGGGCCCCTAATCTGACACCACTGGGGTCCCTATAAGAAGGGGAAGTTGGGACCCACACATGCACACGGAGACCCCCAGGCGAGGTCTGGAGTTGGCTTCCACAAGCCGAGGGCCCCCCAGAAGCTGGGTGGGACCTGGGAGTGCTTTCAAAGAGAGCCTTGCGCTGACAAGATCGTGGCCTCAGACTTCTGGCCTCTGGACTGAGACAGTAAGTTTCTGTCGCTCTAAGCGGCCCAGCTAGTGGTACTTTGTTCTGACAGCCCTAGGAAAAGAGGCCAGCCCTCCATAGAACTAGCTGTTTCTCTTCTCCTCCATTAGTCTAAACACATCTGTGTTCTGGCATTTATCCCCTCCTTCTGTGGTGGGTTAGCATGTGCGTCTCCTCTGGGGGACGGCAGCGACCTTGGGGAGATTGAGGAAGCGGACACGGGTTCTTCGTCGTTTTTCTGTCCGCAGGGCGCAACAAGGAATGCTTCTTGGTCACTTAGGGATGCTTTGTAAACTTTAAGTCTGGTCTTCTGTGCGTAGATCCTGGAGGGGCTGGCCCCCACGTAGGGAGCGGGCAGTGCTCTCTGGGCATCACGGCACCACGCAGACTCCTCTCCCTCCCCACAGACACCAGCCCCCGGCCTTGGCCACAGAACTTAAGGTCCCCTGTCCGTCTCTCTTTTCCGGAAAGATAACGGCTTTTAGGCTGTTCCTTTTAAAACTCCCAGCAAGAAATATCGTTTAGGTATTGACCCAGTTGACTCAATAACAACCAAAACAAACATTTCATGAAACGCACGCATTCCTGTTCTCTGTTTGGTCCTCTGATTTTTTTCAAAACCTTCCATAGTCTTCTTGTCTGTTTTTGACGTTGGTCATGACACAGTCACTTTATTTCACAGGCTACTACAGGGTCAAGACCCACAGTTTCGGACACCCCAGAGTCAAGGCATTCCAGCAGGGCCTGTGGAAATGTCAACAGTCTCTAAGGTGTGATGCAGCAGGGTGCCAAATGGTCTGTGGTCCCAGCGCCTTGGAGATAAGAGAGACTGGATGTACCCACGTAGATAGATGGGAGGAGGAAGTGAGCACAGGCCAGAAGTGAGGCGAGCCTGGGGTGGGTGTGGAAGCCCCTCCTGGGTCCCTGCATGGGGGAGGTCGTGGCCAGGCTCTGCGACAATCTGCTCCTCCCTCAGAATAGAGGATTACAAAAGTGAGCAAAACACACATTTTGCAACATTTTGAAATCAGAACAAAAACCCCACATCTGAGGACTTTTGTGTCAGTCTTGGGTATGAGCTGTAGTTTGAGACTCACTGTGTAAATGTCCAAGTGTTAGAATTTCTGACACATGGGCACCTGGGTGGCTCAGCTGGTTGAGCGTCCAGCTTCAGCTCAGGTCATGATCTCATGGTTTGTGAGTTCGAGTCCTGCATCGGGCTCTGTGCTGATGGCTCAGAGCCTGGAGCCTGCTTCCGATTCTGTGACTCCCTCTCTCTCTGCCCCTAACCCACTCACATTCTGTCTCTGTCTCTCTCAAAAATAAATAAACATTAAAAAAAAAAAAGAAAATAGATGTTCTTCCTGGGGCACTTGGGTGGCTCAGTTGGTTGAGCGTCCAACTTCGGCTCAGGTCATGATCTCACAGCTCATGAGTTCAAGTCCCGCTTTGGGCTCTGTGCTGACAGCTCAGAGCCTGGACCCTGCTTTGGATTCTATGTCTCCTTCCCTCTCTGCTCCACCCCCACTCACATTCTCTCTCTCTCAAAAATAAATATAACATTAAAAAAAGAAGAATTTCCAACACAGTGCAAAATTCATGTGGCAGAAGGAGAGCCTATTTGAAATGGGTCCTGTCCTGGAACATAGAGTTTCTGAACCAGTAAGGTAAAGTCACTCAACCCCCTGCCCTGGGCACCTTGGGGGTTCCTGCCAGTGAAGACGAGTAGTGCCGATCTCTTCCCCACACCGCCCTCCTCTCCCACCACCGTTGCTCCTCTGCCACAGCCCAGGCACCATTAGGAACAATCTGCAACTATTCCTGACTTCTAATCATCCTCTAAACCCAATATGTGGAGTATTAGCCCATTCTACAGGTGAGAAAACGGGCTCAGAGACAGTAAGCGATTTATGTGAGGTCGTGCACCTGATGAAGAGAGAGCCAGGATTTAGACCCAGTGTGTGTGTGTCTGAGCTCACACTCTGGTCAATGTAGCCACAGCGCGTCTCAATCAGAAAACGTATTTTGAGCTTGTATAATATACATCGATGGGGGAGTGTGCACCTCAGGATGAGGTAAGCAGGCTTCTCTATCCTGCACACCTGGGTCAAGGGGAGTCATCAGAGAGGAACCCGCGTCCTACTCCGCCTGGATTTTGTGCTAGGATAAAGCTCTCTCATGGGAGCTGGGTGGTTTAGTACTCCCTTGTCCAGGAGAAACCTCGGCCAGAAGCACGCCCAGAAGGCACGTATCAAGTTCTCTCCTCCCCACAATCCATGAGTCAAATTCCCCTCCATCTCCCTTCACCTTCCCTACACCTGGCTACTTCTGAGTCCATTTTTATTCTTGGCCTCTGTAGCATTGAAATCCTGAGTTTGTAGTGCCTACTCTCATACAAGGAAGAAGGCTGGGGAAACAGTGTGAGCACAGCTACAATGGGAACTTCACGATGGGACGGATGTGCCCTCAAATCATTTCAATAGAAATAGATTTTCATTCTTTCTAACTCATTCTACAAAGTATCTCAGGTGAGCCCCATACCAGCAGAAAGAGTAGCAGCAGAAACTGACAAGTTGGGAGAGACTAAAACACCAACAGAAAATCAACATAAAAACGCAAAAGACTACACAGATTGTACAGCTAACTCAGTGACTACAGATGAGCTTTAGATCTGGCTCTGCACCTCTTGGACGCTACAAAGAAAAGAGAGCTAGACTCACTGTACAATTCTGAGAGGAACAATCGTACCCTTTGGTTAGTGGAAAGGAGATTTTCCCCAGCTTTAAGTCCCCAAATTGCTCATATGGGACCTGATGAGAAAACCATGTGTGATGTGGTTTGTAATACCCTCAATCGTGTTTACATAACAACTCATCAACAGACGTGTCCTTCCTTCCTTCCTTCCTTCCTTCCTTCCTTCCTTCTTTCCTCCTTCCTCCCTTTTCTCTTTTTCTTCTTTCTTTCTTTCTTTCTCTCTCTCCTTCCTTCCTTCCTTCCTTCCTTCCATTCTCCATCAATACATATTGTTGTCAGGAACAGGGTGTGTGCCAGGAACTGTTGTAAATACAGGCGAGCAAGTCAAAGTCCCTGTCCTCATGGGTGGTCACTCTTGTGGGAAAGCTAAGGCACTAAACCAGTGCACCTGTTTCTGGTGGTGACTCCTCGGAGCCCCCGCTGTGACAGCCCTGTGCTGCATCTTAGTGAGGGTCCAGAGAATGGCGCCTGGGTACCTAAGTTCTGCCCGTCCCTTTTGGACCCAGCAGAGAATTCAGATGCCAGAGGTGTGGGTGAACCCCATGCCCTCCCAAAGATCTTTGTCCAAATCCTCTGAAGACGTGGAGCACTCACAAGAGAAGGTTTGCGAAAAGTAAAAAGCTGTCCTGTTGTGTTTCTTGCTATTTTTCCCTCTCATATCCGCATCCCTGAAAGTGAGTTGCTCCCCTCGCACTCTGTTTTGGGGTCTTGCCTTGGACATGACTGGCCTCTGCCTCTGTGTTTCTCCCCTCCCCTGGTTCTCCAGGAAATTTCTTCCAGCTGCTGGGAGGGGCTCTGGGTTATTTGACTTCTCTCTTTCCACTCCTCATAAAAACCACTTCTCTCAGCTTGGATTTATTTTTTGAAATAATAGCTTTAATTTACATACCATGAAACTCACCCTTTAAAGTGCACTACTGAGTGGCTGTTAGTACATTCGGAGTTGTGCAACCCATCGCCACTAATTCTAGAACATTTCATCACCCATTTCGGCTTTTTGTGTGTGTGGGTGGCAAAATAAACATAATATTTACCATTTTCAACATGGCACTTCTTGGCACCTTAAGTGAGTGCTTTTTAGTGTCCTGATTATGAGTAACGAAGTGTATTGCAATTAATGAATTCTTAAGAAATTGACTGTTTCTCTTTGGATGATTTTATGTAAATGTCTTTTAAAGAGAAATGTGGGCACCTTTCAAATTGCTAATTGTCAGACAATAACCAGAGTTCTTCACACTAGTTTTTCATGAATTTCTCCAAATGATTGTTTACATAAGCCCATAATAATTCACCCAGAAGACTATTAAGCCTGAGTTAATATATTTCTTAGAACACTTTATGAAATATATCAGTAGTACACCAGAAAATGAATCCATTAAGAGGTCAGGGAGGCTCTAAAAAGACTTCAGTTAGGAATCAGGAGAATGCTTTTATACAAGGTCTGACAATTATTTCTTTATTTCTTAAAAGATAAAAGCCTTTTCTCGTAGAATAAACTTTAGAAAGCTTTACCACGTTAGCCATGTTTTCAGTGTAGAATTCACTGGCAATGAAGCACATTCACAGTGTTGTGTAGCCCACAACTATCTATCTCCAGAACTTTTCCGCCATCCAAACAGAAAGTCTCTACCCAAGAAACGATAACTCTCCATTTTCCTGCTCCTCCCACTCCTGGTAAGCCCTATTCTGCTTTCTGTCTCTCTGGCTACTCCTACTCTAAACATCCCGTATAAATGGAATCATACGGTATCTGTCCTCCTGTGCCCGGCTTCTGTCGTTCAGCATGTTTCCAAGTTTCATCCATGTTGCTGCATGTGTCAGAACTGCCTTCCTTTTGGACAGCGGAAGAGCCTGGGTTTTGATGGGTGGTGAAGAGGGACAGTTTGAGAGTAGGCTAACTCTGACCAGAGTGCTTGTTAGCATTTGGGGTCCTCACTGAGGACAGCTCCCCACACCGTTAGGGCCAGATAAACAGGGAAACAGCAGGCATCCTTCCCTGTATGAGAATTGGGCCACGTAAATGGATCCCAGTCTAGGTGGAGCACAGAGAAGAGCTCAGGGAGGCTGGCCACACACTCTAGGCTGGCCCAAGGAGGCCATCGGGGGTAGGTTGCGGTGCCCCATGGAACACTGCCCAGATGATTTGGGCTGGACATTTTCTGAAGCCAGGAATGTCAGTCCCCCACCACGGCCAGAAGAAATGTTATTAATTCTCCTGTGGATCATTTAGTTCTGAGCAGCTTGGATTCCTGATGTGTCTGCCTCGACGAACTGGCTGCAAATGCACACCCGTCCCTGCACCCTACCTCACCCTCCCTACCTCACCCCAGCCAAAAAAATTCGTCTGCTACAATGGTTTGAAAAGAGCCAATGGAATTCTAGAGAATGACTGCCCAAAGTGATTGATGTTTATTTAAAGTAGTTTTATTCTGGCAATAGTTTGTTTTCAGAATCAATTTTCTATTGAGGCCATGCAATCCTGCCTCATCGAATAAGACCATGTCAACTTTTGACCACGTCAAATAGAAGATTTTTTTTTCTCCTCTATGGCAGGAGGAGCTGAATCCAATTCATCTAAAAAGACTCCAAGTCACCCGTGTATAATATGTCTGTATAATTTCATATGGGACAGAAAGCAGGTTCTAGATCTGTTTTCACACCTCTAGGGATTATTTTTCAGATCTGTGGGGAAGACTTTATGCAAACGGTGATATTAAAATGCAGGTTTTCTGTGAGCATCAGTTACTGGGAAAGTCTCTATCACCTGGCCTAAGTCTGGTTTGCAGATTTGAAAGGCACTACTAATTCGATATGAGCTGCAAAGAATATTCTATTTTGCTTGGCAGAGCTCTCCACAAGATGACAAACAGTATAATAATGATTGATAACAAAGCGTATAATTCCTGTAGCCCCTCTCAGTCAGACCACAAGACGGGTAATTACATTCCCCAATCTATTTTCCAGGCATGTGCTGTTTGCTCAGCCCAGAAATAATAACTTCCTCCTCCTTTTTTCCTCTCCAACCACACTCTGTACACCTGGCTACCTTCTTGTCTTTCAACAGCAGAGAAAGCACATCCCCAGGAAGCCATTTCTCACATCCATAATCTAAGACAGTGCATTTCCCCTCCTCCTGTGTCTGACCCGCATCTCAACACATAGCACTCAGCCCCCAGCACTCAGCACTCAGTACCCAGCACTGTAATTGTCTGTTCATTGGCTATTTCTGCTACTGGCCATGAGCTCACTGAGTGGGGCCACTGTGTCTTGTTTACCTTTTTATCTCCAACCTCCTGCACGGCTCGAGGCACGTAGCAGACATTCAATAAAGCAACAACCTGAGAAACTCCGACTGTAGTTTAAGAAGGTTTAAGAAGAAAGTTGTTACAAAATTCGGTGGCGGATCTAGAAAAGTAGTAGTTCTGTTGCTTTCGCCGAGTGCAAATGTATCTCTTATTTTTAGAGGCGTAAAATATAGTTTGAACATATTCATGTGGAATCACATCCTAATAATGAAAACATCCAGTGTGTAATGGGTCAGAGTTCACCATCAAAAGGACACTTTGGCAAACTTAAAAAAAAAAATGTTTGGATGATAAGATTATATTTGCTCATTAGATGAAATTTATAAAATGCAGAAGAGTGTAAGAAATAAAATAAAAACAACTTGGAATCTTATTTAGAGTTAGTCACTATACAATGTTTAGGTAGATTTTCTCCCAATCATTTATTTTCTGTATATTTGCCCATATGTATATTAGGGCTGTCTGCTAAAACAAAGGATGCTTATTTAAATTTGAATTTAAGATAAGTGATGGAGTTTTTTTTTTAGTATAATTATGTCCATGCAATATTTGGTACGTATTTATACTAAAAAATTATTCATTATTTATATGTGAAATTGAAATTTAATTGCTGTCCTATAGTTTTGTTTTGTTTTTGTTTTTGTTTTTTTGAGAGAGAGCAAGAGTGTGAGTGGGAGACGGGCAGAGAGGAAGAGGGAGAGAGAGAGAATCCCAAGCAGGCTCCATGCTGTCAGTGAGGAGCCTGATGTGGGGCTCGAACCCACAAACTGTGAGATCATGAACTGAGCCGCAACCAAGAGTTGAACACTTAACTGACTTGGCCACCCAGGCTGCCCTGCTGCTCTGTATTTTTATTTGCTAAATGTGACAACCCTAATGTATGTGTATGTATGAATGTACTAAATTTGATTATGCCATATACTTCTTAATAATCTCCTTTTAGTTAACATTGCATTTTGTGGATTCTTTCCCTCTCATTGAGCGTTTCTGATTATTTCATTTATTTGAGAGAGACAGAGACAGCATGAGTGGGGAGGGGCCGAGAGAGAAGGAGAGAGGATCCCAAGCAGGCTCTGTGCTGTCAGCACAGAGCCCAAGGCGGGGCTTGAACCCACGAAGACGAGAGATCATGACCTGAGCCGGAACCAAGAGTCAGATGCTTAACCGACTGAGCCACCCAGGCACCCTGGTAGTTCCATTTTTAAAAACCCAACCCTTCTGTCAATCAGCAATGTATTTTGCCATGAAGGGGGAAGTGAGAATCCACCCTGAATTTTCCCCAAATGGCAAAGTTGCCCAACACCGTTTATTGACAAGTCCATCCCTTCTCCCACTGGATTGTAATGGCTCACTTGCTGCACGTGTATGCTTTGTACTATGCGTCAAGGTTATTAGTTCAGTTTAATCAGGCGTCTGTTTATAATTGTGAGCCAATTTTTGCGCTCTGTGTTTTGTTCAAGTGGAATGATCATTTAGATGACACGTAAGGTGAGCGGCTACCAGGTATTGGCAAAAGAAACAATGGTCTAAAAATGAAAAAGCAGTGAGGAAAAAGACTAAGCCTATGAGCCCGTGAGTCTACAATCTCCAATGTCAAAGGCAGAAGATGTGAGGCTACGCTTCCAAAACGATTGCAATGTGTGGTTATGATAGGTAATGCCAAAGCTGAGTTACACTAGACTTGGTGATGAACTTTTTCCTGCTTGTTATCTCTTTGGGCTGACTTTCTCAGCTCTCTTGTCTGCTTTGTCAATTTTTTTTTCTCCAGCTCAGGCAAGTGTGCCATTTAGCTTATCTGTTGAAAACACGTATGTGGGTATATGTATGTATGTAATTACATTTCAATGATTATACTTTTTTTTCATGTTGCTTTTTCTTTGCTTCTCAAAGCTTCAGTTATGTATCATAAACACCCATTCTTTCTTTACAACCTGCCTCGATTATGGGTACACACTTCCTTAGGTGTTGGTGGAATATAAAAGGGATAAGGTAAGTATCACTTTGGACTTGGTCTTAAATATCCATTCCAAGGATTACAGAAGGCAGAGAAGATGTGTAAGAGATTTTAGGGTTTGGCCTCAAAAGCTTATTATTATTATTATTATTGGTAATGTTAAGTTGCTTGTGGATAAACTTGAGCTGTTTTGTATTTAATTTCACCCAGCTGAATGGCCCGAGGAAAAATGATCTCTCCAGTCCAGACTAGTTCCCCATTTGATCCTGGAAATTTCACTGTGATATACTGACATCCGTATTCCCAGGTATTATATGCTCAAGAGAGTATTATCAGTACTCCACAAAAATAAGGAGTACGGAGTTCTTAAAATTTGCCAGTTGAATCCTAAAGGACACATTAGTAACATGCAAACCGATTCAAGAATGCAAACATTAGGTAATGGCACATATGTGGCAGCATATATTCGTTCACTCAGTGAATAATTACTACCCTGTGCCAAGCACTGAAATACGTACTCAGCATTCATAGGTGAAAAGGCAATCTGTCTGCCCGGACACAGCCCAGGGTCTCAGGCTGCGGTCCTCACCATCATTGTCTGAACCACACTGGTGTGTTGACGTTCCTTGGCAGAGAAACAGGTAGAATTTCAGTCGGAGTGGTGGGAGTTGTGTATATCCCGCAACCTATCTCATGTGGGCAGTGGCTGGTGGAGAGCATCTGTCCCAAGAGTCTTATCTGTGAGTGTTAATTGCCGAAGTATTGCCAAAGAAGAGGTTAAAGATCCCTGGCCTAGTGTGCTACCGAGGACATAACACAACTTGCTGCAGTGGACTATTCACTCCAGACGGGACATGTGCATAGACAGGCTACGCCTAGGTCCGTCTGCCAAAGGGAGCTGGCCCTCCTGAGGATGTGAAGGGGACACGCAAACAAGTGAGAGGAAGGTAGATGTTTAGTGGAGGCCCTCGTGGCTTTGGGTGGGTTTAGAATGTCCCCCGACTCTAACCCCTGACAAACGATTGCTGTTTACAACTGGAAGGTCAATTAGTAGAATCCAGACCTCTTGTAGACAAGAACTGAGAGGTCCCAGAAGAAAAATAACAAATCGGAGAAACCCAGGTACCCAGATGGCAGATGAAACCAGGCAGGGTGGCAGCTGATACGAAATGCAGAAAAAATATCATAAACTGCACTGGGGGACTCAGAAGTTAAACGGGACCTGCCGTGGAGTTTGGTTTGGGAAAATGCCAAGGGCTCTATCTGGGAAAAGTAATCTGAGACCCAGGCCTGGTGTGAGGGGGCCGTGGTTCAGGGAGGCTTGGAAAATGATAACCCCAAGGCCGCTGGAGGTGGAAGGTGAAAGGCAAATGGGAATGGAGTCGGCAATGCAATCCGGATGCTTTCACACCGGGTTCCTTCTCCCTGGGGCTGCTGTGGGGCCGAGAGCGAAGTAACATGAGCCCTGCGAACTGGGGCCTAAGCAGGTGCAATAGGAAACCGTTCCAAAGAGGTAGTTAAGAAATTCTGGGCTAGAGGGGTGCCTGGGTGGTTCAGTCCGTTGAGTGTCTGACTTTGGCTCAGGTCTGATCTCACCGTTCATGGGTGTGAGCCCCGCGTCGGGCTGTGTGCTGACAGCTCGGGGCCTGGAGCCTGCCTTGGATTCTGCGTCTCCCTCGCTCTCTGCCCCTCCCCCACTCCCACTCTGTGTCTCTCTTTGTCTCTCAAAAATAGATAAACATTAAAAAAAAATTCTGGGCTAGAAAAAAAGTCAAGACTGGGAGCGAAGCAATCCTTTTGTACCTGGCCTTTCAAGTTCAGAGAGGGAACAGTAACGGTATTGCATCTCACCCAGGGGTGCTGACGATTCATGGCCCATTTTGTACAACTACCTCCTCGTAAAGTAGATTTTGCTGCGATATTAGTCTGCAGCTTGAACCCAGCACCTCAGTTGTTGCCATTCTTGTGCTATCACAGAGAATGTGATAGTACAGGTGGCCTTTAGAGGCCTCTAGTAGAGGCCCACGGAAGCTGTGGGAAGGCAAAAACGAACAGCCAGAATCGGTCTGGGCTTAAACCAGGACTTGAAAAGGCCCAGGGAGTCCAGACTTGGAGCTTAGCCTTGGTACTCAGAAAACTCACGGCAGCATTCATTTGGAGACATGTACAAGTGTACTTTCCAAGGTACACCAGGAACTCCGTGGACCAAATCCTGTGTAACTGGCTTGCCAGGTCACTTGCTGCTTACCATGCTCTCCAGAAGGCACAGACACAGAGAGCCGAGTGCTTGCAGTTAGAGGCCTACCCCAAGCCGGGGTATTATTGACAAAACGCAAAATGACGTATGCATATGGCGCTACCTTGAACAGCAAAAGACTACGAAGAAGCCAAGGATCTGACAACAGGAGACCGTGGTTTCTTTTGATGGTGGGTCTGCACACTGGAGCCCTAGGTAGTCTACCAGGGATGAGGAGGGTCTCTGTCTACTGCTGGGAAGGCAACCTCAGGACACAGTGAATGAAGAAAGCGATGTTTACAGAGGTATGGTGTGGGCTACCTTTTGTTTTTTTGAAAAAAGTGGGTAAACACAAGTATAAATTCACATTTGCTTACATTTTCAGAAACAATGGAGGGAGAAACAAGAAACTTGGCATAGGCGCAACATGAAGTGTAGCGGAGGGTGAATGGCAAACATTAAACCCAGGAAGCAAACAAAGTTGCATGAATACAAGGAGAGGGAATGCCTCCCCAGGAGGTGATTTTAGGTCAAGTTTGGGGACTGGGGGGGAAAGGTAGATGTTGGGTAGACCCCTGTGGGGGATGTTGTATACTCCCTGTTGGCACGGGAGCAGAGGGCGGATGGAGTTCCTCTACTTGGCCCTCTGTGTGCGGAGGACACAGATGAACCTGGGCCCTGAAATCCAGGGCTTCTGTCCTCTTTCTTCGATGACCTGTGCTCTATCCCTTGGAGTCCTGTCCCTCGTGTCCTTGTCTTGACAGAGACGTTCCTGCCGGCTCTTGCAGAGCCAGGGTGCAAGACTGGCACGTAAGATTTCTATCCTAAATAAGACCCTGGGGTGGGGATTCATGGGTGCTCTTGTTCCGTCCCTGATGCCGGGACCGCCATCGAGTGGTGGGTCTCAACTGCTGTGTATTAGAATCACTTGATTGTCTGAACTAACTGGTCTGGGAAAGGGCCAGGTACAGGCATTCTTTAAGAGCACCCAGGAGATTCCAATGTCCAACTGGAATTGGGCTCACCTGTTATGGAACCACCCCGACAGGGGTGAGGGAGAGGTGTACCATCACCATCTCCCAGGCCAGTCTCTCAGACCCATTCCAGGAATGCTGCTCTCACTTGCAGGGACGGAAGACAGGGCTAAGGAAGGAAGGAAGGAAATCAATTATTTATTCATTTGTCTTTATTTTATGCTCCTACTTTATTCCATGAAGGGTTTGGGGGTAACTGCTGAAGGCAGTTGGGGCAAGTGGGAGAAGCTGTCCTTTAGCATGAGACTTGGTCACACAGGTCTGTACGCGTCAGCCACAGATAATGTCACCAATGTCTCATTCTCCGGACACTGCAGGATCCAGAAGCTCTTTGAACAGAAGCAAGTTTTATAACGGCAGCGCATTGGATGGCCCGGCAGAGACCCCAGAAGGGGGACCTGAAAGAGCAGACCCTCCAGGGCTGGCCGAAGAGCGTATTTGTTAGGCATATTTGCCCCCGGAAGGCAATCACTCCTCAGCCTGGTAGAAAGGGCAAGGCATGGGAAGGAGACCTCAGTCTCAAATCCTAAAGCTTGTGGTTTGGAAACAGGCAATAGAGTTGAATATTGGGAATGAACCACACGTGTGGAGGTAAAAGGGCCCCGTCCACTAGTTCTGATGGACAGAAAGCACAGTGGCTAAGATGGTAATACATATAGTAGTGATTTATTTCTTAATTTGTAAATGTGATCCTCGAAGGACAGTATGTGACAAGATTCTGGGGATGTCCAAGAGGCCACAGTCAAGGACACATATCAACATAACTAATGGTGGTGATCTCATTGGTTGCTGAGCCTTTGTTAGTTAAGACACCAAAGCTGACTCTTTTCTAAACTCTTTAGTAAATGAAAGCAGCTAATCCAGGTGGCTCTGAGCTGCTGGCCAAAGTCTACTTCCTGGAGACACTGCGGAATGAAGAATTTAGATCATATTGCAGGGTGACCCCCCACGAGAAAAGAATGCCATGTTCACATGTAAGGCTGAGACACTTGCGTTAAGCCAAACACTGATGGAAGTTGCTGCCAGAGATTCAGAGGCGCCCTCTCCGTGGGTTCTGAGATACAAAGACCTACAGACCTTGCACTCCTATTAAATACTATTTATCCTTCCTTTAGGGGTTTGGTTCAGATTGTGTGGCTTTCTCCATTCATCGTTTCTCACTCTTTCAGTTCACAAAAAAAATCTCTAAAATGTTATGTGTCATAGAAGAATTAGGTTCGGGATGAGGACCATAGAGGCTAGAGGAGAGAACCGTCCAGGAGAGGGGCGGTCTACCTGGAGAATGAGCTGACCCGGCCAGTCCTGATGGATGAATAGGAACCGGCTCGATGAAATATTCAAGGCCGAGAGACCAGTAAGAAGAAACACAGACAGGACAAGAATATTGACTTGCCATCAGAGATGAGCCCTCCTGTCACCGGCCTGCAGGAAGGGTGCACAGTGATGTGGCCTGCTGGGCTCATACAGACTGCCAACCAGCCCTTCAAGTTTTAGTCCTGCGCTCCACCCCCAAGCCTTGGTGAACCTGGTGTTGCCAAGTCTGGTTCATTTCCCATTCCCAAGGGTCAAATTGTACCCTTTTTAGGTGCTTGCCTGACCCATGATGCTCTGGAGGGCTGGTCCCTTTGCTCTTTTACATCAGCTCCCCCCTTCAGTTGCTTAGCAACTGACAGAAGCTTTTGGAAATCTCTCTTTCCCCGATGGCCCCTCTCTTCTTCTCTTTGTCAGGCGTTTCTTCTTTCCGCTCTCCCTTCTTTCACTTCAGTGGGCTTGTTGAAGGGGGAGGAATAGGACATGTGGATAGTTGTCCACTTTTAACAGAGAAGATTCAGGTCTATGTTGTGCTTCTTCAAAATTTTCCCAAGGAAAGCACCTTACAAATATAAAAGGAAAAACTCCTTCTATTTGAAAATGTTTTCTAGTACTACAAAATGCATACATTTTACCAACATCTTGTATTTGTACATACAGGTGTCATCATTTTAGTTCCCAACATTCCAGTCTGTAATTTAATCCTATTCACTTTTAATACCATCCCCTCTTTAAAAATGCCCACGTATAGCACAATAACAGATGCATGTATCAATGGCACAGAATAGAGACTCCAAAAATAAACCCATGGTATTATGGTCAATTAATGTACGATGAAGGAGCCAAGACCACACAATGGAGAAAAGACAGTCTCTTCAATAAATGATGCTGGGAAAACTGGACAGCGACATGAAAAGTACAAAACTGGACCACTTTCTAACACTGTACACAAAAATGAGCTCAAAATGGATTAAAGACCGAAATGTGAGACCTGAAAGCATAAAAACCCCAGAAGAGAGCACAGATAGTAATTTCTCTGACATTGGCTGTAACAACATTTTTCTAGATATATGTCCTAAGGCAATGGAAACAAAAGCAAAAATCAACTTTAAGATAAAAACTTTTTGCAGTCATGAATTTATTTTTTTTTAAATTTTTTTTTCAACGTTTATTTATTTTTGGGACAGAGAGAGACAGAGCATGAACGGGGGAGGGGCAGAGAGAGAGGGAGACACAGAATCGGAAACAGGCTCCAGGCTCCGAGCCATCAGCCCAGAGCCCGACGCGGGGCTCGAACTCACGGACCGCGAGATCGTGACCTGGCTGAAGTCGGACGCTTAACCGACTGCGCCACCCAGGCGCCCCGCAGTCATGAATTTAAAGAAAGACTAGTCTGGGGGCACCTGGATGGCTCAAGGGTTAAGCATCCAACTTTGGCTCAGATCACAATCTCAGGGTTCGTGGGTTCAAGCCCCGCATTGGGCTCTGTGCTAACAGCTTGGAGCCTGGAGCCTGCTTGGGATTCTGTGTCTCCCTCTCTCTCTGCCCCTCCCCTGCCTGTTCCTGCTCTCTCTCTCTCAACATAAATAAACATTTAAAAAAAGAAAAAAAAAACCTTTGCACAGCAAAGGAAACCATCAACAAAACAAAAAGACAACCTACTGAATGGGAGAAGGTATTTGCAAGTGATATGACTAATAAATTGTTAATATCCAAAATGTACAAAGAAATTATACAACTCAATACCAAAAAAACCCCCCAAACAATCCAGTTAAAAAATGGGCAGAGGACACAAATAGACATTTTACCAAAGAAGATATACAGATGGCCAACAGACACATGAAAAGATGTCCAGCATCACTCATCATCAGGGAAATGCAAATCAAAACTACAATGAGACACCACCTTACACTTGTCAGAATGGCTAGAATCAAAAGGACAAGAAACAACAAGGGTTGGCCACGATGTAAAGAAAAAGAAACTCTTGGACCCTGCTGGTAGAAAGGTAAGTTAGAATAGCCAATATGGAAAACAGTATGGAGGTTCCTTAAAAAATTAAAAATAGAAGTACTATACGGCCCAACAATTCCGCCACTGGGTATTTACCCAAAGAAAATGAAAACACTAATTTGAAAAGATATATGCACCCTGGTGTTTATTGCAGCGTTATTTACAATAGACAAATTATGGAAGCAATCCAAGTATCCATCAATAGATGAATGGATAAGGAAGATGTGGTATGTGTGTGCACACGCTCACGTGCATGCACACACACACGCACACACACACACTGGAATATTACATGGCCATAAAAAGATGAGATTGTGTCACTTGAGACAACATGGATGGACCGAGAGGGTATTATGCTAAGTGAATAAGTCAGACAGAAAGAGACAAATACAATACGATTCCACTAATATGTTGAATTAAAAAAAAAAGAAAACAAATGACCAAACAAAAAGCAGACTGAGACCTAGAAATACAGAGAAAAAAACTGAAGATTGGCAGAGGAAAAGGATGGGGCTGGTGGGCAAAACGGATGAAAGAGAGTGGGGGACACAGGCCTCCAGTTCTGGAATGAGTAAGTCATGGCAATAAAAGGCACAGCACAGGAACACAGTCAATGATAATAATGTAATAGTGACGTAGGGGGGACAGATGGTAGGTACACTTGTGTGAGCACAACATAATGTATAAACTTGTCAAATCACTATGTTGTACACCTGAAACTAATGTAACATTGTGTGTCGACTATACTCAAATAAAACAAAAATAAATAAAAACGTTCACCTAAAATAACTCTACACATGGTGAAAACAGCTCAGGTTAACACACATTGTCCCTTTTGTCCCCCTCTCTGAGTTTTCTTATTTCCTAAATTCCTCAGACAGCTTATTAGTTCACATGCTGATTCTGTGCCTTTCATTGTGAGTTCTCCATGGAGGTCTGCCATGGTGCTTGAATTTCCATGTTGGTCCTTGGAGGTTGTGAAGATGATGGTGATGAACCAGATCACGAAGAAGAACAAATCAGGACAGAGCCTGGAACCCAGTGAGGCATTCAGTAGACTTCTTTTCTTTTTTTAAAATATTTTTTACATTTTATTTATTTTTAGGAGAGAGAGAGAGAGAGAGAGAGAGAGACATAACACAAGTGGGGGAGAGGCAGAGAGAGAGGGAGACACAGAATCTGAAGCAGATTCCAGGCTCTGAGCTGTCGTCACAGAACCCCATGTGGGGCATGAACCCACGAACCACGAGATCATGACCTGAGTCAAAGTCAGACAGTTAACTGACTGAGCCATCCAGGCGCCCCTCAGTAGACTTCTTTTAAACTCTGTATTTTATTATGTCTTACACTTTTTTTTACTGTTTATTTTTTAAAGAGAGGGAGAGCATAAGTGGGGGAGGGGCAGAGAGAGAGAGAGAGAGACAGACAGACAGAATCCGAAGCAGGCTCCAGGCTCTGAGCTGTCAGCACAAGAGCCCCATGCAGGGCTCAAACTCAGGAACTGTGAGATCATGACCTGAGCCGAAGTTGGAGGCTTAACCGACTGAGCCCCCCAGGCACCTCTATTCCATATACTTTCCAAAGAATCATGCTAATTTCTTTTCAATTTATTCCATGACTTGAGTCCAAATTTGGCCACCTTAGGTACTGACAACTCTTTTAGAGCATTTCCAGTACATCACGCCCTTTCTTTCCTACTGCGAATGTCTCATCGCCTTCCGAAGGAGCTTCACGATCCCCTGTTTATCAGCAGGGGAAAAGGCCAAAGGAAGACTAAGTATTTTGCCTCCAGGTCAGTAACAGTCCCTGAGCAAGAAAGAGGTAGATCTTATTATTTGTCTCTCGTTGAGGTAACTGGACATCCACTGACCTACGGCAATCGTGGAGCAGGGACATCCACCTTCCCCTCACAGCGCACTTACTCAAATTTACCTTTTAAGTTCTGCAAATTCATAACTTCACATACATTTAGTTTCAGCAGCACGGAATTCTTTTCAGCGGTTGTGGTTTGCTTGCGTGTGGGTGCTCAGAGGCTGGCTCAGGCTACTTTCTCTCTCCTGCCCTTCACCTCTAGCAGAAAGCAACCGCAAAGAAATACTCCCAGTTCAGCGCGGATGTGGCGGAGGCCATGGCCTTCTTTGATTCCATCATTGCAGAGCTGGATACAGAGAAGCGGCCGCGGGCCGCCGAGGCGGACCCTCCCAATGAGGATGTGGACTTTGACGGTGAGTGCTGGCCGGGGGTGGGGGGGAGGTGAGGGGGGGAGGATGGACTGGGGGGGTGTGATGGGGGGGGGGTCTCTGGTGTGGCTAGAAGATGAGCTACCAGGAATCTCACCTCCCACTAGAGGGAAACTCGCACCTGCACTCTGTAGCCCAGCCTGGGGCTCGCTCTTCTCCTCGGGGCCCTTTGCTTTAGTTGTGCCAGCGGCCAGCACCCAGCCTACCCCTACAACATTCGCAGCCATATTTGGACAAAAACCCCTGGCAGTCCACTGGCCCCAACTGCGACAAATGAGTCAAGAAAGGGATTGGAGGGGCGCCTGGGTGGCTCAGTCAGTTAAGTGCCCGACTTCGGCTCAGGTCATGATCTCGCGGTTTGTGGGTTCGAGCTCCGCGTGGGGCTCTGTGCCGACAGCTCAGGGCCTGGAGCCTGCTTCGGGTTCTGTGTCTCCCTCTCTCTCTGCCGCTCCCCCACCAGCACTCTGTCTCCCTCTCTCTCTCTCAAAAGTGAATAAACATTAAAAAAAAATTTTTTTTAAAACATAAAAAGTAAAATCTTTAAAGGAAGGGGATTGGAGGGGGAGCTGGTGTTATATGGGTGCGAAGACAGAGTTTCAGCGTTGTAAGGCGAAGAAGGACTGGGCAGCTGTCCCTCAAAAATGAGTATATTCCACGTCCCTGAACTGCACGCCGGAAGACGGCTCAGATGGCAAATTTTATGTTATGTGTATTTCACTACAGTTTTTGTTTTAAGAGAAGAAAAAGAAACGGAGAAACTGTTTAAAAAACTGTCGACTCTGCCTGAGCGAGTTTGGCAGTGTCCACACCGGACTGACTGATCCTTCGTCTGGTTTGTCCCCGCTTCGCCCAGCACCCCCTCTGACGCCCTCGGGGTCAGCACTCTGTGAGGACGCGCAGGGCAGGACAGGGCCAGGGAGCCCGCCTAGGCCAGCCTGGGTCTTTGGAGAGAGAGTGAGGTGAGGGCCGGGGGTGATGCTTCTCTCCTTGCCAACGTGTGTCACTCACTGGCTGTCTCCTGGTGGAAAGCAAACGATTCAATCACATTCATGAGTTCAGCCCGCTTTTAAATTCCATTACTTAACGGTCCGTTTCTTTTTCAGTTTATTGTATTTTGAGAGATAGCACACGCAGAGGAGGGGCAGAGAGAGAGGGAGAGAGAATCTGCACTGATGGTGCGGAGCCTGATGCAGGGCTCCAGCTCAGGAACCGCGAGATCATGACCTGAGCTGGAACCAAGAGTCAGACGCTTAATCGACTGAGTCACCCAGGCGCCCTGACTGTCAGCTTCTTTAATCTTTGACTTGCTCTCCCTGGTGTAACTGATGGCAATTTTTTTCAGGGGATTCCTGGCTCCCGTTACGGAGGTGCTAGCTTTTGGTGCCCATACTAAGCAATGCTTGAGCTTTTTATCTAATGCTCAAAAGACCGTATTCTTGTGGTTTGCCATTGCTCCGGGCCCAAAAGACCTATATCTGTGAAATTCAGGTTCTCATTGGGTTTGGTGGGATTTCACAGAAGGTTACCCCCACCTCCCCCGCCGGCTCACTGTGCCCTGCAGGCTAATCCGCCCACCTTCCTCCTGGACTGCAGCCCCTCGGTCCCTGATGGAGGCCAGCCCTCCTCTTGGGAGTTGGACCTGGAAACCCAGGACGCTGGCGAAAGAACAGCAAAATCCACTGAGGATGCAAGTGTTACCTTCCACAATTTTTGAATGAAAAGGACATTATGGTTTTCTCTCATAACAACAGCCCTATACGTTCATTGTTAATCTAATGAATCAAATGATACACCAAAATACAAAGAAAGTAAAGAATATGGTCTGTAATACTACCACCCAGAGATAATAACCACTGTTAAACTTCGGTCTATGTCTTTCCTTTCCAAAAGGTTTTAAACATACACACGCACACACACACACACACACACACACCCACGCTCACTTAATTAAAAACAATAGGACCTCTGCCATTTTGTCATCTGTTCTTTTCACTTAACCATTTATAATACATCAGGGGTTGTCTTTCCATGTCAGTAAACATAGATGTATGTCTTTATTTTTAATGGACACATAAATATCCCACCATATCCCTACCCTATCATTACAGGGTCAGATCATCCCCCTCTCACTTGCCTTTCCCAGCCTTTCTAAGAATGTGCTGTTGTAATATAGGCATTTGTTGTGGGTTCTCAGCCTGGTTCACCCTCTCTTGCTCCTTCCCGGGCCCCTGCTTGTCTCTTCCAGTGGCCACCAGCTCCCGGGAGCACAGCTTGCATTCCAATTGGATCCTGCGGGCACCACGCCGGCACTCTGAGGACATTGCTGGGCACACCGTGCACGTGACAGATAGCCAGTTTCGAAGGAGCGTGGAGCGCAGGACCTTCGGCACTCAGAGGAGGCTCGAGAGGCACCCCATTTACTTGCCCAAGGCTGTGGAGGGGGCATTCAACACCTTGAAATTTAAGCCCAAAGCCTGCAAAAAAGAGTAAGTGCTTGGACCAAATGGTATAACTAAGATGTTTTCATGTCCTCCAGACTCCTGGGGTGGTTCTTCAGGTGCCTTGAGTCCCCGTCCTATATAACAAAAATTATTCTTACAGATTTTGGGGGAAGGAGATCTTGGCTAAAGATCTTTTTTTTCCCCGCTAGGGCTGCCTGGGTGGCTCAGTCGGCTGAGCGTCCAACTTCAGCTCGGGTCATGATCTCACGGTTCGTGAGTTCGAGCCCCGCATTATGTTGTCAGCATAGAGCCCGCTTCGTGTTCTCTGTCCCCTTCTCTCTCTACCCTTCGTCCACTCGTGCGCTCTCTCTCTCACTCAAAAATAAATAAACGTTAAGAGTGTTAAAAGATGTTTTCCCCTAGTCTATACATAAACTCCAGCCTGGGTCACTGTTGTCTCCTCCCTGTGACTTCAGCTCTGGATCTGCCGGCCTTGCCTCTGGCCTACCTGGCCCACATGCTTTGTGCCACCCTCTTTCACTGTCGCCCCCCAGGGCCACGGACACCCTGTGTGCTACGAATTTTTTATGAGAGTTTGGGGTTGAGGAGGGCAAAGCGCCAAGAGGGAACCAACACCAGACTAACCAGACGCCCCTGCCTTGGAAAGGCGTTGACCTGACTTAGCTGGAGAACTTCTTGCTGGCCGGGCTCCCTCTGGCCACTTCGCCACCATCTCTCGGCCTCTTTCCCTCCAGATCCAACCCTCCCGAGACGAGTTCCCATGTTTAGCCTCCAAATTCCTGTGACCTACTCATTTGGAGCAGTCAGTGCTCTCTTGCTCTGGCCACTGCTGCCCATGCTGCAGGGACCTCACCTTTCACAGCAGAAGGGGGTCTATCCGGGTTGGGGTTTGTACGAGAGCCATTCAACTCTGATGGATTCAGAGCTTTTCTAAATAGCGCTTTCCGCCCATAACAATGGACTATGTAATGGAGATACTGAAACCAGGGCTCATCATCCAATCATCCGTCCTTCCCCTTCAAGGCCAGTCTGGGGTCCAGCCCCCATGATGATACCGCTTTGTCCGCCACAAGGCCCAGCCCTGGGGGGCATCTGATGGTCTCCGTTGGAATAGTGGATCAGAGCATGCCTTCTCCGTGCAGCCGGTCAAGCCAGACTTAAACCCTCTGCCTCATTCCTCCCTTCCAGCCTGGGGAGCCCCAGACAGATCCTCCTCAACTTCTCAGGAGAAGACACGGAATGGGATGCGGAGCCCTTTGGCCTGGAGTCCCTGGTGTCTCCAGGGGAGGACTACCACGAGACAGAGAACCCCAAAGGGCAGTGGCTGCTTCGAGAGAAGCTGTGGGAACGGACAGTGCCCTGAGGCCCTTCCGGCCATTCAGCTTGGCTCAGGCTGGGTCCCTGAGAAGGTGGCTACTTTCAGGGCAGCACAGGTGTTTGGCAGAATCAAAAATGGAAGTCGGAACAAAGTCAAGCCCACGAGCCCATCAGCACTGCCCGCCGGTGCCCGGTTAGTGCCAAACACACGTGCGGTCTCCCAGAGGACCTGCCCTAGGAGACTCTGGAGCCGGGCTTTCCCGGCATGGCAGGTTGGCAGGTAGTTACAGCTCGGCTGGACTCCCAGCAGGGAGTGGGAGTATCCAGGCTCACTCCCTGGTCTCCCCTGGCCTGTTTCAGTTCTCTGTGCATCTGTCCGAGTGGCTTCTAACACTGTGCTCAGGACAGGAAAGGAGCCCACCCCTGGATCTCTGGCCAAAGTTTTCAGAAAGGCGGCTCCTGTCTCTGCGGGGCTCAGGAATACCCTGATCACAGAGATTGCCTTCCTTTGTGCAGAACACGGTCCCGGAAGCACCTCCTTCTGCACTAACACTTTGACGGTTCTAGACATTTCTAGAAACATCTGCTGGATTACACGGAAGATGGGGCCAGTGCCCTGGCATTGGGAAAGAGTGTGCCAGGGCCCTGCCTTGGGACCACACTATCTCTCCAGCCCCGAAACCCAGCTCTCCTTCCCACAGGTGGTGGGCTTTCTTCTAATTATCGTCCAGAATATCCTGATAGACGCCCATATGACCAGCTTATGGCTGGCTGTGCCTCTCCCCTCCCCACTTAAGAGGAAAATCAGCATCCCTGAGTTCTTTTGGACTAGGAAGGATTTGTGATTTTAGTAACTATCTGAATTAGAATTACATCTTAAATATATTCTTTGCACTTCTCACATACTTTTTCCTGCTCGGGTTTGAGAACCACTGGTCTGGAGAACACATTGCATTCTGTTCATTCCTATTACTTCTTCTGGTGTTTTCTTACAAAGAAAGAAATCGTCCAGTTGGTACATGCTCATGAAATGCCAGAGTGCTCTTTGGGGGTAAAGGAGGGAGACAGACTAGGACAAACCAATAATCTATATTAAGCCCAAGACGCTCTAGGCTAAGGTCACTCTGAGAACTGAATAGAGCTTTCTTTCTGCTAGGCCCATGTAATGATGGTTGTATTGTTCAGTTTTTTATAAAGAATGTTTTATTTATGTGAACTTGACTATCTGAATCTAAGTATTTAAAACTCCTATGAGAAAAAAAAACTAAAAATTATGTGGCATTCTTAGCCATTTTATATCAACACATTTTGGATGAAAATATACTGGAAATGTTTTAATACTTGTCTTTATTATTATTTTCCTTTTAAGTGCCAAGGTCAATGTTTGGGAGATCTCCTTCATTTTGTTGCTTATCCTAAGCCCACTCTAGCCAGAAGCTTGGCTGAAAAATAAATGTTTGGGAGATTTGTTTTATAAACTGCATTAAAGCACACCAAGTTAATATTGCCACGTACCTTCCTTTCCCCCAAATGTGGCCTTGTTTTGAAGCCCCACAAATAAAAGTTCACTGCTAAGGATAAGTTCAGAATGAAGGTCTCTTTACCCTGCCTCTTATCAAACTACAGTTTGTCATAGATTCGACCCTGACATTATGTGGTGAAGACTTTGTGTACATTTTGCTTTTACAGATAAGAAAAAAAAATAAACAGGACAGAAAGGATGTTTGGAGTCTTGATTTTTTTTTTCTTTTAGCATTTATTGCTTATGGGACACGAAGCCATGCTTTTCTCTCTTGCTTCCCATTTTGTATATTTTTGTCTTTAATGAGACTATACACAGACTGTCTGAAAAATTCCATGATTCAGAAACAGAAGGCTGGCGTGTCTTTGGGATGATTTTAGGTATTTGAAATTGGCGATAAACTGCAGGATCTGGGCTTTGTCTAGGGAATCCTGAGATAGTGTCTACTGAGGTCTTAAGAGAAATAAAATTCATGGCAATAAAAGTCAATTCAGGAAAATCAGCTGATGTGATTGATTCTCTTCCCCCACGAATTGAGCAGTTATTCAATCAGCTGCTCCTTGAGAAACAATGGTAGTGGCTACAGCTTTCCCAGGATTGTCTCAGTTTTGATTTATGGAAATCTACCTATCTCTAGACCTCTGTCCAAAAAAGAGGATGTGATCTCCTGGCAATGGACTTATACTTCAGGCTTTGTTTTCTAGCTCCCACCACAAAATGTCTTCTTTATGCAGGAAGATACATGGGAGTTTAGTTTGAATGGTATATACCCAACTCTGAAGGGTAGCTCTGCCACAGAGAACATGCCTTCCAGGTGGTTCTAACAGGAGGCACATTCGTGTCATCACAGATGGCCCTTTCATGGTGAATTCATTTCCTCCTGCTGTCGTAACAATGACCACAAATGCAGGGGCTTTATTCTCTTAGAGTCTGGAGAACTAGAATCAGGCCGACTGGGATAAATCAAGGTGTGAGCAGAGTTGATTCCTTCTGGAGGCTTTGAGGGGATCATCCGTCCCCTTGCCTTTCCGGCTTCCAGAGGATGCCCACATACCCTGGCTTGTGGGCCCTGCTTGACATCACCTGCGCCTTCTGCTTCTGTCTTCACATCTCCAGCTACTCACTCTGATCTCTTGCTTGTCCCTCTTAAGGACCTTTGTGATTACATCAGTCCCACCTGGATGACCCAGGATCGTCTCCCCGTCTCAAAAACCTTAACTGAATCAAATCTACAAAGTCCCTTTTGCCATATAAGGTAACATTCACAGTTTCTGGGGGTTAGGATGCAGCCATCATGGGGAGGCCATCATTCGGTCCACCACACATGGAACCACAGCGTATTCTAGTCCTTCAAGGCTAGATGAATCTATCAAGTCCTTATTAAGCTGTATATCGAGCAAAATAGTATAAGACACACTTTCTCTCCTTTGGTAATCGGCAACTCAACGGGGGAAGTTAGGACAAACACGGATAAAATGGTGCTGAGCACTTACTGCTTCATGGAGCACCTCTGCCCCCCCATAAGAATCGCTCTGCAAATGCAGAAGCCCATTTAGCTCAAGACGTCAGGGAGAACTTCACAGGAGAGGTTCTCTTGAAAGACAGCTTTAGTCTCTGGCAGAAGATTGCTAAAGGCTGCCATTTCTTGCAAAAGGACAGGTATTAGGAAAGTCACAGACATGGTAGTGGCCAGCAAGGGGATGCCCTTGACTGAAGGGCAAGGTTTTTACTGAGCATCCATGGAAGGCTACATTGATAGATGTCAAGTAGAATTGATCAGGTGGGGGTAAAGAATTGAGTGTTGTCTTGAGCTGAAGCACAGAGAGCAGAAGCCTCAGATGATGCAATACAGTTATGGAGAATGGCCCCTGAAAGGCTGTGGGATTAAACCAATCCAAACTTCCCATAGCTTCAGGAAGAGAGGATCTCAGGCCCCAGATCTGACTTCCGTGGTAGATCTTGCCCACGGTCCCTGTGCGGTTCACATGCGTTCTCAGGTGGTATCTGTTTCCAGCTGTGGTAGGCACCCACCCCCCAATCAAACACAGGGTGCCCTAGACCCCCGTGTTCCTCATCAACACCCTGGGTCAGGGCAGCTCTCCTTGAAAGGGGCAGGAGGAGCATGGTGGTGGTGAGGGGAGGGTTTGGGCAGACACAGGGTGTAAATAAATGTATGAAGCCATTTTGGTTGACCTCCCAGGCCATGGAGGATGTCAAAGCCTGCCGGTCATTCTCTTGGGGTAATTCCCGTGTTCATTTATCCATTTGTTTGTCATTTGACAAAGAATGTTGAGCATGTACTATGTCCCACCCTATGTCTGGGGACAGAACATAAACAGTCTCTCACGGCGCTTTCAGTCTGGTGGGAGAGACAGACCTTAATCAAAGGATTAGAGCAGTACCATGGGTCAGAATTGTGGTAAGGGCCGGGAGGGAGGCCCGTGGTGTCACAGGGAACTTGTAAGGGGGGCGTGTGAGCTGGTTGGGGCATCTGAGTGGCTTGGGGAGGGCTTTCTAGATCCCCTATGGCTTCACTTGTCCTACTCAAATATTCAAATGTCACCTCCTCAGAGAGGTCTTCTTGACCACCCTATCTCAACTATCACTATTTTTTTTTTAAAAATTTAAAGCTTATTTATTTATTTTGAGAGAGAGAGAAAGCAGGAGTTGGGGAGGGGGAGGGAAGGAGGGAGGGAGAGAGAATCCCAAGCAGGCTCTGCACTGTTAGCATGGAGCCTGACATGGGACTCAAACCCATGAACCGGAGCCAAAGTTGGATGTTTGACTGACTGGGCCATGCAGGTGCCCCTCAACTATCACTGCTCTTAATCTCTACCATGGATCAGCTGGCTGTGCTGTATTTACTATGATCTAACACGTGATTATACACACACGCACACATATACACACTCACACATACTCATATACATTCACATACGCACGCTTGCCCCCATTCAATTGTGAGCTTCATGAGGGCAGTAGCATAGTCTATTCTGTTCATGCTCTGTCCCCTGCGTCAAGAAGAGTGCCTACACCAACAATTGTTTGTTGACTGAGTGACTGATTGACAGATTGCATAAATGAATTGAAATGAAGTGAGTTGAGATCTTTAGGGGGATAGGAGGCATCAGAATATAAAGGGTTGGGGGCTGTAGAGAGGGATTCAGGCTGAGGAAGTGTCATGGGCAAAGGATCTGTGCTGGAGGGAGTATGGCACTGGAGGGAGTTCAAAGACATCACTGATTTATTCACAAGTTATACTGAGCACCCATATATGCTCAGAACTCTCCCAGACCCTGAGAGTAGAACACTAAGACTAGATCCCTACCTTCAGAGCTTAGAAATTTGGTGGGAGAGGTATGCAGGCAATAAGCTAGCATACATTATATGCATATATTCAAATGTAATAACGTGTCAGGTAATGATAAATGATGGGAAGTAGAATAGAGAATGGGCTAGAGAGTAGATGAGCAAAAGGTGGGGGGTTTTTAGTCAGAGAAAGCCTCTCAGAGGTGGTGATGCTTGAACAGGGCCCTGAATGAGAGACGGATTAAGTGAGACCAGGGGAAGGACTGGTCAGGCCAAGGAGGGAGTCCGCACAAAGGCCCAGGGGCAGGATGGCATCAGGGAGGGGGTCTTGAGGAGGCAGGAAGAAATGTACTGGGTGGTTCTGAACGGGAGAGTAGCAGCTTCTGATTTCGTTTTTAAAAGAGGATTGTGGCCGTTGGGTGGGGATCTGCCTTAAGGGCTCAGAGGGACAACTTGGGACAGCAGCCGGGTCACTCTGCAGTGGGCCGGACAAGAGACATCGCTGGCTGCCTGGATGGGGGGAGTGGGCTGCTACAGAGAACTGGGTTAGAGAGACTCTGGAGAAGGACAGGTGGGTATTTAGGCTTGCCGCAAACCGGATACAGAGACACGGGGCTCTCTCTTGAGGTGCAAGTGACCACAGATACCCTTTATTAAGCCGATTGACAGAGGGGCTGGTTAGCAGGGGGGTTTTGGGGGGCGGTAATCAAGAGTCATCTCTTGGATGTATTAACTTAGAGCCTTCTGTGCACTTCCAGCTGGGGAATCAGACACTTTGGGTGGAGCTCAGGGGAGCGGCTGGATCTAGGGGTGCAAAACTGGGAAGTGGTGCCATAGAGACAGAATCTGAAGCCATGAGGAGCTGCAGTCACCAAGATACCCCGTGGAGATCTGAAAGGAGGTGAGGTGAAGGATCCGCTGGAGACCCCAATATTTAGAGGCCCAGAAGAGACAGAGCCCGTGTGGTGTAAGGGAAAGCATGCTCATGAGGTGAAGAAAATGCTCCACGTTTGGGGGGACAGAGCATAGACAGCGGAGGGGGGTGGTGCAGGGCCAGCAGGGCATGCGCCAAAGCCAGGTGAGAAGAATAGTCTTGACCTTGATTCAAAATGGTACCGTCTACATCCAGAGAGCTCACTGACCCTACTCGTAAAACCCAGCTCCAGATTCTTTCTGGCTCTTTCTAAAACTCCAGTGGTCCTGAGAGGCAGTGGAGGGTAACAGACCAGAGCTTCAAGGATCTCGCCGGCAGCCAGTGTCGGGGGCGGGGGTGGGTGGGTGGTGGTGATGGGTGAGTGGGGGGGGGTGGCATCAGGCCCTCACACCTCCTCCTCCAACGAGCAAGACCCGCTCTCACCCCGTGGCCCTCTGCAGACCATGCAGACCAGGGTGGAAAAGCAGGCCAGTGACTTGGGCTCCCTGGGCCTCATTTTTCTCAAACGTGAATTGGGCATGATAATACTAGCTCGTAACTTGCAGTGTTGTGATGAGGGTTAAAGGGCCTGCCAGACAGTAATTGTTAACTACGGGCATATTAAAGGGGGATGATTTGCCATCCCTTCGAAGAGTCAAAAATTCTGCCACACACCCTGAAAATAGCTATAAAAGAGAAATTCTAAAAATTTTGAAGACTTGATTAGAGGTAGTCTAGCCTCCTGAAATAACCGTTTGGAAGAAGGCAGCACTGAATCAACGTGAGGATGGAAATGTGCTCTTGAGTCAGAGGTCTAGCCAGACTCTCAGCTCCCCCACCCAGCAGATGGTTGGCCTTGGACGTGATGCTTGACTGCTTTCCGCCTCAGTGTCCTGGTTGTAAAGTATCACAGCACGCGTGACTCCCTCACGGGGTATATGAGCACCTAATACGACAATGCACATAGAGTACTCCGCACAGTGTCCCGCACACAGCAAGCACACCATAAATACTGCAGTTAAGGGGTGCCTGTGCAGCTCAGTCAAACATGCAACTTGGGCTTCGGTCGTGATCTCGCGGTTCATGAGTTCGAGCCCTGCGTCGGGCTTTCTCTCTGCCGTCAGCACAGAGCCTGCTTCAGATCCTCTGTCTCCACCTCTCCCTGCCTCTCCCCCCACTTGTGCTCTTTCTTGCTCAAAAACAAATAAACGCTAGAAAAAATTACTATGAGCTCTTGGAAAATATCAATATATAAGTTATTACAATGTGACAATCCTTTATTGTCATGCTTCCTTCACATATGGCCTCCAGATCATCCCATTTATTTGCAGCTTTCCCCCAGATTAAATGGAAGCATAGATCAGGTTACATTTGAAGTCTGCTGAATTTGGTCTTAAAGGAGCCTTCAAAAGAGTGTCAGAGCTATCGTTTGGTTTGACTCCTCATCTCCAGGCGTGCCTGGCTTCTGTATGTGATTTGTAAAGGTAAACTTGTCTTCACTTTGCAGTTCCTGGAGTTCCACCCCCTGAAAATCACAGCTCCGTATTACATTGAGGGGAACTGCTGTTTGGGGAAGACAAACGACATTTTCATGATTAATCCATGCCTTGGGAACCAGTCCCAGAGGGAGGACTGAGAGCTGAGTCCAGTCTTCTGAGCTGTGTTCCTCCACTTGATCTGGATTTGTGGCCATTCAAAGCTACATACCATGGCCTCCCTACAGCAGAACAAGGATACAGCAGGCTGTTGGTATGTGATCATTTGGCCACATGGTGGCACTTCACGCCTAGTAATTCTGCTGGTCCTCTTTCCCTATCCCTGAAGGTTTGAAATTCAAACAGAAAGAGAAAGAAGCATGCCCTCTTAGAATGGCACAGGCACCATTGCCAGAAAGCACAGGGTTCACTGAGGAAAAGGCTCAGCTCTTGCCGTTTTCCTCAGTTCTAAGGGGAAGGCTCTGGTCCCAAATGGAAAGACCAAGAGTTCTACACGCAAGAGCCCATTTTCCAGGTTGTTTTGTTTTTGTTTTTGTTTTTTTCCCCCACACACTGCACTAATTCCAGGTCCAAAGTAAAATGTCATCTACCAGTGTAGCAGATGAAAGAAAGGGGGCCCCCATGGGCCAGAGTCTGACTTTCTTAGAAAAAGATTTTTCTGAAGATACCACCTGACTTCAAGACAGCCCTCAGCTGCTGAAAAAAAGAATGGGATTATTACCCACCATTTCAATTCTATGACTTAAGGATCTAAAAATAAATAAATAAATAAAATAAATAAATAAAAACCGAAAGAGATTATTACCCACTATTTTAATTATTTTCTTGGAGGTTATAGAGACTTGGGCCTGAGTTTGAATACCAGCTCTGACATTAACTAGTTTTGGAGCCTCAAGGAAGCTACTTAACTTTCTCTGTACCTCATTGTTGTCACTTTTAAGGGAGTTCATGATAATAGGACCTACTTTATAGGATGGTGATAAGAATGAAATAATATCAAGTGGAACCAAATGAGATTGCCAGTATTCAAGTCTTTGGCCCACAGGAACAGCAATTTCATGTAGTTCATGCTTGGGCACATAGTGAGGCTTGGTAGAGTGAGCTATTACTACCACAGCTTGCATGACAAGAAGTCAACAAGCACTTGTTGTGAATATTTAGAAATAAACCATGACAAATGAAAATGGAAGCATAGCATACAAGTTCTTGTGGGATGCAGCAAAAGCAGTACTAAGAGGGAAGTTCATAGCAATAAATATCTACATCAAGAGGCAAGAAAGATCCCCAGTAAACAACATAACTCTATGACTTAAGGATCTAGAAAAAGAAGAACAAATGTGCTTAAAGTTAGCAGAAAAAAGGAAATAATAAAGAGTAGAGCAGAAATAAATGAAATAGAAAATGGAAAACAAAATAGAAAGATTAACCAAACTGTAAATTGGTTCTTTGAAAAGATAAACAAAATTGACAAAGCCTTAACTAGACTAACCAAGGGGGAAAAACGAAAGGGCTCAAATCAACAAAATTCTAAATGAAACAAGAGACATTACAATCAATACCACAGAAATTCAAAGGGTCATAAGAGATGACACAAATAACTGTATACTAACAAACTAGACAACCTAGAAGAAATGGACAAATTCTTAGAAATATACAACTTAACTGAGACTGAAGAAAGAAAGGAATAGAATAGAAAGAAATGAAGAAATAGAAAATCTGAATAGACCAATTACTAGTAAGGAGATTAAATCAGTAATAAAAATTCTCCTAATGGAGAAAAGCCCAGGGCCCAGTGGCTTCACTGGTTAATTCTACCAAACATTTAAATAAAAATTAACAACATTTTCAAACTCTTCTAACATATTGAAGAGGAGGGAACACATTCAAACTCATTTTGTGAGGCCAGCACCATCCTGATACCCAAACCAGAAAAGGACACTATTAGAAAAATACATACATACATACATACATACATACTACAGGTCAATATCCTTGATATATATAGATGTAAAAATTATCAATAAAATATTGGCAAATTGCATTTAGCAGCACATTAAAAGGATCATACACCATGATTAAGAGGGATTGATTCCTGGCATGCAAGTTATGGTTCAAAATATGTAAATCAATATGACACATCAAATTAACAGATTGAAACAAAAGAATTATATAATCATCTCAAGAGACACAGAAGAAGCATTTGAAAAATTCAACATTCATTCATTATAAAATCTCTTAACAAATTAGGACAGAAGGAATATATTTCAACATAATAAATGCATATATGAAAGACCACAGCTAACATCATGTCCAATGGTTAAAGGCTGAAAACTTCTTTTAATATCAGGAACAGGACAAGGATATCCACTCTCAACACTCTTCTTCAACATAGTACTGAAAGTCCTAGCCATAGCAACCAGGCAAGAAAAAGAAATGACAGGTAAAAATATGTAAATAAAATAATAATAATAATAATAATAATAATACTTGGGAAATTATAAAGAATAAAAGGAAATAAAAGGGATTCAAACTGAAAAGGCAGAAGTAAAATTGTGTTTATTTGCAGATGATATTTTATATATAGAAAATTCGAAAGACTCAACTAAAAATCTATTAATCAATGAATTCAGTAAAGTTGTAGGATATAAAACTAGCATACAAAAATCAGTAGCATTTCTATATGCTAACAATAAATTTTCTGAAAAAGAAATAAATTCATTTCATTTACAATAGCACCAAAAATAATAAAATATATAGGAATAAATTGAAAGAAATGAAAGATCTCTACTTTGAAAACTACAAGACACTGATGAAAGAAATAAAAAAAAACCACAAATAAATGGAAAGATTGACTATGTTCATGGATTTGAAGAAATAATACTGTTAAAATGTGAATACTACCAAAACCCACCTACAGATTCAATGAAATCCTTGTCAAGATTCCAATGGCATTTTTTACAAAAGGAGAAAAACACTCCTAAAACTTACATGGAACCACAAAAACCCCAAATTGCTAAAGAAATCCCAAGAAAGATGAGCAGAACAGGAGGCATCCCATTTCCTGACTTCAAGCTCTACTATAAAGCTATAGTCATCAAAACAGTATGGTATTGGCATAAAAACAGACAAATAAGCCCATGAAACAGAATCAAGAGCCCAGAAATAAACCCAAGCATGTATAGTCAACTGATATTTGACAAGGGAGCCAAGAGTACTTAATGGAGAAAAGACAGTCTTTTCTATAAATGGTGCTGGGATAACTGGATATTCACATGTACAGGGATGAAAATGGATCTACATTCCACACCACCCACAAAATTTACTCAGCTGGATTGAAGACTTATACGTAATACCTGAAATCATGAAACTCGTAGAAGAAAACATAGGAACAAAGCACCCTGACATGGGTCTTGGTGATAATGTTTTTAGATGTGACATTTAAAAACCTTAAACACAAACAACAAAATAAAAAATGAACAAGAGAAACGACATCAAACTAAAAAGCACACCAAAAGAAGTCATCAACCAAGTGAAAAGACAGCCTGCAGCATGGGAAAAAATATTTGCAAACTATACATCTGATAAAGGGTTAATATATATATATATATATATATATACATATATATATATATATATATATGTATATATATATATATATAAAGAATTCATACAACTCAATAGGAAAAGACCCAAACAATCCAATTAAAAAATGGGCGAAGGATCTGAAGAGACACTTTGCCAAAGAAGATGTATAAAAGGCCAACAGGTACCTGGAAAGATGCTGAACACCACTAAGCAACAGGGAAACGCAAATTAAAACCACAGTGAGGTAGCACCTCATGTCTGTTAGAATGGCTATTATCAAAAAGACAGGGGGTGATAAATGCTGGCGAGGATGAGGCTAATGGGAACCTGTAGAGCTGCAGTGGAAAACAGTATGGAGAATCCTCAAAAAATTAAAAATGGTACTACCAAATCATCCAGCAATTCCATTTCTGGGAATATATCCAATGGATATGAAAACAATAACTTGAAAAGATAACTGAGCCCTGCTGTTCATAGCAGCATTATTTACAATGGCCAACTCATGGAAACAACCTAAGTGTCCATCAATGGATGAGTGGGTAAAGAAGTTGTGGAGTTGTGGTGTGTATACACACACACACACACACACACACCCTGGAATATTACTCAAACATTAAAAACAAGGAAATCCTAACATTTGCAAAAACATGGATCGTCCTAATATGGCATTAAGCTATGTGAAATAAGCCAGACAAAGAAAGACAAATACTGTATGATCTCACATATATGTAAAATCTTAAAAACAACAACAACAACAACAACAAAAACCTCCTAGAAAAAGAGATCAGACTTAATGATTACCAAAAATGGAGGATGGAGGGAGGCGAAACTGGAAGAAGAAGGTGGTCCAAAGGTACAAATTTCAGTTATAAGATAAATAAGCACTAGGGGTGTAAGTTACAACATGATGATGGTAACTAACACTGCTAGACAGCATATAGGAAAATTGTTCAAGGAGTATATCCTGTGAGTTATCATCACAAGAAGAAAATTGTTTTCCTTTTTTATTTTCTTCTTTTTATTGTATCTCTATGAGAACTGGCTGTTAGCTGACCCTGTTGTGGTGATCATTTCAGATGATATATAAATCATCCCATCACGCTGTATACCTTAAACTTCTATTGTGATGTATGCCAATTATTCCTCAACAAAACTGCCAAAAAAAAAAAAAAGCCATCACCCTGTCTTCTGGAAATATTTTCCTGAAGATTCTTATTGCTAAGTACCCTATTCAGCTGCCGTATGCTAAAATTCCAAATATGAAAATATGCCTGAGAGAAATCTGGCTCTGTTTCACAGCCCTACCTGTAGCCAAGTAATCTCTACCTCAGGCTGTCAATGAGATATTAGTCCCACTGGGAGGAAATCAAGGCCAACGCCGCGGCACCCATGGTGTGAGTAAAGGAAAGCGATGCAGAACTCACCCCTCCGAGAGAGCGCCCTGTACCTTGGGCTGATACTGAAATTCCTCCTCGGTCTCTCTGATGCACTCACATCAAAGTTTATCTCTTCTATGTTCCAGTGCCTCTTAGCAAGCCAGGTGAATACTAGCTAATGCCAGTTTCTCCCTCTTGGGCTCACCAAAAGTAAGGCAGCTACACCCCTAGAAATGCAAAAACAAACACAAACCAGATAATGGTGATATTTTATCAGAGAAAATCTTCCTCCCACATCCTCTTTCCTTTGCTTCTTGCAGCTCTTTCCTCAAACTGTACAGATTGGTCTAGTAAACTCCCTGTGGTATCTCACCTTCCCCCTTGTCACGTGCAAAATGAAAACTTGTGCTTCTCATTACACGTAAGTCACAGACTGTAGACCACAAGAGATGAGAGCGTCTTACAGGGCCTCACTGTGTATCACAGAAGATGTGTAAAGGAGCATGCATTTACAGACAGACGTCTAACTGGGGGAATGAGTTTCTTCAATGCACCAAATGGGCTAAAATTTAAGAAGCCAGATGCAGAAGAGAACGTGCTGCATGACTTAATTTATATGAAGTTCTGAAGTTCAAGAGCCAGCAAAACTAATCTATGAGGATCATCAGAACAGTAATTGCGGGGGGTGGGGCTGATTGGGAAGGTATGACGTATGTGATGCTGGAGAAGGTTTGTCTTTTTATGTCGGTGGGATTCTGTGAACTACACAGGTGTAGACACTTGTCAAAGCTCACAGAACTGCACCCTGAAGACCAAAAGAAATAGCAGTGAGAAGTGGCCCCCAGAACAACAATGACAGGGTAGGAGCCCCTTTTGTCATGGAAGAGAGGAGGGAAGTTCCTCACTGGGCTGCCGATGCAATTGAAAAACATATAAAACGTCAGCCAACTTTCCAGGCAGTTTCAACATCCAGGGACGTTTTTCTCCACGCATACACTGCCTATGTCTTTTCAAATGTTTACAGAGTATTTACAAAAAGTAGTCCTTTGGGTGGCGGTTGTAATTAGGAAAACTGGCAGTGAAAATTAACACATACCATACAAGAGAGATAATCGCTTCACTGCCATATACAATATTGTTATCAAATGGTATTCGCCAAGGAATCCAATTGGTCCATACGAGCTCAATCTCGTTGTTCTAGGAAAGATCGCCCCTTCCTTGTTACCCTTGAGGACGAAGCTGCCACAGCCCACGAATGATATGCCATATGGCACTTAACATCAGAATCGGAATGAGCTTGTGCTTTTTGTGTGAGATACTGAAATTTATTAGAAAATCAGAAAGCCTAATTTCCACCAAGTTCCTGAGACCTGCCATCTGCTGCGTGAGAAAGAAAATGGAGATTTTTTTTTTTTAACCATTTACTTATTGTGAAATGTAAGAGTGCTGGCGTGTTTGAAAAAGGAGGGTTGAGGGCTGGGGGTGCAAAAGAGAGAGCCAGAGCAAGCCCACTTGGCAGGGGAGAAAGAAGACTGTCAGCTGAATGGTGGCAGAGGCTTGGGAAGCATAATTATGGAAATCACCTCTTCCAGAGCCTTTTTTTCTCCTCCTGAGCACATGTTCCTTCCACACAGGAATAGCACAGAGAAAGGGCAGCTTTTGAGAACAAGCAGTCTCCATTGCAGAAAGGAAGAAGAAGGGTCTTAAATAAGTACCCGTCTGTCTATTAGGTCTTTCCATGGAGGGGATAGTGTGAGGAAGACAGGAGGAGGGTGACAGACAAGGGAGCCCGAAAGGCCTACCGGGTGGGGAGGCAAGGAGAGCTTTCTAAGGGGGCTGCAGAAAGAGGGGGAGGCAAGACGGGAGATGGATCTGAGTAGGGGTGGGGAAGGAGGGCCTGCTGAGAAGGGAGAGATCTTTCAACATCGTTTGGAATTTGACTGTATGTGTTGGGTGTTGGGGATACAAAGATAAAGATGCCTTGTGCTTTAAGGAGGGCATGCCAGATGTCTGGGCATTCGTTTCAGAGGAACGCCTCCGCGCCTGGCACGGTAGGCTCATGAGATGCTGCCATGACATGTGTCGCATCCATGTGGCTGTCCTACACCCTCCGTAGAGCGGAGCAGTGCAACCTCAAGGGCTTACCCAACCCCTTGATCCTGTTGTATTTATTTCTACTCTTGTTTTTACACCAAAGCTGGCGTGTCTGTGGGCACTGCCGTAGGCAGTTCACCTTGGACGTGGTTGGTGACTGTGTTTCTCACCTCTGATCACAACCCTGAGGAAATAGGAAATAGGTTACCAGAGCCTGAACGGAGTGGGGATGGGGAGGCAAGTAAGGCTCTAAGGCACCAGGGAATCTCATGTTATATTATAGAGTCAAGCTCTGGTCAAGGCAGGCCATTTTTGGACCAGGTCTAAGGGGGTTTAATTAAAGAAGAACTAAAAAGAACTCTCAAAAGGTAATGCCCTCTGCAAGGCAGTCTTCCAGCAGGATCCCAGGGGCATCCTGAAAGTCGGGTTCAGGGTTCTAAGAGTGGTCTGGGGTCACAGGGCCCCCTGACCGGCCACCTGAGAACACATCCCCATCTCAGGCTCTGTACTCCGGAGGTGCTCACCGTGGTGACACCACACAGATAGATGACTGTGATCTGTCACCTGAAAGGATGAATGACTTAGCAATAGCCTCCTGGGCTTCCGGAATCCTGGCCTCCCACTTAGGCCAAGCTAGGAAAGGATGCGTCAGAGAGAATTAGATGCCAACTTCTCTGTGGGGGAACCGAGTGGGAGAAGGAGCCAAGTAAGGTTTTGAGTTTGCAGCAAGATGAGGTGGGAAGCAAAAATTAGTCCCAGAGCCCAGCATGACGAGGATGTGCTCATCCTCGGAGCCTTCTCCCACATGAGGGGGGCAGACCGGTAAGGGCTGTCACCTCCCCCGGGGGCCCTGCGGGGCTCTGCTGGCTCTGGGCCCTGGGGCTCCGAGCTGCTGGCATGGTGCTGTTTTGTGTTGGTACCTCTGGGAGAAGTTCAAGTTTCAGGCCGAATCCCCAAGGAATTAGTAATGGGGTTATGCACCCCGCGGGGAACCTGGCTGCGGGTCCCATGCAGCAGCTGGCGGGGGCAGCCTTACGTTTTGCTCCCTTGGTGACTAAGAACTCAACAGTTAGCTCCTTGCCTGAAGGCCAGTGAACAGCTCCTGATTTCCCTGTGGATGCCCAGACGCTACAAGACAGGCTTCTGGGGTTGCCAGGGGTTCTTGTGAATGATTGGGGGCTGCCTGACAGTCAGGAGCTTGGTGCTCACCCACGACTGCTTTTGCCTGAAGGCAGCTGCTGCAGCAACATGGTAAGACCCTCTCAGCATCCTCTGTCCTCACTTCCCCTCGGCTTCCATTTGTTGAACACCGATTGTTATCTAAGAAAAATGGCTATCATTTCCTGAGCATTCGCTACGCGTTAAGTGCCTCACCCCTATGCTCTCATTTAATCCTTGCTACAACCCATTGAGGAAGGGGCCACTGTTATGCCATTTTCCAGAGGAAACAACTGCGGATGAATGAGATTTGCTGAAGGTCCAGGGTCAAGCAGCTGCTAAAATGTGGGGGCGGCTATCCACCTGGGTAGCTGGAATCATCACTCTATAATCCTAAGAATAGTACTACAAGAGAGTAAGCACTATTATTTCACTTTAGCTCTTAAGCAGACAGGGCTCAGAGAGGTTAGGTAATTTACCCAAAGCCACGAAGCTGTAAGGCCCAGAGACTGAAAGCCATCTGGCTCCAGAGTGCAAGCTATTTCCTCTAAGCCGCACCCCCTCTCTGGGCTGAGGCTGTATTACGTGATGGGGCTCCCTCCCCCAGCCGACAGATGGCAGGCCCCGGGGAGCTGGATTGGATATGGAACATGCAGAGATCTTTACAGGAGAAACACTTAGCTAAACTTAACATTTTCTGACTTTTTTAAAAAAGGAAACGATTACTTCTTTTGAACACTGATGTTTCTTAAAGGTACCATAGCTACTATCCAAGCGGCCCTCAAAAGATTCGGATGCCGCCAGCCAGTGAGCGTCCCGACCTGCTTGACGATCTAACTAGTTTAATGGTGGTAGTTCCTGAGTGTTAGAGAATTTGGGTGCTATTTGTCATTCTCCCCCATTTGAGTCGGGCCCTCCAATGTATAAAGAGTATGTCTTAGCGAGACTATCTGTGAGCTGGTGTGTGAGAAGCAAATACAAAAGACCTCTGACGTGTGCAGGACCAGCCTGTTGTTTGTCTCTTTTTGGTCTCTCCAGGGGCAGAGACAGTCCTCCGATGGTAGCATTTAAGGGAAAGGCACATTTTTTTTTTTTTTTTAAAGGTGATTTTATTTTATTTTTTTAAACGTTTATTTATTTTTGGGACAGAGAGAGACAGAGCATGAACGGGGGAGGGGCAGAGAGAGACAGAAACACAGAATCGGAAACAGGCTCCAGGCTCCGAGCCATCAGCCCAGAGCCTGACGCGGGGCTCGAACTCACGGACCGCGAGATCGTGACCTGGCTGAAGTCGGACGCTTAACCGACTGCGCCACCCAGGCGCCCCAGGGAAAGGCACATTTATAACTCGCAGAGGGTGAGAGGGCTGCTCTCTGACCTAAATGCTCGGAGCCCCCAAATGCTTATCTATGCCACTGGCTTCAGAGACCATTGAACGCCTAAGACCAAGTGCTGAAGTGCATGTCCCACTGACCCTAAATTCATTGAATTTTGAGATCCATTATCCCACACGGTTATAACCCACCAGCAGACCTCTGGTTTCCCTTGTGCCTTGGTTTTCTTTGTCATACACTAGGAGACTTAGGCAGCAGGCAAGATATTTTCATTGGCCTCCGCACTCTTCTGCAAACATTGCTAGGATAAACAGTTGCTATCTTTGTTAACATTGAATTGATTTTAAACGCCTGGAGGTATTTAAAAACTTTCATGGCTTTCAAACTCGAGGCTTTCGTTCAGTACTTATTTTTTCTATAAGAATGTATCAAATATCTACTCAGTGTCAGGTACCATCTTGGTACTTTAGTTGAAATACAGATCAATTACACCTACACCCCGAGGAACTTCTAATTTAGCAAAGGAGAGGGGAAAATATATGTAAAAATGATGTGCGTGCGTGTGTGTGGGGGGGGGTGATAGATACGTAGATAAATAGGAAATATGTATGTGCACATGCGATATGACATAATATAACATACATAACATAACAACCCTGTGGTGATGACGACAAGGAGAGTCCAGCGGTGAATCTGGGACACAGGGATCACCAGCCAGTATCTGACAGAGGAACAGGGATGGGTTCTAGAGACAAGGCAACAACCGAGCCAAGGCTTGCCACAGAGTGACTGAGCAAAAGGGCAGGAAACACCATCAGAGAAGTGCCCTCCGTATTTGGGGAGAAGAGAAAGGCATTTTGGGTAAGCCTAAAGCAGCAGTGGTAGGGATAATGGAAACATGAATTCAGAGGCTTCTAGAGAGTGCTTTGAATGGCAGACTACAGTGTGGTCTTGTAAATGAGTCACACACATGTGGTGGACAGGTAGAGCCAAGAAGAGATGGAGTGAAGGGAAAAGACTACAGTTTGCTGTGGAACTGAAAACACAGCCAAGCATGGCGTCCATTCCGTTTCTGGAAAGAACTGTTAGAGCTCAGACCCCTCTCCTTCCTGTTGGCACTGGCCTCTTTTCCTTTAAGAAACCCCCATATATAAACCTCCAGACTTATAAGTCTTGGGCCTGATATTTGTGAGAGAGATTCTCACAAATATTTGTGAGAGGATTCTTTATTTTATGAAGATGTTTTTAAAAATGGAATTCCCTTGATGTTTTCAAATATAATCCAGTCACCACAGCCCTTAGTTTAGGTGTCCCCATGCTGTGGAGACGGGTGGCCTACATGGGCTGCACTGCCCTTCACCGGGCAGAGGTATTTATAAGCCCTTTTTTATTTAAAAAGTTTTTTTTTTAATCTGAAGAAGGGAAAAAGGAAGATAACAGATTAAGGGGCACACCAGGTAGAAAACTGTTAAGCCCATTGTTCTTTCTTTATTATTGTTTTTATCCTCTCTTTATTTTCCTGCACATTTTATATCTTCTTCCACAAACATGCCCATCCCTGACTTACTTTTGTAAAGAAAATTGTCCTTTCACTGCCTTTGTGACATGATATGACACGAGTGCCCTTCCTCATCCCCAGCTCTAACCCCCAACCCCATGCACCTGTTGTGTTTTTGAACTCTTTGTTCTAACCAAAGGATTTCCTTTTTGGAGACGATTACCTGGAACCTCTTTTTTTTTTTTTTAATTTAAACCCAAGTTAGTTAACATCTACAAGGAACCTCTTCTAATTCTAGTCTGATTTCAAATTTAGCTCCTTAGGTTTTCTCTATGGAAATGGCTTCCCTTTAAGTTGGGAGAAAAAGCGTAACTATCAAAGGAGTAAACTCAGGAGAAACAGGGAAAAGGTGTAATTCATTTCTTCCAGAAGATGCCTTTGCAGTTCTCCTAAAAGACACCATTCAGATGTCTATGACTGGGGATTTCATGCTTCATTATCCCTATTTTCCCTCTCGTTTTGTGTTCTAGTATGGATTTATCAAC